>NC_064579.1:28308333-29645000 GCF_937001465.1 Orcinus orca
TTGTGGGCCCTAATCCAACATGACTGGTGTCCTTATAAAGATGGGAAATTGGGACACAGGCAAACACTCAGAGAGAATACCATGCGAAGACAAAGGCAGGGGTGTGCTGAAAGAATGTCAAAGATCGCCAGCAAACCAACGAAAACTTAAGGATGAAGAAGCATGCATAGGTTCTCCCTTGCAGTCTCAGAAAGGGCCAACCTAGATGACACCTAGATGACCAGATGGGGTGCTCTAATTAGAGGCCCGTCGGGTGAGCACGTGACACATGTCCCTGCTGGGCACGGACGCAGCCCCACAAAACATCAGTAGGTGATACACATGTGCAAAGAATAAGGCACTTTTCTTCCAGGGTGCAGGGCTTGAAGAGCAGAGAGTGGGCTGGACCTAAACCCCACTGTCCCGACCACGGGCACTTGACACAGTGCACAAAGCTCACAGTGGCCCTGCAGCCCTGCAGCGTGAACACATCCTACGTGTGTGAAAGTCCAGTGGTGATGGGAGCATGGCGTGAAACTCATTCCTGGAGCTGCCCGTTCCCCTGGCTGGTGGAAGAGAAGGTAGAGAGGGGAGCAGGGAACAGATCACGAAGGACGTAAGTCATGCTGCCAAGTGTGAATTTAATCCTACGGCCCAGAAGTTCTCAAAGTGTGCTGTGCGGGTCCCTGAGGGACTCCTCCCATGGCTCTGCCAGGTCAAGACTGGCTTCATAATAACGCTCGGACGTTATTTGCCTTTTTCACCAGGTTGACATTTGCACTGTTGGTGCAAAAGCAACAGTGAGTAAAACTGCAGGAGCCTCACTATGAGGCTGGTGCGTCATCAGACTCTGACTCTACACACTTGCAGAAAAAATGTCAGTTTCACTTAAGTAGACCCTTGATGAAACACAATAGTATATAATACATACAGTAATATATAATATAGTATATATAATATACTGTATAATATATGTAACACAGTAATATATGTACTAATCTAGTTAAATCTCAGCTCCTGAGTACACATCTTTCTAATACTTGCTGTGATGAAATGGGAATCATTTATAGAGCACTTCCGCTGCATTTGGAGGTTTCAAGGAAATGCTTGTTTTCCTGTGGGACTGAGCTGTGAGCTCAACTAGCTGCTTTTTCCTGGCACATTACTTTTACCTGAAAGAATGGCTGACAACCTATGGCGATTCAGACTCGGGTATTTAGATGACATATTCTCAGAAAGAAGGAAAACAGTGATAAAATTTGAATTTTCAGTGAAAATTAGAATACTGGAAAGCTTGTATCCACTGCCATGAACTTGACGACTTTACAATACTTAAAGAACATGTTCATAAGGTAGGGGATGACATTAACAAATGTGCTTTTTGAAATTGTTTTGTGGAATGTGTCAACATTTGTAAGACCCATATAACTGAGCAAAGCAATATTTATTTTCTCAGTGGCCAGTGCACAAAGTTATAAAACCATGCATGGGTAAAAGACCCACTCAAAGTGCAATAACGACCAATGGGTTTTAACGTAACAAAGGATAAAAAACTTACTGGTGTGATTTTGGATTCCAAATTGCAACTAACCTTTAAGCAACTATCTCTTGCTGAGTTTCAGTATCCACAATTGTTCAAAAAGGCTATTAAAATACCCCTCTATCTTCCAACTCTGTATTTGTGTGAGGTCCAATTTTCTTCATATCCTTCAACCAAAACATGTAAAAGATTGGATGCAGGAGTAATACAGAGTCCATCCAGCTTCTATTACACCAGACCTTAGGGATATATGCAAAAATGTAAAACAATGCTACCCTTCTCACTAAAGATTTGTCGTTTTGTAAAATATATTTTATAAAAATGTATTAATTATGTTAACATATAATGAGCTTATCATTTGTTATTATTAAATGAATTCAAAATAAATATTTTAAAAATTTGTTTTAATTTTAAACAGAAATATCATTTCTATGGAAAAGACCAGTATACATATGAAAGGAATCCTGAAATTTAAAAGTTTGAGCAATTCTTCTACACACACACACACACACACACAGAATGACAAAAATAAAATAAAAAAATAAAAGTTCTCAGGGACCTCAGTAATTTTTAAGACTGTCCAGATAAAGGATGATTCCGGGGAGGAAAAAGGTATCAGTTATCTGAATATGTTGCCTAGGAGATTTTTATAGATTGAAGCCAAGAGAATAGAACATCATCAACCAGCATGATATACTGGGCCCTGGACATCCAAAAAGGATATGAATCCTACTAGAGATTCCTGTGGAACATTCTTTTTTTTCCTGAACACTTTCTTGTTCAGTGCCATTTCCCACAAAGAAGCGTTTCTTTCTTGCTTTATATCAGATGCAATAAGGAAACAGAGCAACACTGAGATGATAGATGTGTGACCCAGCTCCTTCACGAGTCTGATATTTCATAATTAAGGTCAATGAAATGCTGCACTTTTGACTTAAATTTAAATCTTGGAAAATCATAAATGACTATGTTTCATATTTTATGTTTTATGGATGTTATGGTCCTTTGCAGAGATTGCAAACCACAAATGTAATATCTGCAAATAGCAGATAATATTACAGATATTTTTCTTATGAAAGTACGACATGATCGCTGCCCTCAAAAATGTTACAGAAGGAGATTCTCACATATGAAATTATGAAAACATAGTAAACAGAATCGTGTGTTACAAAGGTGCCAAGTTTGGCCAAAATTGGCAAAAGTGAAACCAGAGACAAACTTGGACAAGCGAGCAGGACTCAGTAAGCAGGCACAACGCAGAAGACCAGCTTCTAAATGGTGAGGGCAAAGCCTTGAAGCAAGAATAAAGCTTCATTAACTAGGGTAGAACTTGAACAGGGAGAAAATTTCTTCAGCAGGAAAAAGAAAAGGCAAATGGCCTTAAAATACCACCAAAAATTTGAAAAATCTTTGGCTGGACCTCACTGAGCACAAATCTTACAGTTTTTGTTGGATTGCATTTAAATTATTAAATCGATGACATTTAAAACAACTTGACGTTACTGCTTCAAGACTGCAATTCACTTGAAAATATATGCAATGATATTTGTAAATATTTCTTTCATTTTTCTTTGAAAGCAGAAAATAAAAAATCTTCCAAGAGTTATTTTTGATAGTTTTTAGTTGTGGGGAATAACCGATTTAAGTGATTCAAATATTATTGCTACCTCTTTTTTTTCTTTCTTCCTAAAAGAAAACCTAGATGCCTGAGTTAACATATTAGGGAAAAATGGATAATTTTAATATTGATTTTCAGTGCCTGTAATGATGCTGCAGTTTTTAAAGCATTTTTATTTAGTCCATATTTCATGGCAGAGTTTCTCTCCTTGGCTGTCTAAAACATAATTCAGCTGTATCCTTGGGCTTATGTATTTATTCAGCAATGCCTTCTCTAATGGAAAAAATTTTAAATAGAAACGGAGAATTCAAAAGTGATTGGAATCCATAAAGGAAAAGAATCTGAAAAAAAATAGGTATATATGTATGTATAACTGAATCACTTTGCTGTCCACCAGAAACTAAAGAACATTGTAAGTCAACTATACTTCAATTTAAAAAAATAAAATAAAGACTAAAAAAACAAAGAGTGATTGGAGAGCATCGAATTTAATTCCTGACATGCCAGCTTGCACAGAGACAGAAAGAGGGTTCAGCTGTACCGGAGCCTTGTCTTGCAACCTATCTCAGAACTATCTAGAAAATAATGCAAATAGATTCTACATCTATTACTCTGAGATGCTGCTGTTTAATTTTGCAGATAAATACTTGTTTTCCACTCTTACAATGCAACACTAGTTCTTTTCAACATAGGGGTACCATCTTCAATTGTGTCTTTATTACGGATATTCTCTTTGTCTTGGCTCTCCCTCTTTTTTAATTAATAAACTTTATGTTTTAGAGGAGTTTTAGGTTCACATAAAATTAGTGGACAGTACAGAGAGAGCCATACATGCCCTGTTCCCCACATACACAGCCTCCCCCATTATCAACAACCCCACCAGAGGGTCCATTTGTTACCACTGATGAATCTGAATTGACACATCATAATCACCCAAAGTCCATAGTTTATGTTGGGGTTCACTCATGGTATCGTACACTCTCTGGGTTTGGACAAATGGATAATAACATGTAGCCGTCATGACAGCGTCATACAGAATACTTTCGCTCCCCTAAAAGTCCTCTGTACTCCACCTATGCATTCCTCCCCTCTGTGCTCAACTACTGACGGCCACTACTCTTTACTGTCTCCATAGTTTTGCCTTTTCCAGAATGTCACAGAGTTGGAAGCATACAATATGTAGGCTTTTCAGGTTGGCTTCTTTCACTTCGTCATATGCATTTAAGTTCCCTCCAGGTCTTTTCACAGCTTGATAGCTCATTTCTTTTTACTACTGAATAATATTCCATTGTCCGTATGGACCACAGTTTATTTATCCACTCACCTACTGAATCTTCGTGGTTCCAAGTTTTGGCAATCAGGAATAAAGCTGCTATAAATGTTTGTGTGCAGGTTATTGTGTGGACATAAGTTTTGAACTCTTTAAGTAAATACCAAGGATCTTGCTTACTGGATCATATGGTAAGAAGATGCTTAGTTTTGTAGGAAATTGCTAAATTGTCTTCCAAAGTGACTGGACCATTTTGCATTCCACCAGCAATGAGTGAGGGTTCCTGTTGCTCCACAATCTCACCAGCATTTGCTTGTCAGTGTTTTGGATTTTGGTCATTCTCAAAGGTGTGTAGTGGTGTCTAATTGTTTTAATTTGCATCTCCCTGACGACATAGGATGTGGAGCATCTTTTCATGTGCTTATCTGCCATGCATATATCTTCTTTGGTGAGGTGTCTGTTCAGGTCATTGTCCCATTTTTTAAAATCTGCTTATTTATTTTATTATTATTGAGTTCTGAGTGCTCTTTGTATATTTTGAATAACAGTACTTTATCAACCGTGTCTTCTGAAAATATTTTCTCTTAGTCTGTGGTTGTCTTCTCAATATCTTGACATTGTATTTTGTGGAACAGAAGTTTTTAATTTTAACGAAGTCCAGTTTATCAGTTCTTTCATGCTTCCTGCCTTTAGTGTTATATCTGAAAAGTCATATTGACTCTCTTTTTTAGGGACACTAATAATCCGTAAATTGGATTACCTTTCTGCTTGTCCACATCCTAATTTTTCATTGTCTTAGTCTCACTTTTATTTGCTTTTGAGGGGAAATTGCAAAGCTTCCAAGTCCTCATAATGATGTCCTTTTCCTGTGTTCTTTATTTTTCCTTTTGTACGGAATAAAACGAATCATAGTTCTTGACTGATAACACACTCTTATCTTTAGTCTACGTATGGCCCACTTTTGTGTATGGATGTATGTATTCATATATTATATAAGTTATTAGTTATTTTTAATAATATATCAATCATTTAAATATCCACTACTCAATCCACTACTAAAAGTTAGGACATTGGTAAAAGCCTTCATCTTGCTGTATATTTTCCACCACTATTCCATTCCCTGTGCCTCCACCCAGCTGAAATAGTCCTAAATCCTGTTTTAATCATTCTGTTCTTTCCTTTTCATACATTTTATTGCACCTATACATTATACATTTTATTGCATCTATATGTAATTGTTTTTTTATGAGCTTTTCACTCCCTATATTATCATCCTCAAGTAAAAAAGACTACATGTGCCGACAGTTCCTGATTCTAAAGCATCATAGAACAGAGACATCTGTAACGGCGCTCATTGAGAAAGACAGGATAATTATATTTCACTTACTGAGCTGACTTGGAATCACTGAGACTCACACTATGTACACACACACCAGTACCTGGTTCACTGTGAGGCACATAGGAAACGTTAATATTATAAGTCACTGAGGAGCTTGACACAGGTGCCCCAGCTGGGAAGGCTCCAACTACATTGGAATTTAACTCCAACGTCATACAAATTTGCAAAAACAGGCAAGTATTTCTTTCCAATAAACTAGTAGATCTTAATACCTAACCATTATGCAGAATATTAATCATCATGCAGATCATTAATACAGAAATGTGGGGCTTCCCTGGCGGCACAGTGGTTAAAAATCCGCCTGCCAATGCAGGGGACACGGGTTCGAGCCCTGGCCCGGGAAGATCCCACTTGCCACGGAGCAACTAAGCCTGTGTGCCACAACTACTGAGCCCACGTGCCACAACTACTGAAGCCTGCGCACATAGACACCGTGTTCCGCAGCAAGAGAAGTCACCGCAGTGAGAAGCCTGCACACCTCAACGAAGAGTAGCCCCGCTCACTGCAACTAGAGAAAGCCCACATGCAGCAACAGACTCAAATCAACCAAAAATATAAATAAATAAATTACATATTTATTTTTAAAAAATACAGAAATGTTATGAAAAGGAGCCCTATATCTTGAATTTTTCAGGGCAGGTATATTTGGGTAATTTTTGTGTTTTTGATAAAGATAAGCCTTAAACTCATTGTGATTTATTTGATATATCTTTGCTACAGATCATTCTCAAAAACTAACAAAATGGGGGAAGAAGAGTGTTTGTTGATGGGAGTCCAGCCATAGCTCAGAGACGACTTTCACACTAGTTATATCTGCAGGTCTGCTCGGCACCTTGTGCACTGCAGGTGCTGAATGAAGGTTTGGGCCTGGTTCACAGACGGTGCTGAAAAGCAATAGTTTTCAGGCAGCTTCAGAGGGTCCCAGTTATTTCATTTGGTTTGGCTTAAGCTCACTGAATTTTGTTGCTCGAATATTGTTTCTGTTTTTGCAATCTTCTGCGCAGTGCACTTTGATCATGCATCTTATCCCTCAGAATTCCGGGGGCGCCTCTGTTGACAGCATCCATAGTGAGCCAGGGCACATGGGCTGCCCTCCTCCCGGGGCACAACGACCATCTATTAATATAAATACGGCTCTAATGGCTTCTCCTAAGAATTGGTTTTACTGCCCTCATATTTCATGATATAGTAGATGGCTTGGATGGTCACTACGTAACCAGAAAGAACTGGCGTCTGGAACCTGGCCATTTACCCTCTCCATAAAAAGTTTGAGTCTAACAAGACAAAGTTCTGCTGGGTACACACGTTACCGCAGAATTTGGTATAAGAAGCAAAACCTGAAGTTTATCTTCACCAAAGAACACAAACTCCTCGCTGAAGTGGTAGCTGCAGGTTCCACATTTAAAACATCTAAAGTAGGTTAAGTGGCCACATTTAAAATAATGGCTTCAAATTTTGTTTTAAAGTGCTGCTTACTTACAGAAGAGTTTCCCTGTTGAAATTTGATGTTATTCACTTCTTTTCAGTCTTTTTCCATCTCACTCATCCCTATTATTTTCTTACACTTTGCACCCACAATGCTAACATTCATAGGAATACATTTCTGCCCTTTAGTTCAGAACCCTGCAGGCCGGGCTCTGCACTGGAGCTTAGCGGACACGTGCCCCCATAGTATTATTGAAAGCAACCCAAAGACCCCTCAGCTTCACTCTCCGGTCTGTCTGCGGGTCAGAAATGCGTATCATTACAGTAGGATTCTATCGGCATTTTGAGATGGCTTTAAGTATCAAAGTCTGCTTTAAAACTGCACATACGGGGCTTCCGGGAAGATGGCGGAAGAGTAAGACGCGGAGATCACCTTCCTCCCCACAGATACACCAGAAATGCATCTACACGTGGAACAACTCCTACAGAACACCTGCTGAACGCTGGAGGAACACCTCAGACCTCCCAAAAGGCAAGAAACCCCCCACGTACCTGGTGCGCGAGGAGAGGGGATTAAGAGCGCTGCTTAAAGGAGCTCCAGAGACGGGCGCGAGCCGCGGCTAACAGCGCGGACCCCAGAGACGGGCGGGAGACGCTAAGGCTGCTGCTGCCGCCACCAAGGAGCCTGTGTGCGAGCACAGGTCACTCTCCACACCCCCCTTCCGGGAGCCTGTGCAGCCCGCCACTGCCAGGGCCCCGGGATCCAGGGACAACTCCCCCGGGAGAACGCACGGCGGGCCTCAGGCTGGCGCAACGTCACGCCGGCCTCTGCCACCGCAGGCCCGCCCCTCCCTCCGTACCCCTCCTTCCCCCCCCACCCCCGGCCTGAGTGAGCCAGAGCCCCCGAATCAGCGGCTCCTTTAACCCCGTCCTGCCTGAGCGGAGAACAGACGCCCTCCGGCGACCTACACGCAGAGGCGGGGCCGAATCCAAAGCTGAGCCCCGGGAGCTGTGAGAACGAAGAAGAGAAAGGAAAATCCCTCCCAGCAGCCGCAGGAGCAGCGGATTAAAGCTCCACAATCAACTTGATGTACCTGCATCCATGGAATACATGAATAGACAACGGATCATCCCAAATTGAGGAGGTGGACTTTGAGAGCAAGATTTATGGTTTATTCCCCTTTTCCTCTTTTTGTGAGTGTGTATGTGTATGCTTCTGTGTGCGATTTTGTCTGTATAGCTTTGCTTCCACCATTTGTCCGAGGGTTCTATCCGTCCGTTTTTGTTTTTTAATTTTTCTTAATAATTACTTTTAATTACTTTATTTTACTTTATCTTCGTTCTTTCTTTCCTTCCTTCCCTCCTTTAGACAACGAATCATCACAAATAGAGGAGGTGGGCTTTGAGAGCAAGATTTATGATTTTTTCCCCTTTTCCTCTTTTTGTGAGTGTGTATGTGTATGCTTCTGTGTGAGATTTTGTCGGTATAGCTTTGCTTCCACCATTTGTCCTAGGGCTCTATCCGTCCGTTTTTTTTGTTTTGTTTTCGTTTTTATTAATAATTATTTTTTTATTTTAATAACTTTATATTTTATCTTACTTATTTTATTTTACTTTATCTTCTTTCTTTTTTCCTTCCTTCCCTCCCTCCCTCCTTCCTCCCTCCCTCCCTCCCTCCCTCTCTTTCTTTCTTTCTTTCTTTCTTTCTTTCTTCTAATTCTTTCTTCTAATTCTTTCTTTCTACTTTTTCTCCCTTTTATTCTGAGCCGAGTGGATGAAAGGCTCTTGGTGCTGCAGCCAGGAGTCAGTGCTGTGCCTCTGAGATGGGAGAGCCAACTTCAGGACACTGGTCCACAAGAGGCCTCCCAGCTGCACATAATATCAAACGGCGAAAATCTCCCAGAGATCTCCATCTCAACACCAGCACCCAGCTTCACTCAACGACCAGCAAGCTACAGTGCTGGACACCCTGAGCCAAACAACTAGCAAGACAGGAACACAACCCCACACATTAGCAGAGAGGCTGCCTAAAATCATAATAAGTCCACAGACACCCCAAAACACACCACCAGACGTGGACCTGCCCACCAGAAAGACAAGATCCAGCCTCATCCACCAGAACACAGGCACTAGTCCCCTCCACCAGGAAGCCTACACAACCCACTGAACCAACCTTAGCCACTGGGGACAGACACCAAAAACAATGGGAACTATGAACCTGCAGCCTGCAAAAAGGAGACCCCAAACACAGTAAGATAAGCAAAATGAGAAGACAGAGAAACACACAGCAGTTGAAGGAGCAAGATAAAAACCCACCAGACCTAACAAATGAAGAGGAAATAGGCAGTCTACCTGAAAAAGAATTCAGAATAATGATAGTAAAGATGATCCAAAATCTTGGAAATAGAATAGACAAAATGCAAGAATAGACAAAATTCAGGCTTTTTGTGAACAACAGACGTAACTTGTGCATCCACTATCTTGGACCCAGTGATCCATTCATACTTGTGAGTTTTCTTCTTGCCTCAAAAAAGATTTGATCAAAGGAGCTGTTGTTCAGACATGACTGGAGATGAACCAGCAGCCACTAGAAAGCAAAGCCACATGTCACAAGGGAGACTCACGAGCTAAGGTAGTGGGTTCTCCCGGTGGGTAAAATGAGCACAAAAAAGGAGAAGAGGAGAGGCAATCCACCTTCACAATGTTACAGCAGTTCTGTTTGAGCTACTCTTCTCTAGGAATAATATCTTCACTCCTTTATGCGAACATGAATCACAGTATTGCAGCTTGCTTTGTTTTATTGTTCTTAGTAAGTGATGTATGAATGATGGAATGAATGCTTCATTTTGCCTTGGCAAAAAAGTGATTTTTTTTCTTCTTCACTTTGTTTGGCTATGTAAGTGCAGTTACTGGCGTAAGCGTTTGGCTCGGTACCGTGACAACGGTCTTATGCCTAAAAAGCTTCAACTGCAAAATGCAAATCCTTTATTTCTAATGACTTCTCTCATGGCACTCAGCAGTGAAGCAGAGCTTTAGAAGGTGGAAATTATTTGGTAATGACCTTTTTATCTGTTTCAGGGACCAGACTTAAACAACTAAGTTACTTGGTGTAGATAAAGCATGAGGCTGAGGACAAAATTTGTCCTAGAAAATGACTTGATTAAACCAGCAAACTTCTTAAAGCAGCTACATTAGAAAACTTCAGCCATTTATTCAGGATTCATGGGTGATGGTCAGGCGTGAAGTGTCTCTGAGCCAGTGAGAAGGAAAGAAGGGCTCAGATCCCTTCGATGAATTAAATACCAATAACAGGGAGGAGGCACCCAGGGGACATTAGACACACTCTACTTCAGGGCAGCAACAAACTAGACACATTAAAGCAACATGGGCTACTAGGGCTTCCCTGGTGCGCAGGGGTTGAAAGTCCGCCTGCCAATGCAGGGGACACGGGTTTGTGACCCGGTTCGGGAAGATCCCACATGCCGCGGAGCAACTAAGCCCACATGCTGCACAGCTACTGAAGCCTAGAGCCCGCGAGCCACAACTACTGAGCCTGTGCACCACAACTACTTGAAGCCCGCGCGCCTAGAGCCCGTGCTCCGCAACAAGAGAAGCCACCGCAATGAGAAGCCCGTGCACCACAAAGAAGCGGCGTAGCCCCCGCTCGCTGCAAACGGAGAAAGCCCACGCGCAGGAATGAAGACCCAATGCAGCCAAAAATAAAAAAAATTTATATATTTTTAAAAAAGCTACATTGGCCACTGGAATCTCTTTTCTCACTGCCACTGTCTTTGAGTTCAGCTACCTCCACACATGGATTCACCCCAGGACCCCTCCCAGATTCCTGAGTCTAATTTGGATCCTGAAGACGCGTCCTTCTAACAAAGCAATCTCCCCATTGGTTTTAATTGTCTGCCTGCCTCTTGCTGCCTTGTAAATGGTACGGTGCTAATAAACATTTACTGGATAAATAAATTAATGACTCTAATTACAGGGAATAAAGGAAAAAGTGCCTGATTTTTACTAAAGAGACTGGGGAAATCTTCACAAAGGACGTAGCCATTAAGCTGGGGCAGCCCTGCTTAAAACCTGAAAAGTGTCTAAACGATCCCAGGATAAGGTCCAAGCAGACCTTCATGACCTGGTGGCAGGTTCTCCCCGACTCTCTGCTGGAGTCATTAACTCACTCTCCATCCCTCTAAGACTCCTCAGCTTTATCTTTCCTCCTGTTTTCTGCAAACTCACTGAAGCCTCGCTAACTTGTTGTCCTTCACAAGCTTCTCATCACCTTCACAAGAGAGGCTTCCCTCACTCACCTCCCACCTTCACTCCATGCCAACTTCCCAAACCTCACTCAGTGCCTTCTCATATGTTTGTAAAGAAAACTGGGCTTCTCACCAGCATGGCATTTATTACCTGAATTCAGAAACCCCTCTAACTGAAAGTAGTTAACCTGTAAAAAATTAATCCTTGAGGATATCTGTAAGTTAAAAATGCTCAGGGAGTGTAAGTTTGGAGTCCCCCAAACACAGACTCACTAATTAGCAGGATGACTCAATTATTCCAATCTCGAAAGCCCACCCTCTCTTCTCTTCCTTGAATACAATCCAACCATCCTTGCATTCCAATTCTTCCTACTTACCCAGGATCTTTCTAACCAGTGAAGCCAGTTTTAGCTACACTGGAAAGCAGGTGAAGCAGGCTGCCCCCCCCCACGCCATCTGCAAAATGACACTGGGAAAAGCTCACAGTTCTTTTACTTGTGGCCAGTTTGAAACAGGACTTAAAGCTAAAGAAGCAACAAAGCTTCATCAGTAGTAGTTCTTCTGGTATCAAAGGAGCACAAAGAAGAAGCACCTAATGGGAGGTGGGGGTTTGAGGAGGTGATTCAATGAAGACATTGCACAGGAGATGGCTCTAAACTGTACCTTCAAAACAAGCAGGAGACAGCTACGTGGAGGAAGCTCTGGGAGGGGAGAATGTTCCCCACTAACATTCAAAGACCTAGAGCATGTTGCTTGCCAGGAGCACCATTGACCTGGATGTTGCTAGAGAAACATGATGTTGGTACACAAAGCGAGCACACAAGGTGAACCACTCCACTCCGACAGCTGTGAACCATAAACCTGCACAGGGAAAGGCTGGAGGCAGGGAGGCCAGAGAGGAGGGTGTAAACTAACTGCAAAATCCAGGAAACAGAGCAGGGAACGTGAGGGGATGTCATGTCACTGTGGAATCTAGAGACAGAAAAGCAGAAATCGTGGTAATCAGAAAACTCAGCTTTGATGAAAAGGGCACTAAGCTATCCTTTTCCAAATAGCATAGCTCAGCAAATCTGAAGGCCCCTCTCTCAGTATACAGTCGACAGAAGTCAGCAGGTGGAAGGGGTCATGTTCAGTACCAGCACCAACACACTATGTATCTTGCACTTTAAAGAATGATAAAAATGTCCCATTAGCTTCTGTCTTATCTCTTCTGCTGCGTCATAGTGATAGCGGAAAACGGGAGTCACGTCTGAATCAGTGAATCAGCTCTGGTTTTGGTGAAAGATTGGTTCTATCTCCAGGCTTGATGATGCAGATGTGGGATGAAACTTCCTCATTCCATTGTTAACACTTAGGACTTATCCCATCCTAGAAGCACCAAAAATGAGTGCAGATGCAGCGTTTCCATCTATTGTTACTATTTCTTGGATGAAGAAGAGAAAAAGAAATAGTAAATAATTACTGAAAAGAACAGGGTATTTCAATTGTCACTATGAAAGTAGATGGAAAAAGATAAAACTTTGTCCCTACACAAAGCTCAGGATTTTGATTCTAATGAAATTGAAAGCAGAAAGAAGCTATTAAAGCCACAAAGTGCTTCAGAAAAAGGGATGTATAGATAACAGCCAATCCACCCTCCTCTCTATTGAGTGGAGCACAATTAAAACCATTTCAGGTTTTCATTCTTGGGTCACATCCCACAGGTGAACTCAGACCAGCCAGAATCAGAAGAGTCTCTTAAAAGCATAGCTACAGGGCTTCCCTGGTGGCGCAGTGGTTGAGAGTCCGCCTGCCGATACAGGGGATGTGGGTTCGTGCCCCGGTCCGGGAGGATCCCACATGCCGCGGAGCGGCTGGGCCCGTGACCCATGGCCACTGAGCCTATGCGTCCAGAGCCCGTGCTCCGCAACGGGAGAGGCCACAACAGTGAAAGGCCCGCGTATCGCGAAAAAAAAAAAGCACAGCTATATTATATACATATATAACTGAATCACTTTGCTGTACACCGGAAACTAACACAACATTGTAATCGATAATACTTCAATTAAATATTTTTAAAAAGCACGGCTACAGCGGCCCCTTTCCCTGCAAGATCAGTTACCACCTCAATGACAGCCCCTAGGCTTACTTGGGATGAGTTATTTTTAGCATATCTATGGAGGCTGCCATTTGGAATCATCCAGTGTCAGAACCAGGAAAGGCCATAGTATTACGGTAAATACTCAACTAATTCCTGAATATTCTCCCTTCTAATAGAAAATCCATTTTCACATCCATGGTTCGTACATATGGCACATATTCAGGATAATCAGATAATTAATATTCATTAAATGCCCAGTGGAGTTCCTTTCTCTGTCAAATAATGGGCATAGAGTTGTATGGTCACTAGTACCACACCATCTGGTTCTAACATTTGGAGACTCTATACGCCGACCGCTGGGCTTGGGGGCTGAGCAGACCCTGTAAAAGACCATGAGTTGCCAGCCAGGCACTGAATATATCTCTTTTATTTCTACTGATGCTGTAACTTCTTTTATTATTAAAAGTCATTATGCTATGAGACAAGGGGCACGTGCATATTTTGCAGAGCCTGGAGCTTATGCACTTTGGAGGGTGGTCCTATTTAAGACAAAAAGAACAGGAAATCACAAATACAGAATCAAGAACAGGACCTTGGAAGAGGCCCAGGCAGGTGAGCGGCCTCGGAGCTTAAGTTTCATGAGCTTCATGTTAAATCCATCTGTTCAGCACACATAACAGCGACGAACTCCTTGTCTGTCACCTCCTCATAACTATTTTCTTTATACCACTTCTTTATTTCTTTATACCACTCCTTGTGTTAAATATAATTTAAGGTGACTTATGGAGCTACAGGCAGTACAACAAGATGAACTTAGGCTCAAAGCAAATAAGCAAGAAGTGTGAACTAAGAAAAATGACATAGGGCTTCCCTGGTGGCGCAGTGGTTGAGAGTCCGCCTGCCGATGCAGGGTTCGTGCCCCGGTCTGGGAAGATCCCTCATGCCGCAGAATAAAAAAAAAAAGAAGAAAAAGAAAAATGACATAAAGTCAGTACTGGGATCAAGACTCTGAAGAGGTCACCTCCATTTGCTGGGAAGATGCAGAAGTTTAGCTCTAAATTTTCTAGCAGTCAATATAAAGTGAGAAACATGGTTAATTATATGAGTTAAATGGATAGTTTAATAAATAAGAGCACAGGTGGCAGGAAATCCCTCCCCTGGAAGTTTACAGAATGAAGGGTCAGGGGTATAGCTCAGGGGTAGAGCATTTGACTGCAGAATGAAGCAAACCATATCTTCAATGCTCCCGATGGGCTGGCCTCTGTGGAGGCCCTGGCATCATAGCAAAGGCCAGTGGCTAAAGGTATGTCTGTGGGAAGGCTGGCCTCTGTAGTCCAGGAACCCTGCGCTAGGGTCTCACTTAATCCAAAGTCAGGTCTCACACTGATTAAAGAAATTAAAGATGATACAAACAGATGGAGAGATATACCATGTTCTTGGATTGGAAGAATCAACATTGTGAAAATGACTCTACTACCCAAAGCAATCTACAGATTCAATGCAATCCCCATCAAACTACCACTGGCATTTTCCACAGAACTAGAACAAAAAATTTCACAATTTGTGTGGAAACACAAAAGACCCCGAATAGCCAAAGCAATCTTGAGAAAGAAACATGGAGCTGGAGGAATCAGGCTCCCTGACTTCAGACTACACTACAAAGCTACAGTAATCAAGACAGTATGGTACTGGCACAAAAACAGAAATATAGATCAATGGAACAAGATAGAAAGCCCAGAGATAAACCCATGCACATATGGTCACCTTATTTTTGATAAAGGAGGGAAGAATATACAATGGAGAAAAGACAGCCTCTTCAATAAGTGGTGCTGGGTAAACTGGACAGCTGCATGTAAAAGAATGAAATTAGAACACTCCCTAACACCATACACAAAAATAAACTCAAAATGGATTAAAGACCTAAATGTAAGGCCAGACAATATAAAACTCTTAGAGGAAAACATAGGCAGAACACTCTATGACATAAATCACAGCAAGATCATTTTGACCCACCTCCTAGAGAAATGGAAATAAAAACAAAACAAATGGGACCTAATGAAACTTAAAAGCTTTTGCACAGCAAAGGAAACCATAACAAGACAAAAAGACAACCTTCAGAATGGGAGAAAATATTTGCAAATGAAGCAACGGACAAAGGATTAATCTCCAAAATTTGCAAGCAGCTCATGCAGCTCAATATCAAAAAACCAAACAACCCAATCCAAAAATGGACAGAAGACCTAAACAGACATTTCTCCAAAGAAGATATACACATTGCCAACAAACACATGAAAGGATGCTCAACATCACTAATCATTAGAGAAATGCAAATCAAAACTACAATGAGGTATCACCTCGCACTGCTCAGAATGGCCATCATCAAAAAATCTAGAAACAATAAATGTTGGAGAGGGTGTGGAGTAAAGGGAACCCTCTTGCACTGTTGTTGAGAATGTAAATTGATACAGCCACTATGGAGTACAGTATGGAGGTTCCTTAAAAAACTAAAAATAGAACTACGACCATACGACCCAGCAATCCCACTCCGGGACATATACCCTGAGAAAACCATCATTCAAAAAGAGTCATGTACCACAATGTTCACTGCAGCTCTATTTACAATAGCCAGGACATGGAAGCAACCTAAGTGTCCATCGACAGATGAATGGATAAAGAAGATATGGCACATATATATAATGGAATATTAGCCATAAAAAAGATACGAAATTGAGTTATTTGTAGTGAGGTGGATGGACATAGCGTCTGTCTTACTGAGTGAAGTAAGTCAGAAAGAGAAAAACAAATACGATATGCTAACACATATATACGGAATCCAAAAAAAAAAAAAAAAGATTAAGAAGAACCTCAAGGCAGGACAGGAATAAAGACGCAGATGTAGAGAATGGACTTGAGGACACGGGGAGGGGGAAGGGTAAGCTGGGATGAAGTGTGAGAGTGGCATGGACATATATACACTACCAAATGTAAAATAGCTAGCTAGTGGGAAGCAGCCGCATAGCACAGGGAGATCAGCTCAGTGCTTTGTGACCACCTAGAGGGTGGGATAGGGAGGGTGGGAGGGAGACACAAGAGGGAAGGGATATGGGGATATATGTATATGTATAGCTGATTCACTTTATTATAAAGCAGAAACTAACACACCATTGTAAAGCAATTATACTCCAATAAAGATGTTAAAACAAAACAAAACAAAATACAAAGTCAGGTCTCAGCCGCAGAGCCCTCTAGAAATACCACTTCTCTCTAGCGGTCTTATTTATAAAGCAGTGGAGAACAGCAAGCGTGAGGCCATGCTCCAACCCAATTCGCTGAATGCTGCTCTAACTTACTCCACCGGTAGAGAGACCTCACGTCTACTTTTGAAAATTACGTAGTCCGAGTAGGTTAAGTACCTGAATCAGAGACCAAGAGAGAGCCTCATATAGTCAACAGTCAACCCCCAAATAATTCTGGGTCTGTTCCCATATGCAGAAGAACCTAAGTCTCCTGGTTAGTACCATCCCTCCAGTTTCACACATTTCTTAGAGTTGACTATTTATTATCTCATTATACTTTACATTATTGTAGGAATTTTCAGTACCTTTGACCTGCACAAAATTAACCTGGGCTGAAATACAGAGCAGTAGTCTTCAAACTTTCTTGTTCACTGACTCCCCAAAATAATTTTCAAAATCTCACTAGCCCCTCATCCTGTGTGTGTTTTAATTGGCCTGTAAAATTTGTTGATGGAATTCAACAGTTGCAACAGCATAATGCGTTAATACAAATTCTGGTGCATTATTGTAAATATTGACATTAAAAAATAAAGCCTGCATATCTTTTATACATACCCACTGGAATGTAAGAACAAAATCAATTTGATATGAATAATTACTTATTTAACGGCAGGAAATTTTACTTCGTTTGTTTTTCACCTGGAACTTATATTTCATTCTATATCTACCACAGAATTTTCTCCTACTGTAATACATTTTTATGCATAAAAGTGATTATTGCTCACCCTCTTATAATTCTCTGATAGGTATTTATATGTGTGTGTATATACATACATAACTATATCTATATCCATATCTATATATAGATATAGATAGAGAGAGAGAGAGAGAGAGAGAGAGAGAGAGAAATTAACTTCCCAAATGTCCTGAACCTCTTCTGCTTCCTCGGCGTGGTCCCTGAACCCATGGTTCCCTACAATTGGGGCTCCATCTTCCGAAAGGGTCTTCCTTTCTCTAAAGAAACGTAGCTGTGTTTGCAGCTGGGTAGCTCTCTTCGTTTTCCCCTCCCCCCATCGAAAGCTGGAAGATGAGGGGCCTCTTGTCACCCTTGGATTATCTCAGGCCCTTTTAGTCCAGGCAGGCGGCACTGTCACCAACACCTCTCTTTTAAAGGCTTTGAGAGCCACCCATGGAGTTTTTGAGGTTTCCGCCTCCTAAAATCTACATTCATAATTCATTTTGGAGATGGCGTCTTTCTGCCTTACACATATTAGGCTGCTGGGGGACAGAGTTCTTGCAATTCTTAGCTGCCTTTTCGTCTAGAGGAGAGGTTCTATCCAGGGTGTCTTAAATCTTTCTGAGAGCACAGCGAAGTCTTCTCAGAGCCACCCCCGGATTTGACCTTGACCCAGAGGCCATTTCTGACTTTGGGAATCTTGCCAGCCGCAGCACCTGGAAATGTGAACCGGTTTCATTTTCCCATCCGCGAGTCTTGCCTTTCCCGCTTGCCAACCAAGCGGTCCTCCCTGAAGCCCAAGTGCGTCTTCCTGTACCTGATCACGGGCAGCTACAGGAAGGGAAGCAGCGTTTTCAAACCTCTGCCTGGACTTTCTCATCGTCCCTTTTTCACAGCGCAGGTTGCCCTTTTCAAGGAGACTCAGGAAGAAAGACAGGCTCCTCCTACCTTCTGGTTTTGCCACAGCCTCCAGCTGGAGAACGAAGTTCCCAAGTTACCTTCCAGTCCTGAAAGCAAGGGGCGGGTCACCTGTGCACACATTCAGAGAAGGCGTGTGTCACACGCTGCTCTTCACACCACACTTAGATATTTGCCCGGGGATACCATCCGAATCATGAACTTCAACTCGGAAAGGTAGCAGCCGGGAAGGAGCTGTCACCCATAGTGACGTCAGGCAGGGATGTGCACAATTTAACTGAACAAGAGTCATCATCGCGACCAGTACTGACCCACGTGGCGCAGGGAGCAGCAACAGGGAATTACTGTCACTTTGTGCAATCGCAGAGAAGGTGAAGCCAGGTGGTTTCTTTTGTTTTTCTTTAAAAGTTCTAAACTATTAGGTTCCTCATGCAAATATTTTCTGCATTCTTTTATTTAATTGGTTGTTTTGCAATGACTCTCATCCCTGGGAACACTTCTGTCTCCAGTACTTATTTAACTTGATACAGAGTGATGGTCATTTGTCCCCGACAGCTTCCGCAACTTGAGTGTCTGCTGTGTACTGGGGGCAGTGAGGCATTGTCGCTGCCCGTCGCTACCACCCAGCAGGGACACTGATACCATGTGGGAAGAGGCACGCTAAGCTGGGCTATCCACGGGATGTTCAGGAACACGTAAGCGCAACAGGAAATCCAGATTGGGAAGGCTCGGGAAAGCTCCTAGAGGAGTGGGCTCCTACGCCAAGTGCTGGTGGAGGATGAAAAGAAGATCCAGGCAGATACGTCGGGGCCAGCGTGTTCCAGGCAGAGTGCGGCTTAAATTCCTTCCTTAGTAAGCGGGAATCCAAATGCATGTGCGCACACATGGCACATATGCAGAGGCCTGCGAGGACACTGCCACCAAATACAAGCACAAAAGAACGTGGGCGAGGGAGGTTCACAGAAGAGGCAAGGAGGCAGGAGCTGGACAGGAGGGCTGTGAGCGCCGCATACTTAAGAAGCTCTGTTTCGAAGAGGCTTACGCCAGGATGAAGACAATCGGATACACACTTTGGAACAATCTAGCGAGGACTTAGTTGAGAGGACAGTGGGGGTGGCTGTAGAGGGAGCAGAACCAGGAGACCAGCCAGGGTTCTCAGTCTGGGGTCCATTGATGCAGTCCTGAAACCCAGTGACGATGCAGGAGAAACGTATGTGCAAATGGGCATCTGATCCGTATCTTCTCCAACTGTTAAGGGATCCAAGATGCAACAGGCTTCACAACCCATCTTCTTATCCACCTCCTAGCTTGTGCCCTATTTTCTCACCCCCTCCATCTCTAACTCCACATTTTCACGATCTGGTGGAACACACCCCAAGCACTAGTCCCTGACCTGCATCTTCTCTCTGAAACCAACAGGCAGCACGGAGCTGTGTTTCCTGTCCCTACGCAGGAGGATGTGCCCTTTCTCCCAGGCGGCCAGGACACTTTTTTTCTTTTGGTTTCCTGATGAGGAGCGCTTGCCGCCAGAAACCCACCCTTTTAACTCCTGAGCACGAGAACATCGGCTCCCTTAGACGAATCCAACGTGGGTAGTGAAGATGCTCGTTGTCAGGCCACCTTCCAAGGAGGCCCCACTGGCAGCTTCCCTGGCTGGGAGGAGGTCTGTGTGGGGCTCTTTTTAAACGCTCCTCCAGCAATCTGTAATGTCTCTGTCAGAAAGAAGGCTGCATTCCAAACGCAACACTCAGCGGGAGGGACGAGCAGAGGAGGAAGCCGGATGCACTGGAGGACCTGGGACCACGGCAGGAAGAAGAAATCATTCAATACTGATGAAATTGCAGTCAATTCATAGTTAATCAGGGTAATCTGTGTGGGTGGTACGGGGAGTGTGGATGGGCCGAAACTACAATTAAAAAGAAATAAATCTACCATCAAGTATTGGTTGTAAGGACAGCTTAACTCTAGTTAAGGCAGCAAAGACCTAAGGAAAGTCTTATTCAGCCAACAGCTGTTAGCACTGTCTGCATCTCCCGGGGGGGAAGAGGTGGATCCAGGCCATGGAGGTGACCCAGGAGGAAGAGGCCCCCAAGGGAGAGGACGGAGTTGCTGGCAGCCCCTCTCTCTTCCCCCCCAGTCGGAGAAGTTCCTCAACACCCAGCCCAGCACTTAGCTGCAATCAGTCACTGTCACTCATCTCGGGCACTGGAAAGGTGACTCAGCTAAACCCACCCGCCACCCCGGCATGACGCACACGGCCCCAAGCCTCCAAGGGTGCCCCTGTGTCTCTGGGAGCAGTGAGGAGTACGGTCTGTCTGCTAGAACTCGCAGCGGGTGATGACATAAGTTTGGCTCCCAGCCCTGCCCCCCTGCTAGCTGGGGGACTCGGGTAGGTTGCTTAGCCTCTCTGAGCCTCGCTTCCCACCCTGGGAATGGCGCCTGCCACACGGCATCGCTCTGATGATCGAATGCGAAGACGGGTGATTCACGTCCTCTGGCCTTTCTTGAACGGTACGCAGGGAACACAAGGGCTAGGTTTCGGTTAAGGGAGCCCTCTTTAGTAATGAATCAAGACGAGAGCAAGAGAGGACACAGGAGGACACCTCCAGACTGTCTCCTGTCCTGGGCAACACACTCGGGCTCACTGGCCCTGACTGTCCTCTGCCCTGGACTGACCCAGCCAGCCCGAGCAGAAGCCTGAGGCCCCTCCTGCCCGAGGCTGGGACAGCACGAGTCAGCAGATGCCACGTCCTGGTCCCCAGAAAGGTTGCAGCTGTGTGCAGTCACACCAGGCTGACCGTTGGGAAGTGCCCAGGCCGCTCTGACCACCGCATGGGAGAGAGGGAGCCGTGGAACCTGCTGCATCCAGGAGGGCTGGTGGAGACATGGCACAAAGCAGGCCTCGAAGGAGGCGGGATTTTGGACAACAGATCAGGAGAGAAGGATTCCAGATGGGGTGAGAATGGGCACAAGTCTGGAAGATGGGCCACGGCACGAAGTGTAGGGGCCCTGCCGGTCATGTGGGGTCAGATCAAAACCAGCCCCGAAGGCCAGAGTGGGAACTTTAGTCCTCGAACTTCAAATGTGTGACATGTCCTCACTCTTCAGATTGTTTTGTCTTCTCACTTCAAATGCCAGCTTAAAAAGAATCACTTATGCTCCCGAAGGAACTGAAAGCAGACTCAGACAAACACCTGTACACCCGTGTTCACTGCAGCATATCCACAACGGCCCAAAACACGGAAGCAACCTAAGTTGCCCATCAATGGCTGAATGGATAAACGAGATGTGATAAGTACATATGAATTAGTTGGAGTTCTCCACAGAAACTGAACAAACACGATATATACAGAGAGAGATAGATAAGAAGAGATTTATTATGGGAATTGGTTCTTATGATTATAGAGGCTGAGAAGTTCCACGGTCTGCCCTCTGCGAGCTGGAGACCCAGGAAAACCAGTGGTGTGATTCGGCCCAAATCCAAAGGCCCCAGAACCCGGGAGCTCTGATGTCCAAGGAGAGGAGAAGAGTTGGCAGTCTCAGCTCGAGCAGGAGAGCAAATTCGCCCTTCTTCTGCCTTTTGCTCTATTCAACAGATTGGATGAGACCCACCCACATGGGGGAGGGTGATCTTCTTTACTCAGTCTACTGGTTCAAATGATGATCTCTTGGAGACGCCCTCAAAGATACCCAGAAAGAAGGCTTTACCAGCTCTCTAGACATCTCCTCGGCCATGGCAGTGGACATGTAAAATGAACCATCACAACATACAACGGATTATTATCCTGACTTAAAAAGGAAGGAAATTCTGACACAGTCTCTGACAGGGATGAGCTTTGAAGACATCATGCCAAGTTAAACACGCCACAGCCGCAAAAGGACAAATACTTCTGATTCCGCTTCTATGAAATTCCCGGAGAAGTCAAATTCACAGAGATAGAAAGGAGAGGCGAGGCTTCCAAGGGCTGAAGGAGGGGGGTCGAGGAACTATTATTTAATGAGTGTTACAGGCATTCGAGTTGGAGAAGATGAAAAAGTTCTGAAGATGGATGCGGGTGATGTCTGTGCAGAAATGTGAACAGGTTTAATGACACTGAACTTAAAAATGGCTAAAAGGGTAAATGTTATGTATATTTTACCATGATTTTTAATTTTAAAAAAAGCAATTGTTGATGACCTAGCATGTGTCTGGGCGTATGCTGGGCTGTGGAACCAGGAAGGGTATGACGCAGACCCTACTCTGAAGGACTCACACTCTGACCTATAATTCTCACAAGCTATCTCGTACCGTAACGCCCAGGGATAGTTCAAACGCCCCGTTCAAGGGTTAATGTACTCTTCCCCAAAGCCCTCACCTCACAAGATGTTCTCATTTGTCATGAAGTGGCATCAGTGGAGTTTCCTGCAATGATCCTCTGCCTTGTCCAATGCCAAATCCCTGCCATCATGCTACCCTTGCCAGGGCCAGCGGACTGTGGGTTCCGAAAGCAGAGCACAGACAAATGTCTTGCGGCTTCTAATGAAAACAACACCACCGTCTGAATTAGCCATGGGACACATGCATGCTGCGTTTCATTAGAGTGTTCTCTCTGCCTATTTGCTTGATAACAGCAGAAAAGAGAAAATGCTGGTTTCAACTGCTCGGTACCAAGGGCCAGGAAAGTTGAACAAGTCCAGGATTCTGAGTGTCTCTCTTTTCCTAAGCAGACTCGCTCTTCCCACATCACAGCAGACGCTGGGAGCCAAGGGCTGAATTCAACAGCAGCCTTTCAAATCCTAAATTAGGAAGCACTCACACAATGATGAATGATCATTTCTCCAATTAACGATAAAATGACGCTTGACGAATGAAACTAATGAAAAGCAGTTATGTACACCCTGCACATCGCTTAAAAGATAAATAAAAGGTGACCTCCAGGTCAATTTGGAACTTAGGAATGATGTCATTTATAAAGATTATTGCCAGTTCCTTTAATGCCTCCTACGTATCAACACGGTCAGAATCCCTTCTGGCTCACGTTTGAGCATCTCTTTCCAAGATCCCACCAGGTAACAAAAGAGGTAGCAGTTTCCAAGCACTCTGCCTATTCAAGGGTTTTGTTTTCCAAAGAACATTGCTGGGACACAGGTAAGTTGGGGTGTCTGCCTCCTTTAGAATTTGCTATGGACTGAATGTCTGTGACCCCATACAGAGTTACTATGTTGAAAGCCTAACTTCCAGTGTGATAGTATTTGAAGGTAAGGCCTTTGGGAGCTAAAAAGGTAGATGAAGTCATGAAGGTAGGTCGTCATGATGGGGTTAGTGCTCTTAGGAGAAGGAGAGAGAGATTCCTCCCTCCTTCCAAATCCAAGCAAACACACCAAGGAACAAGCACGTGAGCGCACAGTGAGAACTTGGCCGTCTGCAACACAGGAGAGGACCCTCACCAGGACCCGACCATGCAGGCACCCTGCTCTTGGACTCCCAGCCTCCAGGACTGTGAGAAAATGAGTACCTGTTGTTTAAGCCCCACTGCCTATGGTATTTTTTCATAGCAGCCCACACTGACAAAGACAGACTATTTAGAGGGTAAGCTGAGGATACCAGTGACCTCAGGGACATGGAAGAAACGTTAGGCCTTGGTGCTAGGCTGAGTTTTCCCGGCCACCGCGTTTCTGAGTCTCAGGATCGCTGCGAATCTGAGTTGGGAAAAGCAATGAGCACGTCTTCCTCCCCGTGTGCCGTCTGATGGGACACGATTTTGTGCGTCCAGCAGGACAGCGGCCTGACAGGTCTGCTTCTGGGGGTTCTGCCTTCTGACAACCCTGTGCTCTAGCTTGGAGAGTGGTCTGCACTGTTCATACAAGAAAACCCAGGTCACACCGAAGGGTTGAAGTCATAGGAAAGCATTTTCATTAATGTTGGACTTTAAAAAGTCACCATGTCAGGTAGCAAAGATTTCACGCCTGCACCCACGGCTCAGTCCCCGAGTCCTTGCCCTGTGGTCTCTTTGGGTCAGGCTGAGGGATGAGGTGAGACCACCCATTCAATGGCATCCAGGTGGGGCATCCATGGGAGTGTGCGGTCAGCGGAAGCGTGCGGTCAGCGGAAAAGGAAAAGCGTGCGGTCAGCGGAAGACAGGAGACAAGTCTGTGTTGGGAGAAGCAGACAGGGAGCAGAGGGTGTCCTAGAAAAACCAATTCCAGAGTCGAGTCTAGAAAACACGTAGCGTTAACCAGGCAGGGCATACATGATGGAGACCTGTACTGATGAAGAGGCAGCTACTGAATGTAGGTCGTGGTCCATTTGGGGTGTGGTTTTCTTCCTGTATGCTGCTTGCCTTGTCTGTCTAGTTTTAAGGGCCATTAAAAAGCCTGAGGTTTTCAAACAACAAGCCAGGGTAGAAAGAATACTAGTCTGGGTACTAGAGAATCTGGGTTCCAATCTTTGGTCGATGATAACTGAGTTGTGCTTTCCCAGACCATGTTGACGCTGGACCCATCACAGACAGCAGCTCTCTTTTCAGGGCCATCCTCTGAGGGCAGGACCCCAGGCGTCTCCTTTTCACAGATGAGTGAACAAAAGCCTGGAGAAACTGAACAGCTTCACACTCTCAGGACTGAGCCCGGGCTGCCGTGGTCTGACTTCCCTCCAGTGCTCTCTCGTCTGCGATATCGCTGCTCGGACGCCATCAGTTTCCGTGGTCGTGTTGTAAACGGCAAAGGGAAGGTTCCAGGGGGAGCCCTCCTGACACAGAGGTCCTCCAAGCAGGGGTCTGAGAAGACAGCAAGGGGAGCCCGTGATGCCGTCACGTGGGTCGAGAGGAGACTTGTGGGTACGTAGCCAGGACTCCTGGCAGGAGGGCGACATGGGTCTGGATCCTTGAGAACAGGAGGCTACAGTGCGACCGAGTCTGCAGAGGGACAGTGACAGACATAGATGACTCGGCACAGAGCCCCTGCGCAGAGTGAGTGCTTGCCAGACAAGAGCTCACAAACCACTTGACAAAATTGGGGATGGGGTGGACGCTCTTGTTAGTTGATAAAACTCAGCCCAGCCTGCAGGGATATTGTGCACCTGCAAAACCATCACATGAGACACTCAGAGAGAAGCAAATCTGCCCAGAAAACGCTGAGTGTAAGTTTATATAATATAAGAGGCCCAGGAAGTTTAATTCATGCTGGGCCCATACGAGAAGCAATGAGTGTCTAAGGTGAACGTCCAAAGTAGCTGGACCTCCTGATTCTCTTCAACCCACCTGTATGCTTTGCTGCCACATAAGCCATTTCCTGGACAGCGTGATAATGTCCGAGACAGAGGGTGTTCTCCATTCTGTGGGATGGCAGCGCAGCAAAGTGGAATGGAAGGAAGCACCTGGTCAGCACTGGGAAAGTTTTGTAACTTAGGGGAGCATCTGGGAGACGGCACATCCAGGTGAACAATGTTCTCTCAGGGGAGTTGCAGCCAGAGGCACTTACTCCGTCCGTATCAGCGAGGAACATTTCCACTGTGAATTACAGAAAACCTACCCAAATCAGAGTGAACAGGAAAGGAACTTTATTGGCTCTCACGCCAGAGTCCAAAGGAAGTCCTGGAGCTTCAGGTGAGGCTTGATCCAGTAGCTCAGCAATGTCAGCAAGAGGCCTCTTTCCCTCTGTTTCTCTACTCTCCCTTCCCTGGTGTCATCTGGGTCTCCTGATGGTCCCAAGATGCCTGCCAGCAGTTTCCAGGGTTACATGCTTCCTCATTCATTCCCTCCGCCCAGAGGAAGCATCTTCCCTCCAACATGCTTAGGAAATGTCCTGTGATAGTTAAATTTATTTCTGGGTATGTCTGGGAGGGTGTTTCTGGATGAGATTAGCATGTGAATCAGTGAACTCAGGAAAGTATTAATAGATTGCCTTCCCCAATCTACTTTAGATAGGATGGGAATTACCCAATCCAATATGGACCTGAATATTACAAAAGGCAGAGGAAAGAGGAATTCTCCCCCTTTTTCTGCTCTACAGCTTGAGCTGGGACATCTCATTTCATTTGCTCCTGCCCTTGGGCTGGGATTCACACCATGGACACCCCTGGTTCTCAGGCCTTCGCATTTGGACTGGTTTCCTGAGTCCCCAGCTTGCAGGTGGCAAATCTTGGGCTTCTAAGCCCCCTTAATCCCTGGAGCCAATGCCTCATGATAAACCTCCTTTATGCGCATCTGCCACGGGTGTGTTTCCTTGGGGAGCCCTGACCCAAGCATGACTAACACATTTATTCTAACTATACAGGTTTAAGCCATATCCCACCTCCAACTCACCCACGGCTAAGGAGCTGAATTGTGACAATCTGTCTAGCTGCTGTCATGCTTCACCCCTGAAATTGGGGGTAGAATCCATTTCTCTGAAAACTCATTGATTCCACAATCAATGAGCTGTCCAGAAAGGAGAAGGCAGGCAGGAATACTGAGGAGATCATGTCCACTGCAAGTCCTAATATCACCTGACTCATCTGTAGCACCCAAGAACGATTGGATTATACACACTTAAGAGTATATATCATCAACTCAACGTTTCGTCGCCGGAAATCTGAAAAAAATTAACGAGTTTAATTAAAGTTTTAATTATAGTTGAAAAGTCTCTTCAACTGTATTAAAAAAGGCTCTAGTACCTTCTCCCAAGAAAATAGCTCAGTGCATTCAATGCTTCTTTTCAAACTCTTCCGTCCACGATCACACCATCGGTGTTAGTATGCATTGCACACGTGCAGGAAGGGGGTTCCGGAACGTGTGGGAACCACAGGCAGCCAGGATTTCCCCTCAACCTCTGTGCTCCTAAGGCCCTGAAGAGGTTCACTTAGGCGAGTGTGTTCAGTTTCCTTGTTTCTCCAAAGAGATTACTTGCATGTAGTTAATAAAGAGACTCCCCTCTGACCACACTGAGATAGGCCAGGCAGCCACACTCCAGGTTGAGGCAATAACCCCCGTCCATAAGACCCTCAGCTGCCTGCAAATACTCCTCTGTCATGTTCGATGAGGTACGGAACTCTTGGGGCTCCTCCTGTTTTCAAGAATTTGCGGGGTGCGTACTTCTGAATCTCTGGGCACGGGGAAAGCCAGATAAACTGTCTTATTTCGTACAAGTGATAAGACTTTGCATTTCACGTTTTGAATCTAGAGTCACTCAGCTGAAAAGTGAACTCAGGGATCTCCCCTTTACACCAGAGGAAGGGTCACAAGGCAAAGGGCAGGGGTCGGTAACTAAAAAAGCAGAAGGGAGTGTGAACTCTGGGCCACGAGATGCAGGCCCAGTCATGCCAGCCAGGTTCACGGTGGGTTAGGACTTAGGAAGCAGACGACTTCCCACCCTCCCTTAGGGCCCCTGGCCAACGTTATCAGCACCTGGAGAAACACTACAGGAAATACTGCCTCTCCCTCATCCCCAAACCCACAGCCACAGCCCACAGACGCACGTGCGTGATGCATAAACGTGCAGAGGAGGGAAAGCGTGGGGAGATGCTGCGCTGGACATTTCAAGGTTAGGCCCGAGAGTGGTCACTGGAAGAAGGGTCCGGTGTCCAGCCCGCTCTCTGACCTTAAGTTGCATAATCCCCTGAGGCCAGCACCCACGAGACGGCTCCCTGACACCCATGCCTTGATTCCCACAGCACCCTGATCCGCTTCAGCTCACCGTGCCTTGTATCCTGTTTCCAGAGCTGTTTCTTCTCTCCTCACCCTTCCCAGCACTTTCCTCAGCTGTGTCCGCGTGTGCCTTGTGTTATGTGATCTGTAGTCACTCGCGATAAATGCCCGGTGGAACCCAGGTCAGGTCCCAAGGATCAAAACCCTAGGTTCACCTTCACCCCAAATAGGATGTCAATGTCCAGAGCCTCAATTCTTAAGTCAGAAAATAATGAATTAATTTAACTAATTAATTATAAGGTAATTTAATTGGCTTAATTAAATGTAATGTTTAAACTGTATATGTATGTGTGTGTATATATATATATGTGTATATATAATTTTATTCAGAGGCTAATCTGAGACATAGGAGATATAGATTTGTTTGAATGTCTTCTGTTTTCTCTTCTTTCCATAATATCAAAAATGCAAGTTGACTCTACGTTCCTGGAATTCTTAGTCTATTAAAAGTATCGGATGGTGGAACTTGACAATGCACGGATTTCTCGTTCTGAGAATATTCCATTCCTGGAAGCTACTGGATTGAAATGCATAATTATCCAATGGCCAAGGTAGCGTAATGGATAAAGCAATCAGTGCTCTCTGACCTAAGCCAGTCATCTGTTCTGTGTTCCTCACATATAAAATAGTAATAAGAGCTCATCTACAAATATTTAGTAAGCAATCATGAAATGCTTTTAAATTATTTTGAAATCTGAAAGCATGACACCCACTTGATGGGCTCCTACCACACCCATGAGAAAGGACAGCTTTCTTTATTTTCCTGAAATATGTGCAGACTTAAGAAGATGGGCCCCAAACGACTGTGAACAGGCACCTCTGTTTTATTACAATTATTCCTCCCGGTGGTCCGGGAAAGCTGACTGAATGGCCCCCATGCGCAGGCTGCTGGGCCTGTGGTCTGTCCCCATGAGGAGGCTGAAGTGGGGAGCAGAGCACAGTCATGAAGACACACACCTGTCATGCAGGTCGTGTCTCCTAGTGAAATGTACGAGCCTCCTTCAGAGCGCGCCCCTGTGAGGACAAACGGTCACGGCTGCGCTCACCCCGCCTTCCTTCCACGGCTCCCCCAGCATCTGGGGAAACTATGTGTTTGCTGCCCCCGACTCTGTCCCTGCTGGGCTTCTTTCCGGGGAACACACGTGGTTGTTTTGTTCTTAACATACTCTGTCTTGAACATGGACTGACCTTAGGACCTGCATCCTTTGCCTCCGTCAAAACCTGTGGTAGCCCCTCATGTGAAGGTGCTCAAGAGGTCCAGGCGAGCTCCCTGGTCCCTCCTGAAGGAATGCAGGTCCCTCGCGGTCCAGGCGAGCTCCCTGGCCCCTCCTGAAGGAATTCAGGTCCCTCGCGTTCCCAGGCAACCCACATCTTGGTCCAGACAAGGAAGCCGGCTGTGCCAGGTGCCTACAGCCTCAGCAGGAGGCGTCCCAACCCCAATAGGAAGCAGGGTCTCCCTGATCACCCAGGTGGATTCAGCTGATACGAGCACCTAGATTCTTCCCAGGGAACCACAGAACGGGTGTCTTCTCTCTTTCAAGGACCCACAGAACTGCTCCCCAGGACCTCTTTCCACCACTTTCATCCACACCCACTCCCCGTACATTCTGCCGTGTGAACATTTGGTCTCTGAGCCTCCCCCATGAGGCCCATGCCCATTCGCTGCTGTCTGTTCCAAGACATGTTCCTTTTACACTACATTTCTTCAATCCGGACCTTGTCCCACCAACCACAGATCTGGCCTCACAGCGGTACAAATTGCAGCTCTGTCCAGGAGGGCAGAATCCTCTGAGGAGGCAGGACGCTTCCCCCAACAGAGCGAGTAAGAGAGGATAACGCAGAAAGGCATGGAATCTGGCAGAAAACCACGGGGGGAATCACAGGAGTTGACTGGCCTTCAGATCAGGAGGGTTCTTGACAAGGAGGATGGAAAAGAGAAAACAGATTCTTCAGAGAAGAACCAAAGGAAGAAAATGATCTGTAATGCGTCCAGAGGAATCATGTCTTGGGTGCCCCCCGGCAGAGACTTTGTCACCTCCACAAAGCTCTTCTGATGGACCCTCGGCGCAAACTGAACTGTGCTGTCCCACTCCCCTCCTTCCACAGGGGCCCTCTGTTAGAGCTCGTACCCCATCCTGTGGTCATCTATGTGCATTTCCATCCCTGCCTCTTGAACTTGAGCTTTGCTGCTTAGGGAGATTCAAGAAGAGTGAAGTGGCCTCGTATTTGATTTGTCATAATTCAGTCTATTTCTTCAAGGTCTTTTCTCGGCAGAATAAAGAATCAACAGCGCATCCTGTTCTCAGTCGCCAGTTGTGTACTGGTCACTAAAAGGCCATTCTACCTCTCGTCACATCGGGTTGACCTCTCCCCAAAGAAAACCAACTTCTAAGCAAAATGTAGATGTTATTGACGCCGGGCAAGGATGTGCTGCTGAGTAATGACACAAAAAATGATTTTTTCAAAAAAGAAAATCAGATGCTTATAAAGCTATTTCATTGTGCCAGGAATCGCTCTTCCTTAGTTTATAAATATTGCTTGTTTAATTTCATAGCCACTGTATAAAGCGGCTACTGTTATTACCCCATTTACAGAATCCAAGACACAGAAAGTGAGTGACCTGAGCAAGGTCACTCACTAAGTACGTCCACGGCAGACAGTTTGGGTCCATCCTTTAACTACAATAATGCTGCCTAGGGCCTTGGAGTGTGGGTTTCAAAAGAAAGGAAAAAGAAAAACTTGTTATATAAACTGCAGATTTATTATATCTAATTCGTTCATTATCACTAAAAGGAAAGTGTTCCAAATATTAAGAATGCAGTTTAGAGGTTACGTCTTTGAATTGCACGTCTGAAGTTAGATGATCCAATTTCTTGGGCAAGAGATGAAAACAACTGGAATAGCCCAATGTCACGGAACCTTTCAGAATATTTTGCTTTATGGTTTTATCATAGTTGTTTTTTTCTCCCCATAAATACAGCAGAGGCCTTCAAAACAAATTGCTCTCAAATAAGCAATGCCCAATTTTATGTTCTGGTCTTTCAAGAAGTCTTTACACAATTCTGTGATGCATCTAAAGATACAGAATATTATAAAATAAGAGGTGACTTGTGTTACACTTCAATGAAATTTAATAATTGAGAATTGTTTGCATAAAAACATCAGAACGGGGTGGAAACATAGCATAGTATTATCTGAACGCAGCAGCAGTCATCAAAAAAGTCGAGTCAAAAAAAAAAAAAAAAAAAAGTCGAGTCAGATTCAAACTAGGACCAATCCCTCTTTTGCAGTATCACCTTGGAAGTCGTGCCCGGGCTCAGTGGCCTCCGTAGACACTGTCTTGAAATGGGGAGCAAAAAGACTTGGAGGTCATCTAACTGGAAACCCTAGGAGTTGGGGCAGGTGTTCTAGGTTTGAAGGTCAAACTGTAAAACTTGGATGGAGTCAATTAGATTTATTTGCCTTATCACTGACCCTTGATATTTTTAAGAACTGTGGTTTGGGTGCAAGGCTCAATTTCCACCTCTGTGAAAATTTCAGTTTTCCTTTCTGTGGTGAAACTACATCCTAGGTCCGCAGTGAGGATTCAGTTCAGTGAGATGAAGAGTCATTGTTATTTTAGGGGAGGGACCTGAGGGTGATGATCATGAGAAGCTGGCTTTGGAACCTCAGTCTGTCACTAACTCCCTGACAGAACTCAGGCTTAATCTCCAAGCCTCAGCTTCTTCACCTCAAAGAGGAATAGCAGGGCTTCCCTGGTGGCGCAGTGGTTGAGAGTCCGCCTGCCGATGCAGGGGACACGGGTTCGTGCCCCGGGCCGGGAAGATCCCACATGCCGCGGAGCGGCTGGGCCCGTGAGCCATGGCCGCTGAGCCTGCGCGTCCGGAGCCTGTGCTCCGCAATAGGAGAGGCCACAACAGTGAGAGGCCCACGTACCGCAAAAAAAAAAAAAGGGGGGTATAGCAGTAGTCTACACAGATGATGATGATGAGGTGAAGTACACTGCACAGTGCTTGCCACAGAGAAAGCATTCGGTCTCTACTAGCAGGATTAGTATCCTCGTCATCATTACTGTAGCAGTTGATTTTATAGTCACAAATTAACGAAAGTAAGTTTTTACTTTTTTAGCTATGCTAAGTACAAAATCGCATTCATTTCTTCTCCCCCACTTAATCAACTTCTCAAGTGCCCTCAGTTTACAATTTTCTCCTTTCTGAATACGCAGACTTTAACGTAATTTGGTTGAGATTGCCTAGGTACAGGCCTGGCCATTCAGGCAGAATAATGTATAGGCATCCCTGCAGGTAAACTGGGACCACATGCCTGGGTTCAGGTTGGTAGAACTGAGATCACTGCCATGTACATCATTTCCAGGCCTGGCCTGAAATCCCCTGGGTGACCTCCCTGTCACTGAGGCCTGTGCTGGTGACATCACTGGATGGAAGCGGCTTGGACCCCTGAGTCACAGCCTGGAGGACAGCCTCCCAGGAGAACCATTCAACCCATACTGGACTTTGACACACAGTAGAAATACACTTTGATTGGGGCGAAACTCTTAAATGTCATGCTGTATTTTGATCACCTCACAGCCTAGCTGATTCTAGTAACACTTGAAATCAAGAAGCAGAGTAAAAGCAAGCGTGAGTAGTGAGATAAGATGAAGGAAAGATGAGAGGGAAAATAAGCAATAAATAAAGAAACCTGAGGAAGGGTGGAGGTGGAGAGAGGGGACCAGAGGTAGCCCAGGGCGGTACCCCACGTGGGACAGCAAACATAAGGAGACTGGTTAAATTAAATCAATTGGAATCAATTAACTAATAGAATTGAACGACGCCTGTATCATGAAATCTCAGATCTAGTATTTTCTTTAAATAAAATGAAAAAATGGAAAAGAGTGTTTGGAGAGAAAAAACATGGAAGGAGGGGGCGCTTTGAACAGAAGGACGAAGGAGCACAGTTACGTTGAACAGGAAAGAAAATCAGAGCTGTTCGGAGCCGCAGGAGGCCTGAGACGGTCTAGCTGGACCCCTTTATTCTACAGCCGTGGAGACACCGACAGAGAAATGCATCCCTCTGGCGCGTGTCAAAGGAACTTGGTCACAAAGTGATTCTCTGTAGAAGGTCAGTATGGAATCTCTTACTGGGTGGCTCACAAATACCATGTTTATGAAGAGACGGTTTCTCTCACCACGGGGGCCAAGGTGATCGTCGCAAGTTGTAAATGAACTTTTCCAGGAGGTCGCCCACGAAGTTCCCCCAGGAGCATGCGCACCACGGAGGGCCCAGTCAATGACCATGACGGAGACTCGCTAGAGGTCTCTTTGCCGGCTCACCTAGGAGGCGAAGGGGCGTGGCGTCCCCCTGAAGCATCCGGACGGGGCCTGTTAGGGAAATGGCTCCCTTTCCTCCCTGATGAATTTACCATTCATGAGTGTGTCACCCTTGGACGCTAACAGCCACCCACCGGCCTTCCATTAGTTCTGCGGTACTGATTGGTCTGCAGCGACTAAGGTTTCAAACAGGACTCAAGTGCAGTTTCTGAAGGTACCTTGAGCTAGGCCGCGGTAAATGGGACCTTTTGAAAGGTTGCCTGAAGCCATAACAACAGACAAAGCACAGCTTGCTCCCTCTTCCTTTCAAAGGACGCCTGCTTTATTATCTGAACAGTAACACCCCAGAGCACCTCACAAGCCTGGGAGAGGAACTGCAAAACAGCAAGCAATTCTCAGCCCAAATCTGCCCACATTGAAGCATCCCTCTCTGCTCCCTACTTGTAAACTCTGCACGACGAGATACGTCAAGTGAACTGACGTGAGATGTAAAAAATAAATTAGATTTTGCCTTTCTCCTTCAGTGAACACCACCTATAAATACAGTGCTGTGAACCCAACGGTTTCCCTTTAGAACATGGGAGAGAACATTGCACTCAGCTGCCAGTTCAGTGTAATGTCGCCGTTCGTTCACACCACGTGTGGCGTGTCATCGTAATCCTTATGCAGGCCCGAGGGATACTTCCACAGCTGAATTATTCTATGCTTGCATTAACTATACCTCCATGCTACCACAGAGATCAGTATGACACACAGCCTGGTTTCATATGTGAAAGTCTCTTGTTATTTTATAATACATCCTGCGCTGTTACAAATACCAGGCGGTTATTACGTATGAGTAAAGAGAAGGGTAAGGGGGAAGAGGCCTACCAAGGTGCTGATGGATGGTCCAGAGCCAGTGGTACCGACAGGTAGGGGGTGGCGCCAAGGCAGGACCCAGGGGCCTGGCTCCTGGTCTGAGCCCTAAGATGCTATCCCCTACCCCCAGGATGTCAGGTGAGGGGATTACTTCCTGTGGCTTTCCACACCCTCGTGATAAATTCCAAATTGTTTTTTACTTATAGCCAAAATTCTATTCTTCCATATTATTTCTCACGTTTATTAATTTTCCCAGTTTTATTGACTAAAACGAATTCTATTTATTTAGGTTGTACAATACAATGTGATTTTTAAGGTACAAAATGATGATTTAATATACGTATACATCGTAAAATGATGGCCACAATCAATTAACATATCCATTACCTCACTCAGTTACCTGTGTGTGTGTGTGTGTGTGTGTGTGTGTGTGTGTGTGGTGAGAGCATTTAAGATCTACTCTCTTAGCAAATTTCAAGTACACGATTCAGTATTATTAACTATGATAACTGTGCTGTACATTACATCCCCGGAACTTATTCATTTTATAACTAAAAATGTGTACCCCTTGACCAACATCTCCCTGTTTCCTGCACCTCTATCCTTGACAACCACCATTTTACTCTTTAGTTCTAAGAGTTTTTTAGATTCCACATACTTGTGTTTTGTGGTTGTTTTTATATTATATATTGCACACACACACAGACACGTACTAAATCTGAAAGCTCCAAGAGGACAAGGACAGTCTGCATGGAGCCCCACTTCACACCCAGTGAGTCACACGGCACCTGAGATTCTTTAGGAGTTCAATAAATACTTGTTGATTCTGAATGAAAATGTTAACCTATTCTGACAGGAGGGAAGAGAGAATTTTAAAATGGGTCTTCCCTTTAAAGATCTCTTTTTAATAGCTTAAAATATTTGCCTTTTTTAAAATTTAGATTTTAATTCTTCATGACTAGATTCCACCCAAAGATGTTTCTTTTGAAGATAGGAGAAAAAGAAGAAGGAAAAAAAAAAAAAGAATCCTCCTGGTAATGTTTGTATTTTGTGAAATTTGAAATGGTACAGTGTCCAAAACTACTTCTGATTTCATTTGAAGTTCAAGCACTTCAAAGAGAAGTTCATTTATAAAACATCACATCTCTCTGGTCACTCACTGAATATTTACGAGTACCAATCACTTCAGTAGGGTGAAAGTTAATGCAAAAAAATAACTGTGACAGGGAAAAAAATTTAAATGAGTTTTCACAGCCTCTATTCTGCTTTTCCTAACTTTTCCCCCTTTGTCCCAATTCAATATCCAACATACTAAACACAGCCAGTGGAGGCCTTTCTTTCCCTCCGTCTCCAGTCCTGAGTCTTTTAAAATTGGGCTTGCTTGAATTATTCAAGAAAGGCAAAACAGAGAAAACACCAGGAAATGCAAGACCCGCTTTGGGCTGAGTCTGAGTGAGTTTTAGAGAGTTTTGAGAAAAACGGAGAGAGACTAAAAGTATATGGAAGGCTACGATGAGTGAGGTTGGGCGAATAGATGAGAAAAGATTTTGGAGTTTTGTTTTCTTATTTATGAATGGAACATTTTGACCTTTTTCAAGAGACCAAGTAAAGACTTCAAATTACAGTTGAACTACATAGGGGTGACAAGAACCAACCCTCCACACAGTCAGAAATCTGTTTATAACTTGTGGAACTTGGCCCTCTGTATAAATGGTTCCTCCATATTTGTGGTACCACAGCCTCTGAAAAGGGATTAAGAGGTACAAACTACTATGTATAAAATAAATAAGCTACAAGGACATGTTATACAACACAGGGAACATAGCCAATATTTTATAATAACGATAAATGTAGTATAACCTTTAAAAATTGTGAATCACTGTGTTGTACACCTGAAACTAATACTATTATAAATCAACTATACCTCAATTTTTAAAAAGATTTTAAAAAATAACACCAGGAAAAAAAATCGTTTCCTGTATCCTATCGTCTGGAGAGTAAATCAACATTATTTTGTAATCTCTATATATATTTTTTCCTTTCTTCCTCCTCCCTCTAGCTTTCTTTAAGTGATAAAACAGATTCCAGCCGGAACCAGAAACATCAAGAAGAGGAACCACATGAATTTATATTGAACTCTTACCTCTATAAAAACTAGCCGATGTTTGGTCATTTAAAGAAAACCTGGCATTCGGATGACACTCATGAGTAGATAATGGACTGCAGGAGAGAATACAAGCAGCGGAACCATCAAGAGGCCGAAACGGGCTCCTCATGTTCACTGTGCTTTGGACAGAAACTCCCTGAGCCTGAGGAAAAGGAGCCGGGACCCTCCAGTAGGCCCCGTGATCCACAGCATGGGAGCCGCTGAAGTAGGCAGGACGGTTAGCAGCCGGATGCCCTCAGGAGCTCCTAGCAGAGTTGAAAGCCCTTCTCCAGCTACATTTCCAACTCAGAGCCAGGGCGGATGTCAGTAATTAAAAGTCTTACTTGGTAGAAGCCTTTATAGAGTGAATTGTTGATCTCAGTCGGCCCTATGGAGTATGCATTACACTTTCAAAAGTACCGACAAAATCCAAAAAAACCCAAATTAAACAAATTTTCTTAAAGGTACATTTTCCATCCATCCATTCATTCACTCACTCATTCACTCATTCGTTCATTCACAAACATCTATTTGGTGCCTACTGTGTGCTGAAGCCCTGGATACACAGAAAACTAATAGATGAGGAGATGGTCCCCTTGGCTACTGTAGTCCACCCTCAGTTACTCTGGATAATTAGCCCCTAAATTCTCAAACTGAAGATAATCCTCAAACCACAGTCTGCTGAATCCAGCAGTCTTCCCCAAATGAATCTTTTATTCATGTCTCTTCATTAACTACCTAGGACACGTTCTTCGCTTCCCACCCCACCTGCAAGCTCTCTGAAGCCCCAGGGAGAAATGACCACTCCCCTCATTCTGCCAGCTGGCGACAGGAACTGCCTGCGTCCTTACCCCACATGCTGTTACTCCATTTGTAATCTGTCCCCTCTGCTACCCTAGAGACCTTCTCAGGTCAATCCAGCCTGTTAAGAAAGAGACAGCAGGCTGAAAAAGGAGTCACTTGTGCCAAGCCCACCAAACGGAGACTCAATACCTCATTTTATCACTGTTTCATCTCCTCCCAGGAGGAGTGGAACTTTAAACCAGTCCATCTGGAATGATCTGGTCAGCACTGGTGAGGTCATCTACCAGACAGACCCCTGCCATCCCCTAAAGGAAGGTAACCTTGCCACAGACAACCTGCTCTTTGCCAGTAACTTCCTTGTCCTGCCTCTGTCTGCCCTACAAGTCTTTCATTTTGTGCAGCTCCTCACACCTCCTTTCCATCTGCTAGATGGGATGCTGTCTGATCCATGAATAAAGCCAATAAGATCTTTAAATTTTATCCAGTTGAGGTTTTATTATTATTTTTTAACAAGTCCCACATCTCCTTGTATGTCTAACACCTTGCTGGCATATAACAGATATTTAATAAGTAATGGAGTTAAGTAATGATAGTTCTGGGCAGCGAAGTCATTTGATTTGCATGTTCTCTCTGACCTTGTTGAAAACCAAAGGGAAGGAGCCAACACAAGGAAACAAGGTAATAAAACACAAGCTGGGCCTTGAAGGTGCCCTGGATATGAAGTGACCATGCAAAGATGGAAGGTCAAGAGCACTTTCCCTGTAAAATGACCCCACCTGGATGGTGGCAGCTACCCCATGAGAACATCTGAAGACCATGGTGAGGTTCATGGAGGAAGGAAGGTAAGGACATGGGAAGGGAGAGATGGACCCACTGAGAGCACTGAGTGCTGTGGGCGGGGGGGCAGGATGTTTGGGGTGGGGGCGGGGAGGGAGAGGGGAAGCCATTCTAAGTGCTTGGAGGGAAGCCGCGCTCAGACATTGTCCCTCACTTAGTTTTTCTCCTCAGTCCTATAACCACTGGGAATAATTTCCACTAACATGTCTTGCACAGGAAATGGCATCCTTGCAACGTAGAATCAACTCAACACATTTAAATTAAGTTCAAAAGCAGAATCAGACTGGAGTGGTTCTCTAAACACAGATACACTCTCACACGTTCTCTCTCTCTCTCACACACACACACATACACATTCACACATACACACAAACACACAGAACAAATCTCCTCCCATAGGTAGGCTTACTTTTCTGGTGTTTTGAATTTATGAAATTGGCTCTAATCTCTCCCCTTCAGAATGGAAGCAACCTAAGTGTCTATCAACAGATGAATGGATTAGGACAATGTAGTATATGTATATAATGGAATACTACTCAGCCATAAAAAATAACCAAATTTTGCCATTTGCAACAACGTGGATGGACTTGGATGGCAACATGCTTAGTGAAATAAAGACAGAGGAAGACAAATACTGTGTGATGTCACTCATATATTGAAGCTAAAAAATGATACAAACTAGTAAATGTTAAAAAAAGAAGCAGACTCACAAATATAGAGAACAAACTAGTTGTTACCAATGGGGATGGCCAATATAGGGGTAGGAGAGTGGGGGGCAAAAATACTGGGTGTAAGATGGGCTCAAGGGTGTATTATACAACACAGGGAATATAGCCAATATTTTGTAGCAACTGTAAATGGAGTGCCACCCTTAAAAATTGTACAAAAAAATTTTTAAAAATTTTAATGCCTTCAAAGGTATTATTTAAAGGGGGAAAAGAACAGAAGTGGGCAGGAGAGAAAGATTTGGAAGTAGGAAATTGGATAGGGCAACTGAGCTAGCCAATGCCAGAAAGCTGATTCTCCAGCCTGAGTGTAGAAAGCCAGGCATCCCCCAATTTCTACCCACCTGAAGGCTCAGGACGGGTGGCTCTGTGCTTCTCTGCAAGTTGTCCGTCTTGACTGTGCAGAGGAACTCATTTAAGGTAGCCCCATACTCCTGTGGTCCCCACCAGAAAACACGCCAGGTTGGAAAGGATGGGCTGAATGCACTCCCTGTGGATGAGTTGCCCTAACACTGTCCACTGTGTCTCAAGCCCCTTAAGGTATTCCCTTAAAAATGGCGATGATCCAAGCTTTGGTAAGGATGAGAGTGAGCATCTCCATCTGGCAGCAAGTAGAATCCATTGCTTCTTACATTTATTTCTGGTAGTAGAAGCATCTAGGCCCACTTGCTATCACAAGAATATGAAACCCATTCGTCTAAAGCTCAACCAAATTGTTATAACATAAGAAGGAGAATGAGAAAGGCCTCCTGATCCCCAAGAGTCCCTGAGGACCGAGGTCACATCTTAACCTCTCTTTTCCTGCATCATGGGGAGGCAAAGAGCAAACACAGTGCATCCTTCCTGATATGTGAGTTTAAAAGTAGATATTTTACCTATGATAAACCATAATGGAAAAGAATATTTTAAAAAAAAGAATGTGTATATATGTATAACTGAATCACTTTGCTGAAAGTACAGCAGAAATTAACACAACATTGTGGCAGGAGTGGGAGCAGGACCATCGGGCCCAGCGGCTGGAGGCCAGACTCACCACACAGACAGCTGTCTTTTGAAAGGGTAAGAAAAAGAAGAGGAAGAGAGAGAAACTACAGGAATCTACATCAGAACTGCATGAGAAATTGACATTGGAGATTTGTTCAAGATGGCGGTGTAGAAGGATGTGCGATCACTCCCTCTTGCAAAAGCACCAGAATCACAACTACCTGCTGAACAATCATCAACAGGAAGACACTGGAACTCACCAAAAAAGATACCCCACATCCAAAGACAAAGGAGAAGCCACAATGAGATGGTAGGAGGGGCGCAATCACAATAAAATCAAATCCCATAACCACTGTGTGGGTGACTCACAAACTGGAGAACACTTATACCACAGAAGTCCACCCAGTGGAGTGGAGGTTCTGAGCCCCATGTCAGGTTTCCCAACCTGGGGGTGTGGCAACGGGAGGAGGAATTCCCAGAGAATCAGACTTTGAAGGCTAGTGGGATTTGATTGCAGGACTTTGACAGGTCTAGAGAAAACAGAGACTCCATTCTTGGAGGGCACACACAAAGTAGTGTGTGCATCAGGACCCAGGGGAAGGAGCAGTGACCCCATAGGAGACAGAACCAGACCTACCTGCTGGTGTTTGAGGGTCTCCTGTGGAGGCAGGGGGCGGCGGTGGCTCACCACGGGGATAAGGACACTGGCAGCAGAAGTTCTGGGAAGTACTCCTTGGTGTGAGCCCTCCCAGACTCTGCCATTAGCCCCACCAAAGATCTGTAGGCTTCAGTGCTGGGTCACCTCAGGCCAAACAGCCAACAGAGAGGAAAGTCAGGCCCACCCATCAGCAAACAAGCAGATTAAAGTTTTACTGAGCTCCGCCCACCAGAGCAACACCCAGCTCTACCCACCACCAGTCCCTCCCATCAGGAAGCTTGCACAAGCCTCTTAGATAGCCTCATCCACCAGAGGGCAGACAGCAGAAGCAAGAAGAACTACAATCCTGCAGGCTTTGGAATGAAAAAACCACATTCACAGAAAGATGGACAAAATGAAAAGGCAGCGCACTATGTACCAGATGAAGGAACAAGATAAAACCCCAGAAAAGCAACTAAATGAAGTGGAGATAGGGAACCTTCCAGAAAAGGACTTTTGAATAATGATAGTGAAGATGATCCAGGACCTCAGAAAAAGAATGGAGGCAGAGATCGAGAAGATGCAAGAAATGTTTCACAAAGACCTAGAAGAATTAAAGAACAAACACCTAGAAGAATTAAACAACAAACAAACAGATGAACAATACAATAACTGAAATGAAAAATACACTAGAAGGACTCAATAGCAGAATAACTGAGGCAGAAGAACGGATAAGTGACCTGGAAGACAAAACGGTGAAATACACTGCCACGGAACAGAACAAAGAAAAAAGAATGAAAAGAAATGAAGACAGCCTAATTAGATCCCGGGAAAAACATTAAACACAACAACATTTGCATTATAGGGGTCCCAGAAGGAGAAGAGAGAAAGGACCCGAGAAAATATTTAAAGAGATTACAGTTGAAAACTTCCCTAACATGAGAAAGGAAATAGTCACCCAAGTCCAGGAAGTGCAGAGAGTCTCAGGCAGGATAAACCCAAGGAGAAACATGCTGAGACACACAGTAATCAAATTCACAAAATTAAAGACAAAGAAAAATTATTAAAAACAACAAGGAAAAAATGACAAATAACATACAAGTGAATTCCCATAAGGTTAACGGCTGATTTCTCAGCGGAAACGCTACAAGCAAGAAGGGAGGGGCATGATATATTTAAAGTGATGAAAGGGAAGAACCTACAACCAAGATTACTCTACCTAGCAAGGAACTCATTCAGATTCAATGGAGAAATCAAAAGCTTTACAGACAAGCAAAAACTAAGAGAATTCAGCACCACCAAACCAGCTCTACAACAAATGCTAAAGGAACTTCTCTAAGTGGAAAAGACAAGGGAAGAAAAGGACCTACAAACACAAACCCAAAACAATTAAGAAAATGATAATAGGAACACACATATCAATAATTACATGAATGGATTAAATGCTCCAACCAAAAGACACAGGCTCACTGAATGGATACAAAAACAAGACCCATATATACGCTATCAACAAGAAACCCACTTCAGACCTAGGGACACATACAGACTGAAAGTGAGGGAATGGAAAAAGATATTCCATGCAAATGGAAATCAAAAGAAAGCTGGAATAGCAATACTGATATCAGATAATATAGACTTTAAAGTAAAGAATGTTACAAGAGACAAGGAAGGACACTACATCATGATCAGGGGATCAATCCAAGAAGAAGATATAACACTTATAAATACATATGCATCCAACATAGGAGCACCTCAATACATAAGGTAAATGCTAACAGCTATAAAAGAAGAAATCGAAAGTAACACAATAATAGTGGGGGACTTTAACACCTCACTTACACCAATGGACAGATCATCCAGACAGAAAATTAATAAGGAAACACAAGCTTTAAATGACACAATAGACTAGATAGGTTTAATTGATATTTATAGGACATTCCATCCAAAAACAGCAGGTTACCCTTTCTTCTCAATTGCACACAAACATTCTCCAGGATAGATCATATCTTGGGTCACAAATCAAGCTTCAGTAAATTTAAGACAATTGAAGTCACATTAATAATCTTTTCTGACCACAAAGCTATGAGATTAGAAATAAATTACAGTGAAAAAAAGGTAAAAAACACAAACACATGGAGGCTAAACAATACGTTACTAAATAACCAAGAGATCACTGAAGAGGAAATCAAAAATTACGTAGAGATAAATGACAATGAAAACACGATCCAAAAACCTATGGGATGCAGCAAAAGCAGTTCCAACAGGGAAGTTTATAGCTATACAATCCTACCTCAAGAAACAGGAAACATATCAAACAATCTAACCTCACACCTAAAGGAACTAGAGAAAGAAGAACAAACAAAACCCAAAGTTAGTAGAAGGAAAGAAATCATAAAGATCAGAGCAGAAATAAATGAAATAGAAACAAAGAAAACAATAGCATAGACCAATAAAACTAAAAGCTGGTTCCTTGAGAAGATAAACAAAATTGATAAATCTTTAGCCAGACTCATCAAGAAAAAGAGGGAGGGAACTCAAATCAATAAAATTAGAAATGAAAAAGGAGAAGTTACAACGGACACTGCAGAAATACAAAGCATCATGAGAGACTACTGCAAACAACTCTATGCCAATATAATGGACAACCTGGAGGAAATGGACAAATTCTTAGAAAGGTATAAACTTCCAAGACCGAACCAGGAAGAAATAGAAAATAAGAATAGACAAGTAATGAATCACAAGTAATGAAATTGAAACTGTGATTAAAAATCTTAAAACAAACAAAAGTCCAGAACCAGATAGCTTCACAGGTGAATTCTACCAAACATTTAGAGAAGAGCTAACACCCATCCTTCTCAAACTCTTCCAAACAATTGCAGAAGAAGGAACACTCCCAAACTCATTCTATGATGCCACCATCACCCTGATACCAAAACCAAAGATATTACAAAAAAAGAAAATTACAGACCAATATCACTGATGAATATAGATGCAAAAATCCTCAACAAAATACTAGCAAACAGAATCCAACAGAACATTAAAAGGATCATACACCATGATCAAGTGGGATTTATCCCAGGGATGCAAGCATTCTTGAATATACGCAAATCAATCAATGTGATAAACCATATTAACAAATTGAAGAATAAAAACCGTATGACCATCTCAATAGATGCAGAAAAAGCTTTTGACAAAATTCAACACCCATTTATGATAAAAACCCTGCAGACAGTAGGCACAGAGGGAACCTACCTCAACATAATAAAGGCCATATATGACAAACCCACAGCAAACATCGTTCTCAATGGTGAAAAACTGAAAGCATTTCCTCTAAGATCAGGAACAAGACAAGCATGTCCACTCTTGCCACTATTATTCAACATAGTTTTGGAAGTCCTAGCCACAGCAATCAGAGAAGAAAAAGAAATAAAAGGAATACAAATTGGAAAAAGAAGAAATAAAACTGTCACTGTTTGTAGATGACATGATACTACACATGGATAATCCTAAAGATGCCACCAGAAAACCACTAGAGATAAATATGAATTTGGTAAAGTTGCAGGATACAAAATTAATGCACAGAAATCTCTGCATTCCTATACACTAACAACAAAAATCAGAAAGAGAAATTAAGGAAACAATCCCATTCACCATTGCAACAAAAAGAATAAAATACCTAGGAATAAACCTACCTAAGGAGATAAAAGACCTTTACTCAGAAAACTATAAGACACTGATGAAAGAAATCAAAGATGACACAAACAGATAGAGAGATATACCACGTTCTTGGATTGGAAGAATCAATACTGTGAAAATGACAATAATACCCAAAGCAATCTACAGATCAATGCAATCCCTATCAAATTAAGAATGGCATTTTTTACAGAACTGGAACAAAAAATCTTAAAATTTGTATGGAGACACAAAAGACCCTGAATAGCCAAAGCAATCTTGAGGGAAAGAAACAGAGAGGGAGGAATCAGACTCCCTGACTTCAGACTATACTACAAAGCTACAGTAATCAAGACAGTATGGTACTGGCATAAAAACAGAAATATAGATCAATGGAACAGGATAGAAGCCCAGAGATAAACCTACGCACCTATGGTCAACTAATCTATGACAAAGGGACAAGGATATACAATGGAGAAAAAACAGTCTCTTCAATAAGTGGTGCTGGGAAAACTGAACAGCTACATGTAAAAGAATGAAATTAGAACACTCCCTAACACCACACACAAAAATAAAATCAAAATGGATTAAAGACCTAAATGTAAGACTGGACACTATAAATCTCTTAGAGGAAAACATAGGAAGAACATTCTTTGACATAAATCACAACAGATCTTTTTTGATTCACCTTCTAGAGTAATGGAAATTAAAAAAAACAATAAACAAATGGGTCCTAACAAAACTGAAAAGCTTTTGCACAGGAAAGGAAACCATAAACAAGATGAAAAGACAAGCCTCAGAATGGGAGGAAATATTTGCAAACAAATCAGCGGACAAAAGATTAATCTCCAAAATATATAAAAAGCTCATGCAGCTCAATATTAAAAAAAACAAACAACCCAATCAAAATATGGGCAGCAGACCTAAATAGACATTTCTCCAAAGAAGACATACAGATGGCCAAGAGGCACATGAAAAAGCTGCTCAACGTCACTAATTATTAGAGAAATGCAAATCAAAACTACAATGAGGTATCACCTCACACCAGTTAGAATGGGCATCCTCAGAAAATCTACAAACAACAAATGCTGGAGAGGGTGTGGAGAAAAGGGAACGCTCTTGCCCTCTTGGTGGGAGTGTAAATTGATTACAGCCACTATGGAGAACAGTATGGACGTTCCTTAAAAAACTAAAAATAGAATTACCATATGACCCAGCAATCCCACTACTGGGCATATACACAGAGAAAACCATAATTCAAAAAGACACATGCACCCCAATGTTCATTGCAGCACTATTTACAATAGCCAGGTTATGGAAGCAACCTAAATGCCCATCGACAGATGAATGGATAAAGATGTTGTACATATATACAATGGGATATTACTCAGCCATAAAAAGGAACGAAATTGGGTCATTTGTAGAGACGTGGATGGACCTAGAGACTGTCAGACAGAGTAGGGTAAGTCAGAAAGAGAAAAACAAATATCATATATTAACACATATATGTGGAATCTAGAAAAATGGTACAGATGAGCTGGTTTGCAAGGCAGAAAGAAAGACACAGATGTAGAGAACAAACATATGGACACCAAGGGGGGAAAGCAGGGGTGGGGTGGGGTGATGCGATGAACTGGGAGATTGGGATTGACGTATATACACTAATACGTATAAAATAGATAACTAATAAGAACCTGCTGTATAAAATAAATGAATAAAATTCAAAAAAAGAAAACACTACATTGTAAATCAATAATACATCAATTAAAAATTGATAAAAGTAGATATTTTATCAGTGAAGTTTTATTTTAACTAATTTGTGAAGAACTTCAGTGTTTTTTAAGTAGCGACAGTGAACAGAGAAAAACTAAAGAATGCCCTGTTCCATCTGAACAATGAATGGAGAAAATAAGAAAGCAATATTGTTTCTCCCCTTCTCATGTCCTTAAGCCCTCCTCATGACTGAAGTTTCAGTGGGTCAAACGTAAGAAAACATCATGGCTCCGTGAAGCTCAAAGGCACAGCTCAGCCCTCTCTTACGGTTGTGAAAAATGCATGAACTAATTACACCCTAAGCCTCTGAATCAGCAGGATGATAATAACCTGTAATACGGCTAATTTAGTGGTCACCCTGATCTGGTGGTTAAGAACATATTTATTCTATTTGCTTCACATCTACTCAGTTATTTTGCCCTCAAAACCAGCTCAAACAGCATCTCACATGGACAAATACACATTGTGCCCCTTATACGTGGTGTCACTTGCACTTTTGTTCTTTCTGGACCCAAGGTGCTTCTCCATCTAGGTTGGAGACAGAGGGCAAGTAGTAGTGGAAGAAACAAAGAACATTCTAAAACTTCCATGGCTTCTGTTTCTACATGAGCTGGGAAAGGCCTTCTAATAGGAGAAATAATGCCAGGGAGACAGTACTTGCTCAGCATGGAATCCATAGGCCTCCTATTTGGGGACAGCTGTGACTAAGCCACCATTAGTCACAAAGGTCAACAATCTCTTTCTTAAAGACAACAAGGCAGACAAGACGGAGTGCAGAAAGGCATGGTGGCAACACATCTCTTAGAACAAAGCTAAGTTGGTCTTTTCCAAACAGAAAGAGCTGCAGTTTTGCTCAACACACATTTATTGAGCACCCAATATTTTCAGGCTTGGGATGGTTAACTTTATGTGTTGACATGACTGGGATGCCCAGAAAGCTGGTAAAACATTATTTCTGGGCATGTCTGTGAGGATATTTCCAGAAGAGATCAGCATTTGAATCGGTAGATGGAGTAAAGAAGATCACCCTTCCCCAAGGTGGGTAGGCATCGTCCAATCCATTGAGGACCCAAGTAGAACAGAAAGGCAGGATAAGAGCAAATTCTCTCTCTCTGTTGAGCTCACACATCCATCTTCTCCTGCCCTTGGACATCAGAGCTCCTGGTTCTCAGGCTTTCAAACCCAGAGAGGAACATACAATTTCCAGGAGAGATCAGCATTTGATCGCCAGCGCCAGATTTTCCAGGCCTTCACATTCAGATCGAATTGTACCACTGGCTTTCCTGGGTCTCCAGCTTGCAGAGCGTAGATGGTGGGACTTCTCAGCCTCCATCACTGCATGAGCCAATTCTTAGCATAAATCTCCCCTTATGTATCTGCATGTCCTATTGTTTCTGTGTCTCTAGAGAACCCTAATACAGGGCTGTAGATCCAGAGAAGTGTAACATATGAGGCTTTTCTTCCAGTGGTAGGTACAGATGCTAAGCCAATAACCTTGGTAAATGTAAGTATACTGAAAGAGGTTTGCGCAGGATCCCAGGGGAGCACAAAGGATGGGCACCCAGCATGGGGCTTGAGGTTCAGGTAACGACGAAAGAGCCACACCGTGAAGAGTCTGGAGGTGTGAGAACACAAGGATGACAAGGAGGCCAACCAGGCAGTGTGTCTGTCTTCCTGGGAGCTCCTTGACCGAGCCAGGTGTGCAGAAATGCATCCCTAGTGCCTGGCCCAGCACTGCAGCTAGAAGGTGCTGGCTGAACGTCTGAACTCATGAACCTGAAATCATGGGATCTATTCTTGACCAGTTAATTTTCCAGTCTATTTTTCTTTTGCAGTTAAACATGGGATCTGTAATCTAGTATGCCTTCAAAAGAGCCTCTTTATCCCTGTCTTTCACAAGATACTGACAGTTTCTCGGGGCAGGAGTATGTCTTATTCATCTGTGTATCTACAGGTAGTAGATCAAAGCTTTGTTATTATCGGAGCTCAAAGATACCACTCATGCTGAGCTTCAGTAAAATGAACCGAGAAAAAAAAAAAAAAAAATGAACCGAGAGGTGTAGCTAATGCTGCTTTGTGTTAATTATTTAAACCAAAGACTTGTTGACTGAATAAAAGATAAGGATAACATAAATTCTATATTATGTATAATATGAAATGCAATAGTCTCAATATATAAAATCATATATGCAATAGTATATATAATATGTTATATATGAAATATATAATATGAGCTAACATTATTATATAATTTTATATTTATTTTATAAATTCAACATGAGATGCCTTTACTGAGGGATCCTTCCTCATTGAAATGGAAGGGATTTATTACTTGACTTGTCAAGGGATTGGGTGTGGTAAAGGCAGAAGAACAGAGATTTGAAGAGCCCCAAAACCAAGCGTAGAGGGACCAGGCAGAATCTCCTGTTCTTCTCTGGCTTATGACCAGGAAACTGAGTAAAGCGTCGTCCTCTCACCAGAAGGCAGCCAGTCCAGAGCAATTTGCATAAATATCCCTGGTACCTTTTCCAGGCTTCCTGTAGGAAGAAAGACTGGATCTCGAATGGGAGGAAAATGGCCTCCTTTGAGATCTTAAGGACTCACCTGTACAAGCAACATTCTTCTACACTGGAGAGACCGCTCACTGCAAAAATACAGTGGAAAGGGCTGCGGTGGTAACTGATACGTGAATTTTCTGAAATGGTGCTGAGCTTCTTCGCCAGGTTGTTCAAGTCACCCACAGCATTTCACAGCTCCAATCAAGCAAGGTTTTTGTCGGGGATTTCTTTGTCTTTGGTAGGATCAAGCGCACTGCGTGTACAATGCATTGAGGTCTTTAGGGAAAGGTGCTGTGTCAGTAACTGGTATTATTACCATGTTTCTATCTTGACATAGAACTCATTTCAGTCATGGTATTAGGAACAAAAATAAGGTGCTCAGTTATTGTTAGTTTCCATTTATTTGTTCTGGAGCTTCAAATTCAATTACATTCTGAGATGAACAGGAGATCACTTGAAGAGCTGGCTGTATGGTGAAGCTATTTACACAATTCTCTTTAACTTCCCTGCGCTCATAAGACAATCAAATCCCTCTTCTGTGTTTTAACATTCTAGTGCACTTTGGAAGAGGAAAAGAGAATTATTTTAAGCTGCTCCCTGAAAGTATTTTAAGAACGTGGACGCTGTATATACACATATGAATACATGCACACACACACACATCAAAACAAATAAAATCTAGATTATTAGTTCATTCAACAAACAGGTATTAACTAACACATAGTAAGCATAGCTTAGGGCTTCAACAATGTCTCAGATGGTAGAGCTATTACCTCCCAAAGATGAATTTACCTTAAATTGACTAGCGCCTTCTTTTATACTGAAGCAAATGTTTTCCCATTATTACAAGACTTTACTTCACAAATTACTTCCCTAATATTCCACACTGCTCGTCCATTTACAATCAAATGTTTGTACATTGATAAAAGAAATGTTCTCATGTGGAGGTGTGGGGAAGTCATTCTGGCTTACACATGAGTTAACCTGAATTTGATGCTGACTAGAACAGCCTGTCTGTAGCCTATCAAACATACATTGTATATGGCTTTAATTATTCAAGAAAAGGGCGCATTGACCAGACACAAAGAATGTCCATGTTCAAAATAAAGATGAAATGCCTCCCTTCCTGGGACACCAGTTCTGGTAACTCCTTTGATATGACCCCCTTCCCAGGTGCCCAGCCCATGCTGACTCGCTATGTACATGCTGGTCTATTCTTTTCTTTGAAACCTTGAAGGAATGTCTCCCTGACTTCTTTGATATTCTTTGTTCTCACAAGACATGAAACTGTGTTGAAAACCCTGCTTCTCCAGAGCAGTTTCTCAGAGTCATCTGGGAAGCTGGCTTCTGGGCTGCAGTCCTCAGTTTGGCTCAAATAAAACTCTTTTCTATTCCTATTATTGATGGTTTATTGATTATTTTTGTTGACAACATACATGCCCATAAATTAGGATCAGGTCAGACTGGGTCGTGAAAGGAGGTTATTTTCCATGGCAGAACCCACATATGAGGCTTCCATGGGCTGCGAAGATACATTAGACAGAAAACATCCCGGAGCAATTCTGTGGTCAGTGGTTGAAGGCATAAGACAAGGGCCCAACAGTAGAATAAACCCTTGGAATTGGAAGTCAGAGACATGGAGAAAACAGAGCAAGAAATGAAGCAAAGATCAAGAGAAGACATGTTATTTGAGAAAATAAGATCATGAACAAGCATCTGCTCTGATATATTCTATCCTTTATTGGTTAATAGTATGGAAGGTGATTCCTTAAGATTAGGAGGAGTTTCAACATATGGTAACTAGTCTGAGATTTCTTCTTTTAAAAAAATCTCAGTTGAGGGCTTCCCTGGTGGCGCAGTGGTTGAGAGTCCGCCTGCCGGTGGAGGGGACACGGGTTTGTGCCCCGGTCCGGGAAGATCCCACATGCCGCGGAGTGGCTGGGCCCATGAGCCATGGCCGCTGAGCCTGCGCGTCCAGAGCCTGTGCTCCGCAACGGGAGAGGCCACAGCAGTGAGAAGGCCGCATAACACAAAAAAAAAAAAAGGGGGGGGGGGATTTGGGGCTCATGATAAGGAAGAAATGTCTGTGGATTAGAGCATTTCAGAAGCAAAATGACCTCCCTTATGACGTAAACTTCTTGGACCTAAAAAGAGAAAAGTGATTCCTCTGCTTTTAGGTCTGACTAAACCTTCCTCTTGCCTCCAAATTAAGACCCAGAATCATCCCTTCTAGGAGGAATCACTGACCCGCCCACCCCCACTGTGATTTAGATGTTCCTTTCCCCGCCGTCCCCCCTTAGTGTTCCTTATATATATTCTGATTAGATCATTTTCACACTATGTTTTAATCACAGGTCTTCTTGACAGCCTGCCCAGATACACTTTATAGGGGAGGAATGAAGTTTTATTCTTCCTCGTGTCCAGAGCACGTAATATACCACAGAACTTAGGAAACACGGTTGAGGAAACACCGTAAGCCTGGATTCAGCGCAGTGGGAGTGTCAGCAAACGCAGACACACTAGCAACCGACGGCAGGTGAGGAGGAAAGGCAAGGCATGATGTTAAAAGTGAAAAGTTTAAAACTGAAATCACAGAGGAGGGTGCTTGGGCTGGGAGACAACAGTGGTATTGCTATGACCTCACTTGAGTCAGATAACAAAGAGGGTGCTTAGTCTTCCTGACGGTTCCATGTCAGGCACTGGACACCAGACCTACTCTGTGGGCATTGTTGTCATGGCCACTTAACAGACGAGGAAGCGGCCTTGGGGAGGCCAAGATGCTGTCGTGACATGGCTAGTAGGTCATTCCAGGACGGGAATCTCACTCTGCCCGACCCTGAAGGACCTTGTCCCAGAGAACTGAAAACAGCCTCCAAAACACATGCACTACAAAAAGAAAACAAAGTGGGAAAGTCACAGTAAAAGAGAAATCAAAATATGAAAAATAAGGTAAAGACAGGAGTGACAGTGCCACATGCCATGAAATGGTTCCAATTAAGGGGGCATGTTTTAGAGGCAAAGAGCCCTTCGCAGTGTACCTGGAACACTGAACTTCACTTCATTTCCTAGCTCACGACTCTGCAGTTGTTTTGCTTGCTAATAACCACAATAAGAAGTACTTCTAAGGTTACAGCAAACTTGTATTTTATCCTTTTTTAACGCTTTGGTTGTGACACGACAGTTTAAAATATTCCATTACTTATTAATTATATAGTCATGGCTACATTTCACTGTGTGGTAATTATGCAATCTGCTTGACAGAGTTAACTATGACTTAATCACAACTGTCATATTTTCCTGGCTATCATAGTACATCTACTTATTAATAGCCATATGTATATACTTGAAGTTATATTTATATATACCCTAAGTTTAATATAAAACTGAATATATGTAAATGTGGTCCTTCTTGGTCCAAATTTTATGGATTATTGAAAAGAAACTTTTCAAAATTTCAAACCCATAAAAACATTCCTAAAGAAAACAGGAATAAATGTATGTATGTATACTATATGTACAGAGGTATCACCGTTTATTCATTCATTCAAACATTCATTCATTCAATGTATTTATTTCATGCTGGCTCTGACAAGATCTACTCTAGGGACTAAAAACACAGGGTTTGGTGTCATCCAGCAAGCATCCCAAATGCCTGATGTGTGCTGGAAGAGAAGCTGATCCCACACACACGAAGAGAATGCAGCTTCTGAGGCACAGACAGTTCCAGTGAAGTGGGAGAAGTGCTGTCGCAAAAGGAAGCACAGAGCCCTGGAGAAAACCGGGGCCCCTGAACCCACCTGATCGGGTAAGAGCCTGGGAGAGCCCCAAAGGGGAGGTGACACCGAGCTGAGTCCTGAAAGTACAGGAGGGCAAGACGGAGGTGGCGCACGCCACGCGGCACGTGGGAAATCAAGAGCCTGCTGGCCTCAGCGGGCACCGCAGCCACGAGGCAGGTGGGGTGCGGGCTGAAGCGGGGAACAGGAGTGCTGAGCCTCCCAGGATTGGAAAGAGCCCCACAGGCTTCCTGTAAAGCATCTTCGACACTCTCAGAAGGCTCATGTCTGCGTTTGACATTGCCCACAGAATGTTTTTCAAAGGGAAATATACATACACACTTTTTTTTGCGGTACGCGGGCCTCTCACTGTTGTGGCCTCTCCCGTTGCAGAGCGCAGGCTCCGGACGCGCAGGCTCAGCGGCCATGGCTCACGGGCCCAGCCGCTCCGTGGCATGTGGGATCCTCCGGGACCGGGGCATGAACCCTCATCCCCTGCATCGGCAGGCGGACTCTCAACCACTGCACCACCAGGGAGGCGCCTAGATACACTTTTGATTATCATTTTCATAAGACAAATACAGAAAGAGAGCAAGATTCATAACGTAAATACACCAGAAGTACATGCTTTTTACTACCTAAAAAAGTGAAAGATGTTTATCCACGTATATGGCAGGATAGGAATTACAAAGAATATTCCACACCTATAGTAACCAGGCTTTTATAGCATCATCCTTGAGCTCTTCTGCCAGTGCAAATTCTATCACAGTGAGGAGAAACAGAAAGGAGAAAAGAAACCATGAAACGCAGGAAATGTGTAGCCTTTGTACCAACATTGTTTATAGATATTGAAAAACAGGATTTTCCATCTACAACAGGGCAAATGTTCTTATGCTGATTTCACTCTGTCGTGTGATGCATGGAATCCCAAATGAGCAAAAACAATGGTTCCCATGCAGCCAAGGGGTTATATCCCCCAGGGGTCAGGATTTGCACACGGGCCTCTGTTCCCAGAACCGGAAGTGTGTGAGGACCTGATGACCGCCAAGGGGGGAGGTCACCACCAAATGATGGTGGACAAGAAAAGGCATCAACTTCCCTCTCTTTAAGTTAGAGAAGCCAAATGCAATGCCTTGATCTGTTGATCTTCTGTGGGGAAGAAGATGAAGTAAGAGAAAATACAGTGGGCCTTCTATAACTTCGAGCCCTACATCCTCAGGGTCAACTGACCTCACATCAAAAATATTCAAGAAAAAAAATTCCAGAAAGTTCCAAAAAGCAAAATGTGACTTTGCTGTGCACTGGCAATTATTTGCATATCATTAACATCCTATTTGCAACTATTTGCATATGCATATATAACTATTTACATATACAACTATACACTGTATTAGGTATTACAGGTAATCTAGAGATGATTTAATGTATTCGGGAGGATGTGTGTAGATTATATGCAAATACTAAGCCATTTTATATAAGGAACGTGAGCATCTGCAGATTTTGGTACCTGAGAGGGGTCCTGGGACCAATCTCCCGTGGATACCAAGGGGTGACTGTACTATGAATAAAATGGGCCTCACTCCTGAATTTCCTTAGAAAAGTTTAGAGAAACTTCGAGAAAAGGAGAACACAGGAGTAGTTCTACCAAAATCCAGGAAAATAAAATTCTGAAGACAGAGAAGAGAGACCTCACACACTACTGAGAGGTGTGTTATCCTTTACTTAAAGGGCACAGAAACCTAGATTTGAATTCAAGTTCATGCCAAGTAGCCCGATTAGTACAGTCTAGCAGGCACTTGAGACCCCCAGAGAAGTCCCCATCATCACAAATGTGGGGCTGTAAGGGCAGCTGATCCCACCCCTTGCAGCAGAAGCAAGATGAACACACTACTGTCCTGGTCCCATCTGTCCTAACTGATCCAAGGCACAAAAGAAAACTTTTACTTAACTTTTTGTAACATGAAATTTTTAAAAATACACTTATAACCAGTGAAAAGTATTTGTTATTGATCACACTGCCTTTGTATAATTACTAAAGTGAGCTTCTGACTTTGAGATTTCTCTGTCGTGAGTCACGCAGGCAGCTAAGTAGTCAAGTCAACCAGAGCGTGACCATCTTACAGCCACTCATCCCCCAGGAGAGAAGGACCGGCTTGTGTGCTGCTTGCTGTGGAAGGTTATGAGCCATCGGCCCAGGTCCCTCAGCTGTGTCATAACCCACTGTGCACGTGGCCACCATTTGAGCCTAACGCATAGATTCGTGAGACTTGGGGTCAGGGAACCAGCACCCCCAAGCTGATGTCCCTGCTGTTGGCGGTGCTCTGATCCACTGAGTCTCCTTGTCTACTTCTGGCCCTGATGGGGGGGCGGCAAGTCAACCTCCTTGCTTGTTCAGTTGTCTCCATTGGAATCGTGTTGTGTCTTGCCATCCTCCAGGACAGGGATCAGCAAAGCTTTCTCTGCAAAGGGCCAGGTGGTAAGTGTGGTACACTTCGTTGTAACTGCTCAGCTCTGCCGTTTAGCATTAAGGCAGCCATGGACAATACGGAAATGAATGAATGTGGCTGCAGCCCAGTAAATCTTTACAGACACTAAAATTTGAGTTTCACCTAATTTTCATGTGTCACGAAATATTGTTCTTCTCTTGATTTTTTTCAACCATTAAAAATGTAAAAACCGTTCTCAGCACATGGGCCATACAAAAACAGGCAGGATTTGGCTTGTGGGCCATGGTTCACCAACCCCTGTTCTATGAGATTTGAGTTCTTTTTTTTTTTTTTTTTTTTTTTTTTTTTGCGGTACACGGGCCTCTCACTGTTGTGGCCTCTCCCATTGCGGAGCACAGGCTCCGGACGCGCAGGCTCAGCGGCCATGGCTCACGGGCCCAGCCGCTCCGCAGCACGTGGGATCTTCCCGGACCGGGGCACGAACCCGTGTCCCCTGCATCGGCAGGCAGACTCTCAACCACTGCGCCAAGGGAAGTCCAAGATTGGAGTTCTTAACCTGACAACCTGGAATAGCGAGGAAGGTGCCATGAAAGATGATGACGTTTTGGAAAAGAAAAGGCCAGGAACCCGCAGGGTTCAGAAACTTGAGGAAGCTCTTACTGGGAGCTGTTAGCAAATGTTCTTGACCAAATGATGGAGGCGATACGTGGTCCACCCTTGTCCTGTGTGCTGGTGACCAACAGCTGAGGCAGTGGATAGAATTTGAGACGTAAGTAGGGATGAGACAAGCCGCCCAAGTGCTGCCATGATGGTTGCCTGCTCTGCTATGGGATCAGGGAAGAAAGCACAACCGGGCACGCTGTTAACAACCCCAGTGAGAACCATTCCTGGAGAGCAGCTGCCCTCGTACAGAGTGATGAGTGCAGACTATCGAGAGAACAAGAGGAAGGAAATCAGGACCATTCACGCAACAGGCTGGGGAGCTGTTAGAGACATGGCTGATGCATCTGTGTGATAAGCGGGTCAAGAAAAGTTGTGTTCTTAGAGAGTGAAAGGCAGCAGCTAAGCTACCTCACACTTGACCCTGTACTCCAAGCCAATATCCAGACTGTTCAGATTCCAGGAGTTCCATCAAAAAGTGCAAGCAGGGACTTCCCTGGTGGCACACTGGTTAAGAATCCGTCTGCTAATGCAGCGATACACGGGTTCGAGCCCTAGTTCGGGAAGATCCCACATGCCCACCACAAGTACTGAGCCTGCACTCTAGATAGAGCCCACGAGCCACAACTACTCAGCCTGCGTGCTGCGACTACTGAAGCCAGAGTGCCTAGAGCCCGTGCTCCGCAACAAGAGGAAACACCGCAGTGAGAAGTCTGCTTACTTCAAAAGAAGAGAAGGCCCCGCACTCAGCAACAAAGACACAGTGCAGCCAAAAATAAATAAAAATTTTTTAAAAAAATACCATCACTTAGGTGGACCATAAGATAGAAAGCTAATGTTTATCCAAAAGAAGACCTGCTGGTCTCCTCTGGGACCTACTCCACTGGAGATCCAGGATCCAGGGGACATAGCTGACATCAGCACTGCTGGTCAGGCTCTTCCTATCAACCAGGATTTGGTTGATAATATCTCAACCAAGTGCTGTATGAAATAAATGGAATTCTGTCCTGGTCTCTGCCTGTGTGTCTAGTCTGAGTTGCTGACAGGGCGGCACACTCATGTGACACCTTGAGTCCAGCCAAGAACTTGTAGGGATGAGCAAGCTGGCTTGTGTGGTGCTTGATAAAAGGTGCCGAGACCCCGGCCCTGGGAATCTCAGCTGTGGCACAATCTGCTCTGTGCGTAGTTGCCATCTGGGTCCGTGTAACTCAGAGAAGAATTGGGGGACATGCTGATGTCCCTGGCCTCGCTGTGCTGTGAATATAAACTGTCTTGCTCTGTCTGGTGGGTCTTGGGACCTACTTTCAGCACCCGTGGAGCTGTCTCCAGTCTACTGCTTGCTTAGTCGTCTTGTTATTCTTTGCCATCTGAGAAGAGGTTGGGGTTCTGCCCTGACACTGGGCAACATACAAGAGCAGGAACTTCCCAGGGGGCCCTGTCACACCTGGAGGACATTTAGCTTAAAATCCATCCCATAGCTATATAAAAGAGAATTCAGGATGAGATTTCAAGACGGAGACGGTGGTGCTGGTGCCCCAAGTGGCCTTCATTGATGTGACATTAAAGGCTTCAAGGTACAGAGGGGAAGAGCTGTGGGGAGGAAGAGGCAGGGCTGGAATAGGAAAGAAAGAGGGGGGCCAGGACCAAAGAAGTAATTATACATTTCTCTGATCCTTGGCTGCTTTGCAATCATCAACCAAGATGAAAACTCTCAGAATTTGGTGTTGGGTTAGAATCACTCAGTCCCTGGGATGGGAAACTGGCAGGAACTTTAAGGCCGAACTGCTGCTCTGCTGACACTTGCCTTCACTTCAAAAGGCATGCATTGTCTAATTTGCATAGTTCCACACTTGCGATTTGAACATTAGTTTGTGGAGAGAGCAGGCTTTGCCTAGACGAACAGCTAAAATTGGCCATGGTTCCAATTTGTGTGGAATAAATTACCGCTACCATAAGTAGAATAATTTACACATATGGTTTTTGTAAATCTTTCAGCTAAATCAGCCAGTCCTCAATAACCTTACTTGGATAATGACTCTCCTTAGAGAGCATAATATTTGGGATCCCAGGTAAATAGGAAATTGCAAATGCAACCGAGCAATGATTTTAAGAGTGTATGTGTTGGTGTAAGGAATCCACATATTATAATTGTAACATTTTTGTAAACGAAAAAACTTATTTATTTCATATACCATATTTCATATTATCTAAGACTCCATACAGTATAAGGCACATTATTATTTTATGATTACTAAAAAAGGCAACAAAATACTGCCAATGAAATTGACCTAATGTATTCTTATTTAGAACCCTTCCATACAACGTAGACCTCATTTCCACCAAAAACTCTTTCGTTTTTTAACTTTTTATACTTACTTACTTAGCTTTATTGTAGTAAGGACACTTAACATGAGAGGTACCCTCAACAAATCTTTAAGTGCACGTACAGCATCGCTCACTATCAGCACAGTGGTGTCTGAATGTTGCAAGATGAAAAATGTGTTTTCTAGGAGAGTCATAACCCTAGTCTCCAGGATTTTCTTCCAAGCTACTGACACCCATCCTGCAACTTTCGATACTCACACTTTTAAAATTCTACTAGTATGTGTCAAAGGAAGACTTTCACGTGACAACAAGGAGGACATTTAAAATGGCAAGTTAAGTCAACACATATAGTGCCAACAATGCCCGTAACAACATGCAGGACAGCCATGACCATGGTCATGCACTCACAGGCAAAAACAACCCCATCACGACTGTTGTGTGACCTACAGCAATTGGGAGGCATCACTGATTATAAGATGTATCACAAATAAAAAATGTTAAAATGTGTCTCCAATTGCCGTCTTCCCATTCTTATTTAAACCCACCCAATTAAGCCAAAATTGTCTGTCAAGATCACACCCTCCACATTGCCAGCCCCAGTGGTCCATTCTCTCTGTTGACCTGTTTGAGTCTTGTGATCTCTTTCTCCTCCCTGACACACTTTCTTCACTCAGCTTCCCAGATCCCACACACCCTTGGATTTCCTCTGAACTGAAGGACCACCCCTTTTCAGTCTACATTTCCGTCTTCTCCCCACCTCCTCCACCTCCTAATGTTGCCACAGTCCTGGTCTCTACACTCATACCCGTTGGTGAGATCATCCACTCTCATGCCTTCAAGTACCACCCATTTAATGGCCACATCCAAACCTGTATCTTCAACCTAGATGCAGTGGACGCAGAATCTCTCCAACCCTATCAGTAAACAAAGGATGTTGTAGCCATTGAGCAGCTGCTCCCAAGCGGATTCAGGATGGAGAAAACAGGATGCTGGCCCTAGACGGCTAAGGTGCACATCAAAGGAATGGTTTCAATGAGCCCAGACTCTTGCATCTTTCCATAGATAGAAAAGCGCTAAATTCCTTAACTTGAGATGTCTGGTTTTCTTTAATTAGCAGCAATCTTTTGATGTTCTGACCACCTGGTCTTCGTTGCAAAAACCGCTATATGTCCTGGCTCTTCCCTTACCTCTTGGGAGCAGTCCCTCAGAGCCATCTGAGAGGTTGTATCCTGGGCTTAAACCCTCAGTTTTGTCCACCAAATAAAACACAATTCTCAACTTTTAGGTCGCGCAGTTTTTTCAGTCAACAATGTCTCTCCAAAGCGCCAGACTCAAACATCCAACTCTCACTCAAGATCACTGGCTGTCTAACCCAGTGGCCCCCAGCACTTCTGTCAACAGGGAACTGTTTCGTGGAAGACTATTTTTCCACGGACCAGTGGTGGTGGCTGGTTCAGGCGGTAATGCGAGCAACGGGGAGCAACGGGGAGCGGCAGATGAAGCTTCGCTCGGTTGCTTGCCGCTCACCTCCTGCTGTGCGGCCCGGTTCCTAAAAGGAGGCGGACCGGTACCTGTTCACGGGCCGGGGGTTGGGGACCACTGCTCTAACTGATGTTTCACTCAAAATCAAAGTCCTTATCCTCTCCCAAACTTGGTTCGACTCACCTTCCCCACCTAAATTGATAGCAACTGCATTTTGGCTTCTCCTTGGAATCCCCCAGACGCCTCTAATCGCCTACATCTACACCTAGTCCATCAGTCAGTCTTGCTGGCTCTCTCTTTGAAAAAATCTCCAGGATGTTACCACTCCTCGCCACCTCCATTCCTGCCCCCTGTCTGCACCACCACCATCTCTCAGCTGGATCCCCACCACCCTTCCTAGCAGGCTTCCCTGCCCTTGACACTTGTCACCTACAGCCACCATCTAAACTGTTAGGTCACTTCTGCTCAGGGTGCTTCTGCTCGAAACCCTGCAATTTTACTCACAGTAAAAGCCAAAGTCCTTCCAATGAGGCCCTAAATCATCTGGCCCCCATGACATCTCTGACCTCCCCTCTGACCACTTTTCTCCTTGTTTCCTGTACTGCCGCCTAGAATGCTCTTCCTCTAGATCTGTCTTAGAAAACCTCCTTCTCACCTTCAAGTCTTTAATCAAACGTATATTCTCAAAGAAGTGTGCCCTGAGCATGTATTTGCTCTGTTCTGCTGCTGTCCTTCCCTCACCCCGATCTCCTCCAATGCCCTCACTCTACTCTACTGAAGAGGGTACAGCACTTACCCCCTTCTAATATACAATTGGCCCTTCAGATCCGCCAGTTCCATACCCGCAATTCAACTAACCACAGATGGAAAATATTAGAAAAAAAGTGTTTTTAATGCCAGAAAGTTCCAAAAAGCAAAACTTGAGTTTGCCATGTTGGCAAGTATTCACATAGCATTCACACTGTATTAGGTATTATACGTAATCTAGAGATGATTTAAAGTATACAGGAGGATGTTCATAGCTTATATGCAAAATACTATGCCATTTTATAGAAGGGACTTGAGTATCCTTGGATTTTGGTATCTGCAGGAGTCCTGGAACCAATGTCCCTCAGATACTGAGGGATGCCTGTACTATGTAGTTCACTTTCTGTTATGCTCATTGTTTAGTATCTGTCTCCCTTACAGAATGTAAATCCAGAAAAAGCAGGGATCATTGTTTTTTTACTCATGGATGAAGACGAGCATTCAGCATATAGTAGGTGCTCAATAAGTCTTTGCTGAATGAATGAAAGAAGCAAGTTGGAGAAGAATGTATAGGAAGCAAGGACTCTAAGCAGTGCTGACCAGGATGTATTAGATACTGGGAGATGAGGCTGCAGGCTGCAGAAGCTGACAGGTTAAGGTGAAAAAAAACTGCAGTTGGGGCTAAAAACAATGAGAAGGAGAAGGCATGGAACTGACTGAGATAAAACAGCCGTCTTAAGAGTAGGGTTGTTCCAGATGAATGGATAAAGAAGATGTGGTGTGTGTGTGTGTGTGTGTGTGTGTGTGTATAAAATGGACTATTACTCAGCCACAAAAAGAATAAAATAATGCCAGTTGCAGCAACATGGATGGACCTAGAGATGATCACACTAAGCGAAGTCAGACAGAGAAAGACAAATATCATATGATATCACTTACATAGTATGTGGAGTCTAAAAAAAAAAGATATAAATGAACTTATTTACAAAACAGGAATAGGCCCACCAACATAGAAAACAAGCTTATGGTTACCAAAGGGGAAAGGGTTGAGGAGAGGGAGATAAATTAGGACTTTGGGATTAACATACACACACTACTATATATAAAATACATAAACAACGACGACCTACTGTATAGCACAGGGAACTACATTCAATATCTTGTAATGATCTATAATGGGAAAGAATATGAAAAAGAATATATATATGTATATGTATAGCTGAATCACCTTGCCGTACATCTGAAACTAACACAACATTGTAAATCAACTATACTTCAATTTTTTAAAATGTGCTCAAAAGAGTAGGGCTTTTCCAAGAGCCTGTCTTGTAATAAAGACTTACCAGCTCCTTTCCTTTTTTTTTTTTTTTTTGCAGTATGCGGGCCTCTCACTGTTGTGGCCTCTCCCGTTGCAGAGCACAGGCTCCGGACGCGCAGGCTCAGCAGCCATGGCTCACTGGCCCAGCCGCTCCGCGGCATGTGGGACCTTCCCGGACCGGGGCACGAACCCGTGTCCCCTGCATCGGCAGGCAGACTCTCAACCACTGCGCCACCAGGGAAGCCCTCCTTTCCTTTTAAACAGGGCTTGCTATAGTTCTAGTTAGAGAAGAAAATCCTTGAATTTATTTTAATTTCTCAGTCTAATCTGTGCATTGGAACGTGTTGCCGTCTCACAATAAAATTTAATAATTGAATATTTACTTTAAATAGGACAAAAGCCAAGGAATGGTAAACAACCTCCAAGTTTGCTCTGTCACATCCACACAGGCACCCTTTGAGATTGTATAAGGCCGTGATGGCCTTATACATTGATTCCTCAGAATCAGTGACTCTATAATCAAGGCATCTATCTTTACTTAGGAAATTCACATGAAACACTTTTCTTCATTTAGTGTCTTTTAAAAGGAAAAAATGGGACAATATTCTCCATTCTCAGATGAAAAGTTTTGGAAGATGGAAATCTCAGCATGAGCATATAGGGGGAAATAATCAAAGGTAACTTTCTGAATTATAATTGTGGTCCCTGGATGGGACTCAGCGCCATAGCAAAGAAAACCGCCGACTCAAAATGTTTGCACCCTAGTCCAAAAAGGAACAATTCAAAACCTCTAGATTATAATTTAGCTGACGGTGTTTAAGACAATCAGACTTTGGTGGGGTTTTTTTTTTTCAATCTTGCAAAGGGAAAATTGAAGCAAAATCCCACTGAAAGACTCTTTCATGCTTAACCAAAAAGCAGCTCACTAAACAGCTAAATCCTTGATCATACAGCTTTGAAGTGGCAAAAACAGGTGTCAATCCCACGTCTGACTCTGTTCCTCTCTTCCTTTGCAGATTTAGAAATGTTATGCAACATTTTGTAAGAGGACTCACATTCATGTCTGTCTATTTTTTCTATATTACATGGGCACTGAGGTTTGTGGTATTATTTAAAAGATTTTGAGGGGGACATAAAACGCAATCGACGTTGATCAAAGCTGTGATATTCTACTAAAATTTATCTTGAGTAAAATAGAAGGGCCACAGTACTGGGTGAATGCCTTTATTTTCAATGTTATAGACACTGCTGAATGCATTCTGTCTTTGATCACACTATAATGGCCTCTCCTGAGAACCAAGTATCTTGAAAGTGAAATTTAAGAACCTTTTCAAACATTAACTCATTCTTGTCCGAGCCTCTGAATTTTCCACCGGGAGAGTTATTCCTGGAAGGCAATTACTTCTCAATAGACGTTCCAAGTCCTCTATGATCCTTCCCTCCAGACTAAGATTTCTACAGTCGAGTAAGTTTGGCAAACACAGGAGGCACACCGTATTTCCCCTCTTGAAAATGTATCATCTACAATAGCATATTAAGGGCTCTATTTATTGAACTAACACGTTTGGAAAATTGGGAAATATGGGCCTTGGGCCTGTGACACAACCGTACCAAGACATAAAGAGTCCTCAGAGCCTGTGCTGGCCTTATCACCTGTGTGGGAATGTCTCCCTGCTTCACACTCAACCTGGGCTCCTCTGTCCTGCTTGAGTGTGTGTGTCATGTGGCACCTGGCCGCCTCCACTGCTACCTCTGTCCCCGTTGGGGACCGCACAGGGTCCTTCTACTGCAGCACAGGATGGGTCCGTGTAGGCCGTTGCACTGCGTTGGCTGCTGAGAGAGACCCATTGGCCGTGGGAGACCCACTCCCAGGACTGAAGCTGACCCTGCTCTGTCTTTTCTCTTCATAAGCAAATCCTTATTCTATCAGTGCTTGGCTGCATTGCTTTCCTTGGGCTCCAGCAGAAAGACGCCATGGGCAGAAGTGTTCTGACGTCCAGGACAGACAACAGATGCCACTGGCTTGATAAACACACTTGGGGAAAATCTGCTCTAAATGCAATAGCATTAAAAACTAGAAGAACTCCTGCCACTTTAAATATATATATAGGGGAAGATGGCGGAAGAGTAAGACGCGGAGATCACCTTCCTCCCCACAGATACACCAGAAATACATCTACACGTGGAACAACTCCTACAGAACACCTACTGAACGCTGGCAGAAGAATTCAGACCTCCCAAAAGGCAAGGAACCCCCCACGTACCTGGGTAGGGCAAAAGAAAAAAGGAAAAACAGAGACAAAAGAATAGGGATGGTACCTGCACCAGTGGGAGGGAGCTGTGAAGGAGGAAATGTTTCCAGACACTAGAAGCCCCTTCGCGGACGGAGACTGCGGGTGGCGGAGCGCGGGAGCTTGGGAGCCGCGGAGGAGAGCACAGCAACAGGGGTGCGGAGGGCAAAGCGGGGAGATTCCCGCACAGAGGATCGGTGCCGACCGGCACTCACCAGCCTGAGAGGATTGTCTGCTCGCCCGCCGGGGCAGGCGGGGCTGGGAGCTGAGGCTCGGGCTTCGGTCGGAGTGCAGGGAGAGGACTGGGGTTGGCGGCGGGAACACAGCCTGCAAGGGGTTAGTGCGCCACGGCTGGCCGGGAGGGAGTCCGGGGAAAAGTCTGGAGCTGCCGAACAGGCAAGAGACTTCTTCTTCCCTCTTTGTTTCCCGGTGCGCGAGAAGACGGGATTAAGAGCGCTGCTTAAAGGAGCTCCAGAGACGGGCGCGAGCCGCGGCAAACAGCGCGGACCCCAGAGACGGGCATGGGACGCTAAGGCTGCTGCTGCCGCCACCAAGGAGCCTGTGTGCGAGCACAGGTCACTCTCCACAGCCCCTTCCGGGGAGCCTGTGCAGCCCGCCACTGCCAGGGTCCCGGGATCCAGGGACAACTTCCCCGGGAGAACGCACAGCTTACCTCAGGCTGGTACAACGTCACGCCGGCCTCTGCCGCAACGTCATTCCGGCCTCTGCCGCCGCAGGCCCGCCCCGCACGCCGTGCCCCTCCCTCCCCCCCGGCCTGAGTGAGCCAGAGACCCCGAATCAGCGGCTCCTTTAACCCCTTCCTGTCTGAGCGAAGAACAGACGCCCTCCGGCGACCTACACGCAGAGGCGGGGCCGAATCCAAAGCTGAGCCCCAGGAGCTGTGAGAACAAAGAAGAGAAAGGGAAATCTCTCCCAGCAGCCTCAGGAGCAGCGGATTAAATCTCCACCATCAACTTCATGTACCTGCATCTGTGGAATACATGAATAGACAACGAATCATCCCAAATTGAGGAAGTGGACTTTGAGAGCAAGATTTATGATTTTTCCCCTTTTCCTCTTTTTGTGAGTGTGTATGTGTATGCTTCTGTGTGAGATTTTGTCTGTACAGCTTTGCTTCCACCATTTGTCCTAGGGGGTCTATCCGTCCGTTTTTTATTTTTTCTCTTAATAATTATTTTTTAATTTTAATAACTTTTTAATCTTACTTTATTTTACTTTATCTTCTTTTTTCTTTTTTCCTTCCTTCCCTCATTCCTTCCTGCCTCCCTCCCTCCTTCCTTTCTCTTTCTTTCTTTCTTTCTCTCTTTCTACTTCTACTAATTCTTTCTTTCTACTTTTTCTCTCTTTTATTCTGAGCCGTGTGGATGAAAGGCTCTTGGTGCTGCAGCCAGGAGTCAGTGCTGTGCCTCTGAGGTGGGAGAGCCAACTTCAGGACACTGGTCCACAAAAGACCTCCCAGCTCCACATAATATCAAATGGTGAAAATCTCCTAGAGATCTCCATCTCAACACCAGCACCCAGCTTCACTCAACGACCAGCAAGCTACAGTGCTGCACATCCTATGCCAAACAACTAGCAAGACAGGAACACAACCCCACCCATTAGCAGAGAGGCTGCCTAAAATCATAATAAGGCCACAGACACCCCAAAACACACCATCAGACGTGGACCTGCCCACCAGAAAGACAAGATCCAGCCTCATCCACCAGAACACAGGCACTAGTCCCCTCCACCAGGAAGCCTACACAACCCACTGAACCAACCTTAGCCACTGGGGACAGACACCAAAAACAACGGGAACGACGAACCTGCAGCCTGCAAAAAGGAGACCCCAAACACAGTAAGATAAGCAAAATGAGAAGCCAGAAAAACACACAGCAGATGAAGGAGCAAGATAAAAACCCACCAGACCCAACAAATGAAGAGGAAATAGGCAGTCTACCTGAAAAAGAATTCAGAATAATGATAGTAAAGATGATCCAAAATCTTGGAAATAGAATAGACAAAATGCAAGAAACATTTAACAAGGACCTAGAAGAGCTAAAGATGAAACAAACAACAATGAACAACACATTAAATGAAATTAAAAATACTCTAGATGGGATCAATAGCAGAATAACTGAGGCAGAAGAATGGATAAGTGACCTGGAAGATAAAATAGTGGAAATAACTACTGCAGAACAGAAAAAAGAATGAAAAGAACTGAGGACAGTCTCAAAGACCTCTAGGACAACATTAAACGCACCAACATTCGATTATAGGGGTTCCAGAAGAAGAAGAGAAAAAGAAAGGGACTGAGAAAATATTTGAAGAGATTATAGTTGAAAAATTCCCTAACATGGGAAAGGAAATACTTAATCAAGTCCAGGAAGCACAGAGAGTCCCATACAGGATAAATCCAAGGAGAAATACGCCAAGATGCAGATTAATCAAACTGTCAAAAATTAAATACAAAGAAAACGTATTAAAAGCAGCAAGGGAAAAACAACAAATAACACACAAGGGAATCCCCATAAGGTTAACAGCTGATCTTTCAGCAGAAACTCTGCAAGCCAGAAGGGACTGGCAGGACATATTTAAAGTGATGAAGGAGAAAAACCTGCAACCAAGATTACTCTACCCAGCAAGGATCTCATTCAGATTTGATGGAGAAATTAAAACCTTTACAGACAAGCAAAAGCTGAGAGAGTTCAGCACCACCAAACAAGCTTTACAACAACTGCTAAAGGAACTTCTCTAGGTAAGAAACACAAGAGAAGGAAAAGACCTATAATAATGAACCCAAAACAATTAAGAAAATGGGAATAGGAACATACATATCGATAATCACCTTAAATGTAAATGGACTAAATGCTCCAACCAAAAGACACAGATTGGCTGAATGGATACAAAAACAAGACCCATATATTTGCTGTCTACAAGAGACCCACTTCAGACCTAGAGACACATACAGACTGAAAGTAAGGGGATGGAAAAAGATATTTCATGCAAGTGGAAACCGAAAGAAAGCTGGAGTAGCAATTCTCATATCAGGCAAAATAGACTTTAAAATAAAGACTATTACAAAGAGACAAAGTAGGATACTACACAATGATCAAGGGATCAATCCAAGCAGAAGATATAACAATTGTAAATATTTATGCACCCAACATAGGAGCAATATACTCCTATGTATAAGGCAATATACTCCTAGTATAAGGCAAATACTAACAGCCATAAAAGGGGAAATCGACAGTAACACAATCATAGTAGGGGACTTTAACACCCCACTTTCACCAATGGACAGATCATCCAAAATGAAAATGAATAAGGAAACACAAGCTTTAAATGATACATTAAACAAGATGGACTTAATTGATATTTATAGGACATTCCATCTAAAAATAACAGAACACACATTTTTCTCTAGTGCTCCTGGAACATTCTCCAGGATACATCATATCTTGGGTCACAAATCAAGCCTTGGTAAATTTAAGAAAACTGAAATTGTATCAAGTATCTTTTCCGACCACAATGCTATGAGACTAGATATCAATTACAGGAAAAGATCTGTAGAAAAATACAAACACATGGAGGGTAAATAATACACTACTGAATAACGAAGTGATCACTGAAGAAATCAAAGAGGAAATAAAAAAATACCTAGAAACAAATGACAATGGAGACACGACGACCCAAAATCTATAGGATGCAGCAAAAGCAGTTCTAAGAGGGAAGTTTATAGCAATACAATCCTACCTTAAGAAACAGGAAATATCTCGAATAAACAACCTAACCTTGCACCTAAAGCAATTAGAGAAAGAATAACAAAAAAAAACCCAAGTTAGCAGAAGGAAAGAAATCATAAAAATCAGATCAGGAAAAAATGAAAAAGAAATGAAGGAAACGATAGCAAAGATCAATAAAACTAAAAGCTGGTTCTTTGAGAAGATAAACAAAATTGATAAACCATTAGCCAGACTCATCAAGAAAAAAAGGGAGAAGACTCACATCAATAGAATTAGAAATGAAAAAGGAGAAGTAACAACTGACTGCAGAAATATAAAAGATCATGAGAGATTACTACAAGCAACTCTATGCCAATAAAATGGACAACCTGAAAGAAATGGACAAATTCTTAGAAATGCACAACCTGCAAAGACTGAATCAGGAAGAAATAGAAAATATGAACAGACCAATCACAAGCACTGAAATTGAAACTGTGATTTAAAATCTTCCAACAAACAAAAGCCCAGGACCGGATGGCTTCACAGGCGAATTCTATCAAACATTTATAGAAGAGCTAACACCTATCCTTCTAAAACTCTTCCAAAATATAGCAGAGGGAGGAACACTCCCAAACTCATTCTACGAGGCCACCATCACCCTGATACCAAAACCAGACAAGGATGTCACAAAGAAAGAAAAGTACAGGCCAATATCACTGATGAACAAACATGCAAAAATCCTCAACAAAATACTAGCAAACAGAATCCAACAGCACATTAAACGGATCATACACCATGATCAAGTGGGGTTTATTCCAGGAATGCAAGGATTCTTCAATATACACAAATCAATCAATGTGATACACCATATTAACAAACTGAAGGAGAAAAACCATATGATCATCTCAATAGATGCAGAGAAAGCTTTCGACAAAATTCAACACCCATGTATGATAAAAACCCTGCAGAAAGTAGGCATAGAGGGAACTTTCCTCCACATAATAAAGGCCATATATGACAAACCCACAGCCAACATCGTCCTCAATGGTGAAAAACTGAAAGCATTTCCACTAAGATCAGGAAGAAGACAAGGTTGCCCACTCTCACCACTCTTATTCAACATAGTTTTGGAAGTTTTAGCCACAGCAATCAAAGAAGAAAAGGAAATAAAAGGAATCCAAATCGGAAGAGAAGAAGTAAAGCTGTCACTGCAGATGACATGATACTATACATAGAGAATCCTAAAGATGCTACCAGAAAATTACTAGAGCTAATCAATGAATTTGGTAAAGTAGCAGGATACAAAATTAATGCCCAGAAATCTCTGGCATTCCTATACACTAATGATGAAAAATCTGAAAGTGAAATCAAGAAAACACTCCCATTTACGATTGCAACAAAAAGAATGAAATATCTAGGAATAAACCTACCTAAGGAGACAAAAGACCTGTATGCAGAAAATTATAAGACACTGATAAAAGAAATTAAAGATGATACAAATAGATGGAGAGATATACCATGTCTTGGATTGGAAGAATCAATATTGTGAAGATGACTCTACTACCCAAAGCAATCTACAGGTTCAATGCAATCCCTATCAAACTACCACTTGCATTTTCCACAGAACTAGAACAAAAAATTTCACAATGTGTATGGAAACACAAAAGACCCCGAACAGCCAAAGCAATCTTGAGAATGAAAAATGGAGCTGGAGGAATCAGGCTCCCTGACTTCAGACTATACTACAAAGCTACAGTAATCAAGACAGTATGGTACTGGCACAAAAACGGAAAGATAGATCAATGGAACAGCATAGAAAGCCCAGAGATAAACCCATGCACATATGGTCACCTTATCTTTGATAAAGGAGGCAGGAATGTACAATGGAGAAAGGACGGCCTCTTGAATAAGTGGTGCTGGGAAAACTGGACAGGTACATGTAAAAGTATGAGATTAGATCACTCCCTAACACCATACACAAAAATAAGCTCAAAATGGATTAAAGACCTAAATGTAAGGTCAGAAACTATCAAACCCTTAGAGGAAAACATAGGCAGGACACTCTATGACATAAATCGCAGCAAGATCCTTTTTGACCCACCTCCTAGAGAAATGGAAATAAAAACAAAAATAAACAAATGAGACCTAATGAAACTTCAAAGCTTTTTCACAGCAAAGGAAACCATAAACAAGACCAAAAGACAACCCTCAGAATGGGAGAAGATATTTTCAAATGAAGCAACTGACAAAGGATTAATCTCCAAAATTTATAATTAGCTCATGCAGCTCAATAACAAAAAAACAACCCAATCCAATAATGGGCAGAAGACCTAAATAGACATTTCTCCAAAGAAGATATACAGACTGCCAACAAACACATGAAAGAATGCTCAACATCACTAATCATTAGAGAAATGCAAATCAAAACTACAATGAGATATCATCTCACACCAGTCAGAATGGCCATCATGAAAAAATCTAGAAACAACAAATGCTGGAGAGGGTGTGGAGAAAAGGGAACACTCTTGCACTGCTGGTGGGAATGTAAATTGATACAGCCACTGTGGAGAACAGTATGGAGGTGCCTCAAAAAATAAAAATAGAACTACCATATGACCCAGCGATCCCACTAATGGGCATATACCCTGAGAAAACCATAATTCAAAAAGAGTCATGTACCACAATGTTCATTGCAGCTCTATTTACAATAGCCCGGAGATGGAAACCACCTAAGTGTCCACCATCGGATGAATGGATAAAGAAGATGTGGCACATATATACAATGGAATATTACTCAGCTATAAAAAGAAACGAAATTGAGCTATTTGTAATGAGGTGGATAGACCTAGAGTCTGTCATACAGAGTGAAGTAAGTCAGAAAGAGAGAGACAAATACCGTATGCTAACACATATATATGGAATTTAAGAAAAAAAATGTCATGAAAGACCTAGGGGTAAGACAGGAATAAAGACACAGACCTACTAGAGAACGGACTTGAGGATATGGGGAGGGGGAAGGGTAAGCTGTGACAAAGCGAGTGAGACGCATGGACATATATACACTACCAAACGTAAGGTAGATAGCTAGTGGGAAGCAGCCGCATAGCGCAGGGTGATCAGCTCCCTGCTTTGTGACCGCCTGGAGGGGTGGGATAGGGAGGGTGGGAGGGAGGGAGACACAAGAGGGAAGATATATGGGAACATATGTATATGTATAACTGATTCACTTTGTTATAAAGCAGAAACTAACACACCATTGTAAAACAATTATACTCCAATAAAGATGTTAAAAAATAAAAATATAGAATGCTGTGATGCCATGAAAGTAAATATATATATATATATATATATATATTCTGGCAGCACGAATAAGTAAGTCACTGATGAATCAGATCATCTGATCACAAACTTCTGACGAAGTTGGTGCAGTTGCGTGATAACTGAGAAAGGCGCTCTCGGCCTCACCTCTGCTTCATGGAGATGAAGGCTGCAGCGCTGGAACCGGAGTCCTTCCGTCTACTCAGCAGTAAGAGAACGCTGGGTTTTACACTCGAAAAGTTGGAGAGCTAAGTGGCTATAGTGACGGCAACTATTATGATCAACCGATATTTAGTTCACGTTTGCAGAAGGATTCAGTATTCGTACAGTGAGGTTTCTGAAAGAGCGCAGGCAGTGTCCTGTGTATGCACTTCGATGAGGAACAAAATCGTGGTGTCAGCAAATGCACACATCTCGAGAAGGGGCAGAAGGTCATCAGGTCAGAAATCACCAGTTTGGGTGAAATGTCAGAGTTTTGGGCTCATCCACATAATTTTCTCAAGTCATTTAAACATAGAGAATTCATAAAGTTTCTGAGTTCTACTGTTACTATGAGAAACACCTCTCCGTGGTGTGTGGGACACAGTTAAGGGTGGCCAGCCTGCGGTCACCTGGGGACAGAGCGCCACCTCACGGCACAGGTGTGCGGCAACAAAAACCTGGTTGAAGGCAGAGCGCTTGCTCCTTGCTGGATTGTTGATACATGTTCAAGCCACCACAGCATGAAACTGTTAGCACGGAAAAGCTACTCAGAGGCGTCCAGGGCGTCCCCGCTTCTGGGAACCCGTGCCTGGACCACGTGGGGAAAGCTGACGTCCCGCTGGAGGATCAGAAGAGCCCTGGACCCAGGACGACCCCTCGACTGCCCTGCGTGGCTGGAACCCCGCTTCTCTTCCATCATGTGTCGTCACCCAGGTCATTGGAGCTGTGTGACAGACACAGAGCCACCTCCTCTGTGCATCTGCCCGAGCTGGTGGCTTTCCAGAGAAGGGCGGCCACACGCCGAGGACCGATGGGAGGCCGAGGGCTAGGACGGGCATTCGGAGGCCTCATTCAGCAGGTGCCCATTCCGACTGGGTTTTGGAAGCGCAAGGTAGGGATAAGGCCCCTCCTCGGGCCGGCCGCTCCCTGCCTTCCGCCAGCCACCGCCACCCCGGCTCTGACATTCACGGACAGCCACGGTGCTCTGGTCACCACGCCTCCGCTCCGGGCACAGCTTGTCCGTGGAGTCGCACTCCCTCCAGAATAACAGGCAGAGTGCCCACGCTGGCCACGGAGAACGTCCACCCCCGCCCCGGCCCGTCCCTCCCCTCCCACTCCACCTCCTCGGGTCTCTGCCTGCTGAGCCGGGTGACCCTCGCACGCACCACCACGCTTCCCCGGCGCCCGGACGCTCTCCCCGGGGTCCACGTGGCTCTCTCCCGGCGGCTTCCGGCTCCGCGTGGGCCACACCTCCCGGAGAAGCCCCGCCTGATCTCTGTCGGCGAAACAACAGCCGCGTCGCCCTTTCCTGGCGCTCTTTTCTCTCGTTTCCCTCCGCACACCGAGCACCCGGGCCGCGCTGCACGCTTCGCACGTGGGTTTGTGTCGCTGCCTCCGCGTGCGTCGAGTTCCACAGGAAGCGGGGCTCGGTTTTGACGCCGCTGGACTCACAGCATCCACGGCCGCGCCAGACACACAGTCGGCGCACAATGAAGAGCTGTTGCCGTCAGTCTTAGTCTGTTGGAGCTGCTACACCGCAGAAGGGAGGCTTAAGCGACAGAAATGTGCGTCTCGCGGTTCCGGAGGCGGGACGTCCAGGAGCAGGTTGGCAGTGCGGCCAGCTGTGGGACCAGCTCTCTTCTGGGTCCCGGACTGGGAGTTCTTGGATCTTCACGTGGTGGGGAGAGATCCTGTCTCCAAGCCTCGTCTAATCCCCTCAGGAGGGCTCCACCCAAAGGCACACCTCCACCACATGGCGGCGGGGCTTGGGGGGCGGGGAGAGAGCTGCGTTCCGTCCACAGCACTGCTCTGAACGTAGCTGTGCCCTGTATCATGTAATGTGTATAACTCTATGAGACAAAGCGGAAGACTACACTTTGCATTTTCATGGGCCGCAATCTCTAGGCTCTAATTCATTAATTAATTATAGATCCCTTTTATGCATATGCAGCAATAGTGTTGGTTTTTTTAATCATCCGAAATAAAGACTAGTTACGCTGTGATTTAATTGTAGCTTTGCATTACCAATTTATTCCACAGAGATAAATGGATGCTTGTAATTAGGAGTGACTAAGATAAGATTTAATAAGTGTCTTGATCTTTCCCAAGAATCTAATTGCTCAGATTAGCCTGTCATCTCTGAAAGCTGGAAGTAATACAAACAATTTATATATCACTCCGAGGAACTTACAACATACGGGATTGACTGGGACGGCTAAAAATCAACTACTTTCAGAATCTCATTCGCCTACTGTAGATTTATGTGCACGGTGTTTTACTCTTTAATAAAAGGTCATTGTAATTTCTCTGGTTATTTTATAAAATTACAGTGATTAATTGGCAGGATGTACTTTATTTTTATCATTATAGTAAAGGAAATTTTTAACAAAATTGGTGTGCCCTTCAGAAAGGCAAAACCCCCCCGAAATCTCCCCAATTGCCCAGCCATGCCGACCCAGCTGAAGAGGGAATGCATATGCCACTCCTATTTCCTTATCTGTTATCCCCTAGAGGGGTCTGTACAGGACTTTCCAAATCTCCAAACCTGGGAGCATCTCTCACAACTGGTCACTGGGTACCGAGAGGTACATGTGATGGCTGAACTGGGCCTAAACTACTGAACAGGGTCCCCACCTGCCAGCTGGGCCTGGTGCAGTCGGCAAACAATAAATGTTGACAACTTTATCCATTCAGTCATTTATTAACACCAACGGCTCAGGAATCAGACACTGAGAGCCAAGGGCAGCGGAGAGGCCCCCATCCGCACACCCCCCCCACCCCGGCTGACAGGTAGACTTTTCCAGCATCTCAGAGCCCTGCATGGTCTCAGCCTCCAATCTGGGTTCATACACCTACCTGTTCTAGTGTCGGGAAATGCCGATGGTCTGTCCCAGTGTCCGCTTGCCTCCCCAAGGCAAAAATGCCCTATGTCAGCCCCCTTGTCACCATAAAGCAGTGATTCTCAGGTAAGAGTGTTTTTCTTTTAAACTCTGCACACCCCGACTGAGAGTTGCCACCTGCATGTACGTTAGGGCTAGCGCTGTACTGTGCTGTCACACACAGAATACTCCAGAATTCTAGGCCACTGATCCTCCTGCCAAGATGAAGGAGGAGGCGAGGGAGGCGAGGGGAAGAGGCTCCGCCAGCATCCGTGGTTCCGGGGGATTCGCAGGGATGGTGACTCAAATCCTTCTCACCAGCCCTAGTCTCTTTTTTGAGCTCCAGAGCCACACCTCCTCCTCCCTGAAAAACACTCCCACTTCATCTCAGATCCAGAATGTCCAAAACCTCATCTTCCCTGCAAGGAAAGAAGCCCCTGCCACTGGCTCTCCTCTGTTTGTTAGCAGAGCAGAGGGGAAACACACACGTCTTCCCCTTTCTCTCTGGGCACTGTTGGCATTAAGTCCGGTAACATCTCCTCTCCTGCCCCACACCACCTCCGCCATCCAGCTTCTGTCCTGGCTCACATGCACTGAGACACGCAGCTTCCAGCTGGCCGGCTCTCTCTCCTCTATTCCAACCCAATTCCAATCCAATTCCAAAGTCATCTTCCTGAGTGCTTCTCCAATCCCACTTTCCTCCTAATCAAGGATGTCAATTATTGCCCACTGCCTATCAAATTAAGTAAATCTCTTCACTCTGGTGTTTTATAATACATTCCTTTTGTTGAGGGAAACAGTCTATAATAGGAATAGAAAAGAGTTTTCTTCAAGCCAAACTGAGAACCATAGTCCTGGAGACACAGATTCAAGAAACACTTGAATTGTGTTCCGCCAGACTACGAAATGAGGGAGGCTTCTAAAGGCATAAACCACAAAGTTACATAAGTTGTTTGTTAAGAATCCTAAGTGGGGGACTTCCCTGGTGGCGCAGTGGTCGAGAATCCACCTGCCAATGCAGGGGACACAGGTTCGATCCCCGGTCCCGGAAGATCCCACATGCCGCGGAGCAACTAAACCCATGAGCCACAACTACAGAGCCCGAGTGGCCACAACTACTGAAGCCCGTGCACCTAGAGCCCGTGCTCCACAACAAGAGAAACCCCCGCTCGCTGCAACTAGAGAAAAGCCCGCGCACAGCAACGAAGACCCAATGCAGCCAAAAATAAAATAATTTCTTTTTAAAAAGTGGATTTATTTTTAAAACAACGAATCATAATTGGAGCTGGCAAGAAGTAAGGGTGCTTGCTAAGTAAAGATTGGTTGGGGTCTGAAATGGTTTCATAGTTACAGGGGGAGACCTGGAGACCATAAGGTTGCAGCTGGCCGCTGCTGGCAGGTATTGTTTCCAGAAGGGCTGGCATTGTCCTTGAGTTTGATACAGTTCTGAAAATTCAAGTTCTCGGTGATATAGGAACACGTCTGCAACTGCATCCACACTGGTCACCTGGTTCCCTGAACCACAGTTATACCATTTCAATCTTTTAATTCATTCTTTTAATGGATAAAGCAGATGTACAAAGCGTGTTTCACCAGCCACAAGGCAAGCTGCTCTAGTTAGCATCAAGTTCAAGCCAAGTCATCTATAAGCCAGAATGACTTCCCCACACCTCAATATGTGAACATTTCTTCCATCACCTTTAAAGGAGTATTTTAAAATCGGCACTCCTCAATACTATGCCAGTTTTGTATCATTTTAACACACACACACAAATAAGTCTATTCCCTGAACGTTTTTCCTGGCCTTCCTCGCCCATTCCTTTGCCCCAGAGTCTGTGAAGCCCTTCTCACTTTTCAAGGATAATCTCAAATGGTCCCTCAATGACCTCTGCATGCCTCCCTACCCCATGTACCTCTCTCCCCTCTGAATCACACATTGCTTTTGTTTATCTCTTATGGACTTTATCTTATTCATCTCTGTAATAAAAGAATTTAAGTATCTATGTTAAGTTTCTTAGGGGCAAATCCTAAATCTTAGGCATCTTTCTCTTTCCAACTCCTAACCCACCTAACACATTGTACATCTCAATGTATATTTGCTACATTAACTTGAAAATATCTCAATGGGAGGAATATTCACATTAAGGGTAAAAGGAACACATCCAAAATACAGCTGACACCACTCAGAATCTAGAAGTCGGGGCTCTGAAATACGTTACTCATGAACTTCAGTCCTCAGCCTGTTTCAGCTTGAACTGAACTGAACTACTGAATTGATTTCCTTAACTGGACTAAAACCCGTTGATCTGGAAGCCTGTGGTTGGAGAGAATGTTATTTCAACTGATTAGCCTGTGGGGAAAAAGAACTCTCCATCTGATACCAGCACCCTCTTATAAAAACGTCCCTTCCAATGTTCACAGAGTCATGAATATTTGTAAAGTTTGCAAAAATACAATCAAGAGAATCACGGCCACTTTTCTCTCCATCTTCTCCGTACACTTCTGATTACCTCCTGAAGCGAAAGATCCCTTGGGTATTGCTGACAACCAGCTAAGGGGAGGGATGTTGAGTTGGGCTAACATTTAGTTTGTGTTCAGTGCAATCTACGTACGTGGTTGGTAGACATTTGAAGTTTATTGCTAACTGTCCTGGTGAAGGAATGGCTTCTAGAAATCTCCCAGCACCCACTGTGACAATTCTCCTGGCAATGAGACACAAAAGTGCAGGGTCAGAGGTCAAATGAGATACACTTATGTGAGATATACTTCCCCTGGACCTGACATTGGAGTATGTAAGTAACAGAAATTAAGGAGGTTTGAAATGTACAGAACCCGAAGCTAATCTATGGAAAATTCTTTTAATCGTCAGATACGTAAAATTATATGTAAAAAACCAGATTCTCATAAATGTCTAGTCACAATGCACAGTCTGCTTTGTCAGGAATAGACTTGATAAATGGCAGCGTCTACAATTATAAATGCACCATATTTTTTGTTGTTTTGGATGGGATCCAAAAAATAAAATTTATCCAAAGTCTGTGTTTATAAGGCAAAAACCTGTAACAATACTACATACAAGTATGTCCTTATGTGAAGTCTTACGTTTCAGATATTGCAATTTATCAGATTTGACAGTTTGGTGTCATCTAACGCATCTCATCTGGATGAAGTCTGGTGGGTCCAGTCAAAGACACCTAACGTTTGCCACCGACAGTAGGTAAGCAGCCTATTGTAACGCTCATGATTATGTCTTAATCAATTTATAGAACTTTTATATTTTAGGTAATTAATTTTGTATGACTTTTCAAAATTATTGGTCATACCAAATTTCAGACATACCAGGAAATGAGTGCCTTCAATTCATAAAATTATTTAAGATTAGTCATTGCTTAAGAAAGCTTGAGGGGCTTCCCTGGTGGCGCAGTGGTTGAGAGTCCGCCTGCCGATGCAGGGGACACGGGTTCGTGCCCCGGTCCGGGAAGATCCCACATGCCGCGGAGTGGCTGGGCCCGTGAGCCATGGCCGCTGAGCCTGCGCATCCGGAGCCTGTGCTCCGCAACGGGAGAGGCCGCGGCGGTGAGAGGCCCGCGTACCGCAAAAAAAAAAAAAAAAAAAAAAAGAAAGCTTGAAATGTCCTGACATGTTAAAGCTCATGCATAAAAGAAACTTGATAAAGGTTTTCCCAAATATGATAAAATTCCTAATATTTGTCATGACATATTCAGTTACAAATTGTGCAGCTGAAAGATACATATCTAAACTATCGATATAAAATACAAATTTTGATCAGTCATGCTAGAAAAAACTCTCTCTTATAAAAACTAGTGTTATAAAATCATTGTCATATAAAGGGCCAATCAGAATATGAGCCATAATTTGTAGGAAAAAATACTATCGAGGTCTGTAGTATGTACATACCTATAACTATAGGTAAGCACATACCTATAACTAGAGGCAATTAATTAAAATATTGTTATTTTTATGGATTGTGTGATGTTTGTGGTATTTGTCACCTTTTGAACATTTGAAATTTGTGTTTAGTCCAAGTAAATATTCAATTTCACTTTTTTTTTTATTTGAATTTTTGTGTTCTTCTTCTTAAAGAAGATTCTCCCAAGTATAATGAGCGTTAGGACCCACAAAACAGAGAATCTACCTGGAAACTCTCACAAAAGGACTCTGGACATCACTTCGTTCATTCAACAAACTATAAATAAATAAACAATAAAATAAATAAGCAGATGGTACACAGGTGAGATAACGGTGATCACTTTGAGGAAAGCAGAGAGGGAAGCAGGGGAGGTCATGGGGAGGAAGAGTGGCCTGGTAAAGACGATGTAATACTGGGGTTTAAATATATATTTGGTCTTCTTCTCAGTTTCCAGCAGAGCTCCGAAATGAGATCAGAGGAAAAAAGGTGTATTTTGTTATGTTAATGAGGTGACTTTTGGAAAGCCCTGAAGGATGGGGGCTGGTAACCAGGAAGCAACCATGCAACTGGAGGGTTGGAACTTTGAGTCCCACACCCAACCACCAGGGAGGGGAGGGCGGCTGGAGGTTGAGTTCAGTCACCAGTGACTAGTGATCTACTCAATCATGCCTGCCTAATACAGCCTCCAGAAAAACCAGGACAGCGCCCAGAGGCCTCCCGGTGGATGAACACATGGAGATGCTGGGAGGTTGCACACCTGGAGAGGGTACACACCTGGAGAAGGTGCACACCTGGAGAGGGCATGCATCTGGAGTGGACACACACCTGGAGAGGGTATACATCTGGAGTGGACGCACACCTGGAGAGGGCACACACCTGGAGAGTGTGGCACACCTGGAGAGGACATACCTGAAGAGGACACACCTGGAGAGGGTTTACACCTTCAGAGGGCACACCTGGAGAGGGCATGATGGAAACTCTGAGTCCCTTCCCCAGGCCCTGACCTGCATATCTCCCATCCGACTGTTGATTCATATCCTTTAATATCCTTTGTAATAAAGCTGTAATCCAGTGAATAAACCAGTCTCCTGAGTCCTGTGAGCTGCTCTAGCAAATTAGTGGAACCTTTGATTCATAGACAGGTGGTCAGAGATGGAGGGTTGCTGTAAACTCCAATTTGTAACTGGTCTGTCAGCAGCACAGGTGACAACGTCTGAAGTGCACGGCAGCCTTGTGGGACTGAGCCCTTTACCTATAGAAGCTGACACTGTCTCCAGGTAGATACTGTCAGAATTGAGGAGAACTGTAGGACCCCTGGCTGGTGTCTGAGAATTGCTTGACTGTGTGGAGGGGGCAGCCCCGCAAGCACGCACACACTCGTACACATATACACATATTGGAATTGGGTCTCAGAACCTAAAGAGGGAGTGTCTGGGAGGGTCGCACTGAGAAGCAGCAGCTGAGCAGGTGAGAGAACTACCTCGGGGTCCATGAGGATGAAGGGGGTGAGGGTGGCAGAAGGGCATCCCTGCCAGAGAGAGCTGTCCCTACAGGAGAGCAAGGGCAGGCAGAGCACTTCCTCAACAAGGAGCACAGCAGCTGGATCAGGGGATGCGAAGGGCAGGAGGTGGGGCAAAGCCCACAGAGTCACCTGCAGCGGACTGGTGACTGCAGTCACCAGTCACCTGGCCTGGTTCATTGTATTACTTCCAAAAAAAGGACCAAAGCAAATATGGCAAAATATTAACATGTATCAACGAATGTACAAGATACACAGGTATCTTTCTATTTTCTCCATATTTCTGTGTTCTGTGTGCTTGAAATATTTCATAATTAAAGACATATTTTTAGCCTCCAAATGTATGTACGAGGAAAAGAGAAAGATTGAAAATAAATGTCACAACATCGGCCTCAGATGAAGAAAGAGAGAGAAGAAAGGCCCTCAGAGATGGGTGCAACTCAACAGCTGGGGACACTGAGGCCAGAGAAAGTTAAGCCACACGCCCAAGCTTCCCAGGCAGAGCCAGAATTCAGAGCCAGAAGAAGATCGCTTAGAAATACGTTTTAATTTTGACCATTGTGGTCATTTCCATTTAAATATTATGAAAGTTGTCTATTTTCCTATTTTAACTGTATTTTCCCTTTTTTACCTGTTTCCTACTTTAACTGCAGAGTCACCTGCAATACGCAAGATTATACTCTTGAATTAGAATATGTAGTCCTTTTTTTTTAACATCTTTATTGGAGTATAATTGCTTTACAATGTTGTGTTAGTCTCTGCTGTACAACAAAGTGAATCAGCTATATGTATACATATGTTCCCATATCTCCTCCCTCTTGCGTCTCCCTCCCATCCTCCCTATTCCACCCCTCTAGGTGGTCGCAAAGCACCGAGCTGATCTCCCTGTGCTATGCAGCTGCTTCCCACTAGCCATCCATTTTACCTTTGGTACTGTATATATGTCAATGCTACTCTCTCAGGTCTGTCTTACAGAGTGAAGTAAGTCAAGAAGAGAAAAACAAATACCATATGCTCACACATATATATGGAATCTAAAATAAAAAATGGTTCTGATGAACCTAGGGGCAGGACAGAAATAAAGATGCAGACGTAGAGAATGGACTTGAGAACATGGGGAGGGGGAAGGGTAAGCTGGGATGTAGTCCTATTTTAAAATATGAATATGATCATTAAGATTTATAGGTTATAAGCCATTTATAACTGCATAGGATAAATTATATCACATGGTTATAATACTATAGGAGTATGAATTTTTAATGTTAATTATATCATGAAGTGTTGGAAACAAGCTTTCTGTACATACTTAATGTGTTACCTAACTACTTTTTGCAGCACTAAAAGAATCCTGGAAAATTCATTCTAATTATTCATACTCTGGGGCTATCACTAAATATATATTTAAAATTAAATATATGCTTGCTCATCCTGAGAGAAAAAACTCTAATAAAATAGCACAGATGCTTTTATAACAAATTTCTGAGCTAACTCAAAAGTAATTAAAAAACACTCCAAAAAGAGTTCATTGTCATTTCACAAAATTTGGCTTCATCTTTTTAGAGCATTTAATCAAATTTTATTTTTTCATAAAGTCAGGGCACATAAAAGGGGACTGATGAAAGTTAATTTAGAGTAAGATATAATATTATCGCAAAAACGTATTAAAATATCCTTGTTAGTAAAGTGCTAATGTAAGAGCTTAAACTTGTGTAATGAATAGCAGCTCAATGTTAACCATTTTTAATGTCTTTCAACTACATAACAGAAGATAATGCATTACTGGAAAAATATTGAAAACTACTCCAGTGTTTCATCCAAAAACAGCTTCATGGTCCATCAAAAAAACAAAACAAAACAAAAAAGCCCAAACAACCAGAAAACAGACACCATTTTAAGAGTTTATGAACAAGAAGTTCATTGTCAACCTTGGCTCACTCAAGATATTTTCCATATGGCAGACAGGCTCAATAAATGGCTAAATAAAAAATATTTATATTATTTAGTGAAGCACATTTCTTGGAAACCATTATGTTCAATTAACTTAAGACCCTATTTCTGAGAGTATCTGAATGTTTAAACATACTACAACACAGGTGAAGTGACTATATTTTATATCTATATTTCTAGAAATCAAATATGAATTATTCCATTTTTCCAGGCCACTATTATATTGCTACTCGAAAGGTTTTATATGGCCACTTACATGTTCCCAGGTATTGTACATAACTCAGTAAGCTAGAAAAAAAAAAAAACTTAGTTGACCCATTCCAAGGCAAAATGCTCAAAATCTCCCTTTATCTGCCTTAGGGTAATGACATATTTAAATTTCATATTTAAGGATGCAAGTCTGGTACATGGCAGAACATAATTCTTTTTCATTCTCCATGAAAAAGAACATGGAGATGGATCTATCATATGTAAGAATCTGATAAAAAAGCTACAGGAAATAAAACTGTGGTATTGCCACAAATATAGGCACATGAACTTATGGGACAGAATACAGATTTCAGAAACAGATCCATTACAGGAATAAAGATGCAGACGTAGAGAATGGACTTGAGGACATGGGGAGGGGGAAGGGTAAGCTGGGATGAAGTGAGAGAGTGGCACGGATATATATACACTACCAAATGTAAAATAGATAGCTAGTGGGAAGCAGCCACATAGCACAGGGAGATCAGCTCAGCGCTTTGTGACCACCTAGAGGGGTAGGATAGGGAGGGTGGGAGGGAGGGAGATGCAAGAGGGAGCAGATATGGGGATGTGTGTGTATGTATGGCCGATTCACTTTGTTATAAAGCAGAAACTAGCATACCATTGTAAAGCAATTATACTCCAATAAAGTTGTCAAAAAAAAAAAAGAAAGAAAGATCCATTCACGTATGAAAATGTGAGTTAGAAAAAAGCTGGCTTTGCACGTCAGAGGGGAGGAAGTTCTTCCAATAAATAGTTCTCAGTTAAGTATCGATATATACACATGTGGAAAAACAAAACTTCACCTCTCTCTCACACCACTCACAAAAATTACTTCAGATTTTAAATCTAAATGTGAAACGCAAAACAGTAAATCTTCGAAGAATATATCAGAGGTTAGTATCTTCCTGATCTTAGTATAGGGAAAGATTAAACAAGACACCAAAAGAAGTAAAAACACAAAAATAAATTATTTATAATTTATACCCCATTAAAATCAAGAACCTCTGTTCATGAAAAACACTATTACAAAAATGAAAAGGTAAGCCACAGAGTGGAGGACAATACCTGCAGCACATTCAGCTCACAATAGAATGGCATCCAGAATATAGTCAGAGCTCCCAGAAATCAATAGGAAAAAGACAGACAACCCAACAGAAAAATGGGCAAGAGAATTAATGGACAGGTACTTCCCAGCTGAGAATATCCAAAAGGCCATAAATATATAAAAAGGTATTCAATCTCATTAGTAATCAGTGAAATGAAAGCAAAAACCACAAGAAGATGCCACTATAAACCCATGGTAATGGCTAAAGTGAAAAAGACGATACCAAGTGTTGACAAGTATATGGAGCATTGGAAACTCTCATGTACTGTTGGCGGTAAATTCATACAGTCACTCTGAACATACACATCCCCAACAGAATACTTACACAGGCACACTAAGAGACAAGTGAGAGAATGTTTATAGCAGCACAATTCCTAATAGCCCCAAATTTGAAACAACCTAAGTCATCAACAGTAGAAAAAACAAATAATTGTATACAGCGATGAAATCAAATTAACTACAGCTACATATGACATCATGGATGAATCTCACAAAATATATAATAAGTGAAAGAAGGTGGATTCAAAGAATATGTCTTTATGACTCAACTGATATATAATTCAAATTTAGGCCAAGAAGTTAGGACAGTAGCCACCTTTGGGGAGGAAGGGGGTATGCTGATGGAAAGATGGCAAAAGGAGGTGAGGATGGCCGTGCACTGCAGTCATGTCTGTTTCTCCACTGCCAGGGTAATTCCATCACCGTGTTCTCTATGGTGATATATTAAGCTATACATTTGTGTGTGCCTTTTATCTGTGTGCATCTTACGTCAATTAAGGCAACTTTGAAGAAAGAGCACCCATGCTTGCACTTTGTTCCTTCTTCCTCATTTTCCTCCATCTTGCGGCCTGAGATGCTTTGGGGACAGCTGGTGCCCTCTTTAAGATGCTGGACTGTGGGCACAAAATCTGGGCATAATGGAGACAAAAGCTAGAAATATTCAAGATCCCTGAGGCCAGCCTACCTCCGGATTTTTATGTGACAGAGAAATGCACCTTTATCTGGTTGAAGACACTGCAGCTCTTGCCACTCATACAAATTCTATCTAGTACAGAGAGCCAGGCCACAAACCTAAGACTCACAGACCCCCAATCTCATCTCTTTGCAAACCTCGCACTGAGACTGACCCAGCTATGAATAAAATGTTCTAGAAATTTCTTGTCAATGAAAAAGCAATCAAATCCACTTATGTAAAAATAAATATTGGGGGCAGTGCCAAAAACACTGTAATTCTGCTTTGTTACGCCTTAAGAAGCAAACAGTGTTTTATGGTATTGATTTTTCTCTTTTTCAGCTATGGCCGTTGTTGCTTCATAAAATTGGAACGTAGCCTTTTCCTTTTTCCCATGTGATTTACTCACTCCTGTGTGTTAATACTTGGCAAATGATTTGTCTCGAATATGCAGATATTTCTAAGTACTTTGCTTGGGTTTTTTCCCTTGACAATTTCAGCCTACACTCAATGTCATCTGGAATATTTTACATGGAAATAAAAAGAGGGAACAAAGAAAAAAATGTCGTGTAACGATGTGGTTCACTGGCTCCAAAAGCCATTTCCTTGGGAAGGGGTCACTCAAGCATTATTATATTATATAAATATGTTATATTATTATAAAATATCCAAGGGATATTTATGGTCATAGAACCAAATAAAGTAGAAATTCAGTGCAACAGCTGTCCCCCAGGAAAAGAAGCCCAAAGATGAGATTTTATCTGAGGACATTCAAGCTCAGGCCCCAACTGGGAAACTCACAGGTCACTCAGTTTTCTAATTTTCACCTAACTTTTGAGTTCCTTGTTTGCAACTCTTTTTTTTGTTTGTTTTTGGTATGTCCCTTTTCAGTATGTCCCTTAGTATTTGAGTTTTTCAGGGCAGAATTCTCTATCTTCTTTACCCAGTTTGGCCCTACCTGTTTTCACCCCTGTTAGGAAGGAGACCCCTTAGCGTCATGATGTAGCTCAGATGTGCACTGACAGGGTGTTAGGTACTGAATGTTTGTGTCCACCCTGAAATTCATATGTTTAGGCTGTAGCCCCCAAAGTGACAATATTGGGAGATGGGGTCTTTGGGAGGTAGACGTAGATGAGGTCATGGGGCAGAAGAACCATGATGGGATTAGGGTCCTGATGAGAAGAGGAAGAGACACCAGAGCTCTCTCTCCGCCCTATGAGGACACAGTGCAAGGTCTCCAACTGCAGCCAGGAAGGAGGTGAGTCAGCCAACACCTTCATCTTCGGCTTCCAGCCTCCAGAGCTGTGAGAGATGAACGTCTATTTCTTAAGCCACACAGCCTGTGGTATTCTGTCATAGCCACCAGAGGTAAGGCATGAGGGATTAATATGAGCTTAAGAAGGGCTGAAGAGCTGGAGAATGTAATGATTCAAGGAAAACAGGACTCTCTGCTCATGACCACCAGGGGCAAGATGAAGCCAGCACCCTGGAGAGGACAGAGGAGCTAGAAAATGAGGGAAGGGAATAAAAACAAGAAAGAAGGAGCTTGCACATTCCCATCTGAGTCAGACAGCCACAGAGGAGTAGATGACTCAATATCGAGATTAAATATGTATTCCATACCACTTTTTAAAATCTTATTTATTTATTTATTTGGCTGAGTTAGGTCTTCATTGCTGCATGAAGGCTTTCTCTAGTTGTGGCGAGCAGGGGCTACTCTTCATTGCGGTGCGCGGGCTTCTCACTGTGGTGGCTTCTCTTGTTGCGGAGCATGGGCTCTAGGCACACGGGCTTCAGTAGTTGTGGCACATGGGCTCAGTAGTGGTGGCTCGCGGGCTTCAGTAGTTGTGGCTCACGGGCTCTACCGTGCAGGCTCAGTAGTTGTGGCGCACGGGGTTTAGTTGTTCCACGGCACGTGGGATCTTCCTGGACCCGGGCTCTAATCCACGTCCCCTGTGCTGGCAGGCAGATTCTTAACCACCATGCCCCCAGGGAAGTCCCTCCAGACCACCTTTTGAAGTCCATGCAAGGGTGGGCTCTTTCTTGAGATGGACCCAACCTTCCAAGATGGCAGGTCCCCGGCTGTTAGTTACACACTCCTCCAACTCCCCGTGAAGCGTCTGTAAGGATAGATGGTTCCTGAGTCAGCCTTGACTCAGAGTAGGTCCAAGTGTGTAAAGAACTGGGGTGGGAAGAGGGGGTGAACAAGTTTTCACAGCTCACCGGGAAAAGGGAAGTGCTAACCTGCTTGATGGTTGAATGTTTCATCTCACTGGAGAGTAGAAATTGAGAGGAATTCTCTCTTACAACAGAGGGAAATGCACGGGCTCTGCCTACCACCTCCACCAAGGGCCAAGCACCCTCTCAATGCCTACGACATTGTAAGTGACTGATTTCTCTCTCTGTTCGTTTCCTCGAATCCACCTACCTCTTGGTGCAACTATTGTGACTTCGTTACTGTGAACCTCAATGTTTCCATCTGTAAAGCAGAAATATTAATACTATTTGCAAAGATGGTTGTGAAAATTAAAATAACACAGCGTGATTCTCATGGCACTCGATAAATAGAAGATGTTCATTAAATGTTTCTTTCCTTTTGCATATTACGAGAACGAGTAATACGGACAAAAATGACTGAGCACGTGTTAAAATCCCTGAATTTCCTCGTTGTTGAGTACACTTCAAGCTGGAAATGTCTCACCTGGGTAACCAAAACTTTCTTAGGCTCAGTTCCACATCTGTAAAATTGCAATAAAATTGCTTCCTCGTTGGAGGATTTGTGAAAAGAAGAAAAGATAGGATAAAGCCTCCAGAATGCTTCACATAGTATCTGAAACATGGTACCTTTCGATGAAAGGAAGCAGCTGATAATCAATTATTAATCATCAAACAAGGCACTACAACCTTTTCTAGCTAATTTTAAATTCAAGTTCTGGGAGAGCAGAAAACACCTCCACAAACCAACCCTAATATGTGTTTACATCTGTTGATATTTACGGCAGCTTGTTATTTATATCTAAGTGAGAAGAATACTACATAGCTTTCTCACATTCTTCGACAAATCCAATAATTTTTTGAGTGAAGAATAAATAAAAGAGCAATAAATTTAATTTACCAGATTAGCTCTAACTGAGCAATGTTGAGAGAATGGAGCATGGAGTATATATACTTTGAGGAATGAGGTCCTAAATAATTTCAGACGGAGGGAAAAGGGCAGAAAGAGGATTATAGGAGCCACAAACCTCCTATGTAATCATTTATTTGGGCTTAGGCTTACCCAATCTACACGTTCCTGGAGCTGAACAATGCTAAGGTAGACCTAGCCACCTGCATGTTTTTTCTCCATCCACCAGATTTCTTGCACAGATGTATGTTTCTTTCCCCTGATAATTGTGTTTAAGGAGTCTGAAAAATCATAGAAGCCCTCTGAGCAAGTATCTAACTTTTCCTGTTGTTTGGAAATTCAGGCATAGACAAATGACCAAGCTGGCAAAGGAAACTGAATTCTGCTCCCAACTTTAAATTCCTAAGGGAACGTTGATTGGCTTTTCATGACCATATTCATATGCCTCGTAAGGAAATGTTCCCACTGACGAAGGTTCAGAAGGAGAATTCTAAGAAAGAAAATTCTCCTCCTTCCTTGGTTCTTCAAAATCAGTCATCCCATGAGGGGCTGAGATAAAGGATGTTGTGAACAATGAGAGGCTCCATCAGGCGTGAGATGCTTCTTCCCACCTCGCCATCCCACTGCCTCAAGTTTCCGGCAAGTTCAGGAGAGAAGACGTTGCCCTTCTCAACAGAGAATGTATCCATAGTACGCGATCACAGAAGAAGAAAAGACATCAACAACCTCATTCTCTGCCCAAAACCAATTCATGCATTCAAGTCACTCTGAGGAGAACATCAGTAAAATTCTAGGAAAACTCAGTAGAACCAACAGCTAGCTGCCTGTTAAGCAAAATGCTCCAGACTCACCTCTTGCCTGAAGACCAGGCTCTGGCAGAGGGATTCTGGCTCTCCCTGGCGTCCAATCAGATGCCCCCCTTGGATGGTGGGCTTGTCTGGGAAGCTGTACAGTTTAGTGGTGAAGCTCCCAGGGCGCAGATTGCAGGTGTGTCCCTCCATTCCTCGGGCAATTCATGTGCCCTTTTTACACCGTGGTTTCTTCCTCGGAAAACTAGCCCCTCCTGAGGTTGAGTTAATCCATGTTAAGCACGTCTAAGAGTCCCTACCTTTCTCATTCTGTTCTGCTTCCTAGATCACCTCCTAACTCACGCTGCTTCCCTGTCTCCACCATTTGATGCTCCAGAGCCCTGGATGCAGGAACACAAGCTTCTGAGCCAGCCGCCCCCCAGCCCTGCCCCCGACTTCCATTCTGTGGTCAGGTCGACGGCCAGATCCCCGCTCTGGAGAGACCAGGCACATATTCTGATGAGACTCCAGCTCCCCAAGCCCTGATGGCCCCTTGCCAGAAATGGACGTGAACTTGAACTTCTTTCTTCCCTCTCCTGCATAAAGGCCAAAGCTCTTTCTGATGTATTATAGAACCACATGTCTGAGGGTCCAGGATGTCAGTCCACTTAGACAACAGAAGAGAGCCCAGTGCAAAACAGAAAGGCAGGGCCTCTTGTTCAAAAGGCGGGAAGAACCTTGTTTACGTTGTTCAACCATCTCTCTCTCCACATGACCGGGAGGTTTTTCTTCGCTATTTAGTGTTACGCCCCCTCCCCCTAGGCACAGGGACCCTCCTGGGCAAGTGTAGACCTGCACAGGTGTTCAGCCACACCTGGAGTCCACCCACAACTCAGCTCCTGGGCTACCTGACCGTGACATCCCCAAGCTCGTGTCCCAGACCCGGGGCAGGGACAGCAGGTGGGCAGCCAAGAACCCACCCAGGGATACAGAGAGGTGGACAGAGGCAGGACAGAGCACCCAGGCTCCGGCCCCAGCACACGATCCAGCAGAGTGCACTCAAAACACAAATTCAAAGAAGAAATTATTAAAAATTCCGAACGGGCGGCCACAGAGCATTAACCCCAAGTGCAACAAAACAGATCACTCATGCCTGAAGCCGGCCCTGACCAGAAAACCTGATTTTATTCATCGATTCAGAAAGGGACACCTGTCCTTATACTTAACGTTACCATCATTTGAGGCTCCACGCGTTTAGATAGTCACACCCCAGATAATCCTGAACCACCAACTGCCTGAGAAAAACCGGGGGGTCACACGGGACATGGGTTTGCACCTCAAACAAAGAGCATCTTGCCTTGACCATCCCATTCCATAAAAATGGAAATTTGTCACTGATTTTAAAAACAAGACAGCAGATGCCAACACACCACGCCCTGGCTGGAGATCAGGGAGTTGTAACAATATGCAGCTCCACAGATTTCCAGAGAGATTAATTGACAAAGAGTCATCATTGAGAGACGATGCAGTCCTCAGTTTCTTCAAAACACAGGGATACTAACAAGATCCGCCTGATAAGGTGGCCGTGAGGACTAAATCATGTAATGAATGGGAAAGCTTGGCCAGGGCATGGCATAGAGGGATCACTGAAGAATCAGTAACTATCGTGGTGGTTACTGTTGTGTGCGGGAACCAGCATGTGGTTACAGGGGCCCCAAAGGCAGAAGCCAGTATCTCCGGGCAGACCTCATCCAAACAGCATGGCACAGAAAAGACCCAGATGGTACGCAGTATAGAGGCTGCTCTGTTGAGCCCAGCCCCTGGGTAGATGAACATATGAGGGCATCGTTATTGATTTATTAAGCGTGACAGTAGTTCTGAGGTTTCTACTAAGCAGAATGCCCTTATTTTTTGGAGATCATGCCGACGTATTTAGACATGAAGTATCACGATATCTAGAATTTACTGTTTGGCAAAAATTATAGAGATGAAGCAAATCTGGCAAAACGTGAACAGTTGGAAGGTTCAGGTGGTCAATGCATGGGCCTCACTGCGCTGTTCTTTACATTTTTCTGTAGCTTTGAAAATGCTCATAATAAGATGCTTTTTTAAAATCATCACTAGTCTCACAGTGGAGCGCAATTGGACGGGGTCACCAGAATCCCCCGTGTGGCCCTTATGATGTGATGAATGTAACCAGCTTCAGGAAACAGCAGTCAGTGCTCTTTGTGGAGAGCAGGCCCATCCGTCCTAAGAACCAGGGTTCAGCCCCTCCCCCAGGGTGTTTTTACATATTGTCTCTGGACCAGAGGGCCCCAAAGTTCTAGGGCTCAAACTAGACAAAGCAAGGTCAGGAGTACCTTCCAGCTGGCTGCACTGCATTCCTGTACTTGAAGGATAGGAGCTCATGGGAAGACCCTGGCATCAGAAACCAAACTGAGCTTGCGTCGTCGCGGGCTGCGCCACTTTCCTAGGAAACCTGACCAAGTTCCTTAATCACCCTGAGCCTTTGGAAATGCACCGATGGATTTGGGTGGAGACTTTTTTAGCTAGCTCACTTCTGATTTCAATTACTGCCCGCTTTTTTTTGTTTGTTTTTTTTGCAGTACGCGGGCCTCTCACTGCTGTGGCCTCTCCCGTTGCGGAGCACAGGCTCCGGACGCGCAGGCTCAGCGGCCATGGCTCACGGGCCCAGCCGCTCCGCAGCATGTGGGATCCTCCCGGACCGGGGCACGAACCCGTGTCCCCTGCGTCGGCAGGCAGACTCTCAACCACTGCGCCACCAGGGATGCCCCTCCCCGCTTTTGAGTAACTCTAAATTCTACATCTTTTGCTCTGATTCCTCACTAATTATGTGCATCAAAATGTCTACAGGACACTCGGATGTCAGTCTGACATCTGAAACAACATATCTAAATCCTTCAGGTTGTGCGTGAACTTAAGTATATGGCCATATACTTAGGAGGTCTCCCCTACCGCTTCCAAATTCCCTAAATTTAAAACGTGAGAATTCCATTCCACCACCTCCTCTTTCACCAGTCAGCCTACGGTACATGTGTGGCCCTTCTGCCATTAAAGTTGCTAATTCCCATCTCAGGGCCCTGCCTCCACCCGCCTCTAAAGTGGGGGTATACCTCCTCCTTCCTTCCACATCAACTGACCCTATAACACTGCAGTAATGTCCATCAGCAGGCGACAGGCATAGTGGAGAACAAAGTTTGGGGCGAGACATTCCAGGGTTAAAGTCCTGGCTGTCCCTCCAGTTAGATGAGTAGCATAACTTTTCTGAGACTCAGTTATATTATCTGTTAACTGGGTAGAATCGTCTCTGCGTCTCTGCAGAGGATTAAGAGACAGGGTTTACAAAGCTCCTGGTGTGGAATAAAACCTGAACGAATCGGATGGGGAGAAAGGTAAGAAGGGTGTGCAGGCACGGGCACTGTGCCCGTGGGAGACGTGGGGAGGGTCTGCAGCATGGAAGCTAAGCCTCACCTGCTCTCCTGTTCCACCCAGGGTGGCCCCCGCCAGGGTGTAGCTCATCAGATAACACTGCCCGGGGAGCCTCACCTCTGGATAAAGATATCAGCGTAGCTCACAGACTTGAACTGCGCTCTGGCCAAAAATGCTATATAAAGATTAAGTATGTGACAAAAATTTGTAGCAACATCAGCTAATTGCAAAGTTGAAGAAGAGAAAGTAATTAAAATTAGAGATGAGCCAGCAAGTAACTCACTTAATTGTGAGCACAGAACCTTCCCCAAGCCTCTCCTCTTGCGGGGAAAAAAAGGTGTGCGGGACTGTGTGGAATACATGAGCCGAGTTCAGGGTGTTATTTTCTGGGATTGATCCAGGCTGCCCGTTTTATCTGGAACAAAGGAGATCAAAGCAATTATTGTTTAACGTATTTTCTTCGTGCTTTTTTAAAAGTTGTTTGTTACAGTGAAATACCCTAAAGAGAGTATTTCCTCCTCTGAGTATGGTTCAAAAAGAAAACAGTCGTGGACATTTCACAGATGGGCAATCAACAGACGAGACTTGGGACCCACGGTTCCAGATGCATCGCAGAGACATTACAGTCCAGAATCCACCATCCTTCCAGAACCCCAGGCACTTGTATTTGGAAGCACATTGGAAAATTCAAGGAGGACGGCTTAGAAATTCCACAGAGGTGAGTAAGGGAAAGGAGATTGCTATGATGGATGGCGTCTAGGTGTCCATGGGTCTATTTTTTGCTTTCTGGGGGGTTTTATTTTGTTTTTTAATCTGTATGTTTCTGGTGATGTCAAGTCAAAATATCAGTCATTTCAGCAAGACAGCATGGAGCACAGAGCCTTAGCCCTCTCTTCCAGCTGGCCGAGGGCTTGCTGGCCAACCTGCACGTTTCACGCTCCTTGTTTCAAGAGTCAAGGGGGTGCTCACGTAAAGATGCCGATAGGGTAGGTGTGCTGACACCTTGTCTCTACACACAGCGGCTGTCATTCTCCAGAAGCCAACTTATGGGTGATGGGCTCAATTGTGTCACCTCCACAAAAGGCATAACCCCCAGCACCTCAGTGTGACCTTATTGAGAAATCAAGCCATTTCCGATAAAAGTAGTTAAGATGAGGTCATACTGGAGAAGGTGGGCCCCTAATCCAATAGGTCAGGTGTCTTTATAAGAAGACGGTCATGTGAAGACACAGACACATGGGAGGACACAAAGGCAGAAGTGCGTGATGTGTCCACAAGCCAAGGATACCAGAGACGGCCAGCAAGCCGGCAGAGCTGGGGGAGGGGCACGGAACGTCCTCCCTCACAGCCTCAGGGGAAGCAACCCCGCCCTGCTGACACCTTGATCTCAGACTTCCAGGTTCCAGGACTGTGAGACGAGGCATTCCTGTTGTTTAAGCCCCCAAGTCTGAAGTATTTGTTATGGCAGCCGGGCCGACAGACACACTACATAAGGTGAATTCTCCTTCTCAGGTGACACAGTGAGACTTGAACATTGGGAGTGTGTTTATAGCTCAAAGGCTCTCACTCACGCCCTGAGGCCACCCTCAGAGTGGAAGGGCCACTGGCCTAGGGTTACCAGACCTGGGCTTGGGTCCAGCCTGTGTGACCTTGAGCTCAGAATCCTCCTCTGTAAAACAGAGTTGGTGATATCTGCTGAGTCGACCCCACATGACCCTCAAGAGACTCACAGAAAACCTTTGAGGAAAGTACTTTGTCATTGAATGTGCTGAGCAAATACAGTAGGTACTGTTTATATTATCCCATCGTGTACCTAACACTTCCAACCGGCCGTGTCGTGATATCCTCATATGAACATTTTCCGAGGAAAAAGTGCTATTGTTTTCATTTTGTGCATTAAGTCATTTATTTACTTATTGAATAAGTATTCATCTAGGTCCTATGAGCTGGGGCCCAGGGATACTGAAAAGATGCTGTCCCTACCCAAATACACCTCATATCTGAAGTGGAGAAACATCTCTGTCACATATCTGAAGATGTCTTCTGACCTTAGACATGAATAAAACACAGAGCCGAGCTGGGCTGAAAGCAAAGGGGACCATGAGAGTGGTGAGCTGATCGGGTGGAGGACAGAAGCTCACTGCATCACTGATGTTCTTGATTGTAAAAAAGGAGAATATAGAGAATTTGAAAGCCCATATGTGTGGTGGCGTGTGGGTGAAACCGCTTTGTCACCTGGGACACCTCAGTCTCAGGAATGGGTAACGCAGACACAGCCATTAAGAGCAGCCAGCCAGGCATGAAGAGACAGGAGGAGGTTATTTGGCTGAAGTGTGCATTACAAGACTGTTATGGACTGAATGTGACCCCCCTAAAATTCATATGTTGAAATCCTAGCCCCCAGTGTGATGATGTTAGGAGGTGGAGCCTTTGGGAGGTGATGAGGTCATGAGGGTGGAGCCCTCACATTGGGATTAGTGCCCTTATAAAGGGAGCCCGGAGAGGCCTCTAGCCCTTTTTTCCACCACGTGAGGACACAGCAAGACTTCAGCAGGCTACAACCCTGAAGAGAGCTCTCTCCAGAACCTGACCACGCTGGCACCCTCATCTCGGACCTCCAGAGTCCAGAACGATGAGAAATGAGTTTCTGTTGTTTTTAAGCCCCCTCATCTGTGGTACTTTGTTACAGCAGCCACACTGACTGAGACAAAGACCTTCACTGTAAAGTTGTGATGGAGACGCCCTTTGTCCTCAACCGTTTGGCAAAGCACCCAAAGCTAGAGAAACAAAAATCAGACACACACGAATACACACAATGAAAAGTCAAGTCCACCAGGGATTCCACCACAGTCCACAAGTGCACATTTCCAAAAGGCCACCTAATACGAAACAGGGACTTGTGAGGACCCTGAGGGACAGTAGCGTGGGTTATGAGGAGTTGGAACAGGGGGCGTTTGACTCAGGGGGGTGGGAAGGCTCCTCTGCGGAAGGGGCTGCAGCTGAGATTTGAAGGTGGAGAGGAGGTGGGTGGGAGACTAGGACAGAGGCTCCAAGTGGAGGGGTGGGGTGTGGAAAGGAGCTGTGGGGAGGGAGAGACTGGTAGGACCCAGGGTGGCTACACAACCAGAGCAGAGCAAGGGGAGGCTGGTGGCCATGGAAGCTTCCTCAGCACATCGGGGACGTGGTGGAGGGAGATGATGAACAAGTAGGATCGTCCACCATGATGCTTCATGGAGAGAATGATACCCTAACTGATAAGAAATGAGGACCATGTGTTCTCTTTTGTCTTAACAGCTAAAATTACGACCCTCTTTCTAAGAAACGTACTTTCTGAGGTGACATTTATTTCCAACTAAAATTTACAAAACCCTATGTGAGTGTAATACAACATCTAATGACTGCACGGCTTAATAACAACATCATCACTTCAAAACCTATGTTGGAATGTGAACCTGAGGTTTCACAAAACAACAGAACACACACGCATGTGAGGAGCTGCACACAACGTGTTTCTGTGCACACACACACAAACTTGCACATGCAACCATGTTTGAAGAAAAAATTAGAATATTAAATCTCCAGGGAAACAGATAATTATTTTCCAAACTATATCCAAATAAGTGTTTGAAGTTTCTGAATGCCTTACAAATTAATGATTCAAAGGCTAATACTTTTTCAACTTGCCAAATATTTTAGATGCTTCCTTTTCCCTTTAGTGATAAGCAGTGGAAGAAAAATGTACACAGACAGAAGAATGAGGACCTCACCCTTTTTTTAATACTAGTTATTTGCTTTCAAAATGGTAGTCACGTCTTCCATTGGTTCAGCTCTGCAGACTCTACGTTTGTTTTCTGGTGTCCAGTCCAGGGCTCTCAGTGTTATGCCATGGCTGCCTCTCATTTCAGGTCCTGCTCAGTATCTTTGGAAATAAAAGGCAGAAACCTGTCCACTTAACCCCTCTGAGCAGCCCCAGCTCTTGACTTTTCCTGAAGGAGACAGAACGAAGAGGAAACTGGAGAACGCTGGCTCCCTCCAGAGGTGGGAGGAGGTCAGACCAAGTCTCAAGACAAAAAGGATCGATTCTCAGCCAGCTGGAGCCTCGTTGAGAACTTGCTGAGTTTTCACTCCCAGTGATTTCTGTGCACAGACCCACAATCATTCTAGGTGATTTTTAAGATCCACACCTGAGGGAATCGTCCATCCATTACCAGAATCTTTCTTTGACTAATCTCTGTAAGGCGTGGCAAATGAAGCTGGTCATTCTGAGCATGTGCGAATGTTCCCGTTTTGCTGGGCGCATCTGCATTTTAAGAATGCACGGACTATAATTGCTTGGTGACTGCAGACTCCACACACCTCTTGGCCTGAATCCCATGGGCATATTGGGAAAAGCGAATGCAATGTGCCTTCTTCCCTCTCCCTGTCACCTCTGCCATGAACGTGGAATCTTAGGTGAGCATCGTGCCATTTTAACTATGCAAACTAAAAATAACATTAGGCTGGAGAAAGTAACAATGACCTTGATCAGGCGGCTCAGCATAACCGCTAAGGTTCATGGATTTACACTGAATACACAAAAGATCTACATTTCCCTACAAATGTGAATTAACCCAAGATATTTAATTGTAGGTGGAAAACATTGGAAGCAGTTAAAGGATATTGACTTCTAGAGGTAAGAACAATGTGAAAACCAGAAATAGAAACTGAGGAGAAGCGTAGAAGGCTGGAGCTGTTGGATTTATTTCAGCTGCATAGTGTGATGAAGAGAGCAATTTCTTTGTGCAATTTAGTACTTTTTGTCATTAAAAATAACATTCTGTATTCTTGGCTGTGACCTAGTCACTTAAACAAGATAAATGGAACGTAGTTATGAACACACTCCAAACAGTTCATTCTACCTATTTATGAGTGAAGACAGTTACTGATGGCTACCTACAATTAAAAGAAGTGCAAGAGGGCTTCCCTGGTGGCGCAGTGGTTGAGAGCCCACCTGCCGATGCAGGGGACGCGGGTTCGTGCCCCGGTCCGGGAAGATCCCACATGTCGCGGAGCGGCTGGGCCCGTGAGCCATGGCCGCTGAGCCTGCGCGTCCGGAGCCTGTGCTCCGCAACGGGAGAGGCCACAGCAGTGAGAGGCCCGCGTACCGCCAAAAAAAAAAAACAGAAGTGCAAGATACAGATTCAGAGGATGTTAAAGTTTGCATTAGCCTTCAAACCTGTCTGATTCAACCCCCTGAATTTCCAGAGGAATTAAGTGAGACTCCCTTCTCCCTTAAAATGACCTCTGGAAAGAGCCATGCTGGGAATACTGGCTCCAACCCCCTGAATTTCCAGTTTGTTGTGGCTAATCTTCGCTCCTCCTGTTCTGGAGACAGCAAAGGCAACAGCAAAGCAAAACAAGCCATGGAGCGAAAATCACTGAACAATGACTGGTTGGCCTGCTTTCTAACTCCCCGTTATCTGCTCCAACAGAGCAGCAAGAGAGAACATTTTTTACAGCACAAGTCGGGGCCTGCCGGCGCCCTGCCTGAGACTGGCCTTTGGCCCCACTGTGATTAGATGAAAACTTGTTTCTCCATCGCTGGGCCTTGACTCGGGGCCAGGGGTCCCTGAGCTCAGAAAGGGCCAAGTTCACCTCTGTTGGGTTTCCCTACCTCAGTTTGAAATCAAGCCCTTCCTTCTGTGATGGTTAATTTTATGTGTTAACTTGACTGGGCCACAGGTGTCCAGATGTTTGGCGAAACGTTATTTCTGGGTGTTTCTGGATGAGATTAACATTGAATCAGTAGCCTGAGGCAAGAAGATCACCCTCCCCAATGTGAGTGAGCCCCACGCAATCCTCTGAGGGCCTGAATAGAACAAAAATGTGATGGAAGGGAAAATGTGTGCACTCTCTCTTGCTTTCTCTCGCTCTCTTTGCACCTCACTGCTGAGCTGGGGCTTCTGCCCTCGGACTGGGATCTCCACCATCAGCAACCTGGGGTCTTCAGCTTACAGACAACAGATCATGGGAATTCCCGGCCTCCATAATTGTGTGAGCTCATTTCTTATTTATAGACAGATGATTAGATGGGACATAGACAGGTAGATACGTAGATAGAGAGATAGATAGATAAATAGAATCTCCTGTTGGTTCTGTTTCTCTGGAGAACCATAATACATCTTCAGTTATTAATATAGGCAGTAAGACAAGTAGTTTTAGCAGGACCCATGAGTTATTCACAAATAAAAATCACAGATATTCTGATACAATATGAGAGTTATTGCCGATATCTTGAAATAATGTTTACCATCATCTCTACTTTAAAATTACAGTAGTTATAAGACCAACTTCCAAACCTGTTAATTATTGCATTAATAAGAAGCACACAGATTACTGTAAGGCCAATTTGTTTGATAATATTTTGATAACTGCCTTTCATTACAATCAGTCTCCTTTGGAACGCTATGCCTATTATTTCATGCACTTAGAAATATTATTCCAGGAAGAGGGTCATAGGCTCTGCCGGGCTGCCAAGCACATCCCTGGCATGGAAACAGCAGGCACACCTGCCCCCAGGTGGCCCTGGGCCCACCCATGCCCTGACTCTAATTTTCCACATTCAGACACTAACCTCCCTTTTGTCCCCAAGCCTGCCCGCATCCCACTTCAGAGCCGTTCCCTCTGTCCAGAGGGGTCCACACCCCACCTCCCAGAGTTAGTCTCTCACGCAGAGCTTCAACCTCTACCTGGAATCCTATGCATTGGATATGAGGACACAGGCTGCTTTATTTCTAAATTGAAAGCCTGTAACAGCCAGTGCCTGGAGGCTACCTATAAAGTCTTAGTCCTATCACAGGGAGTGCTTTCAAAACGACCTATTCAGAAAGCTAATGTTCCCTGGAGTGCAGAGAACAGAGAAAATAATGAACCACTGCCCCCATAACACATTCTGATAAATACCTGGTTTAATAGGCCACTTCACACCAGCATTCATCTTATCGGAATCCAGTCCTCCTCCCAAGTTAACTAGAACTATCCACGGAAGGTAACCAAACGATGAGAAACTTTTTTTTTTTTTTTTTTTTTTTTTTGCGGTACGCGGGCCTCTCCCTGCTGTGGCCTCTCCTGTTGCGGAGCACAGGCTCCGGACGCGCAGGCTCAGCGGCCATGGCTCACGGGCCCAGCCGCTCCGCGACATGTGAGATCTTCCCGGACCAGGGCACGAACCCGTGTCCCCTCCATCGGCAGGTGGACTCTCCACCACTGTGCCACCAGGGAAGCCCGAGAAACTATTTTTAATCCCACTCTGCATGAAAAATATCTACCAGTAGCATCTACACATGACTGAATACTTTCTCATTCCCCAAAGAGTGGTCTTTGGCCTTTGTTCCATCGAGAGAAATCTGAATGTACGTTTCTACGTCTGGTAAGGCCTTCTGCATAGCCTTCTCTGGTGGCAGCTGTGTTTTCACTGAAGCCATTTCTCAGCAGACTGCAAGCACACCACGGACAGAGGCTCCACCATGTTCATTTTTGCCTGCTTCCCAGAGCTAGAAACCTTGCTTCAGGCGTGATATGTGTTGAGTGACTGTTTACTGACTTGATTTGAAATATCTACTTTAAGTCATCAGTGAGCAGTGTATGAGTCAGGGTTCTCCAGTGAAACAAAACCAACAGGATAGACGTAGATCCAGAGAAGAGGAGATTTAGTACAGGAACTCGCTCATGCAATTGTGCAAGCCGAGAAGTCCCACTGTCTGCCATCCGCAAGGTGCAGAACCAGGAGAGCTGGTGGTGAAATTCAGTCTGCAGGCCTGAGGATCGGGGAGCTGATGCCATAAGTCCTGGTCTGAGCCTGAAAGCCCAAGAACCAGGAGTGCCCACGTCGAAGGGCAGGAGACGGATGTCTCAGCTCAAGCAGAGAGAGTGAATGCTCCCCTCCTCCGCCTTTTTGTTCTACTCAGGCCCCCGCTGGATTGGACGATGCCCACCCACATTGAGGCGGGTGATCTTCTTTACTCTGCCTACTGATTCAAATGCTGATCTCTTCTGGAAACACCCTCAAAGACATTTCCAGAAATAAGGTTTTACCAGCTTTGCCCCGTCAAGTTGACACACAAAACTAACCATCACAAGTGGGATTGAAAATACTGAAGGAAATCAGTCTTTCTACATTATAAGTATCAGCTCTGCTTAGAATAACAATCTTCTCTTACCAGGAGCGCTAACCCAACAGCGGTGTCTTCATCAAGGACTTCTATAGCTCAGCGTTTGATTAGTGGTGGGATTACACATCCCACAGGATATACCTAACTCCCTGCCACCTCAGGGGCACCAACCCCCAGCCATTTAATAAAGGGGGGATAGACTTTGTATTCACAGCAAAACTGGCCCTTAAGTACTTAAATTCTTTATAGTATCGAAGAAACTGGTAGATCCTCACTAATTTCAAGATGCTCAGGTATGTCCTTACCTGTAAAAATACTAATGATGATGCAATCAAATAACCGTAACATTCCGACCAGCAAAGACCCCCAAACAAGGGCCCCTCAAAACCCACACAGAGAGGCTGCTTGATTTTGGGTCTTCAAGGAACAAGTTGGCACAGGAGTTATCGTTCCTTACAAGATCTCTGCTAAGGAGTCGGTACAGAATGTTCCTTCAATAACACCGCACAAGAGCGCAATGCTTTTGAAAAATTTAAAAAAAAACCCAACCCACTAATTCCTTCCTACACAAACTTTCATCTTTTGGGTGCCTGCTATGACTTCTTCAATTACCAAGAAAAAAGGCAGATCTCATAGTAAAGTAATACCCTGGAGGTATATTTTTCTCCTCAGAAACTAATAAGGGCACTGACGCCCTTAGGAAACCATGAGGCGAGTAGAACCATCATTGCAAGGAATGTTTTAAAGCCATTTGCCTGCTATTTTGAGTACAGAAGATTCCTGAATGTTTTGAAGTGACTAGGCATCCCGTGAAGGGACCTCTGGGTATTCTTTCATGACCTGTCATGCCAGCAAGAGAAATCCACTCTACCCTGTTGTGCTCCTTTCCACCAGGCTCTCTGAACAAGCTCTCATCAGCTCTCCACCAGGTCAAGGAACACTGGCTGCCCAGAGCAATCATAACCCGCAGGGTATAGGCTCAGCCTCTGTAACAAAGAGGCCCTACAGTACTGTTGCTGGAAAATGACAAAGGGTATTACTGTTCCTATTGTTACACAAAGGTCAGTGAATGGTGCAGGGCAAGTGGGTGGCTCACTGGCCTGGGGTGTGGGCTGCATCTTCAGGGCAGCTGCTGTGAAAGCTGCTTACCCAGGATAGCAGAGTTCCGGCCTCTGCTGGGCTGGTGGCTGAGATAAGCAAGGAGCTCAAGGGCAGATATAAGTTCAGAAATAAGAAAACTATTGTGTAATGGGCAGGTGAGCCACCTCTGGCCCCCCTACTGAAAAAAGGCTTTAAGAATCCCAAGAGGAGAGTGAATCTTGCATTTCCCTTCTCGGGGGAAAGGGAGTGGAAGCAGGTCCTGCCCACTGTGGCCAATCACCCATCGGGCTCAAGCCTCCTGTCTCTCTGGGCCTTGTGACTATGGGCTGAAAGCACACATGGCATTGATGGTCGTAGCCGTCTCTTCTCTTTCTAGCATCCCTGCTTTGCTGACTTGGTTTCTGCTTGTATTTTAATCGTCCGGAGTATCGAGCGCCTTCCTTGGCTCTCACTGAAACCATCTAGCGGTGCTCTCAGGAAGCTTGCACCCAAACCGCTCAGCCACCTTCCTGGACTCAGGAACAAAGAAAGAGAATAGGGGCAGATATCATCCCTTGTAAGGGACATGAATTTTCACACATCACTTCTGCACGTGACCCTACTGGACTGGGCGGCCTTGTCCTCAGGTGTGTCTCGGTAGGGCGCTTTCCCCATATGGGAACCCTGAAAGTCCCACCTCCCAAGATGCCCCTCAGACCAGGAAAACCTGAGATGATGTGTCACCCTACAGAGGAGCTCTTCTACTAAAAGTATAAGAAGGGGAGAGCGAACATTAGGTTCAATTAACCATCCCCGCCCCACATCCTCCAACTTCCGGGTCTACATCTCTCTCCCCTTCTTCTTGTTTCCTCTTTTTTAAACTAACCCTATTTAGGGACTTCCCTGGTGGTCCAGTGGTTAGGGCTCAGCGCTTTCACTGCCGTGGCCCGGGTTCAATCTCCGGTCGGGGAACTAAGATCCCATAAGCTGCATGGTGTGCTAAAAAAAAACCTTAACCCTATCTAACAATAGGCAGCCTTCTCTTGTTATTTCACTGTTTGCTGTCGCCAATCCTATCTTTCCCAGGTGACTACGTGAACTTCAGGGGGGCAGACACAGTTATATTTATTTGACATGCACCCAGTGTTTCACAAATCACTAGATACGAATATACATTGATGTTACACACTATATATATGACAGAGGACATACGTCGAAATATTAAGAGCGCATATCTCAGATTTGAGATTAACAAGCGATTTCTAACCTTTTCTTGTGCTTTCCTATATTTTCCAATTTTCTACAGTCGTTGTTCTTTACTTTCATAATTAGAAACTCCTATCATCTTCGAAACATTTGTTAAATAGTAGTTCATAGTAGGGGAAGGTGGGCTAACTCTCCATCTCTATGTCTGTAATGGAAACACCTACAACACCAACTGTGAAGCTTTCCATTCACACCAGTTACTTTATAAATTTTATGGGTTCGTGTAAACTCACAGAGTCATTATTATTATTGCCAGTTTACACAGGAGAAACCTGAGGCTTTGGAAGTTTAACGATCTAATACAGTCACTGGCTAACAAGGGAAGGAGCAGCTGCTTCTCAGAAATCTGGAATGATCATTTCTAACATTTCCTGACGCTTCCTGTGGGTCAAGTGCTACCCTAAAAATTGAACAGATTTTAATTCAGTTAACACTCACGACAAGCCTGCCAGCCGGGTTCTCATGGGGCCCTCTGAGACTTGAGGCTGCAGAGACAGGGAAAGTAACTTGCCCAGAGTCACATAACTTGTTCATGGAGCCTAACCGTTACCCTAGTTGAATTCTCTTAACCCTCTCGAAAGAACTTAGGGCTTTCCTCCTGAAGCACGCAGGAAAGAACGGGGCTGTTTACTAAAAAGGAATGCTAGAATCATGGACGCCTTTCTTGGGTTTGTTCATATTGCAGGTAAGTTGAACATTTTAATGGGACAAAAAGCAGGATATTCAATTCAATGCACAGAGAACCAGCAGGAGAACACTTCCGCCATTTTGTCAATGTCATTCACAGACCAAATTTCCGCCTGACACAGTAAAGTACCCTGTTATGACAGCAACCATCTACAAGGGCAGGTGGCCTTTCCTTCCTGTCATCAACTAATTCTCACAACGACTGTTTGTGTTTTGAATTCATATATCTTTTACCTGTGAAAACCAATTTATGCCCCCCACTGTCCAGATGGTCTAAAATTTTCTCAAATATCCAACCTACTCCAGACTTGAGCCTACAAATTTCTTTTCTCCCTTATTAGCTGGAGGATTGAAAGTCAATACCAACTTCCTGAAGCCTCAATGCATTTTTCATCAAATGCTTTCAAATGCAAATTTCATGCACGTGCATTACATTCAGTCATAAGAAAAGTTTGCCATTAGAAGCACTATGGATTCCATTAATGGAAAAAATTAATATTGAAGATTTGCTTTTTCAGAAGCTCAAGATCTGAAAAGGGCCTTGGAGAGCATCTGGTCCAGGAGTGCCCAGCTTGCAAGTCGTCATGGCCTGGGGTGCCTCATGCTCCTCTCACATATGCACCTCCAAACTTTGCTCAGTGGTGAAAATCGGTGTTTGCTACAAATAAGGGCAAATAATGTTTCAGCAACGTGTGTCAAATTGAAGGTTGAGAGAAGGTCTCACACCTTGGATCAGAGGAGGCAAGAACTTGCTGCAGGTTAGGGATGGAGAACCAGAGTAAGTGCATGCTGGGGCCAGTGAAAGATTGTGAATCAAACAGACCAGGGTGGAGCTGTGCCTGGTGGGTAAGTCAAATGCGTGTCAGGGCAGCAAGCAGTCGGAACCAGAGCACAACCATTTGGTAACGGTTCAAAGTGTCTCAAGGATTCTAAAACTTGCCTTTAGTTTTAGACTCATGTTTACCTTTCTTTCCCTGGCTTCAACCATCCTGCATAATATCCTAATATTTGAAAGTGTGCTAAACCCCAAAAGGATGAGTTCCGCTGATCTCATCCAGTAATTCCCTTTTACAGATCAGGCGAGTGGGGCCTTGAGAGATCAAGCCTCTCACCAAAATCACCTCTCTTGTAGGTGAAACTCTGATGGGTATTTTATTCTGAGCTCTTTTTTCCTCCGCTTTATAACCTGTAAGAAGCCAAGGCAGTGCAGACACCACCCGGACCCCAACCACTTAAAGAGAAGTGAGGAAAACTAGTATATTTATGGCACTACAGCAAAGTGCCGTAAACTGAGTGTCTTATCAATGACAGAAGTGTGTTTCTCAGAGTTCTGGAGGCTGGAAGTCTGAGATCAGGGTGCCAGCATGGCCAGCTTCTGGCGAGAACCCTCTTCTGGGGCCTCTTGTCACTGTGTCCCCACTTGGCACAAGGGGTGAGCTGGTCCTCTAGCGTCTCTTTTCTAAGGACACTCATCCCACTCATGGGGGCTCCATCCTCATGACCTAACCACCTCCCCAAAGCCCCACCTCCCAATATCATCATTGAGGGTTAGGATTCCAACATGAATTTGGGGGGACACATTGAGTACCTAACAATAAGTTACATCAAAATTAAGCTATGCCTACAGATTCACTCCCAGAACTCACTTGCTCACCCCCATTCCTTGGCTAGGTCTCCCATGCTCCTTTCCTTCTTGGTGAATCTCTATGTGACATCTGCCCTGGCACTGTCCCTGGGCTCCAACTCTCATTCCACACTCCCTGACCATCTATCTTCTAAGACCCTTAGACATGGCGCTCACAACTGAACTTGGCTTTGCTCTATTCCCCTGGACCTTGGCCACCAGCTTCTTCCTCAGAGCGACAGCCTTTTCCAGCAAAGACAATGATTCTATAACAAGCTCTGTAACTGCTCCCACCCCACCCCAAGTAGGGCAGCGCTAATAGCAAGCCCAGGGTTTCTGATGGTCACTTTCTCGCACCCTGTGCTGGGGTGGCCCAGGTGCGTCCTTGCACACGCCTCAAGCTCTCAAGTCCAGCATAAATCATGGATCATTTGGTTTAATGCATTTATATATTTATCATGAATTTATGTCATCGTCTGGCATGTGCCAGGCATGGCACTGGACACGGGGGACCTGGGAAGGATTAAAGCAAAACACAGACAAAGAACAAAAACAGGCCCTGTCTTCAAAGAACCTGCAAACTGAGAGAGAGAAGCGAATGCAAGACTTGAAGGGCTGAAGAGTGACCAACCGTGCAAAGTGCAAATGTGCAGAGGAGCAAAGGCAGCTCAGAGGCAGGAACCGTCAGGAGGAAGGTGAGAAATCCAGGAGGCAGGTGCAGCTAAGAGGGCAGGCGAGGCTTCAGACATGATATGTGAGTTGAATTTGATAGGAGAGCAGACATTTCCCAGCAGACAGAGAAATCCCATGCAGAGGGAGCCGCAGGAACGTCCACAGAGAGGCACCAAGCAGCCCAGTGTGTGCAAAAGACTCCGGGCCCTTGAGAGAGACCTCTGTGCAGGGTGAGAGCGAGAACTCAGGAGGCAGCTGTGCTCGGGGCTCAGCGCAGGAGACTGACACTGCCTCGGAGGCAGCTGTTCTCCAGCTCCCTCTCCATCATCCCTCACGATGTGCTGTGGCAGCTGTGAAACACGTCTGCATCCCAAAGCTGGTGTCTGGGGCTGAGGTCACCCTGAAGTCTTCTTCCCTCACACGTCTGATGCCTGGGGTGGACGACAGGACGGGGGTGGTGGTGGGGGAGGGGCAGAGCCCAAGCCCCCAGGAGCCCCTGCTCTCAGCGGGTCCAGGGCCAAGCTATTTGCACCGCCCCAGGAATGCTTTCTACTCGCCATCTCATTAAAAAACGGACCAACCTTACAGGGAGCGGTTTGCATTAGCGTCCCCATCATACAGACAAGAATACTGAGCGAGGTTCCTCAGGGGGTAGAATCAGGACTGGATCCCACACGTCCATGCATTTGGCCGGAGCCTCCCTCGCCCTCTCCCCCGACCGCTGCCCCGTCTCCCCTGTCTGCTCCCCATTCCATGCCCCACCTTGTGCCGGTCACTGTCAGAGGGACGGGCTGGGTGATGGTGAGTGAGAAAAACAGGAGAAGCAAAGGAAAAGCCCCTCCAGGCAGTGAGGGTGCAGGGGAGGGGCAGTGGGACCTGCGCGAGACCACATGGCCCCCCCAGCTCACAGCCACTCCCCTCCCCACCCGTGAATGATACATTCACGATGCCGGTGGCACTGTCTCCCACCCTCCGTGGTGGGGGACCTGGCTGAGCAAAGGAAGGGAAGCTAGAGGACACCCCACAGGGGGCCTCACCCTTCCCACCCCCTCCCATCTCCGCTCCCACCCTCTCCTTGGGGACCTGTTTCCAGGCTCAGCTCCTACCAGGAAGCCCCTCTGATGCTCCCCCTGGGCTCCCTGGACCGCAGACCAGCCCCTCCTCCATGCTACGCCTGCTGGAACCAATTCCAGGCAATTCTAAGTACTATTCAGGAACCAACTGACTTGCACCTGGAGACCCTACTCCCTGGGCCCCATGACATGCTGGGGGTGGCATTTCCACATCTCGATGACACGGGGGCGCTGTTTCCATGTCTCGGGGCACTGCAGCCATTCAGGCACTGCTCACTGATAGACACACAATAACTTCATTCATTCTGAAGTTAAACCGGCTCTGATGGACTAAGTCCCAGCTCTAGAACTACTCCATAGACACGTTTCCGTAGAAACAGGCTTGGTGTTCTAAACACTTTCCAATCAACCGCTTGGAACGCAGAAAGGCTATCAGTCGTTCGGTATGGTTAGTCTCCTTTAAGCTCACTGGCTCCACAAACATGAATTGAGGGCTTAGTGGGTCCTAGGTATTGTGATGGCCATTGGGATGCAAACACCGTGAAGGGCTCACGTTTACAGCTGAACATCTACTTCACTGAAGCGCCCTGGAGGGCAGCGGAGGGATGACTGGGTTCTGCTGGGGTTAATGGAGCAACGGTTACCAAGGCGACTGGGGCTAAGCACGGAGAGAAGGGATGGGGAAGGGTCTTCAGGCTGGGCGAGCAGAGTAAGCAAAGCCCAGAGGCACTCACAAGCCGAGCCTTCGGGGAAGCAGAAAGTGGCCCTGTGTCTACAGCAGAAGTGGGAGTGGAGGACAGAGCAAATGTGGCCGGGAGAAAAAAGCTTTGAATGTCTTGTTTAGGATTCTGCACTTCGCCTAAGTCTGATGGCAACTGCGAGTCATCAGGAGATTTTCAGCAGGGAGAATCGTGATCAGCTTGGTGTTGTAGAAAGACAGCTCTTACAGTGCAGTGAAGAATAGCTTCGTGGGAAGAAGTCGATCCGGGAGTCAAGATAAATCAGGGCCTCTGCAGTCGAAGCCACCTTCCTACCTAGACCCCGAAATGTGTCCTGAATTGATTCTTCAAATTGCCACACAAGGATAACAACCCAGTGAAAATTACAGCATCTGTATCCACCAATTTAAACTCCATTATTATAACCGTCCAGGGCAAAGGGTGTTACTATTTCAAACAAAGAGGTCCCACTGATACCCAAGGCAGGTCGTTGAGCTTCCTGAGTGGAGAGGCTCAAGGCTGCAATGACACATCCGCGATGCCGGAGGCACGGCATTTAATCAGAATGTTGCTCCTTCCTCTTGTCTTAAGAAGTGCATCCCTCCTGCTCCACAAGTCCCCCTTAGCGCTAATATTCTCGGGGATTCTGACAGCTCGTGCAAAATGCATTTCTGGTTCAAGGGCTTAAATACTACTCTGGCTGCTTTTTTAATTTTTCTCTTTTGTTTCCAGGCAATTGTAATTTATCACCATGATCACTTCAGAATGTCAAATTTTCTCTTTCTATCTCTTTCCTATGCGTATTTGCAGTCATTTTCGTGGCCACCCTTTCGCTGGCTTGTCTCTAGTCTGCAGGTGGCGTTGACGGCTGCTACGCTTCTACGTGTCTCCTGCATCACTTCCTTTTGTGAACCTCCCAGCCCCACCCCACTCTTCCTCCCTGTAGTTTAAGGGGGGCTGATCCCACCCCCCACCCATGTACAGGGGCTAGCCCATGATCCGGGCCTAGCCAATGGGTCTACCATCTCCCGAGACACAGGAGTCCTTCAGGGATGGGCAGCTGACCACGGCTGGGCCAATGAGCGTCATCCCTGGGATCGCTAGAGATACGGAGAGATTTTGTAGATTTTGATACTAAAAAGTCATGGAGGTAAAATCCACACCCAAATCTACTTATTTGAATCCTCTACCACATGACATCCCCAGGGGAACACATGCTTCTCACCTTCATAGTCCTCCTGGGGCACTACATACATAACACACCCAGCGACTACCTTGGAAAAGAAATAGAACGGAGATTGGCAGAACTCTGGAGGCATGTGGAAAGCCCAGGAAAGCAGGATGTCTTCCTGGAGGAAACTCTTTAGGAGCATCGGGAAGCAGGAGGTCTTCACGGTAGATCAGAGGTTTTCCTGGGGTATCGGTGTTCAGGAAAGTCTTTGCCAAGGAGATTTGGGGGTTTGAAGACTAAAGAAGGCTGTTAGGTGAAGAAAGATTGGAAAAGCATCGCAAAGAGAGAAACCCACTCAGCAAAGACAAGGAGGAAAAGAGAACATCGCAGCGGATCAGCAGACTCAGCTCTCTTGCCTCGTCAAAAGAACTGGCAGTTCGGAAGAAACATCTAAGAAGCTGGTATGGAGACACAATCCAGCCACCTAAATCAGTGGACATGGCCACCAGATGGCCCTCATGGCCCCCAGCTGACGCCTGTCACCTGCCATTCAGAAAGGTGACCCTTTGAGTCAGGGAGTTGGAACAGGGAAAATAAGTAGTGGCTGGACCAGTTAAGAGGCTGTTTCGACAGTTGGAGGGGATGCTGGTCAGACACTGAAGAAGGTAATGGGCAAGGAAACAAAGAGTGATGCGTCTCCTGGCATCTTCTCCTCACATCCGCCAGTCCCCCCCCCACAGTGCCAGGGCCCCCGCCATGCAGGGACTGGGACCCCTGGGGCTCCACTACCTGTTCTAACTCCATTTCCTTTGCAGACTTCAAACAGAAGCTCATGTATTCAGGGAATGGCATTTAGAATCTCTCATCTTCTAAAGATGAACCACACTCTCTACGACTCATTTGGATTTCTTATTCTCTAGCAATTTGAAGAGTCTATGCTCCTCCTAGAACACTGTTTTTTAATTCCGTAGTTTTAAAAAATTCGCCAACATGGAAAATCCTGACAGAAAGACACAAATGCACACACAAAAAGGCAGTAGAAGTTTCCTTTCTCCTTAAAAAAAAAAAAAGAAAGAAAAAAACCTTAAGAGATGTACGACAACCCACACCGTGACACAAAGCCTTGATTTAATATTAGTAATTACAGTATTGCCTCTTGAGTCCAACACATAGATTGAGAGATCCATTTTGGATATAAAATCATTTAACACAATTTGACAACTCTATGCCCCAGCAATTAATTTTGTTAAAACCCACCGATCGATAAGCACAGAACCAGTGCTAATTGATGATGACATCATGGCCCCGAGGCCATTGCTGGGCTATTCTGTGGAAAAGGCTGGACCGGCTTCTCCGCCTGTGCTGTCTGCAGTCAGGTCAGTAGTGCAGCGGGAAGACGCCCAGCTGGAGTCTTATCCTCGGTCTGCCCCATTTGCTTTGGTAATTACATTCTTCCTATCTAATTTCCCCGCCACCAACCCCCTTGAGTTTCAACTGGTTAACACTTTAACTGGCTCCGTCAGCTTTCTGAATTTTTCTATAGCTCAGCTCAGAGGGGAAGAAAATGGGAGTCATTTGATACATGCAGACATTGGGGCCAAGGCTTCCTCTTGCTCCTGCACCCCTGAAATTAAAATGAGTCTGAGTGGAGGCTCTGCAGAGCAAGGGAAGAACGCAGAAAGGATGCAGCAGGAAGGACAGAAGGGTATAGTTTTCAGATGATGGAGTTAAAGAAGTGAGCAGATCAGCACTTCACTTCCTGTTATATAAGAAGAAATGAAGCTGATATTTCACTCCAGACAACACTCCCTCCCGGTGGAAAATCCACCATCCCATTTGTGGAGAATCTAGAGGACTTTCTGATTTACCATGTAGTCAGAAATTGGGCTTACACTCTGCGTCAAAGATGGAAATTCTAGGAGCCACTCCAAACAGAAACATGAGTGATAGTTTCTGTACAGACTTAAAGAACTGCTGACACAGACTTTCAGAACCACCACTGTGGTGTCTGAACTTACACTGTTGTATTGAACAACATTTTTGCTGTTAAAATCATCACATGGGACAAAGTGAGGGGCTCAGGACCACTAGGGCCTGAGAAGCAGGCTTTATCCCAGCTCCTGAGGACTTTTCTGAGGGCGTCTCACTGCTTTCCTTTCCCCACCAGATGAGAAATTCCTCCAGGGCAGGAACAAACTCCAATTCATTTTAACAGCCTAACCTCTCTCCACCCACTCCCCACCTCCAGCCCTAAGACCCCTCACCCAGCACGTAACACGGGCCTTTTATAATACGTCTTAATAAGTACATGTTGTTTGACTCGCCTCAAACACTAAAAATTGCAGTCACAATTTTATTTTGTGAGGTATGGCAGGCTTAGCAGAAAGAAAGTGCGCTTTTGTGTAGACGAATTATTCCAAACCATCATGAGTTTTCCAGTTCAGTCCATGAACTATTAGTCCTGTAAGGTGGCTGCCACCGTTCTGCAATGCCTTTCAAACACCCACAATTAACCAAACTAAAGAATAGTTTACCATGAAAGAGTTGATTTTAAATGCCAACAGTTGAGTAATAACGATCAAACTAGAAAATGACTTGGCTGAAGGAGGACTTCTGCGAAGGCTGGGAATCTCACTGAGCCTCTTATATCTGATGTCCCCTGTAAATGCCTGACCACACGCGTCAACCTGTCAGCCGATTACAGGCACATTTTACTCAGTCGTGGAAAGAACAGAGAGAGAAGTTTCAGAAATAAGTGGAGAAGAGAATTTGAGAGAGGAAGCAGATAAAAGACATCACGTGTGAATGTGAGGGATGGGGTTAGCGTTAGTTGCGCTCTGAGTTCTCAGAGAGAGAGGGGCATTTGGATAGGATCCTAGCGCGAGGGAAAGACGAGTGAATTTGCCCTGTACCGACCAGCAGGTAGGTGAACTGCCTGCTATCTGGAGGTGGAGATGGGTAGAGCTTGTACCAGTCTCCAGCCTCAGGAAGATTTGGAGAGGAAAATGTTCAACTGGCAGCAGGGCAGTGAACACTGCTTTTTTTCCTTTTTGTTTTTGCCCAGAAATTCTGTAGGAAGAAGCCTTTCCCCGTTCTCAGCTTATGCGGTTCAGGTGGGGCTAACCTCTCCCTGAGGCCAAGAATGAGCACGTGACCCAGGCCTAGCCAATCAGAACATGCCACCTCCAGGGCCATAAGGATCCAGCGAGCGGCCCAGCCCTTCCTTGGGGAAGCATCTTGGGACGTTTCTGGAGTTATCTGGAAGCAGCATCCTCCACCTTCTGAGGTCAGTTTGGGGATCCTGTAAACACACACTACTTGGAAACCATGTGGGGAACGGTGCCTTGAATATAAAGGTAACCCAGAGAAAAGAAGTGCTGATAGAAAGGCCAACCCTGATTACATTCGCTCTACGAGATCCAGGTGTGCCTGGCTCAGTACGGCTGTAGCCCTAACTTCCTAATCATGGGCGGAAATAAGTTCTTTTTGCAGCTTGCGATCCTTTGAATTGGGATTCTTTTATTTAAGTAAAACTGTCCTACTAATATAAGGATATTCAGACTGTGGGTGTCCATAATTAAAAGAACATCTGTAAGACAAGTTAAGTCCACGAGTGGAAGAGATCTAGAGGGAAAACCACTGGAGCCATTGCTGGGCACACATTAAAAATTCTCAGTAGATGCTTACAGAAGGAAACAAACTTTAGGAAAAAGGATAGAAAGCCATGAGATGTCAAACGGCAGAAAAGAAAACTTCCATGTTCTAAGGAAGAGGGAAATTAATTCCTTAGAAATCAATCTACAGCCAATTAAAATACTCAGTGATAGATCTCTTGGATGTAATATGGAAGAATGTCAAGGGGGATGGTGAGTTTCTTAAGGGCTTAGCCTGGGTCCTGTTCATCCGAGGACCCTCACCCCCACTATTCAGCACAGTTACTATCTCTGTCAGCAGAACCTTCCTTTCCTTTCTGAGATAAATAACTTCAACCATTTTCCAAGTTCCTCTGTGTCCCCGAGCTGATTCTCTGCAGCCCTTTCCTAATAGAGTCATCATAACTCTTTCCACGATGTTAAAGTCCAGATAAGAACCCAATCTTCTCCTTCATGACAGCAAATGCATTATCCATGTCACTAGCTATTTCCAGTTTGAATTTCCAGAGAAACTGAACAACTTCAAATAGAAGACGCTCCCTGGTGCTCTCTTCCCCAGCACGTTCTCAATGTATATACACTCCTTTGCTTTAAACAGCAATGAAATTCTCTGTCAGGTCGAACCAAAATTCTAACGCTGTAGGACCCTGTTTGAATGATGGTCAGTCCCTTGTATAATAAACTCACATCATGTACACACTCAGAAGGGTTCTTTGTTGCTTTGTTTATTTTTACTACATAACTTGAGGTAAAACATATTCTTGCTCTAGATTGCAGGCAAAAATGTGTCCCCTTTCATATTCCAGTAAAATCATGTGTACTCTGCATCCTAAATCCCACTCCCTACCTCCATAAAATGATCCCTGAACTCGGATTATGATGTGAAATTATACTCTCACTGTCAAACAGGCAAATACACATGACATTCAGTTTTCTGGTGCTAATAAGTCAGTAATCACACTCTCTAGGAAAAATTCTCTGCGTTGGCAATTTGGATACGCATTTTTAGATCATGAGGCTATCACACCTGATTTCTTAAAGAATTAATTAATTCCAAAAGAAAGATATTAATTCTGGAAGGCTTGTTTTTAGTTATTAAGAGTACCGTAAACAACCAGTAAACCTTGGCAGACTGAACACATGTACTGACACGGTTTCCTCCTGAAACCCCACTAACAGGACAATACGTAGATAGCAGAGATACATACCAATTCACCTGCACGAGGAGAGGAGAAGAGATCGCAGCAGTGACATGATGGAAGCAGAGAAGCTGCTTGACCTGGCAGACCAGGACACCTGACACTCACCAGGGGCATTATTCAGAAGAGGGGATTCACGTTGCCTCCGAAGTGGAAGTGAGTGTGTAGCTGAAGTCAGAATTGCTGAGTCAGCCCAATGAACCAAGACGGCCTGCCCTCCTTCATGTCCCGGAGGACTAGAAGCTTATTTCATGCAGCGAGTGCCACAGTAGCTGTGTCCTGGCATGGTTACCATGTTAGAAACAGAGGGTTGTTGGGGAAACCTGCACACTGACCCTTGAGAACCCCTCTTGCCCTCACATCACTGGCCTCCAGGCTCACGCCCTTGAAGGATGCTAGAGGATGTCTCCCTCCAGAAACTAAGAGCTTAAGAGAAGAGACCTACAGGTACGACAATCAGGAAGACCCAGAGCAGCTGTTCATCACAACCACCTTGGAGCATCATCAGGTCATAGAGCCCACCACACTCACACATTTCAGTCAGCTTCTCAGCGCCTCACTCTAATATCAGATCACCACGTAGGAGAAAATCTCTAACACAAAAGAGACAAAAAATAGCTCTCAGAAGAAGCATCCATGAAATCATGAAATCAAAGCAGGAGACCTGTTTCTATTACAGTATCACTCACATCTGGTAGGTATCTGGTATAAAGAACGTTAAAATCAGCATAATTTTTATAAATGCTGCTTAACGACATTGAGAGTAACTAACATCTCAAGGGACCAAAGCTGAGAACAAATGAGAACTTATTAAGAGGAGACAAACACTCTGTCGCTCTTCCTCTGAAATGCCTGTCGATTCAGAAGCATCGCAGGAGAGGCTGAGAAACCGGGCAGGGGGTCGCAGTTTAGGGCCTGCAGTGTCCGCAGAGATGGGGAAACAAAGGCTGGAGCTCATAGTTATTCAAACGGCCAGGATTTTAGTGAGGAAGGTCTTGGAGAAAATAGGAGGCTTGTAGCAAACTTACTCCAATAGTCCTCTAGACAGTGAGGCTAAGCAGAAAATAGCACCAAAAGACTGAAAATCAAAATGGAGTGTCAGCAGTCTTGTATGCTGGGGAAACAAAACCAGAGTTCAAGGTGAGCACAGGCAATGCCCTGGGAACAAGGGCAAAGAGGAAACTGATCAGATCCCACAAGGACCTCAACATCCTCAACTCACCTTGGCTGATTAGACCAGAGTGAGCTACACTCCTCTAACTGCCTGCCAGAAGGAAACCACATCCTTTTTTAGAGGAAGATAACATCGTCCAGAGGCTCTTACATTTGTTTTATACCCAATACCTTGCATTCTGTAAGAATTATTAACAATCAAGAAAAAATAAGAAAGGAAAGCAGACACACAGTTATTAGATATGGATATTAAAATACCTGTGATTAATGCATTCAATGAAATAGGTGACAAGAAGAAGAGTTTTGCCAGAGAACAGAAATTTATTTTAAAAAATCAAGTAAAAATTTTAGTACTGAAAAATACAATAACTGAAATAAAGAATTAAGTAGAAAAGTTTAAAAGCAGAATAGACCCAGTAGAAGACAGTACTAGTAAAATTAAGGAAGCTTTAAATAAAATATACTTACTGAATACAGAAAAATTAAAATATGGAAAATACAGATAAGAGCAAAATTTACAGCAGTCACTAAAAGGTCAAGGGTGCATACTTTAAATTTAAAATAACCACTAGAGAGATCATAAATCTTGTTTAAAATAATGACAAGCTAATTGAGAAAAGGAATGGACTAAGAAGAAGCTTATTATCAATGCTAATCAATACTGCTAAACCTCCAAAAGTCTTAAGAATTGGAGGCATGCATAAAGCACCTATGAAGTAGAGGTGATAGTGCGGCTAAAATCATGAGGTTTACAAATTTAAAACAATTATAATAGGAAAAATAACAAACAAAAAAGAGTCGGAGCAAATAGAACACAACTAATAGTATGGTCAACTTAAACCCCAAACTCAAATATATTAACAATTACATTTAATGTAAATGAGCCAAACCAGTCATTACAATAAATATAAAAGTACTAAATTCTCTAATTAAATGAAAAAGATTAGTTGGCTACATTTTTTAAAACAACTATATTATGCTTACCTATTTAAAAATGGAAAATTTAAGTACACAGAGATGTTGGAAGTAAAATGATTAAAAAAGATATATCATGCAAACATTAACCAAAAGAGAAAAGATATACCTACACGAGCATGAAACACATTAGAATTTAAGGCAAGAAGCGTTATTAGAAATAAAGAAGGATACTTCAAAATGATAAAAGCATTAATCCTCCAGAGAGATAAAATCATTTTAAATTATTACACATAAAAACTTAGCTCCAAAGGCTGAAAAAATTATAGTCCATGAACAGACTAGGAGATTTTAATGATTCTCTCTCAGTAAATGACAGACAAGACAGACAAATAGAAACAGAAATATAAAATATTTGACAATGCAATTAACAAACTTGGCCTAATCTACATATATTGAACCCTGAACTTAATAACTGCAGAACCACATGCTTTTAAAATGCATATAAAACATTTATCCAAATTGATTATGTGATGAGACATAAAACAAGACAATAAATAACAAGGATTTGAAAGATATAGAAACTGTTCTTTGACTATAGTGAAATTTGCCTAGACATCATTAACAAAAAGATAATTGAACAAATTCCCACATGTTACAGATTAAGCAATATTTTTCTATATGACCCATGGATCAAAGAAAAACTTGCAACAGAAGCTAGAAAATATTTTGAACCTAATGATAACAAAAATATGATACTTCAGAACTAAAATAGAATGCAGCTAAAGTCACAGTGAAAATGTACTGTCTTAAAATGTATATTTGATAAAAGAAGAAAGCTGAAAAATTAGTGATCTAAGTACTTATCACAAGTTAAAAGGATAGAAAAATAAACAGAAATATATCAGAAAGAAGGAAATAAAGATAAGAGCATAAAATAATGAAATAAAATAATTTCATAATAGAAAAAACCCACAAAAGCCAAGGGTTGACTTTCTGAAAAGACCAATAAACTGATAAACCCTGGCAATTTTAATCAAAATATAGAGATAAATAAGTAATTACAAATATTAGGAATGAAAATAGACAACACTTAGGGTTCTAGAGGTATTAAAAAGATAATAAGAGGATATTATAAAAAATTTCATACCATTAATTTAGAAATTTTAAATAAATTGGACTAATTCCTTGAAAAGCACAAATTACCAAGACTGACACAAAAAGAAATAGAAAAGCCAAGGATGATTACATGTATTAAAAGAATTTAATTTATAATTTAATACTTTCCCCAAAAGAAAACTGCAGACCCAGATGGCTTCACCAGTTTATTCTTCCTACTATTCAAGGAAAAAATAGTGTCAATCTTATCTTACATAGGAGTTTTTAAAAAGGAAAAAGTTGAGAAGCCAACACTTTTAATGAGGCCAACGAAACCTGGATTCTAAAACCTAAGGATATTGCAAGAGAGAACAATGAGAGGCCAGCAACAGTCGTGAACATAGGTGCAAAATAATAAATAAAGCCATAATGGATCAAATCCAGCAGTACACACTAATGATAATACATAACAGTGAAGTTGGGTTTATTCCAGAAATGCAAGATTAAGATTAGAAAATGCTGGATGGAATTCTCCATATTCACAGAATAAAGGATGAATCCAGGACCGTTGTTGGAGCCTGCACCGTTTATCAGAAAGGAAGACACAGCAATCTGTAACATCCAGCAAGCAGAACTCAGTAAGACCATAGGTGACTCAACAACTCCATCAGTCAACTGGAGATAATGGACATCTACAGGCTACTTCATCCAACAACAGAACCCACCTTTTTCTCATGCTCACATAGAGTATTCACCAAGATAGACCACATTCTCGGCCATAAAACACGCCTTAACAAATTCAACAGAATAAAGAGAAAACAGAATAGTCATCAGCACCAGAGTCTGCAGGTGATAGTGGTGGTGACACCTATTCCACAGCTAAAAATAAATTTGAGAACCACTGTTCTACAGAAATTATTAATAACTGTCAAATAACCTCATTACAGTTCCTTCCCTTGGCAGTCTTACCTCCACTGGAAATGATAACCTCTATTTGATTACAGAACGGCTCTGTCCACCTTCCTACCATCACTCAATTCCTTTTTAAAGAATTTTAATTGACAGACCATGAGATTCGCAGTCAGCAGACTTGGAGGGCAGTCACAAGGCTTCTCCAAATTGAAGATTCCTCATTACTAAAAGGGAGATGCCAGCATCTGACCTGTTACATTACAAGCAATGAATTGAATAATGCTTGACTAATGATGAAACACAGTGCAAATACTAATTGTTATTATTTTACCCTTCCAAAATTTAAATAAAGCAATTAACGGTGACAGAGATTGGGTTTCACCCAGGATACAACCTCCTCAATAAAGATTATTTTTATCTATTTTACATATGGAAATTAAAAGGGGTTATGGTCCTAGACTGAAAAGTGGGTGAATACAGGTGATAGGAATGCAAACAATGAAATCAACCAAGTAATGATGCTTCAGTCGTTTAAGACCCAGAATCCCCTCCCCTCCCCCAGAGACAGCCACTCTCCACCCCACCTCCCTTCAGAGCTCCGTAACTGCTGTCACCTCTTTTACTCTATTCGTGCAGGCAGGCTCAGCACAGAGAGACAGTGTTGTGCGGCAGTTAAGAGGTTAGGCTTCAGAACTAGACAAATCCGGTTTGAATCCCTGCTCCATTACACAGTGTAATCTCAGGTAAGTATCTGGTTACGCCAACCCTATTTATAAAAGTGAGGATTTTGAAACTTACCTCACAGAACTTTTGTAAAAATTATTCTGAGAGAGGGCATGGGATAAGCTTTGCATGAGGCCTGGCAAACAGTCATCACTTTATAATTTATCACCATCATCGTAACTATTTCATGCCAGACCCAGATTTTTATGAGATGAAATAGGGTAGTTTAGATAAAGGAGATTTTACTGAATTGGAAGAATCAAAAAAGATTTTTGAGGCAACGGTCACCAAAAGGATCCAAATGTAGTTTACGCATTCTTTTTTTTTTTTAGTTTACACATTTCCAAGAAAGCTTTGATACAAACGGATGTGAGCAATCTTTTTTCCTAGGTTTTCTAAGTGATTTATAACTAAGGGATTTTTTTTTTTTTTTTTTACAACTACTTGGCTAGAACTGAAAGTTAAGGGAATATAGTACCCATCTAATTATCAAATACCTGAATGTATTACCTTTGGGCAGCCTCCCTAGAGGCCGATGAACCTACCAGGTCCTAGGGAAGTGGCCTTCCATGACGGGTACTGTGGTTTGTCCATCCAATGACTTTTCTCTTTGAAATCAAACCCCCCCCCCCACTACTGCACAATGTCCTGGGGTGAGGGTGGAGAAGGATCAGACTCACCCCAACCCCAGACAGCAGGACCACAATGCAGCTGGTCGATCAATGAACTCCATCTCCCTGGCAGGGATAATTAGAGTCCATTAGAATCTTGGGATTTCCTATGTGGACTCTGGGGAAAAGAGTGGCTTTCTCTTCTTTTTGGAACAAATTTGGGACTCCCACTGGGCCACAGTCGTCTTTGCTATCATGCAACCAGAGCATGCCTGAGGATGAAACGAACACGTAGAGAAACAGAGCCAAGGTAAGAAAAGAGAGCCACAGGTCCAATGACATTGTTTGAACCCCCAAACAAGTCACACCCAAAACTGATCACATTTACCCCCTACCCCATCAATAGTTTTATAAGCAAACATATTATCTTTTCTACTTAAGCTACTTCAGCTTCTATCACCTCTAACCAAAAGAGTCCAATGAATGTACTCATTGGATCAAACATTTCCCAGAATTTCCATTGCCTCTCAAGAGGCATTCTTCCCATCTATATAGTTGTCCCAAAAACATTTTGACCAAAATATTTGCAAGAAGATCTACACAAAGATGTGAGTAGAGTTGGCTAGAGTTCTCGCTGTTAGTTTGTAGGGTTTTTTCTTTTTTTCCTTCAAGTTAGGGTCATCTTGATGGTGCCTTAACTTTGTATCTCCTTATAGAGAGGTTTTTGTGTGTGTGTGTGTGTGTGTGTAACAGACAACACTGCAGAAGCACATAAATATTAAACAGCAATAGCAAATTTTAAAATTTCAAGTGTATTGTCATTTAAAAATCACTCAAACGCTAGCAAAAGGAATATCACGTTTTCAATGTCTTCAAATTCATTTCTGAAAATGTGTAACAAATGCATTCAGAGGCAGGAATGGCTCTTTCCTGCGCCGTGGAGTTTTGTACTCAAAAAAAAAAAAAAAGAAATTCCCAGTGGATCTCACAACCATTCTATTACAGAGGAATTAGGACTCCCAGAAAGCAAGTAGAAAAGCTGAATTGGACTTTGACTCAATTAAGTTATAGCTCAGAGGAGACTGATGTCTGAGATGAATAACTGATCTGGACTTTTTAGCCAATTTGCAACTGTTTATGCACATCGTGAAAATATCTCACGATTTATTATCAGACATGTAACATCTGCTTGTGGTAAGAATAAATGAACCATACTGAAGCTTATGAAATAGAAAATAAAACTCTACCCCTCCTCATTTCATTCCTACTCCCCAGTGATAACCACTGGATTAATATCAATTTCCTTAAGCATCATTTCTTTAATTCAGTTGCACAGATGCTGGTCATATACAACAGACGAATTCCGTTTGGAAGGTACCTCTGATTTAACAAACGTAAAAGCTGTCTAAAAACCAGAGCAAAACTCAGTGATTGCAGTAACACAATCTATATAACTATAGCTAAGAATCCTATCTCAAAATAATGAATATAGGGTGATGTCACAACTGGGCAGCTTTGCAGGGTCCCTGAGGATAGTTTCCTGTGACAATAACATGTATTCTGTTTAGAAATGGGAAGGAGATTGTGGTTTAGTTGATCTCTAAGGGAAAGAAACCTGCAGTGTCAGTTTGTAATAAAGTCTCTGAGAGCGTCCGAGGCTGACCCTGGTGCTTAAGATCTAAGAGAAAAGTTAGAAAAACATAGTTTATGAGATTGTCCCTCCTACCAGAGTGGTGAACCAAACTGTGTCTTGAATGACAGCAGGAAAATGCAAAATAAATTCAGGGAGCATGTGAGCCTCCTGGCAGTTAAACCATCCAGTGAGTTAGAAAAACCTCATGAAGTGGTGAGGGCAGGAGAACAATTTGCTGAAACATCTGCTGAAGGAAGAGGTTCCAGCTCATTGGAACATCACTTCCGTGCGCTTGAATGAGTCCCAGAAAAACAGAAGTCTGCGCATCATTACATATGCAAGGAAGAAACATGCACAAAAGTCACTGAGCCGACAGCCACTCGTAGCCCAAGCTCAGCCAGTTTAGTTTTATCTCCCTCAGCGCAGCCCATGTAAAATGAAGCAGGTGCCAATAGACAGGGCTTCCCGTGCTTGATCTATGACAGGTGCATGTGTCTGCACAAGAAATGGAGCCCTGATCCCCTTCCCCAACCACGAGCAAGGTAATATTAACATGCGCCTCTATTTCCATAATGCACCATTCATTCATCCAGGCAAAATAGCATGTAGACATTAGTGTATGTCACGAGATGTCAACGTAACACACTTGTGAAATATGTCTCAGCACCATAAATACCAAGACAGTTTCATCTTCACCGTTTTTGCTGAACTGTGCTCCCCAAATGAGAAGGTCTTAGTGGATCACATGCCCTTTCTATCAGTGCGCCCACCTGCCAATCGCAGTAGGGAATTGAGAAAGAGACTTAAGGGTTTACTATAGATATACTGTCTCTGCATCATTTACTGCCAAAAGAATTTTAATGTCTTAATCAAAGACATTATCTAGTGAGTCATTTCAAGAAAATAGAGGTGGGACTTCCCTCGTGGTGCAGTGGTTAAGAATCCGCCTGCCAGTGCAGGGGACATGGGTTTGATCCCTGGTGCAGGAAGATCCCACATGCGGTGGAGCAACTAAGCCCGTGCGCCAAAAGTACTGAGCCTGCGCTCTAGACCTGCCAGCCACAACTACTGAACCCGCGAGTCACAACTACTGAAGCCCACGTGCCACAACTACTGAAACCTGCGAGCCTAGAACCCGTGCTCCACAACAAGAGAAGCCACCACAATGAAAAGCCCACGTACCGCAGCGAAGAGTAGCCCCCGCTCGCCACAACTAGAGAAAGCCTGCGCGCAGCAACGAAGACCCAACGCAGCCAAAAATAAATAAATAAATAAAACTTAAAAAAAGAAAAGAAAAAAGAGGTGAAGGCAAAAATGGCTTCTCAAATTACAAGGAGTTTCTGAGAACCCCATAAACCATAATGGTTTCGTACGACGTTGCCACAACTGCTCCTGGAAGGAAACAGGATCCATAATTATTTTCTAGCCGAGTCTGCAACGAAGAGTTTGGTTTTTGCTTACTTCCAGGCTCCTGTATCAGCTAAGCTTGCCTGGTTATTTTCTCTTCAGTCAGTGGCTGCTATTCGTCTAGCAAATCCGAGAACAGAGGCTGTTCTTTCCTAAAATGCTTCTGGTTCTTTTAAACTTTTGCACAGACAAGCACAGTTTCTGATGCCTCTCCTGACTGAAGAGCATCATTGATGAATCTGGAGAGACACTGACTTTTGGCAGACGTTAAACAAACAGCCGGATGGATCACTGTGCCTATCAAGGCACGTTTTTCTGCTAATCACAGGGAGAACCGTTCTCCTCCGGGCCCACGTCGCTCGCATGGAACTGAATACAGCAGAAAGGAAAAGGAACGGTTACTGACAGCTGGGTTTGGAAGAACTATATTAGTAATCAAGTTTATGGTGCATAATTAGGTTCCTATATCTCCCTTCCAATCAGATTAAGATTACTCCATTTTATATTCATTGCATATCTGTACAATATCTTTATAAATATATGTACTGGAATGATGGATTTGTGCCTGACTTGCCTGTTGGTTATTTTAATATTTTAAGCATTAGCTGTCTTTTCCAGAATCTGTATCAGGCTTGAGCTACCAAAAATTAAAGAGGTGGCCTCCGTGTGATGTGACCAGGATCCCAGGAGGCCTGGGAAGCCCGGTACACAGCCTGGCCTGGTTTAGGGCTCAAACTCTGGCCACTCCAGCCACTGACCCTGCAGGGGCGAAAGCACTGATTTGGCATCAGAATAACTTGGGTTAAACTTTTCTCTCTGACAGGTAATAGTTGTTTGGGTTTTCCCATGTCACTGGATGCTTCTGAACCAATTTTTCTCATCTGGCAAGTTGGAGACACAAATATCTTACAGGGCTCAGAGCTCATGCAAGAGAAGGTGAGTGAAGGTGGCCATGAGAATGGCGTTTTCCTGGGAATCAATGTACATGAGTTGAGGTAGATGGTGGCCTCTGTTTTGGCTGAAGGTGGAGATTTTTACATGATAGAGAAACAGGGAAAGATGCAGAGGAGAGAGGGAGACAGAGAACAGGATGTCCACCAGCCCACCCAAAGCCTGGGAGGGCCACTAACCCTACACACCCAGTCTCCACCTGGGGTCAGCCTGGAGACCCTGCCACATAGGAATAAGGTCTTACAAGGATGCAGCACTGCCACAGAGAGCATGGGTAAAGCTAGCAAGGCCCAAAAGCCTGTCTGGAAAGAGCGACAGGCCGAGGACATTCCTACAGGGGCAAAGCAGAAGTGTCTGAGCAAATGTGTATTTACACGTAAGGTCTCTAACTGCTGTTACTCTATGTCAGCAGGTAAGACCTGTGGCGGCGGGAGGGATCATTAAAAATAACAGAACCTCATCTGTATTCGCAAACCGTTAGGGCCTAGGGAAATCACTGTTGCAATTATATGTAAAATATTTAGGTTATAATTACACTTAAGAAGAAATTTCCAATCTTCTCTCAAGAGTCTTCCTTTGGCCCTGGGGCAAGCAGTTCCCAAATGCAGTTAACAAGGGGAACTCATCCGTTCTGGAGTATCGGGGAAGTGGTGAGCAGGGCTTGGAACATTCCCTACACGTATGCTCCCCAGTTCTGCCACCATATGGGCCGCAAGCCAAAAATACATCCAGGGTAACTCCAATAACATGTCCTATAATTGCTGGGAAAAGTACACACTCCAAGTTCCCAGGCAATAATGATAAGCGGGGGCATTTTTGAATGAGAATGAGGGAGATAAAACAGCTGCTCAACTAGGACTCATAACCACATATGTCAGCTTATTCAGATTAACCTCATGCGTTCTAATGCTGGGGTTCAGAAAATACGGTCACTGTGCCCGAGATATGCTCATTCATCACTGTGAAAACCTGTAGTTTGTGTTCCTAGTACTTTTCACAAGAAAAAGCCATTATCTTAGCCCTGCAATCACAATCCCTCCCCTTCCCATAGCCATCCATCCTGCACTGTAATGATTCTAATCATTTCCCCCATAAGGATGGCTAGAGTAATTCCATTGTCAGGGTTTGGAAATCAAACTGACACCACCTGCACTGTCACCAAAAGAACCCCAGGAAAAGACCTGGCAAAGCGAGCGTATATAAAGGCAATAAAACTAGCTGGGCCCCGTTTAGCCCCGGCCAATTCTAAGTTGTCGTTATTTTTATTGTTTGGGGCTTTCTATGGCTAGCTTTATGAGTTCAGGTCCCAAGGATGAGTTTACATTTAGGGATGAAGAGATATTACTAGAAGCATAAGATTAATGGGAAATTAGATTAAACATTATACTCCAATAAAGATGTTTTAAAAATATTTTTTTAAATAAACATTTACTATAAGGAAAAATCAGTTCCTCTGTTGTTCAATACCACATCGATCAGCAGCAGTTCTATTTCTGGAAGAAAATTCTTTGAGATAGTTGACAGTTTCATACCACAGGACACAGAAATATCAGACTAATACAATAAAGGGTTTGTTTAATTGTTTCTAAATCACATCAGCCAAACCCATAAAGCAGAAAATAATTAATAGTTAACAATTCAGTGATGAAAAAATGTAAGCAAACAAGCCTTCGTATACACAGACATATTTAAAACTGATCATTCTGTGTACGTTGGTACAGCCACTATGGAAAACACCATGGAAGTTCCTTAAAAAACTAAAAATAGAGTTGCCCTATGATCCAGCAATCCCACTCCTGGGCATATATCCGGAGAAACTCTAATTCAAAAAGATACATGCACCCCCAGTGTTCATTGCACTATTCACAATAGCCAAGACATGGAAGCAACCTAAATGTCCTTCGACAAATGAATAAGATGTGGTATGTATACAATGGAATATTACTCGGCCATAAAAAATGAAATAATGCCATTTTCAGAAGCATGGGTGGACCTAGAGATTATCATACTAAGTGAAGTCAGAAAGAGAAAGACAAATACCATAGGAATCTAACATACGACACAAATGAACTTATTTACAAATCAGAAACAGACTCACAGACATAGAAAACAAACTTATTGTTACCAAACGGAAAAGGGGGTAGGGGTGGGATAAATTAAGAGTTTGAGATTATAATACAAATGCCTATATATAAAATAGATAAACACCAAGGTCCTCCTGTATAGCACAGGGAACTATATTCAATATCCTGTAATAAACCACGATGGAAAATATATAACTGAATCAGTTTGCTGTACACCGGAAACCAACACAATACTGTACATCAACTATACTTCAATTAAAAAAAAAACACTGCTCATTCTGAAACCATCTTTTTAATATTCAAATTCTTTACTACAATGTTCCTTACATCACCTTCAGTTAAATATTCAGGAGTAATTTTCTGTATGTATTAGGGTTCTTCAGAGGAACAGAACCAACAGGATATATTGAGAGATATCTGGAGGATACCTGAGAGAAAGAGAGACTGATTTATTATGAGGAATTGGCTCAAATGACTATGGAAACCAAGCCCCATAATCTGCTGCCTATAAGCTGGAGACCCAGGAAGGCCAGTAGTTTTAGTCAAGTCTGAGGGCCTGAGAATCAGGAGAACCAGTGATGTAAGTCCCAGTGTAAGAGCAGAAGAGGACCAATGTAAGTCCCAGTGTAAGGGCAGAAGAGGACCAATGTCCTAGCTCCGCAGTCAGGCAGGCAGTGAGCTCTCCCTCCTTCGCCTCTTGTCCTGTTCAGGTCCTCAATGGATGGATGAGGCCCACCCACACGGGTGAGGGTGATCTTCTCTACACACTGATTCAAATGCTGACCTCACTGGGAATCACCCTCACAGACACACCCAGAATAATGTTTGACCAAATATTGGGCACCCCATGGCCAAGATGACACATAAATGTACCCATCACACTATAGAAAACTAAAAGCTAAAAAACGAGCTCCCAGGTAAGATTGCTCTGTGAACGTGTTGGAAACTCACCTTCTGGAAAAACGCTGAGCATTCTGGGAGCACATCGATGTGCTCAAGTTCCCACAGGGAGAACCACACCAACAGACACCCTTGTTCTCATGCCCCAGCTGCCTCCTGTCAGTAGGGCAATGTACACAAGGTCCTTCTGGAGGGAGTGTAGTCACCAGGGAGGTGTGATGCGCTAAGGTTTTCCCACCAAGAAACTGTTGGTTCCATCCTGTACCAAAGTCCTTATTTCTATGAGTTTGTGTGTGTGTGTGATAAAATATACATAATTACATAATGTAAAATGTACCACCTTAACCAGTTTTAAGTGTACAGTTGAGTGATATTAAGTACATTTACGTTGTTGTACAGCCATCACCACCACCCATCTCCAGAACTTTTCTATCCTCCCCAGCTCTGCACCCATCAAACACTAGCTCCCATCCCCTCCCCCAGCCCCTGGCACCTGCCATTCTACATTCCATCTCTATGAATTTGGCTACTCTAGGTGCCTCATGTAAGTGGACTCCTACAGCCTCTGTCCTTTTGTGACTGGTTTATTTAACCCGGCATAATGTCCTCAAGACTTAGCCATGTTGTAGCGTGTGTCAGAAATTTCCTTTTCAAAGGTGAATGATATTCCATTGTATGTAGGTACCGTACCGTGTTTTGTTTATCCATTCATCCATTGGTGTGCATTTGAGTTGTTTCCACCTTTTAGCTATTGTGAATAGCGCTGCAATGAACATAGGGGTACATGAGAATTTTTTAACTTTTAAAACTTGATGGCATGGGTAAGGCAGGCTCATTTGGGAAAAAGTAGATGGTAGTGGTTCAGAGGATGGGCTCTTAGGTGAGATGAGCTTGAAGCTCAACTCTGTCACTTGCTAGCTGTGTGACCTCTGGTTGGCTACTTGACTTCTCTGTGCCTTAGCTGCTGAATCCTTAGTATACAATAATCGTGTCTATTTCCTAGGGCTGAAATTGAGCAATGTGTGCGAGTGCTTATCACAGATCTTTGCACATAGTAAGCTATGTGCAATATTAGCTGTTATCTTTACATAGAAAAATTAGGGCATACAAGCAAGCTAATGAAAGAAAATAAAAAGTTTTTTTTAATCCTCTATCTTGAAGATAATTCTTATTACACATTTTAAGGTATATCCCTCTGTCTTAGTCAGCTCAACTGTTAAAACAAAAGTACCATAGACTGGGGGGCTTATGAACAATAGACACTTATTTCCCGCAGTTCTGGAGGCTGTGAAGTTCAGGATCAAGGCACCAGCGGATTGGGTGTCTGGTGAGGGCCCCTTCCTGGTTGATACATTTTCTGACTGTGTCCTCAATGGCAGAATGAGCCAGGGAGCTCTCTGGGGTCTCTTTTATAAGGACACTAATCTCATTCATGAGGGCTCCATCCTCATGACCTAATCACTTCTCGAAGGCCTCACCTGCTAACACGATCACATTGAGGGTTAGAGCTTCAACAAATGGACTTTAGGGGGACACAGACATTCCGCCCATGACACCATAGTCAACTTTTCTTACAAAAGTTAAATACCATATATACTGTTTGTTCAACTGTGTTTTCCACCAAACCTTTGTGAATCCATAATTATATTTCTAAATCATCACTTCTAATCCTTTGGGGGGAACCTACAATTTATTTAATTAATTCTAGGTCTGAGGTCTGTCTTAGGTTGGGTTCCTCAGAAGCAGCTCCTGAGGTAGGGAAATGCTCCCAGAGGACACCAGTAAGAAGGGGAGGAAGCAGGGTAAGGAGAGGAAGGCAGCCGAGCCAGCGTGTGACCTCTGCAAAGCCCACAGTGGTGGCTCCTGGCTGATCCCTGGGTGTGTGGCACCTTGGAGTATCCCAGGCCCAGACAAGGATGCTGGAATTCCATCCTCATACTGCTTCCAGGCATTGGGTAAGACCCACCCAGGGCCCTTTGAGCGATTCCAGCTCCAACAGCCTGAAGGTCCAGGTGATGCTGCCGAAAGCAAGGGTTAGGGTTAGGTTAGGGTTGTGCTCAAGGCCATGCACACACGCACAGACACATGTATGCGTGCACATGAACACGAACATGCAAGTGCACATGCATGTGGAATCATGCATACACACTCACACACATCCATGCACACACATGTGCACGCTCATGCACGTGCATGCACACACACATACACAGTGAAAAGAGGTCTGGGCAGAGCACCAACGTCATGGATCCCCCAGGGGTCCCAACATGTGAATGAAATTGACACAAATCAATAAACGTGTGCAAAGAACATATGCAAGTCCAGCCGTGGGTTTTATACCCCTTTAGCCAGAAATCCTCTGGAACACCTCCTGCTCTCAACAGCCACACTCGACTCCTTTCCTTCACTCCCTGATCATACAGCCCTGCTGGTGTCACAACTCAGCCTCTTGTCTGCACCTAAGAGACTGCCAGCCTCATCCCAGCCAAGAGCAGCGATCAGACCAGGTCAGTGAGTTACCAGCTGCCCTCTCTCTTCAGAACCACGACTGGCAGAACAGCCACCCTCTGCCCAGATCAGGGAGCTGTAAATACCAGCTAGAAACGCAGGTCGTGGCAGATTCCTCCCAGAGTCTATAAATAATCTCAAAAAATACCCAGGGAGGGACACTGGGAATTTGGGGTGGCATTAATTTTTCTTGTCATTATCAAATTACTTTTAATACCTTTTTATCACACAAGCGTCTTTCTTTTCCCAGCTTCCAGGGGTTGGAGGAAGATTGAATATAGCACAATAGGGACTTCACACCCTGGCACTGGGTCCACACAGCACATGGACACAGGCCAGGACACCTGCTGGAAGGAAGCCAGGTTCCTCGGGAAGAGCAGGACACGTGCGTGTGAACCCCAGCTTTGCACCCCTCTCAGCCTGAGGCTGGGCACCCACAGAGGAGCTTGGAGAACTAGCAAAGGGGCAGCCTCGATGTGCTGTGCTACAGGTGCCACTAGGTCCACTTCTCCTGGACCAGGGACCAGGGCTCAGAGAGCTGGAAGGACCGGGAAGAAGCAGAGACCTGTTCCCATGGCGCCTCACCCTAGCAGAGCACTGGGAGAGGCACTTAGACAAGAAGCAATGTCGTCTGCAGCCCCTGGGTTCCTGGTGAGGCACTGAAGCCTGAAGGCTCTGCTGGGTCCCTGACATCATCCTTTGTTAAGGCTGCTACCATTATGACGCTGCAAGGATGCGACCTGTGTGAGTGCTGGAGAGTGGGGGGACACAGGGAGACAGGAGTGACATTGGGCAGGTGGAGACGCACGCTCACGCACACGCACGCACACGCACACACACGCACACACACACACACAAAACATGGGAATGAGCACAACTCACGCATAGGACCAGGAAGAGAGTCATTTGACATGGAAGCTACAGGCACAGAGGAAGTGTCGCTAGATGGACGATGACAACAGCGAGGGGTAGTTCCTGCTCAGCTGGGTGACCAACATGCCCTGGGTTGCCTGGGACCTTCCCAGTTTGGGCATGAAACTCCCCATCCTGGCAGCGCCCTCAGTCCAGGGCCAGAATCACCCTCCCTGACCCCAGTGCCTGATGTGGTTGGTTAATACTGTGGACGCAATGCTCACGTCCCCCCAGATCTGTAGGCTGAAGCCTTAATTCCAAATGCGATGGTGTTTGGAGGTGAGACCTTTGCGAGGGAATCCCTCCTGAAGGGATCAGTGCCCTGATGAGAAGACACGAGTGACCTTGTTCCACACTCTCACTTCTCCCCATGTGAGCCACCTGCAGCCCGGAGAATGCCTCCACCTGAGCCCCACCAGACTGGCACCCCAGTCTACAGTTTTCTCTTTTCCAGAACGTCACTGAGTTGGAGTCACCTTGTATATAGCCTTTTCAGATTAGTTTCTTTCACGTGGTCATGTGTATTAATGGCTCCTCTGTCTCTTTTCATGGCTTGATAGCTCATTGCTTTTGGCACTGATTTGCCTCCTTTTCTTATGTGTGTTATGGGGATACATGATGATGATAATCATCGTATCCACCTTGCAGGCTTGATGGAAGAGCTAAATGAGTTAATATAGGTAGAGCATTTAGACTAACAGCTGGAGCACAGAAAGTAAACGAGGTCAGTCGTGGCTGCTACTGTTAAGAGCATGGCCATGTGTAGTAAGAACCTGGGTTAGAATCCCAGCTCCACCACTCAGAGCTGAGCAACTTACTTAATCTCTTAAAGCCTCGATTTCTCCAGCTGTTATATGGGGATAATAGTACTTGTCTCATAGGTTCATTTTGCTTATTAAATGAACTGGTGAGTGTAAACCGCTGAGTACAGTCCCTGGTACACTGGAAACTTCCTCATCAGCAGGAGAAGGCTTGGTTTTCTTCTCATGTCTTTCCATTCCATGATTCTGGTTTCTCCTCTAATTCAGGTAAATCATGTGGAAATAGGCGTTTTTACCCCACCCCCGGCAATGGGAGATGCAAGATGGAAAGCAGAGCTGTGAGGCTATCAACCAGACTGCTGAGGGGATGTTAGCTTCAGTCAGTGGCCCAGGACACAAAGCCCAGAGTCCATCACAGTTGAAGTGGGAGGTCACCAGGAAGAGGCACCCAGATGGAGGTGAGGGCAGAAGAAAGAGCTGGGGGTCAGGGACTCACCACGGTGAGAAGGGCAGCTGTCTGGGAGCAGTTCTAGGATGATCTGCTAATTGGGTCAGGCTGCCCTCTTTCCTGGAGCTCTCCTGAACAAGGTTGTGCCCTCTTACGGGCATGTCTGAAGAGGACTAAGACACCTGCTGCCTTGGGAGGCTTTTCCATACAAAGTCCAACCATGGCTCATAATTGAAAACTCTAACCTCAACACAACTGACCTACAAGCAACCTTTTAGATCCTAACCCATCTTAAACTGAAGACTACGCTGATATAAAATCCTGGGCTTCCCTGCTGGCGCAGTGGTTGAGAGTCCGCCTGCCGATGCGGGGGACACGGGTTCGTGCCCCGGTCCGGGAGGATCCCACATGCCGCGGAGCGGCTGGGCCCGTGAGCCATGGCCGCTGAACCCGCGCGTCCAGAGCCTGTGCTCCGCAATGGGAGAGGTCGCGGCAGTGAGAGGCCTGCATACCGCAAAAAAATAAATTAATTCATTAATAAAATAAAATAAAATAAAATAAAATCCAGCCCACTTAGGTTAAAAGTTAAAGTCACTGTTTTCTGAAGTCAGAAAATAATTAAACGCCAACATTTCTACAGGTATTTTCCATTTGTAGAGAAGATAGGTGAAATTGTTTTAGACAACTTTGCTATATACTCCAACAAAGAAAAAATAGGTTCTTTAGTGTAACATATTTCTCAAGGTTAAAGAAAATACAAAGATTTGAAAAATAAACTCTGATGATTTCTAAAACTAGAACCTGTGTTTCCTAGTCTCCATCAGGATACTACCTCTGCTTCATAATATATATTATCTATTTAAACTAAATAATCTGGATTGAATTTTGTATTACAGATTAATTTTTAATCCACATATATTAAATCCGTCCTGAGTATAATGAGTTTCGCTCCTAAACAGTAATGAAATCAAAATTTTCACTGGGATGCTGAGCGTATTATCTATAGTTGTCCCATTTTTCTTTTTCTTTACTTTCCTATCCTTGACTTGAAAGTATTCCAGACCACGAGTGCAAAGAGAGGCAAACATGATCCTCTTTTTGCATTTTCTGTAAAATAAAACTGAAGTATAGATTGCTATTTATCATCTCAGGGTTATGCAGACTCTGTCTCTCCTTCCCTCAGCTGATTCCCTGTAAATCAACCATTTAGCTCCATGAAATTGTCAATGGCACAACCATCAAACTTTCTAACTTAACATTTGTGCCATATTTCCTGTGCTATCACTAGCTTCTGAGCGGGAAATGCTTATAAATAGGTTATTAACAGCTGGTGTCACAAGAGAGAAATTTTAGTTATGGGGGTAACTAGTAAGGGGACCATGGTCAATTTGCCTTATGATACAGACAAAAGCTAGTCATCCATTCAACAACCTGATATTTTTCTTTTTAAATATTTCATTGTTCAAAAATAAAAGCAGCATCCCCTTGGGCTTCCCTGGTGGTGCAGTGGTTGAGAGTCCGCCTGCCGATGAGGGGACACGGGTTCGTGCCCCGGCCCGGGAAGATCCCACATGCCGCGGAGCGGCTGGGCCCGTGAGCCATGGCCGCTGGGCCTGCGCGTCCAGAGCCTGTGCTCAGCAACGGGAGAGGCCACAGCGGTGAGAGGCCCACGTACTGCAAAAAAAAAAAAAAAAAAGCAGCATCCCCTTTTGGTAGGGGATGAGTGTCCAAACACACAGGGCAGATATCATTGCTCCAAATTACAACCAGAAAAGAACCAGGAAAAGCAAAAAAAGAGAGAGAGAGAGAGGGAGCCACCTTGGAACTGATTTGTGTGTGTGTCTGAGTCAGCTTGGGCTGATATAATCAAAATACCACAGATGGAGGGAGTTAAACAACAAACATTTATCTCTCACGGTCTGGAGGCTGGAAGTCCAAGATCAAGGACCAGCAGATCTGGTGTCTGGTCCCAGGACTCACTTCCTGGCTGGTAGATGCTATCCTTACACTATGCCCTCACATGGGGGTAAAGGTGAGGGGGCTCTCTGGGGTCTCAGAAGGGCACTAATCCCATTTGTGAGGCTTCCACTCTCTTGACCTACTCACCTCCCAAAGACCCCACCTCCCTATATCTTCACTTTGGGGACTAGTTTCCAACACATAAATTGGGGGGAACACAAACATTCAATCCGCTGCAGCATGAATTTCAAAATACTAGTATTTAGGCATATCTTCTCTGTGGGTGCTCTTCGACTGCATTTGCAATTAGTATACATTGCACGTCTAGGCAAAATTGCTACAGAATCGGAAGAGGATAATATTAAGGAAAAAAAAGGATACTCCATGTGTGAAATATATGTTTTTAATATTGTGGGGCAAACTAGCCTTACAAGATCTTCCATCATCTTGACAAAAATTAAAATATTATAATTATGAATTACCCACCATCCCTCATTTCTCTCCTGGGTTTTCCTCCATCTCTACCCCCAGGACTATTACAATGGATTTTTCAGACTCACCATTCTGTTTTCTTATTGTTCTAGGCTGTGGGAGCTGGAGAATGGAAAATGGAGTGAAAGCCCATTCAGGATATAGGTCCCCAAATTAGGGGTGCTGTCAACAACAGAATACTGTCAGGAAGGATGTACATTGTGAATCAGATTACCCATGGGCCTCACACTCAAACTAGCACAAAACACCAACCACTGCTTCCCTCTGTCAGCTCCAAGCCTGTTTGGAGGCCTGGAAGCCAAAGAAGTGACAATAGCATCTATGATAGACAGAATTATGATCCTCCCAAAGACAGCCAGGTCCTAACCCCCAGAACTTGGGAATGTATTACTTTACATGGCAAAGGGACTTTTTATGATTACGTTTAGGACTTTGAGATGGAAAGATCCTCTGGGTGGGCCCAATGTAACCACAGGGGTCCTCAGAGTCAGAGAAGGGGATGTGACGACAGAGAAGGTGTTGGGGGATACAAGGAAGGGGACACAAGATGAGAAATGTGGGCTCCTCCAGAAGCCAGAAAAGGCAGGAAGCGCTTTCTCTCCTGAAACTCCCAGGAGGACTGCAGCCCTGCCATCTCCTTGACTTGAGCCTGGTGAAACCCATTTTGAACTCTGACCTCCAGAACGCTAAGATACTAAATTTGTGTTATTTTAAGCCACTAAGTTTGTGGTAATTTGTTACAACAGCAATTGGAAATTAATACAGTATTTGCAGGTCCAGGGAAGCTGGGCTGGACAGGAGTTCTTCAAACAAGGTGCTTGGGGCAATCAAATTTCACACTCCACCCTCGACGCCTGAAATGCCATTAGATGTGAAGAGTCCTGGACACCACCTGCAGGGGCTCCGGCACTGGCCCGTCTCCAGGCCTCACTGGGAAGGACGCACACCCGTTTGTACTATGGGCAGTACTCTATCCTAGTGCCTGATACATGCCCACATGAAATGACGCTGTCCATTGATGGATGACTGGATAAAGATATACGCAATGGAATGTTACTCAGCCATAAAAAAGAATGAAATAATGCCATTTGCAGCAACGTGGATAGACCTAGAGACTATCATACTAAATGAAGTAAGTCAGACAGAGAAAGACAAATATCGTATGATATCACTTATATGTGGAATCTTAAAAAAAAAAAGACACAAATGAACTTATTTCTAAAACAGAAAGAGACTCACAGACACAGAAAACAAACTTATGGTTACCAAAGGAGAAATGGGGGTCAGGGGAGAAGTATACATTTGGAGGCTGGGACTAACATATACACACTACTTTGTACAAAATAGATACCCAAGAAGAACCTACTATATAGCACAGGGAACTGTACTCAATATTATGTAATAACCTATAAGGGAAACGAATCTGAAAAAGAATATATATGTGTGTTTGTGTGTGGGTGTGTGTGTGTGCGCGCACGCATGCATATAACTGAATCGCTGTGCTGTACACCTGAAACTTACACAATATTGTAAATCAACTATACTTCAATTTAAAAAATTTAAAGAAAAAAGTGACATTAATCATGGCCAGCCCCATCCTTCACTTATTTTCTTCAAAAACGTGTATTAATCATCAGTTATGCACATGGCCCTGTGCTTGGTAACACAAGAGAGACAAAGATAGATAAGTCCTGAACATTAGGTGCAAAGCACTTTATGTTTCATTGGACAGAAGGGTCACAAACATAACTAACCAGAGTGCGAGGCAGATCCTGCTAAATGCCAGCAGCGGGCTGAAGAAGAAGAGAAAAATATGCAAGAAAAGCATTGCTGCGAACCACGTGCCCAACAGACAGGGGACTTAGAATTCCAGCTGGAGGAGTCAAGGATGATTGGGAGAAAGTAGGATTAGAGCTGGTTGTTAGAGAAGAGCAGCTTTAACTATTGAAAAGAGAGAAAAGAGCATTCTACGGAGAACATGGATAGAGACACAGAATCAAAACAGAAAAGCATGGAGCAAGTACATACAAGTGTGCGTTCGATTTTAGGATCCATGAGAGCAGGGACTTTTGTGTGATTTGTTCACCACTTGCTATGGAATGAATGTTTCTGTCCCCCCAGAATTTATAGTTCAATCCTAACCACCAAGGTGATGGTGCCAGGACGTGGGGCCTTTGGGGGGTGATGAGGTCATGAGGGTGGAGTCTTCATAACTGGGATTAGCGCCTGGTAAAAGGGACCCCAAAGAGCTAGCTCCTCATTTGTACTAGGTGTGGTGGCGTCAAGAAGATGCCGTATACGAGGAAGAAGAGTCTTCTCGACACCAAATCCGCTGGTGCCGTGATCTTGGACTCCCGGCCTCCAGAGTATGAGAAATAAATGTACGGTGCTTCTAAGACACCCAGTCCATGGTATTTTTGTTGTAGCAGCTGGAAAGGACTAAGACACCACTCCATAGGCCTAAGGCAGCACCGGGCACAAATAAGTTCTCAGGAAATGTGTATGGAAGGAAGGGAGGAAGGGTGAAGAGAGGAAGAGAAGGGGAGAGGGAGATGAGATGAGAAGATCCACATGAGGATGGTACATGGAAATTGCAAACCGACTCAACTCTAGACACACACCAGACAGATGCTCTTTAGAAGAGCATGGTGTCCAAAACAGCACCATCTGTTCAGGAACCTAGCCCTGGAAGTGCATGCCCGAGGGCAAGGAAGAGCAGATCACAGTTCCCGGGTGTTTGCCAGGAGCCAGACACCAGTCTCCATTCTTAAGGTTTCCAAGTCCAGGACTTCCCTGGTGGTGCAGTGGTTAAGAATCTGCCTGTCAATGCAGGGGACACGGCTTCAATCCCTGGCCCGGGGAAGATCCCACATGCCACGGAGCAACTAAGCCCTCGAGCCACAACGACTGAAGCCCGCGCGCCTAGAGCCCGTGCTCCGCAACAAGAGAAGCCATCGCAATGAGAAGCCCGTGCACCGCAACGAAGAGCAGCCCCGCTCGCCACAACTAGAGGAAGCCTGCAGTGCAGCAATGAAGACCCAACGCAGCCAAACATAAATAATTAATTTTAAAAAATTGTGTTAAAACAAGCAGATTGAAGTGGGTGTATTTAAAATTCAATTTAAGAAAAAAAGGTTTCCCAGACCAGTGTATCAATCACTGGATCTTCTCCAAAACTCTAGGAAGTGCAGATGCCTGTCATGCCCACTTTTAGGTGATCAACGGAAGCACAGGAATGCTAAGTAACCTCGCCTATGTCCAACAGGCACCAACTGCACGGCTGGAATCCAAATGCGCCCTGGACCTCAGAGCCGACAGACAGTACCTAGCAGACAGGGGTCGCTCTCCACAGCACCTGGCCACCCTGCCCTGTCCTCCACTGGTCGGCCTGTCTCGCCTACTCAAAGCTTCCACTTAGTTTACTCCCCCACCTCTTTCCACTGTCTTCCTCCACGAGATCCGGGAACACACCTCTCCAAAATGTATATGCCTAGCCCTGACATGGCCTGGCCCTTGGGGTGCCCCCTCCAGACAGCCTAGGCCAAGAACGTCTCAGTGTCCAGACAGTTACTGTGATCTCTCATGTCATCAAAAAATGTTAATTAAAAGGAGTTCATTTGTCCATTGCATATTTTTAATAGCATTTAGTATTGATAAATGAGTAGGAAATTAACTACATCACGTGCTGCCTGAGGGGCTCTAAACGGGTGGACATTTCCAAAGAAGCAACTTGACACAAGGCTACAAAACTGTTAGCAACGTTCATGATCTTGACCCTGGCTGTCAAATGTCTGAGAACAGGTCCTAAGAAAATAAGCAAAGATGCATATGCCAGAATGACCATCACAACATTTCTTATATTAGCAAAAAATTAAAATCAACCTAAATATTCAAAAATAATATAAGAAGAATTAAATAAATGATAGGACTGTGTATTAATAATGTGGAGAAGTACACACAAGTCATTTTTAGGGAGAAATAGAGGCATACAAACGATTCCTCAATTTTGAATTAAAAATGTATGTGCACGCACAGACCCATTTTAGCTATATATACATATAACTATATATATATATGACTATATATATATATCTCTGTGGCACGGATAAGCATGTAAAAGAAAAATATATATATATATGAGAAAAGAGAGCAAGAAAATGGTATGGAGGTTCATCTTCAAGGAACATATGTAATGTATGTATCCTATTAGCAGTTATCTGGCACATAATAAACACTCAATATTAGTGTGATTGTTTAATATTGGGTGGGTTTTATTTTTTTCCTTTATTATTTTCTGTTTCTTCCATGCATTCTCCAAGAACATGATTTCTTTTACAGTCAGAAAATTAAGCGATTATAAAAAGATATCTGGGAATGCTGGTCTTAAATATTTAGTGGTCATTCAGACGTAAGGCTCGTCTGCAAACGTTTATGCCCGAGACATGGATACAATGGTTGTATTTTTAAAAGACCTGTTCCATAAGGAAATAGAAGAGAAATTCACATAAAGAACCAGAACCAAAGAAACAAGGAGCGTGTAATAAAGGTGATTGCCAAGATTTCATATATAAAGGGAAAAGAGAGGAGTTGACCAAGAGATTGGTCACTGTTTTTCCACCAGAAGTTTTCAGGGTTTTGTGTCTTCTCCTCCTCATGAAGTTTCCCAGCATGAAAGGTAGGGAGATGTCCCACTGGTGACCAGTTCCCAAGACAGTCCCACATTTTCCAGTGTTTGATCATTAATATGAGGTGAGGCAGTTCTCCAGTCCATTTCCAGCTTTCCATTACTCAAACAGTGCACCTCAGCACACTTCTCTTCTCTCACAGACTCCACAGTATCTTCGTAGACTAAAGATTTTAAGAAGAAGTATCAAGTACTCCAGAATACGGCGAAGGAGTAAGACGTGGAGATCACCTTCCTCCCCACAAATACATCAGAAATATTACTACATGTGGAGCAACTCCTACAGAACACCGACTGAATGCTTGCAGACGACCTCAGACTTCCCAAAAGGCAAGAAACTCCCCACGTACCTGGGTAGGGAAAAAGAAAAAAGGAAAAATAGAGACAAAAGAATAGGGACGGGACCTGCACTTCTGGGAGGGAGCTATGGAGGAGGAAGCTTCCACACACTTGGAAGCCCCTTCGTGAGCAGAGAAGGATGGTGGCGGAGGGGGAAAGCTTCGAGCCGCGGAGGAGAGCACAGCCACAGGGGTGCGGAGGGCAAAGCGGGGAGATTCCTGCACAGAGGATCGGTGCCGACCGGCACTCACCAGCCCGAGGGGCTTGTCTGCTCCCCCGCCGGGGCGGGCGGGGCTGGGAGCTGAGGCTCGGGCTTCGGTCGGAGCGCAGGGAGAGGACTGGGGTTGGCGGCGGGAACACAGCCTGTGGGGGTTAGTGCGCCACGGCTGGCCGGGAGGGAGTCCGGGGAAAAGTCTGCACCTGCCGAAGAGGCAAGAGACTTTTTCTTCCCTCTTTGTTTCCTGGTGCGCGAGGAGAGGGGATTCAGAGCGCCGCTTAAAGGAGCTCCAGAGACGGGCGCGAGCCACGGCTAACAGCGCGGACCCCAGAGACGGGCATGAGACGCTAAGGCTGCTGCTGCCGCCACCAAGAAGCCTGTGTGCAAGCACAGGTCACTCTCCACACCCCCTTCCGGGGAGCCTGTGCAGCCCGCCACTGCCAGGGTCCCGGGATCCAGGGACAACTTCCCTGGGAGAACATACAGCACACCTCAGGCTGGTGCAACGTCACGCTGCCTCTGCCGCCGCAGGCCCGCCCCGCACTCCGTGCCCCTCCCTCCCCCCGGCCTGAGTGAGCCAGAGCCCCCGATTCAGCCGCTCCTTTAACCCCATCCAGTCTGGGTGAGGAACAGATGCCCTCAGGCGACCTACACGCAGATGCAGGGCCAAATCCAAAGCTGAACCCCAGGAGCTGTGCTAACAAAGAAGAGAAAGGGAAATCTCTCTGTGCAGGCTTGGGAGCAGCGGATTAAATCCCCACAATCAACTTGAGGTACCCTGTATCTGTGGAATACATGAATAGACAACGTATCATCCCAAAATTGAGGCAGTGGACTTCAGGAGCAACTATAGACATGGGGTTTGCTGTCTGCGACTGACTTGTTTCTGATTTTTATGTTTATCTTAATATAGATTTTAGCGCTTGTTATCACTGGTGGATTTGTTTATTGGTTTGGTTGCTGTCTTCTTTTTTTAAATTACTTTTTAATTTTTTTATTTTAATACTTTTTTAAAGTTTTTTATTTTAATTATTTTCTTTTTCGCTTTCTTTTTTTCTCCCTTATCTTCTGAGCTGTGTGGCTGACAGGGTCTTGGTGCTCTGGCCTGGTGTCAGGCCTGAGCCTCTGAGGTGGGAGAGCTGAGTTCAGGACATTGGAGCGCCAGAAACCACCCAGCCCCACGTAATATCAATCAGTGAGAGCTCTCCCAGAGATCTCCATCTCAACACTAAGACCCGCTCCACCCAATGGCCAGCAAGCTCCAGTGATGGACGCCCCATGCCAAACAACTAGCAAGACAGGAACGCAACCCCATCCATTAGCAGAGAGGCTGCCTAAAATCATAATAAGTTCACAGACACCCCAAAACACATCACTGGATGTGGTCCTGCCCACCAGAAAGACAAGATCCAGCCTCATCCACCAGAACACAGGCACCAGTCCCTTCTACCGAGAACCTACACAAGCCACTGAACCAACCTTACCCACTGGGGGCAGACACCAAAAACAACAGGAACTACAAACCTACAGCCTGAGGAAAAAGAGACACCAAACACAGTAAGTTAAGCAAAATGAGAAGACAGAGAAACACATAACAGATGAAGATGCAAGGTAAAAACCCACCAGACCAAACAAATGAAGAGGAAGTAGGCAGTCTGCCTGAAAAAGAATTCAGAGTAATGATAGTAAAGATGATCCAAAATCTTGGAAATAGAATGGAGAAAATACAAGAAACGTTTAACAAGGACCCAGAAAAACTAAAGAGCAAACAAAAAATGATGAACAACACAATAAATGAAATGAAAAATTCTCTAGAAGTAATCAATAGCAGAATAACTGAGGCAGAACAACAGATAAGGGACCTGGAAGACAAAATAGTGGAAATAACTGCTGCAGAGCAGAATAAAGAAAAAAGAATGAAAAGAATTGAGGACAGTCTCAGAGACTTCAGGGACAACATTAAACACACCAACATTCGAATTATAGGGGTCCCAGAAGAGGAAGAAAAAAGAAAAGGTCTGAGAAAATATTTGAAGAGGTTACAGTTGAAAACTTCCCTAACATGAGACAGGAAATAGTCAATCAAGTCCAGGAAGCACAGAGACTCCCATACAGGATAAATCCAAGGAGAACACACCAACACATGATAATCAAACTTTCAAAAATTAAATACAATGAAAAAATATTAAAAGCAGCAAGGGAAAAGCAACAAATAACATACAAGGGAATCCCCATAAGGTTAAGAGCTGATCTTTCAGCAGAAACTCTGCAAGCCAGAAGGGAGTGGCAGGACATATTTAAAGTGATGAAAGGGAAAAACCTACAACCAAGATTACTCTACCCAGCAAGGATCTCATTCAGATTCAAAGGAAAAATTAACACCTTTACAGACAAGCAAAAGTTAAGAGAAATCAGTACTGCCAAACCAGCTTTACAACAAATGCTAAAGGAACTTCTCTAGGCAGGAAATACAAGAGAAGGAAAAGACCTACAAAAACAAACCCAAAACAATTAAGAAAATGGTCAGAGTAACATACATATCAATAATTACCTTAAATGTAAATGGATTAAATGCTCCAACCAAAAGACATTGACTGGCTGAATGGATACAAAAACAAGACCCGTATATATGCTGTCACAACAGACCCACTTCAGACCTAGGGACACATACAGACTGAAAGTGAGGGGACAGAAAAAGATATTCCATGCAAATGGAAATCAAAAGAAAGCTGGAGTAGCAATTCTCATATCAGACAAAATAGACTTTAAAATAAAGACTATTACAAGAGACAAAGTGGGACACTACACAATGATCAAGAGATCAATCCAAGCAGAAGATATAACAATTGTAAATATTTATGCACCCAACATAGAAGCTCCTGAATACATAAGGCAAATGCTAACAGCCATAACTGGGGAAATCGACAGTAATACAGTCATAGTAGGGGACTTTAACACCCCACTTCCACCAATGGACAGATCATCCAAAATGAAAATAAATAAAGAAACACAAGCTTTAAATGACACATTAAACAAGATGGACTTAGTTGATATTTATAGGACATTCCACCCTAAAACAACAAAATACACTTTCTTCTCAAGTGCTCAAGGAACATTCTCCAGGATAGGTCATATCTTGGGTTACAAATCAAACCTCGGTAAATTTAAGAAAACTGAAATCATATCAAGTATCTTTTCCAGCTACAACACTATGAGACTAGATATCAATTACAGGAAAAAAATCTGTAAAAAAATACAAACACTGGAGGCTAAACCATATGTTACTAAATAACCAAGAGATCACTGAAGAAATCAAAGAGGAAATCAAAAAATACCTAGAAACAAATGATAGTGAAAACACGACGACCCAAAACCTATGGGATGCAGCAAAAGCAGTTCTAAGAAGGAAGTTTATATCAATACAATCCTACTTCAAGAAACAAGAAACATCTCAAATAAACAACCTAACCTTACACGTAAAGCAATTAGAGGAAGAAGAGAAAAAAAAAAAACAACCCAAAGTTAGCAGAAGGAAAGAAATCATAAAGATCAGATCAGAAATAAATGAAAAAGAAATGAAGGAAACAAGAGCAAAGATCAATAAAACTAAAAGCTGGTTCTTGAGAAGATAAAGAAAATTAATAAACCATTCATCAGACTCATCAAAAAAAAAAGGGAGAAGACTCAAATCAACAGAATTAAAAATGAAAAGGGAGAAGTGACAACTGACACTACAGAAAAACAAAGAATCATGAGGGATTACTACAGCAACTGTATGCCAATAAAATGGACAACCTGGAAGAAATGGGCAAATTCTTAGTAAAGCACAACCTTCCGAGACTGAACCAGGAAGAAATAGAAAATATAAACAGACCAGTCACAAGCACTGAAATTGAAACTGTGATTAAAAATCTTCCAAAAAATAAAAGCCCAGGACCAGATGGCTTCACAGGCGAATTCTATCAAACATTTAGAGAAGAGCTAACACCTATCCTTCTCAAACTCTTCCAAAATATAGCAGAGGGAGGAACACTCCCAAACTCATTCTACGAGGCCACCATCACCCTGATACCAAAACCAGACAAGGATGTCACAAAGAAAGAAAACTACAGGCCAATATCACTGATGAACATAGATGCAAAAATCCTCAACAAAATACTAGCAAACGGAATCCAACAGCACATTAAACGGATCATACACCATGATCAAGTGGGGTTTATTCCAGGAATGCAAGGATTCTTCAATATACGCAAATCAATCAACGTGATACACCACATTAACAAATTGAAGGAGAAAAACCATATGATCATCTCAATAGATGCAGAAAAACCTTTTTGACAAAATTCAATACTCATTTATGATAAAAACTCTCCAGAAAGTAGGCCTAGAGGGAACTTATCTCAACATAATAAAGGCCATATATGACAAACCCACAGGCAACATCAATTTCAATGGTGAAAAACTGAAACCATTTCCTCTAAAATCAGGAACAAGACAAGGATGCCCACTCTCACCACTGTCATTCAACATAGTTTTGGAATTTTTAGCCACAGCCATCAGAGAAGAAAAAGAAATATAAGGAATCCAAATCAGAAAAGAAGTAAAGCTGTCACTGTTTGCAGATGACATGATACTATACATAGAGATTCCTAAAGATGCTACCAGAAAACTACTAGAGCTAATCAATGAATCTGGTAAAGTAGCAGGATACAAAATCAATGCACAGAAATCTATTGCATTCCTATACACTAATGATGAAAAATCTGAAAGACAATTTAAGGAAACAGTCCCATTAACCACTGCAACAAAAAGAATAAAGTATCTGGGAATAAACCTACCTAAGGAGACAAAACACCTGTATTCAGAAAACTATAAGACACTGATGAAAGAAATTAAAGACGATACAAACAGATGGAGAGATATACCATGTTCCTGGATTGGAAGAATCAACATTGTGAAAATGACTATACTACCCAAAGCAATCTACAGACTCAATGCAATCCCTTTCAAATTACCAATGGCATTTTTCACAGAACTAGAACAAAAAATTGCACAATTTATATGGAAACAGAAAAGACCCCAAGTAGCCAAAGCAATCTTGAGAAAGAAAAATGAAGCTGGAGGAATCAGGCTCCCTGACTTCAGACTATACTATAAAGCTATAGTAATCAAGACAGTATGGTACTGGCACAAAAACAAATATAGATGAATGGAAGAGGATAGAAAGCCCAGAGACAAACCCATGCACATATGGTCACCTTATCTTTGATAAAGGAGGCAAGAATATACAATGCAGAAAAGACACCCTCTTCAATAAGTGGCCCTGGGAAAACTGGACAGCTACATGTAAAAGAATGAAAGTAGAACACTTCCTAACATCATACACAAAAGTAAACTCAAAATGGATTAAAGACCTAAATGTAAGGCCAGACAATATAAAACTCTTAGAGGAAGTCATAGGAAGAGCACTCTTTGACATAAATCACAGCAAGATCCTTTTTGACCCACCTCCTAGGGAAATGGAAATAAAAACAAAAATAAACGGGGCCTAATGAAACTTAAAAGCTTTTGCACAGCAAAGGAAACCATAAATAAAATGAAAAGACAACCCTCAGAATGGGAGAAAATATTTGCAAATGAAGCAACTGACAAAGGATTAATCTCCAAAATATACAAGCAGCTCATGCAGCTCAATATCAAAAAAATAAACAACCCAATTCAAAAATGGGCCAAAGAGCTAAATAGACATTTCTTCAAAGAAGACATACAGATTGCCAACCAACACACGAACGGATGTTCAACATCACTAATCATTAGAGAAATGCAAATCAAAACCACAATGATGTATCACCTCACACCAATCAGAATGGCCATCATCAAAAAATCTAGAAACAATAAATGCTGGAGAGGGTGTGGAGAAAAGGGAACCCTCTTGCACTGTTGGTGGGAATGTAAATTGATACAGCCTCTATGGAGAACAGTATGGAGGTTCCTTAAAAACTAAAAATAGAACTACCATACGATCCAGCAATCCCACTACTGGGCATATACCCTGAGAAAACCATAATTCAAAAAGAGTCATGTACCACAATGTTCACTGCAGCTCTATTTACAATAGCCAGGACATGGAAGCAACCTAAGTGTCCATCGACAGATGAATGGATAAAGAAGATGTGGCACATATACACAATGGAATATTTTTCAGCCATAAAAAGAAATGAAATTGAATTATTTGTAGTGAGGTGGATGGACCTAGAGTCTGTCATACCGAGTGAAGTAAGTCAGAAAGAGAAAAACAAATACTGTATGCTAACACATATATATGGAATCTAAATTAAAAAAAAAAAAAGGCTCTGAAGAACCTAGGGGCAGGACAGGAATAAAGACGCAGATGTAGGGAATGGACTTGAGGACGCGGGGAGGGGGAAGGGTAAGCTGGGACGAAGTGAGAAAGTGTCAAGGACATATATACACTACCAAACGTAAAATAGATAGCTAGTGGGAAGCAGCCGCATCGCACAGGGAGAACAGCTCAGTTCTTTGTGACCACCTAGAGGGGTGGGATAGGGAGGGTGGGAGGAAGACGCAAGAGGGAGGGGATATGGAGATATATGTATATGTATAGCTGATTCACTTTGTTATACAGCAGAAACGAACACACCACTGTAAAGCAATTATACTCCAATAAAGATGTTAAAAAATATATAAAGATATCTGGATATGCCTATCAATATCTTAACAGCCATTTCTATTTGCTCTGTCCTGTGCAAACATGAGTGCTTCCAGAAGGGAGCGGCCACTGAGTTTGAAATGAATCCCCCTACAGGGGGCCGTGGAGCGGGTATGCAGTTAAGAGGAAGGGGAAGCGCTAAGTGCTGGGGTCTGATCTTCCTCCGCGCCCACATCCCCGCAAGTTGCCTTCCCTCCGATGTAAGCGGCCCCTGCATTGGGTCAGCCTGAGAGGCATGGGGCAAGCCCTGTTGTTCTCTCTGCCCCGCAGAGCTAGAGGGTCCCGTTCCCGGAGAAGATGCACAGCCTGGGGAGACACGGAGGCTGCAACACCCAAGCATATCTGCTGTGAGATGCAAACAGCAGCGTTATGAGTTTATCCAGGTCGACAGCCTCATCAAATGAGACTTCCTAGGGTAGATATTTGCATTCTCAATATTGATCACTAAAGCTTTTCACTCTCCTCACTATTTCTTTCCTAATAGTTTACATTGCAAAGCCCACTCTGCAAACAAAAAGGATCAGAGGTCTTTCTCTCAGATCCTCCCCTTCAACAAAGAGGGGAGGGGTCCATGTGCCCCTGGAACCACCCTCCAATTTTAACGCAGCCGATCTGGAAAGGGTCTCTGCTTCCCCACCGTCACAGAAGAGTGATTCTCCTTCTCCACCTTCCCCAGACATTTGTATTCCTGGTGCAACATACAGCACACGAGTCAGGAGACGATCCTGTCTGAAAGCAGCCTCACTTTGCTGTAGCTTTAAAGGTAGATGAAGCAAACCCACGGAGGAAGGGCTCCTTCTTCCAAACAGGTATTACCTGGATCTACAGGATGGGTAATTTATGTTAATTCGCTGGGTCATGGTGCCCAGAGAGTTTGCCACACAGTATTCTGGGTGTTTCTGTGAAGGTGCTTTGGATGAGATGACCATTTAAATCAGTGGACTTTGAGGAAATCGTAAGGCCCTCCATCACGTGGGTGGGCCTCCTCCAATCACCTGAAGGCCTGATCAGAACAAAAGACCAACCCTCCCCTGAGTAGGAGAGAATTCTCCAGCAGACAGAGTTTAGACTTGGACTGGGACATAAGCTCTTTCTGGGTCTCCAAGCTGCCGGCCCACCTGCAGGTTTGCACTTGTCAGCCAATTCCTTATAATAAACTTATTTCTCTCTGTATATATACATCCTGTTGGTCCTGTGTCTCTGGAGAACCCTGACTAATACACTCTACCACACACACTCTCTAGATTCCTTTGCTTTGTGTGTCCTTGGCAACCCCTGAGGACCTCAATCTTAGACTGTTACTCAACCTAACATCTTTGTACAGACTGTGTGTCTCTTGGATATCTTGCCTCCTGACCTGAGTCAGCCCCAGATCGGCTTTTGCCCTAACGATGGCCCCACCTCAGTATCTAACCTCGGCCATGCCGTGTTTTCTTTTCAGATACCTTGTCTTGCATGAAACAGGATGACCCACTAAGAGATGCCAAAATAAAGATGAAATTCCTAGGAGTGAGTTTCTCCACTGTTGTACATAATTTCCCTGTTGTGTTCACACTTTCTATCCACATCAAATGATATTCTCAAACCTGCTACTTGATTCCACGTAAGTGGAGAGCTCACTCAGCACAGATTCTGCTGCCCTTTTGGTAGTGTCCACACCAAACACTGCAGAGAAGCAGCGTGTCCTGGAAAAGGCAATCTGATAGTCCTTCTGAGGATGAGAGGTCAGGGGCAAAGGACCTCTGTAATCATGACCATAGATTATTTTACAGAGAACTTCAATGCCTCAAGGATTTTCCAGTGTTGACATTTTTTTGTCTTCACAGCAGAGAAAGATTTTTCTGTTTGCTTGTTTTGTTTTGTCTTTTGCACTACGGTAGCTATAGTAACTAAATTTCATTAGTGTGAGCAGCTAAATTGTCTTAAAGAATCATGAACTGATTATAATAGTGAGAGAACACAGCATGAATAACTAGGCGTTGACAAAAGGGATCATTTTTTCAGGGCTTAACACTTAGGGGGAAATGCAGAGTTGAAATATTTAAAAAAAAATAATATTTGTGATTTTTACTCATTTAGTTAACAAATACATATTGAGTATCTTTTGTATATAACCAAAAATGAATATGCCTTTCCTAAGTCTGGCTGAATATACATCATACATTAAACCTCATCTTAAATAATATAATTAGAAAGTCTTTGTCAACATCTTAATCAACACAGGGTTACTTAGACCAAAAAAAAAAAACAGGGGGAAGGAGAGGATTTCTTAAAAGAATACTTGATTAACATTTTAATCCTGCAGAATCCCTGCCTTTAAAGGAATCAAGTACCTATAGGAATTATATCTAATTCAAGAGTGTACCTCATAACTTGCCCTCAATGGGTAATTTCATCAGAGCCTTGTATAATACTAATTTATACTCCTTGGCCGAATTAAACCTAAAAGAAACACTCTCTAGAATTTCAATACCTATTATAGATCCAAAACTGCAATGGTGCAAAGCACGCAAATACTATTCCTCAAACCTTACAGTCAATAGATCCAGAAGAGCCCATAGGATTCATGTAATCAACTGGAGATGCAATGCAATAACTCAGGGGTAAGATAAAGAATAATAGAAATTCATTACCTGATAGAATAGTTTTCCCTGAGGTGCCTGCAGGTCCTAAAGGGCAGGTTTGTACATAATTAAATATCCAGGAGTCCAAGGGGCTCTGAAGACCTCCCCCTCTATCTCTTCTTCAGCTGAGTACTGCTTGACTAAGGTTACATCTCAGAGACAACCATCTACTTCCCTGGAATTCTCTTCTCTACACCACAGTGAACACAGACTAATATGGAGTCTGAATTACCCAGTAAGATTCAGAGTCAGAGGGTATAGCTGGGTCCCAGGGAACTGGCCACAGCCCCGCCCACTGGCTGGGCCACAACCCTCCCCCAGAGCCCCTCTCCTTGTCACCAAGCCCAGGGTCTGTTTCCGAGATTCTCCTCCAGCACATCTTACCCACTCTCACCTCTCCCCCACTTGACGGGCCTGACTGTACTTCCCCACAGGGCGTCCTTCCTCAGACCTCAACATCAACACCCTTTGCTCTGTGTTTGGTGGACAGGCCAGTCTCTCCCATTCCAAGGCCCATTCCTCTGCTCCAGAGACTCCAAATTGTCTATAAGGAAAAATGGGCAGCTAGAAGCAGGCAATAAATAATACATCTACAGAACACTTCAGATATGAGTTCTGAAGCAACTGTATTAAACTGGGTTGCCATGGAGCCCTGGGGTTAAATTCAGGTGCTTCAGGGCACCGAACAGTGTATCTTGACCTCTATCTCACACAATGTATTAGTCAGGGTTCTCCAGAGAAACAGAACCAGTAGGGTGTGTTTCCATAAACACAGAAAGAAGTTTATTACAAGGAATTGGCTCATGTGATTAGGAAGGCTAGCAAATCCAAAATCTGACGTGGCTGGAGACCCAGGAAAGCCAATGGCACAGGTGAACGCTGAGGGCATCTGCCGGAGGATTCTCTTTTGCTCAGGGAAGTTAATCTTTTTGTCCTATTTGGGCCTTCAACTGATTGGATGAGGCCTACCCACATGGTGGCTGGCAATCTGCTTAATCAAAGTTCACTGATTTAAATGTTAATCTCATCCAAGAACAAATTAACTATCACACATCCTAATATTGCAGGTCTAAAAGTTAAAAATAAGACAATAAAGATGTTTTAAAAAACATAGGACACTCTCTTCTTGCCCTTGAGGTAGGGAAATATATTAAATAAGATACATACACACTTTTTTAAAGTGCTAGGCAAAAAGAAAACATTGAAAAACTATGTTATATCACTATACGCTAAAATTAAGGATTTCTGTTCCTCAAAGACACCATGAAGGGAGTGAAAAGACAAGCCCCTGGATGGGAGAATATATTTGCAATAAATATATTCACTAGAAGTATTCACATCCAGAAGACATTTTTAAAATGTCTGTGAGCTGGTAAAGAAAAGGCAGACAACCCAATAGGGGGGAAAATGGACAAATTACTTGAACAGGCATGATACAAAAGTAGTTACCTAATTGGCAAGTAAACAGCACAAGGTGATCCCACAACCTGTCACCAGCGTGGTTAAAATGAAAAAGGCTGACGGTTCCAGGTCTGGGGAGCATGTAGGGCAAAGGGAACTCTTACACAATGGTGGGAATATAAATTGATCTGACTCCTTTTAGGAAACTATTTGGTATGTACAAGTCAAGTAGTACATTTGCATATTCTGCGCCTTAGTCATTCAGCATCTCTCTATAAATCCAACAGATAGGCAGGCACATCTGTATCAAAAGATTTGTATAAGAAAGTTGCTAGCAGCACTTTTCATATTAATCAAAAATAACCCAAATGCCCAATAGCAGAATGGAGACATAAATTGTGAATTTCAATGAGGATAAAATGATCTACAACCACAAGCTACACATGAGTGACTCTCCCAAACATAAATCGGAGCGAAAAGAAGCCAATACAAGAAGAGTAACTACTGTATGATTCCACTTAGAAAAAGTTCCAAAGCGGGGAAACCGTGTGGGAGGTATTAGAAGGCAAGAGCAAGGTTACCCTTGGGGAAGGTAGCTGTTGACAATAAGTGGCTCGAGAGAGCTTCTGGGTTCTGGCGTGTTCTTTTACTGGGTCTAGTTGCAGTTTCCATGCATCTATTCACCTTATGAAAACACATTGAACTGTGCATTTTTTCAAATATATTTTATACTTAAAACTTTCACAAAATTATCAATACAAACATTATAGGAGAATATAGGGCAATAAACAATATGTCACTAGAGGAAAAAAAGACAACAGAAGATCTACATTCAAGATAGATTGCTACATAATTCAGAATCTGAATACACTCTATACCTAGCTTCTAGATAAAGACACAGAAAATTGTCAGACACCCAGAGGCCCCCTGGTCCCATTCCAGTGACTCTCCTTAAGGTTTACTATTGTTCTGGTATGTAACAAAAAGATCACTTTCCCTGTATTTTGTATTTTATATAAATGTTATGACACAGTATAACCACTTTTGGATAGGGCTTTTTTATTCTTTATATTGTTTGTGAATATACCTATATGGTTGCCTGCTGTTGTGATCATGTATTGGCACTGTTGCATAGGATTCCATAGTGTAAACATTTAACTACTAATTAATTTATTCCAATGTGTATTACAATATGCGTGATTTTTAGTTTGTGTCTGTTGAGAATAGTACTGGTATATAAATTCTAGAACTTGAGCTTTGGTGGTATGTGTATAAATTATTGTTCAGTATACATGCAGTAGTAAAATTTTCGAGTCATAAAAAAGAAAAAGATAGATTGCTACTACTGCTTCCTTTAAACCCACTAGGAGGGAGCAGTTACAACCACAGGGTAAAATTGAATTAATCTGCATACAAGGTGACAAGGTTGAGGAGGCTTCATGTGTTGATTCTGCTGATAGACGGTGACAGGCCAGTGAAAGCACTTCTTAGTGACTCTCTTTTATTTATTTTATTAAGGCAACAAAACAGCGCTTAATAATTTAGGAGTACATTTTCCTGGGGATAAGAAAGTCCTCGAGGGACTTCATTTTTAAATGACACTCACAAGTCACCTAATCATTTTATCCCAACTGGTGCCAAGAGTGGAACCATTGTGCTTCTACTTATTTCAGTGGGTCTAGTTCATCTCATATTGAAAAGGAGATCAGATTAGGTACCAAAGCCTCAGGAGGCGTTTAAGGAGATACAGTCCTGAAAGGAAACATGATGGAGACCCTTAGCCCTTTGGAAAAAATCAGACACTAATGGAGATACAAAAGACCACTCAAATTCAGAGACCTGCCATGTATTTCTTATTTTAATATAATCTACTTAATTGTGGTTTTGTGATAATATATACAAACAGAAAATTTACCATCTTAACCATGTTTAAGCATACTGTTCAGGGGCATTAATTACATTCACACTCTTGTTCAGCTATCACCACCAACCACCTAGAACTTTTTCTTCTTCACAAACTGGAACTCTGTCCCCGTTTCCATAATCCCTCCTCATGTTTCTCCCTTCCAGCAGCTCCTGGCTACCACCATTCTACTTCCTGTCTCTATGCATGTGACGATTCTAGGGACCTTGTATTAGAGGAATCACACAGTATTTGTCCTTTTGTGACTGGCTTAGTTCACCTATAGCACAGCATCTTCAAGGCTCATCCATGTTGTAGCATCGTCAGAATTTCCTTCTTTTTATGGCTGATTAATATTCCTTTGTATGGAAAGACCACGTTTTGTTTATCCATTCATTCATGGATGGGCATTTGGATGGTTTCCACCTTTTGGCCATTTTGACATAGTTTTATTTTGGGGTTATTTGTGATCAAATAAAATGGCCACAAATTCTTGGACACTTCTCCCATGGAAAGGGGGGATTGATGTCCCCTCCCCTGGAATTAGGTGGGCTCTAGGATTGCTTGACTGATATAAGAGAGCAGAAATAAAATGGCTAGTGTCCATGCCCAGGCTTAAAAGCTGATAGCCCTTTCCTGCTCCCTCGGGGGCCACCATGCTGCAGAGACCACAGGCAGGTGTCCAGTCCACAGTGGCAGCTGAGCCCTGCCCTCCAGTCATCCCAGACCAGGCACCAGACGTGTGAGGAAAGCTACTCTGGACCCTCCGGACCAGCCCTTCTGTGAGATGTAAAAGAAACGCCCATCAGGGCCACCTATAGCGCAAGAATCCCCAGGCTGGACGAGGCCCAAACTCCTGGCCCATAAAATCCTTAGATAGAATCAAATGGCTCTTTTAAGTCAGTAGGTTTGGGGTAGTTTGTTACACAATAATAGATAACCAGAACAATCTTGACTCTAAGACAACAGAACACCTGTAGCCTTGCAGTGGAATCTCCCACCTAAGGGAGGGTCATCTCTTTCAACACCCAAATCAACTCCGCGCAAGGCCGCCCCAGGGCCAGACTGTGAAATAACTGGCCGATCCCAGACAAGCTGGAAGGGTCATCCAGGTCACAAGGAACATTCTGGAACTGTGACCCTATGTTCCCGAATTCACTCACTCATTAAAGAAAGTATCAGTGAGATACTTTAGGCATTGTGCTCAGCACTGGGTGTTGAAGGTGAGTAAATCACATACCCGCCCTCGCTTCCATTAGTGTCCGCGTCTGACCAACACCACACACCTCGCACACCTCGGCTATTTTTTTAGCTGGTTCACCATCCTCCACCCGCCTCCCCCCGCCAAACTTGGTCCAGAATCACAGAAGTGCTCACAGCTGCGGTGTTTCCCTGCAGCCAGGACATTCTGTGGGCCTTCCTGTTATATTCAAGTGTAGCTTCTAATATCACATATCTCTCCCAGAAAAGAGCCGCCTAGCCTATCAACAAAAGAATGAAAAAAAAAAAAAAAAGCGAGAGAGAGCGCCAGGTGCTACCTAAAAATAGCACTTTCTAGTATTTTCTAACGACTTTAGTTGGGTACATTTTGATTGTACAGACGGCTGGAAGTTACCCACGGTGCGTTTAGAATTCATGAGAGAGCCAGACACTCACTGTTACTTCGGAGTCTCAGAGAGTATCGCGCATTCAAAGGGAAAAACCGAGCAGAATACCAATAACCCTTGGGTAAAAAAAGAAAATTCTGACTTTGTACCAGAAGACACACCAGATCAACTGTTTCCAAAAGGGTTTTGACGGCTCCCCAAGCTTCGCGCGACCAGTTTACCGTGTTCAGATTCGTTCTAGTTCAGAGGGAAGCCCTCCGAGGTTCGCCAGGTGAGCTCGCTTACCTGACTTCGCACAAGGTCGCTCCGAAGCGTGCACCTCCGGGCTTTCCCTTGGGGGCTGGCATTCTGCTGCGGCAGTGACCTCAGTGTGGACTCAGCCCTTCCTGTCCCGAGGCCATCGGGCGGACGCTGGCGCAGGTGAGGAGACCCAGTGGCGCCAGGGCGCGAGTCTGCCGTGAGTCTTGCTGATATCCGGCAGCCCTGGGCTGTAAGGAGGAAGGCCGAGCGCCCGCGTGCCTGCAGACCTGCACAGCCTCCTCTCCTTGCTGATTTGCTCAGCCCTGATATAGGAGCTTCCCTCTCATTCACCTAATTTACATCCAGTGAGTTGGAATAGAAGCCCTGTCGGGAACTTAGCTCAGCTTAGTGCCCTCCACCCGTTAACAGTGACTGTAGGTATTTAGAATTCCTGCAGTGTGCCGGAGACCCCCTCATCCCAAGTACCCCAAATTCAAAACAGGGGGCTGGCGCTCCCCAAAGCCTGGCAGAACGCACAGCCCCAACTGTGAACCCTTTCTCCCTCCTCACATCATCACTGAGCAGCAGAACTCACAGCCCCAACCGTGAGCCCTTTCTCCCTCCTCACATCATCACTGAGCAATGTCTTCAGACTCACGCTGTTGCTCCAGTCCCTCCAGATCAGACCTTCTTAGATATGGGCACAAACCCAGATGAAACAGAACCACCACCGCCTCTGACTACAGGTTTGGTCTGCTGGCTTTGGAATCGTGTCTAGAACCAAATCGGCTCCTTCAGCTCTGTTTATACCTATTTCCATCTTCCCTTTGCCATGAACCCCACCACTGAGGTTCGAGCATCCTTCCCAACAGATTCTTTCCAAGTTATGACTGGTAGATCTACCCAAAAATAGCCTTGTGATTACTATGCATATTAAAGTAGAGAAAAATGATCACTGGCAACCCTTGGCTTGGTTATTACGTGATGATGGTAATAAAGATTTTTTTTTTTTTCTTAACTGTTTACTAAGATTTTCTAGCCAGGTCCCTAAACTTGAAGGTCTAAGGATAAGAAATGACTGGTGACGGATGAGTTATGAGGCAGATTTGGAGTCGGGGGTGCCTGAGTGTAAATCTTGGCTCCACGGATCACTAGCTATGGAACATGGGCAGGGTCGTCACCTACGCCTCACCTCTTCCCATGTGGAAAGGAGTAGTGATACGTTCCTATGGGAAAGTTGTTGTCAGGATGATACATAAGAGTTGGCATAAAGTACATACACAGTGATGGAATATCTAGTCTTTTTTATCATTATCATCATTAGCCAGGTTTTACTTAGTTGCATTTTATTAAACTCACCCATGTGCAGTATACACAGAAGGACCAAACTAGGAGTTTGGAGTTTCATTAAAGGACATTAGGTGTTGGGACTTCCCTGGTGGTGCAGTGGTTAAGACTCCACGCTCCCAAGGCAGGGGGCCTGGGTTCAATCCCTGGTCAGGCAACTAGATCCCACATGCATGCCGCAACTTTGGGTTCGCATGCCACAACTAAGGAGCCCTCCTGCCACAACTAAGACCCAGCATAACCAAATAAATAAATAATCTTTTTTTTAAAAAAAGGACATTAGGTGTTATTTGAGCAAAGTATATTTTTCCTATTCCAATAAGATGTCCCATTAGGGCAGCAGCAGAATGAAAACTGTTTATGTAACAAGAACCAAGGTTTTATATCTCAGTCCTCCAGGCACCCCCTGGAGGGAAGCCAAGAAGAAAGCAAAGATGATTCTGAGTCTTAGAAACTTAGGTGGTTTTGCAAACTTATGGTTACCAAAGGGGAAACGTGGAGGGGGAGGGATAAATTGGGAGCTTGGGATCAACATACACACACTACTATATATAAAACAGAAAATCAACAAGGACGTACTATATAGCACAGGGAACTCTACTCAATATTCTGTAATAACCTATATGGGAAAAGAATCTGAAATAGAATGAACATATGTATATGTATAACTGAATCACTATGCTGTACATCTGAAACTAATACAACATTGTAAATCAACTATACTCCAATATAATTAATTAAAAAATAAAATAAATTTTAAAAATAAAAATTTTTTAAAAGAAACTTAGGTGGTTTTTGATATCACTGGACTTTATATTAGGTGGACAGGGAGAGAAACATTCCAGTTCCAGAAGATCATCATAAAATTCTCTGTAATAAATAAAATACTCTGTAGGTGGAATGAGAGATTCCACAAAGAAAATCTGTAGTAAGTGTTTGGTCATTTAATGATATCCCACTTTAAGAAATGACTCCCAGATGCTGGCAGAGAATAGGGAAGAGGTTTGGGGAAGGAAGAAGCTGAAATTCAAATATTTTCCTCGTGGCCTGCATATCAAACTCCGGTTGAAATTCCTAAACCTCTGAGGTTTTAACCGGAGGGGCAGCTTCCCGGAGGTACCACCAGTTCTGTGAGATTCTGTAAGAAGGATGTAACTTCTTCCCTCGCCCCCTGTTTGCGAACGCCTATTTTTTTACATAAAGTTCCCACTCCCACCCCACATTTTAAGTATCGCCTTTATAGAAATGTAAAAACATCTAAAGCTCTTCTGGTAACGTTGGTTGGAATCGAACATGGAGAAGTGCTGGTTCACAGAGACCCTCGTCGGTGGGGGGCGGAGAGAGACGGTGCAGGAAGGGGTGGGGGGAGGCGGCAATGGGAGGTGGCGGGTGGCAGAAGGAACTTACGCTTGAGGCTTGTCTTGGGCGCCGTAAGACCAGGAACTCTCCACGCACGCCTGCCCGCCAGAGCCTGCAATTTCTGTAGGGGTTTTATGGGGGTCAGTCCCGTCCCCACCTCCGTGGTCTCGGCATCACCTGCCCACTGGGTGCTGGGCTGAGGGGACAGTGGGCAGAGCTGCATCCCCAGGACGGGCGGGGCAGGGAGGGGCTGGAAGCCTGGAGCTGGGATCCAGCCCTAGGGTCACCCAGAGGTCGTGCGCTCCCAGGGACCGCCCCACGGAGGGGTGCTGGTGGTCTGTGCACTGCAATTTGTGATCCGGCCTCTGGTTCAGTTTCAGACTGAAAACAGTTCTAGCCTGTAGCCCTCCTTTTTTCACCCCATTTGAAGGAGTGTTGCTGAAATCAGGCCTCTGTGCACCGGTGCCGGGCTAAATCTCGGAGACAGAGTTTGGGGTGAAGTGGAAAGAAACAGCTCTATTGCTTTGCCAGGGGAAGGGGGCCACAGCGTGCTACCGCCCTCAAGACTGTGTGTCCCACCCGGAAGGGGTAGTGAGGAGTCTTACAGTGTTCAAGGAGCAGGGCGTGGTCAGCTCGTGGACATTCTTCTGATTGGTTGGTGGTGAGGTAATGGGGAATCAGCATCATCGGCCTTCTGGCGCCACCCGGTCTGCGGTCTACGTGCTGGTGGGCAGCATGCGGTTAACTTCTTCCACCTGCTGGGAGTTTCAGTATCTGCAAAACAGCTCAAAGGACATGGCTCAGAGTGTTATCTACGGTCCTTGAGGAAGAGCTAAACGTCCTTGACTTTGTTCAGTGGCTAGAGTATTATTATTTTTTCTTGCTTGACTATTTTCCTTTCTTTCTGCGTTTTCTCGCTTCTCTGATGAAATTTATTCTTTGACCAAAGTTTTTCTACAGATAAAAGGCAGGTGGAGGACACAGGTGGGGGTCTGTTCTGGGAAGGCCTCGTAGGGTCCTGCTCGGTTACAGGAGACGAATAAGAGGTTCAGAGTGTGGAAGAACAGAAAGCAGAGAAAAAATTGAGTCCAGGGTGAAGCCGTTTACATCCACTGGAAATCTCTGCCCCTCTTCCTTTTCAAGAGGATATATTGGGCATCTTTGGTGTTCAGTTGTGTGTAAGGCTCCAGAAAAAACTGTGAATGACACCCCATGCTCTTACCTCCTGGGGGAGGGTTGTCCCCACTTCTCAGCTATCTCAGCCCTGTCACCATTCAGTTGCACAAAACTATTTCCAGTGAAAGTTGGCTTTTGTGAGTCTATCTGAAAAGATCCCAAAGAGAAGTAGCCCCCTTTAAGATCCTGACTATACTGGGAAAACAGGAGGCTTAACTGGTGTTGCAATATCACTATTACACATTTTTACCACTAACTGTTTACAAAGATATTAGATTTCTGGTGACAGATATTCTTTAACAAAACATTTTATAATGAATACTTCGGAATGGTTCCTGTCTCTTTTCCCAAATACATATTTACCTTGATTTCTGCTCATATTAACATAAAGATTTTTCCCCATCACCATCCTGAATACTATGACTTGCCTCCAGCAAGAATTCTGGTTTTATCAACTCAAGCCCATGGGGGAAAACGTGCCCTTTTATTTAGCTTCTCAGGTGCTAATCAACTACTAATTGCCTTGAACCCTATCGACCTTCTCCCACCGCTTTCACCATAGAGATTAATGAGTGACATTATACAGAGAGCAATTTCATGAGCTGAAAAGAATGGGTTCATGCATTATTCACTCCACATAAATACATGCACTTTTATTTGGAGCTTTCAAAGTTCTCAGAAAGAAACACGGAGGAGACATACAATCTGACAAAGGCAAGAATTGGGACAGAAAAATTATATTCGAAGGAAATGGAGAAAAACAGACCAATCTGGGCAGAAATGAAGCTGCTGGAAAGGAAGTAAGAACATGAGGAAAGACGAGACCAGTAAATGCCTCCAAGTGTCTGTTAGACTCATGATGCGGACCACGACTTTGACCTCTTGACCCCTGGGCAGTCCTCCCTGCTGGGTCCCAGTGAGGACACCCACAAAGACCAATTCAGGAGGTGGGCCCTCTAGGACCATCCTGACACCAGTCCCACCCTCTCTGGCTTTCTACTCTACCAGCCAAGTCAGTCCATTTTAGGTATCAAAAACTTGCGTACTTTTGTGACATAAACAGCATAGCCTCAAAACCTATACAAATAACAAACACAATACAAAGCCTATACCAAAAAAAAATGAGAAAATTACAAGGAAAATGGTCAAATCTACAGTCATGGTGGAGATTGTAATTTACCACTCTTCACAAATGATAGAACAAGCAGAAAAAATAATTAAAGGATAGAGAAAATGTAAACAAAACAATAAACAAACTCATGAGCATATATTGAACCCTGCACCCACTGATCAGAAAATACATTTTCTTTTCAAGTACACATGGAACATTTATAAAAACTGATTAGGCAGGGACCTCCCTGGCGGTCCAGTGATTACAGCTCCGTGCTCCAAATGAAGGGGGCACGGTTTCCATCCCTTGTTGGAGATCCCTCATGCCGCATGGTGAAGCCAAAACAAAAAGAAAACTGCTTAGGCGCTGAGTAGCACAGAAATTCTCCACCAGTGTCATTGAATCGACCATGTTCTTTGACCATAAAGCAAGAAAATTAGAAGTAAACATCCCAAAAGTACAACAAAAAGAGAGCCATATACTTGGAACTTAAAAGCTTCTGAGCGTCCATGCAAACAAATCTTTGCGAGTCAGCATTCTTCTCCTCTCCTCCTGGAAATCATAAAAAAGCAATAAGGAGAACAAAGCCATCTTGTAAACTCCATTTTTTTTCCAGTCAAACTAGGAGACAGATCCAACCCACAGACTGCAAATTATGTATACACTGCAAAAGGGACTCCCTGGTGGCGCAGTGGTTAAGAATCTGCCTGCCAGTGCAGGGGACGTGTGTTCAAGCCCTGGTCCGGGAAGATCCCACATGCCACGGAGCAACAAAGCCCATGCACCACAACTACTGAGCCTGCGCTCTAGAGCCCGTGAGCCACAACTACTGAGCCCGTGCGCCACAACTACTGAGCCCACATGCCTAGAGCCCGTGCTCCCCAACAAGAGAAGCCACTGTAATGAGAAGCACACACACCGCAACAAAGAGTAGCCCCCGCTCGCCACAGCTAGAGAAAGCCCGCGTGCCGCAGCGAGGACCCAACGCAGCCAAAAACAAAAATAAATAAATAAATTTATAAAATTAAACAAAATAAAAAGAAGAAGAGGGCACAGCAGCAAGAGGTGAATGTTAAAAAACAGCAGCACAAATGCACCTTCCGAGGGTGAAGGAACAAGGCACCAGTTTCTATCCATTCTTTGCATCGTGGGTGGGAGCTGAGAAGAGCACGGCTGGCCGGGGGAGACCCCCAGGGTGGCGCAGGTAAACCAAAGCATCAGGAAGCACTCAGGTGAGGCAGGTGTGCTGTCTGTCTCCGCAGCAGCCAGAATTTGTCCCTAAGTATGAAAACTACACCAGACAGCATTGTTCCCATGAGACTTCCTGAGGAAATTAATAAAGGCTGAAATTCAGCCAAATGACTTAGGCAAATAACAGCGAAAACAAAAACCCCTGTGGTGTTTAAATAGAGAGCCAAGACATAAACAAATACCGGGACTAGGGTGTGAGACTGTGATACGTACGTTGTAGGCCCTGAAACAACATGGAAAGCGTCCAGTTAGGAGAAGTGTGGCCGAAAAGGGAAAAAAGATGGGAAATGAGAACAAGTTCATGGAATGCTTAACCCTCAAGAGCTGGTGGGAGGAGGGGTTCAAATATAGCTTAAAGCTGATAAGGTAATTAAAGCATAAACATAGATAATAGGACTTCCCCGGTGGCGCAGTGGTTGAGAGCCCGCCTGCCGATGCAGGGGACACAGGTTCGTGCCCTGGTCTGGGAAGATCCCACATGCCGCGGAGCGGCTGGGCTCGTGAGCCATGGCCGCTGAGCATGCGCGTCCGGAGCCCGTGCTCCGCCACGGGAGAGGCCACAACAGTGAGAGGCCCGCATACCGCAAAAAAACAAACAAACAAAAAAAACCATATATAATTGTACAAGACAAAACTAGGAATAATCATATTAATAAATATAAGGTAAGTGGCTGCAGAGTGAGATTGGGGAGGCAGAGTAAACACCCCAATTGTATCATTGTTCTTTGAACGGAACTGATACATGTTAGTTAAAGAAATGGAGTCCTGAGGTAATTATAGGATGGTATAAAAGTAACCTTTGAATAAAAATACGAGCGTTACTAATTAACAAAATAATAAAGCAGAGAAAGGAAGCAAAGAGGTCACGTAGTTAATAGTTAAAAATATGTTTTTAATGGACTATCTTTTAGTGCAATTTGGAGTTTACAGCAAATTGGAGCAGAAAGTACAGAGGGTTCCCTCCCCCTCCCCACGTGCACAGCCACCCCTCCTGTCAACATCAGTGACAGTCAGAGAACCCAGCAAAGTCCACAGTTTACATTAGGGTTCACTGGGTGTGCGTTCTATGGGCTTTGACAGATGCACCATGACGTGTGTGTGGTCAGTCCACTGAGAATGGCTGCTCTCTTGCCCTCTGTCCATCCCCTGCCAGGCCAGGACCTGCTTCAGCTACACCTCCCCACACGACTGACCTTCCTACCTACTTGCCCCAGGTCCCAGCTGCTGTTGGTCCTTATCTAAGGGGCGGTGAGCAGTGGGCCACCCCTGCCGGTGTCCCTGGTGACTAATGCGTCCACCCGATGTCCATTCCCCTGTAACTGGTGATCTCCTTGTCCCCGTCTGCCCCGCGCCCCTGCCCCCCAGGAGCAAAGACAGCCACCTTGTCCTGCCCACCATCCGCTGCCCACGGTGGGTGTCACTCCAGGAACTTACGTTCTCCCACCCGTGAAACCATTGCTGTCACGGATGCTGACTCCGGGCTCTTTCTTCGGTCTTCAAGCTGGGCAAGCGCAGGCCTTGTAGGTGCCCTGTAGACCTGCAGCCCGACAACATGTATCCATCACTGTCGTGTCATACAGAGTATTTTCACTGCCCTAAAACTCCTCTGTGCTCCTAGTCATTCCACCTTCCTCCCCGCCCCTGAGGACCCTCGATCTTATACCGTCTCCAGAATGTCAGCTGGTAGGAATCATGGAGGGACTACAGTGGGGTATTTCCCTTCCTCTGGCTCAGTTAGGCTCTGATATAAGCCCAGCAGGTTCTGGTCAAATAATTTCTCCTGGGCTTCCCCGGTGGCGCAGTGGTTGAGAGTCCGCCTGCCGATGCAGGGGACGCGGGTTCGTGCCCCGGTCCGGGAAGATCTCACGTGCCGCGGAGCGGTTGGGCCCGTGAGCCATGGCCGCTGAGCCTGCGCGCCCGGAGCCTGTGCTCCGCAATGGGAGAGGCCACAACAGTGAGAGGCCCGCATACTGCAAAAGATAAAAATAAATAAAAATTAAAAATTAATTTCTCCTGAGGGCAGACATTGCTAAGAACACAGTGCTCTGGCGTATTTTTTTTTTTTTTTTAATTTTGCGGTACGCGGGTCTCTCAGTGTTGTGGCCTCTCCCGTTGCAGAGCACAGGCTCCGGGCACGCAGGCTCAGCGGCCATGGCTCACAGGCTTAGCCGCTCCGCGGCATGTGGGATCTTCCCGGACCGGGGCAAGAACCTGCGTCCGCTGCATCGGCAGGCGGACTCTCAACCGCTGCGCCACCAGGGAAGCCCTCTGGCGTATTTTAAACCACTCCTTTTCCCTGCTCTTGCTGTAAGCACGAGGGAGTTTTCCCCTGATATTCGCTGTGACCACCTGGGAAAGGTCCACAAGGGAAAACTCACAAAAGGGCAGGGGCTCCCGATGACTGGGTTCCCCAGAGCGTTTACCTGTCAGTGCCCACACAGCCTCCAGCGCTTCATCAGTAACAGTTCAGGTTTTCCTGCCCCAGCCGTGGTTCCCACAGCTACTTCAGCTCCTGAGTTCCTGCTCCAGTAACTTGTGATTCTCTGTATCTGTCTGTTGGTCTTTCCAAACCTGGGAGCAGTGGTTTGCTCTGTGACCTCACTTCTCTCACATATCTAAGAAGAGTTGCTGGCATTTCATTTTGTTCAGCTTTTTACTCGTTGCTAGGGTGGAGCAGAGACTTCTAAGCACCTTACCGGCTGGACTGGGAATGGAAGTCCTCCCCTCGGTGTGGAGTCCTTTAAATTTACCTTTTTCAGTCCATAGCAAATCAAATACACTAAAGCAATAATGATAATGTGTATAGAAAATCCATTACATAATGAATAAGGTATATCTTATTGATATATCTTAAATTCTATACCCAATAATGGAAAATAACTTTCCTTTTTAAATGCCATAAACCAACAACTCAAGAAGAGACCCTCTGTTAGGACTTGTTATATGTTATCAATAATCAACACATTAAAGGTGAACTTTCCTACAACTGGTGGCAGAACTGTAGACTCTCCAATGGAAATGTATAAAATTCAGTCACTACACAAAGTTGTAGATTCATTCCTAGAATAGTCAAATTCATAGACATAAAGTAGAATGGTAGTTTCCAGGAGGAGGGAAGAATGGGAAATTGGCGTTTAATGGATATAGAATTTCAACTGGGGAAGATAGGTCCTGGAGATGGATGGTGGTGACGGTTGCCCAACAATGGAGATGTACTTAATGCCACTATACTGTACACTGAAAAACGGTTAAAAGGGTAAGTTGTATGTTATGTGCATTTTACCAAAATTTGAAAAAAATAAGACATCAGTACTTCAGTCATGAATGACTATGTTTTTAGCTCAAGACAGGTAGCAGGACTGGGGAAAGCACGGTCTCATTCATTCCATAAGTATTGTTCAAATGCCCAGTCTGTACCCCATGCTATGGTGGGTGCTTGACACTCCATTTGGAGGACAAGCCAGGACAAAAGCAATTATAATGAAGAGAGATAGGTGCTATGGGGCAGGGGGAAAAATGAGGAATCGCACATTGAAGATGATTAAGAGGATCTGCCCCCACCAGCCGCCGACAACTGTACGTGCCACGTGTATGCGGCACAACGAACCTGGCCTTGATGCCGTGTGCATGCGGCCCGGTGAAAGCGGCCTGCAGCCCTTGCCTTCTGAAGAGTGCTTACACGGCGGGGGTGGGGAAGGAAACCAACCAAGTGACACTTTCAAGCGTCCATGTGTAGATGAGACACTTGCTTAAAATCCGGATCTTTCATGGTATATTGAGCTTGGTGTTTCCTGCAAAAGAAATATGCAAAATCTTTTCTCCCTTAAGCTACAGGTAAGGAATCTCATTAACAATAATGTTAGTTGGCTTTTTGCAAAATACATGTTAGTGACCCAGAAAGGGCACCTCCCTCACATCTTTTAAAGATGATAGGGACCTTCCTCTGTTGGTGTCCCTATGCAGGTGCAGTGCGAGTACACGCGGAGCCAATTTTCCTTGATATTTATGCTTTCCTTTCATAGCGGACGAAACAAAGTTGAAAATGAGTACAGAGTTCTTGTTCCCGTCTTCGAGTTAATATTAGCATCAGTAATATCGTATGTGGTCCAGGAAGACGAATACTTTTCTAGATTTTCATTCGGATATATTCGTCATCTCTTGGCACGTCATAGGAAAGCATTGCAATCTACTCATCGTGGCCTGAGCACCGTAGGCACAGTTCTTGCTTTAATCGTATTTGTGAATTTGGGGATTCAGAAAGGTCTCTGGAAGTTCCTTCTCGAGGGTCGGGAATCTCCTATATGCTGGACCACGTTCTTTTTAGCAAGTAGGGCCTGTCTCGCTATTTAAACCATTTTGCCTGGATATGTCACATCTTCCCTTCTTGGTACTAACTTCCCAGGGCAGATAGGGGTTAGATAGCCAAGTGTTAAGCCTCACTTTATATTCCTATTTCCGTGAGTGCCAGCACTCATAAACCACAGCATCAATATGTGCCTTCCCTATCTGAGGTACCAAATAGAGGCTTCCAGAAAAAGGTACACAGACATGGGAGAAAACAAGGAAACTGAATAGTGCTTCATAAAAACCTTGGGAGGTTTGACACAGAACAATGATACTTCCAAATACCAAAGAAAACCACACTATCGACAATCGAGAGATATTGTAAATCACCTACAAAGAAGATTTTAATTATATTTAGAGAGTTTTTTCTCCTAAATTGAATACCTTATGTTTGATGTTAAAAATAATAATAATAAATCTCTCCCTCTATAAATCACTTATAATCTCAGCCTAAAAGTCATTAAAATCTCAGTGTATGTCCTTTTAATTTTTTTTTTCTTTTTTTTTGCGGTACTTGGGCCTACTCACTGTTGTGGCCTCTCCCGTTGTGGAGCACAGGCTCCGGACGCGCAGGCTCAGCGGCCATGGCTCACGGGCCCAGCCGCTCCGCGGCATGTGGGATCTTCCCAGACCGGGGCACGAACCCGCGTCCCCTGCATCGGCAGGCAGACTCTCAACCACTGCACCACCAGGGAAGCCGTGTTCTTTTAATATTTTAAATATTAAATATTTAAATGCTTGTGAATGTGTGACTATATATATATATGTATATATATATATATATATTTTTTTTAGAGAGATATATGACCATGTTTTTGCCAGTTGCTTTCTTTACTTAGCAATATATTATTACTATTTTTCCATGTCAAGAAACAGTGCCCTTTAAAATAATTTAAATGAATGCATAATATTCTCTTCCATATATTTAGAAAAATAATACCATAATTTACTTAACCAATCCTCTACTGATAAAAATTTTAATTATTTAAAAGTGTTCCACTTTTATAAATAAGGCTATGATAAATGTACTCACACATATATCTTTATACAACTTTACAATTATTTCCTTAGGATAAATTCATAGAAGTAGAATTACTGAAATATCTCTCATTTTCAATGCTTTATTTAGAAAAATGACCAACCTACAGAAAAGTTGTAAGAACAGCACAAGAATCCTTACACCATTCATCTAGACTCACCAACTGTTAACATTTCTCTCCATTTACCTGTACTTCTCTCTCATCTGTTACTTCTCTCTCTTTCTCTCTCTTTCTCTCTCTCTCTCTGTCTCTCCCCCTCTCTCTCTCTCAACATTTCACACCTAATATACTTTAGTATTTTTTCCTCAAGAACAAAGATATCCTCCATAACAACAATAAATGATGAAGCTCAGGAAATTTAACGCTGATACCACACTATTATCTAACTTGCCCACCATGTGCAAACTTCCTCAGTCGTTCCAAAACTATCCTTTATGTTTTTTCTATCCACAAAACAAAGATTCCTCATTGCACCTGTCACTCCTTTAACCTACAGCAGTTACCCCCGATTTTTTTCATGAAATTGATCTTCTTCAGATCAATGGTTTTTCAAAAGTCCCCTCAATTTAGGTTTGTTTGATTGTTTATAATTTGCTTCAGGTTAAATCTTTTTGGGCACCAATATTTAATAGGTGATGTTGTGTCCTTCAAGACACACATCAGGAATCACGTGATGTCAACTTGTTCCTGTACGGTTGATACTCAATTTTTGATTGTTTGGTTAAGGTGTTGTCTGCCAGGTTATTTTTCCAATTGTAAAGGTACCTTTTCCCGTTTACAACTAAAAAATAATCTGTGAAATGACACACACTCCTTTTGGGAGAGGGAGCTCTATTAGGTTATTCATGGGTCAGGCAGCGTCCCATCTAGCGACTAGAAGGGCATTCCCTGACATGCACATTTTAATGTTTTGGTTACGTGTTGCCAAGTTCCCCTCAGAGAGGTTGGCCCATTCCTAAATGATAACTAGACATTAGAAAAGTGATTCACTGGGGAAGACTATGAGGCAATTGATTGGAAACCTTGGGTGTTTCTAAAAAGATAAATTCACTGAATTTGTTTGAAGAAGTGTACGTACTTCTATTTTCTCCTCAAGAAAACCAGGAGCTACAAATGATTCCTTCTTCTTTTTTGTTTTTTCTTTTGTTTTTTTGGTTGCACCCTGTGGCTTGTGGGATCTTAGGGATCAAACTCACGCCCTTGGCAGTGAAAGCGTGGAGCCCTAGCCACTGGACCGCCAGGAAATTCCCATGGTTCCCTCTTAGCTCTTTTGATGTGAGAGATGAATGATGCTTGTGGGTGGGTTGTTGCTGCTGTTGTTTTTATTGCCTTTTCCTATAATAAGAGAGTTTGGTAAGTCAAGAATCCTGGGTAGCTATGGTCTGAGTCTCAGGATAACAGAGCATGTGCCTGGGTAACACACCCTCTAACAACCTAATCTTCAGCTGTTCTGGAGGCTGGGAAGCCAGGATCGTTGTGCTGGCAGATCCCGTGTCTGGTGAGAGCTTTCTGGTTCGTAGATGGTGATTCTCCCTGTGTCCTCACATGGTGGAAGGGGCAAGGGAGCTTTCCCAAGCCATTTTTATATGGGCACTAATCCCATTCTGAGGGCTCCACCCTCATGACCTAACCTCCTCCCAAAGACCCCACCTCCTAATACTATCACCTTGAGGGTAAGGTTTCAACATGAATTTGGGGGGAACATAAACATTTAGACCATAGCATAGCTCTTTCTCTCATCCCAGGATATGGTCTCCATGACAGACTGTGGCTTCCAAAGACTGACCCAGGATAACAAAATTGAGCTGAGCTCAGCAAATATGGTCAAAACGTACTTGCTAGATTATGAAGTGAATGACATAGAATAAGATATGATAGAAAGACACTAGTTTTCAAAAACTTGGTCCAAATTTTCTACTTATCCTACAAAAATTAGGACCTCCCACCCGAAAAAGATATATAGAAAGAGGAAGAGACAGAGACAGACTTTCTGGTTTTTGCACTAAATTACATGTATAACTAGACTCAGAACTCGTTAGGCCACCTCTCTGTAGGCCAGGGCAAGAGTTTGGCTTGTCCATACTGGATACATACATGTTGTCCATCTCCTCCTCCTCCAGCATCAGGGCATCTGCCCACAGCTGCCTCTCACTTCTTCACCCCTTAATTTCCACCTGTTTTCTCCCCATGAAGCTAGTGATCCTAGCTAACTTCCAACCACAAACCCTGCTTAGCTCCTGTCATGAAGCAAACTGTTGGCCCAACTCCAAACCCCATTTCTGTGCTGGGGTCTCTGGTTCACTGTAGCCTGGTCCCTGCTAGTCGGATCTCTGACCTCTGTTGTCCAGGTGCTGTCCTGTCCTCCTGCTAACTTCCTGTTTGCCCACCCTCTGCCTGACTTCCGTTTCAGAACACACTTTTTCCTAACCTGGCTGGCCAGCTCTGATAGGAATGTTTGTGAGTGTCCTAGCAATGACTAACTCATGGTCAAGTGATTAACCTCATAATGTAGTTTTCCACTGTGAGAAAAATAAACCCAAAACTTATGGCTCATTCTCTCATACTCTTCATGCATTAAAACGAGAGTTGGCAAACTCCTGTAAAGGGCCAGATAGGAAACAGTAGATTTTTTAGGCCAAAAAGCAAAACCAAAGATATTTTGTGGGTATTATATAATAAGAAGTAAAAAACTTCCTACAAATTTTTCATTGATGAAATTTAAAATATAATAATCCTTTTTTGAAGAATGCATAACAGTTCGCTTAATTAGGAATCAAAGTTAATATTCCCTATCATAAAACTTTATTATAAATGTTAGTGTTAATCTGTAGTGAGATTTCATTAATCTGATCTTTGAAAATGTCTTTTCACAGAAAACTAACATGTGTTGAGAGGATGGGAAGGTGTGGAGAAAAGGAAATCCTTGTGTGTTGGTGGGGATGTAAATTGGTACAGCCACTATGGAAAATAGTGTGGAGTTTCCTCAAAAAAGTTTTTTAAATAACTACCATAGTACCCAGAAATTCCACTTCTGGGTATTTATCCAAGGGAAATGAAAACACCAACTCAACAAGATATCTGCACCTCAGGTTTATTGAAGTATTATTTGCATTAGCCAAGACATGGAAACAACCTGAGTGCTCGTCGATGGACGAATAGATAAAGGAAAAGAAACGTAGCACATATATATATACACACACATATATATGAAATATTATTCAGCCATAAAAAAGAAGTAAATCCTGCCATTAGCAGCAACATGCATGGGCTTTGAGCACATTATGTTAAGTGAAATAAGTCAGACAGAGAAAGACAAATACCATATGATCTCATTTATATGTGGAATAAAAAGAAATAAAACCTGAACTCATGCATACAGAGAAGAGATTGCTGATGGCCAGAGGCAGGACATGGGGAGTGGACCAAATGGATGAAGGTGGTCAAAAGGAACAAACTTCCGGGCTACCCTGGTGGCGCAGTGGTTGAGAGTCCGCCTGCCGATGCACGGGACGCGGGTTCGTGCCCCGGTCTGGGAAGATCCCACATACCGCCGGGCGGCTGGGCCCGTGAGCCATGGCCGCTGAGCCTGCGCTTCCGGAGCCTGTGCTCCGCAACGGGAGGGATCATAATGGTGAGAGGCCCACGTACCGCAAAAAAAAAAGAAAAGGAAAAAGGTACAAACTTCCAGTTATAAAATAAGTAAGTCCTGGGGATGTAATGTACAGCGTGGTGACTATAGTTAATATTACCATATTGTATATTTGAAAGTTGCTAAGAGAGCAGATCTTAAAAGTTCTCATCACAAGAAAAAAAATTTTGTAACTATGTGTGATGATGGATGTTAACTGGACTGATTCTGGTAGTATTTTGCAATATATACTTTTATCAAATCATTATGTTGTACACCTGAAACTAATATAATGTTAAATGTCAATTATACCTTAATAAAAAATAAAATAAAATAATTTTAAGGACTGGAAGAAAACAAAAAAATGCCTTTTCACACAGATGGGAACTACTAAATACTGATATACATCCATGAACATGTGATTTTAATTGAGGATATATATCACTTGAAATCATTTTTTTAGAATTCTGTTAGATTCTTCTCCCGATAGCTTTAGCATGTTACTACCTTACAGATGAATCACTCCCAGTTAAAGTTTAGGTGGAAGTTCCTTAATTGCACAGTTAAATGGATTTTGAAATATGGAAATTTCCTTTGCTCTTTCATCGGGGTTCAAAAAACGCTGCTGGAATTGCCGACAGTCCCCAACTTACAATGATTGACTTACGATTTTTCTCCTTTACAGTTGTAAGAAAGGTATGTACATTCGGCAGAAACCATACTTAGAAGTTCTGATTTTGATCTTCCCTGGGCTAGTGATCCTCTCTCATGATTCCAGGCAGTGGCAGTGAGCACACTTCCCATCAGCCATGAGATCATGAGGGTAATCAGCCCATACACATTCAGTATCCAGACAACCATTCTGTTTTTCGCTGTCAGTATAATGTTCAATAAATTACACGAGATATTCAACATTTTATTAGAAAATAGGCTTTGTGTTAGATGCCCAACTTTGGGCTAATGTAAGTGTTCTGAGAACGTGTAAGTTAGGCTAGGCTAAGCTATGATGTTAGGTAGGTTAGTTATATTAAATGCATTTCAGCTTAACGATATTTAATGAGTAACCCCATCATAAGTTGAGAAAGATCTGTATAGTTTGAGCTTAAAAGTTATATCCACTACAAAATTGTGTAGGACTAGAGATCTTACTTCTTGCTTTAACTTTTGACAACTCTGCAAGTGTTGTAAGTAGGTTGATGGTATTTGTGACTCAAATATTAGTTGTTGTCAAAATTACTTTACAGTAATGTAAGGTTTGCATATAAGCCCCATTCTGCCTTGTAATTTTAGACTAAATTCATTTTAAAATGTCATCAGGTCTGCAGCAAAAACTAATATTCAAAGCCATTCAGTGTTCCACAGTAGTGGTCGAGAATAGATCTTCTTATTCAAAAAGATTTCAATTTTTACCCTAAGCTATAAAATCACAATAAAACGTAACCACTGCTGAGCCATCAAACCGCTATAAGGCAGCACAAGTCAGGATATTCCGCGTTAATTTCTACCAACATTTTACAGAACTGACACTGGTTAAGCCTATGAAAGCAAATGAAATTTATCACTGATACTACTGGTTCAGTAACATATGATATGATATATTCAAATATTTTCTGCATAGTACCTGCTGAAGAATAATAAACTAAATAACCATAGGCTTTAAACACTTCACATTTTCACAAGCTTGTAAGTTTTTCCAACTACGACTTCTGCTCCATACACATTTTACCAACCTCCGTTGTAACACATCTTAATAGATTCCCCTTCAGGTTGTACTTAGTGTTCTCTCAATTTCTTTTAATGTATTCTCATTAGAAGTCATCACACACACACACAAAAGAAGTCATAACACAAAGACTATTCAGAGGTTAATTCTTTCTCACTCTAAACTCAGAGTTGATTCCTCAGAAAACAACAACTGAGTAGTATAGGTAACATTTGTCAACTCATCAAGAGGCAAGGAAAGCTACTTAAAATCATTTGCTTTGTTTTTTGACTATTGATGTTACTACCAAATTCCTCAACACTTCGTGCAACTATTCTTGTTAAAAGGCTAATAGTCTTAAAAAAGTTTTTTTCCTCTGGACACATTCCTTTGACTGCCAGTAAAACGTGATGTCATTCGCTCACCATCAGTAAACAGCTTTCCTTGCTTAGCTAATAAATGAGCCACTCAGAAACTTACTTTTCCTGCACCCTCACTTGCAGTGTTAATCCTTGCAAAGGAATTCTGCTGTGATGAGATATAGTTTTAAATTTTCTAATTTTTTAGACCTTTGCTTTCCTGTGAGTGAGGAACATTGGATGATTGCTTAGTCTGGTAACAATGGCACACAGTATATTTCTTAGCTCATCTATAGTGCCATTCTGTAATAAATAGAATTCTTCACCATCTAAATCAATAAAGTAATTGGCACTCTACTGTGGCTTGAAAGTGTGACATTCAAAGTCCACGTCTGCCTTCATTTTTTTTTTTGAGATGAAGTGTATGCATTGGGTAATAAAAAAAATAAATAAGATGTTGTGGCATGGTTGAAATGCTGAGGTTATAACTGAGTTCACTGTGATGTGTAGTGTGCTTAGCATGAGCTGATGAGAGGCCCACATATCCAGACTCTGCTCTTGGCACCCAAAAGCAACCATAGACAAACATACATGAATGACCATGGTTATGTTGCAATAAAACGTTATGCAAGGGGCTTCCCTGGTGGCGCAGTGGTTGAGAGTCCGCCTGCTGATGCAGGGGACACGGGTTCGTGCCCCGGTCCGGGAGGATCCCACATGCCGCGGAGTGGCTGGGCCCGTGAGCCATGGCCACTGAGCCTGTGCTCTGCAACGGGAGAGGCCACAGCAGTGAGAGGCCCACGTACCGAAAAAAATTATGCAAGGATATTGAAATTAGAAGTTCATATAATTTTCATGTGTCACAAAATATTCTTCTTTTTTTTCAACCATTTAATAATATAAAAACCATTCTTAGCTCATAGACCATATACCAACAGTGGTGAGTGGGATATGGTCCATAAGCTGTAATTTGCTGACCCCCATATTAAAACAAAGAGTGAGCAAAACTTAAAAGGATATCACGTCTGGTGACATTATATCTTTGCCAAAGTGGGTTTTTGAAAGTTGCTCTGATAAACAGCAAGCATCGTACTAAATCAATATAGAATAAAAAATAAGGGTGATGGTGTCTAATCTGATTCCAACATTTGAGAAATTGCGCGGTAGCAGTGCCCAATAGACATACACATTCCATTTGTAAGTAATTGCTGTTATTTAAGAATGAAATATATTATTTTTCAACTTGTTTGTTTTTTCCAGTGGCTGATAAATTGGTAAGTTGTAAAAATTAATTTATTTGAACTTTATGGAAAAAACAGAAGCGTTCGATTTTTTTTCAGACCTTTTCTTTTTTAGAGAAGTTTTAGATTTACAACAAAATTGAGAGGAAGACACAGAGATTTCCCATATAGCCCCTGTCCCTCCATATACACAATCTCCCCCATTATCAACATCATTCACCAGAAGGGTACATTTTTTACTAAGGATGAACCTGCAGCGGCGCATCATAATCACACAAAGTCCATAGTTCACCTTACAGTGCACTCTTGCTGTTATACACCCTATGGGTTTGAACAAATATAATAACACGTATCCATCATTATAATATCATACAGAATAGTTTCAATGCCTTACAAATCCTCTGTGCTCCACCTGTCATCCCTCTTCCCCCACAAACGCCCACCCCTGGCAACCTCTGACCTTTTTACTGTCTCCATAGTTTACCTTTTCCAGAATGTCATAGAGTTGGAAGAGCCTCTTCAGACTGGCTTCTTTCGTTTTGTCATATGCATTTAAGGTTCCTCTACATCTTTTCATGGCTTGATGGCTCGTTTCTTTTCATTGTTGAAGAATACTCATTGTCTGGGTGGACCACAGTTTATCCATTCACTGACTGAAGGACATCTTGGTTGCTTCCAAGTCTGGGCCATTATGAATAAAACTGCTATAAACGTCTGTGCGCAAGTTGTCTCATAAGTTTTTGACTCTTTGGGGTAAATACCTAGGAGTATGATTGCTGGGTCATAAGGTAAGAGCATGTTTAATTTTTTTAGGTCTATTTTTGAGCCTAGAAATTCCATGAAAAAGTTACTGAGACACTGAGGGATCCATAAATCTACCAAGTTTGGGAACCTCTGGTCTAGACTGTGACTTAGGTAAGAGCCAGCTCCTTCCAGGAGAGGCAGGTCCTCCTGGAGACGTGCAGAATCCTCCCTCACAATTCGTAACCCCGGACAAGGAAGCAGCATCCTTGTGCCTGGGACTCTTCTTTTCCTAATAACTTGGCCCCTGGGGGGGCGGGCGGAGGAATTGGGAAAGAAAAATAACCAAAGAAAATAAATAAGAATAGAAAGGAAAGCAAATCGAAAAATGAAGACGGGGAGCCATTATCTCTCTGCTGTCATGCTTCCTCTTTTCCATCTCCATAGATGCCCTGCCTCCCCTGCCTTGTGTTTCCCAACCGCTTCTCATCTCAGGCTTGTTTGTTGATTTCCTTAGGCTATTACAGTGGAATTTGGTTTTATTGAATTCTCAGCATGAAAACAATCCTTGCTGAGAGCAAAATGGTGAGTACAACTGTCTCTTCCTTCGAGACAAGCGATATGAGCAGCTTCCCTGAGCGAGCCTAATCCCTTTGCGGTAGGTGGGTCACTGGACGTAGATGTTGGATGGGACACCCACATTCCCCTTGGAGGTGTTCATGGTGGCTGAATATTTCCACAGTGACAGAGCAGCAAGGAGTGGGGGCGGAGTGGGGCAGAGCCGTGGGAGGACTCACCCCTCTTGTGTTTTTTTAGGATGCCTTGCCCCCTCATCCACAGAGGCCTGGGTCCACGTATCATCTGGAGTGTCAAAGAGCCCTGGCACCCGCATGTCCTGCCCATGGACATGCATGTCGCACCTCTGCTGTGTCAATCGCCATGCAGCCCGGACAGCAGCGTGCCATGCAGTGCTCTCTGCCTAGGACACCATTCCTCTGTCCGTCTGGTGAAAATCTAGTCTTCTTCCAAGAGCAAGTACAGGGGCTGCTTGACCCCCGTAAGCCAAATAAATGGTGGCTTCTTTCCTGACACAGCCAGTGTTCACACTAGGTACCTTCAACTGGTGCAAGTCGCAGGGAACTGCAGTCTTCTGCTTATGTTTCTGTCTCCTCTCTTTGGATTTGACCTCTTGATGACAAACCTCTTGTCTCTTCTCTTTGTCTCACAGTTAGTTGCCTAGAACAGTTACCAGCACACAAGAGACTCTCAATGAACGTCTGTGGATTGAATAAGTGAAGAACTGATGGCCGTCAGCAGCTTTCCAGAGCCCCGTGCTGTAGGGGAAAGCTGAAGAGATGGTCAGCTCTCCCATGGTATGATGATGCGGAGCTATTGACAGAAAGGTAGAGCCTACAATACTCTGGTACACATGTATCCATTTAGCTTTTATAACAGCTCTAGACAAAGGAAGTACCCTTATGGCCATTTTAGCATAATTTCTAAAATGAAGTTTAGAAACATTATGAGACCTACCCAAGGACACACAGTTATTCCTTCAATGATAACATTTGCTTTATGAAATCATCCTCCTACCTTGTGCGAGTAGCATAAAGCTGTGTTTCAGTTAGGGCTCCTTGGTTATAAGTAACAGCAACTGACTCCGATTCACTTAAACAAAGGCCATTTATTGTAAGCATGTTGGAGCTTCACAAAATATATGAGAGGCTGAAGAACAGGCATCCACCCAGGGAAACTAGGATGCAGGAACCACAGCCAGCATCTCACAGCAAAAGCACCTAGAAGACACCCAAGGTGGTGAGACCAGCACAACTATCTTTCATCCCTGAACCACTCTTTCAAACAGTTAAAGTCTTGGGAAATGGTCCAGTTGGCCAACCGACTGCTTCTCTCTAGCTGTTCACGGTGGGGAGAGAAGGGACACGGACACTTCAGCTCCAGGAGTGGGAGAAGGGCACCTGGACCCACTGCCACCCCTGACTGCACAGGCTGCGGGATGGTGATTCCCCAGAGGGAATTTGTGTTGGTTGAGAAGGGGGGAAAATGCCGGATGACAACAAACAGAAGAACAAATAAATACAGCACTCAAGTTTCATGTTACTATTGGGGGCATTTTACATAAAAGAGAAAGGACAATATGTATTGATTTATTTTTTCCTGGATGGAACTATAATAGTCATAATTACCAACATAATCATTTATATTTAAAAGTCAACAAGATTAAAATATACACATTACTATATATAAAATAGGTAACCAACAAGAACCTACTGTATAGCACAGGGAACTATACTCAATGTTTTGTAAAAACCTATAAGGGGAAAGAATCCGAAAAAGAATATATATATATATATTTTAAGTGTAAAATTCAATGGTTTTTAGTATATTCACAAAGGTTTAAAAACATCACCACTACCTAATTCTGGGACATTTTCATCACTCTAAGACGAAACTCCATATCCGTTAGCATTTTCTCTCTAACCTCAGCTAATTTCCTTAACAACCACTCAACTTACTTTCTTTCTCAATGAATTTACCCATTCTGGACATTTCATATAAGTAGACTCATACACTCTGTGACATTTTATTTCTGGATTCTTCCCTTTAGCAAGCATAAGATTTACGCTTTCTAAGATTTGTCCCTCTTGCAACATGTATCTCTGTATTTCACTCTTTTTTATTATTAAATAATATTCCATTGTACAGGTTAAAAAAATAAAAATTAAAGTTAAATAACGATGCTCTCAACTCACCCAAGAAATGTCAAGATGTGGAAGATTGGGGCTGCTGCGCCGTGGAAGTACAATGAAGTAGTTCTTTCTTTGTAAGGTGTCTACTTTACATCACATGGTGTAGTTGATGGACAGTTTATTTCTCTAGAACTCTTGCCTCATTGGATAATATCTTTTTTACAAATACGTAAAACTTTCTGGTTTTAATTTACTTGACTTTGACAAGTTTGTTTTCTGAATATCCAGATATTTTGGAGATTAAGTGTCTTCCTTTTTTTTTTCCAGAAATCATCTGGCAGCCCTAGCTTTGCAATACCCAGGATTCATTGAAGTCCCAGACGCCCCTCGATTTAGGTTTCTGTGTCTCATGTACCTGTAACCTGGTTGTGACCTTCAATAATTTCTAATTGGGGATTTTGCTTTTCTTTGCTTGAAGCCTTATTGTGGAGTGTGTTTTGTGGAGACTGGCTACAGCAAATGAGTCAACGTGGGTACTGCTCAAGTTTCTACTGATCAGTGAAATTTGGGGGCGGAAGAGTCAATAATTAGCAATTTCTTTTTCTTTCCAACATACTGAAGAAAAGAAAGACGTGCGATCCTTTATTTACTATTCCAGTTAGTACACAGCCCTTGAGAATTTAACCTACAGTCACTTAATGGTTTTGTGTTTACTGAGGCGCCTGCACTGGCTTCAGGATCAGCTCAAGTTGACTGATAGCCCTGGGACTTCCCAGATCCCTTACCCTCAGTTGTTTAGTTACAGGAACTGGAAATGACTCTGGAAGGTGTTTTACAAGGAGGAGTATTGTCCTCTGAAGTGTGACCCATCCCAACCCCTGCCATCCTATATGAAATAGGAAGTAGGACTGGAATCGGGGGGGCTTTAATTTTAAAAGACTTACTGCAGATATTTCAACATCCATAAAATATGCATAAAGCATCTATTATAAACAAGAATTTGGTTACACCATGAGAAATTGCCCTTTTCGTGGGTTAGGCCCAGTTATTGGCAATTTCATGGGTTGCAGCCTAAATAAAGCTATGCAGAGGACAGAGCAGAGAGCAAAGCAGCACTGCGGGTTGCCCTTACGGCAGGGAAAGCTGACCTTGGACATTGTTACAATTATGTCGCGGGCGTTGCCACAGAGAGCAGGTAGCAGAGAAAACTTCCAGTGACCGGACAGAAGCAGGGGCAGATGGGGGCATTTCAGGAACCACTCCAAGAAGGACAGGCTGAGGTGTGCAAGGATGAGGAAAGATGTAAGGACACATCAGAGTGTTACATAAGGTAAGTTGTGAAACAATAGCCCTCAAGTAAAACTCCAAATGAAACATTATAGGATTTTGAATGTTTTATAATGGCATTTATCTCCAGAAGGAACGAAAACACTATGGTTGGTGGAAAGACCAAGGAGAATTAGCTATGCCGTCAATAACTTTGCGTGGCACTGAAATGTCTTACAGAATTAATTCAGGGTTTACAAAGGGGAGATCTCAGTCCCTCTGATTTAGGAATTTTACCCTTTATAGATTAGAGTGTAGTGATTATTCAGGTGTGATGAACAGAACAGGAGGAAGCCAAAATCAATCTTTCTAACAAGATTCACTATGCTGCTTTCCAAGCTTTTATTGTTCATCGAATAGATGTTTGGGATTATTTTTTCCCCCAGATGAATTAATTCACCACTTTCTGGTTTAAAATATTTTCTTTCCTGCTCAGCTGTCTGATCTCTGAAATTCTGTTTTTTGTTCTTTGTCTGCTGTTACTAAGACTGTCCACCTAAAATGAGCCTCTAACACAAATTCGTACATACCTCCTCCAAAATCCAGAAGCTTCTTTTCTTTAGGAAGGCCACGTAACAAACGGATTAAAACTAAAAACAAACAACAACAACAAAAACTAACTTTGGAATCAGCAACCTTGGTTCTGGTTCTCGCTACTATGTGATGTGATTTTATACAAAACACTTGATCTCCCTGAGCCAAAATTTTTTCATTTATAAAAGGAAGATCGGGGGCTTCCCTGGTGGCACAGTGGTTGAGAGTCCGCCTGCCGATGCAGGGGACGCGGGTTCGTGCCCCGGTCCGGGAAGATCCCACGTGCCGCGGAGCGGTTGGGCCTGTGAGCCATGGCCGCTGAGCCTGCACGTCCAGAGCCTGTGCTCCGCAACGGGAGAGGCCACAACAGTGAGAGGCCCGCGTACCGCAAAAAAAAAAAAAAAAAAAAAAAAAAAGGAAGATAATTTTTAAAATATTAAATCTAAATAATAGAGTTTTATGAACAGTAATTGCGATGGTGCATATATTCACTTCACTGAAAACTTGGCACGTATTGGGCTTATTAAACAGCAATCATCATTTTCTTAAATATTATGTGCCACTTTTCTTATGATGTTTCTGGATAATATAATAATAATTACCTTTATTGAGCAATATACTCTTGGGCTAGACTCTACTCTGGAAACTTTACAAGTATCATCTCATTATTTTAAACCCCTTCAAGGTTGATCTTATTTTTACCAGTTTTACAAATGAAGCAGTATAGTGCAGTTTTAAAAGCAGTTTTCAGAGCCAGACAGACCTGGCTTACAGATTCCCTTACAGATTCTAAAATTTACAATTTATAAGACCTTAGGTAAGTTGCCTAATCTTTCTAGCTCTTGGTCTCCTCATTTGAAAAATGGGTTATACTAATCACAAGTTTATTTGGACTTTGTGGGAACTGAATGTGATATCATCTGTAAATTACAAAGCGCAGCTCTTAGTGTGTAATAAACATCAACAAATCTTAGCCATTTTTAAAAATTTTCACAAGGAAATTGAGTCTCCATGAGAATAAGTAATTTGCCCCAGGTAGCATAGCTTGTAAATGTCGAAGCCGAGGTCCTAAGGCAGGTACATGTCCAAAGTCTGTGCTCTTTCCAGTTTATCACCGGCTGAGGTCAGTAAACTTGACACCTGTCATTGTAAATACTGAAAAGCTTTTCTACTTGCCTTTACTTTTGGATACAAGTCGGTTAATAGATGGTGGTCGTTCACCTCCCATATTCACTTAATTTATCAGCTGCCTGTTTTTCTCCTAAGGGTGGTTACTTATGCCTTACGAAGTCATCTATCTTAACTCCAGACCTTTGCAATAAGAAGCTGGATGGGAGACAAAGAATACTCTAGCCACAGACATAAACACATGAGGCCAGGAATTGGTTGACCTCTCACAGAGCCCAGCATCTTAATTAAAGTGATATGAGCGTGCCATGAGAAGTAAGGGCTCTTCTGCTCAGAATCTTCCAAATAGGGCTTTCTACCTATTATTGTTTTTACACATTAACTGAAATAAAGGCAGGTCTATGTTAAACTTGTTCGTATTATCATTAGTTATTTATTTCAAATACGTATATCTGTGAGACAGGTTACATGGTAAAGAGCAAGGTACCCTCAAATGTGAACTTGAGGTTCAAAGCTACTTTCCCTAATAAAATTAGAGGGAAGCGCTTATAACAAATAAGCCCAGTCATGTGTAGAAGGAATTACCTGTCCCAAGTGATCCTTGGTACCACTGGAAGTCAACTAGAAGATATTGCTTATAATTGAAAAAAACTTACATTGTACCCTGTTTGAAGAATAGTGCTGTCTTAGAGGATGAAAAGTTAGGATAATCTAGGTACCAGTTGCCATGCTAGAATTTTCCTATATTCTTTTTCATTAAATTTCCACAACAATTTGGGAAGACCTCTACTGCACAGGTGAGAAAATGGAAGTGCGAGAAAGCTACGTAATTTGCCCAAGAGCACAGAGCTGAAATTTAAATCAAGGTCTGACTCCAAATTCCATAACGTTTTAATAGAAAAGTAAGAATTTGAATGTCTCCAAAACTGTCCAGAGAAAAGTACAGTCTCAGTGGTGGATTCTGATTCCTAAAGGAGGTAATTCTCTGCAGCAGAATTGGAGTTTTCAAGCTCTCATTGCTTGGAGGTCACTAACCAGCGGGGCCGTCAATTGCTCAGATTCCCCAAGCACCAAGCAAACATCTGTTTCACATAGACGCTCCACGTGCTTTTCCAGAGGGGAAGACACCGATCCCCTTAGCACTTTCACTTTCATGGTTAATTAGTAAACGGTCATTCCGATTTATCCACCACCGCCGTGCTAGCTTGATCACCGAGAGGCATTCTCCAGACTCTGTGAGTCCTGATGAAATAAAATTTATATTTTAAGGCAGGACAAGAAAAAAATTAAACATAAAATTCTCTCTCTTTGTTTGTTTGTGCCGTGTGCACCTGCATTACACCTTAACCAGAGTTCCTCAAAGATGGGAAGCCCTGCTCAACCGTACAGATCAATTTTTGTCTTTCTTCTGATGCTGGCAGTGTCACTTCTTAGAAGAATAGCGTTCTTTCCCAGCTCTGTAGGGGGTCATGGTGACTTGCTGTTCACTTTGCATGTATGGATCCTTGGTGAACTTTACGTAAAATAGCCACATGTCATTTTGTTTAATTTTAATTTTTTTTTTTGGTACGCGGGCCTCTTCACTGTTGTGGTTTCTCCCGTTGCGGAGCACAGGCTCCGGACGCGCAGGCTCAGCGGCCATGGCTCACGGGCCCAGCCGCTCCGCGGCGTGTGGGATCTTCCCGGACCAGGGCACGAACCCGTGTCCCCCGCATCGGCAGGCGGACTCTCAACCACTGCGCCACCAGGGAAGCCCATAGCGTGTCATTCTGATGTGTGATCCTTTGTCTCAAAAATGTATATGACTGTGCCTTCGACTGCTAACAGGCGGAGCAGTTCTCAAAGCTTTATGAGAATCTGCTTCCAGAGTTATAATCCTCAGTTTGGCTAGAATAAAATTCCCTTTTTTCTTCTTAACTTGTTAATTAATTGAATTTTTGTCAACAGTTCCCCCCCACCCCCCAGTAATGGAGTTTCCGGGCCTGTGAGAGCTTCTCTATGGCCGCCTTGTCATCACTGCTGCCAATTTCAATGGTGGTAACAGGGAAATTCAGCCTCTCTGTCTAGGTCCGTCTCTACAGGACATGAGGCTTCGTTGGTTAGTGTAAAGTCAGATCTCCTAATGCTTAAGCAACACTTACACTTGCAACAGTTCCATAAAGAAGTCAACTAATATTTTTCGAGCATCTGTGGGCCCAGACATCATCCTAAATACAAAGGGCTATTTAGACTCTAATTCAAAGAGATTCACTCTTGGAATCCACTCTGGAAACCACAGCCTAGTAGAGGAGCTCATAACTCCTCATCAGAAGATCACAAGTCATCTGAAGGAATCCAGGGAGGTCAGCTGTGCTTTAGAACAGAGTAGAGGGACATCCAGTTCAGTAGCTCCAACGTAACCCAAGGCTGCCACAGTCAGCCAGCGTAAAACCCAGTGTCAGGGGAAGGGGGACGCCACTCTCTTCCTTCCAGGTGGAGGTGGAAGTCTGGGCTCCCCACGCAGCCTCTGTTGACACCCCAAGGTGGGAGGAACCCCTCATTACCACTGGGTGGGAGTTGGGGTCCAGCTCCCTCTGTGAGCCTGTGCTGATAACACCCTGGCACCATGATGTCCCGAGGTCCCAGGTCCTAGCCAGTCTGCCTTCTCCCCACCTTTCAAAGTCTCCTCAGGTTCATTTTATAGATAATATCCAGTGTTTTTAGTCGACTCAGCAGGAAGAATAGAAGAAAGTACTGCTATTCCACCTCCTGTACCCCATGTGTCAATCCGGAAGCCAGCCTGCCCCACGGCGACTCTGCTGGGCCAGGGTTGAAGGTTGTGTCAAGATGATGTCTCCCCTGAGGGATAGGGCTACCCCATGGGTATTTCCCTCCCCTACTCCTATCTGGACCCTCGGTCTCACGGCCTAACCACATACTGGAAGGACCCAGTTCTTGGCAAGGTGGAAGGGCTGGGAATTGGATGAGAAAACAACCATTCATCTCAGCATTTACTTCTGTTCTCGCCAACTACCACAATGATAAGCCATATGCCGTCCTATATTCCTGGCTAATAACCAGCAAGGAGGAAATGAGCACACTTAGGAATTACCCCATTAATGTTCTTCAATGTGCAAATCCAAGTGTTATTTTAAGTAATTTCCCTGCCGAAGTAATCACTTCCCACCACGGATGTCTCGTTTTGAAAGTAACCTTAGAGATTATCTTCTTTATATTACATGTACATCTTTACATTGTAAATCTCCTTTCAACCCACAAAGTTTGATTTTGCAATGGCCACTGGCTTACAAGAATCAACGCAGCGCCAGCTAGATAAAAAATACACTTGCTCACCTGTATGCAGTGAAAACAGAAAAGCAGTTACTACCAAAGTCTGTTTGGAGAGTCAACGTCTTTGTAAATACATCAAATAACAGCTGTGACATGAAATTAAAGCACATTCGGATATACTGCTAAAAAGACTGTCTTTGTAGTAGAAGTCAATGCTAAATCCTCACAAACATGATAAAGTAAAACGAAACATTCTCATGAATGAGAAAATGTAAAAAATCAGAAACTGAACAGAAAACCTGGATTTACTCTTTATTCTTCAGCGTCTTCAGATTTTGTCTATGTGTCTTCTGCACGACCACTGAAAATTGCCCATCCTGGTTCATTTTCCGTAAGCTCCTGAGTTATGATGTCTTTGTTATTATATTTTGACAATGTGCAGAACCTCGGGAAGGTGCTTATTGCTGGAGACGCCCAAGCCTCCTCCTGCCTTCCTTCCCACTGAACTTGAAGGCATCCACCGTACAATGTAGGAAGTGACGTGAACGTGAGCCGTTGCGGGCAGGCAGATGCCAGCCAAAGAGAAACAGGCAGGTTATGTTTGAGGTCTTTTCATCTCTTGTGAAACCTTAACAAGAGCAATGGGTCTAATTTTGAGTCTTACAGCTGTGAGAAGAGGATCCGAAAAGAAAACTCTCCACTCCTACCCTCTAGCTAAAATTAGCAAACAAACAGAAAAATCTGTCATGGCTTCTGATTGGCTTGCAAATTCAAACACCTTTTCTGATTCTTTGCCACCTTTCCTAACGCAGCCTCACGACCAGCCTGCCTGATCCACAGGAAGGCTAAGAATCCAGTGAGCCAGTCCATCAGTCCCTGTGCCCACTAGGCACCATCCACAGGCCACCGTCGTTCACCCACATTTGCTTAAGGTCACTTTTTTGCAAATATAAACAAAGCATTTTCTCTATGTCATGTATCAGCTGAAGTGGAGGAGATAAATATAATAAAATTCAACCCTGGAACTGCGTGCCTTGCACTCATTTATTCTGGAATGTTCTCCACTCCTGCCCAAATGCCGCCCTTCCCCAGAAGTTCTATTCCTTCCATGCAAAACTCGCTTTGATATCCTGTATTATTTTCATGCATAAAGGAGCTGAAACTGCCCACAAACACACACACATTCTTATGATGCTGTCAAGGGGTATCGCGTGTGTACCACCCCTACCCCGCATCACACCTCCACTCCCGACCCTCCACAAAAGAGCTCAAGGGTTATTTTAGGAGGAGAGTTTATGTCCTACAGCAGGTGGTAGAGTGGAAGTCCAAACCCCAAACTCTAAGACTGTCCCCTTTCTGGACAAACAGGATCACCAAGTTTTATCCCTGGGACAGGATAAGGGGATTAACATTTCTTGAGACCCTTTAAGTACATATCTCATTTAATCCTTTCAGCAATCCTAATAGATACCATTATCTCCATTTTTTACTTTTATTTTTATTGTGGTAAAACACACATAACACAAAATTTACCATTTTCACCATTTTTAAGTGCAGTGGCATCAAGTCCATTCACATTGTTGGGCGCCCATCATCACCATCCATCTCCAGAGCTTTTCGCCTTCCCGAACTTCAATTTAGTACCAATTAAACAATACCTTCCCATCCTCCTTCCGCAGCCCCTGGTGACCATGATTCTACCTTCTGTCTCTGTGAATTGACTGCTCTGGGTCCCTCGGGTGAGTGGCATCATAGAATATGTGTTCTTTCATGAGTTTCTTATTCCACTCAGCATAATGTCTCTAAAGTTCATCCATGGTATAGCATGTGTCAGATTTCCTTCCTTTTTAATGTGAAACAATATTCCCTTGTATAGATGGACCACATTTAGCTTAGCCCTTCATCCATCTATGAACCTTTGCATTGCTTCCACCTCTTGGTTATTGTGAATAATGCTTCTATAAACATGGGTGTGCTATTATCCCCTCATCTGAAAAGTGAGGTTTTCTTACCATAGCTCTGGGGATGGAGTTCAAACTCAGGAGAGTCAGACTCCAAGATACACATGTGGCTCTCCCCCGGGCTGCCTCTCCTGCATTTATGCAAAGGAATTTATCAACACTGTCCTCACCAGGCTGCAGAGGAACAAAAAGATACTAGTGTCCCCTGCAAGGTGCAGAGGTAGAAGGTACACTGGTGGTTACCAGGGGATGCAGGGGGTGGGGGTGGGGGTAGTCAATGTGTATCGAGTTACAGTTACACAGATGAGTAATTTCCAGATATCTGCTGTACATCATAGTGTCTGCAGTTAACTCTACTGTACTGTGCGCTTAAAATTTGTTAAGAGGGCAGATCTCATGGTCAGAGTTCTTACCACACACACACACACACAAAACCACAAACGGACACAAGGAAACTTTTGGAGGTGATGGATATGTTTACTTTCTCTGATTGTGATGATGGTAACACATGTGTATCCGTGTATCCACACTTACCAAATTATACACATTAATGATGTGCTGGGTTTTTGTATATCCATTATACCTCATTAAAGCTGAGGGAAAAACAAAGTAAAGAGAATGAACATTGAGACACCTTCTTGCTGAGATTCTGGGTTGGAGAAGAAATGAAGGTCACTGGCACTGAAAAAGTCTGAATTTCATAAACAGAGAGGCCCCATACTCCTGAGCCCAGAGCCCAGAGTGAAATGGGAGCCTGTGCGTGGGGTAAGATGAAAAGACCAAAATGTTATCAAAGATGAAACCTGTATAAACATTGTTCTACAGGCAAAGTATTCATATTCCCGTATTTTATTCTTCTCTCCAAAATATGTCCTAGTCAGGCTACTTTGTGCTCAGTAGAGAAAGCCCTTGATAACCATTATCAGGAGAAAGAAAAGCTAAAATCCATTGTTGTACAGGGAAAAAAATAAACTGAGATGGGATGGAGAGAAGGAAAAATAATACTTACGTGTAAACCAAATGATAATAAAATTACAATAGGAGTAAAATAGTCAGTGCATAGAAAATGTTTTAAGTAATACGAAGTGGGGACTTCCCTGGTGGTCCAGAGGTTAGGACTCCGTGCCCCCAATGCAGGTGGCACGGGTTCCGTCCCTGGTCGGGGAACTAAGATCCCACATGCCTCGCGGCACAGCCAAAACATAAAAATAAAAAAAAGTAATACCATGTGGTCGTTTTGTATCCTCCCAAACAATATTTTTAAGAAAAGAGAGTGCTTTCTTAGGGATTTATTCTGATTAAAAATTTGAAAACAGAATTTATAATCCAGAGACAAGTAGTTTTATCCTTTTATTCACGATAAAGAATACAGATTGAATAATAATAATACCTTCTCATTAATATATGAATTTTTAAACAATAAATATGTTGCCTGCGTTTGAACTCTATATGGCCACTTACTGATTGACAGCAAAGGAGGACAAAACGCTCCCGTCCACCCTCTCTCTTAATCGGCCACCGTCCTTATTTTGAGAAACATTCATTGAGGACTTTTTGCTTCACCCTGCATCACATGTAACTTGTAGGAGACACTGCAGCTCACAATTTCACACCCAATGGTCTGCTCACTTTTCCTTCCTTGCAGAAGTGGGTTACCTACTACACTGTAATCAAAATACTGAAGAAATGGAAATCTTAGTTAGAAAAAGGCAGTAACTCTGTATATGAGATAGCTTGGCCTAAATACATTCACGATTTAAGTGAAATTAAAAATAACTTTAGATCCCTTTGCAAAGGCTGGAAACTCAATGATTTAAGGGTAACAGATGCGGTCAACATGAATCTTTCTAGTTATACCAAGGTGACATGTGAGCAGCCGTAAGCTAGAGGGACTCACACTGTATGTCCAGGAGGAAAAACAGAATTCTCCTGTGTCAGCAACTTTGAGTAAAGAGAGAGAGATATACTTTCAACGTCCCTACCTATGAACCCCTGACATAAAAGCTGGGAAAGAAATTATTAATTAGTAGCCAGTGGCTGGACCAAGGCTCAGGCAAGCTAAACTAAAGGTTTTACAAATACTTAACAAAATTTACAAAGTTTTACAAATTTTACATCAGCCCTGTTCTGGAACACCCCAGAAATTTTCTGCTTTGTACAACTCTTCTACCAGAGTTGGATTCCCTGGGAAGCCAGGTGAATCTGGGGGAGATGCAGGAGAGACAAAGAAATTAACATTTGTTGAGTGTCTTCTATGGCCCAAACTGTTTCCATATGTATTCTATAATTCCCAATAAAGAAACAATCTTTCTATTGATACATTGATAATATCACTCCCACTCAGAAAAGCTGGGTAACTTAGCTGAGACCAACACAATCTCACTAACAGTAAACTACAGAAAAGAATCAGACCCCACAAAGCTACCTGCCCACCTCACCATCCCTGCCGTGAACAAAGGCATCACAGGTTTGCCCTTCCCCATGCATCATTAAGTGAAAAGACACTACTGAAAAGTAAATTAGTCCAGGAATATCATCAAGGCCACGGAAGAGAGATCAACATTTTACACATCTCCTAACGTGTGTCTTTATGGAAATGGTGATAAACACACCTGATTTACATTATATCTTCAACATGAGTTTCACTTGACTTTGCGTAATGAATTTTAACCTTCAACTTTGGGCACATGAAATTTAGATACAAAAGTCAAAGCAGTGGAGTAAGGCATGTCTTAAGGAAAGGGGAAAACAAAAAAATCAGCCCTTGCCAGACTCCTGGAAGATTTGAAAAAGAAAGAGCAAGAATTCTCTGGCTCCTAGAGAGGTGAAAATGAGAAAGCAAGTCAGAGATCATGACAAAGATGAAGCAACTGAAGGTCGAACTAGATAATTTCCAAGGTTTCTTCCCACTCAACAACCTATGATTCTATCGTATGAAGAGGGAAAATAGAGAGTAAGGGTCCCTTTGTAGTGAGACTTCAGTGAGCCCCCTACTCCCATATCTCCTTCCCGAGCTCGAGAAGCCAGGCTCTGAATCCTTCACTCAGAATAATGAGCTCTTTGCCCAAGGAACCCAATCTTCCAGATCCCAAGGCACTTCCTGATACCTCATGAAAGAAATCATGAAAAGGGTAGAAAATATTAACCCAATTACATTCAGAATCGGCCATATTTATTAAGCACTTTTAAGAGCCAGATTCTTACAGATGTTCTGATGGTAATTCTGAGTGAGGAGTACTCCCTATTTTCTTTTTAAATCATCTATATTGAGGTATAATTAATATCCAATAAAATACATCCATTTTAAGTGTACAGTTTGATGTTTTGATAAACATAACTACCAACACAGGAAGACACAGAATATGTCCATCAACCCATAAAGTTGCCCCATGCCAGCCCCAGGTGACCACAGAGATGCTTTATGTCACTGTAACTTATTGTTACCTTTTCTAGACTTTCATATAAATGAAACTGTATATAATAATGTTTTCAAGGTTCACCCGTGGCATTGCATTTATCAGTACTTCATCTCTTTTTATTGTTGAGTCGTATTTCACTGCACACATATGGATATGCTGTAGTTTATTTATACATCCATCTGTTGATAAACATTTGGGTTATTTCCAGTTTGAGGCTCTAATGAAGTAACATACTATAAACATTCATGAACGAGTCTTTGGATTGACACAAGTTTTGCTATCTCTTAGGTAAACACCTAGGAGTAAAATTTCTGAGTGTTATGGTATGTGTCTGATTAATTTTATAAGAAACTATTTTCCCCAGTAGCTGTGCCGTTTTGCCCTCCTACCAGACGTGGATGAGAGTTCTAATTGGTCTACAGCCTCATCGACATTTCGTATCGTTAGTCTTTCATCTTGGCCGGCACTGTGGGATCACATTGTGGTTCTAGTTTTCATGTCCCTGATGACTAATGATGTTAAGCATCTTTTCATTGGCCACTTTTTTTTTTTTTTTTTTTGCGGTACGCGGGCCTCTCACTGTTGTGGCCTCTCCCGTTGCGGAGCACAGGCTCCGGATGCACAGGCCCAGCGGCCATGGCTCACGGGCCCAGCCGCTCCGCGGCATGTGGGATCTTCCCGGACCGGGGCACGAACCCGTGTCCCCTGCATCGGCAGGCGGACTCTCAACCACTGCGCCACCAGGGAAGCCCATTGGCCACTTCTTTATCTGTATTCAAATCTGTTGCTCATATCACTTTATTATGTTATCTTACTAAAGAACTTTAAGTTATTTAAATATTTTTATATACATCCTGTGTCAGATATACATATTATGAAGGTTTTCTCTCAGCCTGCGACTGCTTTTTTGTTTTCTAAATAGAGTCTTTTGAAGAGCACAAGTTTTAAATTTTAATGAAATACAATATGCCATTGTTTATATAGTTCACGATTTTTGTATCTTCTATAAGAAAACTTTGCCTTCTCTAAGATCACTAAGATTTTCTTCTATGTTTTTCTTCTAAATGTTTTACAGTTTTCTTGTTTACATGTAGTCTAAGATATATTTTGAGTTCATTTTTGTGTACGATGTGAGGTAGGGCTTGGGGTTAATTTTCCCAAATGGATATCCAGTTGCTCAGGCACCTTTTGCTTTCAAGATTATCCTTTCTCCCGTCATGTTATCTTGGCCTCTTTGTTGAAAATTCATTGATCACACATCTGTAGGTTGGCATTTTCTTCTTGACAACAAAGAAACCATCTGGAAATAAAATGACTTCCCCTGGGTCACACTGTATTTCTTTTACTTGTAAATTTGTTTATAGCCCCAATCTTTTGGAAAGTTCTGAAGCAGCTTACCGAAATGCGTACAGCATAAAAACCAACAGCTACTAAGTACAGCTAAGATTCAACCCAGGTGTTTTCGTTTTAAATTCTGTGCTTCTTTTCTTTTTCCTTGACTGCCATACTCTACAGACTACTACTTCTCAGGCTCAGTCCGTGAATAAGTCCCCACCATATATCAACATTATCCCAGGGGCTGAGGATGGAATCGTGAAGAAAGCAGAGACGTTTGCCCTTAAGGAGTATACATTCTACTAGAAGAAGTCAGAAAATAAACACACAGTGGATATATAGGGAGCTAGAAAAAAAAATAGAGATAGATTAAAAATTCAGGCACTGACAAATTCTCTGAAAAAGATAAAATGAGGTATTATTGGTAATATGTTAGGAGAATGGCTGAATGAGTGTCATCACCTCCTTATGAAAAGATGACATTTCAATGGAGACTGAAATGGTAAACAGGAGTAAGAAAAGCTAAGGGTACGCAAAGTGCAAAGGTCCATCTAATCAGAATGGTGTGTTGAAGACGCAGAAAAAAGGCCAGGATTTACCACTCCTGGCTGCCCTGTGGGTTGTGGGATGAGAGAAGGAGGTGTGCTGAAGCCAGGAGGACCGACCGTGAAGGAGACTGCGGAAGCTGGCCATGAGAGATGAAGGTGGTGTAGCCTGGGGCTTTAGCAGTGGGGATGCTAAGTGTTCAGGGTCCATATATACTTAGAATGTAGAGCCATCAAGATGTACTTCCAGATGGAATGTCGGGAAGAGGGTAAGAGAGGGGTCAGGGTGTCTCCTAAGTGTGTGGATACTGCTGCCTTTTGCTGAGACGGGCCTGTTTAGGTGGAACTGGATTTGGGGAAGGGAAATGAAAGCAAATCAGCTCTGTTTGGACTATATTAAGTTTAAGATTCTTGAGATGTTTAAACATGGATTCTGAGTAAGCAGTTTGATATATAACATGGGAGCTAAGGGGAACAGTCCAGCATAGAGATATAAACTTGAGGGCATCAGCTAATATTCGAGGCCATGGGAACAGATGAATTCACCTAAGATGAGAGTGTTGTAGAGAACTTATCTTCTCACATGAAGATTTGGGGGAGAAAAAGAAGATTTTTATAAGAGACAACTATGGGTGTGTTATGGAGTAGAGTTCAAAAATTATAGAATAAATTGTGGCCACCAACAGCCATTTCTGGTGATGTTCACTTGCTATAATGTCTAACTATTAGTGAACTGTCAGCACTCACGGTGTATACCATATGCCTGAAACAATAAGTGAATTATACAATATCTCCTAAGGAGATAGATACTGTCATTATCCTCTTTTACGTGTAAGACAATTGAGCACTAGAGAAGTTAAGTGATGTGTCTCCCACAGACAGTGTCACTTCTGAGTCTAAAGTTGGCAAAATTTGACCATGACTCTGCACTACCATCAGTATCAGTAGTTTACATTTGCTATCTTAATTCCATCTAATCTAAAATGTCATTGATCATAGAATGCATCATTGTTTTATGTTCCATGGAGAGAGAAAAAAATTTCTGCCTATTAAACTGTGGCACAGTTACCACCTGGAATTTTTATATATAGTTCTTGAAAGAACTCATTTAGAATTAATTAGATCGAGATTGGTTTCATGTTAATTTTATAATACAAGGGAAAATAAAAGCAAAATATATCATTAGGGCTTTTCTAAAACTGTTTCATGTTTGAGCCCAACTCTTCTGAAATACTTTTTGTCTCAGAGATACACATTTTTTTTTTTTACCCCAAATCACCCTTTGTACCATTTGAAGTGCTGGTGTTGTAGCACTTCTTAAAAGAATCCATAACTCAGCTGAAAGCTATTATGTCTGAACTTTGAAGCCTGCTTTGCAATTATGGAGTACTGGTCTACTTTTGATCCTGACTCAGGAACGTTGACAAATACACCTCTTTCCCCATCTTTCCCACTTTCTCCCACGACTGTTTTTTCTCTAGAAGTTACAGGTGGAGACCTTGGCTTCCAGGTTATTTCAGCAAAGGCTGTCACCGCCTGCTCACTGATAGCCACGCCAGCACTGCCCCCTGGCCCTCAGAGGCGGTAAAGCAAAAACCGGTAGTAGACTGTATCGCAATTTCAGAGATGCAAAAGGTAAAACATGTCTGCAACGCAGAACTGATGAAATCCAGTATTTAGAGCAGGAGTAAGGGGGGAAATTAGGAAGACAAGCACTGCCCCAGAACAATAGGAAGGACCAACAGTGTTAAAAACAGGCAACATTGAGGGCTCTTTTGCTTTCCTGGATTTGCAATATTCCAGAAGCAGCCAGCCTTGCTTTTGTAAAAGCTGTGTTGAAAGATTGTAAATAAATTTATTGTTATTTTGATAATCTGAATTTTCTAATTTTCCTAAACTGAACCTAGATTATTTGTGTAATATTTTTAAAGCAATATTAAGTGATTCAATGTTTTCTTGTTTCATCCCGATTAATTTCACTAGTTCTTGTATATGTCCTAATCTATATAAAACATATATATAGTTTCAAATATATAACATATATATTTACATATACATATATATATTATATAGTGTGTGTGTGCATATATATAGCACAAGGGCATCTGCGTACAGAATGCTGGAGGTTGAAATACGTGCTTGTGACACACTTTTCCACAATGGTCACCTTAATCGTAACATGCACAGTGTTGCTAAGCGAAAGTCAAATACATATTTACAGGTAAAAGGCGCTGGTTATACGCCTGTTTCTTGATGAACTCTTGCTGTGCGTTTCAGTCCTTAAAATTTTCAAAGCGGAGCAGTGCCATCTGGTGGTACAATCCAGAGCTGCAGGCAATACCTGCCGTGACTCCAGGGCAGGTCCTCGGTCCTGCGTCCCTTTCGTTGAGAAGAAAATTATAGCCGAATTTGTGTTCCTGTTAGTGATGCAAGTCTTACAAACGATCACCAAAATGTCAAAAGCCCCAAACTCTTCTTAGTGGTGGCTGCACGTATCCAGTATTTCCTGTAAACGGCCGCAATAACTTTTCAAACCTTTTTACAAATTGTTGGATTATGTTGGCAAAGTCAGACACATTTTGCCTAAAGATAAACATGTTGTAATGATGAAAGGATTGTTTCTCTTATAGAATTACATCACAGTGACTTTTAGCCTATAATTCACTTGTTCATGTCATTTTACAAATTACTGATACATGCAAGAGTTATCACTATGCTGATGGGAGTGGGGAAATCCACCATCGTTTTTGGTCTGGTTCACCTCTATAGCTTTCAAAATACTTTCTTCACATACATCATCGCTCTTCTCCAATTCAGCCGCTAATGTGATCTTTTTATCCCCCTCATTATTGTTATTGCTTTCTTTTAAAATGCAAGAGTAAGACTTCCCTGGTGGTGCAGTGGTTAAGAATATGCCTGCCAATGCAGGGGACACAGGTTCAACCCCTGGTCGGGGAAGAGCCCACATGCCGCGGAGCAACTAAGCCCGTGCGCCACAACAACTGAACCTACACTCTAGAGCCCGCGAGCCACAACTACTGAGCCTGGGTGCCACAACTACTGAAGCCCGCATGCCTAGAGCCCGTGCTCCGCAGCAAGAGAAGCCACAGCAATGAGAAGCCCGCGCAACACAACGAAGAATAGCCCCCACTCGCCGCAACTAGAGAAAGCCTGCATGCAGCAATGAAGACCCAACACAGCCAATAAATAAATAAATGAATAAAAATTTAAAAAAAATAAAATAAAATGCAAGAGTAATACATGAATATGTGCTCACTGTCAAAAATGGTTTTAAGCACATAGGGGAAAAGTGAGCACCTACCTTGACTCCACCATAAAGCCATTCCTCTCCCCAGAAGGGATGTCCAGTTTGGATCCTTTCCTGTGAGCTTCCATGTGAAGGTGAAGAAATGAACATACCATCAGCAGAATGTTTTGGACCATCCGTTTCCACATGAAGTTGTTGTTGTAACTATAAACCCATCATTACCAAGGACTGTTGTAGCTATGCTTACAACATAGAGTCTTACTGGAACTATCACAAGAATTTTTTGTTTTGGAGTCCAAAGTATTTAAAGAACTTCCTGCTGGACTTGAACTAAAGCTTGGACTCTGTTGACCTTTCCCCAATTCTATGCTGAATTCTCCACAGCTCAAGTCCCTTCATGAACATGCACGTTCCCTTAGCTTAAAACTTCCCCAATTTTGCTATCTGGGGAGACACTGCTTTGGGAAAGATCCCCGGGGTTTTCCTTACTTGCTGCAAGTAATAAGAAATCTTTCTTTTGGAAAAGAAAAAGAACCTTCTCCTTCAAATGTACTGTGGATGTCGTGAAAGGAGCTGATAGTGATTAGGTAAATTACTGTATTCATCTATCCAGGCTGACATAACAAAATAGCACAGACTGGGGGGCTTAATAACAGGAATTTATTGTCTCACAGCTCTCAAGGCCAGAAGTCAAGATCAAGGTGCCACCTGGTTCAGTTTTTGGTGAGGCCATCTCCTCGCTGCGTCCTTGCATGGCCTCTGTGCAGGCGCAGAGAGAGATTTCTGATATCTCTTCTTATAAAGACACCAGTCCTGTAGGATTAGGGCCCCACCTGTAGGAGTGCATTTACCCTTAATTACCTCCTTAAAGGCCAAAAACAGTCACTTTGGGAGTTAGGACTTCAACATGTGACTTCGTTTAGTCCAAGACCTTGGCGGATATATTTCTCCTACCACAAGACTAGGGTGTGAAATATTTAATGCCTTTGATGCACCTTAACACAAAAAACTCACCTGGGGAGACAGTGTGTTGGCAGCCAGTAGGATATTAAAAACTGAACTCACTTCTTTACTGAACACAGACCTGGAGTCCCACATCAGCCATTCTGCTGAGTCCAGCTGATCCTGCAATCTGTACGTCTCTCCACACTTGAGCTGTGTAGCTCTGCAGGCTGAGAGAAGGGGTCCATCATAACAAGTAGTTCTGGGATCCCCATGTCATGCTCTGATCCCACATTGCAGAAAACCTTGACATTCACTTCTGTAGAGTACTCAACAGAACTGAAGGAGGTATCAATAGTTCTAATAAAGTTACTTTGATCAGTGCTCAAATCATGCATTTTCTGTCAGCAACCTCATCCCCTTCCCCAGGGAGGTATCAGAGTGCAGAAAGCAGGGTCCCAGTTGATCCCATGGAGCTGGCCACACATCTGATCCTCTCAGGAACTGATTAGCTTGAGTTTTCAAAGTCTATTCTGATACATCCCTTATTAATTTTATAATTTTATGAACAATTTTGAAATATACTATCTATTAAAACCATTGAAATTTTTGCTGCCCTAATTCAATCAGAATATTTTAAAGGATTGCTAGGAAAGTATGAGCCCTCTAGGTAATTTTTCTTCTAGAAAATATTAGCAAGTGAAATTGAAAGAATAAAAAAAATATTGATACAAAACATAAGTGATACTGTTCAGTGTTTCTGCCAGAAAGAAAAAATGATGACCATCATTGTTCCCAAAGGCATTTCCAGCAGTGCTTCAGGGAAGAGCTCTAGCTAACGTGTTTTGTAAAAGCACTTTTATATAACTTTTTAACCCAGATCTTATATGAAAAGTCACCTAAAATTTTAAATGGGAACATAGATAACACTCTCCCACACAATTTAAAAGTAGTCTTTTCATTTTCTCTCAATATTTTGGCTTCAGATCTTTCCATTTTCTACCCACTTTTTATTTGGTCGTTTTCAGTTCTTCAGGGCTGTTGAAACTGAATACTGCTCCCTGAGGTGTCGTACTTATACTACTCTTACCTGCCTGACTTATTGTACCTCCTCTTTACTACAGAGTTAAGTAGTAAAAAGGCTAAGGGATAGCGACTGGAGAAAAAAAGAATGTCAAAATATAATCCTGACATTTGTATTGTATGAAATAATGTCCAGGTTTCTTTGTTTGGCCCAGGTGATCATTTATTTATCAGCAATTAAAACATGTAGAGAACATACCCTTTTTAAAAATATTTTTAAAAGTTTTGGTGACTGGACTTCCTTGGTGGTCCAGTGGTTAAAATTCCACGCTTCCACTGCAGGGGTTGCAGGTTCAATCCCTGGTTGGGGAACTAAGTTTGATCTTGCATGCCTTGAGGCATGGCCAAAAAAAAAAAAAAAAAAAGAAAGAAAACATGAGAGAACTAATTGTCATCTGATCCAGCAATTCCAATTCTGGGTATACATCCAAAAGAACTGAAAGCAGGATTTCATAGAGATGTTTGTTCATAGCAGTGACAGCCAAGAGGTAGCGATCCAAGTGCCCATTGAGGGAAGAATGGACAAACGAAATGTGGTATTTCCTTACGATGGAATATTATTCAGCCTTAAAAAGGAACGAAAGGAAATATAAGAGCTAACACCTATCCTTCTCAAACTCTTCCAAAATATAGCAGTGGGAGGAACACTCTCAAACTCATTCTATGAGGCCACCATGCCCCTGATACCAAAACCAGACCAAAATGTCACAAAAAGAGAAAACTACAGGCCAATGTCACTAATGAACATACATGTAAAAATCCTCAACAAAATAAAGAAAAGAGAATCTAACAGCCCATTAAAAGGATCATACACCATGATCAAGTGGGGTTTATCTCAGGAATGCAAGGATTCTTCAACATATGCAAATCAATCAATGTGATACACCATATTAACAAACTGAAGGACAAAAACTATATGATAATCTCAAAAGATGAAGAAAAAGCTTTCAACAAAATTCAACACCCTTTTATGACAAAAACTCTCCAGAAAGTAGGCATAGAGGGAATCTACCTCAACATAATAAAGGCCATACATGACAAAACCACAGCCAACCTCGTACTCAATGGTGAAAAGCTGAAACTGTTTCCTCTAAGATCAGGAAAAAGACAAGGTTGTCCACTCTCACCACTATTATTCAACATAGTTTTGGAAGTTTTAGCCAATCAGAGAAGAAACAGAAATAAAAGGAATCCAAATCCGAAAAGAAGAAGTAAAACTGTCGCTGCTTGCAGATGACATGATACTATACAAAGAGAATCCTAAAGATGCCACCAGAAAACTACTAGAGCTAATCAATGAATTTTGTAAAGTAGCAGGATACAAAGTTAATGCACAGAAATCTCTTGAATTCCTATATACTAATGATGAAAAATCTGAGAGAAATTAAGGAAACACTCCCATTCACCATTGTAAAAAAAAGAATAAAATACCTGGGAATAAACCTACCTAAGGAGACAAAACACCTGTATTCAGAAAACTATAAGACACTGATGAAAGAAATTAAAGACGATACAAACAGATGGAGAGATATACCATGTTCTTGGATTGGAAGAATCAACATTGTGAAAATAACTATACTACCCAAAGCAATCTACAGATTCAATGCAATCCCTATCAAACTACCACTGACATTTTTCACAGAACTAGAACAAAAAAATTCACAATTTGTATGGAAACACAAAAGACCCCAAATAGCCAAAGCAATCCTGAGAAAGAAAAATGGAGCTGGAGGAATCAGCCTCCCTGACTTCAGACTATACTACAAAGCTACAGTAATCAAGAGAGTATGGTACTGGCACAAAAACAAAAATATAGATCAATGGAACAGAATAGAAAACCCAGAGGTAAACCTACACCCATATGGTCACCTCATCTTCGATGAAGGAGGCAAGATTATACAATGGAGAAAAGACAGTCTCTTCAATAAGTTGTACCGGGAAAACTGGACAGCTATATGTAAAAGAATGAAATTAGAACACTTCCTAAACACCATACACAAAAATAAACTCGAAATGGATTAAAGATCTAAATGTAGGGCCAGACACTATAAAACTCTTAGAGGAAAACATAGGCAGAGCACTCTTTGACATAAATCACAGCAAGATCCTTTTTGACCCATCTCCTAGAGAAATGGAAATAAAAACAAAAATAAACAAATGGGGTCTTCTCTGGTGGCATGGTGGTTGAGAGTCCACCTGCCGATGCAGGGGATGCGGGTTAATGCCCCGGTCCGGGAGGATCCCACATGCTGCGGAGCGGATGGCCCCGTGAGCCATGGCCGCTAAGCCTGCGCGTCCGGAGCCTGTGCTCCGCGGCAGAAGGGGCCGCGGCGGTGAGAGGCTGGCATACCACACAAAATAAATAAATAGATAAACAAATGGGACCTAATGAAACTTAAAGCTTTTGCACAGCAAGGAAACCGTAAACAAGACGAAAAGACAACTCTCAGAATGGGAGAAAATATTTGCAAACGAATCAATGGACAAAGGCTTAACCTCCAAAATATACAAGCAGCTCATTCAGCTCAATATCAAAAAAACAAACAGCCCAATCCAAAAATGGGCAGAAGACCTAAACAGACATTTCTCCAGAGAAGACATACAGATTGCCAACAAACAGATGAAAGGATGCTCAACATCACCAATCATTAGAGAAATGCAAATCAAAACCACAGTGAGGTATATCACCTCACACCAGTCAGGATGGCCATCATCAAAAAATCTACAAGCAATAAATGCTGGAGAGGGTGTGGAGAAAAGGAAACCCCCCTTGCACTATTGGTGGGAATGTAAATTGATACAGCCACTATGGAGAACAGTATGGAGGTTCCTTAAAAAACTAAAAATAGAACTACCATATGACCCAGCAATCCCACTACTGGGCATACGCCCTGAGAAAACCATAATTCAAAAAGAGACATGGGGACCTCCCTGGTGGTTCAGTGGATGGGGCTCTGAGCTCCCAGTGCAGGGGCTCTGGGTTCAATCCCTGGTTGGGGAACTAGGTCCCACATGCATGCCACAGCTAAGAGTTCACATGCCACAACTAAGGAGCCCGCCTGCCGTAACTAAGATGAGGTACAACCAAGTAAATAAATAAGTAAATAAACAATTTTTTTTTAAAAGAAAAGAGACATGTACCACAAAGCTCATTACAGCACTATTTACAATAGCCAGGACATGGAAGCAACCTAAGTGTCCATCGACAGGTGAATGGATAAAGAAGATGTGGTACATATATACAATGGAATATTAGCCATAAAAAGAAATGAAATTCAGTTATTTGTAATGAGGTGGATGGTCCTAGAGTCTGTCATACAGAGTGAAGTAAGTCAGAAAGAGAAAAACAAATACTGTATGCTAACACATATATATGGCATCTAAAAAAAAAATGGTTCTGATGAACCTAGGGGCAGGACAGGAATAAAGACGCAGACATAGAGAATGGACTTGAGGACACGGGGTGGGGGAAGGGTAAGCTGGGACGAAGTGAGAGAGTGGCATGGACATATATTCACTACCAAATGTAAAATAGATGGCTAGTGAGAAGCAGACGCATAGCACAGGGAGATCAGCTCGGTGCTTTGTGACCACCTAGAGGGGTGGGATAAGGAGGGTGGGAGGGAGACGCAAGAGGGAGGGGATATGGGGATATATGTATATGTATAGCTGATTCACTTTGTTATAAAGCAGCAACTAACACACCATTGTAAAGCAATTATACTCCAATAAAGATGTTTAAAAAAAAAAGGAAGGAAATTCTGACACGTGCTACAACATGTCTGAACCCTAAGAACATTCTGCTGAGTGAAATAAACCAGTCACAGAAAGACATAGAACACGATGCTACTTATCCGAGGTCCCTAGAGGAGTCAAATTCGTAGAGACCGAAAGTAGAATAATTGCCAGGAGATGGGGGAGAAGAAGGAAGAGGGAGTTAGGGTTTGATGGGTTTGGAGTTTCAGGGTTGCGAGTTGAAAAATGCGAATACCTTTAACAGTACATCTCGCACAGCAAACTGTCGCGCAAAGCGCAACTTAACTTGACACTACTGAACTGTTTACCTGCGATTTGGAATAAGAATAATCAATCTGGTCTTTGTCCCCATTTCTAGGGCAAAGCTCCTAAAACCTTGGAATTTCCTGTGATGAGAGTGACAAAGTTGTCTTTTGTTGTGTTAACGAGGTGACTTTTGGCTCTGAGAATGGGAACTGGTTGCAGGTGAGCCAAACTCGTGATTAGAGGTTGGAGTTTTCAGTCCCAGCCCCTCCAGCTACTGTTGTTGTAGCACATCTGCCATTTACAGTCATTTAGATTGTTTCCAGTGATTTTCTTAGGTCTTGACCCTTGCAATTACATTAGAAATCAGCCAATCCCACTGTCTATACCCAAGATAGACCTATATTCTGTGAAAAAATTCTCCAACATGGGCACAAAAATACACTGAGTGTTCATCGCAGCGCTGTGATTTTTCTCCTTCACTAGTGGTTTGCTGAGTGCTGGGGGCTTTGTTGCTGCCATATAGTCTCTGCAAGCAGCAGAAAGTGGCAATGCAGCGCCCCATCTCTTCAAGGGACCACCCGGCCTTATTACCACGGCCACCCTTTGCCTGAGCTGTGAACGCGGCCCAGGGTGGTAGATAAGGAGGAAAACAAAGGAGCCGGGGCGCTGGATCAATGACGCTCCCTGCAGCTGGAGGCCTGTGAAGTGTACCATTTTTAGGGTGCAGTGTAAACCTGGATCCAGGGGCTCTTGTACGGTGCTATGTCCCCTTCTATGCTATCTTTTGATAAATACATGGATCTGAGAACCAAGGGGTAAAAGCAGGAGTGGTCTTGCTCCCTATCGCTCCCAGTGACTCGATCAGGGAATTCGTGCGTCCCATCCCCCCACAGGCCTAAGCTCTGTGGGTCTGGAGGTCCTGCTCCCAGAGGGAGGATGTCTCTAACCAGGGCACAGTAAGAGTCACACAAACTTTAAACTGTAAGACTCACATTAAACAAATTTTGACGACTTGTGCCCAAAGACTAACAGGATATTGGTAGGGAAAAGAAGCATAGGTTGGAAGTCAATGACGGATAACCAACTGAAGACTTAAAATAGGATGGATAATTTTTCATGAGCATTTATGCTTCAAGATGTTCAAAGCAACAACTCATGAAACTACGAAGGAGAAGTCATTAGCAACCCTAGTTGGAGATTTGCACTCACCCCACTCAGAACCGGATAGAACAAGCAGAACATAAGATTATAGGAAACTATCACAATCATTCAGTGCTCCACTCTTACACTCGACCCCTGTGAGTACAGACACCCATCATGGGCCCTTTGCAACCTCCCGTGGGAATCAAAGGGCATGGGAACCAACCAGCTCGGAGCTTTGGTTAACGTTTTTACCGTTACATAAAGTCCTATGTCTCTGACTCCGGAGTCCTGTGTTTTCTGACAGCATCCATGAAGCAGTGCAGGCTAATCTGTCGGCTTGCAAAGAAATAAAATCCCAGACCCTGCCCATTTCTTCACACAGGCCCAGAGGGTTCATCTACTCAGACTTGGCCATCTCGAGTTTCAGATCCCATTCCTTCCCTGTCAGGCATTTACACCCCTGTGTAGCCCCTTCTCTCGAGTCTGGCCTGGCCCCGTGAGCCATTGCCTACCAATTAAATATGGTGCAAGGGGCACTGTGTGTCTTCTGAGACTAGGTCACAAGAAACCTTGCAGCTTCTGCCCGGGTTTCTAAGAACACTTGCTCTGGGGCAAGCCAGCTTTGCTTTAAGAAGTCCAAGTAGATAAAGAAGTTGTGGTACATATATACAATGGAATTTTACTCAGCCATAAAAAAGAATGAAATAATGCCATGTGCAGCAACATGGATGGACCTAGAGATTATCATACTAAGTGAAGTAAGTCAGAGAAAGACAAATACCATATGATATCACTTATATGTGGAATCTAATAAAAAATGATACAAATGAACTATTTATAAAACAGAAACCAAATCACAGATCTCGAAATCAAACTTATGGTTACCAAAGGGGAAACGTGGGGGGACGTGACAAATTACGAGATTGGGATTAACATGCACACGCTACTATATATGAAATAGATAACTAATAAGAACCTGCTGTAGGGCTCAGGGAACTCTACTCAATACTCTGTAATGACCTACATGGGAAAAGAATCTGAAAAAGAATGGAGATATATGTATATATATATATATAACTGATTCACTTTGCTGTATGCCTGAAACTAACACAACATTGTAAATCAACTCTACTCCAATAAAAATTCAAAAAAAAAAAAAAAAAAGAAAGAAATCCAACTCTCCTGGGACCACCAGGTTTGAGGAAACCCCAAGCAGCCACATAGAGTGGGAAGGAGATGCCACACAAGAGCCCAGGGACTTCAGCCCGCCCAGCTGAGATGCTGGGAGGATCCTTGAGAGGGTTCTCAGGAGCTCAGCCCCACCTGCCATCTAAGGGTAACTGCATCGGAGAATGCAAGTGAGGACCAAGCAGCTGAGCCCAGTCAACTCACAGACCATCAGACACCGTCATAAATGGTTGTTTTAAGTCACAGAGGTCGGGGGTGGCTTGTTGCATAGCAGGAGAGGCCAGGAGAAGGGAATGAGGGGGCAGGGTCAGCAGAGGAGCTGACCATGGGTGAGCAGGTGAAGTGCAGCTTCAGGCTAGCTCCACAGGGAGCTCCTGAGTGAAAATCATTTAGTGCATCTCTATCCCGGCTCTTGTCCAGCGCTTTTTTTTTTTTAAACATCTTTATTGGAGTATAATTGCTTTACAATGGTGTGTTAGTTTCTGCTGTATAACAAAGTGAATCAGCTATGCATATACATATATTCCCATATCTCCTCCCTCTTGCGTCTCCCTCCCTCCCACCCCTCTAGGAGGTCACAAAGCACCGAGCTCATCTCCCCCGTGCTATGCGGCTGCTTCCCACTAGCTATCTATTTTACGTTTGGTAGTGTATATATGACGGGAATAAAGACACAGACCTACTAGAGAATGGACTTGAGGATATGGGGAGGGGGAAGGGTAAGCTGTGACAAAGTGAGAGAGTGGCATGGACATATATACACTGTCCAGGGCTTTTGAACTCAGCCTAGACCAGCCACCTCCCAGCGGCCAGGGCGTCAGGGGTGTGAGGCATCCCCTGGAGTGGGGCAGGTGGAAGCCCTCAGCCAGCGCACCTGTGCTGTCAGGGAAGGGGCACAGCAACGGAACAGCGAAAGGGGACCAGGACACACCAGCAGTGTCTGCCACTCTCCCTCTGACAGCACCCTCTTCCAAACACCTCCCGCCCGGGTCCCGGAGGTAGCATCTAACTTGTCTTCCCAATTCTACCCTCATGGTTCTCCATTCTCCACGCAGCATCCAGAACCATCTCTTGCCTTGAGTTTAATCTGGGCACTGGGCGGGGAACCTTCCGCAGTTCTCCCGTTGTGCTTCGATAGAAGCCCGAACTCCCCGCCCCGCCCTACAAGGAGCCCAGTGGCCTGGCCCCGCCCAGATCTTCACTCCAACCTGCACCGCCTTCCCCAGTGGCCTTCCCGGGGCTCTGACTCCCCAGCCGCTGCGTCGGCTCAGAGCCTCTGCACAACTGTGGCTCTTCCTGCAGAATTTGTTCTCCAGCTGTCCTTGCATGCGGGCTGGGGGAGTGACGTGAGTCACAGTGAGGGACGGAGGGGGAGAGAGAGTGAGATAGAGAGAGAGGGAAGGAGGGAACTAAGGAGGGGGACAGGGAAGGAGAAAGGAAGGGAAGAGTGAGGAAATGAGACGGAGAGAATGAATGAGTGAGTGAACAAAAGCATTTGTATTCTAGAGAAAAATTAAATCTGTCTTAGGAGGCAAGAGTCATTGCTGTGAGGTTGGGTATTGGAAAAAACCCCAATTATTTCTGCATATAAACAGGCATAATATATTAAATATATATTTAAAAATAATATATAAAATATATTAAAAATATTTGCCGAGGCGGCAACCAATGAAAATGGACATTAGTAGAGGTTTAGAGCAGATCTCAAGGTCCCCGCACTGGGCTCAGTGTTAACCCATAACGGGGAAGCAAGATGGAAAGGGGCAGAGGTAGTGCCGGGAGAGAGACAAGCAAAGCCTAGGGAGGTTTGAGACCACAGCTGTTTTCCGAATGATCCAGAAGTATCCAGTATTTCAGGAACCAGTGCCGCTGTACTGATGTGCCTTGGTGTGAATATGTCCCCTGAATAGAGGCTTTTTAACAAATTTGAGTTCATACCATATATAACTTGGTGCCCTACTTTTTTCAGTTTAACGGTATATTGTGTGCAGTTTTCCATGGTGGACACTTTTTGGGTTCAGCCCTTTGCTTCCAAAAAGGATTTCAGGCAATTTCATTTTGAATCAGGGTGTTGAGGGGCACTTACTTCAGGCCACAGAAAATTCTTTTGAACGACCTCCTTCCTAATGGTGCGTCTAGTCCCCTTTATAAGTCGCTGGTCATTGGACATGGTAAACAACTGTCAATAAATGAAGGAAGAGGTAGATACTAAGTGCAGTCAAAACACCAAGGGCGGGGAGAGACGCTAACTTACGTTTTAAAATTGCAGTTACTGGGGTAACTGAAGACAACATTAAAAAAAAAAAAAAAAGCCAGCACTGGCAGAGAAGCAGCTCCCTGGAGATCTGTCTCACTGTGTTTCATCTGTTCTACTCACAGAAGGGCAGTATCGTTCGGTTTTTCGGATTGAATTTTACATAGATCCTGGGAGGATTAAAGATAATGAACGACATATTTCCTGGCAATTAAGCGAAGTGGCTGGTCTAGGTAAAAACGCCCCTCCGCTCGTAAGAAATCCTTCTTATTTGAACTCATATTTGAGTTTATTAGGATAAGAACATTACTTATTCAGTCAGCTATAAAGTACTATTTTTATTGCTGTAAAACATGACCAAGACACAAAACTAAAATAATTCATTATTGTTCTTGCAAATCATTTCAGTTCTTCAATTTTTCATTGCATTTTTTCCCCTTTCTTCCTTTTTCAGTCATTCACTTAATTCATGTATTCATGGTTTTCACAATTTTTTCAAGTTTTTGAGGACAAGCATGTTAGTTATTCTGTACCATCAAATAATATTTTCATTTTAGAACACATCAAACCTTTATTTTTAAGAATTTTAAGTTTGAGAAAAGCATATTTTGCTATTATTAAAGAAAAGGCTAAATTCCCTTTTAATACTAATAATTAGAGATTTATATTTTCACTAGGAGATTATAAAGTTTTAAAGTTTTCTACTACATTTAATATGTTCTAGTCAAGTCCCTCTCCACTGTCTTTTTTCTTTCTTTTTTTTTTTTTTTTTTGTAGAAACACCATAAAGGAAAATGTAACTCAGCGATCTGTGCCTCACCTTTGAAATTCATGAACTCCTAGGAAAACAGATCCACTTCTGCCCTAAATGTTGATGCAGTACTGTTAAGAATGGAAGATTCCAGGGCTTCCCTGGTGGTGCAGTGGTTAAGAATCCTCCTGCCAATGCAGGGAACACGACATACACAGTTCGAGCCCTGGTCCGAGAAGATCCGACGTGCCGTGAAGCAACTAAGCCCATGAGCCACAACTACTGAGCCCATGTGCCACAACTACTGAAGCCCTGACACCTAGAGCCCGCGCTCTGCAATAAGACAAGCCACTGCAGTTGAGAAGCCCACGTACCGCAACGAAGAGTAGCCTCCACTCGCCACAACTAGAGAAAGACTGTGCACAGCAACGAAGACCCAACACAGCCAAAAATAAATAAATAAATTAAAAAAAAAAAAAAGAATGGAAGATTCCAGAGGGAACTTCAGACTCCGGGGCACCAGGGTTTCCTTCTGAAGACCTGGGCCCTGTATCTGACTTGTCTGCAGGATTTCTCAGAGATGGGCTCATCCCAATTCCTGTCCAAAGGTGGTCAGTTGTCAGAAAGGAACCTCTGAAAACCTACCACCTGCTGAGCTGAAGTGTGCATCTCACGAAAGTCAATATTTTCAGCTTCCCTTTGTCCTGAATGTGTATAAAGGGCTTTCAAGTATTTATCCCTTTTATTGTGAGTATTGGCAGAGAAAAATGGCTTTCGTCTTTGATCCTTTTGTGTCGGGAGCCACATAGGAAGTGCCTTTGAGTTACAGCACAGACGAGACCCGTAGTGTCAAGCAAAGTTGATGCTATCGGGTACAAATATGGAGAGGCAAAGTTCTCCTCTGCAAAGCTGATGCTGTCAGACATAAATATGGAAAAGCAAAGCTCTCGTTTGCAAAGCTTCCTGAACACAGGGTGTCCTGCAACGGCCCCTCTTGCCCTTTTGCCAAGAGGCGCTCTCTTCTTACAATCTCCTTGCCCAGGGCTGGTGCCTGGGCTTTCCTGCCCACACTGAGGTTGAGGCCTCCTGGTGGCTGGTGCCGTGCAATTGGTCTCTCTTGCCCAGTGCTGTAAGCTGGGCCCTCTCTGGAGGAGAAACCTGGGTTCCCGAAGACATGTGACCAGAGCCGGGGCCCCGCCAGTTGGCGAGGGAATCCCAGGGCAGGTGCTGGGCGTGGAGGCCACGGGGGCATAGGCTACCAAGGTGACAGAGAACTGACCTTCTCTGGGGGCACTGCACCTCGCTCACTCGCACACCTCACATCTCCCTGCTTGGCCCCGGAGGATGGCTGGTTAGCCAGAGACGGGTAAGATTCCTCAGGGAAGGAACAACCTAAGACAGGCACAGTCGCAGAGGGGCCATCAGGAGAAAACTTGGGGGCCAACAGAGGTGGGGCATAGACCCTCACCCCCCAACTTTGCAGGAGCCTGAACCCTGTCCCCATGGCTGCTTCGCTTCCCACGCCCAGCTCAGATGGGAACCCAGGTAGCAGACAAGAGACCTGGCCAATGGCAACTGCCCTCCCGCCGCAGCAGGGCTTTGTTTCCCATTTCCTCCGTGGACCACAGCTTTCCTCTGTGTGGTAGCAAGGCTTTGCTCTGTGTGGTTCCCCTTGTCTTCCCCTGCCTTTACCTAAGGTGATTTTTGTTATTGGTGTTGGGAAAAATGTATAGTTTTAACGCAGGGGTTTAAGAAAAACCCCAAGTTAGGGTAAAAATCAAGAGAAGGATTATAGCTACTTTGGCTTTTTTAATGATTATATTTGAAAGTTTTATTCCCAGGCCAGGGCACTGGACTTGGGGAAATACAATGGTGGGAACATTTCTGCAGCAGCTTTTTACTCTGAAAGAAAAATTGAAAGAGTTATGGCCTCCCAGTGGAGTTATAAACATGTTGGGAAATACCTGGGTATGGTAGCGAGTTTTTATGCAACAGTGAGTTTAATCAATGAGTTTATGGTACAATGCCCGCTTCCATGATTTTTTAGAGGTATAAAAAATAATGTGTATTGTTTTGATTATTACGGTGGGGTTGGGAAATTTGTAGATGAAATGTTGTATGATTGTTTTTAATTATTAATAGAATAATGTGTTTAAGTTTATGATTTAGTCAAGCAGAATGTGCAGGTACAAGAACACCTTAATCTTCTGAGAAGAATAAAGAAACTGCAGACAAGTTCCTGAAGTTTCTGACGTAGATGTGATCAACATGTACCTAACCACAGAGGATGAAAGGGACTTTGACCACAGAAGATGAAAGGGACTCTGGGCGATGGGAAAAATACCTAATTTGTTTTGATTAATTTGCTGATGTAAATCACCTTTGTTTTATGGCTTATGTGGGGGAGTTTTTGGCGTGGGAATGAGGATGTTGAATTTGAAAATGAGATTTTTTATAGTATAAATACTTGGAAATCAGAAGAATAAATTTGGCAGATCCTTGCATCCTCTGAGGTGTCTTGTGTTCTGTCCACGCCGACTCCGTCTCCCCTTTCGGTGAAACCTGTTCAGCTGGGGCTGGTCCCCGGCAAGTGGCGCCCGAACAGGGACCTGAAGGGGTAAGTATTATTTTTTTCAGACGGATAGGAGTCTCACCGTAGGGTGCTGCAGACCCCCAGTTAGGAATACTGGTTAGGAAGGTGAGTAAGGCGGTGTCAAGATGGGACACGCTGAGTCCAAAGAGAGGCTCTTATTTATTGATATAGTTAAACATATGATAAATGGAAGAGGAATTAAGGTAACTAGTAAGCAACTAACTCAGTTTTTTCAGTTTGTACAGGAACAATGCCCATGGTTTCCAGAACAGGGAACAGTTAATATAGAAACCTGGCAAAAGGTGGGACAAACTTTGCAAATATATTACAGTCATTTTGGACCTGAGAAGGTTCCAGTAGATACTTTTACTTTATGGAACCTTATTAGAGAGAGCATTGCTCCTTTGCCTGAAGGTCAAAAGAATCCATATAAAAATCCTGTAGAAGTAATGGATGAATGTACTCCGTTACTTTCTCCAAAAACATCAAAAGAACCTGAGGTTATGGCTGCAGCTTTAAAAGATTGTAACCTCAAGGATGATGATTCAGAGGAGGAAATTGACTCACCTATTGATAATAAGTCTAATTTGTTAAAGAATCCTCCTTTTGATGATGAATTGCCTCCTGCAGATCAGGATGATTTAGATGCTGCTGCATATGATTATGAAAGAAGGAAATATGAACCCTATGGTGCTTTTTCAAAGCAAGAAATTAAGAAAAATAGGCTTAATTTACAGGATAAGCGCCCTTTGGGTCGTTTACCGACCGCCCCACCGGCACCTTTAAGTTCTTCATTTCTCCCTTTAAAGAGATTAAGACATTCAACTTTAAATGTTAAGGGCCTACCACCTCCACCGCCTTTAAAGGCTAGGGGCCCACCACCTTCGCCACCTTTTAATAAAAGCCAAGGCAAATATAAAAAGCATAGAAGAATAAAAGGTGACGATGATGATTATGCTTTAGCCGCCTGCTTTCCAGTCATTTATGAGGATGGTTTTGATGATGATGATGTATATTGGGATCCTTTGCCTCTAAAACTTTTAAAAGAACTTAAAAAGGCCTGTGTAGATTATGGACCGTTGGCGCCTTATACTATGACTCTTATAGATGCCTTGGCAAATAGATGGATGACTCCATATGACTGGATTCAGGTTGCAAAGGCCTGTTTATCTGGAGGACAATATTTGCTTTGGAAAACAGAATATGAAGAATGGGTGGCTAAGCAACATGCTTTAAATAAGAAATGGGATAAATTTGATATTACTAAAGATATGTTGTTGGGCCAGGGAGAATATGATACAACCCAACAGCAGATGCATATGGGAAAGGAGGCCTTATGGCAAGTAACTACGTGTGCAGTGAATGCCTGGAAGTCTTTGCCTTTGACTCCAGGAAAAGCCTCCACTTTGACAGATTTAAGACAAAAGCCTGAGGAGCCATATGAGGATTTTGTTTCTCGCTTGCTAACCGAGATAAAAAGAGTGATAACCGATGAGGATGCAGCTAACATGTTGGCAAAACAACTAGCCTTTGAAAATGCCAATCCTGTTTGCCAGAACCTGATTCGCCCTATTAGAAAAACTGGAAGTATTTCAGATTTCATTAAACAATGTTCTGACGTTGGTCCCTCTTATATGCAAGGGATTGCTTTGGCAGCCGCCCTAAAGGGAGAAACACTTCCTCAATGTATGATGAATATGGTTCAAAAAACAAAAAACCCTAAGGGACCAAAAGGAAATAATTGCTTTGCTTGTGGAGGCGCAGGTCATTTTAGTAGGGAATGTCCTAATAAAAATATACCTCCACCAGGTCCTGTTAGAATGATATCTCCTGGTAATGTTGGGGTTCCAAAGACTCCTTGCCAAAGATGTGGGAAAGGAAATCATTGGACTAAATTGTGTAGGAGTAAATATCACAAGGATGGACATATTCTTCCCCCTAATGGGGTTTCTGCAATGCCTCAGGCTGGCGCGCAGATGCCAATATTTCCTGCACCTGTTTTTCCAGATGCATCTGCTGGAACTAATTCGGGAAACTTATTTCGGGCCCGACCCCGGGCCCAACAAACAATAGGGGCAATTCACCAGACGCTCAATCCCTTTCTTCCCTCAGGGGAATCGATGAATTGTTCAGGGCCACCCCAGGCAGCGCAGGATTGGACCTCTGTGCCACCTCCGCAACAATATTAACTCCTGACTCTCCAGTTGTAAAAATACCAACTGGGATTAAAGGTCCATTGCCCCCAGGAATAATGGGCTTAATTATTGGTCGGAGTTCAACTTCTTTATCTGGCCTAATAGTGTTGCCTGGAGTTATTGATTCTGATTATACAGGAGAAATTCACATAATGGTGGCTCCCTCTAATAAAACACAACAAATTTATGTAGGACAAAGAATAGCACAGTTGTTATTGTTACCATATTATAAAACAGGAAAGAATGTTGTTCAGGAAGCAAGAAATGAGAAAGGATTTGGCTCCAGTGATATGGTATTTTGGATTCAAGAAATTACTAGAAATAGGCCTTTAAAAACTTTAAAAATTAATGGAAAGATTATTCAGGGATTGTTAGATACTGGTGCAGATTCTTCCTGCATAGCAGGAAAAGATTGGCCTAGCAGCTGGCCTACCCGGCATGCTGACAATATGTTAGTAGGTTTAGGAACTGCTCCAGCAGTAGCTAAGAGTTCCCAGATTTTAAATTGGGAGAATACTGCCAATAAACAAGCAGGCTCCTTTTGTCCTTATGTAATACCTGGCCTGCCAATGTCCATTTGGGGAAGAGACATACTTATGCAGATGGGAATGCTCTTGTATAGTCCAGATGACTGGGTCTCCTCACAGATGTTAAAAATGGGATATGACCCAGATAAAGGTCTAGGAAAAAATCACGAGGGAAGATTATATCCTGTGATTGCTGAGCCCAAAAATGATAAACATGGAGTGGGCTATCCAAATTTATAACGGGGGCCATTGTTTTAAAAGCAGCTGACCCTATAGTGTGGCTTTCAGAGGAACCTGTGTGGGTGGAACAATGGCCCCTAACTTCTGAGAAATTAACAGCTGCAGAAGAATTAGTGGAACAGCAATTATTGGCAGGACATATTGAACCCTCTAATAGTCCTTGGAATACTCCTATATTTGTTATAAAGAAAAAATCAGGAAAATGGAGACTATTACAAGATCTTAGAGCAATAAATAAAACCATAGAAACAATGGGGGCTTTACAGCCTGGACTTCCCTCTCCAGTAGCCATCCCTGAAAATTATGCTATTATAGTTATAGATTTGCAAGATTGCTTTTTCACGATCCCCTTACATAAGGAGGACAGAAAAAGATTTGCATTTAGTGTACCCTCTCCTAATTTTATTAGACCATATCAGAGGTATCAATGGAAAGTTTTACCGCAGGGTATGAAAAATAGCCCTACCTTATGTCAGAAATATGTAGACCAGGCCATATGTAATATAAGACAGAAATATAAAGAAATATATTTAATACATTATATGGATGATATATTATTGGCCCATAAGGATAAAGCCTACTTACATCAGGCATTGCAGGATATGATGGAAGCTTTACAGGAGTATGGATTAAAAGTTGCTCCAGAAAAAATTCAAACTGAACCTCCTTATAATTATTTGGGCAGATTAATACAGGAATTTTCCATTCAGCATATACCTTTTCAGTTAAGAACTGATCATTTGGTTACTTTAAATGATTTTCAAAAGTTTTTAGGAGATATAAATTGGATAAGGCCTTTGTTAAAAATTACTACTGTGGAATTAAAACCTTTGTTTTTGATATTACAAGGAGATTCTAACCCCTTATCCCCTAGAGAGTTAATTGCAGAAGGAAAACTAGCCATAGAAAAAATAGAAAAAGCTTTAAAAAATGTTTTTATTAAAAGATTGGATTATACCAAACCTTGGGATTTAATTATTTTAAGGACTCCAGTTATTCCTACAGGATTATTATGGCAAAATGGACCACTAGAATGGATACATTTGGCTGCTAGTCCAAAAAAGATTGTTGCCTTATACCCTTTTATGGTTAGTTTATTAATTATTAAAGGTAGAAAGAGAAGTAGAGAGTTATTTGGAAAAGATATGGATAATATAATTATACCTTATAATAAAGATCAATTAGAGGCCTTGCTGTTGTTAGAAGATTCATTAGGAATAGCCCTGGCCTCATTTAGAGGTCAAATTTTATTTCATTTGCCTAAAAGTGTATTGCTACAGTTTTTTAAGGAACATATGGTGGTTTTTCCTACATATTATAAGATGAAACCTTTGGAAGAGGCCATATTAGTATTTACTGATGGATCCTCCTTAGGGAGGGCAGCCTATATTATTAATAATGAAAAGAAGGTATTAAATACAGAAAATTGCTCAGCACAGCAATCAGAAATTATGGCAGTTATAGAAGTGATGAAATTAACCAGGGATAAGAAAATTAATTTATATACTGATTCCTTATATATAGTTAAATTATTTCCAGCAATAGAAACAGCAGCCTTTCCTGAAAATAAGAGTACAATAATTAAATTACTTAAGAGATTACAAAAAAGTATATGGGAAAGAACACAGCCTTATTATATAGGCCATATTAGAGCTCACTCTGGATTGCCAGGGCCTTTAGCAGAAGGCAATGCCTCTGCTGATGCCCTGACTAAAATTTTTATAGTAGATGAAAATAAAGTACAAGAAGCAATAAAATCTCATCAACTACATCATCAAAATGCTAATGCTTTAAGATATCAGTTTAGCCTATCCAGAGAAGCGGCAAGAGAAATAGTAAAAAATTGCTCTGTGTGCCCTACACAAACTAATGTACCTCAGCAAGGAGTAAATCCTCGAGGTTTGCGAGCTAATGATCTGTGGCAAATGGATGTGACTCATGTGCCTAGTTTTGGAAAGCTGTCCTATGTACATGTTTGTGTGGACACCTTCTCACATGTAATTGTAGCCTCAGCTAGGACTGGAGAGGCCTTTAAGGATGTGTGCCAGCACTTGATGTTTTGTTTTAGTTATTTGGGAATTCCCCGAAAGTTAAAAACTGATAATGGCCCTGCTTATGTTTCTAAGTCTTTTCAGCAATTATGCCAACAGTTTGGCATAGCCCATAGTACAGGAATTCCTTATAATCCACAAGGACAAGCTATAATTGAAAGAACCAATCAGGTATTAAAAAATATGATTTATAAATTGCAAAATGGAGATTTAAAATATTTTTCTCCTCATCATTTACTTAATCATTCCATGTTTGTATTAAATTATTTAAATATGAATGATAAAGAGAAAACTCCTATGATGAGACATTGGGAGATAAATGAAGAAAATGTGAAACCAAGGGTATTATGGAAGGATGTTTTAACAGGAAAATGGAATGGGCCAGATACATTATTAACTAGTGGTAGAGGATATGCTTGTATTTTTCCCCAGAATTTTGATTCACCAATTTGGATTCCTGATCGATTAATTAGACACCCTGAGGTGGGGAATTTATTAAAGCGTCTTTCAGAAAAGAAAATCTACTGCCGAGATGGCGGAACCGCAGTCACAGAAAGTGGGTCCTCCGATGACACAGCTGTCGCTTGAATCATTTTGCGATAAGGAGGTACAAACTTCTCCAAAAATTTTGGAGAAGAAGTTTCGTTCACGAAAAAGAAAGTATACTGCCTCCACCGTTGAAGCGGCTCCAATTACATGGGGAGCAATTAAAAAGCTTTGTCTGAATGCTGAAAATGCTATGAATGCTCAAGGAGTGCCTTTGACGACTGCTAATTTTTTTGTGGCTATGCTTAGCTTGCTTTCGGTTCAGGTAAGTGCCAACGGTACGTACTGGGCTTATTTTCCAGATCCTCCTATTTTACATACATGTACTTGGAAAGATTCTAATATTCCAGTAACTTCCTCATTTCCTGAATTAACCGATGGTAGTCGAGGAGCACAGGGCTATAAACAATTTGTAGTTAATTTTAATTATTCATTTACAGGTTAGATTGATTTTCCTCCAATATGCTTTTTTCTTGATTCAGGGTTAATAGGAAATAGTCAAATAAAAAATGGGTGTTTGTCAGTAGTTGATGCAGGATTTTTGACAGATTCCCCTAAAAGGCCCCCTAAAGAGCCAGTAGGAAGAGATAAAACCACAAGATATTTATGGTCATTGTTAGGGAAAGTTGTAAGACAAAATCAAGTTTTTGTTAATAAATCTTTGCCTAAAGTTGTTCATCCTTTTAAATATGATGATTGTGATGAGGCTGTAGGGGAAGCTACAAATGAATGGATTTGGATAAATATTAAAACTGGATATCCTTCATGGATATATTGTATGTATAATAAAGAAAATAAAATATCTATTCCTGGAATTAAATATTATATTTCAGACTGGAGTAGTAATTTTCCTGAAGGAGATTATAGAACATATTTAAAGTTAGGCTTGCTATACCCATGGAATGATACCTATATTTCCCGTCCATTAAAGATAAATAGATGGAATAGTCATGGATGGGTGGCTCCTATTTATACTTTTGTTTATGAAAATAAAACCTATTATCAATCTCAGTTATGGAGATTGCCCTTAACCACTCGTAAAATAACGCTAATTAGAGCTACTACCCATGTGGAAGAGTATTATGTTCAAACCTGTGTGTTATCTCCATATTCCTTATTGCTTTCTAATGATAGTGAAAAGTTGCAGATTATGCAGTATAATATGAGGTTTTATATTACTTGTCAGCAATGTATATTAACCACTTGCATTATTCCTGAAATGAATGTTTCAACTATAATGGTGTTAAAAAGACCAGCTTATATTGTGCTGCCAGTAGCGCTTAATGAATCTTGGTATACAGATATAGGGGCGGAAATTATAAGACAGGTTGGAGAGCTCATACGGCCAAAAAGATTTGTGGCTACTTTGATTTTGGGAATTTCCGCCTTAATAGGAATATTAAGCTCTTTTACTGTCGCAACATATGCTTTAGTGAAGGAAGTGCAAACAGCACAATATGCTAATGATTTATCAAAAAATATATCCTTGGCTTTGGCAACTCAAGAAGCAATAGATAGAAAGTTAGAAGCTAAAGTTGATGCCCTTGAAGAAGCAGTTTTACATATTGGTCAAGAACTTGCTGCTTTAAAAATTCGCTTATCTTTAACATGCCATAAAAAATATTCGTGGATATGTGTTACTCCTTTAAAAGTAAATTATTCTGAATATTCTTGGGAACAAATTCAAATGCATATTTTAAATGTATGGAATTCTAGTGATTTGGGAATTGATTTGGAACATTTACATACACAAATTTATGATATTGCAGCCTCTCAATATGATATGAATCCCTCTAAAGCTGCTGCAGAATTTTTACAAAATTTACAAAGTTATTTTAAAAATAATTCCTTTATGCATATTTTAATAAATTATGGGGCTGCCGGAGTGGTTATAATTTTGCTTCTTATTTCTTTTCCAGTCATTATCCGATTAATTCAAACTGCCCTTCAAAGTGTATACAGAACCAAAGTGGAATTACATACTGCCTTTTTAAAAAATAAAAAAGGGGGAGATGTCGGGAGCCACATAGGAAGTGCCTTTGAGTTACAGCACAGACGAGACCCGTAGTGTCAAGCAAAGTTGATGCTATCGGGTACAAATATGGAGAGGCAAAGTTCTCCTCTGCAAAGCTGATGCTGTCAGACATAAATATGGAAAAGCAAAGCTCTCGTTTGCAAAGCTTCCTGAACACAGGGTGTCCTGCAACGGCCCCTCTTGCCCTTTTGCCAAGAGGCGCTCTCTTCTTACAATCTCCTTGCCCAGGGCTGGTGCCTGGGCTTTCCTGCCCACACTGAGGTTGAGGCCTCCTGGTGGCTGGTGCCGTGCAATTGGTCTCTCTTGCCCAGTGCTGTAAGCTGGGCCCTCTCTGGAGGAGAAACCTGGGTTCCCGAAGACATGTGACCAGAGCCGGGGCCCCGCCAGTTGGCGAGGGAATCCCAGGGCAGGTGCTGGGCGTGGAGGCCACGGGGGCATAGGCTACCAAGGTGACAGAGAACTGACCTTCTCTGGGGGCACTGCACCTCGCTCACTCGCACACCTCACATCTCCCTGCTTGGCCCCGGAGGATGGCTGGTTAGCCAGAGACGGGTAAGATTCCTCAGGGAAGGAACAACCTAAGACAGGCACAGTCGCAGAGGGGCCATCAGGAGAAAACTTGGGGGCCAACAGAGGTGGGGCATAGACCCTCACCCCCCAACTTTGCAGGAGCCTGAACCCTGTCCCCATGGCTGCTTCGCTTCCCACGCCCAGCTCAGATGGGAACCCAGGTAGCAGACAAGAGACCTGGCCAATGGCAACTGCCCTCCCGCCGCAGCAGGGCTTTGTTTCCCATTTCCTCCGTGGACCACAGCTTTCCTCTGTGTGGTAGCAAGGCTTTGCTCTGTGTGGTTCCCCTTGTCTTCCCCTGCCTTTACCTAAGGTGATTTTTGTTATTGGTGTTGGGAAAAATGTATAGTTTTAACGCAGGGGTTTAAGAAAAACCCCAAGTTAGGGTAAAAATCAAGAGAAGGATTATAGCTACTTTGGCTTTTTTAATGATTATATTTGAAAGTTTTATTCCCAGGCCAGGGCACTGGACTTGGGGAAATACAATGGTGGGAACATTTCTGCAGCAGCTTTTTACTCTGAAAGAAAAATTGAAAGAGTTATGGCCTCCCAGTGGAGTTATAAACATGTTGGGAAATACCTGGGTATGGTAGCGAGTTTTTATGCAACAGTGAGTTTAATCAATGAGTTTATGGTACAATGCCCGCTTCCATGATTTTTTAGAGGTATAAAAAATAATGTGTATTGTTTTGATTATTACGGTGGGGTTGGGAAATTTGTAGATGAAATGTTGTATGATTGTTTTTAATTATTAATAGAATAATGTGTTTAAGTTTATGATTTAGTCAAGCAGAATGTGCAGGTACAAGAACACCTTAATCTTCTGAGAAGAATAAAGAAACTGCAGACAAGTTCCTGAAGTTTCTGACGTAGATGTGATCAACATGTACCTAACCACAGAGGATGAAAGGGACTTTGACCACAGAAGATGAAAGGGACTCTGGGCGATGGGAAAAATACCTAATTTGTTTTGATTAATTTGCTGATGTAAATCACCTTTGTTTTATGGCTTATGTGGGGGAGTTTTTGGCGTGGGAATGAGGATGTTGAATTTGAAAATGAGATTTTTTATAGTATAAATACTTGGAAATCAGAAGAATAAATTTGGCAGATCCTTGCATCCTCTGAGGTGTCTTGTGTTCTGTCCACGCCGACTCCGTCTCCCCTTTCGGTGAAACCTGTTCAGCTGGGGCTGGTCCCCGGCACTTTTGCAGAGAGCAAAAATGCAGAAGCACGGATAACTTATTTTAGACTTCACTAGATCCTTTCTTTAGGTTATTTGATTAAAAACCCCAAATAGAAATGCAATGACAAAAAATAAAACTACACTATATTAGTGCCAAGGTCACGTTTCTTTGAACCCAGTAGTTTAATTAACTTTGTTCTTAATGATGAGGTGTACATCAACTTAGCTTAGGTGATAGAGTCTCCTGATGTGAAGAGGTAGTCAATCAAATCAGAAGAGGGTAACTAAAACCTTGGAACTTGAAACTACGGATAAGGGGGGACTTCTGTACACTGTATTTTAACCTCATGAGACTATTATTATTGTTTTATACAATCCATTTTTGTTATTGTCATTTAGACAAAGTGCATTTAGATTTACCCATATTTTAACACTTTTTGTTATTCCTTCTTGAGCTGAGTTCACACTCCCAAGTAGACTGTGTCCCCCATTTCCTCAGAGTAGAGTTTATTAGGTCAACAATTTGTGCTAGTGATATAGTTATTGACCAGAGATTTGAGTCCGGGAGGTGGGGTTTGGCAGCTGTATATACTCAAGGCGATTCTTTAGAACCACAGTGGGCTCGTTGGATCCTGTTAACAGCTGGTATAACAACTAGGGATGAATGAATGAATGAATGAGTGAAAGATGAGCAGTCGATATTCTTGTACACATACCCTGCCACTGGATGTAGCAGAAAGAACTAAACTTGTATAGTTTCCAGTTCCAACCAACATCATCTGTTACTAGCTGTTTGTTGCCTTGGACTAGTCAGGTAACCTCTCTTGAACCTGATTACTTATGGTATAAATTGTATAATATTGCTTACTTTCTACCTAACAGGGCCCATTGTAAGCATCAAATGACACAAAGTATAAAGAGAAAGCTTTTTTAATTGTAAAGGGGGGGGTGGGCAAAGGAGGAGTCCACTGTTAAGTCTCCAGGTTACAATAATAAATGCCTATAAAAATAACAGTTTTAGTGAGAATCCGGGAGGAAATACATATACGTGCTATATAATAACACTCACCTCATAGGGAGGATTAACTTTGATAATACATCTAAACTTGGATCATACATCACTTACATGATAAGTGCTCGCTAAACATTAGTTATCTCTACTATTATTACTGCTTTTTTATGAGAAAATGAAGCTTGGAGAGTGTTAGTAACTCATCAACATCTCATAGCTAGTTAGTGGCTGATATTAGCCTCCGAACTCCAAGTCCAGTCTGATTTCAAAATGAAGCCTGTTCTTCTAACCATTTGGTTATAAGGGAATCCCTTTAAGATTACTATTTTCTTTAAGCTTGGGAATAGACTATATCCTACATGATAGAACACAAAGATGGTACTCAGGTCATTGAAAATGAAACTTTTTACACTACCTACGGCATGAGTCCTTTAACTAGTTCGGTGTTTCAGGGAGATTAAACAGAGAACTTATCAACAGGTGGGCAAGACCCTCCCCTTCCTAAACGTCACCGCCAGGAAGCTGGGGGCTGGGACAGTCTCCCCGCGGGGCGCATGCGCGCAGCCCTCGGGGGCGGGGCTTGCAGGGGAGCGGGCGGGAGGTTTGAAACCCGGAGGCAGAGCGGCAGGCGACGGGGCTGCTCCTGAGAGTCGGGCTCGCCCACTCCCGCCAGGATTTATCCGCTCCGGGATTTGCGGGCCGCAGAGCTCGAGGAGGCGGCCAGGCAACAGGGACCCCCCAACCCGGCGGGAATCGAAGATCCGGGGCCCCGTGCGGATATCGGAGGCCCGGGGTCCCCGCGCGTGACCTGACCCGCAGTGTAGACCTGCGGGGTATGCGAGTCTGGGCGAGAAGAGCCTGTCTCCACTTCTCGCGAGGGTGGGCCTTATTCCCCCCACCGCGGCCTTCCATCGGCGGTTTAGAAAACGCGGAGCAACGGATTTCCGCGCAGCAGGAGCTGAGCGGCGCGCGCCCGCGCTGCGCATGCTCAGTGCCGCCGCTCCGTCAGGCTCGCGGCTCAGCAGCGGCGAGCTCCCCGCCGCCCCTCATGGCGGCCCCCGAGACCCTCGGGGGCCCCGTCCTGAAAGGTGAGCGGGTGGGGGTCGAGCCGGCTTAAGGACGGGTACCGGGGTCGGGAGGCGCTGGAACCGGGCTCGCGGGACGCGCGGGGCCCGCAACCCGGCCCTCCCGGAAGTCGGCCCGGGGGCTGGGGGGCTGTCCCCGGCCTCGGCGCCGGGACCACCCGTGTGGGGTGGGGTGTGTCTCCGAGGCCAGTGCCGGGGTCGCCCCACGTGGGTTCGGTCCGGTGGGGCCGGCGGTGCGGACGCGCGGCGGGGTGGGAGACGTGGGTGGATTTGATTTTCACCGTTTTCTGGGTTCTGGCGTCTTTGGCCAGGTGGGTTTGGGGGGAGGGCAGTAGTGATATCGGGGGGAGAAAGGGTAGTGCCCCTCGCGTGCATCTGTTGGTGTTGGCGTCTCGGCCGCTGAGTGAGCAATCACCGCCTCCAGGCACACCTGGAGCATCAGGGTCGGAGCGGCGCGAGTCAACTACGCTCCCTGCCCCTTGGATCCTGCCTGCTGCTTGTTTTATGTAGGGCTTGCCAGTGAAGAACGCTTTTTGCCTTTTTTACATGGCTGGGGGCGGGGGAGCAGAAGACGGGAGGACGGATGAAAATTATATCAAACCCAGACTGCCTTGTTCATAAAGTTTTGTTGGAACACAGCTATGCTTGCCCATTAATGTGTTGTCTTTGGCTGCTTTTGTGCGACAGCCATGAAGTTGAGTGGCTGTATGGCCCTCAGAGCCTCAGGTGTTTGCTCTCTGGTTCTTTACAGAAAACAGGCTCTTGCACTAGAAGAAGTTAGGCTTTGGTTTTAGGAATTTGGGAAGACCATCCAGTTGAGAATGTAAACGGTGACGTGTGTATGGGTAAAGTTGTTTTCCCCTTGAAATTTTAAAAACTCTAATAGCACTAATATTATTTTGACTAGGCTTTTAACAGAAGAAATGTAAAACTTACATTTGAATGTAAATAGAACAAGAAAAAAATATCGAAATCCTTGGGCGAGGTATGCTGGAATATCAGATATATTTCACACTAGTATCTGTTTATTTTCAGATGTTGTGGCGTATGTAGAAGTGTGGTCAGCCAGTGGAACAGAAAATTATTCAAAGACATTTACAAATCAACTTGCGGACATGGGGGCAAAGGTAGGAAATTCATTTTACCAGTGCCGCATCTGACAGCCCTCTGAAACATACGGAGATCTACTTTCATTTTCTTATTTTGAGAGTTTTGACTTAGAACGCGAAGGACAAAGAAGACAGTGGGCAAATGGCAGGAGGAGGAAGAAAGCCATGGTATGAAGAATTGAGAACAGTTGGGCTTGTACGTGATGGGAGAGGAGAGCTTGAGGATAAAAATATTGGTCCTGCCATTGGCTGCCTGATGCTGTTGATGAAAGTGCGGGATACAGGAAAAGGAACTGCTCTTTAAGGGAAACGTTGTGGATTTGGGGTATACTGGAAGTATCTGATAGACATTTGGATGTACAGATCCGGAGCTTGAGATTTTCAGGGCTAGAGATAGTGGTTTAGGCGTCAAGGCCTTAAGGGTCAGGTGAAGCCACTGGTGTGGTGACGACCCAGGTGGTTAGCATGAAAAGTGCTGCAGATGGAGCCTGTTTAGTATTTCAAGGGCTGGCGGTGGGAGCCATGGAACCAGGCGGAGAAGGATGCCAGGAGAATCCAGAAAACAAGCCTGGAAGTTGGAGGAGGGACGGGCTTCAAAGATGGAATTTTAAAACACTATAGAATCTTAAGAAAAGTTAAGATTGGGAAGTATTCAGGCTTGAGAACTGTAAGGTCAGTGTTGGGCGTATCGCAGGGAACTGGGTGAAGCGGGTGGAAATTAGCCCGGGAATCATGGAGACCCGAGGAATGGACATGGTGAAGGCAGACGCTCTCTGAGTGAGTTCAGCTGTGAACAGAGTTTATTTGTGTGTGTGTGGACGTTGGGATTTGGGGGAGGGTGGCCGATAGGCTGGCGAAGGGAGAGATGAATATGGTAGCAGGGCAGGGATTAGGGTGAAGCAAGGACATCAGGGAAACTGCAAGGCGGCATTCACCGTCAGGCAGAGCGTGTGTGCTCCCGAATTTCCTTTGACTCACCCTGGTCCCTGCCCTGACGAGACCGGATGTAAAGGCCAAGAGCAGATTAGGGTGGAGGACAGTCAGAATGCAGGGCGGGGCTTGCTTGTGAACCTGAGAAGACACCTTTTTTCTGACACTGGAAGGTAGGAATCCGGGGGAGTTTCCACCTGATGATACCGACCGCAGACTTGGGCTACACGTGTTATTGTGGCTGAGAAAAAAAGCCATGGAACACAGGAATTGGCAAAATGGCTTTTGAGCGTAGTATTAAGGTCTTAGATCTCTTGAATCTTTTTTTTTTCGCCTTTATTTAGAAAATTTTCAAATAGAAAAATTGAAAGAATAGTGCAGTGAACATAGATCCAGCAATTAACATCTTTACATACTTGCTTTGACTCTGTCTTTCTAAACAGTATATTTATATGTGTATTTTTTTCCTCAGCTATTTGGAAGTAGGTTGCAGGTAGCATAATTTGCCCCTAAGTGTATTTCGTCTGCATCTTTAAGAACAAGGACACTTCTGTGTGATGGAAGACTGTTGTCACATCTGAGAAAACTATCAGTGATTTCCTAGCATTTTTCTGCAGTAGTTGAATCAGTTTATCATTCTGCCAGCATATAAAAGCTCCGCTGCTGTATCTGCTTGGTTAGGTCTGTCTTTACCTTCAGTCATCCCGGTGCATTTCTGGGCATAGCATGCTGGTTTAAATTTGCATTTTCCTGCACATCTTCACATATTTACTTTGAAAACCCTGTTCAAGTCTCCAGCTCATATTTCCATTGGGTTTTTCTTTTTCTTCTTGATTTGTAAGCATTCTCTGTATTTCTCCGTTGACCCTTTTGTCAGCCATGTGAATTGCAATATTTTCTGTCACTCTGTGGCTTGCCTTTTCACCTTCTTAACGGTGTCTTTTGATGATAATTGTAAAGTAGTTTATTTTCTATGGTGAGCTTTTGTGTGTGTATCTTGTTTTAAAAAATTTGTTTCTCCACCGAGGTTATGAGGATTTTTCTCCTCTGTTATTTTCCAGAAGCTTTATCATTTTGCCTTTCACATTTAGATTTAAATTTTTGCATATGGTGTGAAGTAGTTTCATTTTTTCCCATGTGGGTGGTCAGTCATCTCAACACTCCTGATTGAAAAGACTGTCCTTTAGCCAGGCTACACAGTAACACCTTTGTCATCAGTCAGGTAACCATGTTTCTGTGTCCACATAGTCTGTTCTCACGACAAACCACCCTGTCTTAATTACTCTTTATCATAACTCTTCATAAGTCTTCCCCTTGTTCTTCAAGGTGTCCTGGCTATTCTTAGCCTTTTGCCTTTCCAAATACATTTTAGAGTCAGTTTATCCGTTTACAACATAAAGCTTTTTTGGGATTTTGATTGGTATTGGATTGATAACAACAGACTAGTACGGAGAGAACTGACATTTTTATAAAATGGAATCTTCTAACCCATGAACATGATGTATGCCTTTGTTGATTTGGGTTTCTTTTTTTTCAGTAATGTTTTATAATTTTTTCTGTTGTTTTTGATGCTGTCATAAATGGTATCTTTTGAATTCTTTTCTCTAACTGCCACTGTTATATAGAAATAGTTCATTTTTTCATAATCACCTTGTGTCCAGAAAACGGTAAGTTTTCTCAGTGAGTTTCTCACAAACTCATTTATGAATTCTGTGACGTTTTGGGGATGTTAACAGTGTGCAGAATTGAACCTTATGTGCAAAGGACTGTTTTATTTTTGTTCTTTCTAATCCTAACACTTTTTATTTCCTTTTCTTGCCATCCTGCACTGGCTGGGGCCAGTTGAATAGAATGGAGATACCAGGCATCCTCATCTGGATCCTCTTCTCAATGGAAAGCTTTTAGCATTTCCCATCATGCAGTTTTGTACCAACTTTCAGATCCTAATTTACTATGAATTTTCCTCATGAATAAACTTTTTAACTTTAATGCGTTTTTGGCATATATTGAGACGGTTGTGATTCTTCTCTTTTACATTGTTAATGTAGTAAATAATAATGACTGACTTTTTGTTGTTAACCAACTTTGCAGTCCTGGAATAAACTCAAGTGGTAGGAATGTATTATCCTTTTTATACTTTGATACTCTTTGCTAATTATTTTGTTGCTTATTTTTTTGCAAATGCAGTGTCACAGGAGTGACACTGGCTTGTACTTAAGAAACTGTGCAAATAGTATAACAGTACTTTAACTTTCATTTTCTGCATTTTGTCTGCAGGTTTCAAAAACTTTCAACAAAGAAGTAACTCACGTCGTGTTCAAAGACGGGTACCAAAGCACCTGGGCCAAAGCACAGAAGAGAGGCGTGAAGCTCGTCTCAGTGCTCTGGGTTGAAAAGTAAGTCGTTTCTTTTGTTTTTTTACCCTTAAGTTATCTAGTATTGGTAGAGTGTGGAGGTATTTTGCATGAATCACAGAACCAGATAAAGTTTGATTGCCATCTTTTCTCTGCCTCTTACTAGGGTCTTTTAACATCTTCAGTTTCCTGAGTCGCAAGACGGGTGTGGTATAACTCCTAGCCTGCCCAGAGGCCCTGAGAACGGGGTATGTGTGGTGTATTCAGGAAAAAATAAGGAAGCAGATTGTGTTAGTCTGCTAGGACAGCTGTAACAGAATACCACAGACTGCAGACTTAAACAGCAGAAATTTATTTCTCACCGTTCTGGAGGCTAGGAGTCCAAGATGAAGGTGTCCACAGGGTTGGTTTCTTATGAGGCCTCCCCTTGGCTTGCTGATGGCCATCTTATTTCTGTGTCTTCACCTGGTCTGCGTGTTTCTTTGCCCTCATCTCCTCTTCTTATAAGGACACGAGTCCCACTGGGTTAGGGCCCACCCCAGTGACTCATTTAACCTTCACTGTCTCTTTAAAGGCCCCATTTCAACTACAGTCACGTCCTATGGTACTGGGGGGTTAGGACTTCATGTGAACTTGAGGGACACAATTGAGCCCATACAGGAGTGGTCGAGAGGAAGCTTAGGAGGAGGTTGAGGTCAGAGGTAGTGGGGTTTCACATGATATAAATCGAGTTCCCTGAAATCCAGATGTAAAGGAGTCATACTGCTGCTTTTCTAGAAAACTAGAGTGAGTTTACATGAAAGCAGTGATGTAAAATATAAGGAAGGCATGGACTTTGGCTGTTGATGTGTAAAGCTGCTCTAGAAGAATAAAGGCTATTAATTTAAACTTTAACAGTAAGGCATGGCCATCGATTCCGTTTCTTTATCTTCTGTGGCCTGGGCAGTTTTGAAAACTCCAACCTCACCCTTTTGTTTAAAATGAGATGTTCTTCATTTTGGATGTGACCTGTGCCCCGTGTTTAGACCCAGGTTATGGTTTCCCACCCAGAAGGCTCCATGAGTGAGGTGTGCCTACCCAGAGACCTGCAGTGTTCATCCGCATCTTAATTTTGGTCACCTGGCAAGGTGTTTGCTGCTTTTTCCACTGTGTAATGGCTGTTGTTTCCCTTGAGACTGATAAGCTACCTGTGGGAAGGCAATTTAAGATCATGCAGACATTCTGCTCCCCCTACCCCCCAGGTGTAGCATCGGTGATGACTCTTGCCTGAACCAACCTTAACTCTGAATCTTACAAGACGACTCTTTTCCAAGTTCAGCACTTCCTCCTGTTTCCCCCGGCTGTGCCCAGCTGTGTACCATAGTAAAGAGCGTGCTCTTCTCCCACGCTGATTGGTTAACTGATTAGTGTCAACTGCCGGGTTCCTGTAGTTTTCAGTGGCTTGTAGTTCATTCCTGTCTGTTTGGTGCTCAGATCGTTCAGATTTGGGTAGAGGGAGCCCCTTCAGCTGATTCTTGTGTCACTGTGACGTGTCCCGTCTGACACCTTGTACCTGCTCTACCCCAGCCTTGGCGCCAGCCATTTCTGCAAAGACCATGATTCCTTTGAGTGGGGAATAGTATCAGAGACTAAGATGTGGTGCTGGTGGGCTCGCGGCCAGGGAGTATCATGGCTTCTTGGCCTTTCGAGCAAAGGCGGGAAATATATTTGTTCCTTTCTTCCCTTTTCCTTCCCTCCTTTGGATTATTTGATCTGTTAGTTTTTAAACTAAAACTCTTTCCATTCTCTTTCTTATTTTTAGTGATTGCTTTAGGGATTACAAAATGGATCCTTAACTTCTGAGTCTACTTAGACTTAATATTGTACCACTTCATATAAAATACAGACCTGGTAATTCTGCCCTGCCATCCTTTGTGTCACTGTTGTCATATGTATCACATCTATATGCATTACAAGCTCACAGGACAGTGTTGTCATTGTGCTTTCAACAGTTGTCTGTATTTTAAGTAAACTAAGAGAAAAAATTCTCTCGTATTTATCTGTGTATTTATGCTTGCTCTTCATTTCTGAGGATCTGAGTGTCCTCTGGTCTTATTTCCTTTCAGTGTGAATTATGTTTGGTATTTCTTCTTTTTTTTAATTAAGATAAAGTCCACATACCATAAAACTCACCCTTTGAGTGTATAGTTCAGTGGTTTTTAATATATTCTGTTCACAAAGATTTGTAGCAGTTACCACTGCCTAGTTCAGGAACATTTGTGTCACTCCAAAATAAGCTCCATAGCCATTAGCAGTCACTCCCCATTGTCCCCTGAGCCCCACCCCCTGGCAACCACTAATCTGCGCTTTGTCTCTCTGAATTTGCTTGTTCTGGACATTTCATGTAAGTGTAATCGTACGATATGTGGCTTTTTATGTTCAGCTTCTTTCACTTGGCATATGTTTTAGAGGTTCATTCGTGTTGTAGCCTGTGTCAGTACTTTATTCCTTTGAGTGGCTGCATTATAAGGATGGACCATGTTTTGCTTATCTTCAGCAGGTGGACCTTTGGGTTATTTGCACTTTTTAGCTATTGAGAGTAATGCTGCTATGAACATTTGTGTACACGTTTTTGTGTGAATATATACTTTCAATCCTCTTGGATATATATGCACCTAGGAATGAAATTGATGAGTCGCATGGACACTGCTTGTTTAGCTTTTTGAGGAGCTGCCAAACTACTTTTCGGATCGGATGCATCATTTTACATTCCCACCAGTAACGTATGAGGGTTTTTATCCCTCTTTCATGTTTACAGGCGTTGTCGTGAATGTGAAGTGGGATCTCACTGTAGTTTTGAATTGTATTTCCTTAATGAGCAGAGGTGTTGAGCCGCTTCTCGTGGTTTTACTGGCTTTTTGTATATCTGGAGAAATGTCTATTCAAATACTTCGTCCATCTTTTTTAAATTGGGTTATTTTTCTTGTTGAGTTGTAAGAGCTCTTTATCCTGGATATAATACCCTTATCAGATACAATATTTACAAACATTTTCTCCCTTTCTGTGGGTTATTTTTTCACTTTCTTGTTGATATCCTTTGAAGCACAGAAGTTTTAAAATTTTTCTTAAGTCCATTGTGTCTATTTTTTTCTTTTGTTGCTTGTGTTTTAAATGTCACAGCCTAGAAATCATTGCCTAATCCCAGGATGTAAGGATGTACACCTATGCTTTCTTCTCAGTTTTATAGTTTTATCCTTACATTTAGGTCTGCAGTTATACTTGAGTTAATTTTTGCACATGGTGTGACGTAAGGCTTCACCTTCACTGTTTTGCATGTGGTTGTCCAGTTTTCCCAGCACTGTTTGTTGAATAGACTGTTCTTTCCCCATTCAATTGTCTTGGTACCCTTGCTGAAAATTAATTGACCATAGATACATGGGTTTATATCTGGATTCTCAATTCTGTTTCATTGATCTGTGTGTATCTTTAGGCCAGCACCACAGTCTTGATTCCTGTAGCTTTACCGTAAGCTTTGAAGTTGGGAAGTGTGGCTCCTCCAATTTTGATTTTTCAAGATTGGTTGCCTCTTCCAATTCCCTTGCATTTCTGTATGAATTTTAGGATTAGCTTCAACTTCAGGGAGAAGCAAAGGGCAACTAATATTTGATAGAGATTGCATTGAGTCTTTAATTAGGTAGGTGTTGCCATCTTAACAGTATTTAATCTTGCAATCCATGGCCATTGGATGTGTTTTCATTTTTTTGGCTGTCTAATATCTTTCAGTGATGCCTTGTAGTTTTCAGGGTGCAAACCTTACACCTCTTAGGTTAAATTTATTCATTTTTTTTCTTTTTGATGCTATTATAAATGGAATTGTTTCATTGTTTAGTTGTTAAAATATAGAAATGTAACTGACTTTTGTATGTTGATCTTGTATTCTGCAAGTTTTCTGAACTTGTTTATTAGCTCAAAGTATTTTTGTGATTTCCTTGGGATTTTCTGTATACAGTGTTGTGTAATCTGTATATAGAGATAGCTTTACTTCTTCCTTTCCAATCTGGATGCCGTATATTTCCTTTTCTTTTCTAATTGCCCTGACCCTAATCTCCAGCACGATGTTGGATAGAAGTGGTGAGAGTAACCATCGTTGTCTTGGTCCCAGTCTTCGGAGAAAAGCTTTCTGTGTTTCTTTATTAAGTGAGATGTTAACTTTGGATTTTTTTTTTCATAGATGCCCTTTGTCAGGTTGAGGAAGTTTCCTTCTATTCTTAGGTTTTTTTTTGTTTGTTTCGGTTTGTTTATCATTAAAGGATGTTGGATTTTGTCAAATTCTTTTTCTGCAATTATTGAAATATTCTTGTGGGTTTTTTTTCATTCATTCCATTAATGTGGTATATTAGATTGATTGATTTTATATGGTGAACCAATCTTGCATTCCTTGGATAAATCCTGCTTGGTTATGTTGTATACGTTTGTTTTTAATTGCTGGATCAATTTGCTAGTACTTTTATTTTTGCATCTGTATTCATAAGGGATATTGGTCAGTACTTGTGATGACTCTTTCTGGTTTTGGTGTCAGGCAGTATTGGCATCATAGAATGAGTTGGGATGTGTTCTTCTGTCTTTTGAAGTTTGTAAGAATTGATGTTAATTCTTAAGCATTTGGTAGAACTTCAGTGAAGCCATCAGGGCCTGGGCTTGTTTTTGTGGGAAGGTTATTGATTACTAATTCAATCTCTTGTTATAGGTTTATTCACATTTTCTATTGCTTGAGTCAGTTTGAGTAGTTTGTGTCTTTCTAGGATGTGTTCACTTCATCTAGGTTGTCTAATTTGTTGGCATGTACTCGTTTGTAGTATTCTGTAATAATCCTTTTTATTTTGATAAGGTCAGTAGTGACCTTAAAAAAAAACCAAAGTCATTCTTGATTTTAGTAATCACTTCTTTTTGTCTTGATCAGTCTAAGCTAAAGGCTTGTCAATTTCACTGATCTTGTCAAAGAACCAACTTTTGGTTTGTTGATGTTTCTCCATTGTTTTTCTGTACGTTTTTAATTTCCACTATAATTATTATTTCCTTCTTTCTGCTTGTTTTGGGTTCAGTTTGCTCTTAGTTCTTTAGGTAGAGCATTAGATTATTCATTTGAATCTTTAGTCATTTTTTTTTTTTTGGCGGTACGCGGGCCTCTCACTGCCGTGGCCTCTCCCGTTGCGGAGCACAGGCTCCGGACGCGCAGGCCCAGCGGTCACGGCTCACGGGCCCAGCCGCTCCGCAGCATGTGGGATCTTCCCGGACCGGGGCACGAACCCGTGTCCCCTGCATCGGCAGGCGGACTCTCAACCACTGTGCCACCAGGGAAGCCCTTTAGTCTTTTTTAATATGTGTTTATAGTTATAAATTTCCTTCTAAGCACTGCTCTAGCTGCATCTCTTGAAATTTGGTATATTATATTTTTGTTTTCAGTTATTTCACAGTATTTACCATTTTTTCTTGTGATTTCTTCTTTGACCCATTCGTTATTTTGTAGCTTCTTGTTTAATTTCTACATATTTGTGAGCCTTCCAAAGTTCATTCTGTTTTTGGTATCTAATTTCATTCTGTTACGGGTAGAAAACATATTTTATATTATTTCAGTTCTTTTTTTTAAAGTAGTTGAGACTTGTTTTTATGCCCTAACATTTGATCTGGCCCAGAGAATGTTGTATGTGTACTTGATAAGAATGTGTATTCATTCTGTGGTTGTGGATGTAATGTTCCATATATAGATGTCTGTTAGATCTAGTTGGTTTATACTGTTTTCTAAGTTTCTTGTTTGTTTCTTGATCTGTTTACTGCTATTTTTTAAAAATATATTTATTTATTTATTTTTGGCTTCATTAGGTCTTCGTTGCTGCACGCGGGCTTTCTCTAAGTTTCTTGTTTGTTTCTTGATCTGTTTAGTTCTATTTTTTTAATGTATTTATTTATTTTTGGCTTCATTAGGTCTTCGTTGCTGCACGTGGGCTTTCTCTAGTTGCGGCGAGCTGGGGCTATTCTTCATTGCGGTGCACAGGCTTCTCATTGCGGTGGCTTCTCTTGTTGCAGAGCATGGGCTCTAGGCGCGTGGGCTTCAGTAGTTGTGGCTCGTGGGCTCTAGAGCGCAGGCTCAGTAGTTGTGACGCACGGGCTTAGTTGCTCCGCGCCTGTGGGATCTTCCCTGACCAGGGCTCAAGCCCGTGTCCCCTGCCTTGGCAGGCGGATTCTTAACCACTGCGCCACCAGGGAAGTCCCGTTTCTATCCGTTACTAATTGGGGTATTGAAATCTCCAAATGTTAATGTTAAATTATTTCTCCCTTCAGTTCTGGCAGTCTAGCATTTCTTTTAATCAGATGACAGTAGATTTCCATGGTTTTCTCCATCTGAAAATGTCCTTATTCCATCATCATTTAGTGAATAGTATTCTCAATGGATATAGAATTCCAGGGTGACAGTTGTTTTTGTTTTTTTTTTTCCCCAACTGCTTAAAGGTGTTTTCCCAGAGTCTTCTCTCTGGTAGCTCATGAGAAGCCTGTAGTCTTTTAAATAATTTCTGCGTTGTAAGTAATGTGTCCTTTATCTCTGGCTTCTTTCAAGTTTTTCTCCTTATCTTTGGTTTTCAGAAGTTTCAGTGTCTAAGTGTGGTGCTTTTTAACTTATTCTGTTAAGATGTTGCTAGGTTTTTTAATGTATGAGGTTATACATTTTTTTTCTAAAAACATGATTAGTTTGGGCCGTTGTTTCTTCAAATATCTTTCCTGCCTGTTTTTCTGGTACTACTCTAGCTGCATATCAGGAATTGGCCAAGTTTTTCTGTAAAGGGGCAGATAGTAAATATTTTAGGCTTTGTGGGCCGCATAGTCTTCATTCAGCTGCTCCCTGCCCTGGTGTGGAAAGAACCCTGGAGAAGAACAAACAAATGGGTGTGGCTGTGTTGCAGTAAAACTTTATCATAAAACGTTGTGGTGGGCCGGGTGGCCTGCGGGCCATGGTTTGCCAGTCCCTCCTGTGTGATAAAGTTTTTGAAATTTTCCCACTTGTCCCTAATGCCTGGTTTTTGTTTATTGTTTTTCAGTCATCTTTTTTCTCTCCAAGTGAATCTTTCTTCAGTTTCATTGACTCTTTTTTCCATCAATTCCATTCTGTTATTAAGTCCATTAATTAAATGTATTTCAGATATTTTTCAGTTCTGACATTTCCACTTGGTTCTTTTTTGTGTTTATATGTTTTGTTTTTCAGCTGAGATTTCCTGTCTTTGCTTTCTCTGTCTTTCATTAAAAGCGTATCTTCCATTCCCTGGTGGAGGATAGTTATAGCCATTCCTTGTCTGGTCGTTTCGGCATCTTGAGGTTGGTGGCTGTTGATTGTTCTTTCCTTGAGAATGTGTCACATTTTCCTGACTCTTCCGTAAAACAACTTTGGGTTGTATTTTGGGCATTGTAAATGTTATATAGAGTCTGGTTTCTCTTCTGTTACGCCAAAGGGTATTGACTTTGTTTTAGCAAAAGCAGTTGAATTGTTTAGCTGTAACCTGTGCACTGTCATTTTACAGCCCGTGCTGGGCATTGCTTGGATTTGTTCCGTTCAAGCCTTAGCTGCAGGCATATTTGTTTGCCCCATGGACACTAGATCAGGGGTCAGCCAGGGACTTGGACTTCATGCTCAGAATCTGAGGTGCCCCTTCTCTGGTTTTTTGCTTCCTGGATCCTTGCATCATTTCCTGGTGGCCTTAGCTGCCCGGGCTCTTTATCCCCAGTTCCTTTGGCCAAGACAGCAGCTGCCCATCACTACCACTGCCATAGAAACTGTCATGTTTTACTTCAGGGTAAAGCCCCAGAAACTGTGGTAAAGCCCCAGATTTTTTTTTTTGCTTCCTTTCAAAATTTGCTTGTTTTTGTTTTTCGCTAGCCTCCAAAGTCTTCTGGTAGTTGGAGGGTTTTTTTGGTATTTCCAGAGTGTGTGGCTTATAGTTTATGGTGTATTTATTTGTGGGAGATTTGGTTTGTTAGGAATAAATACAGTGGAACTTAGTATGTTCTTTTTGAAGCATCTGGTGCCAGTCTAATTTTTTTCTCCTTGTAAATTATTCTTTCTGCTTGGGGGCTGTAAGGATTTGTTTTTTTTCTTTTAAAGTTTAATGGTCTTTTCTTACTGTGTCTCTAATTGATCCAGTTGATCATTCTAATTCTAGATTGGCCTTTTCAAGACATTCAGGTCTTTATTTCTGAAAATGTTTCTTGGATGATTTAAGTATTACTCTGTTCCGTTGCTTTGCTTTTCTTCTTCAAGGGCTTAAATTATATGTTGGTCCTCCTTTACCTGCTTTTTATTTCAACCATTTTGACTCTGCTTCCTTCTCCTCCTGCTTCACCCTGTTTTGGCCTCAGCTCCTTCATATGTGTCCCATTTCGGGGTCACCTTCCCTGAAGTGCTCTCTGTGTCCTCCCATCTATAGTAGAGCCCCCTTTGTTACTCTCTTTTGTGCTGGTATAACTTATTCGTTCATTTGTGTGTCTGTCTACCTACCAAATCATGCATTTTGGTCTTTCCATTATGAAGTAAACTGTACGCACAACCTCTGTGTTTGTCGTCTTCTGTAGTTGTGTTTCCACTAAGCACCTAACACATAGTAGGTGCTCAGGAAGTATTTGTCCCAACAACTGATGAACAGAGGAGATATCAGAGCTACAAGTAAAAGGTTGTATGGATACGTGGGTACAGAAAAATAGACCTTTACTGAAAGCTTGAAGTTAATGGAGAAGCTTGGGCGAACATGTAACCTGACAGCTGGGCACTCCTGTCCTGAAGTGAGGCCTCCAGCCAGTCCTGACATGGGACCTCTCACCAACAGTTTTTCTCCTGCTATCCTGTTCCTTTGCTGGTCTGTTCCCTAATTTCCTTCCTCTTTACCCCCTTTCTCATCTCTGCCACTGCTTAGCTCAAGGGGCTCATAGAAACTACAAAATAACTGTAACTGTACCCGAAGGCAATCTCCTAAGGTCTCTTTAAAAGTGAATTTAATCACATTTTTAATACAAATTCTTTTCTTTCTTGTTTATTATTATTGTTTGTTGTAACACAATCAGATTTTAACTATTATATACAATTAATTACTGATTTTTAGATTTCCTTCTGCTATCTTGAAAACAAACTTTCTTTTGAATTAAATATATTTATATTTAAATGTGTGCTATTTTTAAAGTGAAAAATCCCTACTTAATCTACCTTATGCCTTATCTTCCAGCACTCCCCTCAGTTGGGGGAAACCTACCATTGAGAATTTGGAGTATATAGTTTCAGATTGTTTTTTACTGAGCATATAAAAAATGTGTAATCGTGCATGTATACACTCACATTTATATATATACATCCAAGTAAATAAGTAGGTTTTTTTTCTCATGGAGCGCACATATGCTTTTTTAGTTAACAGCATAAGAACATTTTTCCATGTTTTTACGTAGAGGTGTATCTTGATTTTTAAAACACATATTGGTCTTTTGTAATAGATACCCAGTAATTTATGTAACCTATCTCCTATTAATGAGTATGAAGTTTTCCATTTCTTTCTTCTTTTTCTTTCCAATCAGAAATAGCGCAACATTGAACCTTTGTGTACATTACTTTCTTGCAGAGGTGTAAGTCTTTCCATAGGTTAAATTCCAAAAATGGACTTTTGGGTTCAGACGGCTTACATAGTTAAGCCTTTGATAGATGCTGTCAAGTTACATTCTGGAAAGAATGTGCCAAATTCCTTTCTTTCTAGCAGTGTGAGTTATCAGACTTTTAATCTTTCCTACTTGGCAGGTGAAATGATAAAGTTGATTTCATTTGCATTGCCTTGATTTTTAGTGAGCTTGAACTTCCTTTGACAGAACTTGGAGGTAACAGCCAAGCTGACCTTTATTTTTTGTGTCATGTATCCGTTCTTTCGTTAACTGCCTGTGCAGACCATTGCTCGTGTTTTCCACTGAGGATGTGAACTTTCATGAAATACATAAGGTCACTAGGTGTCACTAGAATCCCGTTTTGTTGGGTTATTTCTGGGTGTGTTCTTTCTAAGAGCAGACAGCTGTAACTGCAGTTGATAAAATTCTGATGTTTCCTTTGGACTAACATTTCCATATTGAAGGGAGAAGAAATAAAGGTGAAAGGAATGAAGGTCAGCTTGACCATCACCTCTAAGTTCAGTTGGAGAAGGTTGTTGAAGTTACATTTTTTAAACAGTCACAGAGAAACAGATAACTGGGGACACAGTTCTCAGGCGACATCCCTACGTGTTTGAGAGTCCGCCCCTCACACCTGCCTTTAGTGCTTCCTACACACAAGCATGTTTCCTTGCACAACCACAATGCGGCCGTCCACGCTGATCTCACCGGCTGTTCCAGTCACACGCCTGACAGCCGTCGACTCCACCCCAGAAACCCACGTTGTGTCTGGTTGTTGCATCTCCCCGTCTTTCTCCCCGTGGAGCCCTTCCTCGGCCTGTCTTTGGCTTTCCTGCCTTTGATGCTGTTGAAGGCTACGAATGGGACTGAGTCGGGGAGTGTCCGGTGTTTCCTGGTGAGATGATCCACGTTCTGTGTCTTGCAGGGATGACCTGGGACTGGTGGTGGGTGTTTCCTCTCTGTGATGGTGGTGCCTTCCAGGCCGCTCCACTGGGGTGAATATGCCCCCTTGGCAATTAGTCAGTGTGGCTTTTGACGGAGGGACTTTCACACTCTGTAAATAACTCTCCCTCATCACACTGTGTGTGTCTGTACCTTATCCAGTGGGTTATAATCCATTACTATCATTGTTCCTTTTAAGGTTTGAATTGTCCTCCATTGGCCAGTGGTAGCCCGTTCAAGTTGACTTTTGTCATTGTCGTTATTTTATCATTTCTCCATCATTCCCTGAACACTTCTTTTCTCTTCTGGCACAATTTAGTCCAGGCTCAGCTTGTACTTTCTCTCTCCCGACCCTGCATGCAGCCTTTTCTCCAAGGAGCCCTGGTTCCTTTTAGTGGAAAAATAGTACTTGAGTCCAAAATCTGGGTGGTAGGCATGCTCATTGCCAAGGGGTGCTGGTCCCACGCCTTCTTGTGGGCAGAGTTGGTGATATGTACCTGTATCTGTGCCACGCATTTGTTTCTGCAGCCATCCACGTATAGCGAGTCAGTGAGTTCCCACGGATACCTGCGATTCCAGCCCAAAGATGCCTTTCCCGCCAGCTCATGACATGGCACTGCGAAGCGGTTTTGCTGTTTGACACATGCGGGGGAAAGGCCACTTGAGCACGAGACACGTGCTCTGCTGTCCTGGGTGCCCCCTGGTCTGCGCCGCATTTGACGCAGCACTTGGCAGGTGGAGAAGGCAGTCGTGCCCACCCCACTCGATAGGGGTCTGCACTTCAGCCCTGGCCAGGATGCTTTGCTTTAAAGCCTTATTTCACTGTTGACAGAAGTATTTGTGATAGACCAAGGCACGTGTACTGGGATTTGACAAATTAAGGCGGGTCATCACACCAGTCACATAAATTGTCCCTACTTTGTGCCAGGGGTTTTTATTTCCCCAGCATGTTCTCTGATACGGTTCAGGATGGAGGTGATCGGCCTTTTACCGGCAAATCCAAAGGCCCAGGGGTGGGCGTCCGGGGGCTCCTGGCGGAGGGGCCGCGGGGGTCAGCGTGGCCTGGGCAGTCGGGGCTGCGCGTGGAGAGCAGCGGGCCTTCGGGAACCGAGGCCTCAAGGCAGTCCTCAGGAGGAACCTAGCGGGGGTGGGGCTGGGAAAGTTTCTAGCCGCAAGCTCTCCCCGTCCGTCTGGTTCCTGTTCGGAAGGCGTTCATGTCTCCCCGGCATGCACACGCTCTCATTTGAAGATCGGTGAGCAGCGGTGGGCATAGTGACGTGCCCCCTCTTGGGAGAGGACCGGGACCTGGCCGGGCGGGCGCAGCGGGGCGGGCCGGGGGCCGAGCTGCTGCTGCAGTGCGCGTCGCGCAGGCGCCCGAGGGACGCGCACCTGGACCCTTCGCTAGCTCCTGGGCGCCGCCGGCGCTGCTCCGTGCTCTGCTCCAGCGTTTCCCCTCCAGTGCCCCTCCCTCGAATCCAGGTCTTAAACTTCTTTTCTCCCCTTACGGCCTTGTCAAATCCTGCCTCTCCTGTGATCGCTTTTCAGCAAGCAGCCTGGAGCGCGGATCCAGGTCACGGGCTGTGGTGCCCACCGGGCCGGCTGCTCCCCGCGTGCGCCGTCGGCGGTCGGTGCTCTGCCCGCAGCGCTGCTCCCCGAACTTCTGTGACCCCTCGCCTTCTCCCCTGCGCCGCTGGTAGGGGTGGGGGCGAGACCTGAACCCTCTGTCAGGACTGTGTGCTTGGAGCCTGGCGCCCCCTCAAAGTTGCCATCCCCGTAGTCCCGGTGTTTCGTCTCCCCTTAGCGCCCTGCCCTTCTGCTGGGCATTAAGACCCTTGTGCTGAATGACTTACTGACCGGGCTTGAGGTGGCCGGTCCTGAGGGTGGGATGGGCGTCGGGGTCCTGAGCAGGCAGGGTGGGCAGTGCCGCAGGTCCCACCGCTCGGCCCCGGATCCCAGGCAGGACTTCCCAGGGCAGGGCCCCCGTGCTGGGCTGAGCCCAGGGCTCTGAGAGTGGCAGCCAGAAAACAGAGGCGGAAGGCTCGTCCTGCTTTTAGGGGCATCTCTTGAAACTCTTCTCTTCTTAACCACTAGATGGGGGGATGATGTCATCACTGTACATTTCTGAAGAAAAGCAGAAATGCAGCTGGTGAGCTTTTTCTGTTTATTCAGTAGATTTTGATTGAGTGCCTGATAAACGTGGTTTCGAGGTAGAGGCTTCAATATTTTCCTCCGCGTGTGGGCGCACGTTATGTTTGTATCGTGGAAGGACCGACGTTCAACCGAGTGGGTTCAGGGAGTAAGTCCACGCCAGGCTCCATCCTACCCCATGGGGGCAGGTGGTCGGGAGTCTGGGGTCAGGCGCACCTCCAGCCCGATGGGGCGAGCCTTTCCAGGTTACTGACTAGTAGAGGAGACCGGTGGTTCTGTAAACTCGGGCAGATGGTCTTGTGTGAGCCTCAGTTTCCTCGGTCGTTCAGTGGGGGGAGAGGTACTGCTTCCCCACCAGGCTGGAGTGAGGCTTCTCGGGAGCCGACTGAGCCTCATGACGCTGCCGGTTATAACTTTCCCGTCGTCTCGGTGATGATGGGATGATCCCAGGTCTTCCCATCCGAGTCTTCTATCCGGGTGCTTCCAGCCACCCCCTTTTGGCTACTTTGTTGCTTATAACAGTGGAAAATGGGTGACATTTCTCCCGAGCAGGGGGGAGCTGGTAAACACTGCTTGAGGCAGAAATTGGTAAAATCAAAGGGTTTTTTTTTTTTAAAAAGAGGCATCCTTAAGAAACCTCTCTTCTGGTCTTCTCCATCCTTGCTGCCCGTTTCTCATCTCTTTTCATTAGATCCATAATTCTGCCCAGCTCTTAACTGTAGGCTTCCTGCAGGCTTCGGTGATTAGTTGGTTTTTTAAAAATCAACTTTATAAAAATGATTTTCATAAGATGAAATATTTCCATTTTAAGTATATAGTTCACTGAACTTTGACAAAGGTACATACCCATGCTACCACCATCACAGTCAACACACTGAGCATTTTCATCACCCCAGGGGTTCCTTTGTGTCCCTTTGTTGTCGGCTTCCCCGCTGCCCGCCCCCCACCCCCCGCCGCCCCCGCCAGCACACTCCCCGATCACCTGGTCCGTCAGTATTGATCAGCTTTGCCTGTTCCAGCGTCTCCTGTAAGCGCACTCATCCAGCATGTGTTAGGTTGTGCCTGGCTTCTTTCGTTTAACGTGATGTTTTTGAGATTTATCCATGTTGAAATTTATCCATGATTTATCCATCATCCCCCCGTCAATAATTTCATTTCTTTTATAGCAGAATAGTATTCTAGTGCATGGATATACCAGTTTGTTTACCCATTCACCTGTTAATGGACGTTTGGGTAGTTTTCAGTGTTTGGTTGTTACCAGTAAAGTTCCATGAACAGTCGTGTGTGTGACCTTGTATATCTTCATGCTCCTGGGTCGTTACCCACACTGTTTTCCAAGGCGGTTGTGTCACTTTACGTTCCTACGATCAGGGCACGAGTCTTCACCAGCACTTGCAGTTTGTCAGTCTTTAATTTTAGCTTTTCTAGTGGCTGTGTAGTGGTATTCATGTGTTTTTTTATTTTTTGTAGCAGTTTTTTGGGATAAAATTCAGCCAGTGTATAGTTGAGTGGTTTTTAATGTAGTCACAGAGCTGTGCAGCTACGACCACAATCAGCTGAAAGCATTCTCATCACCTCAGAACAAAACCTTTGCATCACTGATCCCTCTATGCTGCCCAGCCCAGAGTAGCCCTGGTCTACTTTCTGTCGCCGTGGATTTGCCTGTTCTGGATGTTTCATGTAAACAGAATCATACAGTATGTGAGCTTTGGGCCTGGCTTTTTTCTCATGACCTAATGTTTTCAAGATCCATCCATACTGTAGCCTGTGTCAGAGTTTCATTGCTTATGATCGAATAGTATTCCGTTGTACGGCTGTCTTACATATATCCATATTGTATACGATATGCAAATATTTTCTTCCATTCTGTGGGTTGTCTCTACACTTCCTTTACAGTTTCCTGTGAAGCAAAAAGATTTTAATTTTGATGAAGTCCAGTTGATTTATTTTTGTTTGTTTCTTGTGCTTTGGTGTCATTTAAGAAACTATTACCAGATCCAAGATCACAAAGATTTACTATCTCTTTTCGAAGAATTGTATAGTTTCGGCTCTTACATTGAGGGTTTTGTCCATCTTGAGTTAGTTTTGTGTACGGTGTGAGGTCGGGGTCTCATGTCTTCTTTCTCGTGTGGTTGTCCCACAGTTGTCCCAGCCCCATTTGTTGAAAAGACTTCCCTCGTTCTTTCCCCAGGGACTTGTCTTCACTCTCTTGTCAAAAATCAGTCAACCATAAATGTGAGGTTCTCATCTGGTTTTAATTATATTTTCCTGATGTCGAGTGCTGAGCATAAGGTAATGTGCTTAGTGAATCTTCGTGTATTGTCTTTGGTTTAAATCCTTTGCTCATTTTTTTTTAAATTGGGTTTTTGTCTTCTTAATATTGAGTTGTATGTGATTTTTGTATATATTGTACATACTAATTTCTTTGGTCAGATTCACATATTGTAATTATTTTCTCTCAGTCTGAGACTTTTGTTTTCTTTATTGTGTCTTTCAAACTACACAAATTTTCTGTTTTGTTGAAGTCCAGTTTTTCGTTTTCTTCTTTTGTGCTTTATGTTTAACATCCTCTCTGAATATCTTTGCCTGCTTCAGAAGCAGGAATTTTTTCGGGCATTTTCTTTTAGGAGCTTTAGGTTTCGCTTTTGCGTTTAGTTCTGTGATCTGTTTTGAGCTTTTTTTTTTTTCTTGTTCTTTTTCTTTTTGGTGTTTGTGTACACGTATGGTGTAAGATAAAGAGCTCAACAGTGTTTGTCTTTCTACAAATTACTCATTATTCAGAAAATACTTTTGAGTGCTTACTCTCTGCCAGACATTGGGGTTACAGCTCTAACTAGACAGGCATATTTACTGCCTCCCCGGAACATACTTTTAATGAGGAAGACAAGTTTTGTAAGTGCTAGAAAGGTTTTGTAAGGCCCTGGAGGGCACAGGAGGCCCCCTGGAGTGGGTTGCCCTGCTTGGGCAGAGTGCTTTTGGGGGGGCCGGGGGGCTTTTGGAGTCAGTGGGGAGCTTCGAGCTGAGGCAAAAAAGACAGCAAAGGAGCTAGTCTTTCCCTGAACTGGGGGACTGTGTCCTGGGAGCAGAAGGTCCAGCCCGAGGCAGGACAACGCCGGAGGGTCAGTGGTTGGAGTCTAGTGAGAAAAGGAAGCTTTGGGACAGAGACCTGCTCCTTCAGGACCTGGGTGAGGGATTAGAATTTTACCCACATCTGTCTTTATCCTAGTACATCCCCTAAGCGTCAGAGTTACGTAAGGGGTTGCCTGCTAGATGGATTTGCTTGGATGAGTCATCTGGGTTTAAATACGTCCAGAACTGAACTCATTCTTAACCGCTTCTAAACTCCATCTTCCGTCTTGGTCTGTGGTGCCGTTGTCCTGCCTTTGAGTCAGGATGCTTCGTTTCCCATTGCTGTCCTGTTAGGAAGGGAGAGCTGGGTCCCACACACACCACAGAGAGGAAAACCAGCTCGTCTTACGAGGCTTACAGCAAAAACACTAGTCCCTTTTAATCCCCAGCTCCTGTTCTCTGGAGGCATCACCTTTCCACTCCTGCAGCTCTTTCTAGAGCTCTGACTTACCTCCGGATTCCCCATTACTGTGGCTCCACTGCTGTCCTGATGTTCGTTTTGATGTTGTCTAATGGCTTTTTGGTGTGGAGGTGAGGCTAGCTTTCCAACTAGCTGCCTTTGGGGGACACACCTCGACGTCCCCACGTACATGCATTTACCGCGTGCACATACTCTCCACCACCCCCCCGTGATTCTTAATCCTCTCATTATTCCAGTGTACGCATTCAATTAAATCAGTAGTTTTATTGACGTTATTATGACTGTGAAAGTGGTTTTTAGCTGAATCTGAAGATGCACCACAAATACATTTTGTTTCCTGCATGTCTTTGTCCCACCAGAGCTGGGCCTGGTGTCCTTAGTCCAGTGTGTCTTCGGTCCACGGCGTCTGAGGACAGAACCCATCACCTCTGCTCTGCTGGAGGAGCGAGTGGGGTGCAGCAGTTAGGAGTAGAGCTGCTGCTCTTCAGACCCACCCTGGCCTCCCTTGAGGTGTGAGGAGAGGAATCCGGACCCTTCTGGTAGACCCACTGCCCCCAGCTGCAAGGCTGAGGTTTCCTGTTTGTTCTTCAATCCCCCAGATTCTCTCTTACCTGCTCTTTACTTCTGTTGGTTTGTGTCCTTCTGTTTTCCTTTACTGTCATTTGATTGGGGTTTGGCGGGGGGAGGAGAGAGACATGTGCTCAGCCCATCAGCTCTAACCAGAGGCCAGGCGTGCGCTGTTCTTACTCCTAAGCGTTGCTCGGTTACGGGTCCCCAGCCCAGCCCCACAGCCTTGCTGAAATCTTTGGCGTCTCCTACCCCACTAGCCCTGGCTGGTCTTGGCGTCCCTGTCCTGGAACTTGTCCCTCAGAGGGACCTGTCCAGGGCCCCTGACACCTTCTCGGGCCCTGGAGCCCTCAGGACAAGGGTGTCATCTTTGTCACTGGTCTCCTGACTCCTGTTCATTCACTTCACTCACGCTGAATGCTGGATGTTTTTCCGAAATTATCACCCTCTTCCCTTCGCTGTGCTTTTGTCTCTGCTCTTCCTCCAGACAGAAGACCTGCGTCCTCCCAAGTCTGCATCCTCATCCGGTTCAGCCTGGTGGTAGCCTCTGACCTGCAGCCTTTCCTGACCCTGTCCTGTCACCTGTGCCATCTGGCTTCTGCTCCACCTTGCTGTTCTTCTCTTGTCCTAATAATTGTGCTGCCTTTTTTTTTTTTTTTTTTACATTTTTGAAAATTTCTTTCACGTCTGGCTTAATAGAAGACAGTTGCATTCTAATATCTTCTGATATCTGCTTCTGCATCTGGTGTGTGGGGGTGACTCATGTCATTTCGCTTCAGCTCCACCGTGTGCTCTTGAGGGTGAGGAGTGAGCGGGCCGGGAATGTATCCTTGTCATGATGGCAGTAGTTCTGACTCACATCAGGCGTCTTCTCTGTTCACACTTTGAGAATCACGGTTGATGAGTGCTGTTGACATTTTGGTGTGTCATCTTCCAGACTTAAAGTGAGAAATACTTCACTGTACAATACCATACACATGCACATTTCATTCTTATTTTAGAGACCTTTCTGTATCATTAGGGATAGATTTGCCTCATTCTTTTTTTATTGCACTGTGTTTTATTATATTTTCAGCTATTATTTGTGTACTAAATGTTGAACAGTAATAGTCTAATGAAATATAGTTGGAGATGGGGTTAGTGGCCTTATTTTAAAAAGACTTAGATTGGTGACATGATTTTGTAAACACGGGAGTGATTGATCTGGGTTATGGAGAGACGAATAAAATGTTTTAAGATTAATGTTTCAGTATTATATGAATGAATCAGAAGAGGAGAAACCATAGCGAAGGAGATCATTTAGAAAATCATTGTAATTGTTTAGATTTGAGCAGCTGAATGCTTAGGAGTGGGTAATGGTCGAGGGATTCCCAAGGCAGGTAGGGAGGTGAAGGGCGATGCAGGAGGGGAAATGGCAGATGTGAGGACAGACGGGCTGTGGAAGCAGGAGGTACAGCTCAGGGTAGCTGGGACCGCAGAGCTAGGTCTCCAGGTGATGGTGGTGCCTTGACAGAAACACACAGGAAGGAGAACTTGGTTTTGGAGGATAGATAAGCTTTCTGGCTTCAATTTCTTTAGGACCCTTCTAGCTCTAGCTTATTCATTTTATGGCCTGTTTACTCTTAAATTGTGCATTTAATAGCATGTGCTTTATGAGTGCCACACAGTGATCATTTTGGAGTGTTGCAGGTCTCAAGTTATTGCATAAAGATTGTACTTCCTGTACCTGCCTCTCACTTCTCTTCTGCTCTTACACTTAAAAACACCAAATAGAGAAGGTTTTGGTAAATTGAATTTGTATTGCCTTTTGTGTTTGGTAATAAATGTACTTGTGTTAAAGGACATGTCTATTAGAATGACCTGTGTAGGGATTTCTTTCATTGCTAACTGACACGTGTGCAGATTTAACGTTGTGTGACCCTAATAGAACATGCTCATTACCGTTCGCTTTGATCACACAGATGCAGGACAGCTGGAGTGCACATCGATGAATCGCTGTTCCCTGCAGCTAATCCCGATGAGCACCTACCAAGCCTAATGAAAAAAAAAGTAAGTACGGGACTTCAGTGTGGACTCTGGCAGTCATCAATTTATTCACTTTTTTCTTCCTAGAAAATAAAACTTTTAGAAATATATTCAAGAGTTGTCTTAATATTGCTGTTGATTGTATTATTCTTCTCACACAGCATTTTTTAATGAGTTATAGAGCTTACTTTATCCCATGAATGCTTTGACGTAGTTTGTGATAAATGGAAGAGACTGTTTGCCCAAAGGAGAACTAAAAGTTGCCAAGAAACTAGCACCCTTTCAGGTGCTCCGGTAACTACTTCAGGATTCAGGTTCTCAACATCTGTAGTAAAATACATTTGATCTGTTTGGCTGGAAAATCTCAAAAGTCTGAGGCAGAAATAGCTAAGTGTACACAGTTATTTATTACAGAAAATCTGTGCAAATGTAAAGATGCTGCTTTCCTCTGAGGTCTGGTTCACGTTTGAACCACAGCCCTTTTGGTTTTTTATTATTTACAAGTTTTAATTGATTTCTGTATCTGAGGGTAAACTGTTCGCTCTGACATCAGTCACTTTGTTGTCATGTGAGAATCCCTGTTGGGGAGAAGATTTACAGACTTTCTCCACAGAGTGAGGCAGAGGAGAGCTGTAGATTAGGGAAGACATTCCCATGGATGTCTCCAAGTTTTCTGAAATAGTAAATCCTGTGTCTCCATCGCATTTCATCTCAGACAAGCTGGAACGCACCTGTGCAGTGATGGAAACTCACTTGTCTCCATCCAGATTGTGTTGGACGGTAGTGAAATGGAGCGTCTCATGACTGTGATAGACCAGCGGCAGCTGGTAGTACATTGAGTGAACACAGATCAGACATATCGCTCCTAATTTCCCTTCCCTCAAAATAAGCACTCTTCAGTTTGACTTGGGTCCTTGCTGATCAGATGGTCTTCAGTACATGTGCTTTGAGTGAACGAGGTTCTACTACGTTACGTGTACTATTTGGTGGGTTGCTTTTTCTTCTTCACTTAACCGTGTGTTTTCATGTCAGTGTGTGTACGTGGCTCCACTTCCTTCTGCTTTGTGTTAAACAGCGTGAATGTGTCTTGGATTCATGCACCCTTAGATCATGGACGATTTTTACTAAGTATGTTGTTTGTGTGATGTATTTGAGTTTATTTCTCCAAGCGGAATATCTAGAAAGGGACTTACAGTTCCACCAGCAGTGTACAAGGGTACTTTTTCTTAACACTGACCAATGCTGGATGTTAGTCATCTTTTAAATTTTTCCTAATCTGAAGTGTTAATAATGTCTGCTCGTACCCTTCACCACTTAAGGTTTTATTAGTCCCTACAAGCATTCCCCTTCCTTCCTTTCTCCAAATGCAGTTGCAGATTAAACCTGACTCCAGACCTTATTCTTTTGGTCTTTGGGGAGGGTCTCTGCTTCGCTCCCCTCACTCTGCTGCCAGCCTGACCCTCTTGCTTGCTGTTCTTCAAACATACCACGTTTGTTTGTGTTTTAGGGCCATTGCATTGCCTGTCCCTCTGTCTGGAACACACTTCCCCCCATCCATCCATAGACGGTTCTCTGATGTCCACAGGGCTTTGTACTGCTGGTCCTTTCTCACTAAGCGGCGGTTCACTCTCCTGTCTACAGTGGCAGGTCCTTCCCACCATGCCAGCCATCCTGAGCCCCCGGCCTGCTTTTTCCTTATTATAGTACTTGCCCCTTGGTAACATATTGCAGAAATGCGGGCAGCCAGACTCTCGCGAAGACCCCAGAACCCCGCATGGCAGTGCTCCCGAGTCCACAGAGCGCATGCTGGTCCCCTGCCCCTGTTCTAACTGCATTACCTCTGCCAGCTACGGGGCCCTCTCACTGGTAATGGGCAGTGTTGACGAGCTTTGGGGGTAGAAACGCCCCGAGCACCAGGGGCCCATAGTTACAAAGCAACACTGTTAAATTAGTGCCTTGCATGCTGTCCAGGTACTTTGGCAAAAACAGTTCAGGCCAGCTCCAGGCCTGCTGGAACTAATCCTCCTGACACACACACACGATGTAGTTTACTTATTTGTCATGTGTATTTTCTGTCACTCCTTCATAGAGTATAAGCTCCCTGATGCAGGGATCTTTCTTTGTTTCAAGACCAGTGACTGACACACAGTAACATTTTTGTTAAATGATGAATGAGTGCATTACTAACAGATAGAGCAGGGTGCTGAACAAGAGCACAGTGTAGCAGCAGCCTTGAATGGCTAAGAAGTTCTTCCTTTAGACTGGGATGCATGTGAACACACTTGGGCTGGACGCCTAAAGAGGCCTGGACAGAAGACACGCTTCCCTAGCATCCTTCAGAGACCCTTGGGTGTAGGAGTAACTGTAGGTGAAGTCGGTGTCAAGCTCAGCTTTTGTATTTACGGTGGCGACCTGCCCAAATGGGCTCTTCCGCAGGGGACCTGGGGGCCTGCGGTGTAAAAAGTGCTAGGAGACATGAGGACGGTAGGGTGAGACGGTGACCCGGACATCACGTGTCCGAGGTTTCCTCATTCCCTACCCTTTGGACGTGTGGTCACAGGTTTTGTTTTTTACTGGCTGAATGGAGTTGCTGTGATGTAAAGACAGTAAGACAAGATTAAATTATGGTTCTCTTCTTTGGTGGTTATAAAATAATTACTTTCGTGTTTTATTACTGTGTCATGACTTTTTGGGGAGGGGGGAGATAGACATAAAAGTAGCAAAAAATAAGGAAAAGGAGACTAATTTTGTTTAAGAATCTTCATGGAAACTAAGAATGCTGGGGTCCTGAAAATGCCTCAGAAAACATAGCTACTTAGTGTGTAGCTCTTTATTCAGTCTGAAAATTCTGTCCATATTCTTACAGTTATAGGAAGAATAAACATTACAAATTCACATATAGTGAAGAAATATCTCTTTAAGTAGGTTGTATTATGGATGTTACAAAAGATATCAGGAATGTGTACGGAAGGGTTCTTTTCCTGTCTTACACAATCGCAATACAGTATTATTTTTCTGTCCTTTTTGTACAGCGCAAGTGTATGCAGCCCAAAGATTTTATGCCTAAAACACCAGAAAATGATAAAAGACTGCAGAAGAAGTTTGAGAAAATGGCTAAAGAGCTGCAGCAGCAGAAAACCACTGTGGGTAAGCTGAGAAATGCAGGCCGGCCCCCGGTGCCTGTGTCTGTACTTCTGAAGCAGCAGAACTGAGCAGAACCTTTAGCCTGCACAGTGCCGCCCGATGCCTTTCCAGAACATTGGCTGAATCCTTTGTTCTTGCGCTCGGTCATCCCACTGCTTGATGAATCGAGTCTCTCGGTGCTGTGCTGGTGCCTCCCTGACAAATCCCACATGACCGTCTGGTCTGCTGCCCCAGACAGACGTGGAGTTCTCCTTGGCATCTGTCCGCCCTGGTGCCTGTCACCCGCCTGGACCCCAGACCTGCTCTGAAGTGGTCTCCCAACTCCTCCTCTGCCCTCTTCTCCCAAGCCTGCAGCACCCCATGTGGGCGTCCGGCAGCTCCTTGGCTGGCCTTCCAGCCGCTGTGTCCTTAGCTTCCACCTCCCTGCTTCAGTCAGAAGGGTGTACGTCCGAGCTCACGTGGCCGCCCCACCCGGGCTTTAACGGTCCTCAGTGTCGTCCTAAGGAAAAGATACTTAGGGTAAAATCCTGTACTTCACGTGTCCTGCAGCTGACCACGTCCTATCTGATCTGCCTGTCCTGCAGCCTCACCTCAGCTCTGCCCCTCTCTGCTGTCAGCCTTCATACCTCTGCCATTTGGCCATCTTTCCTGCACCAGTGATAGTGTATTTGGAAAGAATTCAGCAAAATGGTAATGATAGATTTTAAAAAGTTCTCTTTTTAGACCAAATTTATGTCTGAATTGTCTTTTAAAAACTACAACTATAAGGTATTAAAGATTCAACTAACGTATGTCTGCATATTGCCAGAAGTGCAGTAAAAGTTGTGCAGGCCTAAGAGTTGCAAAGGGAGGCTATTGAATGATTTGTGGTCTGTTTTTTAAGGGGGGGACAGGTGGTCAGGGTCCTGAAGTTCTTTCATTACCTGCAAGGTGTGGATTCCAGGAAGCACACCACTGTTCACCCCACCACTGAGCCCCTTACTTCATGGCCCAAGGATCCCCTGACCTCCTTCCTGCCGCTGAGTGCACGTGCGGGTCTATGTGTGTGTCTGTCAAAAGGGAAGAGGAGGACTTCCCTGGTGGCGCAGTGGTTGGGAGTCCGCCTGTCGATGCAGGGGACACGGGTTCGTGCCCTGGTCCGGGAGGATCCCATGTGCTGCAGAGAGGCTGGGCCCGTGAGCCGTGGCCGCTGGGCCTGTGTGTCCGGGGCCTGTGTTCCGCGGCGGGGGAGGCCACAGTGATGGGAGGCCCGCGTACCGCAAAAAAAAAAAAAAAAAAAGAGAAAAAAAAGGGAAGAGGAACCCGTGGAGTACGGGACAGGGGTGTCCTTAAGAGGAATCATATTGTTGAAGGAGGAAGGCATTTTTTTGAGATTAAAACTGGATTTTTGTTTCTTTTCAGATAATGATGTTCCTGTTCTCTTGTTTGAATCTAATGGCTCCTTGGGGTACAGTCCCACAGTTAAAATCTGCAGTGGCCACCACAGTGCAGTGGAGAAGAGGCTGCAGGAGATGAAGGAGAAACGGGAGAATCTTTCCCCCACCTGTAAGTGACACTTCATACGATGGAAATTACAAAGTAGGTGAATAAATTGTGGAAAGGGTTTTTTTTTTTTCCTTTACATAGATATTTTAGTTAATTTAGCTTATAATCATTTTTTTACCTCTATCCGCGTAGACTTTGTTGATATTTTCTTCCAGAAAATCTTATGCTTTATTAAGATTTTTAAAGAGTATATTGGGTATGTAGTATTCTCCAGGTTTAAGATCCTGTTGTTCCTTTGTAATTTTTCATATATTCGGGATTTTTTTTTTTAATTAATTGGGCCCCTCTTTTGAAGGAGTTTGCTTTAGATTAAGTAATGCTTCAGTTTATGTTTTCCTTTATTTCTTTTATCTTGAAAGTTTTTAAGTAATATACAGAACGTTGACCAGTAGTACATCGTTTGTAGTAAACATCCATCTTGATTCCCACCTCATTCTCCTCTGCCGCTGGGTAACCCATGTTTTATGTTGATGTGTTTCTCCAGATCTTTTTCAGTGGGTCACATGTCTGTGTACACATAAACAAGATAAGGCTTCTGTATTTTCCTCTGTGGTGGTGTAACTTTTCTTTACCTAAATTGGATCATGGCATACCTCTCATTTTCAGCTTTCTTGTTTTACTGAAGAGTGTATTGGTGTGGACCTCCATCTTTATTTTAATTTTTAAAGATGTCGCATAGTAGTCTAGACTTTTGATATTGAAGCATCCGTCTGTTGCTGGATATTTGTCCATTTTGTCTTTCTTTTTTTTTTTAATTTTTGGCCTCGCTGTGCAGCTTGCGGGATCTTAGTTCCCCGATGAGGGAGGGGATTGAACTGCAGGCCCCAGGAGTCCTAGCCACTGGACCAGCCAGCGAATTCCCCCAGTTTTTCTTTATTAGAAACAGTGCTGCAGTTTTTATTCTTTTTAACTACATGGTATGGTGGTTCTTGTTCTTTTGTGACCGTTTTCCTCTCTGGACATAAGGCTTTTCCCCCCACTGTTTACTGTTATAACCCACACGCCAGTGGACATGCTTCTATATGAATCTTTATGTTCCTCTGTATTTCATGTATCACAATAATAATTCATAAAGGCAGAGTTTAAAAATTTTGGTAGATATTGTCACATTGTCCTTCAAAAAGTTTGTGTCATTTTACCCTTTGCCAGCTGTTTATAAGAACTGCAGTTTCACACCCTTGGGAAACTAGGTTAAGATACACGAACTCTGCTGTTTGTCATAATGCGGTGACTTTTGCGAAACAGAAATACTACGTTTAAGGTAGACAAATCTGTTCTGTTTGTCTTTTCCTTCTGGCCTCTAGGATTCCTGTGATGCTTAGAACTCCTCCACCACAAGCTTTCAAAATTGTATTTTCTGCTATTACTTGTATGGTTTATTTTTAAGGTTAGTTGTTTCATCTGTCCTGAATTTATATCTATATTTATGCAATGGGCATGTGTATCAGTTAAGGTTAGTTGTGGCCACCGATAACGGACAAATGCAAAAACCAATGGCTGCACTTAGATAGAGTTGTGTTTCTCTGTCCTGCCAAAGAAAGAGGCAGGCAGGGTTCGGGGAGGCTGTTCTGTGGTGTCTTGGAGAGCGGGCTCCCGACCTCCTGCCTGGCTTCCCTGGAGCCAGCTCCCTGTGAGCAGCCTCACCAGCTCCTGCCACTGCCGCTGCCGAGCTCTGCTGGCCAGAGCGCAGTCCTGTGGCTCTTCCTGCTTGGAAGCTAAGTGCGACTGTGTGTGGCCCAGGAGCTACAAAGGCAAAACACCACTCTGGATGAGCCAAGAAATACAATACAGTTCTTTGTGTTTGTACATCTAATTTAATCTGCCAGTTTAATTTAAAATGGGCAGTGGCATTCAGGATGGCATAGCTAAGGGGACTGCTGTAGTTTTAGCCTAGGAAGTAGGAAACCAAATACAAGTCACCTGCAGGGCACTGCAAGCAAGACTGAAGAGTAGTCTTAACTAGGGTGTGTGTCTGCACTCATAAAATCAGGGTCTGTTGCAAGAGGCAGGTGGGAATGGCCATTGAGCTAGGTAACTAGCAGTGTTCCAGGGGACTGTCCAGATTGTTTCGACAAATCATTATATATGTATGCAAACTAATTTGCCTTGAACTTTATTCCACTACTTTACAGTGTTAATTCTGCTACGTAACTGCCTCCCGCAGTTAAGTTTAAATTCAGCAGTTGAAAATGTCATCTGTGTGCTTACCTTTCTTATCTCGGTTTATTCTCATTTTCTAATCGTTCGCCCAAGTTTTCTCAGAAGTGTATTCTTTTAAGTCTCCTCAAAAAACATCTCTGGGGGGGCTTCCCTGATGGCGCAGTGGTTGAGAGTCCGCCTGCCGATGCAGGGGACACGGATTCGTGTCCCGGTCCGGGAGGATCCCACATGCCGCAGAGCGGCTGGGCCCGTGAGCCATGGCCGCTGAGCCTGCGCATCCGGAGCCTGTGCTCCGCAGTGGGAGAGGCCACAGCAGTGAGAGGCCCGCGTACCGCAAAAAAAAAAATAATAATCTCTGGGGACTTCCCTGGTGGCGCAGTGATTAAGAATCCTCCTGCCAACGCAGGGGACATGGGTTCGAGCCCTGGTCTGGGAAGATCCCACATGCCACGGAGCAACTAAGCCCATGTGCCACAACTGTTGAGCCTGTGCCCTAGAGCCCGCAAGCCACAACTACTGAGTCCGCGTGCCATAAATACTGAAGCCCGTGTGCCTAGAGCCGGTGCTCCACAACAAGAGAAGCCACCGCAATGAGAAGCCCGCGCACTGCAACAAAGAGTAGCCCCCGCTGGCTGCAACTAGAGAAAGCCCGCGTGCAGCAACAAAGACCCAATGAGCCAAAACTAAATAAATAAATTAATTAATTATTAATTAAAAAAAAAAATCTCTGGCCGTGAGACCGAGATCTCTCTCTTGTCTGTGCTCTGTTGCATGCACAGCCTTTGAAGGTGACGCCTGTGGCCTTAGCTGTTGAATCGCTGATCTCTGGGATGTTTTTCTCTGAAGCCCCCGCCCTCCGGACACTTGGGGCTGCGTAGTTCTTTGTTGCTGGGGCCATCCTGTGCCCGGCAGAGTGATCTGCAGCATCCCTGGCCCCTGCCCCCTAGATGCCGGCAGCATGGCTCCTGTCCACCGCAGCCCCACCCGCGACGTCCAGCAGCATTTGCAGGGGCCAGGCCGCCCCTGGTTGAGAACCACTGCTCTGGTCATAGAGGCAGCTGTCGGTGATCATCGTGAGAAAAGCCTTGATCGTTGAGAAGTGAGAGTGACTGAAAGGTTCTCTACCCGTATCGAGCTTCTGCTTAGGTCTAGGCCGGCCGACTTTCCAAGAGCCCTTCCAACTTTTATTATCCTAGGATTCTGTGCCTTTTTTATGATATGATTTGTATAAATTATATTTTAATGATTCTCATCATCTGTAATAGATTTGAGTAAGATATCTAGAATAGCACGTATTAGGAATAAGTCGTGGGTGTGGGTGTGTGTGTCAGTGCCACATGAGTGGAATGAGTGGACCTAGTATTGGCTTCATCTACTACCAGAGATCAGAGTTGTTATTTAATGAGGAGTTTTGATTATGTTTTCAGCTTCCCAGATCGTTGAAAAGTCTGACGATAACACCGTTAACGCTCTGTGTGAAGCATCTTTGAACCTTTCGCATGATACTTTGTGTTCAGGTAAAATTATTTTCACAAAAGCTTCGTTCTGTGCATGGTTTATTCTTTAATCTCTTTGGCGTGTACTGAAATTATTTGCCCACGTGTCTTAAGTAATCACCATCTTTTTATTTCATACTTGATGCATGTGTGAGACAAGTGACAACAATAACTAGCTCAGTTTCATCGTTGGCTGTGCCGTGGGCGCTGCTCGCATGTCTGTATCTCGTCTGATTGTCCTGTTAGCCCCGTGACGCAGGCCCCGTCGTTGTCCCCCTCCTGCCGGTGAGAAAGCCCAGCCAGCGAGAAGTCAGACAGCTCGTAAGAGGTCACACCATTTGTGAGCGGCCGAGCCGGGCTTCGAAGTAGGCCGTCTGACTTCAGAGTTTACTCTCTTATGCCGTGTCATGCTGCTTGCCAGCCTTTTGAAAAGTGAGCTAAGCTTATTCAGCTGCTAAAATTAAACACGTCCTATGTTTCCAGCTGCTGACTTAGAGACACGCAGCACCACCAGCCCGCTGGGCTTCTCTCTGCTCCCTGGGGGCTGCCCCTCTCCTCCCTCTTTAAAAGTAGAGCCTTAGTGGTGTCAGTCAGTAAGTTAAGACATCTCTGTTGCCTCTGGTGTGGAGTTTCTATAAACTGGGGGTCCTCCATCTGTTCAGCAAGCGCCGAGCCCCTATCAGAGGAGCCAGTGCTGGGCCAACGGCTCCGGATTCCAGAAAGCAGTGTCTGTGCTGGGGGCCTCTAGGCTAGGGAGGGGGGCAGATAGGAGTATAAGCACAGGGCGGTGACACACATGCTCTTAAAGGTTTGGGTGGAATTCTGTGTAGCAGAGGAGGACGTGCAAGACCAGAGCTGGTGAAGTCTGGGAGGATTTGCCGAGGTCTGACGTCCGAGGTGGGTTTCGAAGGAAGGGTAGTGTTTATCCAGGTTAGAGCGTGGAGCAGGGGGAGTGTAAAGGCAGCTTTTGGGAGCTGGGCAGAGCTTCGCGTTACCCTCAAGAAACGTGTAGGAAGGTGCGTGGAGAGCCAGAGCCCTGAGATGTGCCAGGCGGTTCCTGGAATTTGAATACAGAGTGAGGACTTTGGCAGGCAGCAGGGAGCCTGGGCAGCCGAGTTCATGGTGGTTGACTAGAGCCTGAACGCAGTGGTCCTTCATTCTCGGACTCCTGGCCTCCTCGAGGCCTCAGTGACGGGGTGCGGACGCTGTTCGTGGAGCGAGGCGCCCGGGCGTGTGAACATGCAGAGCACCACGCCCTCTCCGACCCCACCTTGTTCCCCGCGCACGGGGAAGCCCGGGTCCCCTGGTTAGAAACGCCGGCCAGGAGAGTGTCCTCACCTGCCGTGAGAAGCGGGTGTGGGTGACGCCCTTCTGAAGCAGGAGCCGTGCTTAGGGAGGGTCGCTTTATCACGTTATGGGCGGACTGAGAATTAGTCTTGTAATAATGTAAACCATTAAAAAGTTGGTTCTTTATTAATGTTTTCCAGAGGACTCCTTTGCTGGTGTTCTGCGCTTGTCTTTTGACGACCTTTGTGGGAGCTCTGGATATGGGACTCAGCAGAGGAGACTGGGAGGATTCCTTGACGAAAGTAAAAGCGCTGCGTGTGCTTCCTCAGCTGTGTTGAAAACGAGAAGTGTCCGTCCGCCAGCATCTCCCGGGCCCCTTGGTCAGTTAACCCTTCACCAGCCCCCCGGCAGCCTTTCCAAGGGAGACACCCACCGGCAGAGGGTTGCTGCAGGCCAAGTCATCACCCCCGACGTGAAGCCAGCACGGGAGCCGGCTGAGAGGGTGTTTGATGAGAAGAGGGGCCTGTCTCCTACGCCATCTGTAACAAATGAGCCTGCCGGGGGCCCTTCATGTCCCCAGAGCCCCTCAGCCACGAGAAGAAGGGTGTCGGCGAACTCCAGTCCACCCCCGGAGGAGAGACTGAGCAAGAGGCGGTGCCTCGGGTGGCCCCCCACGCCCCGGCTACAGCTGGAGAACAGCCCGAAGTGTGCGAGCAGCTCTGCCGTGGAGACTCTGGGCCGCGGGGAGTCCTCGTACGATGATTACTTTTCTCCCGATAACCTCAAGGAGAGGGACTCGGGGAGCCTCCTTCCCGGGGTGCAGCCGCCCGCCGGCCCTGCCCTGCTCCACTGCATGAGGAGCCTTTCCAGGAGAGAGAGGACCAGCCTCCTGGAAAGGGCTGACTTCTCCTGCATCGGCAGAAGCCCCAGGTCAGCCCGTGGTACCGACTCAACGGTGAAGGCTGGCTTCCGTCTCCAGAAGCCTGCAAACTACGGAGCTGATCCGGGCTTGAGCAGCGTGACTTCTAAGGAAACGCCTGCTGCTGAAGGAACCCCAGGGGACTGTCCCCGGGCCAAGGCTCGGGGAGGGGGAGACGCCCGCCCGGGCGGGAGTGACTCTCCCCATACCCTCAACGGACTCACTCTTCAGAAGGGACTTCGAGGTGATTTTACTTCTTTAAAAGGAAGCAATAAAGAAGTAAAAGGATGGATTGACATAAAAAGCACACAGAAAGAAGATACTCCTTCTAAAATGGTGAATTCCCCTGAAAGTGAAGCACAAAGTGATGATAAGCTAAACTTTGTAGGCGACTGGGATGTGGAAAAGTCTGCAGAGGCAATGGAAGAGTTACCCCGAGGATGTAGTGAAAGTATGTGAACCTCCTTTACCGGTCTCTCCACTATAAGAATATGTAGTAGTGCATCCATCTTCCACGTTTATCACAACTTTTTCATAATCAAAATTTCCTTTTTTCCCTTTTATTAAACTTTAAAGAATGTATGTTTGATATTTACAGCGATAAATTCTTTAATTTCTTGAGGAATAGACAGCTTACTGCCCCATGGAATTTCTAGGTTCCTTGGTCAAACCTGTTATTAGGAATACATTTCTCTAAGTCTTATAGGTGAAAAGAAAAGGTGATGTCTGGATGTGTTGTGTGAGCAATGGACTAGAGTGAGCGCTTTTCCTTGTTTCAGTGCAGCCTGTCACTGCAGCATCACTGTGCAAAGAGGCACGTGAGTGGAGGTCTTTTAAAACTCTCAGTTTGTAATGGTGAGGCCGTTTATTTTAGAAGGGAAATTGAGGAGTGTAAGCCATTCATTCTGTTAAGAAAAGATAAATGTGGAAACAAGTTAATATTTATTTTTGAAGAAACTGGGCAATTTAGCTATGAAGAAATTTTTTAAGTATTTTTAAGTAAATAGTTCATTGTAACAGGCCTTATTAGATTTCTATTTATTTGCTTTAAGCACGTCATTTAAATAGATATATTCCTCTCTGTAATTTAGTTGTAACCATAGTAATGAACTATGTCATAGCAAAAGTAGCAACAGTTTTGCACTTTCTGATGATAAGCACAGACAGGTTTCAGCAAGCAAAAGGGAAGAAATCTTGAACTTAAACCACCTTCACCTAAAGATTGGGTTAAAATTTTGATAAGGCCAAGTTTATTCTTCATTATTTCTCTACTCCTTGAATCATTTTAACCACCCTTTTCAAGTTGGAGAAGTTATATGGACTGAAATATAATCACAGATGCATTGCATATCTTTTCCTTGGGTATGAACTCCCCAAAATCATCTCAGTAAAAGAATTTAATTTGTATATCATTAACCTTCTTTTTATGTCTGAGCTTTCTGATATATATAAAACTTTATTATGTGTTTATAAAATATATAAAATTTGACATAAAACTATATTTTACGTTCCATTAGGGTTAGTATGTGTTTTCAAAATATTTATTTTAAAATCATGTCAAGCCTAAAATTAATATAAAACAGTGAGTGTACGGAATTATTTTGGTAGCTAAGACTATCCCGTTCTTGAAGCTTACATTCTCGTTCTCAGTTTTCATCTTGTGTATTCTTTCAGCTTTTGAATAATGCTTAATGACATGCAAATATAAGTCAAGTAAAAAAAAAAAAAAAAAATCTGCTTTCAGGCGGTGTGAGCACCCTGCAGCCCCAGTGCTGTGCACAGTGTGATGGTCCTGCTCTGGGGCTCACCGCCATGTCCAGGGCCCCGAGGGTTCTGGGGCTCACGGGCTGTAGGCAGGGCCCTGGCGTAACTGAATCTCAGAGACGGAATCAGATATTCTGTGTTCCCTAACGTAAGGACATGTAGATTGGTCTTGTTTTACGTCATCCCAAGAGAGAGAAAATCATTGAATATAGGACAGGAAAAGACTTACCTATTGTCTAGCCTAAACCTAGGTCTTTGTTTTATGGTGGTAAAATAAAGACCCACCGATGTCTTAGGTGGTCCACAGTCAGTCCACCTGGTATCCCACCTCTCTCTGGGAGCCCCCCCCCCGCCCCCGCCCAGGTAAAAGCACATGGCCTGCGGGCTACCTTAGACATTCGTAGATGCCGAAATTGCGAAGCGGTGAAGCCCACTCTGTACTCCAAGCTGTACCTCTGCAAATCTTTTATGTTGCAATAAAAGTCTTTTTTCAATTTCTGTTTCCGTTCACTTTTACTCATCACCCTTGTCAGTGTCTAAGATAGATAGTGTGCAGCAAAGGTTGTGAGAAGAGGTTACAAAGACACTCAGTGATAAACGTTAACAGAACAAGAATGGAGGGAGAAACTTCTGATTTTTAGAATAACCTTTGAAATCATATTAACCAATAATTGTTTTCTTTCTAAGCTTTTCATTCTCTAGTTTCATAAAAATACACAAATACATGCTCAGTGTAAGAGAAACTGCTAAAAAGGGTAAAATCATCCTGTCCTACTCTCCTCATCTACCCCTTTCTGTTAGTTCATTTAACAGGGGTTTTGTGCTCCTATCATGTCCCGGGTTCCCTTCTAGTTCCCAGGGAGACGGCAGAGAAGGAGGCAGCGCCCCCGCCCCCCAGAGGTTACATCCTAGTGAGGAGGAGGGGACAGCAGGTGTACGTCAGCATCATGCCAGGTAGCGTGCCGTGTGAGACAAGGGCGCTGGTTAGGTTAGGGAAGGCCTCTCGGAGGAGGTGACCTTGGCTCACAGGCCTGGGCGTGGGAGAACAGGTACCTCGTGGCTGGGGATCATGTTTCAGCCTGAGGAAGCAGCAAGTGCAAATGTCCTGAGGTAGAAAATGCCCACAAGCGCCGCAAGGAAGCCACCATAGTGACAGCTCTCTGGGCTGAGGGAGACGGGCAGGAAGTACAGTCAGAGAGGCCCCGACAAACCTGGGGTGGCTTTGTTTTGTTTTCAAGTGTGATGAGCCACCGGCGGGTTTCAAGCAGGGAGTAACCAGTTGTGATTTTTGTTTTGGATGTAACCCTGGGAGTGTCTGCTAGAGTCAGTCAGCCAGCAGTTGTGTTTCCTTCCAGACATTGTGTGTGTGCGTGTGTGTATGTGTGTGTGTGTGTGTACAAACACACAAGTGCAAGAAGATGTTTTAGGGGGATTTTATCGCATACGTAGGATTACATTATCCCATTGCCTTAAAATCTGTTTTTTTGAAAAATACGTCGTTTCCGTATCAGTATCAACAGAGCAATAGGTCTACCTCATTTTAAAATATGTTTCAGGAGTCAATGAAATTTTTCTGTAATGAGTCAGATAGTAAATATTTTAGACTTTGTGGGCCAGGAGGCAAAATCAAGGTACATAGGTAGTTATACGATGAGAAAAAGACATTTTTACAAAATTTTTATCGGCTGAACTGAAAGTTGAATATAACTTTTTTGTAATACAAGTCTAATGAGAGTAGAATTCTACTTTGGGGGAAGAATAACTTAATTGGGGTTCAGATTGAGTGATCTCATCAAAATTGATCGCTGATGTTTATTAAGGCTGACGTGTAATAAGATTTTACGTATTTCACCTTTGAAAATGCCGTTTCACACAGATAGCCTACCACTCCCGAAGCAGGCGGTTTTCATCGAGCACATGTTGCCTCGGAAGGATCTACAGGCTTTTATTAGTGTCCGCTGCGTGTGCCCTGTAGCACGTCCTCCTGGAGCAGGTGAAGCTCCTCCGCTGTGCAGTCGTGTGGGGTTTGAGTAAATCCCCTTTGCTCTTGCCTCAAGGTCTGCAAAACGTTGCTGGAACTGGAGCTTGCTTGTGGGAGACACATCCACATCAAATTACCACGACAATGGAGATCTTCTTGTTTTAACTTCTGGCACCGCAGGACAGGAAGTATGTAAAGCTGCTAGATGTCACTTACGTGTGGAAATGGCTTTCCACCCCCTGTGGCATTGCTGACCACAGCTCTTCGGATGCCCACCTGAGGTCCGTTTTCACTGTCAACTAGGTAAAGCCGATTCATCATCCTGAATTAGCGCACAGCTTGGCCGATGCTCGTTTCTCAGTAACAAAGGTGGCTGGAGTGGTCCCACGGGTGCCGCGTGGCCACCGGCAGGAGCAGAAGGAAATCCTTTCCACACCCACGCCCTCACTGTGGTCCCTTGGTCTGAGAGAGGCTTTGCTGTGGATGATGGAATTGCATGTCAGCACAGACACGTGCCTTATCTAAACAGATTGGCCATGTCCAATTATTAGGTTCTTTTGGATGAATCATAGTCGCCAGTAGAGGTTGATGAAGGCTAGTTTGCCGTCTTCTGCAAGCTCTGTCTACCAGCTCTGTCTCCAGACACGCAGATATTATAAAACATGATTGGCATGCAGATGGGGAACTGTCCACAGATCAGACCTATAAGCTGAAGTCCCCGGTCTTGTCCTTTAAGTTAACTGTCTGTACCTGATCTGAAAGGTTTAGTAGAGGCAGACGGGATTCTCGGGGCTCATTTCTGGAAACTGGGCAGCATCAGGCCACTAGATAACCCTCAGCCCTGCAGTTTCTTATAGGACCATTTAGGGACCAAGTCTTGGATATGACCCCTGGGTACCAGCTATGGCACGTGCCCTACTCATACGTGGGTAGGAGGGCCCTGTGATATTCTAGCCAATCCATGAATTTAACTGAGAAACATTCCTGGCATCCATTACTCTGATTAACAAGCCGATGATATCACCAGTTACCACTCATTTCTTTCATCCATTTTGCCAGTTAACAAAGCATCTAGTATTGGGCGGGAGGGTTTATAGGAGTTGTCTCTAAAGTGTGATGTTTCTGTGAGCTCACCACTACTGGCGGGGGTGTCTTGATAGGGAAGCAGTAGCTCACGTACTTCATGTCACACAGTCTGTGATGAAATGTGCTAACTTACAGCCTTCACGACACTGTGCTGCTCTGTCTTGGTGCACTAATCCTTGGGACAGAAATGGCAGGAGGGGTCTGCTGGCTTTGGTGGGTTTGTTGGTGGTCACTGCCTGTGTCTCTGAGTTGGGAAGGATTATGAGCCTTGGTCTTGGCTTTGAAGGACAAGGTGACATGAATAGTAGTGTCTGCTTAGAGAAGTGATTAACATGCTTCAGTAGCGGGTTTATCTGGATTATCACTTTAATTGCTGGAGAATTACAGGCAAAAATGCTATAGTAATTGTCTGTAGAAGGTATTTTGTATATTTCTTCATTTGTAACCCCAGGCAGGGAAGAATTGCTTTTATAATTTCAGATTTGTTTTGCAGCCTTTTGAGAAAGTGATAATCTTATTTTGATGTAGTTGATACATCTCACTGAAGTCATCAGCAGATATACCATTTTCAATTGAATTAATTAAAAATATTTCATACATGTTTTACGAAAGCAAAGCCCAGCAAATTATAGGCACTTACGTATTCTTATTCAGTGTAGAACATTTTGTATATTCTGAATATTTCTTCATTTAAGAGAAAGTATGATTTACTATTGTACCAAGTAGGTAGGCATACGTGTACATGTATCCCTTAAGTATTTAAAATTGAAGATTAATTATTGTACTTCTGGGTAATTCAAGTAAAATACAAATATATTCAGAAGAGTGTTTCTCCACACCCTCTTCTCCAGAACCTGCCAGACCACTCACTGGAGGTAAGAAATCCTAACAGCTTGACGTAAGTTACTCAACCTATGTGGCTACAAGGAGGATATTAGAACCCACTGATTATTTGACTGCTTGATTTGTTTATTTGTGTATTTATTCATTTATTCGCTAATCACCTATGTCCAGCACATAAGCACAAGGAGAGTTAATGATGTAAAGCTCTGTCCCTTTCCCTTCAGGAGCTTAGACATGCAGGGAAGACGGAGTCAAGTTAATCCATATGTGAGGATCAGGCAATTCAAAAGATGGAGAGATGACCCCCAATGGGAGAGGTTATATGGTATTAAAACTGATATACGTATTTAAAATCCAGATTTTAATTATCTCTACAATGATTATAAAGGAAAAGATTCCACATCATCTTTTGAAGATCATCATTAGATTTTATTTTTGTTTTCTTGGTTAACAAAGTGAACTTGATATTTTAGCAGATGAATGTGTGTGTGTGTGTGTGTGTGTGTGTGTATTGTCACCTGAGTATTGCTTGTATAGAACTTGTGAACTGGCACGTATCCAAATCCCAAAAGTATATATGGAAAGGATTTTTCCTGGGAGTCTTTTAAGGCTCTTTCCACAGTTTTAATATTCTGCATTCTACATTGTTCTTAAATAATTCATTATTCAGATTTTAGGAGCTCAGAAGAAATTTCCCACTGGGACCGCGTTAACATTTTCTATTGATTAGTATACGCCTTTATTGTTAAAATTATAGATTCTTAAAAATCAGCCTTCAGAAGCCTTTTTTCTTCGATATAGTTGATCTTAGAGTGTCTTGTACCTGTAAATATTAATTGCTTTAATATATTATTAGTAACAATATTATTAGTCTTAATTCTGTGTCTTGGAAGTAGGAAAGTAGGCTGTGCAGGAGGATAGATTGTCGGGAATAAGTTTATTTTGTATTTCTCTGCCCTGGACAAAACATGGACCAGGTTTCTTTTCTTTTTTATTTGTAACATCTTCATTGGAGTATAATTGCTTTACAATGGTGTGTTAGTTTCTGCTGTACAACATAGTAAATCAGCTATACATAAACATGTATCCCCATATCTCCTCCCTCTTGCGTCTCCCTCCCACCCTCCCTATCCCACCCCTCTAGGTGGTCACAAAGCACCAAGCTGATCTCCCTGTGCTATGCGGCTGCTTCCCACTAGCTAGCTATTTTACATTTGGTAGTGTATATAAGTCCATGCCACTTTCTCACTTCGTCCCAGCTTCCCCTTCCCCTTCCCCGTGCCTCAGGTTCATTCTCTACATCTGCATCTTTATTCCTGTCCTGCCCCTGGGTTCTTCAGAACCTTTTTTTTTTTAGATTCCATATATATGTGTTAGCATACGGTATTTGTTTTTCTTTCTGACTTACTTCACTCTGTATGATAGTCTCTAGGTCCATCCACCTCACTACAAATAACTCAATTTCATTTCTTTTTATGGCGGAGTAATATTCTTTTGTATATAATATGTGCCACATCTTCTTTATCCATTCACCTGTTGATGGACACTTAGGTTGCTTCCATGTCCTGGCTATTGTAAATAGAGCTGCAATGAACATTGTGGTACGTGCTTCTTTTTGAATTATGGTTTTCTCGGGGTATATGCCCAGTAGTGGGATTTCAGGGTCATATGGTAGTTCTTTTTTTAGTTTTTTGAGTAACCTCCATACTGTTCTCCATAGTAGCTGGTATCAATTTACATTCCCACCAGCAGTGCAAGAGGGTTCCCTTTTCTCCACACCCTCTCCAGCATTTACTGTTTCTGAATTTTGTGATGATGGCCATTCTGACTGGTGTGAGGTGATACCTCATTGTAGTTTTGATTTGCATTTCTCTAGTGATTAGTGATGTTGAGCATCCTTTCATGTGTTTGTTGGCAATCTGTATGTCTTCTTTGGAGAAATGTCTATTTAGGTCTTCTGCCCATTTTTGGATTGCATTGTATGTTTTTCTGATATTGAGCTGTATGAGCTGCATGTATATTTTGGAGATTAATCCTTTGTCCGTTGCTTCGTTTGCAAGTATTTTCTCCCATTCTGAGGGTTGTCTTTTCATCTTATTTATGGGTTCCTTTGCTGTGCAAAAGGTTTTAAGTTTCATTAGGTCCCATCTGTTTATTTTTGTTTTTATTTCCATTTCTCTAGGAAGTGGGTCAGAAAGATCTTGCTGTGGTGTATGTCATAGAGTGTTCTGCCTATATTTTCCTCTAAGTTTTATAGTGTCTGGCCTTACATTTAGGTCTTTAATCTCTTTTGATTTTATATTTGTGTATGGTGTTAGGGAGTGTTCTAATTTCATTCTTTGACATGTAGCTGTCCAGTTTTCCCAGCACCACTTATTGAAGAGGCTGTCTTATCTCCATTGTATATTCTTGCCTCCTTTATCAAAAATAAGTTGACCATATGTGTGTGGGTTTATCTCTGGGCTTTCTATCCTGTTCCATTGATCTATATTTCTGTTTTTGTGCCAGTACCACACTGTCTTGATTACTGTAGCTTTGTAGTATAGTCTGAAGTCCGGGAGCCTGATTCCTCCAGCTCTGTTTTTCTTTCTAGGATTGCTTTGGCTATTCGGGGTCTTTTGTGTCTCCATACAAATTGTGAACTTTTTTCTTCTAGTTCTGTGAAAAATGCTATTGGTAGTTTGACAGGGATTGCACTGAATCTGTAGGTTGCTTTGGGTAGTATAGTCATTTTCACAATGTTGATTCTTCCAATCCAAGAACGTGGTATATCTCTCCATCTGTTTGTATCATCTTCAATTTCTTTCATCAGTGTCTTCTAGTTTTCTGCATACAGGTCTTCTGTCTCCTTAGGTAGGTTTATTCCTAGGTGTGTTTTTCTTTTTGTTGCAGTGGTAAATGGGAGTGTTTCCTTAATTTCTCTTTCAGATTTTTCATCATTAGTGTATAGGAATGTAAGAGGTTTCTGTGCATTAATTTTATATCCTGCTACTTTACCAAATTCATTGATTAGCTCTAGTAGTTTTCTGGTAGCATCTTTAGGATTCTCTATGTACAGTATCATGTCATCTGCAAATAGTGACAGCTTTACTTCTTCTTTTCCAATTTGGATTCCTTTTATTTCCTTTTCTTCTTTGATTGCTGTGGGTAAAACTTCCAAAACTATGTTGAATAAGAGTGGTGAGAGTGGGCAACCTTGTCTTGTTCCTGATCTTAGTGGAAATGCTTTCAGTTTTTCACCATTGAGGACGATGTTGGCTGTGGGTTTGTCATATATGGCCTTTATTATGTTGAGGAAAGTTCCCTCTATGCCTACTTTCTGCAGGGTTTTTATCATACATGGGCGTTGAATTTTGTCGAAAGCTTTCTCTGCATCTATTGAGATGATCATATCGTTTTTCTCCTTCAATTTGTTAATATGATGTATCACGTTGATTGATTTGCGTATATTGAAGAATCCTTGCATTCCTGGAATAAACCCCACTTGATCATGGTGTATGATCTGTTTAATGTGCTGTTGAATTCTGTTTGCTAGTATTTTGTTGAGGATTTTTGCATCTATGTTCATCAGTGATATTGGCCTGTAGTTTTCTTTCTTTGTGACATCCTTGTCTGGTTTTGGTATCAGGGTGATGGTGGCCTCGTAGAATGAGTTTGGGAGTGTTCCTCCCTCTGCTATATTTTGGAAGAGTTTGAGAAGGATAGGTGTTAGCTCTTCTCTAAATGTTTGATAGAATTCGCCTGTGAAGCAGTCTGGTCCTGGGCTTTTGTTTGTTGGAAGATTTTTAATCACAGTTTCAATTTCAGTGCTTGTGATTGGTCTGTTCATATTTTCTATTTCTTCCTGGTTCAGTCTTTTCAGGTTGTGCCTTTCTAAGAATTTGTCCATTTCTTCCAGGTTGTCCATTTTATTGGCATAGAGTAGCTTGTAGTAATCTCTCATGATCCTTTGTATTTCTGCAGTGTCCGTTGTTACTTCTTCTTTTTCATTTCTAATTCTATTGATTTGAGTCTTCTCCCTTTTTTTCTTGATGAGTCTGGCTAATGGTTTATCAGTTTTGTTTATCTTCTCAAAGAACCAGCTTTTAGTTTTATTGATCTTTGCTATCGTTTCCTTCATTTCTTTTTCATTTATTTCTGATCTGATTTTTATGATTTCTTTCCTTCTGCTAACTTTGGGGTGTTTTTGTTCTTCTTTCTCTAATTGCTTTAGGTGCAAGTTTAGGTTGTTTATTTGAGATGTTTCCTGTTTCTTAAGGTAGGATTGTATTGCTATAAACTTCCCTCTTAGAACTGCTTTTGCTGCATCCCATAGGTTTTGGATCCTCGTGTCTCCATTGTCATTTGTTTCTAGGTATTTTTTTATTTCCTCTTTGATTTCTTCAGTGATCACTTCGTTATTAAGTAGTGTATTGTTTAGCTTCCATGTGTTTGTATTTTTTACAGATCTTTTCGTGTAATTGATATCTAGTCTCATAGCGTTGTGGTCGGAAAAGATACTTGATACAATTTCAATTTTCTTAAATTCACCAAGGCGTGAGTTGTGACCCAAGATATGATCTATCCTGGAGAATGTTCCATGAGCACTAGAGAAAAATGTGTGTTCTGTTGTTTTTGGATGGAATGTCCTATAAATATCAATTAAGTCCATCTTGTTTAATGTATCATTTAAAGCTTGTGTTTCCTTATTTATTTTCATTTTGGATGATCTGTCCATTGGTGAAAGTGGGGTGTTAAAGTCCCCTACTATGATTGTGTTACTGTCGATTTCCCCTTTTATGGCTGTTAGTATTTGCCTTATGTATTGAGGTGCTCCTATGTTGGGTGCATAAATATTTACAATTGTTATGTCTTCTTCTTGGATTGATCCCTTGATCATTATGTAGTGTCCTTCTTTGTCTCTTGTAATAGTCTTTATTTTAAAGTCTATTTTGTCTGATATGAGAATTGCTACTCGAGCTTTCTTTTGGTTTCCATTTGCATGAAATATCTTTTTCCATCCCCTTAATTTCAGTCTGTACGTGTCTCTAGGTCTGAAGTGGGTCTCTTGTAGACAGCAAATATATGGGTCTTGTTTTTGTATCCATTCAGCCAATCTGTGTCTTTTGGTGGGAGCATTTAGTCCATTTACATTTAAGGTAATTATCGATATGTATGTTCCTATTCCCATTTTCTTAATTGTTTTGGGTTCGTTATTGTAGGTCTTTTCCTTCCCTTGTGTTTCTTGCCTAGAGAAGTTCCTTTAGCAGTTGTTGTAGAGCTGGTTTGGTGGTGCTGAACTCTCTCAGCTTTTGCTTGTCTGTAAAGGTTTTAATTTCTCCATCAAATCTGAATGAGATCCTTGCTGGGTAGAGTAATCTTGGTTGCAGGTTTTTCTCCTTCATCACTTTAAATATGTCCTGCCAGTGCCTTCTGGCTTGCAGAGTTTCTGCTGAAAGATCAGCTCTTAACCTTATGGGGATTCCCTTGTGTGTTATTTGTTGTTTTTCCCTTACTGCTTTTAATATATTTTCTTTGTATTTAATTTTTGATAGTTTGATTAATATGTGTCTCGGAGTGTTTCTCCTTGGATTTATCCTGTATGGGACTCTCTGTGTTTCCTGGACTTGACTATTTCCTTTCCCATTTTAGGGAAGTTTTCAACTATAATCTCTCCAAATATTTTCTCAGTCCCTTTTTTTTCCTCTTCTTCTTGTGAGACCCCTATAATTCTAATGTTGGTGCATTTAATGTAGTCCCAGAAGTCTCTGAGACTGTCCTCAATTCCTTTCATTCTTTTTTCTTTATTCTGCTCTGTGGTAGTTATTTCCACTATTTTTTTTTTTTTTTAGCGGTACGCGGGCCTCTCACTGTTGTGGCCTCTCCCGTTGCAGAGCACAGGCTCTGGACGTGCAGGCTCAGCGGGCATGGCTCACGGGCCCAGCTGCTCCACGGCATGTGGGATCTTCCCGGACCGGGGCACGAACCCGTGTCCCCTGCATAGGCAGGCGGACTGTCAACCACTGCGCCACCAGGGAAGCCCTGTTTCCACTATTTTATCTTCCAGGTCACTTATCCATTCTTCTCCCTCAGTTATTCTGCTTTTGATTCCTTCTAGAGAATTTTAAATTTCACTTATTGTGTTGTTCATCATTGTTTGTTTGCTCTGTAGTTCTTCTAGGTCCTTGTTAAAAGTTTCTTGTATTTTCTCAATTTTATTTCCAAGATTTTGGATCATCTTTACTATCATTACTCCGAATTCTTTTTCAGGTAGACTGCCTGTTTCCTCTTCATTTGTTTGGTCTCGTGCGTTTTTACCTTGCTCCTTCATCTGTTGTGTGTTTCTCTGTCTTCTCATTTTGCTTACCTTACTGTGTTTGGGGTCTCCTTTTCACAGGCTGCAAGTTCGTAGTTCTTGTTGTTTTTGGTGTCTTTCCCCAGTGGCTAAGGTTGGTTCAGTGGGTTGTGTAGGCTTCCTGGTGGAGGGGACTAGTGCCTGTGTTCTGGTGGATGAGGCTGGATCTTGTCTTTCTGGTGGGCAGGACTGTGTCTGGTGGCGTGTTTTGGGGTGTCTTGGAACTTATTTTGATTTTACGTGGCCTCTCTGCTAATGGATGGGGTTGTGTTCCTGGCTTGCTAGTTGTTTGGCATAGGGTGTCTAGCAGTGGGGCTTGCTGGTCGTTGAGTGGAACTGGGTCTTAGCGTTGAGATGGAGATCTCTGGGCGAGCTCTCGCCGATTGATATTATGTGGGGCTGGGAGATCTTTGGTGGACCTATGTCCTGAACTCGGCTCTCCCACCTCAGAGGCTCAGGCCTGACACCCCGCTGGAGCATGAAGACCCTGTCAGCCACATGGTTTTTGGGAAGTCTGAGGTCTTCTGCCAGAATTCAGTAGGTGTTTTTCAGGAGCTTTTCCTTGTGTAGATGTATTTTTGATGTATTTGTGGGGAGGAAGATGATCTCCACGTCTTACTCCTCCGCCATCTGGAAGCCATGTCCCCTAGTCTTCATGGACCAAGTTTCTCTTAATAAATTTAATGGTTTTCTGAACTGTATGTTCTCATGCTGCCTTCGCCTGGTTCTGCCTCCAGAGAGATCTTCCCTTAGTATCAAAAGTATCTCTTAATCCTGCTCATTTCCATGGGGTGAGGGAAGGTAGTGATTTAACTAATTGACTCTGAGAGGCGAGTGAGTTCACTTTCTCACCTTGATGTATCAGTATTTAATGATATTGATGATCCAGACAAATTTCTGAATGGGGAAAATTCAGGCAACATAACAATAATAAACAGCCTGGGGTTGTGAAGTTCTTTTTCTCTGTATTTGATCCTTTTTTGAAAATCGAGGCAGTGAATCACTTATATAATGAAGAATGAAAATGGGAGAGAAGAGAGTCTAGGATCTATGACTGGTCCTGGACGATTGATAACACCCATCACCCTGGGATATGTCGAAGGAAGAACAGCTACAGGGTGGACCGTGGCACGTCAGCTGAAATGTCTCGGGGGCGTTCATGATAGGTGTCCGTTAGGGGGTTGGGTTTATCAAGTTGCACCTCAGGTGGGAGGTCTTAGCAAGGGACATTGAGCTAGGACCCTTCAGTAAAGGATGACTTCATGGGCTATGGTGAAATCACCTTTGAGGCAATGACAGCCCACTTAAGGAGCAACCGTAGCAAAGAGTCTCCAAGAGGTAGAGAGCCAGGAAGATGGGGCCAATGTTTGCTCACTGATCTGCCTGTTCTCACCTTCCTTGGCACTCTCAGCTGCTTTGGGTTTACTGATGACACCCTTAAAGAGAACATATTAGTCAATGACTGTAGCTGTTGTGAAATGCTCTTTTAATGTAACCACATAAGAAATCATTTGCTTGTATCATTTTGTGACTGCATGATTGTGAAAACATGTCATTAGCAATGTCAGTCTGTCTTAAGTTTTAAATGGCTGTAATGCGTAACCTGGATCTTTATGTCTACAAGGTGCTTTAAAGCCTATTTCATTGTTCTCAGCTAGAACTGAGGCAAAATGAGTGCAAGTGGGAAACGTAGCATAGCTAGATCTTAGCACAAACTGTTGTATGCAGAATGTCCTTTTACGTGCCCTACTAACCCGTCCACTCCAAGTAAGATCTCTATTTAGCTAGCTGCAGCCATCGCCGGGGCTGGGCAGTCACCTGGGACTGAAATAGGACTGGGAGAGAAGTGAAACACAGGGAGAAATATAAGCTTGCTGGGGAGATGGTGGGATCAGCATGTGACTGGTTCGAGCCTCCGAAGGAATCCAGTATTGGGGTGTATAGGTGGGTCAGGACCTGACCTTAAAAGATTTGGGGGGCCCAAGTTGAAGATAACTAGTTTGAATTCAGTGAAATACTTAAGCATTGTTGTTCTGCATTTTGTTTTCACTGAGCTAAAACCCCATTTTTGAAAGAAGAGTTAAAAGTTTTAAATCAGATCCTCCAAACTTAATTAGATCTGTTTTATCAGAGCATCCTATTTTATGGAAATATCTGCACAACAGTCACTCTCATGTTATATGATTTTTAATTCCCGATGGCTCTTAAATCATTTTAGCCTTGTATCATGTTCATTTCTCTATGTCTACATTTTGTGTTGGGTTGTGAGCTCCCTAAGGGCAGAGACAGTATTTGTGTATCTTCGCATCTCTGGTGGGCGGCCCCTGAGCACTAGATATTTGTTGATAAGCCCGTCAGTGACAGAGGGGGATGACATGGAAGGTGGGTGTGTGGCACGGCAGTGGCCGGGACCTGAGCATCCCCGAGGCCGCTGTGTGCCCTTCGTGTCAAGGTGCGAATTCTCCTACTGAGACCGTGTAAGTGGTGGCTGGTACGCTTAGTCCTTCTTCAAAGTATCAACAAAGTCAGACATCAGGCAAACTATTTGGGGAGGAAAGAATGAGCGTAGGGAGCACAACATGAAGTCGTAGCAGTGGATGAATCAAACATTTCACACTCCATTGTTGGCTACTTAGGGTTTCTACACCGTTTAGCATCTGACGAGACTGGATTTCACGTGATGAATATCTTCTTTTTGGTTTGTGTGTCTTCATGACAAGAGGTTGGTCTCAGGTGGAAGTCTGTGGGGAGTAAAATCACCGCCTGTCATTTGTAGATTGTAACCTGAAACTTTGTACTGAAGACTGTTGGCTGGAGTAACTCAGACTCACCCCAAAGCTAAGGTTACTTATTTCCTCTAATACAGAACTGCCTTCTCTGAGAAGCTGGGTTTTGGTCAGTATGTAAAAACCTAAGAATTGGAGTTTGAATAGTGCATGAGGTATAGGCATCATTTTGCATCATCACAGGATGCATGGGATTCTGTCGAACTGGTACATTTTCATGTGACAGGCACAGTTGTTTCTGACCCTTGAGTTAGTGAATTGCTTGGGATATTGGAGTGGAATAAACTGAATGTTCTAACTAGATCTCAACAAGCAAGGAGTATGCAATGTTTATTTTAGAAGGCTATACTTTCTTATTACCACAATGCATAAGTAAATTAATTAAAAGTTTTTTCTTCAGCTTAAGTTGCGTTAGTATTCAGTCCATGTAGAGTGCTAACTAATCTTCAACCCACTTGGGTTTTAGGTGTTAAAAGAGGACCAGCAAGGCATGATGTTTTGGATGGCTCATGGGAAGCTTCAAGGATCTCGTCAGACCTCATGAGGAATCAAGGAAGAGAGAGAAAGGCCAGAAGGTTGGTGTGTGAAAATATTGTTTGAAACTTTCCGATGCTGAGGCATCATGATCTGCTCTGGGTTAATGAAACATAAACTCCTCTGCCCAGCTTGTATTTGATTTTTAAAAATTAATTATGGGTGGATGTTGGGAAACTCTGACAATAAAACCAAGAACGTTGGTCACATCCAGGGCAGAGAATTACTGTTGGTGGAGCAGGCCTCCTCTTGCCCCTTTGCCAGCGCATTTCTCGCTTGTAAAAATGCCGCCAGCTTCCCTCGAGCAGGGAAGGTTGGTCGTGCCAGCAACTGCTGTTGTTCTGTAGTCTGAATAAACAGTCACTAGGTAGGAGGTGAAGAACCCAACCATCTTCCATTTGTGAGCTAATCATGGTTTGACCCGAAGCCATCGGAGGGAAAGGTTTTTGTACTGAGGCTCGGGCACCACTTCTCTGTGGCTGCAGCCTCGGAACCCGGCTCTTTCTCTGAGGCTGTATGGCGCTCTCATTGCCCTGGAGGCTTACTCGGATAATGTGGGGAGGGCTTTGCATTTGTTGATTCTTCAGCATCTACCCTCATTGCTGAACTTTTGAATTAGCCACTCATTATCTTGGTACAGCTTTTGTACCTGCCCCGTGGGTGACCCCGGTAGAGAGCTGGTGCCCTGCGGCTGCATTTAGGTTTTGCTGCCCTGTGTTCCAGTCTTCTTCCTAGTTGCAGCATGGCCACTTAATGTTTTTCCTTTGGAAAAATTAAGAAAAAACCCTGTTTGGCATTCATTCCACTGATACTTATGAAGTGTGCGGTGCTATCTATGTCCTGCTCCTCCGGATGCGTTCCGTCAGTGCTGAAGGGAGTGATCACTGCTGATTCGGTGTGAAAGAATCGCCTGGAGGACTTTTTTTTCCCAAACTCCTAATGTGCTTCTCACCACCCCCTCTTCCCCTTTGGTAAACATAAGCGTGTTTTCTACGTCTGTGAGTCTGCATTTTGTAAATAAATTCATTTGTGTCATGTTTTAGATTCCACATATAAGCGGTATCGTATGATATTTGTCTGTCTCTGTCTGACTTCATTTAGTATGACAATCTCTAGGTCCATCTGTGTTGCTGCAAATGGCATTATTTCATTCTTTTTTATGGCTGAGTAATATTCCATTATATATATGTACCGCATCTTCTTTATCCATTCATCTATTGATGGACATTCAGGTTGCTTCCATGTCTTGGCTATTGTAAATAGTGCTGCCATGAACGTTGGGGTGCATGCATCTTTTCGAATTAGAGTTTTCTCTGGATATATGCCCAGGAATGGTAACTCTATTTTTAGTTTTTGAGGAACCTCCATACTGTTTTCCATAATAACTGCACCAGTTTACATTCCTACCAACGGTATAGGAGGGTTCCCTTTACTCCACACCCTCTCCGGCATTTATTACTTGTGGACTTTTTGATAATGGCCATTCTGACCAGTATGAGGTGATACCTCTTCGTAGTTTTGATCTGCATTTCTCTAATAACTAGCGATGTTGCGCATCTTTTCATGTGCCTGTTGGCCGTCTGTGTGTCTTCTTTGGAGAAATGTGTATTTAGGTCTTCTGCCCCTGGAGGACTTTTTAAATGTGCAGATTCTCTGGTCCTACTTGAGACCCTCTGAGTTGGCATTTCCCAGGTGATGTTTACATCACAGCAATGAGCTGTGAAAGCCCCACATGGAGTAGAATCTCCTTCTTCACAAGAAAGAAACCGGTACTCAGGGTAGAAAATTCACCGTGGGTACCACGTCTCCCTCAGGGCAGAAGGAACAGAACCTGGATCTACTGTCTTCCATGTGGCCTTCTTCCTAATCCATTTCTTATCCCCATTCACTGCACAGCCTTTTCTCTGATGTATCGAGAACTCGCCACGCCTGAGGGCAGTGGCCCCCAGCGTTGCCCCACATTGCAATCACCTGGGGATCTGAATTTTGTTAAGATTCCTGGCTCACACCCCCAGACAGCCTGATGTCATTACTATGGGGTGCCTCTTGGGCACTAGGATTTTTTAAAACTCCTGAGCTAATTCTAACATGAAGCAAAGTTTGGAAACCACTTTTGTGCCTTAGGGACTTTGTCTAGCATAGTTCAAACAAGTAATTTATCCTGGAAGAAGTTCTGTTTGTTTCTAAACACGTCTCATATAAACTGATTTTATTGTTTAGACTTGTAAAAAACAAAGACAAAAATTTAAAATCCTGATTTGTTTGCTTATGGGATAAGCGTTTTTAAATTTAGATACCAATATAGAGATGAATGGTCATGGTCTATCATTGCACAGGTTAAAACAAAGGACAATAGAAATTTCTTAAAATGCAATTTAAAAGTTTAAAGATACAGCTTCCTGGCAGTTTGAGATCTTGGAGTATGGGTGTGGGGAGTGGAGTTTATATTGTTATGTTATAGCAAGTCAGCAAAAACACTAAGTTTAGTTGACTGGTATTAAAAGTCTACCATGGAGCTGCACAAGGATTGTGAATTGGTGAATTAAATACAGGTCTCTGATCTGTAACTTACAAATATAATGTTAGTCTTGAGGGTTATGATAGTATCCAGTCATTCCCTTTTTTCCCTACCAAAACTGAGGTCTTACCTGCTTGCTTTTGTTCCTTATTAGGTTTCAAGACAACCTGTGTTAAACTGAAATTTCAGACTTTTTAACATAGTCACGTTTTTATGTATAAGTATATATAAGGGATTAGATTCCATCGAGCACAACAATTGTTGACATTTCCTAAAAAATATCTTGTAATTGGATTTTAATGTTGAGTAAAGCAACTTTACAGGAAATATCTTTCATCAGCTAATAATTAAAGCACGTGCCTCTACTGAAATGGAGAACTGTTGGGTCTAGAGTATAGGATTGCATTTTTACATTTTCACATGGGAGCTAGCGTCCATGCTGTTTCCGTCAATATGAAAACGGTTTGAAGCGGATGTGTCCCAGGACCCTAGTGATCTTTTTAATCTTAAACTTGACGTAGCACCTACGGGTAATGTCCCTTCTGGGCAGCCCTGCAGAGCAGGCCTGTGAAGCTGTGAATCCTAAGTTCTGTGCTGTGTGACAGTGCAGTGTGGAAAGTGGGCAGCCTGTGGGTAGGGACCACAGCCTGGGTAGGAGGTGTGGCCTGGGAAGGATGCTGGTGCATCCAAAAAAGATGCTGAAATCAGCCCCAGCAGGTTCTGGGTGAACTCTTCTCATTCTTGGTTTTCTGTAGTTTTGCTGCAACTCTCCCTGAGTATTGCTTTTGTCATCAACCTGCTGCAGGGTCGCAGGTCTTCAGGTCTTCCATCTGCTTTGGAGAAGTCTCATTTCTCTTTCTTCCACTTCTGGAAATTCACTCACATGTGTTACCTGAGCCTTGTGTATCCCATGCCTTGTGATTTTTCTATATTTCTATATTTCTCTCCTTTTTTATCTCCTTATTTCATTCTGGGTATTTTCTGCTGATTTCCCTTTCACCTCTCCCTCTTTATATTATAGGTGTACTCTTATGATAAACCTATATATTGCATTTGAAAACTTCATTATTGTATTTTTCAGTTTTTGTTATTCTATTTGGATTTTTAAAAATTTCTAGCTTTCTGCCAAAATTATTAATTTTGTCTTTTATTTCTTTATGCATAATTAGCATTTATTTTGAAATCTAAACCAGGTGACTCTGTTTTCTGGCTCCCCTAGTTTCTGTCTTTATTATCTGTTGTTCCTCTCAGTTTTCTGTCGTACGTTCCTCTAATATGCTTTATTATTTTTGGCATGTCTTCCTACCAGGAGTTGAGATGACCTGAGGCTGAGCCTCTCTCTCTGTGAGGCCAGCTCTCCCCTTGCTCACCTGAGGGTTTCTCTTCCTCCTGTGATTCACTGTCCTATCAGCTCAGCAGTGTCTCCGAATCGTGGGTTTGTGTCCGTCCAGCTTTACTAACTGTTCACGATGGGGAGGTTGTTCCGAACTACTTAGTCGATCCTTCCTGGAAATAATGGGTGAATTTTAATGGCCATTAAAACAGGTTTTTTTTCTATAATTAGAGATGGGATAAATCCTTCTCTGAGAAAAGAACAATGAGAGACCAAGTCAGCAGAATTTTTCAGATGAACGTGCAAGTCATTGGTTGCAAAAGACACACTAACTATCTCTTAAAGAGGGAAAACATATAATTCAATAAAGAATTACAAAATCTCAGAGCTGCAATTTCCATTAGTGATTATTTGGTTTAGTACCCACTTTTAGTGGGAAGAGTCATTTTGTACATCAGTGGGAAACTATCTTTTTTAGACTTATTACTTTTTTTTTTTTTTTTTGCGGTACGCGGGCCCCTCACTGCTGTGGCCTCTCCCGTTGCGGAGCACAGGCTCCGGACGCGCAGGCTCAGCGGCCATGGCTCACGGGCCCAGCCGCTCCGCGGCATGTGGGATCTTCCCGGACCGGGGCACGAACCCGTGTCCCCTGCATCGGCAGGCGGACTCTCCACCACTGTGCCACCAGGGAAGCCCAAGACTTATTACTTTTAACATATGCTTATAAATTCATTGAACCTTTTATATTTTGAGACTCCAGTTAAGCAATATCATCACCTCCATAATCTTAGCTTACAATACATGGGTCATTGACAAGGAAATCTATTTCTGCCATCTTTTCACAGGGAGAAATATAAAATGTTGACAGATCGTAGCCTGTCTTGTTAGTTGCTTGTTTAATATTGTCAGACATAGAACCTGAAGAAGATAAATATAACATTAATGCTAGTGATATGGTGAATGCATATGAAAATGTGGGGTTTTTCCTCCAAAGTGTTTATTCTACTACTTCTGTTATTCTTGTTATTTTTGTTCAAATATTATTATCCTTAACAAAATTTTTCTTTTTTTAAAAAATTAATTAATTAATTAATTTTTGGCTGCATTGGGTCTTGTTGCTGCGCGCGGGCTTTCTCTAGTTGCGGCGAGCGGGGGCTGCTCTTCATTGCGGTGCGCAGGCTTCTCACTGCAGTGGCTTCTCTTGCTGTGGAGCGCGGGCTCTAGGCGCGCAGGCTTCAGCAGTTGTGGCTCGCGGGCTCAGCAGTTGTGGCACGTGAGCTCAGTAGTTGTGGCTTGTGGGCTCTAGAGCGCAGGCTTAGTAGTGTGGCGCACGGGCTTAGTTGCTCCGCGGCATGTGGGATCTTCCCGGACCAGGGCTCGAACCCATGTCCCCTGCATTGGCAGGCAGGTTCTTAACCACTGCGCCACCAGGGAAGCCCCCCAGTTTTTCTTTTAAGGTAAGTCATCCACTGGACAAGAAAACCCAGCTTTCCTTAGTGGCTGTGGTTTTAAATCTTGCTTTGGGGCCCTCTCTGCCTAGCAGGATTGCCCGTCAGAGGGTGAACTCTGGGTCAGAGCACAGGAAGTGTCCAGGTAGCTCTCACAAGCTTGGAGGCTTAGACAGACATGAAGGGCCAAATACTTCAAATTGTACAAGTACACTTATTTTGACTGTGGTTTAAAAAAAAAAAAAAAAAGACACTACACACTAGATCAAGTGCTTAAATGTCCAAGTTTCTTAAACAGAGCAGAAAGCAAATGAATAACGGTTTACATATGTTCCAAAAATTGCTTGTTCTCACATTTTTACTAGGATATGAGCCCTCTAGGACACGAGCTTTAATCTTTTAATACTCATCGTAATACAGTATGACACACAAAATTGGTGTTTAGTAAATATTTGCTGAGTGAATAAAGGCTGCACGAATTTCCCTTCTGCTTTTTGAGTTTATATCTTACACCATTTCTGGTGCTTCTAACCATCACACAGTGATGTTGTAATCATCATAGTATACCTCATTTCTTTTTGAATATTCTTCCTAAACTTGTGAAATGGTCTCGTATTAGTGAAAGAAGGAAGGTTTCCATTGCAGGACATTGTTGCCACAAGCGTTGATTCCTGAGCCAGACTCCACTGTGTGGTGGTTCTGTCACACTGAACAAGTAGATTAGTATTTCTGTGCCTCTGCTTCCCTTTATATTAAACAGGCATAATAATAGCGCCAATCTCAAAGGGTTTGTGCTAATTAAATGAGTCGAAACCTGCAAAGAGTTGAGGATGATAGATCCCTGATATTCATGGGCACTCAGCAAAAGTTAGCTCTGTTTTCCAGCACAAATGTGGGTGAAGATGACATCCACATATGGACTCAAAGCAGACTGGGGGGGTCACTCTGCCACCCGCTTCCCTCGCCCCCCCAGAGACTGGCACGTGTCTGTAATGAAAATGGCCCTCAAGGTTCCAGTATGGCCCAAACTATGTCTCTTCCTGGATTCATTGACCACAGTCATGCCTGGGCCAGAACGGCACCTCAGGGCATGGGGGGGAGGGAGAGCTGGGGTGCATTTTTGAGAAGCCCCCCACATGGTTCAGACGTGACGATCATCCCCCCAGGTGAGAACCTGTGTTGCAGGGTTAGATGGAGCCTCGTCTCTTTAGGTCTCTAGCGTGAAATCAACCCCCGTCGCCTTACCCGGAGGCAGACAGTGTGCGTTTCCCGGTCCCGGATCCCTGCTCTGGTGATTTGCTTCCCTCTCTCTTCTCATACCATTACAACTGCCTGAAAATACCCGGGCTCTCCTAGGAGACCTGCGTGAGGTGTACCTAACGTGCTCACTGTCGCTGCTCATCGTGGCCGTTCCTCAAGCACCGAGACCTCTTCCAGAAAGAGCTTTCCATCTCGCCATCACGCGGAGGTGCTGCAGAGAACTCCCAGCGAGCCCTTGTTCGGAGGGCAGTAGGTTTGGAATCACAGCTTGTCCGGGTCGGGCTTCTCCGAAGAAGGAAGCTTGCAGCCGAGAGAAGGCAGAAGGGAGGCCACAGGGGCATGAGAAGATACGCTGGGCCGTGGGGCGGCCGTGGGGGCTCGAGCGCAGGTCCAGCCTGGGTGGGTGGGCTGTCCGGGGCAGGGGCCAGGAGGGCTGGGGAGACGGAAGCCTCCGGAATAAAGAAGTCGGGTGTCTGAGCCACGTTTCGTGTTCTTTTCCCCGGTGTCTCCTCTCCTCGGAAAGGTCCCTGAATGAGCCCTTCACAGCCCTGCTGGAGACTCCGCTGTTTCATGAGTGTGCTTTACAGTCTGCAGTAATTCCAGGACTTGTCTCTTTGCCATGAGATAGTGTGCTTGGCTGCAAGCATATAATCTGGTGGGCCGCTTTGTTTTTAAGTTTAACTTTCAAGTTGAAATAGCAGTGACTCATCCACATGACAGGTGATATTTATTTTGTTTCTTGACAGTTCCGCGCGAGCATGTTGTTACTACTCAGGGGAATTGGCACACTTCCTGGAGGATGACACCCTCTGTAACTTCCACGTAAATAACTCCATTGTTCAGACACCTCCTGCCCTCCACCGATGGGGCCTGTCTCCTGGGGGGGGCCTTTGAAGACAGATAATTAGAGAGATGAGCTGGCAGAGACTGCAGGCACCCTAGATTTCAAGCACGGGTGTTTCAAGGATCCGCCATCCCTTCGATGAACCGTTTCTGGCAGAGCGCGCCCAAAGCTGGCAGTGGGGGCGCGGGAGTGTGTTGGTTATGCCAGGTGTCGCGCCCGCCCCCAGATGTGGCTCCGAAGCCCTGGGAACCCGCGGCCTCTCGGTGGTGTAGCAACTGCTTTTGGCTTTGTTAGCGTGTTGTTTTTTTCTTGTTGTGTATGAGAAGAAAATATTTATAGAGAAAACATTCAAAGAGCATCTTCAAGCGGCAGCACCTTTTCTTTACTGTATTTTCCGCGCCCCGTGGCTGTCGTTGTGCATGTTCTAAGGTGTGTGCTTCAGAAACCCTCAGGTGTGTCCCGTACGGGAGGTGCTTGGTGTGAGAGCCGCTGGGCTGGCGCTGAGGCCATTCACCTGAGCGCCCACAGTCATCTTGGGCCACGTCAAGGTAGGGGCCAGGGTAGAGCCCCCCACCCCCTGCGGAGGTCATGAGGCCGAGAGAGGAAACTGCCAGAAATCCTGTTACCATCTGCCAGTGGGCATTGGGCAGGCTGGGCCAATTTGAGAGGCACCTTCCAAATGTGAACAGTCACAGCTGCCGGTTCCTAAGGTCTAGCTTGCTAAGTAGGACCTTTGGGGGATGTTAGCCAAGCGATAGTAAACCACAGTAACCTAGCTTAGAAATATCAAATTCATCTCTGTAAAATATGCAAAACCTATGGGGGCTTCCCTGGAGGTCCAGCGGTTAAGACTTCGCCTTCCAATGCAGGGGGTGCCGGTCCCATTCCCGGTCGGGGAGCTGAGATCCCACCTGCCTGGCGGCCAAAAACCCGAAAACATACAACGGGAGCGACATTGTAACAAAGTCAATAAGACTTCAAAACGGGTCCACGTCCAAAATAATCTTTAAAAAACATAAGCAAAACAGTAACTTGCCGAAGTAGCAAGCGTGAAACTTTAAAAAACCCATCAGAACGGCTTCTTTGGGAGTAAAGGAACTGAAGAGAAGGAAGAGAAAGACACGGGTGCACTCGGGTCCACCTCGGCCCCTGCCGCCCTCCCCGTGTAAATACTCATTCTTCACCGACAGCCGCGGCGCGGACCGTTCCTGCCTGCGAGTGGATTCCAGGTCCCCGGCCCCGCCCGGCTCCCCGGCTCACACCGGCTCTCTTCTCAGACCGCCCGTCCACGCTAACCGTGGTCGCTCTGCTTCTCGTAGCAGCAGCTGGTTTGGGAATATGACTCACTTCGGCCCAATGAGATGCGAAGGGAAGTCTTGCTGGGAGGTTTCTGGAAAAAAGCCTCCTCTCACTTGAGCCAGCCCTGGGAAGAAAGCCCTCCGAGCTTTGTTATGGCTGGACGCGCCCGGGGGAAGGAACCGCGCAGCCCGAGGACCGGGCCAAAGAGCGGGCCCCGGGGAGGAGGCAGGAGGGGGCCCTCCGATCTCACGGCTTCTTCCCACTGACGTCAGAGGGATGTTGCGACAAGGGACCCAGCGCTGCGTCTGTGATGTTGCTAGGCTACGCCAGGACGCACACATACGGAGACGCAGTGCTGCACCCACGTGTCCACAGAGCTGGAGCTCACTTTAAACGTGGGTGGTTTTCCCAAGCAGGCTTTTCATGTCTGCTCTGGAGGAGCGGCGCTGCCCTCTCCAATCACAAGATATTTATTACTTCTTTCCTTAAGTCTCTTCAACTCTCTCGACTCGGGTTCAAAGTTATTGCTTTCCAAATAATACTTAAGAATATGAATTATTGGATATTAGCAGTTAAAAAAAGAAAGAAAAACAGCATTATTCAGATGGAAAGGAGTTAAATGGAAGAATGACAGATGAAACCACAACTCAAAATCAATGAGGCATTATTATAGACTGTTAGAAAATAAAATAGGACGCATTTCAAATAGATTTTGTCATATGCTTTTGTGGCTTTTGGATATGAGTTCAGATTTAGTTCATCTGTCAGTGGTGAGTCGGTGTAGCGTACAATGCCTGTGAAACGGGGCAGCCTGGCCTGGAGGGGTCCTTACTCTGGTCTTCATCATCAGTGACTTTAGTTTCAAAAACTGCCCCTTTTGAACTTATGCTATCTTATTTTTCTGCAGAAATGTCTTCTGCTCTTCACTTCTGAATAAATTCACGAGTTAAAATCCAATTCTGTTCATTTTAAAAAAGGCTCTGAAATCTTTCTCAGCATTGATCGGATTGCAGCTTTTTTCTTTGCTTCTGGTATTTTTTACCATGTCCCTCCAGCTCCTCGGGTGAAGTTTGAACACAAAGGTGGGGCAAAAGATGGGAAACTAGGAATCAAAAACTGCGGAGGAGGGTGCGGCTGTGGTGGGAGCCCAAAGCACCAGGGCCGGAGGGGAGAGGGGTGTGTCTTTTTGTCTTTTCTTTCTTTCTCTTTCTTCCTTTTTCTTTCTTTCTTTCTTTTTCTTTCCTTCTTTCCTTTCTTTTTTCCTCTTCTTTCCTCTTCTTTTCTTTCTTTCTTTCCTTTCTCTTTCTTTCTTTCTTTCTTTCTTTCTTTCTTTCTTTCTTTCTTTCTTTCTTTCTATTTTTATATTGGAGCATAGTTCATTAGCAGTGTTATGTTAGTTTCAGGTGTACAGCAAAGTGTGTCTTTGTCTCAAAGTAAAAGGTCTAGCCTGGACATCCCATGAAATTGCATATTTTCCCCCAAATCTACCCCTCTTGTTTCCTAAGGGCCAGACTTGGTGAGTTTAGGGTATATTGAGAGTATATGGTGAAGGAACTTAAGCCCTTCACTGGACCTGAGCAATGAGAGCAAGTTTCTTTCAAAGGCCACATGGCAGGGGTCGATCCCTGAAGCCAGTCCTTGTCTGCCTACTGGTGACGGGCAGGGGATGAGAGCCAGGCTCAGGCCAGCCATCTGCCCCTGCCCTCCTGGACACTCTGTATGTCCCTTCTCCCTCCACGCGCCCCATGGACTCAGATTCGCACGTCATTCGGCGGGTTGTCATTTGTTCAGGTAGGTGGTCCCAGGTTGAGCCTGTGTGAGCCCCTTGGAGCTGCCCTCTCCCCAGCCCCTTTCCCCTTCATGCTCTTCCTTCCCTTCTAGAACACTAAGATGACCTGGGCTCCTGCTTCCTTTCCTTGCTCTGGCACCGTTTCTCCATGAAACTGGTTCCCTTGAGTGGAAAATGGATTGCATAAAAACAAGACGGGGCACTCTCGGTGTCTTGGTCTGCTCAGGCTGCTGTAATGGAATTCCACAGACTGGATGGTTTATAAACAACACTTCTGGAGGCTGAAGTCCAAGATCAAGGCCCAGCCTTGGGTCCTCATACAACAGAAAGGACGAGGCAGCTCTCAGGGGTCCCTTTAATAAGAGCATTAATCCCACTCATGAGGGCTTCACCCTCAGAAACTAATCACCTCCCAAAGGCCCCACCTCCTAACACCATCACCTTGGGGTTTGGATTCCAACATAGGAACTTGGGGGACACAGACATTCCGTCCATAACAGTGTGCTCCTTGATATTAGGGCTTCATTGCCTCTAGTCCCCCATACGTTCAGGGCCAGGAGATGGGTAGACGTGTAGACCCCTGGGAGTTTCAGTGTTAGATGTTAAGTTTGTTAGATAAAAATCTTAATAAGTGAGGTGATATATGTGTATTTTTTAACAGATTGGGTATTGATGCATAGCTCACATATACATTTTCTCTATGCTTGTTTTTTGTACTATAAACATTCATCTTTATCCAACAGATGAGTATTCAAAACTGATACTGACGCTTTACTGATCAGTTCTATTATTGCATTGTTCGAGAACATTTAGAGAGGTATTACATTTTTTAGAAAAATACCCTGAATATTAAAAGTCTCTATAATTCTCTGGAAAAAAAGATATAAGGAAGGGACAATTAAGTTACAAATAGATTCACATAAGAACGTTAAAGATTTCTGCCCCAACGTCCTGCAGTGAACCCAGCTTCAGAGCGTAGACTTTATCATCAAATTAAAAAGGGGGGGAGGGATATCAACAATATGAAGGACACATCTAGTGAGCTGCTTATTTTAAAAAGCTGAGATCTCGGGCTTCCCTGGTGGCGCAGTGGTTGAGAGTCTGCCTGCCGATGCAGGGGACATGGGTTCGTGCGCCGGTCCGGGAAATTACCACATGCCGTGGAGCGGCTGGGCCCATGAGCCATGGCCGCTGAGCCTGTGCGTCCAGAGCCTGTGCTCCACGACGGGAGAGGCCACAACAGTGAGAGGCCCAAACCTGGGATCTCCTGTATCCATGGATTGAGTCTTTCTGAAGACACTTAAATGATGTAGGTGCCAGGGATCTAGATAATAGAATATCCTCAGGATGTGATTTGAAGACTTTCTAGAATTTGTTTTGTTCTATTTGATTTGCTCATTTTTACTTTTCTCTATAGTCAAAATTTATGCAAACATGTTATTCTGGCAGCGCCCCTGTATCTAGATGGGCTTATATTCGTAGTGAACGACATCAATAATTTCGGCAAATATGTGGATTATCTCTTCACTTCTTTTTTTAGGAGAAGTATGTCTACTGTTTACTTATGAAATGGTACCTAAAGCCAAAATATTTCAAAGAATGTTTTATTTTTAAAGTTTCTTTTTTATCACTAATAAAACAAGTACGTTTGTTTAATTTGACCTCCCTTTGATCTTATGAAAACAGAATCAACTAGGTTATTAACCAAATATTCATCTTCAACACCCCCCCTCCACTCACCACTTTAGAACTTCCAGAAAATGCTTTTGCTAAAATTAAGTACAGCGTTTCATATTTGTGAGTTGTTCCTCACTGGTTAGTGGATTATTTCACATGATTACCTCCCAGTGTTTGCTTTGATTACCTTTTGTTACTGCATAGCTGTATTTGGACAAGTGTTTTCCTTTTAAGGGACAGGGTGCTATGTTTTCTTTTTTCACGAACAAACAACAATGTTAAAAACATAAAAGGGTTGTTTTTCTTCTTTGTAATGGACATTCTATAATAGAAACCCTGAAATGCTTAGCCGTGCTTAACCGTGAGTAGATGTGAGCAGAGTAAGAGTGGGAAGGTTACATTTTATATTAATATACTGCAAATGATAAGATAAAGGTTTCCACTTTTCTTGAGGTCGTCCATATAATACAGTTTCATTGTATTTTTTTCATTGGTGAGGTCTTCATGCTTATAACTAAAATGTTAAGATACATGCATTATGCTTCTGTTTCTTCTCATGTCTGATGAATGCAACTAAACCCATGGATAACCCATGAATACAAGTAGACTTCCTGGACATCCAAGCCATGTCCCGCTAGTGGCAGTGCTGGAAGACATCAGAGGTTGCACCTTGAATTGTCTGGTTGTTTTGTTAACTTACCATCATAAGCTATAGCAGATGATGAAAGAGTTCTTATGTCGTCTCAAAAATAAGGAGAAAATCAGTGGTACCTCCCACAAGACATATAAACTGAGGGGCATCATTTCCACTGTACTATTAAGAACTAGGAAAAGTCTTCCCTCTGTGAACTCATACCATTTCCAAGTGATTTGTCTTATTCTGAATGTTGGTCTCTCAAGTGACATCTTGGCGCATCCGTACAGACTACTCTCAGATTCCCGAAGGAGCCATTTTCTGTCCCATCCATTTCCTTGCGTACTTATCCTCCTGTCTAGGCCATCCTGTCCTACCCCACCTGCCAAACTCCTTCTCCCCCTCCAGGCCTTAGCGTGGTCACATTTTCCTTCAGGATTTCCTGACCACTTTCCCCCTTCAGGCAGACAGTTTTCTTCCCTTTGTACTCTCAACTATACGTATATCTGATGATACCTGTAATTTGACTGGATTATAATTTATATCAAAAAGCTTGTCACCCTCGTAAGGGCGGGAATCATTGTTCTTTGTACCTCTGGTGTCTGGTTTTGTGCTTGATAGATTATTCTGGCTTATTTAGTATTTACTGACTAAATGAATATTTGGTATCTGACTATATTCCTTCTTAAGGATAGGATCATTCTGTTTCCATTAATTATTCAAGGATTTCCTCATGTTTTCATGGGTTTATATTCAAAACTGACCAAAGAGGACAAACTTGACATTTGAAATTAAAACACTTCAGTAGAAGAGCTAATGAGACAATTGCGTCTTGGGTATTCACAGCCTTTCTCAGAACTCTGTTCCCAGGCAGTTAAAACGAAAGTGTAGCAGTTGTGAGAGACAAAATGCACCGGAAATTAGGGAGCTGGTTGTATTCAGACTGCCATTCTTTAATGGGGAACACTCAAGGGAAGGAGAGGGCTGGGGTCTCACAGAGCTGGGTAAACAAGGGCGTCGCTAGGGATCTTTGGGAACAAAGACAAGAATGAAGGTGGTCTCATCTGAGTCAGTGGAGGAAGAGAGGTGGTGCAGGTCGTGGAGAGCAGAGTGGTCCTTTGGGGTTAGCCTTTTCAGACACGAGGGTGGTGTGTTTCTAGCCAGCACTATTTCCCAGGGGCTCAGGGCTCGGGTTCCACGTTCTCAGTCCCAGAGCAAAGGATGTGGTTCCTCAGCAAAGAAATTGGAAGTGATCGTAAACCTTCTGAGTGAGGCAAAGCTGGGTCTCATGGTCTCCAGGGGATTCCTGCTGGTGTTGGTTCCCTCTGTTGATGGCAAATGTTGGTTGCTTTAGGGTCCTGGATAGCAGACGTTGTAAAAGAGGGATTCCTAAAGTGAAAAGGAGCAAAACAAATTGATGTAGAAGGTTGTATTATAGTGAAGACTCAGGAGCTGAGCCCCGAGGGGCCTGCTCTAGGGGGTGTCAGGGTTGCTGGAGGAGCATCTGTTGGTTTTGCAGGACAGCTTGTCAAGTGTCCTGAGGGTCTCGAGCGAGGCTGCCCACAGGCGTGGTTACCTTTCGCACAAAGGCATGTGCCGGACCATCCTGTGGCCTGTCCAGAGAGGACCCTGCCCACCTGAGGTCATGTTGCTGGGCTGCAGTGCCCAGGGCTCCTTCAGGTCCTGGGGAGAAGCGCCAGCTGCAGGATAACTGGAGTCCAGGTCGGGGGTCTGGGCAGACTGGTGCCAGCTCCTGCTGGTGCCGAGACATTAGTTGGAGGGCCTGTAGCGAGATAGTGAAGGAAACCCGCAGAACTGGCTATTTGGGCAGGGGAACAGGATCTGGGCCAGTATGCAGATAGGGCCAGAGGAAGAGGAAGTCAAGTAAATCTCTACCAGATGAAACAGTTTTCACCTGCGTCAGGTCCCTGCAGTCTACAGAGAGGTACAGAATAACTCAGCGAACACGGCTAGAATCTGAAGTCCTGGAATGGGGTGCTGTAAACAGCGCAGAGTTTCCCATAGAAACAACATTTTTTCCTATAGTCCCTCCCCCAATAATCAAAGAAAGATTATTTATGATCACAGAATAAGGCTGGTCTCATTAGCTGTGTTTACATAGGTGCAGCAAGAATGGGAATTTACCATCTAGACTTTAGGTTTGATTTGCAGGATGTTTTCCTAAGGAATCTTAGATTGTAACATTTAAAAGCCTCTTGGGGCAAGGAAGCCAAGCCAAGGGCTGCTTGTCAGATTTCACCTGCAGTGCCTGTAAATTTGGGTGAATTGCTTTCTTCTGAGGTCCCCACTGTGGCCTATCGTTCTTGGGCCTGCTGCAAAGTTACTCCCTTACTCTGAGATCCCAGTAAACCAGGGACCAGGCTCGTCATAAATAAGCTACAAGGATATATTGTACAGCACAGGGAATATGGCCAATGTTTTATAATAACTTTAAGTGGAGTATAATCTATAAAAATTTTGAATCACTATTTTGTAACCTGAAACTAATATAATATTGTAGATCAACTATACCCCAATTTAAAAAAAAATAAGGAAATCAAAACAAATTTTTTTAAAGAATACTTTTTTTAGCACTGTTTAAAATACTGAGAGTTCAATTTCCTTAACATTTGAGAACTTTAGGAATATTCAGTTTATAGGCAACTTATTTCTAAGTCAAGAGCTTCTTTAAGAGATTTTATAATCTCAGTTGGTAACATCTCAGGATGCTTTTCTCAGGATGAGGGAGAATGGCCTTTCTGAATTATAGGCACGTGCGCGCGCGCACACACACACACACACACACACACACACAGAGCTTGTAATTTCAATTTTAAAATTTCACTCATAGCTCAAAATTTCTCTAATGGCATAAACACAGAAATACAAAATTCAGTCCAGATATCTCCTTCCTCGTGGCATGAAATTCTTAATAGTTTTGAGCTGAAAGTAGAAAAATAAACAGAAAAAACTAAGAAGGCAGATTCTCTGTCATCTATCAGGCAACAAAGACAAGATCTCTGTGAACCATCAACCAGTTTATGGTGATCAGACCATGAAACCAAAAGAAGCTGGCACCAGAGTGAACACTCAGAAAGAATAAAAATCAAATTCTTACCACGGTATCAATGGACAAGAATCTGGACTTCAGGACAGGATCTGGACTTAACACTGGGACCCTGGGTAAACACTCAGGAAAGGTGCACAAGGACACCTTCAGCCCTGGTTACCTGGGTGGGGAGACGGAGCCAGTCCCTTCCAAGTCACAGCACCAGAGCCATGAAAATGGGAATGCACAAGACAATGAAGATCATTCTATTCAGACTCATGTAATAGGGAGCATGTTCACTAATGAAGAACATTGCAAAGAAAAGGCAGGGGGCCTGGGGCTCTACAGAGACAGGTAAACCAGGGGGTCATCAGCAAGTCTCATGGGAATCGTGGGGAGGATGGAGGAGGGCTTTTCTGAATCACTGAGGAAGAGTGTTGGTGGGTCCTGTCTTGGAGTAAGGAGAGTGCAGTGTGGTCCTTTCAATTATGCTTTTTTAAGAACATAACAGGGTGGGAAGAGCTCTTTACCAGTGTTCTAGGTTCTGGGGCACAGGGATCAGATAAAGTTCAAGTTTGTTATGGAGAATCAACTTTGAATAGCCTGGGAATGCATCTTATAGGACAGGTAGATCCAGATCTCAGTCTTAAAGAACTATTTAATTTTTCAACACTGAATATGGTTGGTTCTAATAAATGTTAGCTGGTCTTTCTTGGTCTTTTCCAATAATTTTAAATAAGATATACTTTTATTAGATTTGTATGCTATGAATATCACCTTACATACAGATTTCATGGCCGGGGTGGAGGAGGGTCAGGTTATCATCATTAACAGAGAAAAAAGTGGCTGAACTTTCTCCCCATTTTTATTACCTTCATTGAAATGTGACATGTAGCAAAGGTTACATAGATCAAGGACTAACTTAAGAAGTGGCTTGGGATTTCCCTGGTGGCACAGTGGTTAAGAATCCGCCTGCCAATGCAGGGGACATGGGTCCAGGAAGATCCCACATGCCGTGGATCAACCAAGCCCGTGCGCCACAACTACTGAGCCTGCGCTCTAGAGCCCACGAGCCACAACTACTGAGCCTGCGCTCTAGAGCCCACGAGCCATAACTACTGAAGCCTGCGCGCCTAGAGCCTGTGCTCTGCAACAAGAGAAGCCACCTCAATGAGAAGCCCACGCATCGCAACGAAGACCCAATGCAGCCAAAAATAAATAAATTTATTATTTAAAAAACGAAATGGCTTGTATTCTCATGAAATTACACACTGTGAAGGTTATAATTTGCAAAACTGCTAGGATTAATATTTGCTCTCAACACAATTATTAATCACGTAGCACCCTAGGGGTAATTCATTGTCTTGTTTCTTAGATGAGACGTGTGAGGTAAGGAAAGGCCAAGTGGCCTGTCAAATACGAACTTGCTAACAAGTGAGCTGCAAAAAGTTGTCCTGAATTACAGTCTTATTCTGGGTCTACTAGCATCTGATTGTATTTCTTATGCTTCATATATTCTTTTTGTATAATTGACTGTTATAAGGTATTTTCCAGTAGTGATAGCCTTCTAAGAGGAGGAAAAAACCTTGACTTTTGTGTATAGAAATTTTATTCCACTCAACAGAGCATGCTGAATGGTTGCTACACTTCAAGTACTATAAGGGATAATGTGATACTTGACCTTTTGAGTTGTTTTTGCAATAGTTGTCATATGCCTTGCCAGTTAACAAAATATTCATCTGAATAATAGTTTAAACTTTTTTCTTATAAAAATTTTCAAACAGAAATAAAGGGATCGATTGTACACTTGTTATCGAACCAAACTTGGGTCCACTCACCCACCACGTAGCAAAGCCAATTTACTGACACTAGGCTGTGGTGAGGGAAAGTCCAGCACCTGTTGCAGGGCCCAGCAAAGAGAACATGCTCGGAGGACCCGATCTCCCCGATGGCTTTCAGAGAAGGGCTTTTAAAGGCAGCATTTGGGAGGAGGGCTGCAGGATGCATGACCTTCTTTTGATTGGTTGGTGGTGAGGTAACAGGGTGGTAGTTTAGGAGTCTTAATCACCAGCCTTCTGGTTCCAGCCAGTCTGGGGTCTAAGTGCTTGTGCTCAGCATGTGGTCACCATCCTCCACCTGGGTGGAGGTGGGAGGGGTCTTAGTTCTTGCAGAACAGCTCAAAGATACGTGTCAGGTTATTGTGTGTATCCCTCGAGGAGGAACTAGGACCCAGTTTTATTGTTTCTTGACTGATTTTCCTTTGTTTCTGCATTCCCTCACTTCTGTAATGAATAACTGCTGGAGTCTGCTCTTTGGAGCTCAGGGAAGGCCTAGGAGACTAAAGCCTTTTTCTACAAACAGGAAACAGGGGACACACAGAGGGGATTTTGTATGCAGGAGGGCCCTGCAGGGTCCTGCTCAGTTTCCATTGTTTCCACTGATAGAGAATAATTTAGCTATTAATGAAACGAAACAAACAAAAAACTATTAGAGAGGACAATTAAAATAGAAAAACAGAGAGTCAGCAATGTTCTGTTGCCACTGAATTCACCTCTGGAGCCAGTGAAAGGTGTGCCTGGATGTAAGCTGCCCATGGAGTGTCCTTCACTGGTGATGACGTTTATCGACCTCTTCAGATAAATCTGCTGGGCGTCTCAGTGGGAGACCTTCAAGACCGTTAAAAGATAAGTTTTTCTAAAGACACATCCTAACTCTCTTAATAACAAAGTGAATGCATTACTTAACTCATTAATTAGTGATGGAACCAGAAAGCTGTTTTGTCCTGTTCAGAGGAGAATCCACAGAGCAGACGCATTGATGGACCACAGGAGTTCTGAAATAGCCTTGTTAACACATCCAGAGCTGGCTTTTTTCCCCAAAAGTCAGTTAAACTTCCTTGGGACAGACTTTGCATTTCTATAGATAAGAATTACTTGCATTACTTTCAGTTTTCTACAATAAACAGAGTTGTAAAGTAGCTCAAAAACAACGAAAGGCATAAACCCCATAGAATCGGGTGACCCTGAAGGGTAAGTGTGACAAACAGTGCACAGTTTTCCACTGAAGACACCCAACAATCTTTTGTTCCATTTAAAAGTATTTCTCATTTTTTTCCTCCAGCCTTGCTTCTACAACCAACTCTCTTTCTTTTTTTTTTCTTTCTTTTTCTTTTTTTTTTCTGACCGTGCCACTAGGCTTGTGGGATTCCAGTTCCCCAACCAGGGATCAAACCCGGGCCCTTGGCAGTGAGTGTGTGGAGTCCCAACCACTAGACTGCCAGGGAATTCCCAACTCTTTCTTATATTGACTTTATCATATATCTATCCATTTCTCCATCAACCATCTTATTTTATTGTTCATTTCTAATATCAGTCAGTACATGTCATTTTTTAAGGAGCTTCCTTGATTAATCAAGAGAATTATACTGGATATACTTTCCAGTTTCTAATTTATAAGATCAGATAAGGGGCTTCCCTGGTGGCATAGTGGTTAAGAATCCGCCTGCCAATGCAGGGGACATGGGCTTGAGCCCTGGTCCGGGAAGATCCCACATGCCGCAGAGCAACTAAGTCCGTGCGTCACAACTACTAAGCCTGCACTCTAGAGCCCACGAGACACAACTACTGAGCCCGTGTGCCACAACTACTGAAGCCTGCGCGTCTAGAGCCCATGCTCCGCGAGAAGAGAAGCCACCGCGATGAGAAGCCGACGCACCGCAACGAAGAGTAGCCCCCGCTCGTCACAACTAGAGAAAGCCCACGTGCTGTGCAGCACCAAAGACCCAACGCAGCCAAAAATAAATAAATAAAATAAATAAATTTAAAAAATAAGATCAGATAAGCAGATACATTTACTCTTGTAAAGGGCCTTGTACTCAGAGTGAGATGTGACGCCATTGGAGTGAAATGATCTAATTTAAGTCTAAATAGTACGACTCTGGCTTCTATGTTGAGTATTGAAATTGGAGGCTCAGGATTTTAGCAAGGAGATGATCTAAGGGGCTTTGACAGTAACATCACTTCATCCGTGTGAGACATGGGATGTTAGGGGTGGAGGTGATGAGAAGGGGTCAGACTTTGGATACATTTGGAAGGTTGAGTTGATAGGATGTGTCAATGGATTGTACACGAAATTAATAAACAGAAACCCCATGACGCCCTGCAGTGATAGCAGAGCCCAGCAGGAAGAAGAGGGACTCCTTTTCTTTCCTGGCAGGGACTCAGCCAGGGACAAGCCATGGACTCTGTTGAGATAGCCCTCCCAATTCCGCTTTCCCTCTATAAAAGCCATTCTCCCTTGTTTGCCCCGAGGGGACTTGCACGTGACCTGCTGTGGTTGCCCACGTGGAATTGCAATTTTCTGCTGATCCTGAATAAACCCCTCTTTGCTGGAGAAATATCTGGCAGCCTTCTTGTTTCAGGTCACAGTTGGATGTGTGGGGCATGAGAAAAAATTAGAGAGTCAAAAATGATGAAAATGCTTTTGACCTGAGCAAGTACAGAATTGCCATTAACAAATGAAGCTGTGGAAGAAATAGGTTTGGGAGAGAAGATCAGTAGTTTAGTTGTTTTCTTTTATCATGGTAAAATATATGTAAGAAAAATTTGCCATTTTAACCATGTTCAAGTGTTCAGTTTTGTGGCAGTGTTCAACAACTATCGCTGCTATTTCCAAAACAGTTTCCTCAATCCAAACTAAAACTCTGTACTCATTAAGCAATAACTCCGGGTTCCCACCCCACCCCCAGACCCTGGTCGCTTCTGATCTACTTCCTGTCTCCATGAACTTACTTATTCTAGATATTTTAGAAGTAGAATTACACAATATTTGTCCTTTTATGTCTGGCTTTTTTCTCTTAGGCGTAATGTTTTCAAGCGTCATCCATGTTGTATATATCAGAACTTCATTTGTTTTTATGGCTGAGTAATATTTCATTGTATGTATGTGCCAAATTTAGTTTATCCGTTTACCTCTCGATGGACACTTGGGTCGTTTTCGCCTTTTAGCTCCTGTGAGTAATGCTCTTGTGAAAATTCACATACAAGTATATGAGTCCTTGTTTTCAATTCTTTTTGATGTATTCCAGGAGTAAATGTGCTGGTCGTATCGTAATTCTGTGTTTAACTTTTTGAGGAACCACCATATGTTTTCTACAGTGGCTGCGTCATTTTATATTCCAGCCTGCAGCTTATGAGGCTTCCAGCTTCACACCATCATCAACACTTGTTGTTTTGGGAGGTTTTCTTTTTTGGTTGTTGTTTTTGTTGTTGGAACCATCCTGGTAGCTAGAAAGTGGTATCCCATTAGGTTTAGGTGTGAATTTCCCTAATGACTAGTGGTTTTCATGTGCTATGGGCCATTTGCTTATCTTCTTTGGAGAAATGTCTATTCATGTTAAATTTGTATATAGTGTAAGGCAAAGATCCAGTTTTATTCTTCTGTATGTGGATATCCAGTTCTCTCAGCATCATTTGTCAAAGAGACTATTCTTTATCCATTAATAGTCTTGGCAACCTTGTAAAAAATCAGTTGACCATGGATGTGAGGGTTTATTTCCGGAGTTTCAATTCTATTTTCATTTCTATCATTATGACAGTACCATACACTTTGAATACTGTAGTTTTGTAGTAAGTTTTGTTTGTATAGATTGATTTATCTTTATTTATTTTTGGCTGCGTTGGGTCTTCGTTGCTGCGTGCAGGCTCTCTCTATTTGCGGCGAGCGGGGGTTACTCTTCGTTGCGGTATGTGGGCTTCTTATTGCGGTGGCTCCTCTCGTTGTGGAGCACGGGCTGTAGGCGTGTGGGCTCAGTAGTTGTGGCTCGTGGGCTCTAGAGCGCAGGCTCAGTGGTTGTGGCGCACAGGCTTAGTTGCTCTGCGGCATGTGGGATCTTTCCCCACCAGGGCTGGAACTCATGTCCCCTGCACTGGCAGGAGGATTCTTAAGCACTGTGCCACCAGGGAAGTCCCTGTAAGTAAGTTTTGAAATTAGAAAGTGTGAGACCTCCATCTTTGTGGTTCCCTTTCAAGATTGTTTTGACTACTTGGGTTTCCTTGGAATTCCATGTGAATTTTAGGATGGATTTTTCCATTTCTACAAAAATTGCCATTGGAATTTTTATAGAGATTATATTGAATCTGCTTTGGCAAGTATTGTCATCTAAATAATATTAAGTCTTCCAATTCATGAACACAGGCTGTCTTTCCATTTATTTAGGTCATCTTTAATTTTTTCAGCAATTTTCAAAAAAATTTTCAGTGTACAAGGCTTGCATCTTCTTTGTTAAATTATTCCTAAGTATTTTATTCTTTTTGATGCTATACAAATGGAATTGGTTTCTTAGTTTCCTTTTCAGATTTGTCATGACTAATTATAGAAATACAACGAAGTTTTGTGCCTTTTTTTTGTTTCCTGCAGCTTTCCTAAATTCGTTTGTTAGTTCTAACAGTTTTTCTGGATTCTTTAGAGTTTTCTGCATGTAAGATCTTCTCATCTGTGACCAGAGGTAGTTTTATTTCTTCCTTTCCCATTTGCATGGCTTTTCTTTCTTTTTCTTGCTTGATTGCCTGACTAGAGCAGTGGCTTGGGTTTGGACATGTCCCATTTGAGATCCTTATTGGCCCTCCTGACAGAGGAGTCAGATAGACAGTAGAGTCTTTGAGTCAGGGCACCAAGGAGTAGCTCTGAGCTGGAGATGTGGAACTGGGACTGCTCGGCGTGTTGCTGCTGTATAAAGCCCGGAGGTTGTGTGAGAGGCCACGTGGGGAGCGAGTGTAGGTAAAGAGGAGCAGCCGGAGGTTCCGTCACGGAGACGAAGCCTAGTGATGCCCAAGTCAGGAGAACTTCCTCTTCCCCTTCCCCTTCATCCCTTCGCTCTAGAAATGAGTGTTCCCCACGGATGAAACCTTACAGGCGTCCTTGGATGGTTCCCCAGAGGAAAGTAAGTGCCCTGGAATGGCCTCCTTCTGGGCTTTACTTGGATGTGGCCACACCACTGGGCCTGTGTAGTCACTGTTCCAGGGTGACACTGAAGCCAGACTCGTACTCAGCGATGAGACTCCTCCGTGAAGGTTTTGTCTCCAGACTCAACCCAGGGAGCTGTGCTCATGTTCCGCTCGGCCCCGAAACAGAGGAGCGTGGACACAGGATGATCCAGAGGGTTACCTAGGGATAGGGCAGCGTCATCCATTGTTGGGTGGCTCGTGTGCCACTTGTGAGAGGGCTTCCTCTGAGTATCTTTTTCATTCGTCTTACCTCTTCCTCCACGCTCCCTCAATACACCCATGGGGCTCACAGGCCCTTCAGTCCCATCACGTGTTCCCAGGTCCTCTGGGTGTCTTTGGTTCCTCCTCATTCATGCACAGGACCATTCAGGGTACCGACGCGTGTGCCGTGGTGGGTTCGTGGTTATACCAAGCAGCTGGATGCATTCGAAGTACATCGTATGAGCTGAAAGAGTGTATGAATAATGTGTGTTCACATTTGTTTTTTAAATAAACAGAACATTTGGCTTAATATATACCAAATTATTGATATTGAATGATTGTCATTTCTGGCTGGTGGAACTAGGGGGGAATTTATATATCTAATTACATATTTTTAAAGCATTAATTCTTTGCCATCAGCATGCATTTCTTATATAAGTAAAAAGTACTTTTAAACTTTTATTTTTAAAAATTTACATTTCCAGTTAACAGGAGATGCCAACACATAAATAAGCAGTCCCATTATCTGTGCTTTTGTGTGGAAGGAGTTAAAGAATTTGCTTGACTCAGGTACACACATTACTGTGTACCTATGTCCAAGACAAGAAAATGGTTGCCTAGAAGCCTCAGGAAAAATGGTTTCTAAGCCTGCAAGAAAAATGCCTTTCTTACCCTCTCCTTCCTTGGAAGTTTATTCACAGTTGGGCACTTTTGGAGGTCTGCTAGCCAACTGGTAGAACGAACTTCAGGAGGGAAACTTTTTTTCTCTTCCACCTCACGTCCTGGATTATTTTGGGTTGGTTTGGGGATAGTGTCTGAGTTTCTATCTCTTGGGCTATTTTTTTTCCAGGAATATAAAGTTTTTTTCCTTTGATATATGCTTAAATGTTTACTTTTAAGTGATGTAACTTTTCAGAAAACATATTAAAGTTTATTTCTGTGGGAAAAATATTTTTTATATTTTTGACTGTTTTTTGTTCCTTCTCTTTTGACATCTCTAGCCAACAAGAACATTAGTCATGACAAGCATGCCATCTGAGTAAGTACTCATTGTTTTGATAACTTTCTACTGAATATAAAATTTTAGAGTTTTTGTTCATATACTGTGCTGCTGTGCTCTTGGGCAGCTCATACCTCTGTGCTGTATTGCTGTTACTCTATATAATTAGTATTGGAGTTAGAAGATCACTGGAAATAAAAGAGTTAAATGACTGTGAACAGTTCAGCACTGAAGACCTCTTGAGTGGTTTGGACAGCATTTAGAGGCGTCATAGTATTTGCTGTTCCTCTTGTTGTCTCGTACCTATTGGCTCTGCATGTCCACCATCCCCACCCCATGAAGGCCCCGTAAGTGGAGCCTCACTGGTGGAAGCATTTCCCTTAAAGGTCTTAAAGACACGCTTTGGTGGTAAGCTTTCTACCGCTGCGTTAAAGCAGCTGTGTGCACATCTTGTGGGAGAGTTCACAGCTTGCTGGCGTGCTCTTATCACCATCCTTAAACTTTTAGCACGATATAGCACATCCAACAAAAATACAGTGCCATATTCTTTGCAACAGATTTTTGAATTCTTGTTCAAACGGGAAAACTGTGTTTTTTATATCTATCCGAGGTTTTAGGGCTTTAAGACATTTATCAAAACATTGGGGCATCTCAGTGAAAAACAGGCTGCAAAAAGAGTGCATGCTTTCAACACTTTCTGTAGTGGGATCCCTTTCCACCTGTGGCATGAAGTTAAAAGGGCTGGTTGTTCAAACCACATTATCTGGTGAAAAAGGAGCACACTCACAGTTTCTGTTAATGTCTTGTGAAGTATATTGGTCATCCTAAATAGTCCAGTACAGAAATGAATATTGAATACAGGTCTAGCTTTTTTTTTTTTTTTGCGGTACGCGGGCCTCTCACTGCTGTGGCCTCTCCCGTTGCGGAGCGCAGGCTCCGGATGCGCAGGCTCAGCAGCCATGGCTCACGGGCCCAGCCGCTCCGTGGCATGTGGGATCCTCCCGGACCGGGGCACGAACCCGTGTCCCCTGCATCGGCAGGCACTCTCAACCACTGCGCCACCAGGGAAGCCCTGGGTCTAGCATTTTTAAAAGTCTATATTTTTGCCCCAAATTAAAAACAGTGATAACTAGTTATTTTCCCAGTTGAAGGTTTGAAAATCAAACTTTTCATTTAGGCCATATCCTCTTTTTTATTCTTTCTTGCCCCACATATACTTCTTGTCTGAAGGTAAGAACAAGACCTAGACACGTTCTGAGGCCATATTGATTAGCCGTGTCTTGAAAAGATCCTTGTTATTGATTAGCACATCTACAAACAGCCAGCAGCTCCCAGACTTGGAATGAGAAAATCATAGATGTGCAGCAACGAGCGAGGTTTCTGAAGAGCATCTGGGTTAGAGGTTTTCACTTCTTTTTGTTTTTTTCTTTGCCTTTTGTCCCCCCAGTTTAATATTTTCCACAACCCCAATAAGCACAGATCCTCTGGTTGAAGTGGTGATGGGACCCAGCCTTGACCCATCCATCTTCTGTACCCTGGGGATCCCTGAGAACTTCTCACCAGAGTAGAGGTCAAGCCTTTCATTTCACAAGTGGAGAAACGGGTCCTTGTGATTGGCAAACCCAAGTTCATTGGTGTTAAAAATAAGAAATGCCGGGGGATGGGGGATTGTCAGAGACGGTCTGCACAAGCATAGACAAACCTGCCTCCTTCCCTTTGGAGGATAATTTTTGGAGAAGAGAGAAGTTTATTTCTTAACTCGCTGTGCACGTCATAGTGTGGCTTAGAAAGCCTACATATTGTTTGTGTTTCATCGGGGATTTCCAAAACTTGCCTGGAGACCGAGGGAGAGGAAAAGTAGAGGGTTGTTTGGGAAGGAAGTTAGAGAGGAAGAATATTTAAAGAGAAAAAAAGCGTTCTTAAGGCATTAGTGGAATGAAAGACCAGAAGATAAACACTGGTGAGCTTTGTGAAATTTGCCCTGAGATTTGATCCGATGACTTAATAAAAAGGACCTCTTTTTCCCCCTCTTAGTAGAAAAGCGATGTGTTTGACTCTCGGCAAATGTTATATTTTCGAAATAAAATGAGTGGGAAGCTTGGTCCTGACCATGCACAAATTGGTTCAAACGGGACACAGAAGTAAATAATTGCTGTGGTGTCTGGGCAGGTGTCAGGAGGTCTGGTGTGGGATACTGGCCTGCCCCACCCCAGGCACTTGGGGAAACCCCTGGTAGCCTTGGGGCCACCGTTTTCTCAGCCATTAGAATAGGTGGTTGGAGTTGAGATCTGAAATTTTTTATTTCCCCATATTTCAAGTCATCGACGGCAAAGAAATTGACATGAGCACCATAGCTGACATCAATGTAGAATTCTTCCGGTTTTTTACATTTTAATTCATTGCCATCACCTTGATGTTTCTGCTCAGGAAGCACATCCATTGCGTTGGTTTTTCTTCCTATTTGGCAGAAAGCAGAACGTGGTCAACCAGGTTGTGGATAAACTGAAGGGCTTCTCCTTGGCCGGGGAGGCGTGTGGCTGCCCCATGCACGTGCTCGCCAGGAAGCCCCGCCGCACCCAGAACGTGCTGCGGGGCATCGCAAGCGGCTGCTGGATTCTCTCCTTCGAACGGGTTAGCCGCTGCGTCAGCGAAGTACGCTTTTGGGTTAGTGTCCTGAAACAGGGCGTCCCATGGCTTTGGTCAGGCCGAGTGGTGGCCCTGCATCTGTGTTATCACGCCTTCTGTCCTCCTGCTCCGGCCCCTCTGGCTCTCCTCACCTCCAGCCACTGCTGGTCCCCAGGAGGACGGGCAGGTAGCCTTCCAGATATAGACCTGGCAGCCACGGGCAGAAATAAGATAGGGCAGACTTGGCCTGAAAACGCCCAGTGCGTGTTCTCACAGTCAAATGCACTTTCTTCCGTTTTTGACCAAGAAATAATGTGACCTATGTTAATGATGGTTTAAAAAGCCAAAAGAATTCAATGATTGTTTTCACAGATGGATTTACTTAGGGTGAAACATGTTCATTTAATCCTGTTTGGATATGTTTTATCTTATGCATATCTATCTTTAACATTACTTGCCCTTATTTCTCTGCATTAAATGTAGGGTTTTGGGGGTTTTTTTGTTTTTTTTTGTGGTACGTGGGCCTCTCACCGCTGCAGCCTCTCCCGTTGCGGAGCACAGGCTCTGGACGCGCAGGCTCAGCAGCCATGGCTCACGGGCCCAGCCGCTCTGCGGCATGTGGGATCTTCCCGGACCGGGGCACGAACCCGTGTCCCCTGCATCGGCAGGCAGACTCTCAACCACTGTGCCACCAGGGAAGCCCTGTGGGAGGTGGGGGAGGTAATCATTGTTTTCATTATTCTTGAAATTGAAATTGTTTGTTACTCTTTCTGTTTTTACTTTGATACCCAACCTGTGGTCACTCCAAAGCGTTGCTGTCTGAGGGTAGCATCATTTGTTACTTGCGTCTCCATTTTGCATCTGCTAAGTACCCACCCTCCCTTCTTCTTCCCCTAAGCATGGTGTTATATTAATACTGTGTTAATTTAAACTGGTAGAATTATAATACACAAACAAACTGTAGATATATTTTCAAGAACAGCGGTGGTCTTTTTCCCTTATCATGATTTAACCCTGCATCGGTCAGTACAAGAGGTTTAGGACATTAGTGCTTAGAGTCATGAAGTGGAGAAGGCTGCAGTTCCCCCCAAAAGTCCTATTTGCATTGGCGGCAATTGGGGATTACCTTACCTAATTGAGTCTGAGTACTGATCCACATTTATTTGTATGAACTGTCATTAATAACTCCAGCTTCCGTGAATAAGTATCCTGTTTGCTTTCTCTCCAGTTCACAGTGTCTCTGTCTGTTTATCAGTCACCTCTTCCTTCCCTGGTGTCTCAGAGGGAGAGATGTTCTTTATATTTTATGAGGCCAGGCAGCTGTACTTGATTCTGTGCCCAGCCTGTTCTCCTGGAATGTAGAGCCAGCAGGGAGGTCAGACACGAGGGCCAGCGTTTACTGCTGCCAGGCGTGGAGGCCGCTGCCTGGGTGCCCCCTGTGTTTCTGCTCTGTGTCCTGCCAATGTTCTCCCACTAATCACACATAGAAATGGAGCCAGGTGCACATTTAACTTCTGGTAACCATATGTGGAATTAACCACTCTCTGTGGGATTAACCACTATCTGTGAGCAAAGCAGGAAGTAAAACATGTTATTTGATAAAATTCCAGTGCTCAGACAAGACTCCCCGCCTGGGCCTTCCTGCCCTGAGGGAGAAGCCTTGCCCACATGACGTAAGTGAATGGATTAAGTGCAATAAGGCAAGAAAACGAAATAAAAGGCATTTAGGTTAGAGGGGAAGAGGTGAGACTACCTCTGTTCTTAGACAGCATGATTGCTTATGTAGACAGTTGCAAGAAATCTATACCAAAAAGCTCTCAGAACTAATAAGTGAGTTCAGCAAATTGTCGGGAAACAAGGATACAGTAATACAAGGTCAACAATGAGGTATCTATGTACAAATCTAACATCAAAAGATGTGCAGGATCTGTGTGCTGGAAACAACAAAACACTGATTTCAAACAACAGAGAGACATACCGTGCGCATGGATTGGAAGACTCGGTATGGTTAAAATGCCATTCCTCCCCAAAATGATTTGCAGATTTAACACATACCCACTCACACTCACAGGAGAATTCTTTGATGATATAGACAAGCTGACTCTAAGATGTGTATATGGAGAAAAAGGAACAGAGTAGATGAAACGGTTTTGAAAGAGAAGGACAGAGCTGGAGGCATATGCCCCCTGCCCCTGGCTTCCAGGGACAGGAGCTGCCTTCCCTCATCTGGAAGGTGACGGAGCTGGGAGTGATGACCCCTTCTGGAAGGGGACCCTGTCCCCTTGGAGAGCCTTCAGCCAGCCTGACCAGCCAGAGAGAAGAGTTTCAGACTAGAGAGCCCAGCTGAACGGGGTTGGGGAGAGGCTCTGACTAGCAGGGTTGGCTGGTCTTTGTGTGGAACACAGGAAACCCCATCCACCCCTCTACCCAGGTGTCCCCCCACCCTTGTACCTTGTGCCCATCCTTTCCTAGTGGCCTCTCCAGGTGACACCCTAAAGTAAGCTCCTCTTCAGGGAGAAGGTCACACGGAGGCTCCCATCTGAGCAGTCATCCCCCGCTCTTGTCTTTCCCGGTATTTTTTTCCTCAGCCTGGCCCAGACTCTGGATTCAGGGATACTCACCTCTGCATGGGACCCTCAGACCCACCCGCATCTCCACTTCTCCACCCGAGGTGGGGAGTCACAGAGCTGGGCCTGCCCGAGGGAATCAGAGCCTCCTGTGCAGACTCAGAGCCTGGGCACTCCTCCGGCAGCAGTGGGAACAAAGCAGCTTTCGCAGAAGCTGCTGCCCTCCCTACCTCTGACCTTGGCCCGGGGAGCTGGGGAGGGGCTGGTGGCAGCGCAGCCTCTGCATTGACCTCCCACCAGGCAAAGATGGTCCCGGGCTCCCCACGCACACCCCCTAGAGCAGGTCGCAGGCCCCGTGGCGTTCCGGTGGCCCCTGCTCTTTCTTCCCTCACTTTACTTTGCAGAACAGTGTGTGAGACTCAGCTCAGGAAATTCTCCCGTCCATCATCCAGGAGAGGTGGGCTGTGGGACGTGACCCCCTCTGGGGCATCAGGCGGTGTAAACCTGCCACCCCCAGCTCCTGACCCAGTCTCACTCCTGCGCTCTGGTGTGCTTGGGCCTTGGCCCAGGCTCCCGGCCTGAGATGGTGACTAAGTTCAGGGGCTGCAGGAAGCTGTTTGCTCTGTTTGGGGGCAGCAGGTGTGTAGGGAGCCGGGTCCTAGTCTCCATTTATGAGAAACAGAGAGATTTAGGGGCCCGCAGGTCACTGTACCCACGCTTCTGCAGGCTAAGCTGGATGTGTGCGGGACTGCGGTCCAGGGGGTGGACGGTCTGAGTCCACTCGCAGGCTGCAAAGGTCGCTCTGTCCCTGGACCTCGCTCTGTCCTTTCTCCCCCTCCTGGCTTCACTGGCCGCAGGGTCTCCCTGCAGCTCTGCCATCCTCACCCGTCCTGGGGCAGAAATGAGGAGTAGCAGCCTGGGGGCACAGCGGCAAGCGGAAGGCCCGGGAAGGACCAGGCCTGGAGAGCACAGGCCTGCCTGGGCATCCTGCAGAGGGGCCCACAGAGACCAAGAGCGCCCCAGGAGGAGGGTGACAGCCACTGCCATCCAGGGCAAGCATCTAGCCATCTACTCGCCTCTCCGATTGTCTCCAGTCTTCCCACTCGGCCCAGAGATGGGGCCACGTGAAGGTGTCCTTGGCTTCATCCTGCTTCCGCTTCCCCACCCTGGGATTTTTATACACACAGCCTCAAGGAACAGGAGCTGGCGGTGAGAGGACCTACCTGCCGACTCATAACCGACGTCCAGACGGATAGAACCACGGGGAGAAATGTGTGCTTCATTAGTACCTAACGAAAGGAGAGCACTTTTCCCGCAGCAAACCGCAACAGGAAAATAAGACGCAGTTATCGGCAAAGTAGTACTAAAATAACACCCCGCACATTGCATATGGGGTACCAGGTGGTCCAGGCTTCCTGATGTCAGTTTGGAGATAGTGGCAAACATCCTAAAAGTTTCCATGGCCTTTGACTTCATAATTCTACATTCGGTCATTTATCTTAACAAGATCATTAAAGATTCACTTATAGGATGTTCATCCCAGCATTGCAATTGAGGAAAAAAGGAAAGCGACTGTCTGATTGGAGGTTCGTTTCTTTTCTGCTGTAATGAAAATTTTCAATAGGGAATTGCTGAAGTAAATTATTGTGTATCCATCCAGATGGCGGAGTACTGCACAGCCCTTAAAAGTCACGTAGAAGAACATTAGACTAGAAAGAAAAATGCTCTTTGAACATTAAAAAAGGTTATAAAAGTAGTGAGTATTATGTAATCTCAATTTTGGTTTTTTTCTTTTAATATAGGTGTGTACTTGCATACATAAAACGATAAAAAGACTGAGGCTATATTCCAAAATGTTAATAATAATGGTTATCTGTGGATGGTGGAATAAAGTAATTGTAATTCTTCTCTTTGGTTTTCCTGTAAGTTCCAAATTTTCTATATTACTTGTGTATGGCTTTCGAATAATAAATAAAATTTAAAAGAAAACAAAAAAGTAGTTGGAGGTATAACACTACCTGATCTTAAGGTATCCTTTGACACTTCAGTAATCAAGACGATGTGGTCTCAGCAAAAGGACAGACATAATGGAACAGACGGAGAGTCCAGAAATACACCCAGGCAAACGGCCACTGGTTTTGATGAACATGCAAAGGCCATTCAGTGGAGAAGGGACAGTCTTTTCAACAAATGGCACTGGAGCAACTGGACATCTATATACAAAAAAATTAACCTATAACCTTCTTCTCTGCACAGAACTTACGTCAAACTGGATCACAGGCTAAAATGTAAAATGATCAAACTCTTAGAAGTAAACCATAGGATAAAAATCTTCATGACTTTGGTTTACACGAAAAGTCCTTAGATACAACACCAAAAGCATGATGTGTAAGAGAAAAGATTAATGTTATACTTCATCAAAATTAAAAATTGTTACTCTGTGAAGAATATTATGAAAGGACCAGGAGAAAATACTCGCAAATCTCATCTGACAAAGCACTTACATCCAGAATATATAAGCTCTCACAACTCAAAAATAAGAACACAAACTACCCAGACAAAGGGTGGTTCTGTTTAGGGACTCCTATATATTTCCACAGCACCCTGGGCCTCCAGGTGTTGGGCTGTTGGCGTTCCCAGACGGGTCCTGTAAGGTCGGCACGGCAGACCCCGACTTAGAGCCCCCAGACGTTATACCAGGACAGAATCCCTAAGCAGGAATGGTGTCTTTGAGGAATAGCAAGAAGGTCGGATTGGGGCACACCAAGAGAAAAAGTAGCAGAAGATGAGGTGGGACCGCCAGATCGTGACGGGAACGGTGGTAAAGTGCTTGTGTCCTATTCCTTGTGTTGTGATAAGACATGGGAAGGTTTCTATCCTGGGAGTGACGTGATCTGACTTGTGTTTCTCAGCGGACGTGGCTGCTGTGTGGAGAGCTCCCTGCAGGGGTGCAGGATGGCATCAGGGAACCCGCTGGCAGCTGCTGCGGTCAGTATTCCAGTGGGAGAGACTGCAGCTCGGAGTGGGTGGCAGGAGGGGTAGCGGTGGCAAGACGTGCTCTGATTTGGATGCTCTCGTGACGGTCAAGGTCAAAGGCTTTCTCATGGGTGGGCTGCAGGTTGTAAGGGCAGAGGAGTGAGATAATCCCGGGGTTGTTGACTTGGACAACCACATAACAGTTGGTAAGAAGATGACTTAGCAAACATCCATAATGATTTAAAGGGGTGCGTGTGGAGGTTTCTCTTTCCTCCTACGCACCCAGGCAGACGTCACGGAGCTGTGAGAGGCACCAGCGCAGGGCCGAGCCATCCACCCAGCACCAGGCATCACCGGATCCGCAAATCTGGCATGAGTGGCCCTGCAGTTTGACACAGCGGCTGCCCCTGTTCCCCCCGACTCCCTGCAGCTGAGTACAAGTGACGGTCGCCCCAGGAGCCACCGTGTCACCCATGCGACCCTTGCCGGATAGTCAGCCCACTCGGCCAATTTTCCTAAATAACACAAGGTAGCAGCACCTTGAATAATTTCTTCTGCTTCAGGATCCATGGGACTGTATTAGTTTTCTGTGGCTGCTATAACAAATTTTTCAGAGGCTAAAAAAAGAAAACACCCCACAAATCTATTTTCTTACAGTTTCAGAGGTCAGTAATCTGAAATAGGTTTCTGGAGGCTCTAGGAGAACAGTTGTTTCCTGCCCTTTCCAGCTTCTGGAGGCCACCCATGTCCCTGGGCTCGTGTCCCCTTCCAGCGATTAGGTCATGACCTCTGCTTCCGTAGCCAAATCTGTGATTTCCCGCTTTCGTCTTCCACTTATTGGGACCCTCGTGGTCTCATGGAGCCCACCTGGATAACCCAGAGCATCTCCCATCTCCAGGTCGTTAACTTCATCGCATCTGTAAAGTGCCTGTCACCGCGGAAGGAAACACATTCACAGATCCTGGGGACCCGCCTGTGGACAGCTGTGGGCGCCGTTATCCTGCCTTCTCCCCCATGCACAAATGCATTAATTCTATAAAGGCCATGTAACACTGTTTATTGTGTCCCCGGCTGATGACTTTTAATTGATTTGAGTTCTGTAAGGACAGGCTTTCTAAAAGTTTAGGAAGACACAGAAGGAGGAAGGTGTGTGAAGAGTAGAGCTTGGCGTGACGTATCTGCAAGCCAAGGAGCCCGAGATTCCTGGCAGCTCCAGGAAGGAGGCCTGGACCACCTTATCCCTCAGAGCGCCCCCCGCCCCAGCAGGGACCCTGCCCACGCCTTCACATAAAATTCCTAGTCCTCAGAATGGGCTTAGGTCCTTGTAAGTAAGGAGACAGACCGTTCAGAAACAGAGCACGTTGAGAAAAATTGAAAAGGAAACGTTTACAGAACCTAGGGGTAAGACAGGAATAAAGACACAGACCTACTAGAGAATGGACTTGAGGACACGGGGAGGGGGAACGGTAAGCTGGGACGAAGTGAGAGAGTGGCATGGACATACATACACTACCAAACGTAAAATAGATGGCTAGTGGGAAGCAGCCGCATAGCACGTGACCACCTAGAGGGATGGGATAGGGAGGGACAGGGAGATGCAAGAGGGAGGAGATATGGGGATATATGTATATGTATAGCTTGTTCACTTTGTTATAAAGCAGAAAATAACACACCATTGTAAAGCAATTATACTCCAATAAAGATGTAAAAAAAAAAAAATAGAGTAGGTTGCCCTGGGCTTCCAACCGTCCCCAGTCTGTTCACGTCCTTCCTAACGCGGTGCTCACCGGCGGTGCTGGCCCGGAGCGAGGCTGACCCGCTGGGGCAGGGGGTGGGGGGGGTGGCAGGAGAGGGTGTGGACCCTCCAGGACAGGAGCAAGGGCAGGACTGGGGCGGGGCTGTCATAGTGCTGAGCCAGGAGCCTTCCTGGGGGTTTTAACACTAGTGCAGGAAAGCATTCAAGTGGTGATTTTAAACAATGCGTTCTCCTTCCCAATATAGTGATTTCAGACGGTGGCAAAGCAGCTGCCTCAAGATCTTAAGAGTGGTTTGCCCTTTGCTAGGGCGCTAATTAAGCCACAGGCTCTTCTGTAAGGCCCGACTTCTGCCAGGCCCTGTGTTCTGTCTGTCTAGTATCTTGTACATCCAATGCCTTCTACTAAGAAGACAGGAATCAGCAGGTAGCTGTTCAGAGAGAAAGAATGGGATGACAAGGCCCTTACATGATCGCACTGAAAGCATACATCCGCACACATGTAAATACATACGTGCTTGCTCTGTGTGGAGGTTCCCATATATTTCCATTATGTCATCATCATTTTCCACATACAAATCGGCAGTGCGTTTACCTTATTTTGAAATAGAGGAAGACCCATAGAACTATAACACAATGTCCAGGCCTCCAGTGTTTTATCGGTTGCAATAAAAAAAATAATAATTCGGTACGGGACAGTTAAATGGTGAGCCACCTGGCTGCCCCGGGATTTGGGGATTTAAAGTTAATCCATCCCCACGTAAAACGGGAAGAGACTCCGCTGAGCTGTCCGGGTGGCGGGCACCTTCCCACAGGGCAGCCTTAGGTGAGAAGCTCCATCTCACTGAGCCGCAGCTCCTCATCTGGGCAATGGACCTAGAGACAGGATGTCCTTCACAGGATTGTGTGAAAGCTAAGAGTTAAGGGTGTGTGGTGCTCTTCCCGGTGATCGGCAAAAGTAAGAACCTAACGTGTGTTAGCCTTACAACAGAAATAACTTACTAATCCCCTGCAAGAGCTGTAAATACCACTTCTTACATCCTGTCCCTGTGGTCTTAAGTACGGAAAGAACGTATTAACCCTAAAATTGACAAAAGACACTTGCTCTGGACCAGTGAGCCCTTGGCCGTGGACCCGTCCATTCATTGCACGGCTGGTCCTGGGGAACACCCACAAAAGCTTGTAAACGCTGTTGGTGCTCATAGGAGAAGGGGCTCCGGGGCCCCTTTATTGAGGAAGGGGTTGTGAGAGAAGGCTGGAACAGGGGTGGTCTGGTGGACAAAGGGAGGAGCATCTGCGTCTGGCCTTTGGGGACCCAAGAACAGACTCCTTCCTGATCCTGAGGATTTCAGTGTATTTGAGTCACCGCTTCTCCTAAGGCCACCGTGGTACTGATTTTCGTATATTGTTATTTTAAGCTTCTCCAAAACCATCAGATCCTAGTACTCCAAGTGAGAGCTCTCAGAGTTTAAGGATACTTTTGGGATTTGTGTCTCTCAATGAAAACAGCTTACCAATGATGCCCAAACGCTCACTATTCGTGAAAAGCACCGACCCCTGGGAAATCAAGAAGCACAGGATGCACTGTGGCTTAAAGAAAAATGCCTGGTCATGTAATTGTGATGACTCAGAGGTTTCCTCTTGTGGGCATGACGTGTCCATTGATACTAATATAGATTATTGCCTTAAAAAACCTGTAGAAATGAACTGAATCCCTTTCCCTGTTCAGCTCCATCTTAAATAAGACAGACATCCTCGCTGCTTCTTGAATGGCCTCCTCCATTAGTTTTCTAAACAAAATCAATCGGACAAACATGATAAACTATTTTGAGAGACAGAAATTGCCCCTGCCGCTTACGAAGCCACACCAGCTAGTTTCTAAGGCTTAGTGCACAGTTTAAGACTCATCTGCAGCGTGTTCACGACTTTGGACAGGAGCTTCACAGGCGGCAGCTTCTTTTAGGGTCAAGGTTTGAAGACTCCACACACTTACTTGAAGGGTCATGTTGCCTTTGTGCAAAAGGAGTGACTCTCGCCCTGTGGTCTGCCTCCTTTTTCCTTGTCCCCAGCGCAGTTTGGGGGGTTCTTAAAATACTCCTCTTGGCGAGCGCCATGGACTTGCCTCCAAGAAAAGCATTGCTGGGAATGCTTTTATTCCAGGGTTTGTGTGGTATTCTCTGGAAATTTTTTGTGAAGGAGAATTCTAGCAGCTCTTCAAAATTAGTTGTATGTGGTCCAGTTAGTCATAGCCAAAAAATCATGATGATTTTATAACACAATTTGGTTTGAATTTTTAGTTAATCTGGGGTGTTGTGTGTGTGTGTGTGTGTGTGTGTGTGTGTGTGTGTGTGAGTGTTAGTGAAAACTCTGTTGGCGATTTCTACTTGTTTACAGTTCCCACTTCCATTGTTAACTCTGCTGTTTTCAGCGAAGTGAATAACTTGTGCTCTTCCTGCTTCGTGACTGAGTTGTCTATCAGAAACAGAAATTAGGCCTGTGTCCTGTTCACAGGAGACAGGAAGAAAAACAGAGAAATCGGTTTGACCAAAGTGTCCCTTTAGACTGAAGTGTGTTTGTTATTTTTTGTTCAAGCGTGGGCTCTTCGAATTCTTTAGCAGAATTGTCTCACTTTCACTTGTTTGGTGTCTGCCACACTCCTGCTGACTCACCTGTGATTCCGCTCTGCCTACTTGCCACCTCTCTCCAGGGAGGGGAGGGGCCCTGTCACGTCTTCTCCCCTCTGCTCCCAGTACACGTAGCTCTGTCCCCCTGTCAGAGCCCCGCAGAGGAGTGACTCAGCCTCTGTGTTCAGGTCTAAAAGTGTTGATTCTGACTGCTTTTGAATAAGGCTTGGTAGAGGGTCTTAAAAGCTGAATCACCTGTAAATGCAAGTCCAGGGCTTAGAAGCTAACTCAGTTCTGCAGCCGCGTTTCAAGGCAGTGAACTCAACAGGAGAACAGAAAAACACTTTATAGTCAAGTGTTTCATAAATCAAAACATGATGTCATAGTGGGTCAATTGTCTTGAAATAATGTGATTCGGTTTTGGCTTTCTCGCACTGAACTCAGTAAGCAGTGAGTTTGATAAGACGTATTGTATGTTATTGGTGTGAGCACGGAATAAAACAACCGAATTAGAATGAAACAGTTCCTGCAGCCCATGCCTGTCGTGTTGCTCTGAAGAATGCTTAGTCACCCTCCTAAAATTACAGCCAGTGGTAGAACCAGACTGGAATCTGGGGTTTTCACTGGTGTTCTGGTACATCCCTGCCCTCCTGGGACTGTTCAGAAGGCATCGTCTTGAAACTATTTTCTCTCTCTTTTTTTTTTTAAACCTTAAGTTGGCATATTAACTTTGAATAATTTTGAGACAGAATGTACTTTATACACCACACTTGTCACCAGGGTTTGTGAGCTGTTTTCTTAAGTTCTCCAGCAAACATTTATTGGCTGCAACCACATGCTGGGCGTTGATGACATAAGATCTCCAGCCTGGGCCTTTGAATCTTCATTGCCTTAATTCAAGTTATTTTCACTCTCCCGCAGATTATACCTCGATGAAGTACTTATACTTTAAAAAACGTTTTCACATCCACTGTCTCCAGGACCCTGTGAGATAGTAAACATTGTTCTGTTTAGTGGTGGAGACACTGGGAAGAATAGCTCACCTGACTTGAATGTGAATCTTTGAAACAGTCTTGATAAAGGTATTGCCCTAGGCACTGGCTGTAACAGTCATCTCAAAGTGCACCTCATTTAAAATTTTTCATTATTAAAATGACGGATTCTGTTTGTGGACAGACACAGAGCCTGCCGTCCTCTGCTGCTTTCACTTGCGGTGGTTCCTGGAAGGTGCCCAAGACCCTTCTCTGTGCACCCTGGGGCCACAGGAAGTAGTGGATCTGTAGGGATCCTGCACCTGCTCTGCCATCCTGACATCCCAGCCAGACCTGGGGTACTCTTTCCACCCGGGAGGTGCTGTGCTTTCCCAGCTCCATAGGCTCAGCACTGAGGACAGATAGGAAAAAGTGATTTGCCTAGAAAGTCCGGGGCTTGCGTGTTGCCCTTCTTCAGAACACTTGGAAAGTTGTGTGGACAGGACTGTGAGTGTCACCTTGGAGTGACCCGTGCTGGAGTTTAAGGGGTGAAAGTCATCTTTGGGGGGAGGAGGCTGTGAAGTCCTGGAACACAGCCATTGACTGTGTTATGAGTGAAGTTCCACCATCATTCTGGAATTCGTAGCTTCACATCGATAATTGGTTCTTCTGCTGTACGAAGGTGCTGGATAGGTCCCACAGCTGAGACTGCAGGAGATAAAGCCCTGGGCGCTTAGTTAGGACGCAGAGGACAGGCCTTTGGCTTCATAGGTCATGGCCAGGAGCTTGGGAAGCCACCGGGGTATTTTAACGAGAGGACGGCAGGCTTTTCTGTCTGTGGCTTCGTGTAAAGAATGGATTGCAGGGAGGCAAGAGCAGAGGGACCTGAAGCAGGCAGTTAACGATCGTCCAGGTGAGAAAGCACGATGGCCGTGACCGGGATCAGTTTGGTGCACTTTCTAGGAAGATCTGACAGGGTTGGACAACATAGGTGTGTGGAAATAGAGAAGTCAGGGTGCCTCCTGCCTAAATATTTGACTTGAGCAGCTGTAAATGATTGAGAATTCTGTAGGGTAGGCAGTGGTACCAGTTACTGAGATGGGGAATACTGAGGAAGAAAAATGTTTGCAGGGCTTGGGGTACGATAAAAAAATTCTGGGTTAGGGGGGCCTCCCTGGTGGCGCAGTGGTTGAGAGTCCGCCTGCCGATGCAGGGGACACGGGTTCGTGCCCCGGTCCGGGAAGATCCCACATGCCGCGGAATGGCTGGGCCCGTGAGCCATGGCCGCTGGGCCTGCGCGTCTGGAGCCTGTGCTCCGCAATGGGAGAGGCCACAACAGTGAGAGGCCCGCATACTGAAAAAAAAAAAAAAAAATTCTGGGTTATACGTATTAGGTTTGCGATTTCTATTAAACAACCACATAGAGATATCACATCAAATTGTATAAAATATAAATACCAAATTATATTTTCTGTAATTCAGTATTTATTTGTTTGTTTATTCAGTGCAAAGGTTAGGGCTGTAAATATCCAGTTGGGAACCATTAGCACATAGGTGGTATTTAAGCTGCGGCACCTGCGGAGTGAGGAGGGCAGTGAGTTTAGGACTGGGCCCTGGGCGGTGCCAGCCGCTGGGGAGAAGGAAGAAGAGCCAGCAAGTGAAACCAAGAAGGATCAGGTGGTGGCAGAGGGGGACCACCAGGAGAACTGATTCTCAGGCAAAATAGGAACCGTCTCAGGAAGCAGAGCGCGTTCAGCGGTGCTGAATTCCACTGAAAGGCGAAGAGGGCAAGGACAGAGAAATGACCATTAGGTTTGACCAGATGGATGTGGTCAGAGACCTTAGAAGCATCAGGCTTAATGATAAGGAGGGTTGAAGAGTTAATAGTGAGAAAAGGAGTGGGAACAGTGAGTGTAGAACTGTCTCTGCACCTCCTGGCGTCTGGACGGGGCAGCATGAAATGTGACTCAAGCCTCGTAGCATGGCACATTGAAAGACAGCATTCCTGGGGCCTGACAATTTGGTTTTGTTATGATGAATTGGAATCGGTCTGGTGAAGCACCTGAATCTATTGGCTTTAGCAGGGGAAAAAAAATACTAGATTAAGGTTGTGTATGTTAAAGCAGAAGTTTCCGTATTTGGCAAACAGTGTAAATGCACGAGGCTACACATGAGAAAACCCAGTGATTCCCTTCGTGCGGGGCTTGTTGCTGCCCATCCTTTTCAAAATACGGCCTTCAGGGGTCTCACTGTTTCTGGTTTGTTTTGTTTAACTAGGGGCAGCTAAGTAGAAATGCCAGTTCTTAACTTTTCTTAACTTCAAATTATCTCTTCCTCGCTTTATGCTTGAGAATTCTAGGACCTCAACTTAGTCCATGTGGAATTGAATTGCAAATTCAAAGTTCATTTTTAGAAAAAAACTTCAGTTATACCTAAAGGTACATATTTATTATTTAACATTTGCAACTTTGTGTTGGATTCCTAAACTTTCACCTGTGTTTCTGGCATCCCAGTGAAGCAGTGCTCTCCTTAAACAGCAGCACAGAGTATCTTACCTTCAGGTTCTCATCAGAAAATGCAACCATGATTTCATTCTCTGGAACTTTTCGAAAATTAGGTTCAGCTCTCCATCGTTGAGATTATCTGTCGGTGACCTTGGGGACATTGTTAACTGTGCATTCTTTTAGGTTTCTAAGCTCTATTCCTGAGTTACAATAGATTGCCACAGAACATCATACTTGAGCTCTGTTCATCCCTGCACAAGTACCCTCTGTGAATTGGGCTTTAGTGGAAATATTAGGTTTTTGAAGAGAGAGGCTGCAAGAAATACTGGATTTTAAAAAACTATTGTATGTTTTTCAAAACTGTAATTGACAACATTTTGCTACCTGATACTTTTTTTTTTTTTTTTTTTTTGCTGTACGCGGGCCCCCCACCGCCGTGGCCTCTCCCGTTGCGGAGCACAGGCTTTGGACTCGCAGGCCCAGCCGCTCCGCGGCATGTGGGATCCTCCTGGACCGGGGCACAAACCTGTGTCCCCTGCATCGGCAGGCGGACCCCCAACCACTGCGCCACCAGGGAAGCCCCTACCTGATACTTTTTATGTATGATCCACACAATGTGTTTCTCCTAAAATTCATTGCCCTGGAAGGTTCTCTACAGAAAACCTTTTAGGCTCTTTTTTTTTAACTGGAGAATAAGAAATACGTAACTGAAAGTGATTTTGTCAGGCTTCCCTGGTGGCGCAGTGGTTAAGAATCCGCCTGCAAATGCAGGGGACACGGGTTCGAGCCCTGGTCCGGGAAGATCCCACATGCCGTGGAGCAACTAAGCCCGTGAGCCACAACTACTGAGCCTGCGCTCTAGAGTCCGTGAGCCACAACTGCTGAGCCCGTGAGCCACAACTACTGAAGCCTGCACGCCTAGAGCCCGTGCTCCGCAACAAGAGAAGCCACCATGATGAGAAGCCCGTGCACCTCAACGAAGAGTAACCCCTGCTCACCACAACTGGAGAAGGCCTGTGTACAGCAACGAACACCTAGTGCAGCCAAAAAAATAAATGAATAAAGTTATTTTTTAAAAAAAGAAAAAAGTGATTTTGTCAACTGAAATAGCAGCTTGCTTTAGATGCCTGATAGATCTACTTCTTAGTTCTTTTAAATTGGTCCTTGATCTTTTGCAAGAACAAATATCCTGTGCTTGAATAATAAAGTTCTGCATAACCTAATAATTTATCAAACACTGGTGGTTCTCAGGGAGTTCACAGACTTGAGACATCAGCCTTGACACATAAATGCAGTTGTGTGATCTCTGGTCGTGGGCTCTCGTGACGCTGGGGCAGAATGAAGTGCTTCCGTCCTTCACGTGGTCCATCCTGCCTTCCTTGCAGGCTGCCTGCTATGTGCCATATCGCACACCATTGGAGAGGGTCCTTCAGTGAATAGAGAAGCACATCTCCACTGAACCTTGTTTCCTATAACTCTTTTTTATTTTGGTTTTGTTGGATGACAGCAAAACAAGAAAGACCAGTATACAAGCATTAATATTATGCACAGGACTTTTTTCCTTTTAGGCATTTCTAATATTTGTGGATGCCTATCGAAGTAGAACACTTATTTCAACTGTTAAACTGTGGACAGTATTTTTTGGTAGTAAAACTCACGTAGAACAAAAAACAAAAAAACCCCAAAAACAAAACAAAAAGAAAACCTTGCGTAGAGACAGCCATACCCTCCTTAGCACAAGGGACGAGGGTGAAACAGAGACGGTTTGAAACATTAAAGCAGCCCCTTTTTAGCAGACACTGGTTATTTATTTAGTGATTAGAAGCTCTTTGAGGGCAGAGGCTGTACCTGTCTTTACTTATGTGGCCCAGGACTCAGGATGGAACGTGGAACATAGCACTTTCTAGTTGAATCAATGTGTGAGTAGATGACTAAACATAGTGTTATTTCTTTTAAAAATCTTGGAATTTATTCTTGCCTCTGATGAGCTAAAAATGTCATTTAAAAATACTATACATCATTATAAATTACAGAAGTGTCCATGTAGTTCATGTGTTTCTCATTAAAATTCATGAAGATAAGATGACCTGATGCTCATTTAAGAAAAAAATCTTTATAACTCAAATTCACATAAAGAACAAACAACAGAGATTGCTGTTAGTAGCCATAATATTTGGTTTATTGTCAGGGATGGTCGTAATAATTTCTACTTTGTTTTCACAGCGAAGTGATGTTTCTGCTATTTATTTTAGTTACATTGGAATGTGTTATATTTATTTCTCTGTTTTCATTTTGATAGGAAAAGTGGAGCTCGTGTTATTTATGAAGATGTTTGGACTTCACATTTAGCTACACTGGTGGAATGCTGGGTCACCCTGCTCTCTACTTAGCAGGATGTTAAAAGTAGCTAACCATGAGCAGTGAAGCTCTGAAATCCAAGAATCATCCGTTTTCATTTCTGCAGCCTGAAAAGATGGAGTAAAGCATAAGCGGAACAAATCTGACTTGAATGCCTGCGTGTGATATAGCCAGACTTGTTTGTAAGAAGGTACACATCAACATGTAGCTTCTTTTTCCTCTTACCATCTGGTGTTTCGTCTCTGTAAGTTAAAAAGAGAGAAGAATTCATAACTACTTATTTTTAGTACTTTATTGCTTATTTTGTCCGTCTTGGTTAAATACACTGTGTTAAGTTCCGGGTTTCCTTCTGTGCTCCCCTCACCCCCTTTTCGGAGACAGCTGGAGCAGTGCTTTTTAAACCTTAATAACACGTGAATCACTTGGGGTTCTTACTGAAATGCAGATTCTGATTCAGTGGGTCTGGGCCTCGGGTTCTTCATCTGCTCCCAGCTCCCAGGTGCTGCTGGTCCCAGGACCACGTAGGGAGGGGCTGGCGCCCAGTGAGCATGTCTGAGGGTGGAGATGATGCTGCCTCCAGAAGATGCTAGTCACGTAGAAAAGTTAAAGAGGTGGGGCCGTCTTGTCAGGAGACTTACCTACGCTCAGCTTGTCAGTATAACAGTCCTTTGTGGAAACCGAGACTTGAACAGTTCTGATAAATTGCTCACGATCACAGCGCTTGAACATGGTGGATTTGGGGTTTGAATTCAGCTTTCCTCCATTCGTAGCCCACAGCCTTTCTGGCATCTACTTCCAGAGATAGCCTAGGGGATATTTTGATTTTTGCTGCCTTAAACTTTGATATACTCATTCTGTGACTGCACACCACCTTGTGTGTTGTTTTGTTTTGTTTTGTTTTTTTTGCGGTACACGGGCCTCTCACTGTTGTGGCCTCTCCCGTTGCGGAGCACAGGCTCCAGACATGCAGGCTCAGCGGCCATGGCTCATGGGCCCAGCCGCTCCGCGGCATGTAGGATCCTCCCGGACCGGGGCACGAACCCGTGTCCACTGCATTGGCAGGCGGACTCCCAACCACTGCGCCACCAGGGAAGCCCACCTTGTGTGTTTTTAAAAGATTAATGGCTAAGAGAGTGAATTTTGGTGCCAGCCTTGCCACTCCCCAGCTGTGTGACGAGGAAGGCAGTGAGTGTCCAGTGAGCACTAAGTTGATATTGATTTACTAATATTAGTAGGCAAGACTTTTTGACACCCGTCACTAGTCTTCATTCAAATCATAATGCATGTGAACCTTGAAAGCACGATGCCAAGTGAAAGAAGCCAAAAGATCACATACTGTGGGGTCTCTTTCCTATGATGGATCTGGAAGAGGAAGATCCTTGGACAGAGGCCGATAGTAGTTACCGGGGTGGACTGGAGAGCAGGTTGAGGAGTAATCACTTAATGGGTACGGGGTGTATTTCTGGGCTGACGCAATAGTTTAAAAACTAGAAGGAGGTAGTGGTTGCACAACATGGTGAATAAACTAAATGCCACTGAGCCATACACTTTAAAAGGGTTACTTGTGTATTATGTGAGTTTCTCCTGAATTTTAAAAATCACGTGGAAAATTGCCTCACTGAGGGAGACTACTGACTTTGTATTTTTAAAATGACTTGATGGCATTATAGAACGCATTTCTTGGTGTTCTGAGAAGTGTTGGAAATACTTATTTTGGAACAAACATCGTTACCTTGAAACTTTGCCAGTTCACGTTGGTCCTTCTGGGAGACTAGACCTCCTCTGCTTTCTGGCTCCACAGTGTTCAGGACTTAAGCACCCTATTATATGGTTATTAAAAGTTATACTTTTGATAGCCCCAATTTTTTCTCCAGAAGCTTAACCTAGAATCAACTTAATTGCCACAGCAATTTCATTAACTATACAGATATTTTTGTAATCTGTGATGATGTATAATGTTTTCATGTGACAAAAAGGTTAACTGACTTCTTGTCACAAAACTGTGAAGAGATGGACATTGCTTTAACCCAGTGGCCTGAGTTCTGTGTTCTTAACCAGTACATTATACTGTCTGTTTGTGGAAGAAACACAAAGATTACTATTCTCCCTCTAGAAAAAGTCGAAACAATGGACCTATTAGCAAATTCTCTTAAAGTTTTGTTGTTTGAGAGAATCAGTTACTCTCATAACTGAGGGAAAGAGTCTATGAGGTCTGACAGGAAAAATATAATTTAATTTTTATAATTCTGTTGTTAGCTAAAAATAGCAAAAAAATTAGTGAGGACCATTTTTGCTACTCTTGGATAGGAAAGAAGGAATTTGCAAATGCTGAATATATGTTTCTATACCTCCACAGACTCTCACAACCAAGTTTTTTACCCCAGTTGGTGTGGGGAAGGGTGGAAGGGCAGAGGGTGATGAAGACAAGCGCAATCTCTTTTCAATGAGTAAAGGAGAAAATAATGTGTACTTTCAATCTGTTTGAAATTAACAGGATTCCCATTGGTTAAATCTGTGTCACAAGTTTCTAACCATCAGATTTGAATTTTAATCGCTCAGTTGGCATTTTATACAATAGAAGTCTTCTGTATGCAAAGAATATTGTTGACTTTTCCCACAAAGGAGCCCCCCACCATTGTTTTCTTTAGCTGCTATGTTCTCACTAGTATTCTTAGTACCAAAACTGCAGTTGAATTTAACAATTATATATGGTAGGTGGTATGGTCTGGAGACAAGTCCAAAAATAATGGTTGGTTAGCCTAGCTATTTAGAAACTTGGAATAAACAATATTACAATTACAGTAAGACATTGTGAATGTTAATAAATGGTTTCAACACGATTAGTAATACTCTCAAGTAAGTTAAATCAGCTTCCTATTGAATTTGTAATTATCAACACCAGCAGTGAATCATCATCATTCAGTTTTTTAAGTGCAACCTAAAATCCCTCTTACAGGTTGCTTTCTGCTTATCCTGATCTTCTCATATCACTTGTACATGGAAATAACTGTTGTTTTCCCTCTCTTTAATTTTTTTTTTGAGAAACCAAAAATTAAGGGTACCTTGTTTAGTGTTTTTGCTTATTAAATGCTCTGTGAATAAATTAATTTTTAAGACAGCTGAAGAACATTTCTTGGGAAAATTTCTCAAAATATTAAGAAGTGAAAGTGAATGTTAAAGAAAAAAATTAATTTGATTGGTTCTGATCCAGAAAGTGGCATTTAGTTCTTTTGATCCTTCAGAATGTTCTAATTATTCTATAGAGAGTTGAAGAACCTAATAAAAGCTTGTGACAGTTAGCCAGCACCAGTACTAAATAACAATAGACCATTTTTTACTTAAACAAAAAAAAACCCCTTGTGCTTTACATAGACACATTAATTTATAAACAAGAGCAATTTGGGTTTATGCTATTATAATAAACCAAATTAATCTGCCTCACAAAGTTGTCCAAGCAACTTTAATGCTCTCACTGCTCCTCTTCTGTGTTGTATTGGAAGTTCTAGCCAGTGCAATAAGGTAAGAAAAAAATATACACACAGATTGGGAAGGGAAGAAATAAAACTGTCTATTTACCTAAGACATGATTGTCTACCTAGAAAATATCAACAAGTCTACAGAAAGGCTACTACAGCTAGTAAGTTGTTAAGCAAGGTTACAGGATACAAGGTAAATATACAAAGTTTGGTTGTATTTCTGTGTACTAGCAATGAACACGTGGAATTCTAATTTTTTTAAATGCCATTTATATTAGCAGCTCCAGAAGCTGAAATATTTTAACTTCAGGTCTGACAGAATATTTGCAGGATTTGTATGCTGAAAACTACAAAATTCTTGAGAAAGAAATTTTAAAAGACCTAAATAAAAGGAGAGAGATACTATGTTCATGAATTGGGAAACTCGGTATTTTTTAAAGCTGTCAGTTCTCCCCATTTTGATCTCTAGAATTGACTCAGTTCCAGTTACAAGCCCAGCAAGATGTTTTTGTAGATATCGACAACTGGTTCTAGGTGCAAAGCACTTTTGAGATAGAAGGTTGGAGACTCACACGATAGAGGAATCTAGGTGACCAGTAAATGAGAACTCTCTGTACTGTTGTGGCAATTCTTTCGTAAGGGCACAATTACCCAAAACAAAATGTTTTCAGAATCAAGTGTAATTTATGAGGCCTCTAATAGAAATGGCACTCCCTGCCCTGCTGTTTCCCAGCCCAGATTCTCACTCCTACAATATCTTTCTGATATTTTATTTTCATATTTCTAAATAAAATGCTTTTTCTGCTTTTTTTTTTTTATCACTTTTAGACGTTATCTATAGGCTTCCTTCTATGGAAGATTAAAATATGACTGTATAACTTTCACTGTGACATACACGTCCCCTCCCCATCTACCCAGTATGGTTTTGCTTTTTGTTTAACATGTTATATATGCATATAAAGACATACTTGTTCACATTTACATGCACACATGGATGACTATGTGAATGCTGTTTGAGCTGAGCCATATAGTGTACTATGATTCTATTCCATTTCTGGTCATTTTTGTTTGTTTTTCTTGAGCTTATCATTGACAGTCATTTTCATTGCTTAGTTTTCTATGTACCTATCACTAACTCACCACAAGAATTTCTAAAAAGCATTGTAGTTTTTCTCCAAAACTGTCTACACATTAGATAATCTTCCAATCCCGTTTATTTCTCTTGGAGACACCACCCATGAACCCGTTTGTTGCTCTGCTCCCTGTGAGACTGGTTCTCCCTAGGTCTACAGAGCCGCTGTTATCCTGGGACTTCCCATCACTGTGATCCCAGTAATCCCCTTTTTGTTTGGTCTGGTCTCTGTTTGCATGCTAGAGACTTTTATCAAATGGGTAGAAAGTCATGTTTAATATTGAGGACTGAAAAGCTGATGGAAATTCTGTTTATCTGAGTGTATAGATCTTCTGATGTGATGGAGGTATTTGATAGAGGGAGGTCCACGTGTCAGTATCTGTAGGTCTTTTTTCCCTGGGGTGATTTGTTTCTCCACAAAAGAAAGGCCCTTGTCCTGCCATGGAGTTCTGTGCTCGTGTCTCGGGGTGAGGGCTGTGCTGGAGAAGTTTTCCCTGCTACTTCTTACCGCTGCTCCCAGAAAAGCCCGTCTGACTTTACTTTTGTCTTATTCCAGAGGAGGGTGGGCAGGAGGGTGGAGGTAGGAGATTTCTCCATTTCACCCTGTTCTACACCGCATTTTCAGAGCTTTCTAGTACCCCCAATTTCCCAGCCTTTCTGGGAATCTGCGGAGGGAATTGGATGCTTCCTACTGACTCCCTCTCTAGACGTTTAAGCTCGCGGTTTCTTTGCTCTTCTAAGTCAGTTACCATTTATCCATTTGCTTTGCAACTTTCAAAACATCATCAGCTTTTATCTGCAGTGGGCTCTTTTCCCATTCCTCTTAGCTCCATCATTTTAGTTGAGTCTTGTGAGATGGTGAAAATAAGTTATGCTCACTTTGCTAATGTGTACATAGTTGGCTTCATTTTCTCCTTTATGTTTGATGTTATTCTTGACTTGCATTTAATCTCAGAGCCCTTGTCTGGCTTGGGTTCACTCTAGTTACACTCCTCACCCTGTTCAAGGAGAATGATTAGGTGGATATAAAATAAGAGAAAACCATTTGCATTTTGCCTGGTATGAAAGTAGTTGCAAAGTCAGTCTTACATTATGGAGAGCTGTCTCATCATTAACTATTAATCTAATAATAAGGCGAGAAAATGGGTCCTATTTAAATTCATCAACAAGGTCCAAGTTTTATGAGTGATAATTTTACAATGCCAAAAATATCATATTCATTTGCAGTGGATGCTGAAATAACTCAGCCCTCATTTTAAGGGCTATCCACATGGGATTTGATCCTCTGTATTCATGCAACCCCATTCCTTGCTTTATATAGCTTCTCAGTTATTTTCATTCTATCACGTATATTATGATAAATATCTCAGGTTAACCTTTTATTTTTAACTACACTTGCAGCCTTAACTGCCATCTTGCAGAGTAGATTTTCCCTATTTTGAACACTCTAGTAAGGTAAAGATAAGTCTAGCTAAATGAAAGAACTAAAGCAAAAAAATTTACACTCTATTTCTGATTTGATGATTTCATTACAATCAAATTAGTGTTTTTTGCTATCTCTGTACAATACTCATTCCTGGGATGCCTACATAAATTAAATTTATTAATTTACTTTCCAAAATGCTACTGTAGATGCCTTACGGTTTTATTTTTATAACATTTAGAAGTGGACAAGTTCAGAGAACATACATTTTCTCCAAGAGATTGTTTAAATTCAGTTGATATTTTAATGTGGCTTACATTTGAACTCAAATGCCACAGCCATTTTTAAGACTGGTTTCCTGGATTCTCTCACTACTACGTTGTGTTTCTCACTATACTAGTCTTCCACATGCCTCATGTCTTGAAGTGAACCTGATTTTGAAACTTTCCACAGTTTACTTCCTGGGCTAATCACATGAGTTTGTAGGGAACTAGTGTGTCTTCTGTAAATGATAACATACATCGACTGATAAGAGTAAGGTAAACACTGTTACTTCAATGGGTTATTTTAACCACCCATCAACCATGTTTGCTGTGTGTACAAACATGATTTCAGTGTAGAGTTAGCAATTTTCTAGTACCTTCTTTCATTGGACTTATTAAGGTAAGGTTTTTTTGTTTTGTTTTGTTTTTTTGTAATGTTTGTTAGGCAGTAAAAATCAGGGGGAAACAAAAAGGGACTTCAATGACAAAATGCTTGTCTACACACAAATCTATTGAAGATTGAACAGGGTCCCTGAGAACCCAACTCATTGCTTTCCGGCTCTCTATATCATCTTGGGCCCAGTGCCCATGGAGCTGTTTGTCCTGTCTTTTCTGGCTTGTCTTCGGATTCTCCTGCCCAACAGTTGTGCTTGCACTGATGTCGTCAGCACACAGGGGTAGGACAGGGTATATTATCATACCTTCCCTACCATATGCAGTCAGCCAACCCTATTTTCTTACCACTTCTTCCAAAGCTCCCTCCACTGCAGCCAAAAAAAAAGAAGCTACTTTAATCCTGGCTTGGCCCGTGGTATTCTCCCTCTGCCGGAATACCCTCTCCCCTTCCCACTGTCTCTCTCTTTGCCTGATGGGCTTTTACTCAGTTTAAATGTCGGCCCCTCTGTGGACCCTTTCTTGGTTTTCCTAGCCCGAGTTAGTTTGCTTCCTACCACAGGTTTGCACAGCCCTGCTTTGGAGGAACCAGCATTTGGTTGCTGCCATGCCTCCTGCAAGAGGGTAAACCCTTCTAGGTTTGGGTTTGGGTTTCCAGGACCCAGTTTGGACTCTTATTCATGGTAGGCTCTCAATAAGTTGTTCACAGATGAATGGCTAGTGAGCAGAAAGAAATAGTTGTTGAATAAGTAAATGACATCTATTGAAAGTAAGATCTGGGCCAGTGCTGAGAATGATCATTCAGATTCTGTATTCCGTTCTTGTCTTTATTCCATTGTCATGCTCACTTTTTCTTAGAAACAAAACATTGCTGTCTCATTTTGGGTATTAGATTTAATATATAAAAAAGGAAATATTTCAGACTGATAGCCCATAGATGGTTCTGAACTTTAGGAACTACCAAAAAGGAAGACTTAGACCTCATTCCTGCTAATTCAGCAAAAATACCCTTGAGTTTTACATAGCAAATCTAGGGGCAAAAAAAAAAAAATGGATTTACTGAATGTAGGAAAGAAGGAAATTACAGATAAAAAGATCAGTGTGAGTTATGTAATTCAGCTTGATTATTTTAGTTGTACAATTCTACTGGTACATAGAGACATACAGCTTTTCAAGGAGTTTGGTCATAGAGTAGAGATGAGTGCAGAATCTCAAATGTTGAATTAAAAATGAAAACCTTGTTTTGATTACTTAAAAATGTGTGGGTTCTAACGATGATGATGACAGCTTGTTTATGAGACATTTTACTCTTCCAAAGTGTGAGAAGGATTTCCAAACATGGATGTGGAGAACTTCTCCTAAAAACATTAGCTAATGATAGAAATAAAGTTACACACCAAAAGGTTTGCTTTTTGAATTTAGGCTTATGATCTATCTTCTCCTAATACATGGGTTTTTTTAAATTAATAAAATTCTGTATTATTTACTAAGGATTGTCTATAATGACTCCTTAAATTGGAAACTGGAATTTAGGAAGACGTAATATTTCATATGTTTAGAAACGGGGTGGTTATCCTCACTAGGATAATAACCCAGACTTCTAGCCATCAGGAGACATTTTCTTAAACAAGTGTTTATTAATATTTGTAACATTTTTGTAACCTGAAGATTCTGATGGCACTTTGGTGTTCAAGATACATGTGCTTTGGATCAATGTAGTATGTAGTTACTGCTAGGGTTTTTTTGTTTATTTTGGTTTTGCTGTATCTTCAAACTGGTTTATTGTCCACTAAAAGCCTAATAAGTCTATAAAAAATGTTCTGCTTCTTCTCTCACTTATAGGTACTGTGGTCTTTGGAAATGGGTCATTGAATTTCCGAGGAACCGTTTGAAGAGTCAGACTACTTCCCTGCAGCTCCTGTAAGTCACATATTATTTTATGGTGGTAAATACAATTTGGTGTTTTCAGGAAGTCATTATTAGCATAGATATACACTCAAGATTTTTTTATTAAATCAAGAGCAATTATGCCTATAACTAAAAAGACATATTTGCAGAACTTAACACATTTTGTCTATTTGTGAGAATAAATGTGAGAATGTGAGAACATTCCTCAAAAAGTTGTGAGAAATGTAATCTCAAAAAATTTAATTATACAAGTCCTCAGGATTGAGAAAAACAAAAATGAAAAAAGACTAGATTCTTGAGAAGATACTATTATATATTGCTTACTGCCTTAAAAAATAATGCTGTTACTGTTAAAAGAGATAGAAGTGATAGGTATAAAAATTGTGGCCTGCTAGCTTTGTGATGTGGTGTTTCTGTTTTGATGTTTTTCCTGAAACTCAGCTTCAGCTTTACTGATTTTCAGGTATTTCAGATGCTTAATAGGAAAGTTCCAGGTTCTAATTTTTTTAAAGATTAATAAGTAGGTAATTTCAGATTTAGTTGGAAGCAGGATTGTGCAGAAGTTGGCTTTTGTTTTCAAATGTTAACTGGTTTGTCACGTTTTATCCTTTCAAAAGATTAATACCTGAAAGGTAAGTGATGATGTGTAATCTGTGAGTGGTCTCCATGTTTTTTAATCGTTTGAGTATGCCATATGGCTATCACATAGTGAGAAGTTGAACTCTGTCCTCCAGTCGCTGTGGTTATCTAGTTGTTGGGTTGTTTTTGTTTTCATTTTTGAGATTGCTGTTTTGATTTGCTCTGGACTTTATAAATGTTTTCTTAAGGAGAGAAAAAATTCCTCTCAGCAAGACTCTTTGTTTGAAATACCTGGTAAGGAGTTGAAGTGTAAAGTAAAAGCTCAAATTCTCCCCCACTCGCTGTCACGAGAGAGTATACGTAACTCTGAATAACATAGTGAGGTTTGTCTTTGAAACTCACCTTATCTGCCTACATGGGCAAGTGAATATAAATTGTGTTGTTGCCAATTTTTCCCGTATTATCATTTTCCCACCTCGGTGTCTGTCATGTGGTCATTGAGATGTCATGGAAATTGATTGTTTCTTTTGAGGCGGTGATATTTTCTTATTATCAGATGTTTTTTAGCTTGATACAAAGCTGTGTATAAATTCAACCTCTGCTAACCTTATGACGCCTTCTTACATGTAATAAGAGGAGCTGTTCTGGGATGGGAGGTTATGTTCTCATTAATATATTTGTTGGGAAAGTGCAGCATGGTGGAAAAGCAGAGGGCCTGACTTGCCCAGAGTCCGTAAGTTGACTCAGCGACACCTGAGCGTCATAAAACTAAGCTGGGAAGAGGAGGGGGGTGTGGGGATAAAATAAATTAGATAAGAAAAATGGAATAAAGAAAAAAATAGTGGTAGAACAGTGTAAGGTGAAGACAGACACAGGTAAATGCTGGCTGCAAATTTGGCTCTAAGCTTCCTAGTAGCTGACTCAAAAGCGAATATATGAGAAATTGCTTCTAAATTATGAAGCATTACTCAAATGTTCATTAGTATTAATTGTACAATGAAAACTTCAAACGGAGTTAAAACTCTAGGAGTTTAAGGTTTTGCAGTCCTGAGCTTAAATCTGTGCTCTCAAAATTTTCTGTAAACATTTGAATATGCTATAAATATTAGATTTTGGTTTTGCGCCCCAGAACACCTTTTTTTTTTTTTTAATTTGCTGGTGGTTTAATTCTAGTAAGATTTAAGTTAATGTTACTAACGCAAATTATTTTTTCCTGTAAATAACTTCCAGGGTGAATCCAGCTTGAGAAGTATAGCTTTGTAAGTGTTTTAAATTGGAAGGGTTTTCTCAACCACAAACTACATTGTAGCCTACTTCCCTAAAATACGTCTTAGTAGAAGAGAAAAAAGACTTTTGTATTAGAATAGTGAGTAAAAGGTAGGAAAGCCTCTTTGTCATGAAATTAAATGTATAATTTTCTTCATCATTAAAAATCAAGATTTTCCTTGTCACAAGGCACAATCATTTGTTTCAGAATCATATTACAATGTTGTAAATATCATAAAAGTTAAATGCGGTCATCTCACCTAATAAGTTATATTTAATTACTAAAAATCCCTTCATATTTAACAGCGAGGCTGAAAAAAAATAGTACAATCTTCATATATACTAAAAGAACACGTTTCTGTTAATAATTTCAGAGATCCTGAAAGTTTTCACCACAGAAACTTGAAATATATATATTTGAGCATTAACTTAAAACTAACCTATCAATGCCTATGCAAATATGCTGTTCTCAAAATGAAAATTTAAAGCCCCTAAGAGGAGGAGTCAAAATGCGTTAACTATGTTTTTCCTTCTCCAAATATTAAACCGCTAATAACCACTTCTCATAAAAATCCCTGAATATATAGTATATTTTTATGGCTTCGAGAATTGTTCCTTCCTTTTAATTATGATAGTGGTGCTGAATTCAGGACATATGGATATTTACACAGTCTATAAACAGTGCTCAGAAGAATGCAGTTCCAAGGTTATCTCTACTATATGGCATAAGTGTTCTGTTTTCCAGTTATTTACTGATCGACTCGCACATAACATTCTTGGTTGTGACAACAGAGCCTGTAAATTGTCAGTCTCATTCGCAGGCTTAAATTTATCTTCCCGTAGGCGTTCTACCAGGTCACCATGCCAGGCTGTGGCTCGTTGGGGGTTGTGCTTCGGTTCGTTGAGTGATGCGGGTTTAAGGGGTGACGTTGATGGGGCTCTAACTGGGAGCTCGCGGGTCCCCTCAGTCTGGAGCGTGGGCAGTCTGTCCGAGCTGGATAGGGAGGCAGCATGCAGCTGTGTCTTTCAGAGCTTTGGGATTAAGTCTTTGAAAACTGGAAGACACTGTTCCTCAGGTGTGCGCAGGCATTTAGAAATCTGCTGGGCGGATCATCATGGTCGTGGCCTTGAGTGAGTAGCCGGACCCTTTCCAGTAGTACCACTTAATACCATTGAACTTATTTGTGTTCTGCCTCTGTGGGTAGTACATTCCGTTCAGGTTGGAAGGACCACAGGCATCAAACCACCAGCCTGTGAAAGTGAAACACAGAAGGAATTAGGAGCCAGGTGGCCCTATCTCACCGCGGAGTTACAAATACTGGCTAATCCGAGAGTCACATTCTGCTCATTTTAAGCAGGTGTGTGCGGGCCTTCTTGAGAGTGGAGGGTGCCACCCTGGCAGGTGGCAGTGTGGTTTTCCACCTCTACACTGGTGGAACCGTAGCCCCTGAGGCACATGTTTTTACGTGCTTTCTTACTCCTCTTGCCCTGTGCTGTGGGGAAGGGCCAGTCACCCACAGACGTGACTAGGAGACCCACAGGACAGTGGAAAGTGTGGAAGAGTCAGAGCCCGAAGAATCGATGGGTGGTTCTCATCGGCCCAGGGTCACCTTCCATCCAGCGCCAGCAACACGGCGGACCAGGCTGCTTCAGGCTCCCCTCCGCCTAACAAAGAATATCTTTTGGGGACTTCCCTGGTGGAGCAGTGGTTAAGAACCCCCCCTGCCAATGCAGGGGACACGGGTTCGGGCCCTGGTCCAGGAAGATCCCAGATGCCGCAGAGCAGCTAAGCCCGTGTGCCACAAATACTGAGCCTGCTCTCTAGGGCCTGCGAGCCACAACTGCTGAGCCCGTGTGCCACAACTACTGAACCTGTGCTCTAGAGCCCACGAGCCATAACTGCTGGAGCCCACGTGCCTAGAGCCCGTGCTCTGCAACAAGAGAAGCCACCGCAGTGAGAAGCCTGCGCACCACAACTAGAGAAAGCCCGTGCGCAGCAACGAAGACCCAACACAACCAAAAATCAATCAATCAATAAATTTATTTTAAAAAAAAAGGTCTTTTTGTTTCAAACGTAACCCCAAATTTTAAGTACTCAGTGGAGCTAGATAAAAAGGAAACGTTTAAGTCCCAGAGACAGAAAGGAAATGTAGAGCTATAGTGGTGTGTGCACTAAGGTAAAGTGGGGGACCTGGGAGGCCGCTGCATGGCACAGCGGCGGAGCAGTGGGCATCCACACCTACACCTGAAGGACCAGGCTTGGGCTTTTAATACCCTTACCTAGAGGCCCTGGGTTTGGGAGGGGAAGGAATGCCCTCAGTCTACAAGCATTAATCCAGATAAATCTCTGCAAGATTGTGTTGGAAGGACACATACAGTATGATGCCATTTATATAAAATTTTAAAATACAGAAAAAAATAACTATTATCGATCTCTCCATACCTAGTAAAAGAAATCAATAATGTGAACGTTTCAGGTATTGGTAGGGCATGTTTTATTTCTTTAAAAAGTATTCTGATGCAATTATTATATTATTTATACACTGAACTCTGATCACCCGTTATTACATCCAAGTGCCTAAATTGTTTCCTGATAGTAACAGCTCCAGGACTTAGGTTGATGCAGATTAATGTTGATTTGATAAGACATTTGTGTGTGTGACTCATAAACCTTCAAAATATTCAAGAATATTGCGGATTTATAGATATGTCCATTCCAGAGCCTGTTGTCTGACTCAACTATAGAATTTACTGTCTATGCAAAAATCTAGCTGGTCATTATGCTGGTTTATCTGTGGTCCAGACCACGGCTGGGAATCTGACCTCTACAGTTGGGACCGCTCTGCTGTCTCTCTTGGGCTGCGTTTCTTCTCCCCGATCTCCTTTCCACTTCCACTCTCAGCCCTAAATCTTGATCTGAGTAAGTAAATATGTTGTTTCCTTGGTTATTAATGCACTGATACTCTCTTGAGTAGCTCTTGACATTCGGGTGGTCTGAAAACCGCCACCCTCTGCGTGGACATCTGGGCTCAGTGTGGGAATGACAGACAGGAAGCAGGATTCGGCGTGCTCCCTCCCCTCCCCGCCCTCCCCTGGTTGGCTTCAAAAAGGATTACTGTGGTGGGATGGGAGAGACAGGCAGCTTTTACACAATCAGCATAATAGCTTTCTCTGGTGAAAAAATTACTGAAGTAAGTATGGCTAATAGGGAAGAGCTAAGTTACCAACGTCTATTTATACATGAAATATATTCTCTAAGGAACCATAGGACTGATTTTCTTAATGGAGCCTAATTCTCTCAGTATCATTTTAAAGACTTGAAAATTACTGGGTTTCAAATTATTTTTGTAAATAAATCCTTCCTTTTGTCCGTAAATGATTCTTAACTGCAGTACAAACACGTGACAAGTTTAGACCCTTTACTTGTTTATGCAGTACCTCGTATTTATAAAATATATTGACTGCAGCTCTTTCCTCTGGTTTTCCTGGGTGAGTAATGAATGAATTTTTGGTGATACAATTCATGGTCTCTACAAATTAAACCGTGCCAATTTCCTGTTTGCCTCTGCATTTCGTCTGTGCTGTTGGCAGAATTTTTGTTGCTGATTTCAACCTTTCGGTGTTTTTAAGAACTAACTCCACAGCATTTGCCCGACTTTTTCCTGGTCTCAATCACAATTAACTGGTTTTAGTTATTCCACGTTAAAAATTTTAGGAATCAGAAGAATAAGTTTTCTAACAGTTGGTTCCTGTCACTAAACTCTGAAATGTTTCTGAAAACTCATCTGGCCATTAAGTGACTGTTATATCACATTTGCTTATGGGTGTGGTCTCTTTTTGTTTGTGTGTGTTGTTTTTAAGAGGTCTAACATGAAAGGTCGAAGGCAAGAAGAGCCTGAAAATAAAGGCCTTAAAGTGGACAGTCATTCATGTTAATTTGATGCACAGAAGAGGAGCTTGGTTAATTGCTTTCTGTGCATTATTAGTATTTGCTATATATTAATGAAATACTTTAAAAAAAAAAGACAACTGAAAAATCCTTGTTTGAACAATAAGTTATTAATTGGAAACATTTCTATAATGATGAATCTATATCCCTGTTTCAGTAGCCATTTTTAATTTTTAACCTTTTTAATAAAGCAAAATGGAATTAAACCATCGTGCCAACATCTGATACTCAGCACAAACTCCACAGAGCTTGCTGAGTATCACACGGCCCCTCTCCTTGCCAGGGGTAGGTCCTGAGGAGACACAGTTGGCCTGCTGACAATTCTAGCTCAATATCACATTCGTGTGTAAAACTCAACAGTCTGAAAAAGCGAAAAACAAGTTTCCCTGTATTGAGCAAGTAAGTCTATTTATGAAATTGGGACATTGTCACCAATCACAGGTTGAAGTCCAAAGAGCCAACCTTTCCCTCTATGAAATCCTTTCTTGCCAATACAAATAGGAAGAGAGAAACGTCATCCCACCTCCTGTGAGCATTTGTGAACATTTGCAAATACATTTGTCGTTGTCTGCGTCCTTTGTGCTAAAATCATTTCCTGGTTGGCTTATGCTGCTTATTTTGCCGGCTGTCCCTGTGAGTCCTTTAAGGTGAATCCTGTAAGCATGCAAAGAAAAAAAAAAAAAGGCAAAACATAATTGGCTTGGGTGGTTGATTTATCATAGTGGAAAGTTTTTTACAACGAAGAATTTCATTCTACAGAAACACGTGCTATGCTGCTCAGTGCACTAGTGCATACTCTGGACAAAATGTTTTTGCACTGGTATAAACAGGAACCAACTTATCATCAAATCCTTAGGCAAAGAGGAATGTTTTCATGAAGCCTTCAACGCATATCACTTGCACAGGCATCAGCGGGGACTTGGGGGCCCTGTCATTTATTTTCCTGCTGCTTTCAGGTAAACAGAAGAGGGGAAAATACATCGTGATGGGATCCTCTTTCCAAGTCTCCAGGCGTCATCCATCTCTTGTAGAAATGAGAATCCAGGATGACTGGTGGGTGTGGGGAGGACAGCAGACAACAAGGGATGACCACTGAATGTGAAGTAGAAATCTAGAGAACTGTGTGGAAAAACAAATCCTTGTGGCTGCTTTGCCTTGTTTCTGAATAGTATTATAATAAACCTGCCAGACATTGAGAAAGAATAAGCGTACTATTAAGTTAGACCCTAGATAATAGCCCAGGCTTTTAGAAGATTGCAGAAGTCTGGCTCGCCCCAGCACTGTGCCTGCCAAGGGGGAGGGGAGAAGGGCAGGGGCAGGTCTGTGAGCCCGACTCCAGGAGAGCCCCAGGCAGACAGGCTCCGGAGCTCGGAGCAGGGTCCAGGGGACGCGGGTGCCTGTGTCGAGCTCCATGTCACAGTGTGGCGCTTGGAGCGTGGAGACCTGGGGCGTGCGGTCTCCCCATCCCAGGGACCCTTCTGCCGTACTTTAAGCGCCGCCGCCGCCGCTCATCTCGGGAACACCTGCTCACATTTGCTAACAGCTATCTGGGAGGGAATAGGATTTCCTGGAATTCATGCTGGAGCAGAAGGTGGAGCTGAGAGGAAAGGTTCCCCAGGGGCGTGTCTCTGACCCGCCTGTGCCACTCACTGTCCCGGGCCCGTGCATGGAATGCCCAGACCGGCCCTGAGAGGCAGGCGCCACCCCCCTCTTACACGTAAGATCGTAAGGTTCGGTTCGGAGGTGGGAGCTCGTCCACAGCCACGTGCTGTAAGTGGTGGAGCTGGGACTGGCAGCAGCTGGGACTGCACCTCCGTTAGGGCTCCACGCTGCTGTGCCCCTTCACAGGGGCGCTTGGTTATCGAGGAGGCACTTGTGAAAAGGGGGGCACGGGGGCATATCCAATGAGTTCCATAAAGCGCTGGTCCTGAGTAACGTTTGTGTTGGTAACTCAGATTTTTGTTTGTAGTACTGTAGCTCTGGAAGCCTCATCACAGGCGTTGATCGAATTTCTGAATTTCAGGGTTATCCTCATGCTTCAAAAATGACCCTGGGCCCTAGGACAGCCTCTGCATACCTGCTGCAAGGCCTTCCTGTAAGTTCTGCTCACCCTTGGGATTTTGAAACACTTTAATTTCTGTCCAGGCCCTTCTCATTAATCGTAGGTAGGGTTGAGATGAACTACTCCCCGTGCTTTTCCTCCTTTGAACTCTCCTGTCTCCTTTGAACAATCTCAGTTCTACTGGAACGCATTAAATTTCCCCAAAGCAAAAGAAGGGAGAATACTATGTTTTATGAGTCTCTGTGAGAAAAGTTGTATCTTTTTAGATCCTTCTGCCGTGTGGCCCGTTGTTTTATTTTATTTTTTATTTTTATTTTGTGGCTGCGTTGGGTCTTCACTGCTGCGCGTGGGCTTTCTCTAGTTGCGCTGAGCGGGGGCTACTCTTGGTTGCAGTGCGTGGGCTTCTCATTGAGGTGGCTTCTCTTGTTGTGGAGCACGGGCTCTAGGTACGCAGGCTTCAGTAGTTGCAGCATGCAGGCTCAGTAGTTGTGGCACGTGGGCTCAGTAGTTGTGGCTCGTGGGCTCTAGAGCGCAGTCTCAGTAGTTGTGGCACACAGGTTCTAGGGAGCGTGGGTTTCAGTAGTTGTGGCTCGTGGGCTCTAGAGTGCAGTCTCAGTAGTTGTGGGGCACGGGCTTAGTCGCTCTGCAGCATGTGGGATCTTCCTGGACCAGGGATCGAACCCATGTCCCCTGCACTGTCAGGCGGATTCTTAACCACTGTGCCACCAGGGGAGTCTGGCCCAGTGTTTTAAAGTTGCCTTCTTGTAAAATTTGATTGTTAAGAATAGCCACGTTCTTGGAATTACTTTAAATTGGTACCCATTGCTTTTACATCACAGTAGAGTGAAAGGAGACGTAATGCCAATATTTAATAATTAAATCTCAGTGTTTGTATAGAATTGCAAGAATGTTTGTGAAAAGTGACCAATTCTTAAGGTTTAATATACAAGTAGTTTTTAGTTTTAGTAAAAATAATCATACTCTATTGATGCATTTATCCCTTCTTGTAACGTGTATTTTTTCAGTTTTCCTACATTTGGGAAAAAATTCCTTTAGTGAAAAACAACTTAGCTGCTACATACAATTGGCATTCTGAAACATCTCTAGTTATTGTTTTAGTCACATCCCAGTTTTCTTATCACATTGACATGTTTTATTAGGATAATAATTTTTTCAGTGTAGTATCTGTTTTATACTGCCAAGTAAATTAAACTGAGCTTTAAACAACTGTGTGCTTTTTAAAATGGCATATCCAAAAATTGATTGCATTGCTAAAGGAAATATCTGTTAAGAACCATCGCTGTTTAAAATATTTTTATAATGTCAGCATACAAGGGTAATGACCCATATTGTAAAATCTTCTTATATAAACAGTCTAATCCTTAATTTTTGTGTGTGCTTTTTTTTTTTTTTAATTCCTGTGTTGTAGATTCCTAACTGTTGCCAGTTGAAAAAATATTTAGCTTGGAGGTCAAACAATGACCAACCACTCATGTCTAAAAATTCATTGAAGTTTTGATCTGTGGAGTCAACTTTGGGCTGCAGTGAGGCCCCAACACCTATCTCTTCATTCATCTGAGTTCCCGTCCACCCTGGACAGCCGGCTCTTTCTGTAATGAGAGCTGATGGGCTGTTTCACTGACTTCTTAAAAGTCATGTCGAAGCTTGTCGTACATTATGTTTTCAAAACATGCTTACTAATTTTGGGCCACTGTTTATAAAGCAGGACACTGGACATTGTGCAGTTCTCAGGTGGCTGTCAGCAAGCTGGCTTTCGGCCCGTTTTTTCGTGCTGTCCATCGCGCGCCTCCCCAAGGAAGCCAGCTCAAGGATTTCGAAATCGTGGGTTGTTCCCAAACTACTCAGATCTTGGAATTTCTGTTGAGCAGAGGGTCTGAGTCGGGCATCAGTGGGATTTAGACGGGACGGCAGGCCAGTTGACGCCTGTCTCCTGTGACGTTCCTATGGAACTTCGCTTGTTTATTTCTGACTTCAGAGTTGGTGTTTCATAACGTGTGCTCCATGATCACCAACACCCCCAAACACCACCAGTCCGAGCCCTCTAGACTCCCTCAGGGTGTGTTGGTGCCTGAACCCTTGTGTTGTGCCTTCTCAGACCAATTCCCGTGTGGCCACCAGGCCCCCCATCGCCCTGCTCTGCGCCGCCGTCGACACGCACGTCTGAGCCCCTCTCCCTGTAAAGCACAGGTGCACGTGCCTACTGCCCTTGCCTGGCACAGCAGGTTGTAGAGATCCCTTTGCTCTGTCTCTACTCTCTGGGCGCTTTAGAGCCAAAGAGTAAAGTCCCAGTCAAAATTGCCTGTGCTTTTCTTGGAACATTCAAGATTAGCTGTGTCCAGTGGGTGGGAGGAGGTAGGTAAATACTGAGGCAGTGCTGTGAATCAGATGATCTTCCTATAGCAGAGGGCAGAGGGTCTGGCTACCTACTGCCCACCTAATCCTTCCTCTTTTGAACTTGGCAACTCATCCTGACTTTGGGATGGAACATAACAGTTGAATATGTCTAAACTTCAAAAAGATAGATTTAACTTTTAAAACCTTCTGGAAGAAAACAGTATAGTCATGGGTATACATCTGTTGTGGTATTGGCATGGCATTTTATAGGGACACAACATTCACCTGTTCTACAAACAGTTGTTAAAGACCCATTATCTGCCACACAGGGTTCACCTGTGCCCTGAGGCTACACAGCAGACACAACAGGCAAAATTCTGTCCTCATGAAGCCTTCCTTATATTGTCGAAATTAAAGTTCGAATGTTGAAACTAGAGCAGCTTACCTAAAGGCGGCAAAGAGCTCTAAGAAACAAGATGTTTTTCCCCCTTAAGGTAGCCTATGAGTAATTTAGATTCTGGTTAATACAATGGGGTTCTGACTTTCTGGAGTCATCACCCAGCAAGTCCTTTAACTTTTTCAGTGACATATAATTTCCTTACCTGTAATTGAGTTCTTCGCTTGAGAGATAGAAATGGTCGTACAACGAGTAAGCCTCATTCCCTTCCCAGTCTTTCAGGTGTATTTTAAGCACGTAGCGTTTCTGATTAGTCACTTGTGAAACAAACTCATTTCCCAGCCAGTGTTCGCCTGAAGGGTTCCCAAATCCCTGAAATCGAAGTTGTAAAATTCACTTACTTCATTTATTTTTTCTTCATGTATTTGAAATCAATAGTCCATCAACTTAACACGGAATAACCATTCAATATTCAACAGAAATCCCTTCCCGTCCCGTCTTCCATATAAGAAAGATTTTTAAAAGGTCAGTTTTAGGAAACTAAGCTGTTACCAGAAGGAAATTAGTATTGGGATAATTAGAACGACTTGGGGAACCACCAATATCATAAACATCTCAGTTTACAGACGTGTGAAACACGATGAAACAGTTTACCAAAAAATGCTGAGCCCACCATTAAAAATAAGCTTAACTTTCGCATGCCTTTGTTTTGATATATAGTTTACATTACATTGGCAGCAGGACCATTCTTTAACGGGGAGACTGAAACACCAGTTAAAAAGAACCCTTTGGTTAAAAAAAATGATCAAAAGTCATTGGTTAGTTTTAGATTTGTGGTAAAGTTCCTGCACATTCTCAAAGTTAGTTTTCGCAAAGAAAATTATTTTCAGATGGTTTAAAGAGTATTCATACCACTTTATATTCTTTCCAAGTCCTCTGAAAATCAACACTGCCATCTTCACGTCGCTGAATAATTGTCCACCCACCTCCAGCTGTTTCCATGTCACAGTAAGCCTGCAAACAGGAACGCACAATTACTGCCTGGGAAATGTGCGTGACTTGGGTCTTTGTCTTAAATAACAGAAACGAGATGAACGGAGATACTTATAATAAGACCAGGGCTGATGGGGTTCTCTGGGGTAAATCTTGTGGTCTTCCAAGAGGCAGAGGATTTTAAAGAAATTGAAAACCATGAATTTAAAATGATGATGAAAAATAAACAGTAATATAACATGATGTGTCGATGAAACTAGGACCTTGTCATCATCTGTTCTAGGCTAAAGACCCACCCCGATAGCTGACCCTGAGATCGCTGTTCCTTAGAGATTCGTTGGGAATGGGACGTGTTGGCAGATTGGCCCCAAACCTCTCATCTCCAGCCTGTAGAAATCCATCGCCTCGTGTTCACAGCCCTGAAAACCTTTATGATGGTTGCCAGTCCCGACTGACTCTCCAGAGAGTGGTGTAAAAGGGAGACTCTTGCCTTGTGGGGTTTCCAAGACTCCTGTGATGCCATGGGGCTGTTCGGCTTCCTCCATGTGTGGGATCAAAGTCAGGTTTCCTGGTTCATCCCTCAGAACAAGGGACCGGGGGCTCCCGTGTACCTGCTGTGTGTGTGTGTGACCTGAGGGGCCTGGCAGCTCCACCCCACAGACCCTGACTTCATGCTTCTCTGCACTTTGCTCACTGCCCCTGTTACTTCTCTTCCCAGCTCTTTTGATTTCTGCTTTTAAACGGGCTTGGTGGGTTTAAACTTTGTTCGCTACACAGGATTCTTCCTTGGGCTAGGAGCATGCATGCTCAATTTCAACTCAGCTGGAGTTTTATTATGAAATTAAAAACCCCCGAAAATAAGATTACACAAATAGTTTTAAATAATGAGATTATAGTAGAACGAAGGCGTTTTCCTAAAAGTTAAGATGAATTTCCTTACAGGTTACAAGGTAGTAAATGTGAAAGTTAAGGTTCAAAAGCAATTAGCAGTATTCTTCCTTTGTTGTCTTCCATGGTCTTTGGGGGGAAGAATGGAGATAATTTTGGCAGAGTAAGTTTACACGTCAACTGTACTGCATTTGTGAGCCGAAATCCTGGAGAATGGGGGCTGAAGGAGAACCCAGAGTGCACCTGGACCCGCCCTTTCATTGTAAGCGCTTGTTGGCCATCCTGTTTCGAGCGGAACCAAGAGCGGCAGCTGGAACCCAGCACTGCTTCTCCTGTTGTGCGCTCTCCACCGCCATTCCAGACTCTCTCCAGGATGGACGCTCGGCCCGTCATCGCTTCCCCAGTCACCCTCATGTTTCGAAACGTGTTCCATGAAAGAAGATTATATTTATCAAGAATAAGATGATTTCCCCATTTTAAATTAATCAGCCATATGAAATCGATCTGCTTAATATAACCCCTTATTATCTCTCTGTGTTGACATTATTATTATTAATTATGGTTGTTATCATTGCTACGCATCACTCTGTTCCAAGCACCAGGCTAGGTACTTTCCGTATATTATCTGTAATCTCATGGCAACTCTGCTGTGATACTATCATTCTGCATGTTTGAAAGGAGAAAAGATTTGGTAAAGTTAGGTTAATTTGATCAGAGTCATTCAGCTATTAAGTAGCATATAGGATTTGAAGAAGGTCTCTTTAATTTCCTAATTCTGTGATGTGTTTTCTACTCCCCCATGCTTCTGAAAACAGAGAAACCTGACTGTTTTGTTAATAGGTCAGAAGGCCCTCCATGCAGCTCCACGTTGAAATCAGTTCATGAATATACTGCCTCTCACTCGCCTCTGGTCCACAAGATGGTCCGTACTGCTCACTTCTGTCAACGTGTCTAGTAAACTAGCTGAATAAGCTCCATTGATCTGAGCAGTCCTGCGCACACATGTTAGCGCCCCTGTGTCCTAAAAGGCATGCTAGCGGGTAAAAGGACGGCACACTGTTCTCAGGGAGCCTGTCCTCATTCTAATACTTGCTTCTTCAGTGTCAGAATCACCCTGATGCAGTTGCTGATATTTAAATCAGAGAACAAGTCCATCTTGTTGTGCAAATCAGTGAAGACCAAGAGCTGGGGTCTGAGCCATACTATCCTCTCACCCCATTAGGGACAATGACGGGATCATGGGAACGTTTTCTTAATATTACTTTGTCCAGCTTAAGAAAAAGAACAGAGCATTTATAAACACCGAAGTATCATGGTTAGTTGGCTCATGAGGCTTCCGGAGCAAGATAGTGTTCAAGTAGAGTTCTCCACGTAGCCAGAAGGTACAGATGAAAATGATGAAGTAGATTATATCAGGGTCGGAAAAGCATAAGTCCTCAGATAATGCCCATGACCTCACCGCTAAGCTACAGCAAACCCGAGGGCGGTTAATACTTTTGATGAGCACACCATGGTGTGGTCCAGGGACCTGATATCTCGCTCTAAAGCTTGATTTCTTTCAGCAAATAGCGCTTGATTTAAATGTTATGCTTCGGCTCTGAGGCCATGGTGACTAAGTGATTAAAGAGCAAAGAGATCGACATTAGGCGTCAGGTATCCTGGGAAATGTAGGGAAGGAAACTTATGTCTCTAACTAGCAAAAATGTAACCCTAATGCTTCTGATAAATGCCATCTTGCAATGCCTATCTTGTACAAAAACCTAATGAATTCTTCAAAAATAAGGTTGAAATGATATTTAGGCCTCTTTGGGAAAGATCTGCGCAGAGATCTGTTGAACATTCTTTCCTTGAATTAGATGAAGCAGGCCAAGCTCAGGTGCCCTGGCCCACAGAGAGGTTGTCTCACAGTCCTTGCGTGTTGAATGGATGGCAAGCACCGAGCCCTGTCCTGGGTGCTCATCTCCATCATCACCCCGAAACCGCTCTCTAAGACAGGGGACTTCGTGTCACGTCGCAGATCAGGAAATGGGAGCCTCACGCAGGTTCAGTGACTTGCTGAGAGGCACACGTTGGCAGAGTCAGAATTTACACCCAGATCTATCGGCCTTCCTCAGATTGAATTATGGAGTCTGAAGTCTGGAAGGGAATCCAGAGGTGACTCATCTGGACCATATATGTTAGAGATGAAAACATCGAGGCTTCAAAGATTGTTGTTCCCGGCTGTGTCAGTGAGTTGTTTTCACTGCGTACGTGTAAAAGGCATATATAAATCCTAATGTTTCCAGCCGTGGCCTGAGACCACATCACCCCAGAGCTGTATATCTTCTTCTCCCGGCAGTGAGGTCTTTGGGGTTGGTACAGCGAGCTGGGGCAGGGACAGGCGCTGAGGCAGGAAACATTACACAGTCCCTCTGGGTCTGCATCAGGGAGCAGCCCACTCTACTCTCCATTCTCCTGCTCAGGTCACTTCTGTCCCCTTACCTCCAGACCCAGAACAGACCGACATCTGGTGACAGACAACAGCGTCCAAAGAGCTGGCATGAGAACCAGATAGCACAGGGGACTGAAGGGCTTAGTATAGAGTCTGCTCATTACTTTTTCATCTGCAACAGAATATTTGGGTTTTTTCTCCCCTTAATACACTGCTTTTAGGGTGCTAGGGACATTAACTGATTTTCAAGGTTGATTTAAAGCCGCACGAATGAATTCGAAAGATTTCTTTGGAAAGCCTTATCGTGAATAATAGCACAAGAATATTGTGCTATTATTCAAGATAAATCGAATATTTATCTTTTAAATTCAAAATCAAGTGTATGTTACTGTTTGAAATTCCACATCTTTAAGCCCTTGTTTGTATTTTTAAAGTGTTTTCCTTTATGACCATGTTACATACTGAGGATAACCCTGAGTTCAAAGAGATGATACTTTCAGGAGCCTTTATAATCTCCATTTTGATGCAGCGTCAAGTGCCTTTTCTGTAAGTGTTTCTGTTCATTCAATGTGTAGCTGCTTTTACAGTTGGACGTAAACATACTTATAGGCATTTAGCATATACAGTCATCCCAGAGTTCTATAACACTTCACACTGATTCTCATGTAATGTTGTTTTACCTTATCAAAGCCACATTGAAATACTCCCCGGGGAAGTGACTTTTTTTTTCTCATCTAAAGCTTAACATCTCCCAAAGCAAGTTTTCCAGAATATCCAAGAAAAACCGAGTTAAGCTGTACACTGGCTTCTCCTGACGGTAAATTCTGATTCTTGGTTCACTTACGAGCTTCCACCTTAAAGTAAACTCCAGGTACTTGGGAAGAAAATGACCTGCTCTCGTTGATGGTGTGAGTTAAGTCTTCCAGCCCATCAGATGGGGGTATGAATGGCCCACCCAGGGAAGCCTTGAGCCCCCTGCAGCAAGTCCAAAGGGTCGGAACTGTCTCCATAACCATGTCCTTGGCCTTTGGGGCTGTGACAGCATTTGCACTGATGGTACAAAAGCACTAGTGGGTGAAACTGCCAGTGCCCTGGAATGAACTAACTAGTGCAGAGCACGCCGGAGTCACTGGGTTCCTCGGTCACACACTTGCTGTTTGGGGGGAAAAAGCCAAGTTCACTTCAGGATGTCTCTGACAAAGCAGTAAGAAAAGTATTAATCTTATTAAACCTCTACTGCTGCGGGCACGTCTTTTTATCTTCTGTTTGATGCAATGGAAGTGAGTATAAATCACTTCTGCACATCAAGGTGCCATGGCTGTCTCAAAGAGAAATCTTGTGTGACTGTTTCAGTTGCAAGTTGAACAAGCCTTTTGTTTTTTGGATGGAATACGATTGCTGCTTGAAGTAACGATTGAAACATAAACTATGGGTATTCGAACTCTGGTATTTTGGAAGACATTTTCTTTAAAGTTAATGATGCGAGTGTGACACTTCAAGGCAGACAGCTGACACTCTGCATGACTAAGCCAAATGCAAGGAGACGATGAGTAGATTATCTTATATATTAGGTAGACACATATAATAAGATAGATATTTCTACATCGTTCATGTGCATCGTCAGTGTTCTGTGCCCAGTGGCTGGGCTCGGAGCCCTTGGTGAGACCTTTACGTGTGTCAGTGTTTCTTGCTTTGCTCTGAGTGGAGCTGGAATGGATCCGGGGTGTGTGAACTATGTCTGCAGTTGCTCCACTTCTAAAACGACTTGCTTCAAGCCAGGGAGGTGAAAATGGGAGACAATGCCTTACCTTGATCTCCTCCGTGGAGTTAGGGAACGTCAGTGTGTAGATGCCACTGGTGGTCAGTCCTGATTTGAATGCTTCCGCGCAATCTCTGAAGATGATTTGTTCTTCCTTAGCAATGAGGGAGTGCTTAGCTGCTTTTTAAAAATAGGAAAGCTTTTAAAAGGAGTTCGTGAAAAGATAAAAGTATGTTATTTCAAGATGCACTCATTTGCTAAGTTTTATTACATTTGGATTCTTACAATAAGTAAAAGGGAGATGCTAGTATTTTAGCCTTTCAAAAGTTACTCCTTCAGCCTGTTCCGTGTTAACTCTCAAAGATTGTTACCAATAATCCATACTTCCTTTTTCTTCTCATCAACTATATGTAATGCAAGTACTTCACACTCAGCCTTAATAAACTATTACTTTCAAAAAAATCTTCCATCTTGAGTAGAATCAGATAAAGTTATTACAGAAGAATAAGAAAGAATGTACCTAAAAATAAAGTTGGCTCTACAGTGGCTGCATCCACAGCCCATTGGCCACGTCCTATCTAGGCAGTGGTGTGGATTGTGTTCCTTTCTTTCTGTGTATCTGAGGCCAAGTCTTTATACGTTTCTTTAGACCACTGGGTGAAGACCTTTAGTATTCTTTGGATTTTTAGCAACCGTCTCATGATAGCTTGCGTTAAAGAGGAACCTAACATTTATTTATCTGTGTCTTTGAAATTCTTCCTTTTAAGTCTAAAAAGTCTAGGACTATGAAATTCTTTCAAAATTTTATTCTGCTCTCAACGTTTAGACTTTCCAGTCCCTTTTTTGCCACATTGAAAAAGTGTTTGTGTGTATGTATTCTTGCAGGTGTGTATTTGTACGTCATTCTAGAGACGGACAAAAGCCTAGGTGTCTGGACCGGGTGGCGAGGGCAGGCATCACAGGTGGAGGCTCCCGTCTGCACGCCAGCTGGAAGCACACGGCACAGACGAAGCCTGTCCTGCTGCTCTTTCACCTGTGCTCGTTTGTTCTCCCAGGATCTGAGCTACGTGATTTTCTCTACTTTGGCTCATCCAAGCTAATACCTCACACTGTCTTGGTCCCACCAGACATCAGATAGTTGTCTTTTCCTTTTTTCTGAATGTGAGAAAAATATATGATTTTTTTTAAATTATAAGAGAGTGAAAGTCTAGTTGGAAGGCACATGCTGCAAGCTGGCCACCTGGTGTGAAACCTGCCCCTTAGCACAAGGTTGTGCTACTGTTTTTGTTTGTTTGCGTCCTTGTTTAAGTAGAGACCTTGCATAAATGTTTCTCTAATTAAAGTGGGGATAGCTGTATGAGTCAAGGAAAATGTGAGAACATATTTCTTATGGAGGTGAGGAGGGTCTCTACATGAATCATATGTAAAGTGCATCTGTGTCAAAAGAATACAGTTGAAAGGACACTGAAACAGACCGTAGCAAGAACTAGACCCAATGTTTAAGAAAAAAAAAAAAAACTTAAAAATACCACACAGGTTGTGTATCATGTCTCTAATTAACGACTGAAGATGCATCCCTTCTTCCCTCTAATATCGAAGAGAAGTTGAAAGGTCAAAAAGGAATAAGGAAGGCAAGATGTAGTTAAGGATGTGGTGAGAGAAGGAAACTGGCATTTCTTGGGTACCAATCTTATGCCAGTTACTGCAAATACCGATATTATCTCATTTAATCTGCACAACAACCCTACGGGCCTAGGATTGTTTCACCCTCTTAAAAAATAAAAAAATGTCCACTATGGTTTAGTAACTTACCCAGCCCCAAACATCTAGTTAGCAATGGAACTAACTAAGAGTAGACTCTCTGAGCCCATGAACAAAAAAGTATGTTTGGGTTGGTTTGCCTCATAATAATTAGTACAAGTATATAGTCCCCTTCCCCTCTTCCTCCTTTTTAATCGGTTCCATATTGAGACCCTATAATGCATTCATATGAAATATTAAGAGAAGTGTGCTTTTTCTGAAAGGTGAGAGTCTTTTTTAGAATTTTGAAAGGTTCGTCGACTACTGGCAGATAAAACCGAAGAAAAACTAGTATGTAAACTTTACTTACAGTTTGATGTCGATATCATAGTCAGTAAATTATGAACTGTCTCCATCAGGTCGTGTTGCTGCTTTTGGAGAACTGAGTTGTTCACCGTGGCCGTCACCAGTTGTTTTTCTAGCTCTTCAATGATGGAATTTTGCTTGGATACCAACACCTGGAGCTGATCTTTCTCTTCTTTGATTGACCGAAGTTGAACTATGTGCTTGTCTTCCATGTCTAGAACTTTCTTTTCCAGGAAACTTGTAAAGGGAAATAATTGTTAGTTAGTGAAGGGTTTTCTGATCACTATCAAAGCCAAGTGCTTTGTAAACAGCTAATCAGTTTCATAATCCTTATACAATCATTCATATTTATTGAATTTCTGCTTCTCCAGGGCACTCTGTTAAGGTGTTAAAGGAGTTATAAAGTAACAAGATGTTGCCACGGCCCTGAAGAAGCTCTCAAACTTGCTGAGATCAGATAGAGGACATAGATATGACATGAGGAGAAAGTACCCCAGTGAAAATGTAAGGTTCATAACTAGAAGTTACCACATGCAGTGTACTTGAAGACCGTGGTTCCGCTGAAGAGGAATGACAGTGGACAAAGGACAATGACAAGGTGCCCTTGGTTTGGGAACTCCTGTGCGTCAGTGGGGAGAGCCCCGGGCTGAGAACCTTGCCTCTGCACGTGACCCCCTGGGTTACCTGGGGCAGACCATCCCCTCCTTGGATCTCAGGTGTATATCTATCTAAGGGAAAGTCCACCTACAGAAGTAAATCGCTATCCATAGTGAAGGCGTTAGATTAGATGATGCTCTCTGAGACCCCTTCTAGTTCAGATAATCCATGGGTCTATTGTTCCTTTTTGGGGGCAGTAACATTTTCTGAACCTTTAGCCCTGGAAACAACATTGCTCAGCCAAGGGACAGACTACCCGTTACAGGTCTTACCTATGAGCGTTAACAGTCAGTATGAATCAGTATTATTATCAGAAATACAGTTGCAGCTCTTAAATTGATCCCAGTCCAATAGTCATTGTAAACCAGTGTGTGACAATAAGTATACTGTCAAAGTACCAAGTCAAGAAATAATCCGTTACCGTGATGCAGACATTTGCTTTCAACTTTCATCAGTTGCACCATATCCATTTTTTCAACTATTATTTCTTAATATTTTTACTGATATCAGCTAACTTATTTTTTTTAACTTGTGTATCACTTTCATTGATCTAAAAACCAAGATGACTTACCGTAAGCAGAAGGTAACCTAAAAATAAATGCATAATTTTTTTCTTTTCTACCTAAAATCATTTCTAGGACCATCAGCGTACAGGCAATAGGAAGTACTCCTACAGTGCTTCACCTAGACCATTAACATAAAATGTACGGACATTTTAAAATCACTCATCTATACTGCCTTTAAAGTGATCTTGCTGAAATTTGTTATCCAGCCAATCTTTTGTTGTCTTTAATATTCTATGAAGAGGCATAAAAGAAAGATGTGATGATCACACGGTCCAGAGTGTGAATGAGAGTGTGAATACTGTGGGATGGATATGAAAAAAAAAAAAAATTGTTTCTTTCTCCCAAACCTCTACCAGTAGAATCCAGAGGTCAGTCACATCCTGATCGAAAAGATTTAATCTTAAGGTTAAATACGAGCAGGTACTGAAGAGGTGAGCCCAGCATCGGGTCATCCCAGACCAGGCTGGTCATAAGCAGCACCGTGTATCGTTGCGTTTAAGGCTGTAAAGAGTCTCAGAGATCGGATTTCAGAGCAGCGTTTTGCAAAATGCTCATCTGGACCTGTTACTGGCTTGTGCGATCAATTTAGTGGGTTGCAATAAGCTTTTCTTTTTTTTTAATAAAAGGAAATTAAATAAACGGGATAAAACAGATGAGAATAGAGCATAAACTCATAGCAAGAACTTTGTGCAGCGCAGCAAATGCCACGGTCAGTGTTGACGGGTGATGGGAGGAGGGTGGGGCAGGGTGGAGAATGCCTGCATTGCCCGACACTTTGCTTTTTAGCATCTTATTTGAATTTCTGATACAGGATGATCAATTTGATCATCACCATAACAGTTGGACTTAGGTACAGCTTAACTTTATATTAACATAATTCATGGTCTGTTGAGAAATGTGGGGAAATATCCTTGTTGGTGGAAACATCAAGGCTGAATCATGTTTCTCTTATGAGTTTTTATTGCCTCTCTTCAGAAGGGGACAGTATCAATGACAACATTTTTCCATAACAGTAATCATATAACAATATCACAATTTAACTGAACTGGTACAAGTAACCCCTAAATCAATCACTTATTTTAGAAGGAAAAAAAAAAGGATGATAAGATGAAAAGGGCATAGTAATTCTCAGCTTCAGCTGGTGAATCAAAAAGTGTTATAGTGGCAATTTTCAGAAAAATGTTGACTCTAATAAGTACCTTGACTTCATTGGAAATTTCCATGAAGAAGACAATTGTACATTGGGGGAATTATTGAAGATAATTTAAAATGTGGTTTGTCAAACGTGCAACACATTCACTTTTTTTTTTTTTTTTTTTTGCGGTACGCGGGCCTCTCACTGTTGCGGCCTCTCCCGTCGCGGAGCACAGGCTCCGGACGCGCAGGCCCAGTGGCCATGGCTCACGGGCGCAGCTGCTCCGCGGCATATGGGATCTTCCCGGACCGGGGCACGAACCTGTGTCCCCTGCATCGGCAGGCGGACTCTCAACCACTGCGCCACCAGGGAAGCCCACATTCACATATTTTTGTAATGTTGTTCCTGCAGATGAAATCTTAGGCTAGTCAAAATTTAAGGCACCTGAAAACAGCATGCCAAACTCACTGAAAGATGTAGAATCATCAACACAATTTTCTTATTTGTATTTACTAACAGTTGTTGATGAAAAAACCATTATCATTGCCATTTCATTTCATATTTGTGACAAAAGAGAGCGTGATTTCTGCAGCTGCTAAAATGATTATTCTTCCTGCAGGTATAGATTTAGATTTGTTACATATGGTTTTTATAAGTCAGCTGATAAAAGCTACACCTTTCAGTGTCCGCACTATGGCAGGTTATTCAGAAACAGTTCTTATGCAACTCCAGTCTGAGTTAGATGTCTGCTGTCCAAGTTGTGGTGCTCTGGTGCTGCAAGTCATGTAGGATTTTCGTTTGTTAGAGATGTTTATTCGACAAGGTAGTTTTACGGAGAAAATGTTGGGATGTTCAAATATAATTTCATATAAAAATGGAGTGAAATTATTGGAAAAGCACATTACTGGTCAAATGTCAATTAACCTGGGAAAAATTGTGAAGGATTAAGGAGAAAAAAATGTGAAGGATCATTTAAGCAAGAATTATCAGAAAACACAGCAGATTTCTGTGTGGTTGCAATCACTATTTTGTACATTGTAAAGCTTTAACATACAAAGGAATTTCATCAAATCGTGGATGATCAAAAAACGTAGTGAAAGTTGTCAGTTGTTTTTCACAGCAATTCAAGTTGACTTTGTATAGGAAAGTTTGCACCTTGTGGTAAATGAAAATATTAAGCAGTGTGTCTTGATTTGGGAATAAGATGCACACTTTTATAGGCAAAGGGCAATACAATTTGACAAAAATTTACAAAGATGGTGCCTGGGTAACGTAACTGACGTGTGTAAGTGATCATTTTAGCATCCTTGCGTACTAAATTAGAAAACTAAGGTGGGGACCGTGTCCAGTACCAGGGCGTCCAGCATTACTGCAGCCCACTCAAAAGAACATTAAATAAGGCCATTTTAACAACATGAAACTGGAGAGACTGTTATGTCTCAATTATTGGTCTCAGATTTTATTTATTACTTTGCAGAAGAGAAAAATTTGAAACATTAAAATATTTGGAATAAAAATCTACTTGCTTTTCAAAACCCTAAATCAATAATGAGTCCAACTTGTTACTCAAAGAACAGAAGAATTGTTTCAGCTTAGTTCTTGATTAACAGGAAAGAATGATTATAAGACAATAAGCTTACAGTCATTTTTGGTTAAGAATAAAGAATTATTTAATTGTGAATTAGAGTGTGTTGTTGTCTGACCATCCTCCATGTCATGTGTACATATCGCGATTAGAAACAAGGAGGTAAGCACACCTGGAACGTGAATAGAATTATCCTCATATGTCCCCTCCTGGAATAAACCTATGAAAACCATCCCCACTGGTCATCCATAATCTTAGTTTTTGTATTGGTTTTCTTGGGATTTTTAAAATATTTATTTAGATATTAATATAACCATATTTAGTATTAACTTTTGTTTTTACTTTATCATATGCTTTAAGAGTAAATACTGCATCATGAAATGTGCATTGGTTTACAATAAAGTGTAGTTTTCCTGCTGTAGACCGTTTTGCATTGGGATAAACTAAGTCCTCAGAGGCAAAGAACTTGGCAAAGTTAATATCAAAATGCCCCAGCCAGTGTGACTTTTACTGCACAACCCTGGCAGTAGTTTTCCATAGATTCATGCATGATATGGAGGTAGAATTCGGAGGATTAGTGTAAGAGAATCTTTAAGGGGCCAGAGGATTAAAAAACAAAGTTGAAGTCTGTTTTAGAAGGTGATGCCCTTGCAGTATTTTTCTCCAAACCCTCTCCCTACCTTCCCCTCACAAGGTTTCTGATCCTTGTACTATACATTAAGAAATTCAGCATTTTGGAAGCCACGCTTATAATTAATAGTCATATGAAATAGGCTTTCATATCTAGAAAGTGTACAGTTCTGGATTATACATTTCTTTGTATTTTTATTACCTGTTCTTATCTTGCAGTTTGTTTATTTCACTGGTCTGATCCAAAATCTGTTTTTCCAATTTGTTTGTAGATAGGGAATGTTCCAGAAGCTGAAGTTCAAGTCTTGTTGTCTGATTTAATACCTAAATGTAACAAAATAAAATCCCTATTTATTATTTTTAATTAGACATAAAGTTACCTAAATTATAGGAAAACATAACTAAAATGTTACTTACCCAAGCATCTTAATTTGGCATAATTTTCATTTTCAGAAAAGGCTTGTTGTGCTGGATTGCATCAGAGTGTGTTAAACATTTTTTTCATCGTGTATTTTGGAAAGGGTTTGATAGTTCTGAACGATGGTGTTTGTGTCAAATAATGTTCATTTTCTTGTTCTGCCATGTTTTACCATTTCACACAGTGAGATAATTGAGAGTATAAAATGGTCATATTTAATATATCGGAAGTTGTTGATAAATGAAGAGAGGCTTTTCCTCTGCTCGAGACAAAATGCTGTTCTCACATCTGCCAGTAGACAAAGTGTTCAGAAGTCACATACTTCCATTCTATAAGAACGTAGCTCATTTTTAGCCCAGCATTTCCTTGTTTGTATTCACTTGTTTAGTCTTTCTTTCTTCTTCCGCCCCCCCTTTTCCACTGCTCTTTTTCCTATTTTAAAAATCATGTCAACCCATCAGGAAACAAGAACATCAATATGAAGCAGGAGCTCAGTTTTGCTTTGCGGGCCTTTCTGACATAGACCACGTGCGGTATCTCTGTTCCCATTGTGTTCAAACAACTTAAAGAATGAATTCTTTCGCGTTTGGCTGCGTTCTAGCAGGAAGAGTCCATGACTCACATCCTCTGTGTCATGGTTACTCAGGATGTGACATCATGTGTAAGTGTCAGGCAGAATTGTTGCCCAGAATGAGGGTCCTTGAAAGAAGCATTGTTTGCTCGGGGTCTGTGTCATTCGTGGAAGCGGCAGCCCAGCCCCACCGTGCAGGTTTAGGGACGGTCTGGTCCTTAGTCAAAGCTGGATGCCTTCATACCATGAACACTTCTGCGCATGAAAGAAGGCATTGGCCAACCTCAGGGTGTGATTTAATGTTAACACCCGGAATATAGATTTGCCCTACATCTTCTTTGGGCCCAGACATTCTGTGTTGGTTATTGATAGAAGGACCTGGAAACTCGGTCTTTTATTTAGCTCCTAAGAGCTATAAAATGAGTTCAGTGGGGGAGGGGTGGGAGGATGGCGTGTGGGTCCTGACCCACCCAGGACCAGTTGCGATGTTTTCCATCACTTTTCCGAAGGCCTCCAGCTACAGGTGACTCTAAGTTACCCAGGTCACATGGTTGTCTGTTCTCTCTGAGTTCTCAGGCCTCCAGCCACCCCTCACAGTCTGGTTTAATAGTCTGACACCCTGACAAGCTGGAAGAATCTTCATATCAGAAATTTTCATGTTTGGATTTAACCCGTTTCACATAGTAACTACGCAGCAGATGCCTTAAGTAAGTTGGTACGTAATTCGGTCTCTTGATGTCCTTGCTTGGGCTCCGCCGTCTTAATGTGTTCAGTTGGACATTATAGGCTGTTTTCTTTCCAGCCGTCTTCCTATTTTCCTGTAATCCTGGATCAGGTGATATCTAGTTTCACAATAGATTTTTTATTTATTTTATTTTTTTTTTTTTTTGCGGTAACTGGGCCTCTCACTGTTGTGGCCTCTCCCGTTGCGGAGCACAGGCTCCGGGCGCACAGGCTCAGCGGCCATGGCTCACGGGCCCAGCCGCTCCGCGGCACGTGGGATCCTCCTGGACCGGGGCACGAACCCATGTCCCCTGCATCGGCAGGCAGACTCTCAACCACTGCGCCACCAGGGAAGCCCTCACAATAGATTTTTTATATCATGTGACCCAACAAAACCTCTTTAAATGCTAGTAAGCCTAACAACACAGGATGGCAAAGATTTACATCATTGCTCTGTATCTTATACTTTTTTATTTCTCTTATCTGAACCACAGGCAATGTTATACTTCCAGGACAACTTTTTGAAGGGCTTAATTGCTCATCAGTTTTACTACCCAAAGGTGGGATGTGACCTAAGCATTACTAATTTATTCTAACAATTGACAATGGATATATTGATACATTTACTTTTAGATTTTTGTGTCTTCTCCTTTTTGGATTTTATACCTCTGGGGATTACAATTTTCAGTACCTTGTGACCTGTTGTGTAAGATATTTATATTTGTCCTAAACTGCTCTGATGTTATGGAAAGATGTGGTAAGCAAATAACTTCTTATTCTATATTCAGATAAAACTCTGTTATTCTCCTACCACCCGCCTGCTGTTCTCTCTACCTTATCCAGTAGTTCTCAGAGAGACAATGAAAGAATGCTGGTGCCCTTCTCAACGTGGGCTTATTACAGTTGGAAGGCTTATCGTTTCCCTTATTTCTTATCCCGTCCTGACTGATGTTTGGCATTTCTTGGTCTTTTAGCTTAAGTAGCACATAAGAATAATATGTCATGGGGGTCGTTTACCATTAAATCTACGTTGTTTTTTTTTTGAGCATTATTTATAACTCAGGGTAGGAAGATACTAACTTCACAAGACTATAAAGAAGCTAGGGTTAGGACCCAGAAGGCCATTTCACCGATGACAAAGCTTGAACTTGAAGCATCTCCGTAGATCCCCCCAGCAGCACTTTTTCCCCACCCGGACTCTTCTTATTGGGTCACATATTGTTTGTCATTCAGCATGGCTTGTTTTAATGTTTTGCTGTTATTCTTCTAATATTTTCATATTTCATATTCTTCTTTCCTACTACTATTAATTGATAGCTCGTGGAATCTTAAAGCTAAAAGGGAACTTGGCAGTCAGTCACCTGGCCAGTCCCCCCATTTCACAGTCACAACCTCGGAGGCCAGGGAAAGCTAGTGCCTTGTTGAGATCCGTGCGTCCAGTTAATCATGGAACTCAAGGCTCTGGGCTGATGGCTAAACACTCTCTGTGCCTCAACCACTTCTTACTCTTCTCTTTGCTTCTCTCTCTATAAATTCACACCACAAATTGTACAAACACACACCACAGATTGTTTTGGCAGTTCTGTGAGACTTAGCTTTCATCTTAACTCAAGAGTTAGGGTTAAGCACAAAGCTTCTAGCACTCTGCCTCAGTGCTTTTCGTGTCTCAGATGCACAAAAAAGCGAAGGGCTCAGAAATGGAAAGTTTATCTCAAGTCCAGAAAATACCAGTGAGGCAGAGGAACATCTCTCTTGTAGTCACGTATGAATAACATGAAAATGGTTTGTACGTCCTCAGTAGAATAAAGGTAATGTAACTTCAGTAGTAAAAATGAAAATATATTTCCTGATTTTAAATTTCTGTCTAGACACAAATTCTTAATTTCTCATCAACTCATCCTTTTTTCCGCTATCCTCGCGCTTCCTCTGCTTTTCCCTTGTTTCATTAGGTAACGATTTTGTGCTAGTATTTGTCTGGCTGGGCCATTCTCTGTTTCCTATTTCACTACTTACTTGGGCTTCAACATCAGTTAACTTCCGGGTCTGCTCTGCGGTTTGATTTAGCAGGTTGGTTCCTATTTCTATCATCACAGCGGTCTGGTTCTGCACTGCGTTCTGTTGTATCTCCACCATTTCTTTCTTCATGTTGTCCTGGATGTAATTCTCAAGCTAGAAAAGAACAAGTGTCAGGGAGACGGTCGTGAGTCGAATGATCAGAAACCTTATTCCTAATTAGTTTCCCTTGTCTTTTAAAGCACCTCTTGGAAGGCTTGTGCCTTGCTCTGACTTTGCCATCTTGCTGGGTTTTTCTTATCACTAGCAGTAAAAGACAGTGTGATTTTATGTTGATTCAAAATCTGGCAGCCCAGTAACAGCATGTGTGGGAGACAGACGGTTTAGACAGCCCAGCCCTAGAAGTGCACACAGGCAAGGGAGGTGGTCAAACCACAGCTCAGAGGTGGGCAGGTGGCCGTGCCGTGCAGCAGGAAGGGCCACCAGGATTTCGCTGTGTTGCATCCACGTTACGCAGGAAATGAAAATCTGGTACAAAGAAGCATCACTATTTCTACCACTTTCTAGACTTGCGGTTTCTCAAAATACGGGCTTCAGAAGACTCTCTAAGATAGAGTATGAAGAGGGATGCACCTTTGGATTTTCCCTGTAACTCAGGGCCACATTCTGCAGCGACCACCCCCCTACCTTCCCTCTTACTGAGATCATCACACATTAGACCTGTTAAGTTCTCCTAACGTGTGCATTTTTCACGGTTTCGTCATTTTCTCTATCAGGCAGACTTAATCCTAGTCTAGTCTATTCATTATCTCACGTGACCGTCAGGATTGGTTCTTCCCCCATGGACCGAGGGCATGCCTGCTCATTTTAACACTCGCTTACGTGTAAGAGCGTCAACAAGCTAATTCATTGCCATGGGTATAGGTGCCTATGTCTTTGGCAGTAAAAATATACAGTTAAGTACAAATGCAGGGACTTCCCTGGTGGCACAGTGGTTAAGAAGCCACCTGCCAATGCAGGGGACACGGGTTCGATCCCTGGTCCGGGAAGATCCCACATGCCGCGGAGCAGCTAAGCCCGTGTGCCACAACTACTGAAGCCCGCACGCCTAGAGCCCGTGCTCCGCAACAAGAGAAGCCACCGCAATGAGAAGCCCGCGCACCACAACGAAGAGTAGCCCCCGCTCGCCGCAACTAGAGAAAGCCCACACGCTGCGATGAAGACCCAATGCAGCCAAAAATAAATAAATTAATTAAAAAAAGAATACAAATGCAGGCCAGCCAGGTGTGTGGGAAGGAACATGTGGGCTTCAGGCTGTGCACACCTGCTCCCCTATTTTCCTTGGACTCTAGTTAAGTTGCTCAACTTTGGGGAGGGCCACAGTGTCCTCGTATATATAATAGGGTTTCGGTTTGGTCAGAGGAGTGTTTTAAGGATGAATTAAGCTCTGCTTTTAGAGGCATTGTGCATGTATAACTCTAGGTACTTAAAATTTCATTTCCTTTCTTTGTTTTTCTTAATGATCCAATCATGGGAGCCACAATTCCAGTCATTGGTCTAAACTCTAAGGTCATGAGGACAGAAACCTTATTTTTATTTTCATTTCTTTTTCATATAGTTATAACTCAAAAAAATTTTTTATTAAATTGGATAATTGAAAGTTGATCATCAAACTGCTTATTTAAAAACAACATCTGCTTATAGTGCCTTTCTTTACAACTCATCATTCTCTGCAGAGAAACCATTCATAGAGCTAGTCATCAAACCTTATTTCTCCTGAAGTGTTAACCCCTGAGTAATTCTGTGCTTCTGCCTATAAGAGTGAGAAAATGGAACGGACAGGGTCGAGTTTCCCCCGACAGTCAAGGGCTTCTTTGTTGGTCCAGCTTACACACTGTGTCCGGAGTGGTGGTGCAGGGTCGGGGTTAGTGTGAGAGCTGTAGGGTTACTGTTTCCATGCTGGTTTGCATTGCCTCCATCCCACGCACTGCCCATCTCCCTCCGCGCTGCTTATCTTGATGGTTCACAGTCACCCCCTGGTTCTCCCTTGGTTTGAGCAGATCAAATATAGCATGAGACCTGACAATTACTAGAATCCCGATCATTTGTAAAATCTTGTAGTTGAAGCCTTTACTTCTCAATATGAGAAGTGGTCAAAATAGAAAAGACCACCGTAGGAAAAAAAATCAGGTACTACTCCTTGGCAGTCCAACAAACATGTATAATATAGACTTCATATAATCTGAAGTGTGATAACCCTTGTTACCCTTTTATTAACTAGCTAGTACTAAGTAGCTCAGGCCTTTTGGCGGTCGTGGTCTTTCTTTCTTAATTCATTCTTTCCTTTTTCCTTTCCCCCGCCTTTTAAAAATTGTAACTTTTTACAATTTAAATACATGATATAAAACAGCTCATGGGTAGAAGTTTGTAATTTCTCCTTCCCTCCCTCCCTCCCTCCCTCCCTCCCTCCCTGTCTGCTCCCTCTTTCCCTCTCTCTTTCTCTCTCTCACTACCATGGGAATAATGGAATTTTTGAGGTTAAAGTTAAAGCTATGTAAGTCATCCAGAAGAGTTGTCTTAGTTACTCTTAACACCCAGCAAAGATAATATTTAGAAAGACTTATTCTGGGAAGTTTCGAACTATTAAAGGTATACTTAAGCTGGGGTTTGGCTTAAGTACATACTCTGAAGTAATAAGTTACAAGCTAGTAGTCTTAATCTTCTCGTTGATTTGAGTACTTAAGGGCCAAATAAAAACGGTTCTATCTTGTTTTGCTCTAAATCGCATAACTAGAAGGGGAAAATGAGTCCTTCATCATCCTCAACCCCGACTGTAGAACTAATGAGTCAAATGTGGCTACAATCAACAGGACACATGAGAGGATTGTTTATAATTTGACATTCTAAAGTCAAGTTCCAATTTAAAATTAGACTCAAGAACTTTAAGACATAAAAGACCTAATTTTTTAAAATAAAATTTCTTAACTTTATGGCCATATCTTTCTCTAAGCTTGAAAACAGTAGAATATAAATGCTTTTTAAGTCACTATTTTTTCAGCTTTTCAGGATGACAAAGTCTGTGTATGAGTTATGTGTGTGTGAAAGTATATGTGTATGGTATGTTGCAGAGAGGAGGTTAATCTTACACTGAAGCAAGTTACAGATCTGTGTATACACATGATGTGTGTATATAGATATTATATATAGTACATACATATATAGTTTCTTTATATAATATATACAACTAAAAAAAGTAAAATCCTATATGATACTGACCCAATTGCTAACTAACTGAAGTCTTTGAGAGAAAAGTAAAACACAAACAGGAATATCAAGTATTAGACACTTTGCGTTGATTCTCAACAAGATCTGTGCTTTCACACAAGGGTAACCCTTGTTACCCTTTTATTAGCTAGCTACGCAGCGAAATTAAATTAAGGTTTTTGTTGTTGTTGTTGCGGTACGCGGCCCTCTCACCGCAGTGGCCTCTCCCGTTGCGGAGCACAGGCTCCAGACGCGCAGGCTCAGCGGCCATGGCTCACGGGCCCAGCCGCTCCGCGGCATGTGGGATCTTCCCGGACCGGGGCACGAACCCGCGTCCCCTACATCGGCAGGCGGACCCTCAACCACTGTGCCACCAGGGAAGCCCTAAATTAAGGTTTTAAGAGAGATGGGTGATATGACAGTTGAGGACTCTAAGAATTAAGAACGTACTTAATCCCAGAAACGGTAGCAGCAGTAACAACCACAATAACTCTAGTTGATGTTTGTTGGTTGCTTCCATGTCTCAGTTACTGTGTTCATCTCTTTCCATGGACCACAGGTGCCCAGTCTCACATGGGCACTTCTGGGCTGGGGTGCCTGGAGCAGACTGGTAGTTCAACCCAGAGGGCACACCGCACTTCCTGCCTTTTAACAGCCCAAAGTGGTACATCCCAAAATTGATGTGAGCGTGCCTTCCAATGTCCAAGCTTCTCAGTGCCTTAAAGAAAAAGATAGACCACCTACCACACAGTTAAGGAATGCGGGGGGGGGTCATTTTTACTAATAGAAAAGCCTAGATTTGAAGACTACCAGTGACGATTTTTATCTCCTGGGACATGACAAATGGGTAGTTTTCACCCCAAAGACTAGTAGTAATTTTTAGAGAGAAAGACTCTGAACATTCATTACGTAGTGTGAAAATTTCCCATTTAATGCAGGCTTTCCCTAAATCACAGCATGTGCCTGAGCATAAGACCAAATATAGAAATGAAGCCAGTTTGGCTGATACACACGGATACATGTGCTTTGAAATTCCCCCAACTCTTGAAGTTGACAAATTAGTTCTTTTCTAGTTTGTTGCCTAAAAACGTCTTTCTGTTTAGTATCTCCTGTATTTAATTGTCTGCAACTGAAACCCAGCAATATAGAAATCGGCCCAATGAAAGTTCACTCTAGTATAAGGAGGTCTTAGTACAAGAAAGAATATGAAGCAAATGAGGCCTTTCCTCTCGCTGGCAGCGCCCTGCTCCCACTCTCCTCCTGCAAACGTTTCCCGTCCTTGCTGTTTGCGCTTAGCCACTCTTATCAAAACAGTTCCAAGACACTTGAGCCTCCCCAGGGAGGGATATGGTTCTGTCTCGTTTCACATGGGTGGCTTCGCATACTCATATTTTGAAGGAATGTTTGACATTGCCCTCATGTCTGAAGATGATTAGGCAGCGATTCTCATTTGTGGGTCCAAGTGCCTCGGAAAGGTTCCCGTTACAAGTTAGAAAGAATTGTGTGGACGTTCATTTTGTCCTCGTCTTAATTAATGGTCCAAGCACGCTTCCATGTGTGGGTCCTTGAGCTGTTTCTGTTTCCTTCGGGTTCAGATGGATTATCCAAACTTAAATGAACCTCGTAAGGCTATTGCTATGCTTATAGTTGCATAGATTCTCGCTTGATGTTATTTTTTTATTCGCTAAAAAGAATCACACCCTAAACACCATCTTTTAAAAGTTGGCAACACGTTGAAATTCAAGCAGCCAGAAGAAGATATTTTAACACAACATAGACATATATATTTTTTTTCAATGTAAGATATGTCCTGAGGTTTTTCATTACTCCCCAAACATTTGGAAAAATAATTTGACAGGAAAAATAAGTCCATTTACGAAGCAACTGTGGCAGATTGATTACACACTAAAATGTTTCCCTGACCATCTTCCTTTTCACCAAGATTATCATCATCACTTTTTGTACCAAAAGGAAAGTAATCTCAGAATTGGCTGGGGAAAGGAAAACATAGGTAGTATACAAAAATCATCCCTAACTTCAAGATTTTGATGTTGGTCCCTTACCAACTATATAGATCCTGGTTGAGAACATAGATAGTATACAAAAATCATCCCTAACTTCAAGATTTTGTTGTTGGTCCCTTACCAACTATATAGATCCTGGTTGAGAACATAGATAGTATACAAAAATCATCCCTAACTTCGAGATTTACCAACTGTATAGGTCCTGGTTGAGAGATCACTTCTACTTCAACAAAGCTCCGTGTCCTGATGCCTTTTAGTTCATTAGGTTTTGTCCATCTGAATAACCTAATTTCCCTAGGAAGTTAACAAACAACTTGAGGTTTCACTGGAAACATTTTATTCTATAGCATTTCAATTTGGAAACAAGATACTATAACTGTTGTCTCTTCTACTCACACCCCCCCAAAAAAGCTGTTTTTTCCTACCTCACTAATCCCTCTGACTTGATCCCTTCTTCCCACCAAGGTCTGCCCTCCTTTGTCTTCTGGGTTGTGACGCAGCCCCTAACTCTGCCTCCATCCCACCTGAGGGTCAGGGCATCGGTGTAGCTTCATCCCCCTGCAGCTCACATACTGCGCTGCACCTGCTCCTGTGAGGCAAAGCGCAGCACACACCCTTCCTGGCCTGTGCCCTGCGATCTCCTTGTCTCACATCCTGTGCTCACCTGCCTCCTGGATGTGCCAGGCCACGTAGGCTGCTTCATCCCTCCGGCCTTTGTCTGCATCTCCTTTGCCAGGAGGCCTTGCCCTTTCTGCAGTCAGGTGCTACACCATTGCCTGCTCTCTTCAAAGAGCCCCACGTCCTTGTGTGTTGCGATTTGATATCAAAAACATTTCTTTTTTGTCTCATTGATTTTTTAAACCTCCTAATACTACAGGCTTACGTTCTTCTTTGCTTGGGATACAGCAATCCTGAAGCCACTCTCCAGCCATCCGCACTAATAACAACAAGCAAAGCATTTGCTGCGATTATTAGTTTGGAAACATGAATGCAAGATCGTTAAATCAAGGGATATTCTGTTTGGAAGGCTTATGACCTAATGTTCTTGCTTCCCTGTCATGAGGAAACAAAACATCTTTGGAGGTCTTCAGACAGAAAAGTGGCAAAACTGGGCTTTCTTCTCCCTCCATATAAGGTTTTGTTTTGTTTTGTTTTGTTTTGTTTACTAATCTGGACATTTGACTGTCTAAGCAGTTGTGTCCTCAGCAGTGTTTAAGGAGGGATGCAGATGTTAAAGGGGGAAAGGCTGGGAGATGCACGTCTCAGGCAAACCTTTGTCATCTCAAACCTTGCAGGGGACTAGGGGCAAATGCATTGCTCCACATTTTGGAGATGATGCTCAAATGCCCCATGGGCTGGGGACTCTTTCCCTGTCCTCTTTGTATTGATGCCGTACTTGAGTTCATGTCTCCCAGAAGAGCCCGTATCAAAGCCACTTGCCTTCCATTCTGGCACTTTCTGTCCTCTCCAGGGTCCGGCAGACGGGATATCAAGGGAAGCAAGGCCCTGACAGCACAGGTTTTCTGGGTGGTTAACAAGCACACCTGCTTCTGTCCTCCGTAACTACATGGACCCCACCCCACAGAGGATCATTCAAGCACTTCCTATAACTAATTTGTTCTGACCTAGTTTTCACTTTTTTCTATTTATCATTTGTGAACGACATTCTGTTATCTGATCCTGTGTCTAGATAACCCCGTTCCTATTTTCACTAGTACAGAGAGACTAAAAGTATGCCCTGTGCTGACTGTAAACTTGGAAGACGTTATAAGGCATAGCGCCGTAGTCACTAGTTGCTGCTGCACTGAAGTTCATAGCTTGTCCCCCTGGGACAGATAAAGTTGTAAATAATCTGAGTTCACCAGTATATCTGTGCTCCATCAAGTCATATGTCTTTGCTTTTATTTGTGGGTGTAACTGTATATTCCTTTTCATTATTTAATTGGTTTTTTTTTTTTTATCACATACACTATCTCTTTGCCTCTTTGTATGTTGCCCTTACCATCACTCCAAAATCTAAGGAGAAAATGTATTTTTCCCCTCAAATGTTCCAGTCATTTCCTACTGATAAAAAGGCCACTTTTCATCAGTAGCATCCCTTTTAAATGTATGCAGGCATAATGAGGCTGGTATAGCAACATAAATTTGTTTGGGCATTTCATACAGGAAGAGGGGTCATGCTTTACACAAGATACAGCTCTTAGGAGGGCTCTTAACGTACATACGTATTTACCCAAGTATCTGCTAGAGCTCTGGTTCACAGCACTCACAGATACTTGTAAGTCAAGGAGCAAATAAAATGCAGCCGATGCTGTTAGGTCATATATACACTTATATGCAGCAAGGCTGGTTATAGCAATTGACACCTGTAAAATGCCTATCTGTATCTACATCTATACCTTATCCATCTTCCCATGTGTATCTATATGTATATGTTTAATCTCCTTTGATTCTCATGCTGCCTTAGCTTGGGTTTCCCCCAAAGCGGAGCCCGAGACAAAGGCACACATGCAGGAAGTTTACTTAGGAAGTGGTCCCAGGGAGCAGCCTAGGGGGACAAGCGAGGGAAGCTGGGTGGAGGAGGCCGGCACACACGCTGTGGACACCCTTGACCACCGCTGTGGCCTTGGTGAGAAATCCCACAGGACCTTCTGAGGATCCGTAGGAAATGTGTTTCAGAACCTTCCGCCTGGGGCAAGAGAGAGCGCACTCCCGTCCTTCGCGGGGCAGGGCGACCCCGGCATCAGCTCCCCAGCTGCGTGCTGTGCCCCAGGGGCCCGCGGGTGCACCGGCGTCCCCATGGCTGGGGGTCAGGCGGGGAGTGGGCGTCCGGGGAACTGAAGCCCACTGGCTGCTCCCTGTGGGACTGGCTGGCAGAGGAGGGCCCAGAGGGCTGGCCATGTCTCCACGTGTTCCCTGGGAGCAGGGGGCGACCCCGGGCCTCATTCACAGAGCAGAAACCCCAGGTCAGAGCACTCACAGCCTCACCCGCGGCCCCGTGGACCTGACTGTGCTGTGATGGGAGGTGAGGCCAAGGTGAGCGGCTCCAGGCCCCAGGTCGTGTGGGATCATTGGGTTAAAGCCCTGGCATGTGCAGTTTGGTAACGTTGCTGAGAGAGCGGCCGTGAAAGCAGCTCTCCTGAAAGTGTCAGTGTTTATAACAGATTGGAGAAAGGGTGGAGCCAGAGACAAAACCGAGGCCACGGTCACCGATCGCCATATGCAGAAGGTGAAACATGAGCTTAGCAGAGGCCAAAGCAGTGGGAGAACGTCCCTTCAACCTCCGCAAATGCCCGACGGCGCAGAGGACATTCTGCGGACTGCTGCATTGGTCTGGTGCCTGGGATATTTGTTCTCAGCCTAGGACATGCAAGTGATGCTTCCTACAGAGGTAGAAAGGGAACATACGACTGTTCTCTCGTTTATAAAAGGAACTGAATTGTCAGTTATTACAATGGGAGCCGTTGAAATTCAGCTCTGGGAACGAGATTTGATTAATTTAGATTACAGTACACCGAGGATTTCTTTTTTAATGAAACTAAAGTGTTCTTGCCTGTCTGAAATTAAGGTGCACCGAGAAAAAAATAAGGTAAGTAAATTATTTCAGTGTCTTTCTGCGGCAGGCAGAATCTTTTGAAACATTATGTGTATATTCATGGACATACATATGTCCTCAGTTGTGGAGATAAATGTAGATACAGATATATCTATCCATTGTCACCTGGCTGTGGGGTGACAGACCTTCAGAAGCTGGGTGGGGAGGAAGGCTTTGGAAATCAGTAACATTGCTGAAGGGTTCTAGGACCTGGATCACAGTGTTAGCTGGTAGCGGAGTGAAAATTAAAACCCTGGTGACCCAATGCCCAGTCCAGGACTCTTACCACCGCACTGGTGTACCTGTGCTTACCCGAAAACTTTGCTACCAAGTGTTAACAATGTTACTTTTTCACTTCTGTGATGAAGTATTCAGATAAATAAATAACATTATTTATAATGTTTATAATGTTATAAATAATGTAACATTATTTATAATAACATTAAAGATAATAAATAACAAAGGTTATTTATGCCTGTCCCATTTCTGCTCTTTCTGTATTCTGTGGGTTTGCAAAAATCCTGGGTAGATTTCTAGGGACAAGATAGTGTGATCATCTTTGGAGCAAAAGCAGATTTTTCTCTCTCTCTCTTTTTTTTTTTTTTTCTCTTTTTAACATGAAATAAAGGTACACTGTCATGATTACTATACTAGATGGCTATGAAAGGGAAGAGACTTAAAGAATTTAAATGATTTTTGTCTTGAAGATACTTTCAAGACAAACTAGTTTTTTATAAGGAAGCCAGGAAGCTTGTGTTGTTTCTTTAAAAGAATGGGGGGAGGCGTTGGGAATGCAGATGGGAATGCTTGAGAAATGTCAGAACTGGGCCTTGCACGCCCTGCTGAGCGCCGCACAGCAGAACAGACTCCAGCCAAGCCCCTCTGCTGCTTTATCTCCTCTGCTAGCAAAAGGTGGAGAGAATTCCAACGGAGAGACCTCGAGGATACTACTGGAGGGTGCCCAAAGTACACTAGATTGATTTGCATGAAAACAGCGATCAAGTATTCCATCCCTTGTATATGACGGTGTACTCCTGACCCACCATCCGCGAAAATGTGTTCTTACGGTATTTTCTCGGTACGGCTGGTAGCTCTCTTCTCTTTTGAACTGTTCATGTTCTCTTGCCCCAAAACCGTTCTATCTACTTTACAGTGGACTTGAATAAATGGATACAACATGTATGTGTATGCTCTCTCCACTGACTGACATTTCTAAGAGCCGAGTGTGTGTGACGGTGCCTTGTGTGTGGTGAGGAAATGGAGAGCTTCATTCAGCATCACGCTCTCGTCAGACTTGCTGCAGTAACAACGCTGGGAAATATTTAGACAAGTGTGTTCATTTTGCTTTTCATGTTCATAAAGCTGTAGCTGCCGCTTTTTTAATTTTATGATTGTATAGCAGCTAAAGTTCATGCTTTTCTGAAGCATTAAGGAGGGAGAGTTTACCTCTTCTAATATATTAGGTTATCTCTAATTTGACCTCTGGTTCAGTCCTCTCAAGGGTTTAAAGCTATAAAAGTTTTCATATTTTTATATTTATTTACATAATTCAGTGGCCTGTGTGCGCATACTTTAAGGAATCGTATTACTTGCCTACGCTTTGCAAAAGCAAAGAAACTTAAAAGTCATCAGTCCTCTTTTTAAACTCACATTAGAAATACAGATTATTTGTTTAATTAGGCTGTTTTGCAGATTCCTCTTTAAAGCTGTAATGCATTTGTAAGCATTTTAACACTTATTTTAAACCTGATCAACAGAAAAAAAAAATTTTTTCTAATCGAAAACAATGCAACAAAAGCAGAACAATATTCAGTGAGCAAACTAAGCGGCAAATAGAATAGTACAGCTTTTTTTTTTTTTACTAATTATAACTCATCTTTATTTCTTGATCTGAAATTTGATGACTGTATCAAGTATATATCACAGTATTTACTGTTCACCGATGAAATATTTTGCTAGTCCAGCTGGGACTGCAGTTCACTTTGGAAGGCCATGGGGAAGCTTTACACACGTCCCCCATCTGGCTGTGGCTCGCAGGCCCTCAGAGCTGCGGACGGCTGAAGTTTGGTCCCACAAGAAGAGAACCTCCACCGGGAGCTGCAAATAGTGATGATGACTTTGGACAAATCAGTGACCTTCTAATTACGTCTTCCAAGACCTCCAGACCCAAAATAAGAGTGTCTTGCTACAAAATGTATGTTGTATCAATCTTCTCTTTACGCAATACCAGTTCTAGGGACGGTGTTGTTTCTGACTCATTTTTAGAGGCAGTTTATTTCAGTCATTTGTTTCAGCGGCATGTCATTCATGTGTAGGGAAGTCACTTTCTCTCCAGTGGTTAAGTAAGAATAGAGATGCAAAGTTTGGCCATAAAGTGAAGATGTCACTTTAAATGCACATTATTATATTTCTACATGGTTAGTTACTTATCATCCTAATTTTTGAATAAAATTTCACTCTGAGAAGGAATCCATTTAAATAGACACCCAGGGACTTCCCTGGTGGCTCAGTGGTTAAGAATCCACCTGCCAATGCAGGGGACACGGGTTTGATTCCTGGTCCGGGAAGATCCCACATGCCGCGGAGCAACTACTGAGCCCGTGTGCGCCACAACTACTGAAGCCCGTGCGCCTAGAGCCGGTGCTCTGCAACAAGAGAAGCCACCGCAGTGAGAAGCCCGTGCACCACAACGAAGAGTAGCCCGCACTCGCCGCAACTAGAGAAAGCCCATGCGCACAGCAACAAAGACCCAACGCAGCCGAAAATAAATAAGTAAATAAATTTTTAAAATAAATAAAGAGGCACCCATATAGATTTACACCTTGTCATAAAATGAACCTTTCTTACATACTAACTTGCTCAATATGAAACCTGTCGAGCTGCCCAAATCATGAGGATTGGGAATGTTTTGTGGCCAAGCATATGATACCAAATTGAAACTGTTAAATAATATTCCTTTGTGAGCACTTTTCACTGCTTTCTGTCTCACAATAGACTATTATTTTGACTTGTAAATATTGCCCCGTGGGGACTGGTTTGATATGTTAGTGCACTACATCTCAGTTGTTTTAAATAACAGATCAGTGGTACAATTAAACACGTCACGGGCAGCCTGTGGAGCAAAAGGAACCCATGCAAAAGAGCACCTCCTGTATGATCCCGTTTATATCAAGTTCAAGAGCGGACCAAACCTATGGGCAGTGACAGAAGTCAGAATAATGGTTTCTGGCTGGGAGGCGTTTAGGCGTGTGCAAGAGAGATTATTCATGGGGAAGGGGCATGAGGGGACCTTCTGGGTGCGGGAAATGTTTTATATCTAGATCCCAGTGCTAGTTACACAAGTAAATTCATATTTTAAAAGTTCACGAGGCTGTCAACTTAAGGTTAGTACACCGTATACACTTCTTGTGTTTTAGACCTCAGTAAAAATATTTTTAAAGGCAAGGGTATTAAAAATGAAATGTTTGATAACTTTTGTCGTGACACTACAACCCTAGTTACTATGAGTGGTTTTATTTACCTCTGTCTGCATCTTTCCTCTGGTTGTACCTAAGTACTGCCTAAAGACATGAACTTTGAAAAAGTGGTTTTAAAGTGACTGTCTGCAGAGAGTGTAGATTAAACCGTTCCAGCTGCCCAAAGAGGGTTAAAAGTACTCAGTTAGGTAAATTAGTAATTTAACGTTCCGAAGCTCAGTTCTTTCCGGGTCAAGCATAAACGGCATTTGCTCTCGGAAGACCGAGAAAGAATTCATGCAGTTCCCATTAGTCTAAAAATAAATAATAAATAAATAAATGTCTGAGTCATGGGTTGCATTTTGATGGAGTTCAGTGACTTCAAGTATAGGAAGAAAATGATTTATCCTTTGAATAGCTGTGCTACCCATTGGGATGAATACAAAATTGCTCTGAGAAAAGTAAAATAAATGAATTAATCTATTGAACTTCATTGTATTTAGAGTTATTCCAATTCAAGCAGCTCTTGCTTTTCAGCAGCATTATAAAAACTTGAATAAAGTAGCTTTGTGTTGGTTTCAGGTTGGAGAGAAGTGACATGTGTGATTTTTGAAGCTGTAGTAGGGCCATCATTATGCCACAGGTTTTGGGACTCGGACACACCTGGGTGTGAATCCTAGCTCAGCTGCATACTTACTAGCTACCAGGTCAGCTTTTTTAACCTCAGGTTTCTCATTGGTAAAATGAGTATATAAATGCATTCTGTGCTACGTTCGTCTGAAAATCAAATGGGACAAGTGAATCAGGGTTCCCAAGCTGTGTGCCAAGCCTCCCCAGGTCCCTGCAGCAAACTCCTAAGAACACGGGACAGTTCAGATATTCAAGGGAAATCCCACAATATTTAACATCTGTCAGCTACTGGAAGAATTAGTAGCCCAAAGTAGCTCAGTTTCAACACTCTTAGATGGTGCCACTGGGCAAAGCTGGGTTTTTAGTGGTTTGCTGTTGTTAAAAGCAAGAGCGCTGCAAGAGTCAGCATGGAACTTAAAATGGGGGTGGCAGTGTCCGACCCAATTCTGAAGTTTGAGGAGCTGGGCAGTGCCTAACTGGCAAACAGAGTCCATAAGTATTTGGGGTTACTTGAGTTTTAGAACATCCTGTATGGACCCTTGCGTTTGGTAGGGTGTAAGCCCAATCCAGATACTGCCTTTAATTGCCCTATGATTTGATAATATTTATTGGAAAACCAGTAAATCAAAAAGACTTAGTAAATCATATAAGATCTTGATCAAGAACTGTACTTGAATAGTTTCCCAACCTCAGAAACCATTCAGAAAAACAGCCACGCTTCTCGCAAGCTTGTCGTTCGGCCCGGTGTCCGCTTTCAGGCTAACAACTTTTGTAAGCACCGTGCACTGGGGGAGAAAGCTTCTTAGAGCACACGGTGCGTGTGTTCTGTGGACGGCGTGGCTGCCTCAGGCCGATGTGTTGTTGGTGGTGTAGTGCAAGTACCGAATGCGTGCCAGTCTCACAAAAGTAACGTGGTCCATTTCTGCGTGTAATTTTCAGTTTGCACGCTTGCCACCCTCATTCGTTCAAAGTTGAACTAGTTTTATGGCGCACGGAGAAGCCCAGCTTACTTGAACACCAAATGTTCAGTGTGATTCTTCAAACGCTTGTGGTAAAAGTACGAGGGACTTGAGTCATTTTCCCATAATTAGTTTCAGTTCTGTAGGTCTGCCCCGTCTCCCTAACCCTGCTGCCTTGCATGCACGTCCATTCCAATGGAAGCTAGTGGAAAATTCCTATCCCCTTTCACTCCGCTGCCATGAGTTATAAAAAGCATGTCATTCAGGATTGACTTTTTCTTCTGCAATGTTGAATTTTTACTCACAATTTGAAGGGGAAAAAAAATAATCATTTTAAGAGAGATTTCTCTGTCAGTGAGGGGAGGGGCCACAGCATCGCTCTGAGCCACCGGAGGATGGCAGACTCACTTTGCTTCATCTTTAGGGGGTCGTGTATTTATATCAGCCAGTGCTTTCTGAGGGGTGGTGTGTGAGAGTGCAGCATAGCACCTTGTCTTTTTCAGAGTCCCGTGACACTCGTTCACACGAGTCACTTCAGATCCACGTGTCACTGAGCAATCAGTGGGCACGACAAGCTCACGTGCACGTGCAGCTGGGGAGTGAGGGCTCATACAGGAGATGGGAACGAGGGGCGAGGGCTCACGTAGGAAGTGGGAGTGAGGCGCGAGGGCTCGGAGAGCAGGGAGCGGCGGCAGAAGTTTCCCTGTTGTCAGGGTTCGCTTGTTTGTTTCAATCAAAATATGAGTCATCCTACCCCCATTTTTAACCAGAAATCACTGTGGTCACTGCTGTGATTTGGTCTTGACGCCTACAGGCCGGTTTAATTTGATCAGCGGTAGTGAATTCTTGAAAGCTTCCCTCAGTCGTGGAAATCTGGTTTCAAATTAACGTGGTCCACACGCCAGCTTAAACTTTGTGGCTTAGCGTCTTTGTTGAGTCCCCTCGGTGGAAGGACCTACACTGGAGTTCTGGCAGCTGTTTGGGACTCAGATTATGAGTGGTTGGCTCCACTGGAATCTTGGCCCTCTCCTGGAGTGACTCTAGGAGCATTTTGGCTTAAGGAGGCCAAAGATAGAACTTAAGTGAAGGTTTTTTCCCGAAACGCCTATCCTGCATCCCAGCACGTTCAGGTGGTATGTGTAGACCTCTTTTAATTGTTCCTGAACCCCTAAACCATTGGTCTCCAGGAATGTGATTGGCTTTGGGGGGAAAAGTCCATGCTAGCCTTGGAAATCTCCTGAAAATGACAGTGGGAAACTCAGAACTGGGGTATGAACCCTCATCTTAACCCTTCTCCCTGGGGGCCACTAGCTCAACTCCGGCCGACCTCAGGGAAGCATCTCTTGGTTCTTCATGGCCCCGTTGCTGTGGTCTTGGTGGTCCCCATAACTGCTCAGGAAGCAAGATCAGGCCGCCCACGTGGAGAGAGGAGCTGACATGCCCCATGATGCAGAAAGTACACCTAATGGGTTTTCATAGCAATGACCGTAAGTCATATGTGTTAAAGTGTAATACCATTTAGAAAGATTTGAGAAAGGAAAACTCCCAAAGCAAGCGCCAATCTGGAAAATGCTTTTGTTTCGCACCGTCTCTCTCTGATGCTGGAAAAGAGGGTGTTGTCAAGGGAGAGGCGAAGGTAAGGCCAGAGGGAATGGCAGGTCGTACTGGTCAGGCCTGTATTTTATGTCCAGGCTTTCTTCTCCATTGAATGTTTATACGGCTCCTTCTTTCCTCAGGTGTCTGCTGTACTATTTAATTATCTCTTTGTTAGCCTCCCATTGTAACCTTGACGGAATTATGTTTGAGCAGTACTTAAAATACTCCTCAGAAGTCCTTTCTGAGCACCTCAGGAATAAACACCAAGACCACTCTGCAACGTATGGAATATTTTCTGAAGAGCAGATTTCATTAGAAGGTAGATTAGTCTTGGAAATCGTTCAAGGAAGCTTTAAGTCAATCCAACTGTACAGGTTCCAAAGATACAAGAAAGACAATACACAATACTTGGGTTTGTCCAGTTGAGAAGTGTCACCTTCCCTAAAAGGACAGAAGTATCCATCTACAGTGGTACGGTGGGCACGTAAGTTGTGTCACGCTCCTACAATGAAACACTACACAGTAGTGGAAAAGGGCACATTTTAATACACACAACAACATGGATGAATCACAGAAATAATAATTTTTAAGAAAGACTCAAAGAGAATGCATACTGTATTCCAACTACGTGAAGTACAAAACTTAGCAGAATTAACCTGTAGTGGCAGAGGGCAGAATAGAGGCCAGCCTTGAGAGGAGGGGCTATAGGGTGGGAGGGGCAGGAGGGAGCCACCTGGTGGCCATTACACAGGTGTGTACATCTATCATCAAGGTACACGCTTCGGATTTGTTAATTTTATTCTAAGTTATACCTCAAAAAAGAAGAAAGTGCTGGATTCCGTGAAACAGAGCCAGCTCAGAGTCTGAGGCATGTCTAAGCCAGCGTCTGAGTAAATGAAAAGCAAGGGCTGACCTGGTCCAGTCAAGTGTTTGGGGGAGCAGAGGTGTATGGGTGAATGGACTGAGTTCCTGCTCTTCCAAGCTTCTTATTTTGCCCGTCCCTTACTCCGACAGGGCTGTCCTGGGAAGAGTTACATTTCAGTTTCTCATTCACTTGCTTATTCATGAACCCCGCCCTGTATCTGAAAACGGAGCCACGTGTGCGCCGCTGTCTGCACACTCAGCAGCCGCCATCTTGCTGTGTCCCGAGATGCCACAGGACGGCAGCTGCCAGTTGTGCAGCGTCGCCCTCCTATGGAGGCTCGAATCATCCGGGTGAGACTGTTCTGTGTATCAGCCTCGGTTCCAGTCCTGAGAGTGAGAAAGCAGAGCTGGAAGGAGGTGGAACAGTGCTCGGAAACAGGACAGACGTGGGTTTAAATCCCTGCTCTGCAACCTCACATCTCTGGAAGCTAGCAAGTCACTCAACATCTCAACACTTTTCAGCCTTCCCCGGGGTCAGTGAAAACAATAACATCAACCCAAGTTGGTCTTCTCACAATTTCCAGAATTTGTTCTTCCTCCTGGCGGTGGACACACTCAGGGTGTGACCGTTGTGTATAGTATCAGAATGGCAGGTGTTAGGGGGCCACCGTGAAGTGCTCCACGCAAAAAGATGTGTTATTATAAGAAGCTCGGAAATAAAGAAATTATCCTAGTATTGCTGACTTTCTGCCATCTGATACCACTCTGAGCTTGAGTTTCTTCAAAAAAGAACAGGGTATCTACCTTCAGTAGACTGTCGCGAGATTAAACGAGCTGATGTCACCAGATCATGTGCACCTGGTTAATACCAGCTGCTATCCTGACAACCGGCGGCATCCTGCCTCTGTCACTTTACAGTAACAACTACACCACGACAAAGGGGAGAAAGAGGCTTTCTCTGTTTTGAACTCTCGTGACTGCTGTCATATGAACAGTATCCTTTTTGCAAGAAGTCTATAGACTTTTTAAAGAAACCAGCAAAGTACACTGGTGTCAAAGTAGAGTCGAAAGCCCCCCCTTGTTTGGGAAAAGGTGAGGGAGTGGTGCTGGGTTATCTCCACAGCTGCTGTGGTTGACCTGTGTTCCCGGTTTAGGATTTTGAATCACTTAAAATTGAAATGGATAGAGAAAGGGTCCCAAATAAGTAGAGAGAGTTGTTTATTCACCAGATATTTTTATCCTTTTTTTCCCCTCATCCAGAGACCATTTATTTTAATGGTAGTGGTATTTCAGGTGAAGAAGGGAAAGGAAAAGTAGCATACTATCAGATTACAACTGTAAAACCTAAATGGCATAGGGCAGGCTAATCACGTAGCAATAAATAAACGATACATATTAAACATCGTCCAATTAGAGGGAAAGCACATATAGATTTATTGTGCTTGTCATAACCGAGAAGGGAACCATATTGGAAAATATGGACAATTAATTACACATCCCAAAATGAACAATTGTTTTTGAGGGGGTGGTGTTCTGATTAATGTTGATTCTTTAATTTGTAATATAATTATCCCAACCATCACTGCTTTTAAGAGCATTTCACTGTTGAAGTTAAGTTAAAACCAGTTCGGGTCAGGAATTCCTGTTACTAATACTTTCTTGAATTAAGACTGAATAAGTTTATTTTATTTTACTTTTATAGGAAATTTAAGAACCTATTCCTTAGTAGCTAAAAATAATAAGGAATTTCATACACAAAAACCAAATGTTCAACATAGATAATTGGCTTGTGGTCGGAATCTGATTATTTTATGTTACTCAGCAAAATATCTTCTCTCCAGCAGCATTTTTGTACAAGTATTTCCCATTAAGAAGACCATTTTGCTTAGAGAAATTTGAAGCTACATCTGTCTGTAATCATTTTTCAAGATTCCAAAGACTAGATAGTAGTTAATAAAACTCAAAAGAATTCTTGAATTATCTTCAGACTAATGTTTATAATTATCCAGCAAATAAACAAGAGTTGATAATATCTTGTTGATTCTACAGATCTAATGGCAGAGAAAATGCTTGCAGGAGCCCAGAGGAACCGATACCTCTTAGGAATTTTGAATCTTTTCTACCAAGATGTGCAGGTTGACTAGTTAACCCCAGACCACCCACTGTTTAATATTCATATAGTTCCTGCCATTGTCTTCTATAAAAACAACGTACGGAAGAGTAACGTTGCTCGTAGCTTACTGAAAGCTGAAGTGATAATAATAAGTTTAACCGTAAAGTCTGAGTGTTTTAATGGGCTCATGGCATTACCTGCAAGCACAAGGGGGCACAAGTAGGGTGGTTTAGGAGAAGATGCCACGTACGATTTTGGAGCTGAGTGTTTCTACAGAGAGGTACTCAGTCACCTGTTATAATCAGGACCTTTTACAAGCACACTTAGCAGCTGTCCTTTTCCATGTTGAAAGGAAGTTCATTGTCTTACAGAGTGAAGATGTGCCTTGAGGTATACAGTCAGATCATTTAACCTGATAAGACTGAGTGGAGTTACAATCTTTCTTGAGAGATAATAGTACAGAACTTGATAAGTATGTTTCTGGTATCATTATTAAAATTAATTATAATGACAGTCCCTGAGTACTGTGACATCTTACAGTTTTCAGCACACTTGTGCATTCATCATCCTATTTGAAACACGTAATAATCCCCTGAGGTCCCTGCTGTGGGTAGGAAAACCTTACGTTTCTGAAGGTACACTGTGAGGGTTTTAGCTGGTTAATGACTTAGTTGAATAATCAAGGTAAGGGGTCACTAAACAAATGTACAGTTAATCATGCTTTAAAAAAAAAAGTCATTTACTAAGTGAAAGAAGGCAATTTGAAAAGGCTACATACTGTGTGGTTGCAACGATACCACATTCCGGAAGAGACAAAACTATGGAGACAGTAAAAAGATTCGTGGTTGTCAGTGGTTGGAGGAGGTGGGGGTGAAGAGGCAGAGCACAGAGGATTTTTAGGGCAGTGAGACTACTCTGCATGGTTCTGTAATAGTGGATACAATGTCCTTATACATTTGTCCAGACCCATCGAATGTACACCACCAAGCGTGAACCCTAATTATCAGCTGTGGACCCTGGGTGATGGTGTGTTCGTCGATTATAACAAATGTACCATCTGGTGGGGTCATTGGTAACGGGGAGGTTGTATATGTGGGGGGCAGTAGGGAGCATGTAGGAGATCTCTGTACCTTCCCCTCACTTTGGTTGTGAACCTAAAACTGCTCTACACAATTCAGTCTTTTTTATAAAACTATCATTTGCTACATATAAGGAGGAACAAATGAAATGAAAAGCTTGCATTCCGTAGCTTCAGACTGCACCAGTTAACCTAGCCAGCTCTCCCTGGCTATATAGTTGTTTCATGGAGACGCAGAGACGCAGGAACATAACAAGCCCGCCCAAAGGCACGCTTGTTAACAGTGATGGCATGGACTTCACGCGTAAACACGGTTTCTTTTAGATTTAGATTTCTTGGAATCTGACCAAGTGTGTCCAGGAGATCTCTTCTTTTGGTATAGAACCCCTTTATTCCAAGCTCAGGAGAGCAGGAACACATCATTCCCTTTGCTCTAGTTTGGCTCAATTCCTGGGGTTGCCTTGGGCCAGAAATGAAACCCCTGGAATGGTCTCAGGTTTTTTCACCTCTATCCTCTTCCTTCAGGGTGGTGGTCTTGAGGGCCCCAGAGGCTCCTCAGACAGAGGGAAGGGGGCAGCTCCTGGTGTAGGAAGACTGTCAGACTAACTGTCCTTATCAAGTCCCACACGACTCAGCAGGTTATATACCAAAGAGTGTGGCCTGCTTCCTGAGGGTTCATGACATTAGACAACTTTGCTATTGAACCCAACCACCAAGGTGTGCTTCTGGCGGCCAGAGTGGAAGGCTCCCGTGTGAAGCATGCTTAGACCGTTCCTAAATGTTAATTAGCGACACACAGAGGCTGACCCACAATTCGGTTTAACCTTCATCCCCGCAATTTGCTGGAGCTGTCATGATGAAGGTGCTAATACGTATGTCCTGAGTACTTATCTTAAGATGGGGAGATGTCGGTGGCAGGTTTTGTCAGCAGGCTAATCAGTAGATTAAGTCACCCTGGTGGAATAGTCCCTCTCACATCAGGAAGACTTAATATGTGAGAAAGTGTTAATATGGTCTAGATAGAATGTAACAAAACCGAGAAATGGAGAGGTTGAGCGCTTGCTTCCTTTCAAGGCTTGATTAATACTCTCTACCTAAAAGACCCACAACTATTGTGAATATTCAGCACACACAAGCCATGGGAAACTCTAGGAAACTGTGTCAACACAATAAAAGAGTGTATTTCCCAAGACCTCTGTATCTGAATCTCTCTTCCCTTAAAAATCACTATTGTCCATGAAAAAATATAAAGTCACATATTTTTTAAATGACAGGTTATATTCTTAATGTATACACTTAGTCTGCTTGGTTGCTAGTTTTTTAAGTATTAAACATTGGAAGTGAATACTTGGTAGTGTTAAGTTGTCAGGTTGATAGAAAGATTCTGAAAGTAATTCTCAGCCGGGTAAAAGGGTGCTGAAAGGAAGGAATGAGGCTGATTTTGGAGGAAAGTAATTACCGGCCAGGCACCCCACCCCCACCCCCAGGCAGGTCCTTCAGAGGTTTTCATTAGGTTCTAGTTGAATTGCCAGGATAATGGTTTTAGCTGGTTGAAAGGGTGATGATGGTAAAAGGATCAGGCCCACTTCTCAGAGATTTCTAGTGCATTTAACATCTTTTGTCAGCGGCGCATGCCAAGATTAGGATAAGAAAGAAAGGTGATTTCATGGGCAAAATATCTAATTAAAATATTAATTTAAAGACAGACAGCTAGCACACCTGACTTTCAGTTCAGGTGGCTGAGGAGAGCTCATCCCTTTATTTTCAAACCGTATATAAAACAGTCATTTTAATCCTGATAAATGTTGAAAGTTTTATTCTGAAACAGTAGCATGAATTTTTTTTTTACTGTAATCAAAAGCTTACATCAGATTGTTGAGCTTGACATTACTTTCTCATTTTAAACATTAACAGCATGACGTCAAGGTATTTTTGTTTATTTGTAGAATGCTAAATGAGAGATACACCCTAGTTGTTTTTTAAAATCAAATAGAGGGTAGGGCAGGTCACACGTTACTTTCCTGGGACTGAATTTTATTTGCCTAGACTTTCAGGTGGTACTGGGAAATTCAGGCTGTCACCCTCAGTCAACTTCCAGAGAAGGGTTGTCACTGTATGTACGGTTTGTAAGAATTTGTATACTTTCTCTTGGTTATGATATAGTTTGCTTTTACTCTTCTGAACTACAGAGTGGAATTTCATGTGGTTACTTTACACACAGGATATTCCCGATTGCTTTTTTTTTTTTTTTTTCTTTGCAGCTTTGGCACCAACCCCACATAGGAAGGATTGCGAATGTTACCTGATGACCAGGTTGTCCGCAACCTGGTCGTGCCCCAGAACACCTGTGCTTGTCCTAGGACAGGACTCACAGGTGGTGGCAATTGCCTCTGTTACTGACCTGGGATGTCAACCAAGTTACTTAACCTCTCAGACCCTCTTCTTTTTTTATTGTTAATAAAATAGATAAAAGTTATCAGATAGGTATAGGTGTATATAATGTTACAGTATATCCAGCATGTTTTTAAAATAGTCCTCCCTGTACAGGCGTATTTATGTACTGAGTAGTAAGGTGCTTACTTCAGAATGCTAGAATTACACATAATATTCTTAATGGGTGTTCTGTATATGTGCTACTTCCTGCAGTATCCACCTATTACTGACGACTTTGGTGATCAGGAAAAATGACCATTCTCACGTAGTTTCAATTGATTGTCCTTTTGTAAAAGAGGTTTCAGCGGAGTGACCACACTGTCTGGCACTGCTCCCCCCTCCCCTCACCCTCCAACACTCCCATCTCCTGCACCCGCTCGTCTGTCTCATTTCACCCGATGTTCTGTGGGGCGCTTATCACCTTCTGACCCACGTGTTCCAACAGGATGTGGTGGTGTAATGCCGCGTATCCCCACCAGGGCGGACCCTAGTCTTTGTCTTCGCCCCAAGCACCTAGAGCACTGCCTGGGCACACATGGGCCTTCAGTAAATATTTGTTGAACAAATAAATGAACTTCAGTGACGCCTGCCCTGAACTGGAAACACCCCAAAAGGAGTGGGAGGGGTAGAGCAGTGTTCACTCATTTATGTTAATGAGCTGAGAAATAACGCGATATTCACATTCACTCACACTTCTCCCAGTGATTTTCTGCGGTCTTTCCAGCCCCATGGAAAAGTCTGCTCTTTGTCAGAGGAGGGATGTGCGTGCTTTTCCGTGTTTGTTTTTCCTCTCTGGGACCCATGCAAGACTCCTACACTGCAGAGCACACTGATATTCCCTGCCCCATGTTCATGAGTGATTTTAAAATAGGTGGGATTATATCCACCATGTCTGTGTTCTAGAGGTGTTTCTGGGACTAAATGAGGTAAGGTATGGAAAGCGCTTTAAAAGTATTCAGTGCCACTTGATTGCCATCCCCCATTTACTACTATTGCTTTAGTGATAAAAGTGTCCCTGGAAAGTTGAGTGGCTCTCTTTTTATCAGAAAAGTTCTAGAAAAATTTAGAAGAAAAATATTCCTTCAAGTCAAAGAAGGATGTAGTGAAAAGAGAAAAAAAAAAAAATATATATACACACACACACACACACACACACACACACACACATACATACACACACACACACACACAGTGGACCCTTGAACAACATGAGTTTGAACTGCACGGGTCCTCTTATACTCAGATTTTTTTCAATAAATACATACTACAGTGCTACACAATCCACAGTATTTAGTATATATATATGACATATATGTATATGACTCATGAATTATATTTTATAGGTATAGATGTGTATAATGTTATATAATATATACTTTTTGTATACATTTATAATAAGTATGTATACATATATAATTATTATAAGCACATATGTGTATAGTTACTATAACAGAGAGAATAGTTTGATGAGTTGTCATTATCAGTAAGTAATATAGATGCTCTGCAAACTATGAGCATCTGATCTGGAAACAATCTGTGCATGTTCATGATTCCTGCCTACACCCTCTTGATCTCAACCCAGGAAATCCACAGCTGTCCAGGCCCTGGTACCATTTGGTGTCCAGAATATGGAACAATATAAGCCACCTCCTTTTTGTCAAAATAGCCATCCCATTTACTGCCCCCTTTCCTGTGTTGACAGGTGATGGATTCCATCACAGGTAGTCTCTCCTTTTTTTCTCCCTCCCCCCATGTCTCCTTTTCTCTCTAATACATACACACACCCCTTTAATCCATATTCTCCTTTTCCTTAGTCTTCCAAATTTTGCTCTTTTCCCCTAAATAAAATCTTTCTTTCAACCTCTTTTCATGTCACTTGTGAGCCAAAAAAAGAAAAAGAAAAAGATTCTGATCACTGTATAATACCACTGTACAGGTTTTAAGAAGAAGGAAATTCGTTCATTTTGATATTAAATTTGTCACAGTAAAGGGCTAGTATACATCTCTAAGTGTTCATCTTGAAGAAAGGGGCTGAAGTATAAGGGGAAGGAGAATTTACATCCTATTTTCTACTGTTTTAAAGGTTTGACTTTGTAATTTTACATGGCCCATATATTACTCTCATATTTTTATATTATTGTTAAGTTATCCATATAGTGGTAGGTTGATTGGAACTGTTGTTCTTGAATGACAGATATACAGAGTTTCAGTTATTTTATGGATTAAAATAAGCACTATTTTAATCCATAAAAAAAATGGGCCACCTTGAGCATCTGATCACCATTTATAAGATTAGTATCCTCTTCAAGTTCCATATAGTACAGTAACTGGCTTACAGATAAACTCCTGGAGTACAACCTGTTTGTAAACTGTAGAGGACCATATTGGTTAAAATCAACCGATTTTCAAAATACAGTAAGGAGACTATATGGATTATCTAGTGTCTAAACAGAAAGTCAGATATGATGGAAGGTGTATGCACAAGCCCACTTCCTACTTCGTGATTGCAGGCAAGTCTTCATCTCCCCACAGTGTGACACCTGCAGAGTTAACCCGGGATGTCACACAGCCCCGTTCAGTAAGCAGAGGCCACTTGACCATGGAAAACAAATACCGTATATATACTATATATATATAATATAGACTATATATAGTATATGCATATCTTATATAATATATGTAGTGCGCACATATTGTACTGTACATCGTACATAGTATATAGTAAACAGTATATTAAACTTGCATTTTCCAACCTTAAATATGTGTACTTCTCCTACCCCAGGGAAACTTCAATCATCTCTGCCTTCCTTACAATAATGATATTAATAGATAATTAAACAATAGTAATCATCTTCTTGCAGTCTTAAATAGAAGGTTTAATCAGTCTATCTGAATGCACAGAATTTGCTTCTAACACTAAACACAATCATGTTTCATGATTCAGGAGACAGCAAGGCAGTACAGGAATGGTGGGTTTATTCCAATACTGTAGTAGAACATCGGCTGTGGATACAGTGGGAAGTTTTTTCTTTCCTTTATTGAACCAAGCTCTGGTTTGTTTGTTTGGATATACATCTAAGGAGTGTTTTGCCACCACACTTGATCTCTCACACACACACACACACACACACACCACACACACACACAATATCAGTCCCTGGCAGGGGTAGGGAAGGGGCTGACAGTCTGAGTTCATCTGAGCTTCTCACCATCAGTTTTTCCCATTGACAACAGTTTTGTTTTTAGGAGCAAAACTGGATTGTTCCCTATACATCAGCTGATGAATACTTCTCCTACTTTATTAAAAGGATATAGTATTATTAATTTTAAAGAAAGTAAAGGATCTCAATTCAGGTTTACAGCTCCCAGCCTGTGCTTCTTTCGTTAAAAAAAATAATAAGCAGGATTACGAGGAAATGTTTACATCCACTTAACAGGCATTAGCTTTATTTTTCAAAACACTGTTTTAAAGCACAATAGACTTCGCAGTTGTTGATAACTTTAAAGTATTCATCAGTGTGAAATAACTGTTTATTTCCTTTCCCTGTTTCTTCTGATCAGGGGAAAAAAAAAATCTGGTCTCCTAGCAAGATACAATCCATTTTGCTAAGTTATTTGTCAGTTTTAATAAAGTGTGTTTACTGTCACGGGGGCAGGGGTTTGCAATAGTTGCAGGATTGGCAAGGGAATGTGACCTATAGTGTTTTTTAGGTCATTGTGGTGTATTTGGTGTCCTAACTATCACGATTTATCTTGTCCTTGTTTAACCGCTAACCAGAAAGTGAGCCTTCCCTGTATTGCTCCATTCATGTCCCTCTGCGCTCATTCAGAATTCTGACACTTCCTCTGCCTGGCAGACTAAAGGGGCAGAGTGGCATCTTTTGATGATGTGCGAAACAGCTTTCTTAGTCCAGGCTCCTGACGGATGCTAACCACTGAGACGCTGAAATGCGTCTCATCTACCCTGAGGTTAACCAGAAACTTGGTCTTATTTTCCTTCTTGACAAGTTTTCTTAAAACCTTAAAAGTGTTTTGTGTTTTTTTTTCCCCTCTCATTTTTAGTGTTGATCAGGGAGAGAAAGGAAATACGGAATCATAAAAAGCAGCCCTAAAGAAAAGGAAATATGCAAAACACAGAATGGTGCTTTTTCTTTCTGTCATAATCTATCAATAGGGGTTTGATTGTGATGTTGATCATTGTGGCTTATCTATCGTCCCATTATATATTATTTTCTCCCTTATGAGAAAAGCAGTGTTTATTATCACAGGTGACAAAACACAGGGATAAAAAACAAGCAGAGAGGTTACATTGAATCACTTTAGGTGGGTTTCATGTTTGCTTTTTTGCTTTCATTCCCAAACCAGAGGCCAGTAAGCCAAGTGAGAGCACAAACTGACTTTCTCAGGTGCACGTTTCCCAAGAGGCCCACAGGACAGGTGCTGAGCCCGTGAAAAGATAAACATGAAGTCATTCTTGGTGACATTTAGCTAGATGGCTAAAGAAAGAATTCAGAAATACCATTGTGCTACTGTTCAAATATTTACTGATTGAACCTGGAAAGGAAAAAATGTTGGTCACCTCATGTAGAATTCCTTGTCCTTTTCCTTCTTTAAACAGCATCTCAGAGATGGAAAAGAAGGGGGTTATTTATCTAGGAAAGAAATACGAGCTCTGTATATGGAGTTTCAGGTATACCTAATGTGGGCTTCATTAAGCAAATACAATTTAGCGGTCTTGATTTGGCAAAACATTCTTCTGTGTTCCTCGACTGTTTATTTTACGAGACGACTTACCAGTCGGGCAGATTAGAATGTTTACTACGAATGACGTGTCTTTCATCTCTCACCGTGGCCGTCAGCCCTGGCATTAACCGTGCCATGGGGGGCATGACAACTCAGGGAGAAATGGGAAGTCAGAGTGAGCAGCTGTTGAGGATACAGTTTGTCTTCCAAATATTCGAACCTGTGTTGCTGCATACTTTTTAAGTTTAACAATATTATTTGCACATCTATGAATTTTAGGAGATTTTTAAAAGCACCACAGGGGACTTTTTAGGAAAAGAAAGAAATTACTGGAGAATTTGCTCAGAAGGGATAGTGCTTACAGATACGACTGATGAGTTTCATATTACAGGGCGAGTCTTTTTGATGCGCATTTGTTGTTTTCTGTTCTTTGATTTGAAGCGACCCCTCTTGTTATACTGAATGCAGTGCCGAGGGCTTTCATTCATCTCAGCTCAGGACCAGAGTAATAACTTGGTCATTTCCTCTCTGAAGGTAGGAGAGCTAATGAGAAACACAGATTCGGAGCCAAGATCTATTCTGAGATTAAGATAAGGTGTCCTGACAGAAGGTTTATGGTGAAATGAAAGACAGGGGCAAAGTTTTGAATGAGGGGAATCAGCTTGTTGTTAAAGTTCCCATATGGCTTTAAACCGTCACGTTCTTTGCTGTGTAAGCGCTGTGATGTGATGTCATTGTAATAGTTAATGATTAATCTATTTCTTGCAATTTGTCTAGACCTCCTGCAGAATATATCGAGTCCACATCAAGCAAAATTCCAGGGTGATTTGGGGGTTTGTATAAATAGCTTTACGTGTGAAAACGATGGCTTGTAAAAGCAAAACTGAGCTTTCAGTGTCCTATTTGAGTTAAACTCTCTATAAAAAGCCTGAAACAGTGGGATCGTGGTAACCCTGCGAACACGACCGTCTTGTCACGGCGTAACTGCAGCAAAATGCCCTGCACGCCTGCCCCACGAGGGGTCACCTTCAAAGCCCGTGGTGGAACTGAAGGGGCCGCAGCGCCCAATCCCCTCGGACGCTTGGAAAACCCACCCCTACCAACAAATGACAAACCCTCGGGATAAAGCCCCCCAGGTTCTGAGAGATGGAAGGTCTGCTTTATTTAATTTCCTCTTGTTTACCAAGAGCCCCAGCCTATTTTAGTAAATAAATTCAGGAAATTGGTAAAGCACTTCACTCCATCCGTTATGGATCAGTAACTAACGTGATTGTCACGTTTTTCCTGGCTCCGTCTCTGCCCTTGCTCACAGCTTCCCTCCCGTGCCTGCAATCGGTTCTATAACGTCCCTGGTAAAGGATATCACCGAGTTGAAAGTACTTGCACAAACAAAACAGCCTACACGTTGTGCAGAGAAGTGCGCTTCCTCCGTGCATAAGGAGTCCTGACTTTAGAGACTTCCCTCCATTGATCCTGGCACTCCCTTCCAGTAATCCTTGTCACTTTTCACCCCCGACCACTTTACGCGGCAGGACAGACTACAGCAAGTGGCAGCTCATTCAGAGGCGTCAGCCACCAGCTCTCTCCCGCGCTCATCGCCCCCCTTCCCGCCCCGCCAGGCTGGCTGTTCAGCCCGAGCCGGTCGGAGCTGTGCACGAGGGAGTGGTGGCTCCCTACCTTCATGAGCCACTGGGTGTTGTTCTCCATGATGTTCTCCAGCAGCTGGAGCCTCTGCACGGAGTCGTCGTAGTCGAGCGGCGCATCCCGCTGCACGGCGTTGGGCACGTAGGCGCTGGAGGGCGAGCGGCAGTTGTCCATCTCCGGCAGGAGGAACGTGTAGCTGCAGGAGCCGTGCTGAACCTGATACTGCCTCTTCCCGATGCTGTCCATGCTCTTCCGAAAGTTGCTATAGGCTGCGGCTAGGAGCAGATCACAGCTCAGAGTAAAGAAAACAAGCTGCCACATTCTTTCTTTCTGTCGGTAATAAACCACCAGCTCAGCAAACTTCAAGGCGCATGAGACTCCCGGGCGCTAAGCTGCCCTCTCAGACACGGGGCTCTGCGGCCATGGCTCAGGGTCCATCAGTGAAAGTCTCCTCTTCCCTCCTTTCCCAGCAGTGACCTTGATTTCTAGTGCCGTCTTCTCCCCGGTCCCGCAGCAAACTGTCAGATCGCAGGAGGAAGAATAATCCTCCCTCGTGAGGGCTGCATTCGCCTTACAGATCAGCCTCAATGCTCCTTTGTCTCTCTTCCCCCAGATTCTGCGGTGTCAGGATCCGAATCAATCACTTTCCTTTCCTTATATGATAAGTTGATAACAGCAGCCAGACATGTGTAGCTGGCTGCTCCGCCCTCCCGGCTTGTCCGTTATCTTCCTGTAGGGGGGTCACTAGCCAGGCCACAGGAAAAATCTCTGCCTGATGTGTACTGTCCAACCAGGACTGTATGCTGCAGAAACCCTCTGGGAAAAAGCGATCAGTTACAGGACCCCTGGGTATTTCAGAGGCACCACCCTAATTGAGTATTTCCTAGAGAGAGCTTGTCGGTCTCTTGTGTCTGAAACTGATTTTACAGTGCTAAGCTGGTGAAATATCTGGGGCAATCACTTTAAAGTACAATGAAAGTTCCTGTTTTTTCCTTTAGGAATAAAAATACTACAAATATGTCAGGACTTTGGTTTATTTTTGTTATTCCAAACAAAGAGGAAGAGGTCTCGCTCTGGTAAACGCTTTGCCTTTTCATAGGGAGAACAGTTTCGTGGGTATTATTTGATTTGTGAACCATTAGCCAAGTATGCAAAACTTTCATCTTAAAACAGTGGGATAGCAGCCTCTTGCTTTATTAAATCGTGTTAGGAAAGTCAGTTTCTGAGCTCTGACATTTCATCTTTTAAGCAAAATATCCACTTCAGTATTCAAAGTAAACTTAAAATATACTGGACTGATTAATGGCCCGCTAAATTATAATCCGCGGAGAAATCAGAATTTAAATAAGAGGAGGCTGAGAGAGGCATACCTAAACTTCTCCTTCCTTAGGTCAGGATTTGCTCAAATCCCGTCATTTTGTAACACATTATCCAGGATCAATTACATCAGTCCCGCTCAGTGTTGGACTCAGGCAAATCACTTCTTTTTAGTTAAGCTGTAAAGTCCTCATCTGTCAAATTCAAGGGTTGCATTAGCTCCCAAGATTTTTCTGTTTCAATTCTGTGGCTCCATAAACCCTCCAGGGTACTTCCTTCAATGACTAAAGCTTAACGCTTCGAAGATTGACAGTGTGCTTACTCACCAGCCAGCTTGTGCAAGGAGGCGGCCGGCAGGGGCGGGGGGACGGCTTGGAGCCCTTGCGGTGGTCTCTTAACGCCTCAGTGCACAAGGTTTCTCTCCAGGCAGCGGCAGCCTGTTCAGCACTGACCTGATGGACCTCATCCATCCATAAAGCCAGGGTCAGTCTAATCGTGCAAGATCAGATTTCAGGGGACTTTATGATTTTAATTCTTGGATGACTGAGATTTGTATAGTGAATTGTTTCAAGAGACCTAATAATTGTACCTTTAAAAACGTCCCTCCTGTGCACGGCCTGGCTCCGAGGTTACCTCCAGAGCACGGGTTCTTGACCCAAGGTCCCCGGACAGAATTCCTGGGGTCCACGAACTTTGACAGGAAAAGACATCTTTATTTTTCACTGAAGTCTCACTGAAATATAGCCCTTCTTTTAGCTGTGAATAGGTCAGAAACAACAGTGGTCAATAGCTATGGCTTTCTCACAAATAGGAATTGCAGATGTTTTTATTACGATATCTCAAGCTATTACGTGCACTCAGCACTACATTGTCATTTGATCTATCCCAAGATCCTGTGATTTAATCTCCAAATAAAACAGCCCGTGTCATTTTCTGAGAAGGGGTTTGTAGACTTCCCCAGACTCTCAAAGGGCTCAGTGGCTCAGGAAAGCTAGAACCTGATTCTGGCACATGGTTTCCACTAAAGGAACGAATTGAAGAAGATATACTCGTTCAGACTGCTAACTGTAGGCGGACGCATGTAGGATTTGAAGACGGGACCAGTGTTAGAACCCTGATTCACTGAGATCTGAAGCAAATGCTTAACTTCTCTAAGCCTCAATGTCCCTACTTGTGAAATGAGATGATTCTTTCTCAGTAGCACCTTTAGGGTTATAATGATATGGAATAATGCATGTTACTTAGGAATACTACTGTCCTTTCTTTATCAGCACTTCCCATTACATGAAAATCAGCTCTTGCACCATCCGATATCATGACTGTGTTATTCTCTGGCTGAACATGAAGCAGAAACATGGGGTGCGCCTTTTTTCTTCTAAGTCTCTTCCTCGTTTGAAAGCGCATAGTATTAGGCATTAGTATTGCATATGTGGTTTAAAAAATCATCCATCTGCCTCCCAGGCAGATATGGTGGTTTAAAAAGAAGCCACAGGAAGAGCGTGTACCACAAATACTCCTTGTCTTCTGGGTACTGGGGAACATGACAGAGTGTCAGACATAGATAAGCAAATAGAGGGAGGGAGACCCCCTCACCAACGGGCTGTGGTGAGAACACCCAGCAGGAAGGCAGCATCGCCTCCAAGGGCACTGGTCCTGCAGGCAGTTGGCTAGGATGTTCCTGACCCATCCTCTCAAGGCCAGATGTGTGGTGAGCAGTGCTCTTTGGAGGCACCTAAATGGGAATTCTTTTTTTTTTTTTAAATACTCTACTAATAGACACCGGATAATCTATGTGCTAAATGTGATGATGTATTCTTTCCAGATTTGTAATAGGATTTTTTTGTGTGTGTGTTGGGGGTAGGAGTTTATTAATTAATTTATTTTTGCTGTGTTGGGTCTTCGTTTCTGTGCGAGGGCTATCTCCATTTGTGGCAAGCGGGGGCCACTCTTCTTCGTGGTGTGCTGGCCTCTCACTATTGCGGCCTCTCTTGTTGAGTAGCACAGGCTCCAGACGCGCAGGCTCAGTAGTTGTGGCTCACGGGCCCAGTTGCTCCGCAGCATGTGGGATCCTCCCAGACCAGGGCTTGAACCCGTGTCCCCTGCATTAGCAGGCAGATTCTCAACCACTGCACCACCAGGGAAGCCCCTAAATGGGAATTCTTACCCAGGAGTTGGGGGGAGGCTCTAGCTAGACCAGGGCTTGGCAGACGTTCTCTGTAAAGGGTCAGATAGTAAATATTTCAGGTTTGCGGGCCACACGGGCTCTGTCACAACGACTCGAGTCTGCCGTCATAGCGTGAAAGCAGCTGGAGACAGTCCACAAACGATGGGAGGTGGCTGTGTTCCAACAGAGTTTTATTCGTGGACACTGAAATTTGAATTTATTATAATTTTGACATCATGAAATAGTGTCTGGATTTTTGTCAGCCTTTTAAAAATGTGAAAACCATTCTTAGCTCACGGGCCGTTCCAAAGGGACCACGGGCTGTAGTCGGCCAACCAGAGGGAGTCGCCAGGGGCTGTGACATGGTTGCAAGGCCACTCTCAAGGCACAGCCGGTGTAAACAGGGAGCCTCCCACGTCTCGAGCACCGCCCGGCTTCTTCAAGGGTTGAGGAGTGTGAGACAGGCCAAGGAAAAGGGACTTAGGGAAGGGGCAGGAACGTTTGACCACAAAGGCGGTGCCACTTCGAATCTGGATCTAAACTGTAAGACGAGGCAGATGCACTAGGAGAACTGACCCCAGGGTGCACATCCCACCTGTGCAGGGCCAGTGCGGGCAGGGCCCCAAGCACAACCCGATGCTTTCCGTAGTCAGGGCTGGGCACGGGGCCGAAACGAGGCGTCACTGAGGAAGCACAGAGGAGATGCGCCAGCCCGCTGTGGCCAACGTGGGAGAACCAGCGGGAGACCCCAGACGGGGGCAGAGCGGGGGCTCTGAGGGCAGACCGGCGAGAAGACAGCCCCACCTCGGTTACGGGCCCGCCCCCCATACTTGTTTGTTTCCTAAGCGCCAGGCAACCAGCAGCTGCAGGCCGCTTCCATCCAGGCCTAGGGATGGAGGCTAAACACAGCCTTGACTGTGGTTCTCAGAGCTGTTCAGTTTCAAAGAGAATCTTGAGTTTCGTCAGTGACTTGCTGACAGGACCGCTGAAGGCAGATGGGGCTATAAAACGAGAAATATTATCACAGCTTTCCCCAAAGCTGCCTTCCTGCCCAACCAATTTTTTTTTTTTTTTTGTCCAAACAGCTCTGCCGAACAGCTGTGTGTGGTGCTGTTTATTTTCTTAATAACGTTTGTTTTCTCCCCCGTACTGTATGTCATCGGCTGAAATTTCGGAGGCTCCCATTTAGTCACCTTAGCACGCGCGGCCTCAAGTTCTCCTTTGACGCTTTGCCGTCGTGAGGTAAATCTTCATTTGATGGTACCAAAAAGGCCACGGGACCCTGTTCCCGGAAAGAAGGAGGTCAGCCTTACAGAGAACTTGGACGAAGGCCCCTCTGCTTCAGTGCCCTGTTGAACAGAAGGCTTAACGGGTGGCGAAAGCCCACGCATCTCCCACTGGTCAGGGCCCCCAAAACGTAGGTCAGATGTCGACGTGCGTCCACTTCTGTCTGGATCACGGCATCCAACTGACCCCAACCTTCCGGAGGCTCCAGGTCACCCAGAGCCACCTGTGAGGCTCTCTCTGTGTAAGGGCGGCCCTGGAAACCAGAAACCAAGATATGGTGCCAACTGCAAAGCAGTGCAGAGTGGGGCAGCCCCCGAGGCCTGGAGCACCGAACGGGATTTGGGGAGGCCTGCGTGGCTTCTGCTCTTTCCAGGGAGCCAGTTTAATACTCAGTATCTACCGGAATACGTCTACGGCTAGACGAAGGAAGCGATGCAGGTGGACCGGCTGGCCCGGGGAGGCGGGGCTGAGGGCGTTCCTGCCTTCTGAGGAGCCAGCATCGTGGCAGCTGTCCCCGTTGAAAGCCCGTAGCTAATTGGAAAAGACGGGGTCACCACTCAGACGTGCTTGGAGAGGCACGCTGGTCTCCCGCATCTATTGACGTTCTGTGCCAGGGTCTTTCTGCATCGCATCTGGGCACGTCCCCGGACTCGGTCTCACACCTGCCCGGTCACCATCACGCAGCGCAGTGACCGCTGTCCTGTCACCACTGGCTGCAGGCCTTGGAGACAGTGATTGGGGCCAGCTCTAGGGCCGGCACGGGCTTAAGTTCTGGAAAGTGCTGCGTTGATGTAGGAGGAGCCCTCAGTGCCAAAATACCCCACGAGGTGAGGCTGGGGCGCTCTTGGGTTTTGGCCGTTTTCAGCCCGCCGGGCTGCTTGGGGCTCCAGGCCCCCGGCAGGCTGGGGCTGGCGGGGGTTTAGAGGCATCTCACTCATCTGCCTCCCTGTTCCAGCCTCTTTAAAATTGGCTAAATTAGATCAACATGTTTACAACTTAGTGTGCAGTGCACGGGGAAACCATTAGGAAGTTCACTGGACATAAAATTGTTGCTAAAGAAGAAGTTATTCTTACTCCTTTTTTTTTTTTTTTTTCCGAACTGTGGGCAGCAATTAATGAGAGCTGAAGAAGCAGCAGCCACAATGGGCGAAAAGGAAAGAAAGGCAAAGGAGGGAGGGAGGAAGGAAGAGGGGAAGGGGAAAGGAAAAGGAAAAAATGAGTATTTCAGCTTCCGAAAGCAGGCTCCCTCCGTGGTGATTCACAGAAGAGCCCTTTCCACTGCATTCTGATGTTTGTCGAACTGAACCTGAAGAACCGCAGGTGGCGTCTGGAGCCGTTCTGCAGAAGAGTTGGTGCGGCCTCTCCCCAGAGCTACTGACCATGTGGAACCGGTATTAAACCCTGAGTCTGGCGGGCTGAGAAGGATAGTCCCCAGCCGTGGGATTTGAAAACAGTACCAAAGAGAAAGCCCCTTAAAGTTACTGTAAAAACAGGAAAAAGAGTAAAAGCGTAAATATCAACACACACACGTGTAGCCGTGGAAGGTAAGCCTTGCCCCTACGATGGACGTGGAAACCACGGCTCCGTGAGGCAAGATGACAAGGATTCCGTCAGACTTGCTTGTGCCTTTCTTTTACATTCATGGATTTAAGGAGAATTGAAAGCAGTGGGTTTCTTTACCCCGCTTTTACCGTGGCAAAGATCAACCTTCTTTGGAGACGCTGGCTGTCGCCTCTGTGCTGCACACACACACACCCCGGAGACAGAACCCATTTCACTGCCAGACCTTTGGTGGCCTTTGGTCACCTGAGCTGGGCCACCACATGCCCGCTTCAGTATCCTGGACCCGTGGCATATGTGAGCGGGATAGTCCGCTCAGAAGTGCACACAGCAATGCAGACTTGAAGCCAGATTGAGCTCCCTGAGGACGGGATCTCTGGAAATCCAGCCTCCTGTCTGACTGCATTAGTTGTGCTTTATATATCCATTCTTGCCACCTTTCTGATTTTCTGGCGTTGACAGTTTTTTTCTTTCTTTGCCTCTTTAATTTCATCTGTTGTAGCTGGCTACAAGAGTGTGATATACCTCTGAGAATACATAGTTTCTGAAATGATGTATGATGCCTAGGTTAGCACAGTTCCCTGTGCTAGTTGCAATTAAACACACATAGCGTTTGCCATAAAATAGCTGGCCCGTTCTATTTAGAGGAAAATTGTCGTCCACTTAGAGTAGGGCATTGGCTCCATAGAATTCACCTTTACAGGAGGTGAGGAAATGTATATTTTGTTAAAATAAGTGTCTGCCTGCCAGAGGAGGAGAAAAAGCCTTTGCCAGATGTGTTTTCAGGCAATTTCCTTTCCTGGGAAACAGCCATTTCCCCTGCATGACCCTCGTGTTTTCATTCTCGGAGCAGACAGAATAAGTGCCGGGCAGTAAAGGGCAGAGGCCTAGATACCATCGCCTTATCTGGGACAATTATCTTCCTTCTCGCAGCTGCGTAACTTCTGTTTGACAGGGAACCATAGGAATATACGTGTCAGGGGTTAGTATTGATGGAAGAATCAGAGTTAATATGGAGAAAAATCTTTATTTGTCATTCTTATTTAGGTTATTGGCTGTCATTCTTATTTAGGTTAGTTTAATTAAAAAGGTACCAAATATTCATTCTAACTTATCTGAGTGTTTATTGTGACATTATGTCTGAAAGACATTTAGAGAAGACAGTTTTGTCTTGTTTTGTTTTTTTAAAGGAAACCTAAAAGATTCCTGAATCTTCTACAGTTTGTACGGCCATGAACCAGCACAGCATCTGCTCAAGAGAGTTTGTTTTGTAAAGCCGCATTGTATACAATATGTAACCTTAAGGACTTTGACAAGCCCAAAATCTTTTTATTTGCTAGAAACTTGGGAAGTATCCAAGTTACTATTTTTCTTTAAGATTTCATCATGAATTCCCTGAATTTTTAGGAATATTTTAGTTTATATATTTCTCGTGGTAACATGAAGTTATCGTAAATGCCGTTTGATTTTTAAATATTTTCATCCAATATTTTTGTGGACTATTTTATCTTTCCATCAAAAAAATGCCTAAAAGGTCAAGATACAAGTCATAACTTTAAAAAGGCAGTGGATGAAATTCTAAAACAATAGATGAGTGCATTAGCCTGATAATATTTTTGCCAGTAATTCTGTGTCCTGTTTTCTGCCCGTACACAGAAAAAAAAATGCTAAACATTCCCTTTCAGTGGATTGATGTCAGTGATTACTGTTTTGCCCATGACCAACGAAAAGTCAATAATATCTTTCCTTTGACTAACACTATTGTGTTAGTCATCAGAGATTTTGAGCTGGGCTTATGAGTTATAATTTTATATTAAATGTTCCTAAATTCATTTCAGCAAAGTTGTAGAGAATTCAAATCCTGCTGCTTGTGAAAAATGTGTCTAGTCTCTTTGTCATAACCATTCTACTAAAGAACCATCCAAATTCCTCTCAGAGTGAATTTTCTCTTGAAAGTGGCCTAATGCCATCTAGATTAATCTTTGTGTAATCTAAATTTATAAAAATTTTATCTTAATTATTGAGAAACCTTTTAAAATAAGAGAGATAAAAATGTCATGTGTGTTATTTCCATTAAGATATATTATCTCTCTTGGTTATAGGTTAACATAAATAAAATCGCTTATGTCAAAGAAGTAAAAAAAAGCAAAAGCACATGACCCCCTTTTGGTATTCCTGTCTGTCCAACTGACTTGATATAAAAGATCTTCCTGTGGGAAATTAGGCTTGATTATGGAGTTATTTGTACTAACAGTCATTTTTTTTCCTAAAAGTCATTTTTGAAGAATTATAAGAAATAGTTATGCATAAAAGGAAGTGATGTTTGCATTCAAGTGTATAAAAATACTCCCCGCCATTCTTGTTCCTCCGTGAATCTAATTATGGTATCTACCGGATGATTTAAGTCTTTCCTAATAATCTCATGTGTATATGCTCTATGTTTTCCTCTTAACCCCTATCTCAAGCAGTTTCTTTGGTACTCCTTTAATAATGAACTGTACTTTCCAAAGTGTTTCATTTTAAGGAAGGGGTCTAAATTCAAAGAAAGACTGATACAAAAGAAAAAACGAAAGGAAGTAAGCCGTACAAAGGCTGTGAAGAGAGGACGTTTATAGCAGGATTGAGATGCCTAGTTCCTGGCATCTGTTTCCCTCAAGAAAAATAATTTCAACAATAGGTTTTAAAGCCCTAAAACTATTCTAGTAGAATATTTACAGAAAAAAAAATATATATTATTTACCTTTCCCCAAAATCCTGATGTATCTTTCAGTGACCTTTTTAATTTTATAGGTCAGAAAGTCTTGCTTGACTACAATAAAAATTAACAAAAAGCTGCTAGAGATAATACCTATAAAATACACATCAAATCTGCTTGTACTACTCACCTGCTCCCTCTGCTGGCCTCATAACAGGTAACAGGCAAAATTATCCATGTTGTTATTAAAGTCATTAATACAGATGATAGGCAAGTTAGGACATAAATCAGTAGCAATACTGATAATACACAACCCTGAATGCTTTCATTATAATTTTAGTGCAAAAGAAGACCACACCAGACATTAAACACCTACTGTGCATGCATGCACGCGCGCGCGCGCACACACACACACACACACACACACACACACGCTCAGTGAAAAATACTTTTAAGCATTCGTTTAGCACACACAGAGCCAGAAGCTGTTTCTCTATCTTCTGGCGATCAGGTTGCTACCCAAATGAGTGAAGCCATACCATTCCAACAGTAGAAGAAGTAGAGGTCTGTGCTGTCCATCTCTGTAAAGGATGAGGTTAGAGACCTGACCCTGTTCTTAGCAAGTTGGTAGAGTCTTAATGAGGTAGATCTACTTCCCAACACGCAGGGACAGTGCCGTGACACCTCCGTGGTGATCCTGGGTGGTACCAGGCAAGAGTGCCCCATGGGGAAGGCTCCTGGATGGAGTGAACAGCCAGAACTACTTTCAGTGACTGTCTAGACATAAATGCCTCACTTATTTAAAAAGAGCCTTCTCGTCCCTCCCTCAAAATAAAGAGACTAGAAGTGAAGGAAATTACATTCCAGGCAGTGGAAAGCTAGTGCAGTAAATAGGAGACCATGGAACGGATGGGAAATTCACTCTGTAATTCAGCAGAGAGCCAGGGAAGGCAGGAACCCCGGAGACCCCACTGGAACTAGCTCCAAAGCATCTGCTTAGGCATTTGGACTTTCCCCCGAGGGAGTAGACTAGCCTGCTGTTGAGAGGCCCCTGGAGAGCCGTGCAGAGTGAGGTTGGAGGGAGACCTGGGGAGAAACTACGTGGTGACTCAGGTGCCTGAACTAGAACATCAGCCCAGGGCCAAGGGTGTGTGAGAGGGAGAGTCAGCGGCACCAGGTTGACTGGCCATGCAGGTTCCAGTGATGGGGTTGGTCTGGTATTGGGGTTGATTCTTCCACTTAACTAAAAATTCTGGGTAAAATAATTTCAAAATCACTTGCATCAGTGTAATGATAAGATGATAAAAAGACATCAGGCTTGAATCTAAGTGGAGGCAGGAACCAAGTGCATCAAGTGGGATGGTAAACAGCTGGCAAACCCGGGCCTCAGTGGGTGGGGGGAGGAGCCAGAGGCCAGGGCCCTACATGGTGGAGAGTCGGAGAGACTTCCTTCCATAACCGTGAGACCCCAGAGGACTCCACCCGCAGCACCCGCGGAAGCAGGAGTAAACCTGTCCACCCCTCCTCTGCAAAGAATGCAAGAAAACAGAACAGAGGCGGACCTGATGTTAAGTAGAACGGGGTTGGGGGCGGGGGACCGCCCCTGGGGATTGTAGCCACGAGCTCACCCTTAGTTTTACAGTAAAATGAGATGGTCGGAAAGAACCTGCAGCCCTGGAGCATTTTTCTAAAGTGGTCCCCAGCTGGTGCTGTTAACTCCTCCCCGTCTCCCAGTTCCATGGCAAACGTGAATCCTTTCTAAAAGAATGCACCTTCACCATAGGTCTCAAATTCTTACAGATAATCTCCCAAGGAAAATGAGCAACTCGTAGACAGACTAAATGAGCATACAGGAAAACGTATCGCTAGCAAGTGTCAGCAGAAAGAATAGCAAAAAGAGACTGGCAAGGGCTTCGTGACTGGAAGCTGTTGACCACATTTTATAAAATAAGGATCCTTACTGTATTTGTCTCTTAGGGCTGCCGTAAATACAGTCATCCCTTGGTAGCCACGGGAGAGTGGTCCCAGGACCCGCTGCAGACACCACAATCTGCGTACGCTCCAGTCCCTTATATAAAACAACATAGTATTTGAACATAACCTGCATGCATCCTCCCATATACTTTCAGTCATCTCTAGATACTTTCAGTCATCTCTAGATTCCTTATATTACGGAATACAGTGTAAGTGCTACATAAACAGTTCCCAGTACACAACAAATTCAAGTCTTGCTTTTCCGAACTTTCTTGAATTTTTATTGCCTGAATATTTTTAACTGGTTGAATCTGTGGATGTCTGCATCCACCTGTGGGTATGGTGGGCAGACTGTTCCACAAGCTGGGAGGCCTAAAGCAACAGGAATGTATTATCTCACAGTACTGGAAGCTGGAAGTCTGAAATGAGGGCGTTGGCAGGGCCATGCTCCCTCTGGAGCCTGTCAGGGGAGTCCTTCCTTGCCCTTCCTGGCTTCTGGTGGTCTGCTGGCAATCTTCGGCATTCCTTAGCTTTCAGCTGCACCTTTCCATTCTCTGCCTTCATCGCCACGTGACGTCCTCCTGTGCATGTGTCTGTGTGTCCTTACATGTCCCTCTTCCTGTAAAGACACCAGTCAGGTTGGACTAGGGCCCCACCCTATGCCATTATGACCTCACCTTAACTAGTTACATCTGCATCGGTTCTGTTTCCAAACAAGGTCACATTCTGAGGTGCTGGAAGTTAGGACTTATATCTTTTGGAGGGTCCCAATGCAACCCATAACACCATGCTTAAAGATATAAAATTAAATTTTGTAAATACCTAAAAGAGGCAGAAAACTAATGTAAAAAAAATCTTGTAGATTTTAAAAGAAACTTAAAGAAAAAAATACAATAATTGAAATTTAAAATTCAAAGATCATGGTTTTTTTTGTTTTTTTGCGGTATGCGGGCCTCTCACCGCTGTGGCCTCTCCCGTTGTGGAGCACAGGCTCTGGATGCACAAGCTCAGCGGCCATGGCTCACGGGCCCAGCCGCTCCGCGGCATGCGGGATCCTCCTGGACCGGGGCACGAACCCACGTCCCCCGCATCGGCAGGTGGACTCCCAGCCACCGCACCACCAGGGAAGCCCAAAGATCATGTTTAACAGAACATTAGACACATATGAAGAGAGACTCAGTGAGCTAAAAGATAAATCAAAAGAAGTCTCCTGAGAACAGCAGCGTCACAAGGAGATGGGGACTAGGAAGGAAGGGGAGGGACCTGTAGGATGGAGTGAGAAGGTCTAACCAAACTCCAGGAGGAGGACAGAGAGAGAACAGGGCAGACGGTATGTGAAGGGACAGTGGCTAAACATTGTCCCTAAATGATGAAAGACACCAAGCTACAGATTCAAAAATTCCAGTGACTGACCAACAGGATAATAACAAGCCTGGATAAACGAGTAAGAGATGGATGATGCTGGCAGCTGGCTGCCTGGTGACACATGAGAGCTCAGGCAGGGAGGTGCCAGATACACCTTTGTACAATCCCAGTTTTAATTGGTGTGTAACACCCAGGTGGAGTTTTGCCGTTGTACACGTAGGTCTGAAGCCCAAGAGAGTGATCTGGGCTGGAAGCAGCAAGACCTGTTTTCATGATCAATATTAGTGCCAGTTTTGTTAAATAATCTTAACTAACATTAAGTAGTACATGAAAATAATGAAAAAGAACAGCTTTGTAAATTGCGTAAATCTTAACAGTCTAGGTTTTTCCAGATAAAATTAAATAGCTAAGTAGCCTCCCTCCACCTTGACCCTTGGAGTTTCAGTGGTGCCAGTTCTGTGGATTCTGGCATATTGTGCTATTCTCTAGATTTCTGCTCTGGAAGAGATAGATAATGATAGTAAATAAAGAAAGCAGCCCAGTCTGGTCAGTAAAAAGGTACTTCATAGTGTCATTGAGATGTTGCAAGTGATTGAAATAAAAATCTGCAAGATATAATTAGTAGCATGTAAGTTTTTGTAAATCTGTCACTGCTTTGAGAGTCTTTGTTATGGTTGAATTGTGTCCCCGAAAAATTCATTGACTGAAGTTCTAACTCCCAGTATCTCTGAATCTGGCCTTATTTGGAAATAGGGTCATTGGAAATGTAATTAGATAAAATGAGGTCATACCGGAGCAGGATAGGCCCCGATCTAATACGACTGGTGTCCTTATGAAAAGGGGAAATTTGGAGACAGACATATCCATGGGGAGAACACCATGTGAAGATGAAAGCAGAAATCAGGGTGATGCTTCTGCCCACCAAGAACCACCAAAGGTTGCCGGCCGCCACCGGAAGCTGGGACAGACACCTTGATCTTGGACTTCCAGGCTCTAGAACTGTTACAGAATAAGTTTTGGTTGTTTAAGCCGCTCAGTTTGTGGTACTTGGTTACACCTGCCCTAGCTCCCAAAAAAATATTACCGGAAAGGGAATTAAAATCTGTTGCTGCCTTGCAGCCTTCACCAAAAGCTGTTAAGTATTTGGTGGCTTTGCTATTTAACCTAACAGGGAGGAAAATCCAGGCAGCCCAGCTATTTTAATATGGTCATAACCGTGCAAAGCTTCATTTTGCAACAGTAAAACAATTTCTTAGAAATCCTAAGGCTCTCTAATTGCATCCGCCCTTATGTAAGGCTGTCCTCCTTCCTGGAGGCCCAGTGCCACTTCCTAGAGGAATCCTCCCTCGAGTCTGCAGGAAGAATGTTGGATGCCACCCTTAGGAAGGCCCCTTATCTGTCCACACTGGTGACACAGTGAGGCTCCTTGACAATGGCTCATTACCCGCACTGACCGTGAACTCATTGAAGCCCGAGGCCATGCCTCCTTCAGTTGCTGCTGCTGTTTCAACATGGCATCTGTGCATTCACCCCAGCCACACCTGCCCAAAGACAGTGGCCTATAACGATGAGCTCTGAGCCACGCCCCCATCCTGCAGATTCTCTGTCTCAGCTGCCTGTTGTGATAGGCCTCCCTCCCCACCGAGCCGAGGGTCCTGCCAGGGGATCCCACTCTGGACGAGGTGCAGGATTCTCCCCTCCGTCCCAGCCATCCTGCTGTCCTGTTGCAGGGGAGGCGGCCTGGATGCTGGGAGGTTGGTGCCAGTCCTTGGGCTGAGTCTTTTCTAAGTAGCTGGATGCCTTTCCCTCAGACCATCTGCAGTGCTTGCGCCATGGCCGCCTTTTCTGCAGCCTTCTGTTCTTTAAACTGAGGTCCCGCTGGAGTTTTTCGTGGGACCTCTGTCCTATCACCTCATTTCCTCTGGAGCCTGTTGCATATGCATGAAGCCTCTAAAAATGCAGGTAAACACCTCCACATTGAATTAAATTATCACACGCACAGCACCTGATGCAGAGTAAATTGGCCCCAATAAGCACATTCACAGATTCTGAATGCACAGAGCATGACTGAGTGTCTAATAAACGTACTAGAGCTAACATCGAAAAGCAAGTGTTGTCCTTCAGGATGACTTTTAAGACTATGTGCTTACCTTGCTGCCCCTGTTCAAAACATTTCTGTTGGGCTTCCCTGGTGACACAGTGGTTAAGAATCCACCTGCCAATGCCGGGGACATGGGTTCGAGCCCCGGTCCAGGAAGATCCCACATGCCGCGGAGCAACTAAGCCCGTGTGCCACAGCTACTGAGCCTGCGCTCTGGAGCCCGCAAGCCACAATTACTGAAGCCCGCAAGTCACAACTGCTGAAGCCCACTTGCCTAGAGCCCGTGCTCTGCAACAAGAGAAGCCACCGCAATGAGAAGCCCATGCACCGCAACGAAGGGTAGCCCCCGCTCGCTGCAACTAGAGAAAGCCCGCGCGCAGCAACGAAGACCCAAAGCAGCCAAAAGTAAATAAATAAATTTATTTTTTTTAAAAAAAAAGCATTTCTATCTTTTTATTTGAATTTTATTTTATGTTTATACAGCAGGTTCTTATTATCTATTTTATACATATTAGTGTATACATGTCAATCCCAATCTCCCAATGCATCCCACCACCCCCCCTCTTTTCCCCCTTGGTGTCCATGTGTTTGAAAACATTTCTAGAGCTTCTTTTCAACAGCTGCTATAAAATTGCAGTTTAGTAGGTGACTAAACACAATAATATGATTATAATCCTATCACTTTTCAGTGTTTTTCCTTTTATTCAATTCAACAAATACGAAAGACTGTGCTAGTTGTAAGAAAAAAAAAAACACAACACACAAATTAAGGAATTCTCGATCCTCTTAATAGTCTAGAAAGAGCTTAGGATGACTCTCGTGAATTTTCTTTGCAGGATCTGAGTGATCCAGAGCCTAATTATTCCAGAATCTATGTCTTCCACCTGCTGTCAAAGTAGCTGTACAAACAAGCCAAACCAGCCCAAGATGGGGTGTCACCAAGGTCTCCTTTGCGTGAGAACCCTCCCATGAGACGCAGACTATCTCCTATTTCTGAATTGGAAATGAGGGTTTTCCTGCCGTGTTGGGGAGACCCTCACTCACCTTCTGGGTACATCAGAAATGGCCTCTCCTTTCACCAACAGCTAAAGATACCACCCTGGCATTGCTTCCCAGACGCTCGACTGTCCTGATAAACTTTTGGGCCAGGATCTTGGAGAAGAATAAGTTTGGGCCACTCTGAAGGCTCATGGGAGAGGGAAAAGGGTGGAAATTCTTTCCCAAAGTGGTATTTCTAGGAAAACACTCAGCCAGGACCTGCAGCTGTTCGCTATCCAATATCAGTTCTAAACAACATTTGAGTTGGCAAAAGAAAAGTGAGAAAACAATAAAAGGCTTGAAGCATAAAACTCTGGGAAACCCCTTTCTATAATGTGCTTGTTTAGGGCTTAAAATATTACTGTTTTCAGAACATAAGAGCTACTTTCCAACTTTTCTAGGCCTTTTTTTAGAATATTATTAAGTGCTTTAACGATTAAAAGAGAAAAATACTTCTGGATCATTTTATAAACACAATCTAAAAATCTCACATGTAATTGGAGTTTTTCCCCTTCTTTTCCAGAATAGACTAGTTCATTACTACCAAACTGCCAATATAGGTGGGAGAAAATAGAAAGAATAGAATTAATGTAATTCAGTCAGGAACCAAAACCCTGCATGCAAGATGTATATACTTTGGGCATCTGCAACCCAGGGACGCTAACAATTTCAAAAGCTCTGTCATCCACAGAGAGGGAGAGTTCAGGGTAAACAGACCCATCTGAGAGGTTCTCAGTGTGACAAACTTGGGCTCATTTCAGGGCCTGAGGAGACGTGTGGCTTCTCAGGGGAAGCCGGGAAGATGAACAGAAAAGACAGATGACGCCTCGTATGGTTCAAATTCTAATTCTAGCTCATCTGAGGCGGGTTGGGTGTCAGGAGTAGAGTTTGGCTTCTCTGGCCCATAGACTTGATTACTCCTGGCGCTGCTTCACGGGGCCAAGTCCGTGGGTTTTAAGCAGAAGTGACCCAGGAATCCTAGCAGAGGGCCAGCCCTCCAGGAGCCAGCATGGGAGTTGGGTGATGGGTGTGGGATGTTTCATACCACCACAGAATGCCAAGACTCTAGTGGGCCGCGGATGCCTCAGTCACTAGGACCTGCCCCAGATGGAGCTGCTTCCAAGGGTAGAAGGACCTCTTTCGTTTCCTCCAGACCCTTGTCCGCCTCAGTCTTACTCACATGCAGCCCCTGCCCTCTGCCTCTGTTCCATGGGATGAGCGGCAAAGGGATCTGGAGAATTCAGTGCCATTGATAACACGGGGCGCCGTGTCTGGTCCATAGATTAGAGCCCTTCCTCAGCCCATTCCCCATCTAATCATCAGAGAAAGATGGCCTTCATTAATGCGACATCTTGGATCATCCCCTTGACACATGACAGCTGTCAGCCTGCCCATGGGTCTGACTTCAGGTGTTGAAACCCCTCTGTCCTAACGTTGGCAGTAAGTAAAATATTCCTCTTGGGTTTCTTTATGAAAAGAGCTGTGCATATAATTAACAGGTAGATTTTGGACGCTTTATATGTACTTTTGTTGTTACTGTGAGTGTGAAATTCACCTCTTAATTCAGCACTTCTTGCCAAGTGGTTCGCCTATTATCCTGACTGAGAAAATAAGATAATGGGATGGTTTTAGCAAAATAAGCAAAGGGTACCCGCCAGCTCTTTATGTCTCCAAAGCACACGTCACCAGCCGTTGCCGAAAGCGTTCTTCGTTGTAAGTGAGGGAAACTGATGCTTTCTGCTTTGTGTAAAAATGGGATGTTTTGAAAAAATACTGGGTAGTTCTAAAAATAATAACAATAGTAATGAGGCTGTGTAGCTGAAGCCACAGTCAGCTCCCACGCAGACTGGCCCGGGGAGGTGTCGCTTCCCCGCTACCCAAGCAGGAGCCACAGATGTGCGGCCAGCACCAACCAGCAGCACCAACTCCAAGCTGGGTCGTTCTGCCCCCGCCAAGAGCCTCGCCCCGTGCCTGCTTCTCTGGGTCACTGGCATCAGATTCCAGCCCCTAGGTGGCTGGCTGGTTACCTGGACCCTAGCAGCCAAGTGAGCTGGGCAAGTGAGAATCTGGCATCTTCAGACTCCACGGTGGGCGGGCGGCGCTACGTCCCACCAAGACTCACGAGATGGGGGCTGTCCCAGCAAACAAGGTGCTCAGATACCAGCCAACCACAGAAAAGGGTCCCCTGTCCTACTGAAATGACGCGATGCCCGCCAATACTTCACTCTGTTAGTCGCGCGATAATTCAAACGTGAACTGGTATCAAGGACTGGCACTTCCGTGTTTCAGCTTATGGCCCCTTATCACATTAAACCGAAAGAATCCCGGAGCTGGAGAGAGACTGAGAAAGAGCCCTCGTTTGCAGATAGAAAACAGGGATGCAGGAAGGCAAAGTGACTTCCCCAGAGGGCGTGACACTACCCACTGTGGCACACCTGCACGTGTGATACTTCTGTACGTTGAGTGTGAATATAGTCATGCCCTCACGGTCCATAGCTACGTTACTTTCATTCGTTTTTAAGGAGGGGGTACAGTTGCCGACAGTACTACTTGCTGTCCCGAAATCTAATGACCCGGTACTGTTTGTAACCATGGGACCAAGAAAGGCAATTGAGCAGAACGCATGAATAGAACCCCAAAGAGCACAGTTTAGGGATAAAAGCGATCACTCCCTGTCGTTCCTTTGGTTTTCTCTTTGATCATTAGCATGTAACACACATCAGGATCCCGTGTGAAAACAGAGCAATGGGTTCGAACAGTTCTTACGAGACATTCTTACAGGAAAGGAAGGTTCAGGAAGAAAACACCCTCACTGTGTATGGTTGAATGTTTAGTACTTGGCCGGCATTGGCTCCGATCCGACGCCCACTGGCCTTGGGCAGCCTCCAGCCCTGGGCTCCGTGATTGCCGGGACGGGGTCTGAGCGGGAGGGAGGGGGTCCCGTGCGGACACCTCCACCATCACATCCAGCGTCAGCGTGCCGAGAAGCATACGTGGCAGCTGTGATTTTTTTGAGTGTGTAAAGCACTTGGAGTGGTGCCTTGTATGTAACAAAGTGCTCCATAGATGCTGTTACTGGTTGTTTTTCAGCCACTTTACTTCCATGGTCTGTCTCTCAATCCTCATAATAACTCTTCCGGGCCCCGTTTAACAGCTGAGGAAACTGAAGCTTAGCGAAGTTCAGCGACCTTGCAGAGCTAAGTTCAAACCCAAGTCTGACTCCAAAGCAAATAACCAATCTGTGTGTGTATTTACTCACTTACCCGCCGATGCTCAGAGTTGGATTAATCACAGTCCTTGACTTCATTGCTCCGTGCACGGCCTTCCTTTATCTTTGGATTTTAGGATTCTTCGTTTGTTTTTAATAATGCAGTGAATACTGTGAACTCACGCTAGACACAGGAGCCGCAGCTCTGATGCCCGCCTCTGTCCCCATGTCCGTGCTGCCCATGCCCTGCCTTCTCCCCATCCAGGGACCCCGTGGTCGGGGTCCCTGTCATCCGGGCCCTGCCGCCTTCTAATTCTCTACTTCTTTCCCATCACAAACACTGTGTTTCCAGGAAATCATGGCCCACCCGTCTCTCGGCCTTTGCTCCTCTACTGCTCTTTCTTCTAGAACATTTGTCCACATGAGGTCATTCTCTGCTTCCAAAGCCGTCCCACCCCTCAAGGCTCTACTTTTTTCCCACGAAGTCTTCTCCAGGGTCACAGTCCTTGGGGAGAACTCGCCCTCGCCTCTGAAGGGCTGCGCTCACGGGCACAGCCAGGCGTTTGGGCCCATATGGTCCGGCTGTGTAGTTCAACTAAAGCTCCTCGGGGAAAATGCTACTCTCACCTCTGCACACCCCGCCCTGCCTAGCACAGCGCCGGCTGATGACTGGGCCCCCCCCGGGAATCTGGTTGAGCGGGGTTCAAGGAGAAAGGATTGAGGCCAAGGACAACTGACAGAGTGTCCCATGGAAGATCTTCCTTGGGTGTTAACTGGTACACACAAACATGCACGCATGTGTACTGAACGTGGAACATGCACCCACAGGGCACTGGTTCTAGAGCGATAAACAAAACACACGAAATCCCTGCCGTCCTGGGGCGTTGGGTTAACACTAGAGCAGCGGAACAGATAAATGAATAGAAATACACACACAAAGTAAGCGGCATGGACATACATACACTACCAACTGTAAAATCGATAGCTAGTGGGAAGCAGCTGCATAGCACCTGGAGATCAGCTCGGTGCTTTGTGACCACCTAGAGGGGGGATAGGGAGGGTGGGAGGGAGACGCAAGAGGGAGGGGATATGGGGATATATGTATACGTATAGCTGATTCACTTTGTTATACAGCAGAAACCAATACACCATTGTAAAGCAATTACACTCCAATCAAGATGTTAAAAAAAAAATACACACACATACATATATGATGTCCAGAATGGTAAATCCTTACAATAAAAAGAAGCTGGTGAGAGGAATAGAAAATGGTGGCGGTAGGTGCCGATTTGTAGCGTGTGATCACCGGTATCTCAGGTGAGACACCTGCGTGAAGGACGGGCGTGAGGCACTTGGTGGGTTCCCGGAAAAGGACCTGCAAGGAGCAGGCAGAGCGGGAAGCCGGCTGGGGGACACTAGGAATGGGTGAGAAAGGAAGAAGTGAGGCCGTCTGGACGCAGTGGTCCTTCCTACGTCGTAGAAATAGAGTCTGCTGAGGCGGGCTCCTCTGTGGAAGAGGCCCCTAGGCCAACCTGACCCCAGAGGCCCATGCGTACAGCATCAGTGTCTCCAGGTCCTGTTTCCTCTAGGTGGCTGTCAGGTTGCTTGGTCTTCTTGTTTTTAGCATCGTCTTCTTTCGCGCTTTGTACGTAGCTTCTGTTCTAAATTTTGAGTTTTTACCACCTTGACGCGGGTGCACTTTGTTTTGGTGGCTCTCGAGGTTCATGGTATAAACTTGTTTCTACTTTGAAATTATCACCAGTCTAATGGATATGTTGGTTTTCCTGCAAGACTTGCTGTCCATACACTGCCTCTGATCACCTTCAAACCCTCCTGGGCTTCCTGCCGCGGTCACTTCTCGGAAACTCTTGCCAATTCCCAGGCTTGTCTGTAATTGAAACCCTCAGATCTGCATGTTGGATTTGTCGTTAAAATTACAAATTGAATTCAGAATCAATACACACTTTAAAAATAATACTACGGATTTGGAACCTCTGGTAGGAAGGAACTCTCAAGTTCATCTGCGATGTGAATTCCTCCTCCTCCTAAATGTTTGTATTCCTATCACAATCCAGGGTTTAGTGAACCATAAAAAGTTGGAAGTTAGTGCAAACAAAGTCACCCACAAAAATATTTCAACTAATTTAAAAGGAGACATAGCAGATGGAGATTGTTGTTAAAAGAACTCTTACCGGCCTACTGCTTTTTTATTTTAATCTCTACTTATCCCAGGCCTTTTTGTCTGCATGTACTGATACATCCAAATCTACCATAAACGTATTGCTAGGACACAGTTCCTTCTAACCCATTATAACTGGGGGAGGAGATTTTGTTAAAGGTTATCTTACAGAGCATTTCTCAGTGCTGGCTACAGCTTCACGTAGTCTTTTCCAGCATTTGACAATACCCGAAGCAGTTCGTAGTGACTTTACAATAAAATGGTCCTGTCCTGCTTGCATTTTCCAAATGCACTCATATTCTGACAAGAAGTGGCTACGTGGGGCAGCCCCTGAAGGCAAACACGTTCTCCCGCTCAGCAGGTTGGGTCAAACTGTGTCCCCCAGTTACACAGTTACCCCACTTTTGATTAACAAATAGGGAGCCGAGGACAATCTCAGAAGTGCCTAAGAGTCTGAAAGCCCAGCTAAAATATAGAAAGGTTCCTGTGGGGTCTAATTGGCAAATTTGAGTAATGGGTCCCAAGAATTAGTAGATAGCCCCCCATCACCCCACCCCACTTCCAGCATTCTTGACAGCACAGGAGAGTCATACGTTATAGACATGAATGACCCTCCAGCGGTTCAGTTTTGAGGACTGGGGGTGAAACTGTATTTTCTAGTATGTCCGAACTAGTACACAATGTCTCTGTGGCAAATGAATGACTTCTCGGCCACGCACAGAGGGGTCTTCGCCCTGCCTGGGACTCCACAGGGAAGGAGGCCTGGGTTTAACCACACAGACGCCGGGCAAACACAGTGCGCGTGACGTGGTGGGCTGTGCCCACCCCCGGCAGCATGGCCTGCGGTCGCCCCGCCGGTTTCCTGTTTAAATGAGGCCCTTTGGGTGAGCGCTTCGGGAAGTCGAATCTGACTGTTGTCCCCACCAGCCGGAGGCGCGCCCTCACGCGGACACTCTCCCCTCCGGCTTGGGGCCTTACAGGGCCTCCGTCCACCCACGTTTGCACCTCAGGTAAATAAGACATGTAATCACGATATCTTAGCCCTAAAGTCCTGGAAGCTTTCCCTTCCCCTCCACCTCAAGGTTGCCTTTCTCAGTGTTACGATACGAGAGAACACTCTGGTTTTTTTTTCTTTCATTGAAATTTATCTGTGGCCTTAGGTGTCGCTTTCACCCCCATCATTCTGCGTGGACTCTTCTGCACACTTACGTGTCCCTCTTCTGTACTGCCCATAAAAAGAGGGAAATTACAGTTCACTGCTGTTTTCTCCTTTTTATAGAATGAAGCCTGGTGGCTGAAAACCTCAGTCTGTATTTTATTCTTTATGATCGATTATGCCAGGGGAGTTGCAGGGCAAATTTAAAAAAACACAAAGGTACCTCCAGTTTCTGAGCAAAGTTACTGAGCGTCTCTGTGCCAGTCCTAGGGTTTAGAAGTACGCACACAATTTGTTTTGTGTTCTGGGAGAGAATGCAGAATTAAGGTGAACAGGAAGAGAAGTTCAGGGTAGAGATAGGAAACCATGAGCCTCCCCGCGTGGGCCTAGGGACAGAGATAAATCTGGAGAAGGAGGATGCGGGCCGTTCATGTCTGTGGGGCAGCGGGGCCTTAGAAAAGCCATGAGCGCAAAGTAGTGAGCTCGTCTGGCAGTGCTGTTTAGGATGGGCTGAGAGATAAGAGGTTTGGCAACATGGCTTCCGAGCCCCATAACTGGCTTTGCCTACCGTGGCGCACCTCCTTTGTCCCACAGCCTCCCGTGACCCGGGCATCCTGGCTGGAAGCCCCTTGTGGTGACCCGCATCTGAAGGAAATACTCCGAGAGTCAGGGCTCCGGGAGCAGGGAGCCGGGGCCTGCACACCCGGCACTCTTCATCAGCCAGGAGCCAGGACACCTGTGCAGGTTCCCACTGGTTTGGGTTGTCGATGACACACGTGGATGGGGTGTGAGCGGGCCTGAGCATCCCTGGTGGTCCGAGCTGTGGAGACCAGAAGTCTGTACTGTGCCCCTTTCTTTTATGAAACAATCTGGGAGGAAAAATGACTCACTGGAGTCTGGCAGATGCAGGGCCCTCTGAACTGACTTCTACCTCGGCCACGTGGGGTTTCAGCTGGACGTCCTCCGACTTCGCTATCACAAGATCTCCTTCTGGTTTAGATTTGGGTGGTGGTTTCAGCTCGTGATTTCTTCTCTCCCAGCTTTATCGGGGTCTGACTTCCACGCAGTGCGATTCACCACTTCCAGGGCCTCGTCGACGACTTCTGGCAGCCGCACGGTTGTGTGATCGCCACTGCACCCAAGATCCAGAGCGTTATTTGTTTCCCATCTAGTGACTGATGGGCTTTTGAGGCGTTTCCAGGTTCTGATTGTTAGGAATCTGATTACAGCTCTTGGCACACATTGTGTGTGGTTGCGTATCACTTGGTGATTTTTCAGGAGGATAGCAGCCTTGGGACTTGGGTGGTTCACTGTGGTCTTAAAAATCCCCCAGTGATAAGGCTGAGCCCAGGGCTCCTCTGTAAGAAGGCGTTTTTGCTTGCAAGGGGGCTTTGGTCCATGAGAAAGAAGGCGAGTGCTTGTGGAGCTCCTGTCCGGAGAACCCAGACACAGGCGAGTCAGCGGGCTGCGAGTTAGCCATGCCCAGGAGCATACGGCGGGGCTGCTTCACCTTGTCACCTGAGCCGATGATGTAACTTGTGCCAAGTGCGAGCTCTGAGCAGGTGAGCGTCCTCTGACTGACGTGTGTCTAGCCCACTTGACAAAGGCCTTCCGGGGACAGGTGCACAGAGTTCAGGCTCCCTGCCGTCTGGGTTATCTCTGAACCATTCTGTCTCAAGCTCCCCAAAGTCTGGCCATTTTGGGAAACAGAGGTGAAGGAAGAATTTCCACTTTGCTGAGTGAGGGAGGCTATGGGGGGACAGAGCAAGAGGCATGTCCATGGCAGTGAGGGGGGTGCCGACCAGCTCAGGGCCGGTCCTGAGCAGACTGGCCTCCACCAGGGGAGGCATGTGGGCCCCTCACCTTCACCTCCACGGGGAGACGGCTGTATTGGCAGCTCCCAGGCCAACCGTGTACTTGGGAGCCAGGAGGCAGTTTGGGCCAAGCACGAAGCTGTCAGTCTATAAAGGGCAGCAACCTTTATTGGAGCAAGAACTGAATTCACTTAAACTTTAAAAAAAAAAAAGAAAGAAAGGAAAAGAAAAAACGGTTTAGAAAAGGAGAACTCTGAAAAGAAAGGACATTCGTGAGAATGTCCCTGGGAGCACAGGCCTTGTGGTTGGAAGATCAGCTCCCTGCGGGTAGGAGCACACCCGCCCCAAGGGAGGGCTCCATCGTTTGCGGGGTGGAATGGCTCAGTGTGGGCCGGCACCGGATTGCTTACGACAGTAGGCACACCCTGAGCCCTGCCCTCTCACTGCCCCGGATAGACGCTGAGCACAATCACGCATTGGTCCCCATGCTTGAGACGTTCCTGGTTACTGGCCTTCCCAGGACACTGGTGAGCCTTGGCCGGGCCTTGGGCCCATGGTTACTATTTCTGCCCATCTCCCCCAGCTGTTTTCGGTCCAGAGTCATGCCTTGCACCACCTGCTAGCACCATACTGCGAGGGCAGGAATCCCAGTTCTAGTGGAAGAGACTCCAGTGGGAGACTTCACATAGTTTGTCATCGTCTGTTACTTATAGGACATCAGAAAAAATGATCAAAAGGATAAAGGGACAGAAATGACAACGTTGAAAGAATGAAAGGGCAATCACTGAAACCAGATTTTTGCTTTTCCAAGCAGATTTTTCTTAAATAATCAATATGTAAAAATTGGAGTATAAAAGTCATCAAACTACCTAGATAAATTTACAAGAATTTTCCCCAGACATCTGTCTTCCTGCCAGTCTCAGGAGGGCAGGTTCGTTCTATAGCGACCGACATTAGAGAAATGTTAGTGACACAGAGGTATATTTAATGATGTTTTTTCACTTATTAAGGATTTCTTTTCTTTTTTCTTTCTTCTCCTTCTTGAATCACTGACACCTCAGTTTATAGGAATCTTTTTCCACGTAAATTGAGGCTGGGATGGTGAGTGAGGAACACTTACATGCTATACTTCCTCTCTTTCCTCATATTTTATTACTAAGGATATTGACATGAAAACAGGATCTTAGTATCCAGTGAGGTCACCTGCTGCTGGTTTCCCACCAGACATTCCAGGCTTTGTGACATCAGTGTGTATTGCTCTGGGTGTCATTTGAAGAGCAGGCATCTGGAAATGATGAAATCCTGAACAACAAAGTTTTGTTTTCAGGAAGACGAGTTCGTGGGGGAGGGAAAGGAAGGGAAACTTCCTTTGAGTACCTACTATGTGCCATGCGCTTTGCGTGTCTTCTGGTTGCGATGCTCTGCTAAGGTGTCCGATGAGAACACATTAAAAACCCAGTTTTCCTCAGTGACTTTTCAAATGTTGCTGTCGTGTTTGTTCTAGCTAAATAAATTACATGCAGAGTATCAAGGATTTATTAATTCTTAAGTCAGTGTACAGCACTTGAATGCTTCTATATCTTATTTGTCATAAAACCAAGGTGTGATGATGCAGCAGTATATATTGGATAATTCTCTGTATATATGCTTAATGAAATGAAAATAATTCAAGAGAAGTTTCCATTCATAAATATTTTTACTTTAAAATACCTGAAAGACGTGCATTAAAAAGACACATGTGGTCCCTATGAGTTATCTTGTTCTACTGAATTTCAAATGCTACCCTCATTTTAAAACTTTCTGCATTAGAAAGTTCTTTAGAACAGCAAAAAGTCAGGCAGTGAGGAACAAGCGTTCATTACCAGAAGAATGACTGTAAATTATGCAGAGTTTGAAAAATTATTTTTGCAGAGGGTTTTCAATAGCATGCGAGTGTGTTACGACAGTAAGTAAAAAGCTTAAGGTCCCGACTGTATCATCATTACACATAGAAATAAGAATGAAACATAGAGCAAAAAGGTCAGTAGTGGAAGGAGCGGAGGGGAATGACATTGTCTTAAATGTTATCAGCTTGCAATCGTTTCAGGCATGGAGAGAGTGAAAAACATTCGGTTTATGTTTTCTGAAAAGTTTTGTAAGCCAGTGCAGCCGAAGACAAAGCAGTGACCACAAAGAACAAGACATCCTGGGTGGGAAGAGGAAGAGGTGGGGTCTTTCTCAAACTCAAGTCCAGTTGGCCCCCGGCCACTGGAGGATCTATCAGCTTCTGGGTTCAGATTGACAAAGAGCTTAATCTGGAATGTGGCTCTAAGACCAGTTTTCCTCATGTGGCTTGTCGGTGCCAATCTGTGTTGAGGCGTTGTCACAAGCAGTACGTTATCACAGAAACATGACAAAGCGAACTAGAGGAGCCTACGGAAAGGATTTGGCGTTAGGGCTGTGAGGTTCCAATGAGCAGGTCGTGATCTCTTAAAGGTACTGATAGAAAAGATCTCTCAAGGCTATCTTCTGTGAAAGACTGCCTGTTCTTTTTTTTTTTTTGGCTGGACCACACGGCTTATGGGATCTTAGTTCCCCGACCAGGGATCGAACCCGGGCCCCGGCAGTGGAAGTGTCGAGTCCTAACCACCGGACGGCCAGGGAAGCCCCCGAAGAGCAGTTGAGAGTTCCCAAAGTTCATCGCCGCCCCGTGTTCGCTGATTCAGCTCCTACAGTAATTCTGTGAGGCGGGTATTAGGATGAATTCCGCCTCGTACAGGAGGGAGCCCGAGCTGCCTGCGGCCACTCTGACCCTCCTGGGGCAGCGGAGACCGGCCTCAGACCTGAGCCTTCCTGCCCCGCGGCCACCTCACTCGGCGCCGTGACCGACTGTCAACCACGCTGGTCGGCTGCGTGCCTGCAGCTGACAGTAGCTGGGCTCGCTGTGCTGTGCGCTTCGTGGCGGCTGAACGCTGGGCTGTTCGATCACTAGGGTCTTGCTCTCCCGCGCTGTTTACACGTTAGCAAACGTCGAGGAACAGACCCTGGTAACAGAGATTCCTCTCTCCTGGCCCCTGAGGTCAGTATATGTGCTGATAATGGAAATTTCCCCACTGAAATTGGAATGAATGTGGGATGAATGGTTAGACCAACAGGTATTTTTCTCTCCCATCCTCTAGGTTTTAAAAATTCCTAAATGCCCTTAAACACAATAGTATTTTAAGAGCCCTTTAGAAACCTCTTCGGGGTCTCTCTTCCAGCGTGCTTTGTCAGCTGGGTAATAAGCTAGAGATAAACACTGCGTTCCAGGACGTACGGCCCTTAGAGAAGCAAATAATCCTGACACCTCCTGCTTCAGCATCACTGGCGAAGTTTGATGGTTGAATTTCACAGAAATAACACGAAGAGACTCATAGCTTCTGCTTTGGGTTTGAATACAAGGGCATTCAAATTCGACTAGTGGCAACTTTGTCTAAAACCCATAGAAGTCTTCATTTTGATCCGTGGCAAACTCTATGTTTATTGAAATGCAAAAGAAGGATAGGAAACTTATTATATGTCTGTATCTAGGTAGTGGGTAAATTGTGTTCACGGTAAAATTCTTTCAACTTCCCTGGATGTTTGAAGTTTTTCATAATAAAATGCCAGGCGAAGCCTGCGGGACAGAAGGGGGAAATTCTATGAGGCGAACTGAGAACAGAAAACTGTGAACCTCTACCAGAGTCTTGTTAGTAATTTTTTCCTTTATACATACATTTGGTGAAGTATTTCAAGCTTATAGAAATAAAATAGTAGAATATAAATGTCCCCACCACTCAGCTTGATCAAATTTTAATATTCTATTGCCATTGCTTCCATTATTTGTTTGCTTTTCATAAATAAAATATTGCAAATTTTACAAAATATTACAAAGTTAGAGCTCCCTTTATATCCCCCCATTCCATTCTCCTCCCTCCCTCCCTGAATGCAACAGCGATCCTGAATTTGCCGGTTATCACAGAATTTTTCTGTGATTTTTCAGACAAGGCGGTTACCTGCATCGGGAGGTGGGCACTGGTTTGGAGTCCAGTGTAGCCGGGTAGAAAAGCAGATGTTAGTACTTCCTAGAAACAAGTTTCCTCAGAGCCTCGGTTTCTCCATCTGTTAAACGGGTATGATAACCCCCAACACACAGGGTTGGTGTGAGGATTAAAGGAGACATTTGAAAGCACCTGTGCAGCTCCTGGAGGGTGGTGAGAACCTGGTGAGTGGTGGGACATCAAAGCCTCAGATATTTAAAGTCATTTCAAAAGGAAATAGCCCAGGACTCTGACTCGCTGCTCGTAAATCCCAAGAGGACCCTCTCAGTATCAGAGTCCTTGAGCTGCCCTCTCAGCTTGCAGGTAAGGAAACTGAGTCCCAGGAGAGGAAGGGGCTTGGTCTATGCTCAGACCTTGGGTGGTGGCCCAACAGGAGGAGCAGTGACCCCTTCTCAGGGCTCTGAACCCCACCACAGAGCCGCCAGCCCAGCAGCCGCGGAAGGGAACATCTGCTGAGAAACCCCCTACCCTTTCTTGCTTCTGGTTTACACTGGGCTCCGTACCATGGATGTAAAGATTTGCTATCGTCTCATTTGCTTTTCACTCGAAGATATAACGGTTTCCCTGCAGTAGTCAGTTTCTCTTTCCTCTTTTTAAGTCAAAGTCAATCTATAATGTTTAGGCTGTACTTATTTACTTTTAAAGTGATCTAGACCCTTGTTTTTCTTTTGTCTTGTTTTGTCTTGTGTTTTGGTTTTTTAGGGCTTTATTGTTCTCAAATGGCTGCCTCAAGGCTGCGGTTCAGACGCTATTTTTCACTGAGGATTTCTGTCTTTGCTCAGACTGAGAGGAGGTCTGGGGCACCTTTATAAACCCAGTGTGGGGAATGTTATCAGTATATGTTTACAGAGCCTGTGCGGTGCTGTGGAATTGCCACTGAGGGCTTCTCGAGTGGAGAAGATCGCCTTTCCCCCGTGAAGGTTTTTCTCTGCTAACACTGTAGTCATCTGATAAAAGCAGGCTCTGTTTCTTGCTTTCTTCTTCTGCGATGCGGCTCCTGGTCCGGAGCATCCGGGCTGCTCTGCAGTCTGTCTGCGGGCAAACAGGAGCTCTGGAGAGAAAAGAGGTGATGGGCCCCGGCCGGCTTCACGGCACCCTCATCCCGGAGCCCCCGTCTTCTTGAGTCGGTGCTGTGACCGGCAGGAGATGAGGAGAGCCGGGCTGAGGCCACGCGCAGCGGGGCTCAGTGCCGGGCATGTCCCCGTGGCCCCCCAGCCGTGTGCTCTGCGTGGACCTGGTCGGGCACGTGCCTTGTGCAGGATCCTGGGGAGGGTTTCTTGTAAAGGATGGTTTGTCTTAAGAAAATTCACCAAAGCAAATCCGCAGAGCAGTGAGAGCCAGGTGATGACACACGACCAGTGTTTTACCCAGAATACCGCCTTACGAGGGGAGTTACAGTTACAGACCGTTATCGCTTTCACTGCGATCCGGCCCTGAGAGAGGGCCCCACTCCCACAGGATCGTGCAGATCCTTCCTTGTGGCCCTACCAACTCACTCCGAGGCCCTCCAGGCAACTCCTAGGGCATTACCGAGAAACAAGCACCACTGCTTATGTCCAACTGATTTTGAAACTGTGGTCAAATGGGAAGGTTTCTTTTCTTTTTCCTCTTTTACAAAAAGAAATAACATTTTTGTGTCCTTCCAGACACAGTTTTTCACATGCTGTTAGCATACGCTCCCCGAGTGCCGCTTCTGCTGTGTTATACTGAAGGGGGTAAGCCGCGAGCGACATATTTTTAACCTAAATGAAGAGGAGGTTGGAAGGTACTTTGATAGTTTTATTGGGCTCAGATCTTAGCTCTGCCTCTAACTGGGCCTGTGCCCTTTCCCAAGTCCTTCATCGCCTTGGGGTTGAGTTTCCTCGCCTGGGAGGTCGGGGGAAGGACGCAGTGAGCTCTCCCGCTGTAGCTCAGGCAGCTCCGGAGAGCCTCACGGGCAGCCCTCCGCACCGCATCCTCATGGGTTACACACGGTAGAGGAGGCGAAGGTACCTGCCCGTTGAGGGAAGCAACTCCACATCCAGGATGGTCGGCCCCACTGCTCATGACAGACAGGGAGGTCCAGGCCTTGGAACAGTAGTGACCCCGTGACTGAGGATGGACAAGGGAGTAGCCGGCGGGAGGGGGCAGGCGCACAGAAGAGCCTGCCTGCGGACGGGGCCGTGGACTGGAGTGTTTGACGCGTATGCCCAGCGACCAGCGCGGAGCCTGGAACACGGCAGATGCCAACAGTCTAGAACTGACACAACCCAGCCAGATCCAGGCCTAACAAGTGCCTCGTGTGCTGGGATTCCTAGTCTCTGGAGGGTGATACAGCGCAGTGGGCGATGATCACTATCAACCGTGAAACGGCCGAGGCCCAGCCCAGGCGACGGAGAAGGGTGGAAAGTGAAGAACGAGCGGTAGATCTTAGGTGTTCCCACCGCCCACAGAAAGGTCACTGTGCGAGGAGGTGGGTGTGTTAATCAGCTTCCTGCGGTCGTTGTCTCAACGTGTACGTACACAGAGCATCTCGCGTCACACAAGCTCAGTGTATACAGCTGTCGTTTGTCAGTTATTCCTCAACAGAGCTGGAGGGAACAAAAGCAAAGGATGAACACAAAGACCCTCGTGTAGATGCTATGGTAAGACATAGCTTTACAGTTGGTCCCATAGGTAAATTAAATCAGCAGAGGACCTGAGAGAATCCTCTAGACCTCCCCGCACACCCCCGCCCCAGAGGACAGGAAGGGAGCAAACCGCCCCCCAGAAGGTGACGGTGGCCGGGAGCACCGGGTTGGGCGCCCCACGGCTGGACACAGTCCTCTCAGTTCCCGGGCGGATCAGCACGTGCCGTCACCTCCCTGCACCTTGGTGAGGCCACGATCGCACCTGCTCTGAGAACGACGTGGACGAGTCACTGTGCTAACTTTGGTCCCGGGCGGCGTGCCGGGTGCCCATAAAGGCTCCGCAAAGGTTATCTTTACCATCATCACCATCAATAGGGAGAAAACACTGAGGAAAGGAAACAGAGGCAGGACGCGGCGTTTCCTGCCGTCGTCTTCCTGGGCCTCGTTACACATCTGGAGGGGCCTCCTTCCAGTCCAGTGCGGAATACAGACTCTAGAGCAGGGATTGGTCACTTTTGTTCACAGGTGGTAAACCTGACACGTAAGGTGGACTGTACGTGCCGGTGGCACGTGCCCCTCGGCACTGAGATACCAGGGATGAAGTACAGGAAACGGCCCCAGGCCAGAGCTCACTGCCTCCCGGCGCTCCCCCGCCGGCCGGGATGCTGCCCGGTTCTCTGCCTGGATTGTCTCTGGGAGCTGGGGCACCTGGAAGGGGGAGGGGGCGAAGCAGAAGGGGCTCGTCTCTCTTCCTGGTTTGTCTGGGTCCGGCAGCGTGTCCTTCAGGATCGTCAGTCCCGCTCGCCTGAGACTCTGACTGCGCTGCGCTACTTCCGAACTCACCGCTTCCCTAAGCGCGCCGTGCTTCGCTTCGTGAACCCGCCTCCCCCACCCCCGCCCCCCCAAGAGGTGGGTGCTCGCCCTGCATTTAGCAGGAAGGAGCGCTTCCGAGGGCAAGTTCTTGCTTTTGGTCTTTCTGCCCCCAGCACCTTCGGAGAGTCTCACACGTAGCAAACGGTGGTCAGCGCGGGCTGAATGATCAACAGTCACGTTGCCAGGGAATGCGGTCCTTTTCCAGCCAACGCGAGCGTAGCACGTCTGCACGTGTGTACAGGCACACCTCGTTTGATTGGACTTCGCAGATACTGAATTTCTTACAAACTGAGGGGTTGTGGCCGCCCTGCGTCGAGCAAGTCTGTTGGCACCATTTTTCCAACATTTGCTCACTTCACGTCTCCGTGCCACATTTTGGTAATTCTCACAGTATTTCAAATTTCTATTATTTATTTATTTTTAAAATTTATTTATGTTTTGGCTGCGTTGGGTCTTGGCTGCTGAGCGCGGGCTTTCTCAAGTGAGCGGGGGCTGCTCTTCGTTGCGGTGCGCGGGCTTCTCATCACGGTGGCTTCTCTTGTTGTGGAGCACGGGCTTTAGGCGCGCGGGCTTCAGTAGTTGTGGCTCGCAGGCTCAGTAGTTGTGGCTCGCAGGCTCTAGAGCACAGGCTCAGTAGTTGTGGCGCACGGGCTTAGTTGCTCCTCAGCATGTGGGATCTTCCCGGACCAGGGCTCGAACCCGTGTCCCCTGCGTTGGCCAGTGCCAGCAGGGAAGCCCAAATTTTTATTATCTTTTTATGGCGATAAGTGATCTTTGGTGTTACAATTGCGAGGTGTGCCTGTATTTGCCCCTGAGTCCCCCAGCGAGAACGTCCCACACACGGAGTTTGCGGAGGGGCAGGAGGAAGGTACATGAAGGCAGCGGGTCACCGGGAGAATTGGCGTGTTCCTGCCCCGGGCCGGGGGTCCGGGTTGGAGAGTCTGTACTCGCCCGGGAAGCAGTGCCGGCTCCAGCCTTTGGGAAGCCACCATCGGGGCAGGGCTCAGAAAGGGAAGAGGGGCCGGGAGAGAGCGAGCAAAGCAGAAGCTCCCGACCCCAGAGACAGCCTGGCGCCAGCCCCAAACAGCAGAGGAAAGGCGTCCGGGCCCCTCACCTTGAAAAGCTCGTGGGTCAGCAGTGAGCACTGTCGGCCAGGCCCCTCCCGCGCGCAGCGCTCGGGCAAGCGGCCACGCAAAGGAAGCGGAGGAGTGGAGGGCACGGCCCCCAGAAGGACTCTGCCTGCAGAGGTCCGCGCTCTCGGTGCTTTAGGGCAGGCCAGACCCTGGCTCTGCGGCTCTCCCAGCTGAAGCGCACACGTCTGCACCGCGTTTAGCTTTGGGTCTGCAGGCAGAGGCGGAAGGACACCTGTACCTTGTATGTTGCTGCCACGGCACATCCCCCAGGGAAGGACGGTACAGAGTGGGTGCAGAGTGAGCAGGTGGGCTTTCCCTTGCCTGTTGTAACCCAAGAATAGGAAACTGGAATCTGAAAAGGGTTGGCAACAGATGGGAGTGGAAAAGCCTCGAACTTTCCAGTTTCTTATTGCAATAAGAACTTGATCGTTTCTTATTGCAGTCACACCGGAACTGCAGCTTCCCCTTGGGTGCAGTTCAGATTTTGACTTTCCAAAATACAATGCTTTTAAATTAAAAGAAAAGGAGCTTTGGCTCTCATTTGCATAAAAGGCATACATGTGTACACAGGTGTTCTCACGCGCGCACACACACACACAGACACCCTAGTTAACTGGGGAGAAGCAGGAAAGCAGTGAGAAGATCCTAATTGTGATCCAACCATGCATTTTAAAAAGCATTGCACCTATTTAGATGGTACTTCTTAGAGCGAATATCTGGCTTTTAAAAGTTTTGATAAACGTGAACACTTAAAGACTCCTGGGAAATGAGAATATTCCTTTCAACTTGGGCTTGCGTGGTTATAAATAGGAAGGCCTCTTCTAATCTCGGAATCTTAAAAAGAAAACCTTGATGTTGTTACGTGATTACCTAAAGGAATGCCTTCCTCTTCGGCCCGGAAGGATATTTTTAAGAGAATGTTAAGCTTGTGACAGGAATTATTGATACCTTTGGAATTAATTCCATTCTCCAGTGACTCAGGTTTGCTTCAAGTCATTACCTGGGAATTAGCCTGGGACTGCATGACGCCAGTCCCACACTGTTCAAAGTGCAGCATAACTTCGCGAAAGAATGAAAAAACGAGGATGTGCTTTTGTGCATTATTCTTATCGTGATGAATGATGCTTGTTTTCCTCTCCACTTTAATTAGAATGTTTCTACATTTGCCAAAGAAAATGTTGGAATGGAGACAAAAACCTGAAATTATAGGAACAGGGCTTGATGTAATAGCTTATTTATAAAGGAAACACAACTTGTTTGGTATTTTATTGAAACAGGAAGTTCAGAACCTCGGCACATACAAGTACAACAAATTCTCAGGTGCTCGTTGAGTCATCTGTTGTTGGAAATAGTCTCCTGGTAGTTTTCCCCTGGATTTACTTTTTATCTTCATTTTGGTATTTTTTAAGCAGTGGGACTGGATGGGTATAGGAAATTGCATAGAGATTCAATTAGAGATTGTATACTTTAAAAAAAATATATCCGCTATCAAGACTAAGTAAATAAAGCAGGGGGGAATTCTCTCCTTTATACATTTGTATATATGCATTTTTGGTAGCTACCTATGTACAACATAAGGGAAAACAAAGTGAAACAAACATTTACCTCAATGCTACTGCTATTTCAAAAGCAGCCCTTGGTCAGGGGAATGGATTTGAGATGAATAAAGACGAAAAGCATTGTGGATTCATGTTCTATTTGCTATTGTTTAGTAAACATTTAATAGCAGAAGCTAGATAGCAATTTGATTCCTAGTATTAAAACCTTATAGGAGGGCTTCCCTGGTGGCGCAGTGGTTGAGAATCTGCCTGCCAATGCAGGGGACACGGGTTCGAGCCCTGGTCTGGGAAGATCCCACATGCCGTGGAGCAGCTGGGCCTGTGAGCCACAACTACTGAGCCTGCACATCTGGAACCTGTGCTCCGCAACAAGAGAGGCCGCGACAGTGAGAGGCCCGCGCACCGCGTTGAAGAGTGGCCCCCGCTTGCCACAACTAGAGAAAGCCCTCGCACAGAAACGAAGACCCAACACAGCCAAAAATAAATTAAAAAAAAAAAAAAAAAAAACACCTTATAGGAATGACTTGAGCTGAGTTTGTGTCGACACAGAAATCTTTAGGTTTAATTTCCCACCCTTTTCTGAAAGATCAGGCCGGGATGGTGTTTTAAAACATGTAGAAGCTGCAGCCACCCTGGCAAGAGCTCAGCTTTATGAAGACTCGCTGGTGCACTGACAAGCCAGGTGCTGCTTCCAGGGGAACTTCGCAAGGAGTGCAGGGCGGGTTCCCCGGAGAATGCCTGGGAGTCAGGATTCCTGCCGGTGATCCCCAGTCCTTCTCTAACTTGTGTGGCCTGGGCCTCAGCCCTCTGCTAAATTCGGACAGTTACAGATGCGCTGTCCATTCAAAGACACCTCAGAAAGATGCAGAGACACAGTGGGACAGGGGGCTTTGAAAAGGGGCAGGTGCTAACCAAGTGGTACCCCTCCTAGAAGCAGCTGTGCCGCTCCTCTTTTTGTTTTTAACTAAGACTCTTTTTAAGAGCAATTTTAGGTTCAGAGCAAAATTGAGGGGAAGGTACAGAGGTTTCCCATACACCCCCTGTCCCCATACACACACAGACTCCCCCTGTTAACAGCATCCCCACCAGATGGTACATTGGTTACAACTGATGGCCCTCCATTGACACATCTCATCCCCCAGAGCCCATAGTTCACATTAGGGTTTGCTCTTGGTGTTGTACATCCTATGGGTTTGGATACGTGTATCCATCATTATAGTATCGTGCAGAGTAGTTTCACTTCCCTAAAAACCTCTGTGCTCCACCTATTCACTCCCCTACCAACTCCTGGAAACCCCTGATCTTTTCACTCTCTCCATAGTTTTGCATTTCCAAAATATCACAGAGCTGGAATCATACAGTATATAGCCTTTTCACATTGGCTTCCTTCACACAGAAGTATGCATTTAAGGTTCTTCCGTGTCTTCTCATGGCGTGATAGCACATTTATTTTTAGTGCTGGATAATATTCCATTGTGTGGAGGTACCCCAGTTTACTTATCCACTCACCACTGAAGGATATTATGGCTTCCAAATTTTGGCGATTATGAACGCAGCTGCTACAAGCATTCGTGTGCAGGTTTTTGCGTGGACATAAGTTTTCCATTCCTTTGGATCAATACCGAGGCGTGTGATTGCTGGACTGGACAGTAAGAGTGTGTTTAGTTTGATGAGAAACCAGCAAACTGTCTCTCAAAGTGACTGCACCATTTCACGTTCCCACCAGCAGTGAGTGAGAGTTCCTGTTGCCCCGTACCCCTGTCAGCATTTGGTGACAAGGATTTGCCTGGATTTCGGTCATGCGAATGGGCATGCAGTGCTACCTCACTGTTGTTTTAGTTGCATTTTTCTGATGACACACCATGCGGAGCATCTTTTCATACGCTCCTTTGCCATCTGAGGACCATCTTTGATGGGGTGTCTGTTAAGGTCTTTGGCTCGCCTTCCAACCCAGGCAGTACCTCCTTTTGAAGTCTGCAAGCCTGCCGCCTTGGGCACGTTTACGAGACCGCAGCATCGTGGACATCACCCTGACGTGCACATCCTGCTTGCACTGAGCGGGACCTCAAAGCCTCCGTCCCGCAGGAAGGTCTGGGCTTGCAATGTCTCACCTCCTGCTTTTACACTCGCCTGACACTAAATGTGACAAGGCAGAAACTTTATGGTTCTGCGTGGAAAGACTTCTTTTGGTTAGGTGGGTTTTTTTTCCTTCATTGACTGAATAACACTGAACAAAACAATATTACTATGAAATGAAAGTAATACACCCCTCTGAGTTTGTATAAATACAGTTTTTTTTTTTCTTTTTAACATTGTTTGGATCGATAAAGGATGCAAGAGATACATAAGATAATTCCAAAAATGCTGTGAGGCAATGTGGAAAGGTCTGGAAGCCCACCCCACCCCCAAGATGCTTTTTGGTTGCTTTTACAGCTACAGACCCCCCACCTAAAGGTGGGTGTGTTGCTAAGACTTAATCTCCACCTTGGCTACACTGCTAAACAGAGGCATCACCTGGAAAAAGTGCAGCACGGTGCTTGTTAACACAGTTGGATGAGCAAACCTTGAGGTGAGCGAAAAGCAGGGAGTGTCAGTCCGTAAATGCTGAATGCGCCCACGCAGAGAGAGAGAAAATGGCCATTAAGAGGTGACGAGGAAGAGACGTGGACTTGCGTCCCCCGGGAAGGAGGGGCTCCCGGAACTGCATCTGTAGCCCTGCAAGCCACACACACCAGAAACCCGGGAGTCGTCTTTAACCCCCGGGGGCTGCAGGGCACGCCAGCTGTGTCTTCCAGACGCCTTCTCCCTCCACTTCCGCTGTCGCTGCTTTCTGTCCATATAGATGCGTCTCTGGAAAACACAGATCTCGTCATGTTACATTTCAGGTGACTTACCTTTGCCTGCAAGATCAAGTTCAAACTCTGCAACAAGGCATTCAAGACCTTTCCCAACACTTGTTCTCAGCCCACCTTCCCACCATCCGTTGCCTCCCTGCCCCTCAATGCCAGCTGGCTACCCGGGACCCACTACCATGCCTGACACCAAGCTGTGTGTGTCCGTCTCTCCCCTGCCAGGCCACACCATCAGCATCCCCCATCACACCACACGCACGCACACGCACACACGCGCACACACATCCTTTTCCTAATTATCCTGGGACAAGCCTTTCTGGGAAGCAGTCCCCAGACCTTCCAGGAAAAATTAATTTCACCCTCTATTATGGTTTTACAGTATTGTTTTCATATCACCGGTATAAATACTATAGTATAAAAAGGATAATTCGTATATAATTAATTAATTAATTATAATTAATTGTTTATGTATGTCTCTTACTGCTAGATTATGAGCTTCTTGAAAGCAAGGTCCACATATTTGCTTTCTTTTTTTTAATCCCCTGCATCATATGTTGAAGACACCTATAATATCTTGGGTTAAAACAATCCGATTGGAAGGGGGTGACATGGCAGTGGGTGCTATACGGGTCGAGGTCTGGAAGGCCAGTCTCCTTGAGCAGAGAGATTCAGGACAGGTGCTTGTTGGGAAGGATGGAAGGTCTCCAGGGGCCACATGGTAGAGGCCTGAAGACCAAACCAAGGTCGCTGCCAAGGTCCTTATACTTTTATCTGCAGCGTTTGGAGCCAGAGAGGAACGTGGTCTCCACAGTTTTTGTGAGGATTTCTGGGCAGTGGAGTGAAGGCAGATGAAGTTAGATCTGAGAGCCCTGATGGGAGGTGGCCTGACAGCCACGTGTCATGTGAAACCATGATCTAGATGGTGGCCCTGCAAAGGGGATGAAGAGCGCCAGGGAGCTGGGGAGAATGGCCGGGAGGGCGGGAGTTGGGGGAGGAGGGCCGGGCTTACGCGCGCGCCAGTGGGAAGGCTCCCCTGCCTGTCTGCTTCCTTTCCTGAAGGCACAGCGAATTCCTGGGCCGCCTTTGTTGTGAGCTCGTTTGTTGTTTACAGCCTCCAGGTATTTGTAGACAGATCTTATCTCCCTCCCTCTTAGTCACCACTTGGCCCAACTCTGCCCCTGGGGCTGACCTCTCACTACCCTCTCGAGGAGACTTGTTTGTGCTGTTGGAATCTATTCCATTTTGATTATTTTAAGACAAGCGGTAAGCTAAATATGGCCCAGCAAGCATGGTCTTGAAGTAAAAAAATAAATCTTATGCGTGTATATGTTTGTATATATTTGTGTGTATCGAGTGTGTATATGTTTATGCGTGTATATGTTTGTATATATTTGTGTGTGTCGAGTGTGTATATGTTTATGCGTGTATATGTTTGTATATATTTGTGTGTGTCGAGTGTGTATATGTTTATGCGTGTATATGTTTGTATATATTTGTGTGTGTCGAGTGTGTATATGTTTATGCGTGTATATGTTTGTATATATTTGTGTGTATCGAGTGTGTATATGTTTGTATATATTTGTGTGTATCGAGTGTGTATATGTTTATGCGTGTATATATATTTGTGTGTATCGAGTGTGTATATGTTTATGCGTGTATATGTTTATATATATTTGTGTGTATCGAGTGTGTTATAAGCCGAGGCAGCTGTGGCACTTCCCAAGCAATAGCCTGCAGCCTGTGTTCTCCCAGTTTCCCCGGGAATGACTTCACTCTACATTTTTTTTTAAAGGAAGAAAAATCAGAAAGTGATAAGTGCCTACTGCCTCCTGATTCTCCTTTAGGATACGCCTGTTTCTGTGAGGTCTTGGGGTTTATAGGACTGTGCTTATTTTCATGATCCCATTAATATGTTTGCTTATCAAGAGGGCCAGCTCTGTTTTGTCACCAAATTTCTCATCCTTCTTCTTATTTTTTCCCTCCTCTTCCCCGTTCCATGTCTGGTCTCTAGTGAGGTTTCCATACCTTACACTTTCGTCAAAAAATACTGGTTGAAAACACTTCTAGAAAACAATGTAGGAGAAAATCTTCATGACCTTTGGGTTGTGTATTTCTTGGGACACAAACCCAATCACAAGCACTGACCATAAAAGGAAAATTGATAAGTTGGACTTCATGAAAATGAGAAGTTATGTTCTTTGAAAGACACCATTCAGAAAATGAAAAGGCAAGCTCCAGACAGGGAAGAAACATTCATAGTCCATGTTTTTGAAAAGGAACTTGAATTCAGAATGTATAAAGAATTCTTAAAGCCTATCCAATTTCTTAAAAATGGGCAAGCTGTAAGAACAGAACCTCACAAAAGAAGTTATATCCATGACAAAGAAAGCACATGAAAAGATGCTGAACATTATCGGTCATCTGGGAAATGCAAATTAAAACCACAGTGAGCTATGGCCACACTCACCCACTACGGACAAATTAACGCCAAAACTAAAATGCCAAGTTACAGCGAAGACGCAGAGCAACTAGAACTCATACTTTGCTGACAGGAGCGTAAAACACTGTAGAGAACTGTTCAGCAGTTTCCTACTAAAGTTCAATGTATACCTAGCAAATGACCCAGGAATTTCACTTCTAGGTATTTACCCAAGAGAAAGGAAAGCATCTGTCAACAAAAAGATTTGTAACTGTTCATAGCAGCCTTATTCATAATATCTAATAGCTGGAAAAACCCAGATGTCCATCAGCTGGTGAATGCATGAAAACTATGGTATGTTCATCCAACAGCACAACAATAAATACGACCGTAAAAAGGAGCAAACAGCAACGTAGCTGAATCTCAAACACTTGTGCCGAGCCAGCGAAGGCGGTCACAGCGCGTGGGCCGTGTCCTTCCCTTTCCGTGACCTTCAAGGACAGGCCACACTAGTCCGCTGGCCCGTGGTGGTCCAGGGATGGGGGCAGCAAGGAATGCAAAGGGACACAGGGGACATTGGGGATGACGCGAACACGCCCACCCTGATGGAGCTGTGATTGCATGGGTGTGTACGCCTGTCAAAAGCATCAGACTCTGTGCGTCCAAGCTGGGAACATTTTATCCTTTGTAAATTATACCTCAATAGAGTCCATTTTAAAAAAGCTAATCATAAAAGAATAAATTAAGCACGTACGCATTGCCAGAAAATGAGACCGTTGGTGGTTTACGCGTTCACGTGAATTTAAGGCAGCATGTGCCCTGTGCCAGGGACGTTTGCATTGTGAGATGTAATTGATGGTGAAGACGTCGGCGGGGGGGGGGGGGGGGGGGGGGGTGGGCGTGGAAGCATCTCCCACCTTCAGTAAGTTACATAGATATGACTTATTTACAAGGTTGGGCTGGGTTTCCAACAAACAGATGGGAAGTAGGCTGCCGGTAACTCTGAACCCGTCCCGAGTCACTCTCCTTCCTGAACTTGGCGCAGTCACTATTACGTATGCAGGTGATTCTGCTGGACACTAAAAGCAGGGTGATAAGGTATTCGTATTCAATCTCCATTAAAGTCAGTGGGCTTTTTGTAATGATTGGGCTGGAGACCTGGGCGTCCTGGTCCTTGGACCGGCCCCCCAGCTCAGCCGTCCCCACTGCCTGCCTCTGCAGCCGCACACGCAGTGGCAGGCGCCACAGGCATCGCATGGCTGCCATACTGTGCTTCCCAGTGACAGCTCTTCCCAAGGCCAGCGGATGTGTGCGCCCACTAGCCCGCAGTGTTTTAGCCAAAAGCAAAGCCTTTGAAAGAGGAGCCAGAAACAAGACCGTTCAAATCTGGTCTGTGTAGGGACTCCAGTACCCAAGTGATGAATTTAAGGGAAAAAAAATAATTCTGTAATAAACCTCCAGGACTATTAGCTTGAGTGGGTTACAGTACGATGGAACGTTCCAGTGAGCACCTGAATTCCCCAGCACATTTTTGTAATCCGGACAGAACTTCTGAGAATTATAAACTTAAGTGCAGTAGAAGCTTTTGGAATTAGCTGGGGGATGAAATGAGTCGCTATAAGTACAAAGGAGTAACAGCAAAGAAGTCGATCAGAAGGAACCATCGAATCCAAAACAGCCACACGAGAGAGAATTAGGAACTTATCCGGCACCATCGCCCCACGTTATAGGTGAGAACTAAGCCTGGAAAAGTCGTTCCACCAGCTGCAGCCCCTTGTACTGTTTCCTGGAAAGCCGATCACTCCTTGTCATGCTTACGCCCCCCCCCCGTAAGGAATGCAGGGTCAGGTGAAGCGTCGGGATCATGACCCTGCGGCCGGCTGTGAGCAGAGAACCAGAAGGAAGCCCGGCCTCCCGGCACCCAGCCCCCCGTTCTTCCTGGGCTCCTAAAATCTAGAACCATCATCATGTTTGGGACATTTGTTATCCCTTTTTCCAACTGTTGACATCCTGAAGGGATCTCTCCTTCCTGTGAGTTTCTCAGTTGCCCTTCTTCTCCTCCCTCCCTAGGCCCCTACGCCACTGGGGCTTCACATCCATTGAAGAAGAACTTGTTTAGCCCAGGGATAATTGTTTTGAAACTTAAGAGCAGGGGGCCCCTGGCCTTTTGCTGTGACTTGTTCCCAGAAACCACATAACAAGGCAGATCATCAGAAAGATGTTACGCCCGTGTTGCATTTCTGACCAGAGACTCAGCAGCAAATAAATCACAGATGTGAACAATGCTTAAACCCCCGGCATAACGCAGCAAACCCCTAGTATCTTCTGAAACAATCCTCTTATGCTTTGAGCAGCTGGACCGCGCCTGCTGGCCTCTGAAGGGAGACGTTTGCCTTCCACGTTGTGTCTTGGAAGGGAAAGGGTCTGTGGACACTGGCCTGTGCCGTCATTCGAAGGATATAGAGAAGTCGTGTTTCATTTTTAAGCATTGGGAATTAAATTGTTTCCATAAAATAAAAAATGTTAATTTGCTTTGTAAAAAAATAAATCTAGATTGGTAAGTTTTATTTTAATAGGAAAAAATGTGTAAGCAAGGTTTTAAATATTTGGTAAGTTCACTGGTGCCTGTCGGCAGCCCACAAATTGCTAAATCCAATAGCACTCCAAGATTCTGGAAGCTGCTATATTCTCTCATACTCTGAAGAATATGCCTGATGGTAAGCATAAGGAAAGATAGGTTTTTGAAGCCTGCAAATGACAAAGTTCTTTCATTTATCTGTATGTGGAATAAAATACCTAAAGCATCTAGCAACCCTCAAAGAAGAGGGGAAGGGACCTTTTGAGAAAACAAATCCATCTCAACTCAAACCTGCAAACTCACAATAGTGGATTTTAAAGTGAACTAAGAATGAATGGCGGATATAAGTTGACCTAAAAATAAAATTCACAGTAGGTCATTTCATAAATCTCAATCCAAAATATGGCTTTGAATAAAAGCTTCATTAAAACACCCGACCTGCGTCAGGTGCCACGGTCGCTTTCTATGAAAACGCCATGGTGCTCTAGTTAGAGGACTTCCCTAGTCAGACGGCCAGTGATGGTCAACCCCAGGGAGGGGACAGAAGCAAACGCCTCTTCTGTCCCCACAGGGAGCGGCGGCATGGAACGCAGCTACCTCGGGGGGGGGAGAAAACGTGGAGACCAAAACAAACCCCAAAAAAGGACTGACAGCCATGGGAAACCAGGAGGCCCATGTCACAAAGCTGGGTCCCGTCCAGGATGCGCTTGGCAGGGAAGCAACCAAGCATGCCCGCGAGAAGCTGGGCTTCGGCCGGGCTCTGGACGAGGAGGGCCAGCCAGGTGGATACCAGCCCTGGTCGGGCAGTCCCGGGAGGTGAGGGCTGGCCAGAGCTGCAGGGAGGGCGGGCCTACCTGCCAGGCTGGGGCAGCAGCTCAGAGCCCTGGACCCCTGACCGACCAGCCCCAGACCGTGCCTGCTGCCGGGAGAGAGCCTGGCTCCTGGGCCTGAGGACGCCTGGGCAGGAGAGGAAGGACGACCCAGAGAGAACACCCCAGCGAGAGCGGAGGACGGAGCTCTGCAGAAGGAAGCTCATCTCTGAGCGGGTGCTGATTTGCCTTGGAATGGACATCGCACTGGCTGAACTGATTTAATGTCAGGATTTCTCCCCCCTCCTCCTTCAAGCTTTTTGAGTCATGGACCGTATTTTATTCCTCTTTGAGCGATGGAGCAATGTAGGGCGACTAGTGCCCACTTGCTACGCATTTAGTGCAGATGCCTTCTTGGCCTGTGGCCGCTGGAACTGCACACGGGCCCGTCCAGGGTGAAGCCGCCCACTCTGCAGAGCCTCTAGGATTATAATACGGTGGTTCTCACCCATTAGGATCACCTGGGGGGGGTGTTTTTTTTTCTCCAACTCCTGCTACCCAGGCCACAGCTCTTTAGTGAAATCAGAATGTCTGGATTGGGACCCGGGCACTGGTATTTTTAAAACTCCCCAGGTGGTCTGTAGGATGCAGGCCAGTTTAAGAACCAGGGTTATGATCCTGTCTCAGCCTAGCAGCCCACCAGAGTCACCCAGGGGGCTTTAAAACTTCCTGAGGCCAAGGCCTCCACCCGCCAGGTGCTCTGACCTGATTGCCATGGGGTGAAGCCCTTGCAGTAGTATTTTAAAGCTCCCCACGTGATGCTACCACGCAGCCCGAGTTAGACTGCCCCGTACAATCAAGACCTACAGAGCCCTGCCCGCGGGGTTGGTTTTTCAGCCCTTTCCAAAATTTTGCCAAGAACCCCCAACTTTAAATTACACTATGGACTTGCTCTAGTGTTTTTATAAGTTTGCAAATTTCTTGCCAACTACCTGACAAGTTTTAAAGGATCAAATTAAGATGTTCTACAAAGCCAAGGAGTTATTTCCATGTGTATTTTATCATGATTTTTTTTCTTTTAAATGAGCGTTAGAGCAATGAAAAGCAATTCAGAACCAAGTACAGCTTGAAAGCCGATGTGGTCGCCACTAAAGCGTGTGGAGCAGGCCCGGGGCAGCCAGCCCTCAGACACGGGAGGGAAAGAACCCACCGTGTTCCAAGCTTTGACCTATTTCTTGCAGTTGTTGAAAACTATGAGGCATGAAATCCAGATTTATGACTTTTTAAAAAGTTAGTTGTGGATTCCCTAGACGATTATGTTCCCATCACTTATGTAGCTTTTAAAACTCAAATGACGCTTTGAAAAAATCCAAGTTTGGCATGCGCCGAGCTCCAGTGTCGGTCGTCTTAATTCAGTAAAAGTGAGGGGGAAATGCCTCTGCCTTTGCTTAAACCACGGTTTGTTGTGAGGGGCAGACAGGAAGGCTCATTCGTGTGTAACTCTGGGGAAAGCTAAGCCGGGGTGATTCTCCTTGGGCACTTTATTTCTCGGTCTGCATAAAATGAGAATTTGAGGAAAATGTCTTAGGAAAGTGGAGCCTTCACGCTGGGTGTGCCTTTCCTTTCATCTTTTCGGATTTTATGTTTACTGGGAGTTTCACAACCGAGAGATGTCACCCGTCTCTGCCAGGGCCAGGTGCGCCAACACCAAGGGTTACTGAATATGCCTCTCCTCTATCCTCATCTCTCTTTTGTTTGTTTGTTTGTTTGTTTTGGTTTTTTTGTTTAAATTCTTCGGAATTTCTCTCAACTGTTTTTCTAAAACATCGTAGTGTGAAAACCTCTGCTGATTGCGTATCAGCTATATCTCAGTAAAGCTGGAAAAGGATAGAAAATAATGCTAAAATTTCAAAAACCAACGGAGATTTATAGAAACCATACTGCATGCCTGGCAACACACGCTTCTGCCCGAGGCTTTTTCTGCCAAGAACCCTGGATTCCTGAAGGCATTCGCGCCGTTTTTACTGGTCTTCAGTCTCCTTGCTTGGTGGTGCTCTGATCTCCCCGTTGCCACACTGTTACAGCTGCCTGCTTCCACTTCTCCCAAATCGACGCAGACGTGAGGGTGACTAGCCACCAGGTCGTCTCACCCCACCGATAGGAACTGCACCTGTCCCCAGTCAGACGTGGGGAATCGCGTGCACAGGGCGTGGCAGCCGTCTCACGTGCAGACTGCGTTCTCCGCCATGCGCTCAGCACGTTGGGCAACGCGAGGTTCCTTAAGGACATGGATCTTGTTCTAACCCCCCGGGGGTGCTGTGATTTTCTTGGAGCGCAGGCTCCAAGCCCCAGTTGCCTCCGTCTCTCTCACAGCACCCCGGGCAGCTCCCTGCCCCGCCCTTGCGCTGTGCGGGCCCGTCGGGTACCAGGCACTCTCTCAGGCTCCTGTGTGACGGTGAGAAGGGCAAGGACAGAGACGTCACCTGGCCTCGGGATGAGAAGCTGGGACTCCGCGTGCGATCTTCGTAAATCCCAATCCCGCGTTAGCGAGGAAATCAAGCTCCAGGTTGGACTAGGGAAATTTCATGATTTCCGACTTATCTGAAAGACTAAGATGGCTCTAGAATAGAAGACCTGAGCATCCTCAGATAATTCCTATCACAAGGACTGATAGGTGTGAAACGACGGCCCTACTCTGGGCTTCCGAGGTTGCTGGTCCTCCCTGGGTGGTGCAGGGGTGTCATTTAAAGCAGTACATGGTGCGGCAAAGGGCATTCATGCAGTGAAGAACTCTGTGTCTGTTACGACGCGTTTGGTTTGGATGTCCGTCCCTCCACCTGCCGGCGCGGCACCTTGGCCACGTTCCTCAGAACCCCAGTTTTCCGACTGTGGAATGTGGCTAATGATGGTCTCTGCCTCACAGGATTTTTGTAGCAATTAAAATGGGATGCTTTGCGGGACACAGCTGGAATAGTTTAACAAATGTGCTGTATGTAAATGCTCAGCAAATGTGGATTACCATTTAATATCTCAGTTGTCCGTTTGAACAACCGCTGCCTCCCTAATCTCCACGAACGGGACCACTAGCCGGCCAGTTATGCCCACCAAACTCCTAGGCATCCTGCTCCCGGGGACACACCATCCAGAGAGGAAGCAGGGCCTGAACTAAGGTGGTAGAGCGACAGCTGGCGTTTGTTAGCAGCTCCTTGGGAGCCAGGCGTTGTGCTGGCTCGACTTCCACCCTGCCTTCCAGCATTTCTGCTAGGTAGACAGGATGACCATTTACACTGGTAGAAGCTGAGACTTCAGAGATTTCAGGTCTCACGCGAGGCCACTCGAGAGCCTCACTGGCAGCCGGTTCTTCCTGGAGCCCGGCCTGCTCTGGCCTCCCCGTGTCCCTTGGCCTCCGGGGACAGGCACTGCACGGAGGTGACACAGGAGTTGTTGCAGGTAGAGAGAGAAATCAGAGGTGTTCCTGAAGTCTTAAGACTGAGTGACTGAGTAAGAGAAACAGGAACGGAAGGAAGATGACTTATATGGGGGAGGCGTTACGTTAGACGTCCGCAGACTTGTGCAACAGAGCCTGGGGATGTGTCCCACAGAAGTGAGTTCGTAGCAAAGCTGTCGCCTCGTGGCTAGTTTTATAGCTTCAGCTTCCAAGTGGCATCTCACACACAAAAAACAAAATGTGCCCCTGCAGCATTATAAATACATACACATGTACCTATACACACGTACACACACACACACACACACACACGCATGGCCACCAGTAAGCTACAAGGTACCTGGGCTGTGTCATCTGAAAGTAAGAGCTGACGCCCATTCATTCATGCAGCTGGTCATTGAGAGCCTCCCCTGGGCCAGGCACCTCGCCTGGAGTGACAGGTACGCGCATCCTGGGGGAGCTGGAGGGGGAGCAGTGTGGCCCCGAGGGCCGGTGGATGGTCCAGCAGCTCCATACCTGTTAGCTTTGTGACCCCAGGCAACTTACTTTCTCTCCACGTCTTCGGTTTCTCGTATAGAAAATGAGGAATAATAATAATATCTACCTCATCACATTTTTATGAGGATCGAAAGTATTTTTTTTATTGGAGTATAGTTGATTTACAATGTTGTATTAGTTTCAGGTGCACAGCAAAGTGATTCAGTTATACATTCTTTTTTAGATTCTTTTCTTATTATAGGTTATCACAAGATATTGAGTAGAGTTCCCTGTGCTGTACAGTAGGTCCTGGTTGTGTACCTATTTTATATATAGCAGTGTGTATATGTTAATCCCAACCTCCTAATTTATCCTCCCCCTTTCCCCTTTGGTAACCGTAAGTTTGTTTTCTATGACTGTGAGTCTATTTCTGTTTTGTAAATAAGTTCATTTGTATCATTTTTTTAGATGCCACATATAAGTGATATCATATGATATTTGTCTTTCTCTGTCTGACTTCACTTAGTATGATAATCTCTAGGTCCATCCATGTTGCTGCAAATGGCATTATTTCATTCTTTTTTATGGCTACTATTCCCTTGTATATATGTACATCTTCTTTATCCATTCATCTGTCGATGGACACTTAGCTTGTTTCCATGTCTATTTACATGGCTATTTTAAATAGTGATGCAGTGAACACTGGGTGCATGTTATCTTTTCAAACTAGAGTCTTCTCCAGATATAAGCCCAGGAGTGGGATTTCTGGGTCAGATGGTAGCTCTATTTTTAGTCTTTTAAGGAACCCCCATACTGTTCTCCATAGTGGCTGTATCAATTTACATTCCCACCAGCAGTGTAGGAGGGTTCCCTTTTCTCCACAGCCTCTCCAGCATTTATGATTTGTAGCCTTTTTTGTTTGTTTGTTTGTTTGTTTGTTTTTTTGCAGTACACAGGGCTCTCACTGCTGTGGCCTCTCCCGTTGCAGAGCACAGGCTCTGGACGTGCAGGCTCAGCGGCCACGGCTCACAGGCCCAGCCGCTCCGCAGCATGTGGGACCCTCCCGAACCGGGGCACGAACCCGTGTCCCCTGCATCAGCAGGCGGACTCTCAACCACTGCGCCACCAGGGAAGCCCTGTAGCCTTTTTAATGATGGCCATTCTGATCAGTGTGAGGTGATACCTCTTTGTAGTTTTGATTTGCATTTCTCTAATAATTAGCGACATTGAGCATCTTTTCATGTGCCTGTTGGCTATCTGTATGTGTTCTAAAAGTTAGTATTTATAAGACATTTAGGACAGAGCAGCGTGTTTAAAGGCCCCGTGGCCAGAAGGAGGCTGGCAGGAGACTGGTGTGACGGAACAGAGGCGGGGCGGAGGGTGGAGATTCAGCTGCAGGTAGAAGTAGGGGCTGGTGCATGGAAAGCATTTAGGAGTTTTGGGTTTTGCTCCAAGTAATAGGAAGCTGTTGGAGGGTTTGAGAGAGAGAGAGAGAGGGAAGGAGGGAGTGTGTGTGTGTGTGTGTGTGTACACAGCGTGTTGAGCAAAAGAAGCCAGAAACAAAAGTGTGTGCGCCACATGCGTCCACTGTTGTGGTCGCGTCGCAGACGGGAAGCATCCATGATGACAGGGCTCAGAACAGAGGTTACGCCAGTGGAGGCAGCAGGGGCAGAGTTCTCTGCGGTGGGCACGGGGCAGCCTCCTGAGGCCTGGAGACCACCACCTTGGTGGCCGTGGTTAAACAGGTAGATGCGTACATAAAAACTTAGGCTGTGACTTAAGATTAGTGTACTTTGTGGACTTAACTGTATGCATTGAATACCTCAGTTTTAAAAAAGAAAACTGGTGAGTGACAAGGATGCAGGGGTGCATGCCTGACCCAGCTCGTGGGCTATTTCAGTCACCTGGAACAGAAATTATTGAAGCTCTACTAGGATGCTCATGGTGGTGGTGAAGACGAATGATGGGACTTGGAATGCTACAACCCACAAGGCTTGTGATGAGCTGGATACAGAAAGTGAGGGGATGAGAGAGGTCCAGGACGGCTCCTGGTTCCGTCCCCTGAGATTCTGAAAGCCGTGGGATGTAACTATCACGAACGCTGCTTGCCTGGGTTAGACTCCAAGGCTCCTTCACTTCCTAATAGTGTGACCCTGTACCCTCTGCACCTCATTTTCATCTGTGAACTGGAAACAGTGACGAGGCCTCACTGAGCTCATTCACATCAAGCGCTTGGAGGGGCTGCGCACAGTAGGCTCTGAGTAACTGTTAGCTGTTATCTGATGGGACCGGGCTGGGGAATGAAGACCTGAGTTAAGTTAGGTTTGACGTGTGCAGTGTATAGCGCCTGTAAGTCATCCAGAGAGAGAGTTGGGTGGGGGCGCTGCTCTGGTCCCAGAGCTCAGGGAAGGTCAGCAGCGAGGACAGAAGTGAATCACTGGCCATCTGTTGCCAGGAGAGCTCTAACCGCCTGGGCTGTGAGCCGTCCTCGGGACCTAATGGCCCGGTGGGGAGGACAAGCCCAGACAGGGGACGAGCCCAGGGAGAAAACCAGGGGTGACGGGTCCCAGGGCCAAGGGGACATGACACGAGGTTCAGAGCAGGGCGGGGACGTCTCCAAGTGTCGAAAGCTGCTGAGAATCCAGCCAGGGTGAAGGCATCTTCTGCCAGACACTCTTCTGAGCACCTTAACTCCATGGCCGTGGGCTCCTGTTCCCACCCCCGGGCAGCCCTGGAGTCGCCCAGGCTGCACAGACTGAAGCTCAGGGTCGAGGCTTCGGTGGCAGAGAAGGATCTGATGGGGGTGGGGGTGGGGATGTCCTTGTTTTATCCCCGTCGTCTTCCTCCCCCCCAGCCCGGGCGCCACCCCAGTGGTGACCTGGGAATCAGGGTCCTGGACCCGTCGTTCCACACCCATTAGTTTACTCAAATGCAGTCCCGTGCACCTACCTTGCTCTGCTTACCAGTCAGATGAAAAAGGTGGACTCGAATAATCCTTTTCGTGTTGGAGTCTTTCATCGTAAACGTGAGCAGCTTTGAGAACTGTACCACTTGTAGATGTTACTGCAACTGTGCTCTTTACCCTGAGCTCTGTGCCCCGTCTTTCTCGTGTTTGTTATGTTTACTCACTGAGAAGTAATTTAAAACATGTTAATAGTAAAACAAGCAGATATATTACAGGGCAGAACAACTACATACGAGACCCTACAGGAAAATTACTCGAACGAGGGCTGCTCTGTGCTCTGCTGTCACGGGGTTTGGGGAACGCTAGCCCTGGTGAAATGAAACTAAGAAATTGTTCATTACAATTAGGTGTGTTTATTCACGGGTTTTGGCCTTTTTCTTAACCCTTTCAAACCGTCTTCTCGGTTACTGGTTAGAACACACTATCCTCACGTACCCTAAACCTTCTGTGTCCCAGCGCTCCCAGAGTTTAGGGTCAAGGCTCATGGTACGCAGTTAGCTGGTCTCTGCAGCCTTACTAGTTCAACATTTGGCCAAAGCCATAATCTTCCTTAAATCAGACTCTTCTCAGTGATGACAAAACTAACCAGAGAGGGGAAAGCTCCTACCTTCCTTCTTTCCAGCTCCCTGGTTTAAGACTTTCTTCTTTCTTCATGATAAAAAACAAAAAACTAACATCATCTGCTTAGAAAATGCAGCCCTCTAAGACCATTTCCAGCCGAAGGAAGGATTTTTATCAGCTTCCGCGTGGGTCTCGCCGGCCTGGAATCAACAGAACCCATTTCTTGTGTTCCTGAGGTCATTTAAGGTATCTCTTAGCCCAGTTCCCCAAATCTGAGAACATGAGACATGGGTTTTCCTTACAAAAATGCTTTCTAGTCCTCCTTAAAAGTGTTTCACTAACAGTGTTACAAATTACAACATCCAAACCTCAAACTTCTGAACTTCCAGCTAAAGCAGGAAACGATCCCATCCCCTCGCGGCTCTGCTGTCCCCGCTGTTCAGGTGGCTCCTGGACCAGCTCTCCAGTTGTGAGCTACCTTCCAGAACCGTCCTCCCAGCCCCCGATGTGGTGACGCGCCACCCCGTCCGATTCCGCGTACCTAGAACCGAGCCCTCACCCTCCCGCTGGCTCCCTGGTGCCGCCCAGTTCTCCCAGTGGAATCACTGCCCTTAGGATCGCCCGACTAGAGAATTAATCAGGAGCTCCCCTTTCCTCTACGATCCTCTGCACGCTGCGACCGATAGTTCTTGTCTCCTGAGATCTACCTTAGAGTCACTGACTTCTCTGCTCTGTGACGCTTCATCCAGACCCTCACCCACTCTGCACCTTCCGCACCAGAACCTGCCCTTTTTTTTTTAACATCTTTATTGGAGTATAATTGCTTTACAATGTTGCGTTAGTTTCTGGTGTATAACAAAGTATAACACTTTGTATAACAAAATGAATCAGCTATACATATACATATATCCCCATATCCCCTCTCTTTTGCGTCTCCCTCCCACCCTCCCTATCCCACCCCCCCATCCCACCCCTCTAGGTGGTCACAAAGCACCGAGCTGATCTCCCTGTGCTATGCAGCTGCTTCCCACTAGCTATCTATTTTACGTTTGGTAGTGTATATATGTCCATGCCACTCTCTCACTTCATCCCAGCTTACCCTTCCCCCTCCCCGTGTCCTCAAGTCCATTCTCTACATCTGCGTCTTTATTCCTGTCCTGCCCCTAGGTTCGTCAGAACCACTTTTTTTTTTTAGATTCCATATATATGTGTTAGCATATGGTATTTGTCTTTCTCTTTCTGACTTACTTCACTCTGTATGACAGTCTCTAGACCTCACTACAAATAACTCAGTTTCGTTCCTTTTTATGGCTGAGTAATATTCCATTGTACATATGTGCCACATCTTCTTTATCCATTCATCTGTCGATGGACACTTAGGTTGCTTCCATGTCCTGGCTGTTGTAAATAGAGCTGCAGTGAACATTGTGGTACATGACTCTTTTTGAATGATGGTTTTCTCAGGGTGTATGCCCAGTAGTGGGATTGCTGGGTCATATGGTAGCTGTTTTTAGAAGAACCTGCCCTTTCTGATGCATCCTCTGCAGATTCTATTCCGGACTCCTAGACCCCCATCTCCCTCAGCTGAGGATCTGCTCTAGCAGCCCCTGCCCATCCTCTGCCGGCCCGTCCTCTGCTCTGCTGCCCCACCCCCCTGCCCACCGTGTCTCCCTCTTTCCCACCCCTGGGATGCTCGGTCTCCTCTCGGTGCTTCTCCATTTCCTGCTCCTTCAGGCTGGCTGAAGGCCCTGCCACCCGCTGGGACTCTCTCCGGGCTCCCGCCCACCCTGAGCGCTGCCCTTGTTTGGAATCCTTTTTGTCTGGTCACTGCTGCCCTGATCCCCCCAGAGGGGTAAGTTTGGCTTTCCTAACTGGCGTGGAAAGCGAGTCTGACTTAGAAGCAGGGAGACCAGCTCCGCGGCGTTGGTCCAGGTAAGAGGTGACGTTGGCCGGGCTTGGAGCAGAGAGCACAGCACCGAGAACGTCCTCGTCCGCGTGTATTTGAAGGCGTCCCGATCGCGCGATGGGAGGTGGCAGGCGTCAAGGCGACCTCACGCTCCTGGCCGGGGTGCCTGGAAGGGTGGACCGGCCAAAGCTGAGCTGGAGAAGGCGCAGGTGGAGGCCCGAGCGAGGAGGAGGGGCCGGGACGGGGTCTGCGGCGTCCAGGGGCCCCGAAGAGAAGGCAGCTGGGCCTGGGGTCTGCAGGGGAGCGGGGGCACCCTCGGCGCGGCGGCTGCTCGAGTCACCGAGGGTGGGGTGAGTGCGGGGGGAGAAGGACTGAGCCCTGAGCCCGGCCCTTGCTGTGGAGCGTCGGGAAGGAGGCAGACACCCAGCGGCAGCAGCCGCCGGGGAAGCGGACAGAAACCCAGGGCGTGTAGAGTCCCGATGGCGCCCGCGAGGTGCGGCGGAGAGCTGCCGGGGGCACCAGCGGCACGAGGGCCTGCGGAGGAGACAGCTTCACGGCTGGCAGTGTGGGCCACGCGCCGCGGGGGGGCGCAGAGACACGGGCTGAGGACGTGGAGGACCACAGTGAGCGGGGCCTTGGCCTGGGAGGGGCCGCGGGATCCGCTCAGGAGGGCCGGCGCGTCCGCGGGACCACGTGCTGCAGGGAAGCCACGGATGTCCGGCATGACGTCCCCATCCCGGGCTGCAGGGCCGAGGTGTGCACGCAGCCGGCCAGGAGAGGGACGGGGCGGGGGTGGGGGGGGTGGGGAGGGACAGCAGCATCCGGCTGCATTTAGGGGCGGGCGTGGACTCCGCCGGGGTGGCTGTCCTCCAGCTACGCTGCTGCAGGGCAGGGTCAGCTGGCAGCTGGGTTTAACCAGGGCTGTGCTTTGACCGCGTTTGGGGGTGAAGGCTGGCGTCATAGGGGATAATTACAGCCACTGACCACGGACGTTAAGCCTTGGGTCGGGGGGCAGAGGGCACCACGGGGGTGACCGTGAGAAGGCAGTGGCTGCCGGAAGGACAGGGGCATGCGCCTGGGAGGGAGGAGAGTCTGCAGCTCCCGGGGCTGAGGCTCGGGTGAGGGGCTGTGGACAAGGTCACCAGGAAAGAGGGGTCCTAGGAACTGAGAGGACAGGAGAGGTCATGGAGGTAACAGGGAGCCCGGAAACAAAAGGTCAGAAGTGAGAGGTTCCGAGCTGGGGAGGGGGGGTCTGGAAGCTGCAGAGAGAAGGACAGGTTTACATGGAAAATTGTGGGAACTTAAGCCTTTTAGGGATCATCATGTTTCCTCATTTGAAGACCTTGTCTTTATCTTTATGGGATTTAGGCAAATATCAGAATTGTTAAAGGTGTGTTCCGTTTGTTTCTTTGGCTTTGTAAAAATTTCCCAGGACCACAGACAGACATCATTTGTTCTTTCTCAGGCACAGGCAGCTCACTTTCCCTGTGATCTAGTCAGTCCCCCTAATGTGGTCAAGTGTAGGCATTGACATTTTTATTTTTTTTAATTTTTATTTTTGTCTGCATTGGGTCTTCGTTGCGGTGCACAGGCTTCTCACTGCGATGGCTTCTCTTGTTGCGGAGCACGGGCTCTAGACATGTGGGCTTCAGTAGTTGTGGCGCATGGGCTTAGTTGCTCCGCAGCATGTGGGAACTTCCCAGACCAGGGCTCGAACCTGTGTCCCCTGCATTGGCAGGCAGGTTCTCAACCACTGCACCACCAGGGAAGCCTGGCAGTGACATTTTTAGGAGGTGAAACTTCTAACTATATTTTGTGTTTCCAAACGGTTGCCTTTGGGTCTACCTTTTTCTACTTTGAAACAGCACTAGGATCTGTTTTCTGAGATGTATCCTCCAGAGCTAGCGGTTTCACTGGGGCCAACTGCCTGGGGGAGTTACAGTGAGAGCCACTCAAGTCACTGTTTCAGAGATTTGCCTTCTGGGTGGGTGTCAGAGAGGAGCCCTATGTGTTCCCATGGTCTCTTGTCGCCTCCCCTTCTCTGCCGCCCCCCACCCCCAGGAGAGGAAGACCAGCTTCTCACACTGCAGGGTTTGCAGAGAGGAGCGGGGCACGCTGACAGCCCCTGCAGTTGGTCCAGTGCCAGCTGCGGCCCTGTGGGTACCTCCTTCTGGGCAGGGCCAGCAAACTCACCGCACCGCAGGTCTAAGGCCCAGGTGTCCAGCCGGCTTTATGAATGATGAAAGTGGGTTTGATCTCTGTTAGACACCTGTGTCTGTCTCCCGGCTGGTATTGAACCTGGGGTGGGGGGAAAGAGAGGCATTATTTATTGGAACCTTTAGAACCTCAACAGCTGAGCACCCCTACAAACGCGTGCATGGGTCTGTTAACCCCACATAGTAATAGGAAGCTTGAAACAGGTTCATTGCATCTAGAATCCATGCCCTTCCCACTCCCCGTGCCCTGCCTGACTTCATTTCTTGCTGAAATCACTGCCGTCCTTTCCTTGGCGTAGTCTGTCTCTGATCTCAGCCCCTCTGTACCGTCTGCAGCATGCTCTTCCTAACATCTGGATTTCGTGCCCTGATGTGCCCACGGTTCTCATGGCTCCCCGTGACCCATACGTCATGCAGTAGAATCACGATCCGTCTGGTGCCTGCTTACTCAGCCTCCTCACCTTGGTACAGACTTACAGGCTTTTAACATGAGCTTTGGTCACGGTGGTTCCCCCACCTTGGTCCCGTGCGCTTCACCCCCCAGTGATCTGGAGCTGTTCGTGCCAGCGTGTGCGATCCCAGACACCGCCGCCCCACACGCCCCTCCCTGAGCAAATATCCTCCTGTCCCATCTCCGAATCACATGCCGCCTCCGGGAAGCCTGCCCGGCTCTCGTTTCCCATCCCATGAGGTGACGTGTCCTGTCCTGCTGTGATTTCTAGGAAGTCCTGGGGAAGCAGACACTGTGTCCTTACGTTGCTGTATCCTGGTAACGTAGCCTGACCGTCAGACAAACGAATAAACAGGTTACGTCATGGACCCAGCCCTGACTGTAGGGTAGCGGGCAGCGGTTCCAGGGATTTGTACCTTAGGCAGTGCAGGCAAGCTCTGCTGTGACGTCAGATAAGGAACTTCGTCTCCTGGGCCTCGGGTTCCTCGTCTGTGAAGGCGAGCTGAGCCGTGGCTGAGGCCATCTCCAGGATCCTTCCCGGCACTCGCGGTCCCTGCTGTCTTCTGTGACAGCCCCCCAGCCAGAAGGTACCCAGCTGAGCTAAAGCGTCCACCATGGCTCGTGATCTGGCTCTGCCCCCTCTCTCCTCCCGGACCCTCTCATGTGCATCTCTGGGCTCAGCAATGAAGTGCAAGGCCACGTGGGACACAGGTGCAGCTGTCCTCACACCGAGGGGCCACTTCACCGGATCAGCCTCCTACCTGGACCCTGCGACAGGGCCAGGCACTGCGTGTGCTCCGTGGGAGCGGGTGAGCCACGTCTTCTGGGGTGGGCATCTTCAGCTCTCTTAACTACGTGGTCACCTTTTTATTATTGAAAAGTATGAAGGAAAAGATCCCAGAATCACCCTCCCATGTGACGCGTCTCCTCCGGCAGGCATCCTTCTGCCTGGCCCGCCCCACTCCTCCTTGACTCAGCTGTGTTCACAAGGGTTCTCGAGAGACAGATACACACACGGAGACATGCAGGAGGAGATGGATTATAGGAGTGGGCTCGCATGATTCCGGGGGCTGAGAACTCGCAGGACCTGCTGTCTGCAGCCCGGAGAACCAGGAAGGTTCAGCCCAGGTCCAAAGGCCCAATGCCAGGAGCTCCGATGGCCCAGCTCAAGCAGAGAAAACAAATTCGCCCTTCCCTTGCCTTTTTGTTCTATTTAGACCCTAAAAGCCTTGGAAGTTTCAGAGACATCCTCACATACACACCCAGAAATCATGTTTCACCAGCCCTCTGGGCATCCCTGAGCCCCCGCCCCCCCTCCAAGCTGACACGTTAACCATCACATCAGTCACACATTTTCTCTCCCTCGAAACCTCCGCAGCCACAGCAGCTACAAATGCCCTATCGACTGTCGTCACTGCGAGCCTGGCCTCTCTGCACCACTGGATTATGGCCACTGGTACGTGCTGAGTTCCAGTTCAGTGGACCAGTCTGCACTTGATAGGATTTTAGAGCAGTGCCCTTCAGAAAAGCCTCCACAGACGAAGCACTTAAATTGTCCTTGAAAGAAAAATGGGATATAGACAAACAATGCTAAAAAAGTGTACTTCTTAACTGTTATTCTGTCTTTTAAGTTAACCGTAAAAATTGAGGCTTTTTGGTGTACAGATAAGTTTTAACATACATAGATTTGTATAACCACCCTAAGCACAGGGAATTGAAAAACACCAAGGCACAAATTAGAGAGTTCTGTGGTATATTTGGCCAATCGGAACCACACCCCATGGTGCGGTGTCAGCCCCGTCCTTAGGTTATGGTTGCTAAAATGTGGGAGAGTGTGTCTTAGCTCTGAAGAGGTGTGGCATCATTTCACAGATGGGTATTCCTGTCCCTCTGTTGCCACAAGGAGCAGAGATCATGTGACGTTCTGGGAAGGGCCAGGGCTTTGGGGCCTGACCCCTCAATTCTGTGGTGTGTGATCTCAGGCAAAATAGAAGAAGCCAACCTCCCTGAGCTGCGGGTCCCAAACACGGGAAATAGTTTGCCATGAGAATTCCACAGTGAAGGATGTGTACCTCCTTTTCCCCATATGGCTCAAAACTACCTGCGGAAACTAACACTCAAGGTGCGCTCTACCCAGAGGGAAAAGCAGAATCGCTAGTGAACTCTAACACCCACGTCCAGAGTAAATGAACCGTCAACACCCTCCCCTGTTTGGGGTTCAGGGTGGGGAAACGTCTGGGTCGGGGACGAATACCCGGGGGTCACTGAAGCTAGAAGCACAGGGTTGGCAGGGGGCGGTTCCCCTCAGCTTTGCTCTGTAAACAGTGTGGTCCCCCTTGACTGACTTCTGTGTGAAGAGGCTGGAAGGTTCTGAGCTAACCTATTAAGTCAGTGTAGCTTTTTTAATGACGGCACAAATGCAAAGGCCACATTTTATAAAGCAGAGCCAGTGGCTCTTTGGCCTTAACTGAGACCCTTCAGTAGTTACTGATCCTCTACAACCAAGGGTTCAAACGAAGATCTCATGACAGAGAGAGATTTCTGCCTCCTTCCGGCTGCCTCCCTGTCATGTATGTACACATGCATCCACATACACATCTGCGTGATTATCATCTCATGCCGCCACTCACAGAGAAGAGTGGGAACTGCACCCCAGATTCACCCAGACTCCTGGCCTGGCCTGTTACTTTGGAGGCTCCTTTAGTCCAGAGCTGTCAGTAAATTCCACTGAATCCTCCTTTCTTCCACGATCTCCTTTGGTAAACAAGCATCCTGGGCTCTGTGGGGAAAAAGTTGCGCTTCACTGGAAAACTATACTTCATAGCCCACGCACCCCACACCATCCCCAGGTTGTCTGCTTCCAGCTTTCATTGCCTTTGAGCTGTTTCACAACCCTAGGCCGTAAAGACCTACTGTCAGTGCACACGATTCTTGTCTGTGGGCTAGAAGTGAAATCTGTCTGGTGAAGGGAATATCCCCCTACCCCACGGAAAAGCCAATATTTTGGTCGATGTGCAACTTCATTTCAGTATTTCTAATCTATAAATGTGTTATCTGTTTCTCCTTTGAACCAGTATAGCGTCTGTCAGAGTTAAATAAAATGAACACATCTTAAATGTTCATTTTACAGTGATATGAGTTATGATTTTTTTAACTTGTCTTTTAATCATTTTTAGCCAGAACCTTCTAAGTCCACATGGATAAACCTGGTTTCTGAGGTCACCTTAGAGGGAAACAATAACACACCACCCTCCACCACCCTGTAATAATGCCCACATGCCCCGCCCAGACTCCTTTTCCTGGCAGTTGGTGGCAGGTGTATGTGTGTCGAAAAGCTTGAAATGAAATTAGGGTTTAGAGCAAATGGCCATGAATTGTTGTACCAAAAGGCTTGCAGTGAAAGCAGGCCTGTCGGGGGGAAGCTGGATGGAGGTACGTGTCACAGGGCGTGTAGAGCTCCCTCGGCCGCTCTGTTAACCTGGGCTGCTCGCAGCCTCACAATTCTCATTGTTTACAACGTACCCGTGGGGACAGAATGATGCTTTGCTAGACAGGAAAGTTGACTGCCGCAGTCAGAACCCTTACGGCAACGTCAAGGGCAGTAGCAAAGCAGTTTTATGATCGGTGCCTTCAGAGCAGAGCCTGGGCTCCAGGGTAAGGCTGCACTGGTACATCTGAGGCCCATCAGTCACGAGGACCCAGGAAGCAAAAGCACGGGGACTGAGGACAGTAAAGGGAGTATTGGGGGAGTATCCCATACTTAACTCATTTCAGTAAGCGGAAGGTTTTAACTAAAACTCAGCAGTAAGAAGAATCTGGTGTCCTATTATATTTATAAAAAACCTGCCAATCATCGCTGTTTCTGTGGCAATGAACTCCTCTACACACATGTCCTTACATACATCGGGGAGTGTATTTGGAGGATAAATTCCTAAATTTAATTTTAAGTAAACTAAATCTTGATTAAACTTCCCCAGAAATTATTTTACTTAGGCTCGGAAAGTCAGCACGCACCTAGTCTCAATTATTTTGAGTGAAGAATCAGATCCTTGTAATTCTTTACTTCCTCTGATTGCAAGCTGAATACATAAATAAAGGGAAGCGTTTTCATTTATTGACTTTCGCAGTACGTGCTTTAAACTGAAGTCAGGGACTGCATCTCAATCAGCTTTGCTTCCTGGCACTTTGCACGTGCCTGGTAGAGAGTAAGTGTTCAATAAATGTGGGCGGGAGAAGAAGGAAGCATCCGATTAGCTTCCGAAGGCTCATTCTAAACATGAGAAAGGCTCACTTACGTCCTTTCTGCTGGATTAAAACAGGTTTGAGTTACTGCTCTTCTGTGTACCAAGATACATCCTTGATCAAGAAAAACTGTATCCCAAATATATGTGTGTTGTACAGAATTTAGAAAAATATACAGCAAACTCTCACCTCTGGTAAGGGGCAGGGTCATGAGAACTGCAGCGTTCGGTTGCTTGGGCTTCTGCAAACAAAAACCTCAACAAAGAGTAGCTTAAAAATGAAGATTTTTTTTTTTCCCCTGACATTAAAAGGACAAGAGGAGGCCAATTCCCAGTTTGGTCAGGCCAGTGGCTTAGAAGCATTTGTTACCTGGGATCCAGGGCTTCTCCTCTTCCCACTTGCTTGTTCTCAGGGTGTCCAGGGTCCTCGGGTGGCTTCAGGAATTCTGGGTGTCCTTTGTCGACAAGACAAAGTTGCTTATGTTAGTAGGTGAGGAAAAACTGCCCCCAGCAGGCTCACTCTCAGGTCCCACTGGCCGGGATCAGGTCCAGCCCACGCTTGACCCTGTCCTTCGAAAGGGAAAGGGGATCCCTGTGGTTGGCCTGGACCCAGCCTGAGTCTTCCCCTTGGGCTGGGAAGGGACCCCTATCTTGAACACATGGCCCTGCAGAGGTCAGCACCCAAAAAACCACCATGCCTTGCCGTTAAGGAGGAAAAGACAGGAGTGGATTTGAGTAACAGAAAGCCCAGGGACACTCAGCTTACTGTATTCCTTTCGGTATTGTTTCAGTTATCAACCTCTGCAACTACTTTTTAGGACGTGTGACTACATCCAACTTTAGTAAGATTCTTGATCCCCAGCTTCAGGGCAGGGTGGCCCAGTGATTCACTGAGTTTACGGATGGTGGGTTTTTCCTTGCAGCTCGAGTCACGTTGAACCAAAGCAAATCTCTTCTGCCTCAGTGTCTTCATCTGCAAAAATTAAAGGAATGACCCTTTCCACTCCCTGCATCTCAGGGATGTTGAGAGTAAGTGACAGCGTGAACGAAGGTACCCCATGGGGAGAATGGTCATTTGTCCTGTTAGGTACCCAAGTCGAAGGGAAGCTGTGCAATGTATCAAAGCTTATGGCAAAATTCAAGGCTGGGGTGAGAAAAGAGAATGAATCCACGGCCTTGTTTATCAAATCAGTTCCACTGATGTTGCAGTGGGGTCTTGGGGGGTTTTTTGTTGTTGCTGATGTCGCTGTTACAGTAGGATCGTCTTCTTCAAAAGGAAAGGAGCATGAAAACCTAGTAGGGGGACAATTTCTTCTTTCTCAGACTTTGTCGGAGTGGAGGACTGAGGAACACCTTCTTCGCTGCCTGCCCACCCCGGGGTCAGCCCCTCTCCCGTACTAGCCACCCACTGTCCTCTGGGTAACGGGCGCTCCCTCACCCGCCCACCCGGGCCCCTCCTCTGAGAGGCACCCCTTCACCTCTTTTCCCACAGACCTCCCGTCAAAGTCCTTAATTTCTCTGAGCTGCTGATCTCAGATGTTCAGTTCTGTCCTCAGGGAAACATGCGGGTTAAAGCACTCAGATGTGGATGGCAGATAACCGTCAACATATCCCAGAGGGCATTTGCACATAGAGAAGTCTTCATGAACCTGGAGTTAGTGACATGAGCGTGTAGCACAGCGGGGCCTCCCCACTGTGCCTCTGGCCAGCCGGCCGACGTGACTTTATCAGCACAGAAGGGCGGGCAGTTCAAGGCCCCCGTCTCGGAACCCCGTCCCATCATCTCCCCCCTCCATCAGGACGCACCCCTCCCCGACCTGGCCTAGCAGGACACAGCTAGGACTTCTGCTCTGTGCTTTGCCATTTACACCCTTGACCCCATGAGGCTGGATTTACAGCCATTCGGGGCTGTGGCGTCACTTGCTCCGGGAACCCTGAGCCCGGGACGAAGGATGCTGTCCCGGTGCCGAGGGCACTTGTGTCCCGCAAGGCTCCTGCCTCCACATTCCTCTGGGTTACTCAGAATGCAGAGGCCGTTCTCCTCCCTCAGTTGAACAGTTGATTACTTTTCAATAATTTGGTTTAGAATTTGTAGTAATTCAAAGGCCTAAACATTTTTTTTTTTTCCCTATAAATTTGTTTGCTTGGAGTTTTGCCTGTAGGCTGCTCCAGGAAACGTCACTGCTTATTATCCGTTGTTATCATTAAATGGCATCATCTCCCCTGGATCCTCAGAATTCACTGAGTGTGTGCAACCTCACCTTCAGTTTGTTCTTTTTCTGAAAAAGGACGTGAGCCTTGCAGTCGGCCTGTTGTGAACAATGAATTGGTTGGGAGTAACCCTCCCCCCGCCTTTGCCCACAGTTCTGCCGCCAGGAGCGCCTCTCGTCCACCAGGCGGTACCGGGGAGCCCTGTTTGCCGATCAGCCGACCGTGTTCATTACCCCGGCCAGTGGCCTGCTCAGAGCCAAGCTGGGGGAGCTGGTCGTGCTGTGCGGGGTTTGGGTCACGCACATCCCTCACCAGGCCAGCATCTGCATCGGACCCGTCCCAAGAAAGAAGGCGGCGACAGTCACGTACCTGTCGGAAAGGTGGATCTTAGGTAGGAACCCATGCACAAGACGACGCTGTGTCCTGGGGGGGGGGCTCGGGGGTAACAGGGAGGTGCCTTGTGATTGCAGTAGCCATTGGGGGTCCCCTTCAGAGCCTGGCCACTGGACCAGGTTTCAGAGGGGAGCCTCAGGCCCATGCCCCCTTGCACGCAGCCTGGGGGCCTCTGCCGGGTATCTCAGTGTCCACGTATCTGCTTTAACAGAGTCCTGTAAAAAGAGAAAAACCCTCCTGTGACTTTCATCTGTTACAAGCCCACCGAGACATTCCTGCTTTTTACTGTCAGCCCAGGTGCAGTTCGCGGGGACAAAGGAAATCCTATTAGAATTGTGCCACTTGATCTCCCGGCTCGTGTGAAAGACCCAGTAGACCCCGAGCTGCCCCAGCCGCGAGGCCACGGCACCAGCCTGGCCGCCCCCAGCTCCTGTGCCCTCCCACTGCGTGACTGCCTCGCTCTGCGTCTGGGGTCTCGGCCAGCGCCGGCTGCCAGGACCCGCCACTGTCCCTCCCTTTCAGGCACTTGTCCTGATGCTCGTTTGTCCGCGTGCTCCAGGTGGTACGTTTTAGCACAAAAGGACTGGGGCTTTTATTTCTAAAAGCAAGTGTTGTGTGAATGTGACGTGGGTGTCTGGCGTCGATTCTGCTACGTTGGGCAAAACACCCCCCTCGAGCCGGCAGGGGAGGAGGTAGTGCCAGATGAGCCCCGATTCCTGGGAGGCTGGAGGCTGACACCAGCAACAAGGGGCTTCGTCTGTTACCCCAGCTCTGGGGGCTGCAGGGGCCCAGGGGAGGCGGACTCGGGCAGCGTATGTGATGTAGTCGAGCATGGTGGGGTGAACTTGGGGCTCCACTGGGTTTGGATGAACGTACTAGTCGGCCTGGCTGCGGTACGGTACCACAGACCACGGGGCTGAGACAGCAGGGAGGTATTCTCAGCCCTGGGGACCAGGCGTCTGAGATCAAAGTGTCCTCGGGGCTGCTTTCTCCGAGGCGTCGCTCCTGCTTGCAGGGGGCCGTCTCTCCCTGTGTCTTCACGTGGCCTTCCCTGCGCGTCCCCATCTCCTCTTATAAGGACACCAGTCACTGGATTAGGGCCCACCCTCATGACCTCAATTTAAGTAGCTCTTTAAATGCCCTTTTCCCAAACACAGTCCCATTCTGAGGTCCCGGGGGTTCGGGCTTCAACCTGTGGCCTTTGGGGGACATAGTTCAAGCCATGACATTGAATGAGCCTTATGTCTTAAGTGTGCTCGCTCTCCCTCTCTGCCTAGGTTTCTTTTTCAATCTTCCTATTTGCTTTCCTTGTCTCTAAATCCCAAACTTCTGGCTTTTCTCACCGCTTCCTAGACATTATCCTTTGACACATTAGCAGAGACCATGTTTGTCCAGGTTGCATTTGTTTATAATAACCACATTTTATGAATATCTTTTAAGTGACTGTTGGTCAGCCTTTGATATATTTTTAAAGTATGACAATCAAAAGTCATTTTTTACTTTCTGGTGCAGAGTAATTTATTCTTTGCCTGGAAACTAATTTCAAAATACCTATGGTTTTAGCTACAGTCCAGAAGCCAAGAGAGGCTGTTTACTCTTTTCTAAATGCCAAGAATATAGCCCTCAAAACATCCAGTGTTCTGAAACAGAAGTTCTGGTTTTGGTTTTTAGAAAAGTGCATGTATCAAAATGACACCGACTAGAGACCAGAATTGTGCTTTAAAAAAGGAGCCTCAGGCTTCCCTGGCGGCGCAGTGGTTGAGAGTCCGCCTGCCGATGCAGGGGACACGGGTTCGTGCCCTGGTCTGGGAAGATCCCACATGCCGCGGAGCGGCTGAGCCCGTGAGCCATGGCCGCTGAGCCTGCGCGTCCGGAGCCTGTGCTCCGCAACGGGAGAGGCCACAACAATGAGAGGCCCGCGTACCGCAAAAAAAAAGAGCCTCATTCAGCTAACAGAACTGTGCACAGGATTGATATCAACAGCCCACATCAACAACTAGTCTTTCCAAAGTCTGCAATCGTGCGCCGTGCAGAGGGCCGAAGCCTAGGTCTGCACTCTTCTTATTTCCAGGTTGGGGACTCAGCCGGCCCCTTCCTGGCCCTGGTGCACTTCTGTGCATGGATTGTGCACAAGTCAGCCTGGTTCCTCCTGGGATTTGGCCACTTGACCCCCGATGGTGGGTTTTCAGGAGGCAAATGTCTACCTGCTTGAAGCCCAGGGTGTAATTTCCACAGGGCCCTTTGGAGTTGAGTCTCAGAGCTGGAACTGCGGACCTAGGTTTTTCTTTCTTTCCCCTCCCATAATTCATGTCCTGTTTCTGATTTCTCATTGATCGCACCATCTACGTGTGCCCTTGGCAACTCCCAGGTACTGTGTCCTGGAATCCTCGGCTCTCGGCATGGTGAAGTCCTCACCTGTAACATCAGTCCCGAGGCCCCGTCTGCACTGGGTCCTCCCCAGCCTTGTCGCATGAGTGTTAAATACTTGAAAAATACATGTTCTTTTAGTTTATATGCATCTTTCTGAACGGAAGTACGGTACAATAGCTCCAGCTTTGTGCAGATGAAGGAGATTTCATTTTTCTGTCTCTACACATATGCACAGACCTACAAAACACACAATCTAGGGCATCACCTTTTCTGCCACTAGCTTATTGTCTGACCAGACGCAAGTCACCTGGGTCTCTCTGGACCTAATTTTACTTACCTCGTGTACGAGACAGAGTAGTAAACACGATGATCGGAGGAGACAACACGGGGGTGCAAAATCTCTCCCATCTGCAGGGGGCAGTGTCCAGGACCGCCGGGCAACGGGACCCACTGACACGTAAAAAATCGTTCCTGACCTTTTGCCAAAGCAGCATTGTCTCTCTTGGAGACTTTTATCCTTCCCATTAGCTTTCAGTACAGACACTTCCAGAGAATATTTTATTGTCAAAATGTGAAATTAAAATGACCAATAAAACCACTTTTAAATTAAAATTAAAACCATGTTAAAGCACCAGTTTAAAAGTCATTTTGTGATAACTTATGAAAAGCAGTACTCAGAATTTATCAACTAGAGTTTTTCCAACTAGAGTATCAGGTGCCGTGTGAGGTCGAATCCCTGAGAGCTCATTATTTTATTCAAACTGTTTTTAAAATCTTGAACGTAGCTTGGTGTGCCCACTTTCAGATTTGTAATTTACCTTCCAAAATAAAGGTTCTAGGATTTTTTTTTTTTTTTTTGCGGTACACGGGCCTCTCACTGTTGTGGCTTCTCCCGTTGCGGAGCACAGGCTCTGGACACCAGGCTCAGTGGCCATGGCTCACGTGCCCAGCCGCTACGCGGCATGTGGGATCTTCCCGGACCGGGGCACGAACCCGTGTCCCCTGCATCGGCAGGCAGACTCTCAACCACTGCACCACCAGGGAAGCCCAGGTTCTAGGATTTTTTAGTACCTTTACACTTATTCCTATATTTTATGGGGTCTTTGTTTTTGCAGACCTAATAGAGTCACAGGGGATAGACAAGGAGGAGACTTTTTTGGCCATTAGAAACTCCCCCTTGGTGGGGGCAGATGTGGACACTTTCCCCAGGACCTTTGACGTCCTAGCACTGTAATCTGTCCGATAAAACTTTTATCCCTTCACTGTATCTTAAAAACAATGACCCAATGTTTTTGAATATTTTTTTAAAAACTGTTAAATGATCATCCTACCGCCTGGTGTTGCTGGCCTAGAACGGTGTGAACTTAAGAAGTCTCCCACTAGGGCTCCACACGTGAAACTTAAGCCACGTCTTACTCACTGGCTCCGAGCAGAAGCTCACACACACCGAGCTGCCTTCTAACAAAGCCACTGGACCCGTCCCGATTGTGTTCCCAAGTCATTCCCCAGAGTCTGTTTTCCCTGAAACAGCAGCATACTTAGGCCAAGATTCTTGATGAATCATTCACCCAGGAGGAGGAATGGGGATTTTTAAGAAAGACCACACTTGCGGCACTTGAATATGTATGAAAATACACGGGAAAACAAAAGTCAGATTTCCGGCAGCAGGAAGAAAAATGTCACCTTTACCTGATGTTGGTAAAGACGTATTATGTTTTGAAGCACTTTCCAGTACTCTGGTTTCCTCCGCACGCCCACAGAGTATAGTTCCCATCTTACACATTAAGAGACGAAGACCCTGGGGTCTGAGGTACCCGCTGGCGTGGCGGGGCCCATGGGCATCCATGGCAGGTCAGCAGCCTGAGCTGTAACCACTTTTCACTCTTTTTATCCCCACTGGTCTTATCACTGCAGGTTGGTTTGGCCTTTCTCATAGGCACGTTTCCAGTCTCGGGCGCCCTTTTATTGTCTGGGCTACATTCAAGTGATAAAACATACATTTTATACTATTGTGGGAACATAATGTAATAGTCTCAACAGCCTTGCCAAAAAAAAAAAAGAAGTCTTGCCTCGGCATGACTTTCTTATAACTTATAAAAAAGCATTTGATTTGAATGTCTCCCCATGTCAGTGTTCTCAGGGAAAAATCGCTGATAGCGCGTGGGCCTCGTGCACGCTGGCAGGATGGCCGTCTCCACTGAGGGCTGACACGAGACTGGCTCAGACTCACGCGCTCTGAACAGGGCGTTTGTTACAGCCCCAGGTCCTAGGGTTTCCTGATCACGGAGACACCGTCAGGGATCCTAGGAGCATCTCGTCTATGTTCCAGGTTTGCGCTGTTGTTGCATGTTAGGTTTATGGTGTTCATCGCTAACTGCCTAAGTGATGAAGCTCGTGCTGTGGACTGAGCTGGTCCCCACAGAGTCCTGTGCTGAAGTCCTAAATCCCACACCTTAGGCTGCGACTGTGTGTGGAGACAAGGCCCCTAAAGAGGTGACTAAAGTGGAATGAGGTCATAAGTGTGGCCCTGATCTATGTGGACCGATGACCTTATAAGGGGAAGAGACACTAGGGGTGTGCGCACAGAGGAAAGACCTCGTGAGGACAGAGAAGGAGCGAGGCCTCGGGAGAAACCCACCCGGCTGACGACTGTGAGAAAATAATGTCTGTTGTTCAAGCCACACGATGGGCAGTGTTTGGTGATGGCAGCCCTATCAGAGTGAAGCTGCTCGAAATGAATTCTGAGATGATCAACAGGAAACGACTCCTTTTGGAGATGAGGAAAGTGAGGAATCTGAATTCCTGGGCCAGAGCCACGTGGTGAATTGCAGACCCAGAGTTCCTGGTTGCCCACCTCCCAGCCGAGAGTCTGCGTTTGTAAAGAGTCAGATCTCGTGCAGCTCGGTCACCGCACCTTCTCCTCACTCGTGCACCCACCACCGCGGTGGTTCTCAAACTGCGTGGGACGGACCCCGACACCCCACACGCTGGGCTGAGCTCAGCGTGTCCACGTCAAAGCACAGGCACAAGAAGCTTTCCCCGATTTGCAGGAAGAGGGAAAGTCATCGGATTAAATTATCTCATTTTCCTTTTTGACTCAATTTTTCTTAAACTGTGGCGCTTGAAGATGAATATGTAGCAAGAAGTTAATACAGAGGGATGTAGGAGAAAGAAAGAATAAAGAGAACATCAAACATTAACAAAATTGAAGCAAAGAGAAAAATCTGAGAGGAAAAGTTCTTTGGGTGGGGGGGAGAGGAAAACAAAATCAAAATTCTAGAAACAGTGAAAAGAGAGTCCAATGAACAAAACTAAGAATGAAATTGGGGCTACAACCACAGATACAGTAAAGATAGCTAAAAATCGTGAGCTCATGATGAATAACTTTATACCAGTAAATTTAAAAATAGGCAAGATGGATAATTTCTAGAAAAATGTTACCAAAATCGATTCAAGAAATAGAAAATCTAAACAGTTTCAACCATTAAAAAAAAAAAAGAATTGTAATCTGAAGGATGCCTCACCACCCAACACGAAAGTCGCCTGCAGAGTGATGGCAGCAAGATGGCACACTGGGAAGCTCCAGGCCCTTGTCTCCCCACAGAAACGTGGAAGAAACAAGCAGAAGCCGTCAGAACCAACTTTTCAGGAGCTCTGGGAAAAAAATCAAAGCTTTACGGCCACCAGGCAAACGCCCAACCAAGCAAAGCCATGTTTACAGCAGTAGGAAAGTCCTGTGCCATTTACTCACCCCGACAGTCTTGGTTTCCCAGTTCCCCTCCCTGAACAGAGACCTTATTTGCTCTCATCTGCCTGGGAAACCTGAAGGACTGACTCACCCGTCTCTGTCTCAAGTGACTTGGACACATGCAAGAAAAAAGGTGACCACCGCTCTTAAAAGCTACTTGGAAATAATAGTGGTTAATATCTGAAAGCTATAAAGAACTCTTACAACTCAACAACAAAAAAACCTGAGTACAAAACGGGCAAAGGAGTTGATTAGACCTTTCTCCAGTGACGACATTAGCACATGAAAAGATGGTCGGCATCACTAATCATTAGAGAAATGCATATCAAAACCACAGCTATTATCAAAACAAACCGTGGAGAGAGTGGAATCTCGTGTACTGTTGGCAGGAATGTAAAACAGCAGTTCCTCAAAAAATTTAAAAAAAAATAAACTACCCTATTACCTAGTAATTCCAATTCTAGATACATATCCAAAAGATTTGAAAGCAGGGACTCAAATATTTACACGCCCGTGTTTACAGCAGTATCGTTCACAACAGCTAAGAGGCAGAAGCAACCAAGTGTCCATTAACAGATGAATGGATAACAAAATGTGATACATACATACAGTAGAATACTATCCAGCCCTACAAAGGAAAGCTGTTCTTAAACCTGCAACATTAACGAACCTTGAAAACATTATGTTAAAGTGAAGCCAGTCACAAAAGGGCAGGTACTGTATGATTCCACTTCTATGAGTTACCTAGAACAGGCAGATTCATAGAGAAATTATAACAGAGGGTAATCGCGTCTAAGGTGGGGGGAGGGGAATGGGGAGTTATTGCTTAATGGGCACAGAGATCGTGTTTGGGATTTGTATGATTCCACTTTTGTGAGTTACCTAGAACAGGCAAATTCATCGAGAAATTATAACACAGGGTAATCGCGTCTAAGGTGGGGGGAGGGGAATGGGGAGTTATTGCTTAATGGGCACAGATATCGTGTTTGGGATTATGAGAAAGTTCTGGAAATGAGCGGTCATGGTTGCACAGCATTGTGAATGTACTTAATGCCACTGAATTGTACACTTAAAATGCTTAAATGGTAAATTTTAGGTTATGACTGTTTTACCACAAGAAAATCGTTTTTAAGACACCTCCCCCTAGATAGTTTTAACAGTAAATTTTACCAAACATTACACATTACTGCATAGAAAAGCTATTCACCTCATTTTACAAGGCTAGCCCAAACTCGTTTGTGAATATGGATATAAAAATCCCAAATAGGGCTTCCCTGATGGCGCAGTGGTTGAGAGTCCGCCTGCCAATGCAGGGGACGTGGGTTCGTGCCCCGGTCCGGGAGGATCCCACATGCCGCGGAGCGGCTGGGCCCGTGAGCCACGGCCGCTGGGCCTGCGCGTCCGGAGCCTGTGCTCCGTGATGGGAGGGGCCACAACGTTGAGAGAACCGCGTACCGCAGGAAAAAAAAAAAAAAAAATCCCAAATAAAATATTTACAGATTAAATTTAGCAGTGTGTTAAGAAACATATAGTCAGGTAGGGTTTAACCAAAGAATGTAGAAATAAATATCATTCAATCTTTTTTCCTAATCCATTGATTTTTCTCAGTAGATGTTAAAAAGCATTAGAGAAAATGCAGTACCCACTTATGATAAAAACAAAAACCACTTCATCAGCTAGGAATAAGAGCACTTTCTTCACACAGTGAAGGGTATCTATAAAAAACCTACAACATATATTTAACAGTGAAAATCTTAGTTTAAGGTTCAAGTCAGGTACAAAATACATATGGCTATTAACCCTTGTGTCTCAGCAGCGTTCTAGAGTTTCTAGTCAAGGGGATAAAATAAGAAACACAAACGAAGGATCAGAATTAGAAAGGAAGGGAAAAATCATTTTATTTGCCTACGATATAGTTGTGTATCTAGAAAAATCTAAGAGAATCATTGTAACCAATTCAGCAAGATTGGTCTTTATTTATGATCCACTTACTAAAATCATTAGTATTCCGATGCCCAGTAGTAAATGTAACAGAAATATAGTGAACTCAAAGCTAGCCCTGTCGTATCATTTCACTCATGTTTCTTGGGTGGAAAGGAAAAGTTGGCATGCTAGGAATAAACAAGATTGTCTTGTCTAAGACACAGTGCAAATTTGCGCTGTACCCTTGGAAAAGTATCAGATATGTGAAAGTCTCCAGCCCAATATCAGAGCAGAAAAAAAATGCTGAGAACTGCTATTTCCTTCAGATATTCCGCATGGCATCAGGTCATTCATTCATTTACGCAGTATTTCTTGAGCATCTCTCAAAAGGGTACAGCCCTTTTCCCGTGGGACTTACATTCTAAAGATGGGCATTTCTTTTTAATCCCGACGGTGATAAATGCTATGAAGAAAACAGGGTATGAGTATGGAGAGAGACATTGAGGTGGGCTCCTTACCGAGGAGCTGTGTTTGAGCTGAGCTCTGAATGTGGTCCAGAGGGATGAGCTCATGTGGAGCTAAGGGAACAGTTAGGGTCAAGGATGAGAGGTGGGCAGAGGCAGTGGGTCTAGAGCACAGAGCGATGCAGGGGGAAGCAGCAGAGCCTGGACCACACAAGGCCCGGTGGACAGTAGTAGTTAGAGGTGTGGTTTTTGTTCTAAGAATAAATAGAAGTCAAAGGATTTTAAGAAGGGGAAATGGGCTCTAAGACATATTTTTAAATAGAAGCAGAGAGAGTGATCTTAGGCTCTTGCAGTGACTCAGGTGATAAGTGATGGTGGTTAGGACCAGGGTACTATCGATGGAGGTGGTGTGAAGCTGTTTAATATGTTAAATAAAAACTCTGGAGCCAATTGCACTTGCTGGCAGATTGGACACTGCTGTGTTAGGAAAGAGAATAGAAGATGAGTCCTAGACTTGGGTTCTGAGCCCCCGGGAGAACGGTAAGGATCCGTGAAGAAGCAGAGAAGGGACTGGTTTATTCAGAAGAGGAATCAACGTGCAGAGGGAGACAGACTTGCTCGGTGTGGGTCCAGAGAGAAGTACAGGCCGGGCTCAGCGTCAGAAAGGACTTCAGGAATATTTGGCGTCTGCTGGGGGACCCTCGCTCTGCAGAGTAGTAGAGGTGACCCCTTATGCGTGGATATCTGGCTACACAGATACTGAGGTTTCCCAGCCCTAAAATTCATAGCTCATTTTGGTAAGTCAAGATAAAGCTCCCAGCAGCACCCTGAGGGTCCCCAAACTCTGCACAAGGACCGTTAGCCACGTCCGGCTGTTGGCAATTGGAGTCTTAGTTCAGTAAAGTGACTTGCCTGTCCCACTATTAAAAAAAAAAGAAAAAAAAAGCATTGGTGGCATGTTGATTCCACATCCCAAGCACACAGAATCATGGCCAGTGAACTTTAACGTGTGCAGATACGTGTGCCAAGACCCGCTGAATAACTCTGTTCAAAAAACAAACAAACAAAACCTGGGTTGTTTTCTTTCCAATTTAAATTTCATGGGAGCTGCTTGTGTACTATTTGTCTCCCTTTCCGCTGGCTGGGACGGGCATTGCTCTAACATCTGTCTTGTGGTCATGTTTTATGGGGTGTTTGGGGATCGTGCACCTGACGTGACACTGGAATCTGGGGACGTGGCTGTCTTCAGATGCCAAATGAACTTGGATAGAAACCACTCTCCGTGCGTGTGTTTACAGCAGGGAACTTGGAGCCGAGAGGGGCTCCCTGGACACAGCTGTCCTGGCTCTCAGCTATTACTCAGTCCTCAAGCGTTCTCCTGGTCCCACTCTGCACAGCACCGTGCGCAGGGGGTTAATTCCTCAGGCAGCACCATCGAAGAGGTGGGAGGGGCCAGCCACAGGCTTTGTTGTAGCTTCTGTTTTATCTGAATTTAAAACTGCACCCTTCTCCAGCCAGTCTTTTTTCCCCACCACGATGGATGGATGGATGGATGGATGGATGGTGTACAGTGACGCTTGATTTCATGGTCAAAGAATTCAAACAACAGAGAAATACATAAAGACCCAAAATCTTACTACCCTTCCCTAAAGCAACGACACTAAAGATTGAACTGTGTGTTTCAGATTTAACACGTATTTACATAGAAATAAATGTATATAAACATATGCATTGAGGGTTTGTTTTCTATAAAAGGAGGATCACATATCGTTCATGAGTTTTTACCCCAACTCTGTGTTTAGAAGATCCTTCCATTTTAACACAAACAGTAACCTCATTCTTTTTAACCATTGGAGGTGCTGTGACTAATTTACACACTCCTTACAATTAGACATTTGGGGTTATTTCCACTGCTTCTGCTTCTATAAATTCTGTGTGTGTGTGTGTGTGTGTGTGTGTGTGTGTGTGTGTGTTCTAATTGGAATGATTTGAATTCAATTTTAAGAGACTGTCTTGAGCTATAATTAGTGTGGCCCAGTCCCAGGCGGGAGTATTTCTGTAAAAGGGATTCGTAGAAGAGGAATTACTGAGCCCTAGGGTTGTGTGTACCTTAAACCTTGATCCACACAGCTGTACCAGCTTACAGTCTTACTAACAGTACCTGGATATTCCCGTTCCCCAGACCCTCACCAGTACCAGACTTTACCCATATTTTCAGTATTTGGTGATCTCATTACTTACTGTATATGCCGTAATTACTCAGTTACTCATGAGCACGAGTACCTAGAGGGGGGATTCATAGGTCATGAACGGCCAGTTCTCATCTCTTGCCTGTTTTTACATTGGGCTGTTTCTCTTTTCCACATTGTTTTACAGCATATTTGTATAGTATGAACTGTAACCTTTTGTGATAAATATAAGAGCCTCTCTGTCTCTTATGTTTGTTTATGGTGTTTTCTATGGGTTTTAATTTTTTTTTTTTTTTTTTTTTTTTTTGTGGTATGCGGGCCTCTCACTGCTGTGGCCTCTCCCGTTGCGGAGCACAGGCTCCGGATGCGCAGGCTCAGCGGCCATGGCTCACGGGCCCAGCCGCTCTGCGGCATGTGGGATTCTTCCCGGACCGGGGCATGAACACGTGTCCCCTGCATCAGCAGGCGGACTCCCAACCACTGCACCACCAGGGAAGCTCTAATTTTTAATTATTATTCTGGATGGAATCAAATACCTCCGTTTCTCCACAGCACCTACACTGAGGTTTCACTTAGGAAGGTTTCCCTACCCTGAATTTTAAACTCATCTCCTGTCTCTATTAATACTTTCACAGTTTTTTAATGTTTAGAGCATTAATCCATCTGTAATGCAGTCATTGTGGGATATGAGGAATCATCCCATCTCTTTAATAACTTAGCTGTTCTCCACTGATTTTTAATGCCCCCTTGAATCAGCTCTTAAACTCCCACATATGCACGGGTGGGTTTCTGGAGTTTGTTCTCTTCCACTGATCTATTTATCTATTCTGTGCTAATTACCTGTTTTACCACCGTAATTTTATAGTATGTTTCACTATCTAGTATGTCAAATTCTCTCGCATTCTTCTTTTTCAAAGTTGTCTTCCCGTGCATTTTTCCCCCATATAAACTTCAGAAGAAGCATGTCAAGTTTTTTTTTAAACAAACATTTGGAATTTGGGGATTTTATTGGATTTTTAGATTAATTAAGAAAAAGCATCATCCTTTTGGCAGTCTTCTCTGGCTTTCAAAAATGACATCCTGTCAGAAATCTAAATGTAAAAATTGAATCAACAGGTTTTTTAAAACCTGGAAGAAAATATGGCTGAATTATTTTATAACCAGGTATAGGGAAGGCTTTCTACCTGTGATTCAAAATCCAAATGCAATAAAAGATTGATGTAATTTGAATATATAAATAAACGTTTGCATAAGAAAAGTCGAAAGGCAAGCAACAAACAGAAAATATATGCCACACAAATCGTGAATAAAGGACTAATAACATTAAAAAGTAAATCATAATAATACTTCAGTGTTGTAGAGAGAGTTAAGTGGTATGCTGGGTATCAATAATAACTGTTAAGGTTCTATTGTATGTATTATTAATTATAATTATATAATGTATGTAATATATATAGCAAACATTAATGATCCTCTGAGATTCAGCTCCCAGGTCAGACCGCCTGTGTGGAAGTGCATTTGTGGTGGGAGGGCTGTGATTAAATTCTGGGGCACTGGCTTGAGCTATAACTAAGATAAGCTATTTTTTTTATTTTATTCATAAAAGAAACCCATTTTTTCTGCTTTGTATCTCACAACCACCAAAGCTTTCCATGTCCTATTGCTCATCACCCTGACTTCTTAAGGTCCTTCAAATATACAGTCATTGTTCACCCTCTGGATAATAATACTAATCAATAAGTTAACTTCAATTTGTCAGTCGGTCAGCACTGACAGTCCATTGCACACCTCTCTCATTCTAACAGCAGCAGAAGGGTCGGAAGCAGTCAGCCGTCCGGCATTAAGGGTAAAGGGCCTGCCTGGAGGCGGCTGCAGGCACAGCTGTGTTGGCCTCTTCCCCTGCACCTGTGGCTCACCCTGGGCCAGGGCCCTTCATGGGATTTTCATTATTTATACTCTGCCTTGTACCAAAGAGTACTTGCTGTAGCTGAGATTAGAATTTGGATCTCCCACATCGTGGACTGGGCAGACTTTCCTGTCTACTAGAACGTTCTGCCATGAAGGGCATGCCCTGTGTGTGCTACATCTAATAGGATACGTGACGACTGAGCATTTGAGATGTGGCTGGTGCGACTGAGGAACTGAATCATTGATGTGATTTTGCTTCATTTTAAATAACCACATGTGCCATATGGACCTGTGGACATACGGACCGTGCTGCCCAGGACCACTGACGATTTTATATATGATTTGCGTATCTGTGATGAGTTTGTCGTCTTACCACATGCTGGCCATTGTCAGTGCTAACCTGCTTCTCTTCCTCTAGATTCAGTCACTCAGCACAAGGTCTTTGCCTCAGAGAACCGCCCGCTGCTGCCGTGAAGGGGACACCGCTCAACCCGTGGCTGCTGCTAACAGCCCGCCCCGGCGTCCTCGGACGCTCAAGTGAGGGGAGGGGTGGACGCAGGAAGGATGCCTTTCTCCACCGTCACGTCTGCCGCCTGTGTGTTGTGGTTTTCACGTGAAGAAAGCTCCTCTGTGTGGCTTTCTGATGCCTGAGTGTGTCTCAGAGGAGCACTGACCCGCCCTGTTGGGCCTTTTCTCTTAAAGCCAGTCTGTGTGTCCTAGTTACGATCATAATTGAGAGGTCCCAGAACCTCTGTCACTGAAGAGCCATACTGTATCATCTACCCGGTGTGAAGGATGTTGGTCCGTTATCACCTTATGTACCTGAGATTCTTCTCAAAATAATAATGAGGACAGGTGTGAGGAGCCGCAGTTAATGATAATTAGCAGCATCAAAGTAGCCCCGCTTCTGCAAGCTTGGTTTCTGGTGAGGAGAGCCTCACCCACAGGAGACCAGGGCCTCTGCAGGCCACCAGGATGCTCGCCATCCCCTGCAGGAAACGGGCATTCGGGCCAAATCGTACACACGCTGGCCGGTCACCTTGTGTAGGAGAGAGATGCTAAATCCCAGCAGGGCCGAAGGTGCCAGTTAGACTCCCTCGTGGTACTGTTCCCTCCGTGTTGCTTATCTGTCACTCATCTCAGCTGCTATTTCTACCTCAAATAAATGTCAAGTCCCTCAGCAAATATGAGGGATCAACTTCTAGAATAACCCTCCTAGAAGGGCAGTAACGATGCACGTGGAAATAATGAAGGGTTTTCTCTTGGTGTTAACATAACGTATACCCCAAGTCCCCTCATAATACTCCTGCCTCAACAATGTTGAGCCTCAGTGCAGCTCGGCAGGCCGGAGGCCTTCCTCCCACCTTGTAAATCCCGTGTCACTACACCCACTGCCTCCTGGGCTTGGCGACTTTGAGGCTCAGGCATCAATACTATGGCAGAGCTCCCATCGCACCAAAAGTTCCCGAGGCAGCTGACAAAACTGTGCTGACTCCCGGTGGAGACAAGCCACAAAGAACTCCATCCCACGGCCACATCAGCCACCGAGTGCCACGCAGGTCACATGTCCACCCAGGCCTGCATCCTCACAGCTAAGATTCCTGATGCCAGCCTGCCAGGAGCCACTGAAGATTCTCTCTCTAAAAGCTAATCTCTTATGAGCACACTGATTTGTGCCTGGCTTTAAGCATTTTCTATGTGGTACCTCATTTAATCCTACCAACAAGCCTAAAAGTTACTAGAGATTTGCAACCCCTTACCCAAAACACATACGGCTAAAAGTGTCTCAGAATTCTGAACTTTTTTTTTTTTTTTAATTTTGAAAGGTATGTGGCTCTCACCACTTCTATTCAACATTATATCAGAGATTCTACTGAGAGAAGAAGGCCAGGAAAGGAATTAAGGGCATACAGACTGGAAATGAAGAAGTAAAACTATTCTCAGATCACATGATACTATATGTAGAAAATTATAAGGAATTAAAGAAAAAAGTAGATTAAGCATGTTTAGCAAGATTACAGAATACAAAATCTATATACAAAGCTAACTGAATTGTGTTTCTATATACTATCAATAAACAATTCAAAAATAGAATTAAGAATACAATTCCAGTTACAATATCATGTAAAAATAAATAGGAATAAATTTAACAAAAGAAGTATAAGATCTGTATACTTAACAAAACATTTCTGAGAGAAATTAAAGTTCTAAATAAATGGAGAAATATACCAAGTTTATGGATTAGAAGACTCAATAGATGGCTATTTTCCTCAAATTGATCTACAAATTCAATGTAATCATCAAAATACCAGGTAGATGTTTTTATAGACCTTGAAAAGCTGATGCTAAAATGTATATGAAAATGCAAAGAACCCCTAGTAGAAAAAAGTAACTTCTTTAGAAAAAGAAAGTTGGGGGATTTATACTACCTGATTTCAAAACTTATTGGCATAGGGGTAGACTACAGATCAAGGGAAGAGAATAGAGACTCTAGGTATAAATCATATTTATGGTCAAGTTGATTTCAAAACAGGTGCCAAGTCAATTCAACGCAGCAGGATAAAACAAAACAAAAAACAGAAAGCAGCACACTTACATCCTTATCACACTTACGTCCTTACCTCACACACAAAAAGAAAATGCACACGGATCCCCACCTCACACCATACACAAAAGTTAACTCAAATGGACCAGAAACCTAACTTAGGGTTCCTCAACCTCAGCACTATTGGCATTTTTGGACCAGATAATTCTGTGCTGCAGGGGCTGTCCTGGGCATCACACTATGTTTGGCACCATCGCTGGCCTCTGTCTATTAGATGCCACTAGCACACCTCACCCAGTTGCGACAGTCCAGACTGTCTTCAGATACCCCCAAATTTCCCCTGGAGAGCAGAACCGTTCCCAGCTGAGAACCACTGACGTAAAATTATAAAATGTCTAGAAGAAAACATAGCAAGAAATCTTCTGAAAGGTCAAAGATTTTTTCAGGTAGGACACTAAAGGCACAATTCATAAAAACATAAATTGGACCTCAAAGTTTTAAAAAGTTTTGCTGTTCAAAAGAAACCATTAAGAAACTTAAAAGACAAGTCAGAGACCAGGAAAAATATTTGTGAAGCATATAGCTGATGAACTGTATCCAGACTATGTAAAGAACTTTTATTCATTAACAAGAAGATAAAGAATGGGCAAAAGGCATTTCACACAAAAACATATAGAAATGATTAATAAGCACGTGAAAAGATGCTCAACATTATCAGTCATTAGAGAAACGCAAAGTAAGAGCACAAGGAGATGCCACTACACACCCTCGGGCATGGCTGCAGCCGACAGTTCTGACAACACAAGAGTTGACCAGCATGTGGAGAATCTAGGACTCCCATGCACTGCTGGTGTGGCTGCATCATTTTGCAGTTTGGTTTAAAAACGAAACAGACGCTTGGCATATGACGCAGCAACTTCACTCCTAGGTATGTACCCAAGAGAAATGAAAATGTGCCTGCACGAGGACTTGTACGCTAATGTTCACAGCAACGTTATTCACACCAGCCAAAAGCTAGAAGCAATCCATCAACTGATAAATGGATACCCAAAATGTGCTATATCCATACCATGGATTGCTCCTCAGCCATAAAAGGGAGCAAACAACTGATACAGGCAACAACCTGGACCAACCCCAAGAACACGGTAGTTGAAAGAAGCCAGACACAAAAGACTACATATCGTATGGTTCCATTTAGACAAAATTTCTAGAGGAGATAAAATTATAGAGACAAACAGATCACTGGTTTCCTGCTGCTGGTGGTAGAAGTGGGAATAGACAGCAGACATTTTGGAGTGTTGGAGATAGTCTAAAACTCGATTGTGATTTTAGTTGTAAAACTGTATACATTTACTAAAATCGTTGAACAGTACACTTGCCATGGGTAAATTTTTATGGTGCATGCATGAATTATACACCAATAAATTAAAAAAAAAAAAAAAACTATGTGGCAACCTTGGAGCTGTGCTTCTCGGATCCCACTTTAAGAAAGAATCTTCTAGGACTTCCCTGGCGGCGCAGTGGTTATGAATCCGCCTGCCAATGCAGGGGACATGGGTTCGAGCCCTGGTCTGGGAAGATCCCACATGCTGTGGAGCAACTAAGCCCGTGCACCACAACTACTGAGCCTGCACTGTAGAGCCCACAAGCCACAACTACTGAGCCCATGAGCCTAGAGCCTGTGCTCCGCGACAAGAGAAGCCACCGCAATGAGAAGGCTGTGCACCGCCATGAAGAGTAGTAGCCCCCATTGGCCACAACTAGAGAAAAGCCCACGTGCAGCAACAAAGACTCAGTGCAGCCAAAAATAAATAATTTTTTATAAAAAAAGAAAGAATCTTCTGCTCAGCTGGAATGAATACAGTTAGCTGACGGCTGTTAGTGCCTTAAAGATCCACCTCAGGGCTTCCCTGGTGGTGCAGTGGTTGAGAGTCCGCCTGCCGATGCAGGGGACACGGGTTCGTGCCCCGGTCCGGGAAGATCCCACATGCCGCGGAGCAGCTGGGCCCGTGAGCCGTGGCCACTGGGCCTGCGCGTCCGGAGCCTGTGCTCCGCAACGAGAGAGGCCACAGCAGTGAGAGGCCCGTGTACCTCAAAAAAAAAAAAAAACAAAATCCACCTCAGTTTTCAAGCCGAGGCCACTCTCTTCCTGGGCGGTCATCCCCGGGCAAGAATCGGACCCAGTGGGCATCAGGGGCCTGGCCAATTCTGCTAATATAAGACCCCTGACAGGCACCCGGGCTCCAGAACCTCCGTCCCCACCTGCAGTGTCTGAGGCCTCTCCTCCATCGTCTCTTCCTTCCTCCTGTCCTGTCACAGCTGCGTCCGCAAGCGCTCCTTGAGAATCCTGCTTCCTCCCATTTTTATTTTTCTCGGGAGTTACGCCCAACAAACCTCTTGCTCTCTTAACTCCCATCAGTGTCAGCTACCCGAGGCCCCCCCACCCCCACCAGCAAGGACTGTGATGCATGTGACCCCCCCCCAGGCACTCAGGGGCAGCAACCTGCAACCTCACATTTCTTCCGTGACACACACCACAGGAGTGGAACACAGAAAACTACTGATCATCTCAGGTGTTCAGGTCAGATTTTGTTTGCCTCTAATTCAAAAAAACCCTCTATTTTAGTGCCTTTGGATTTGGGAATTGTGGATTAGGGACTGTGGGACTTGTATTCTTATCTGTGGACACTCTGCTTTTTGGCGATATTACACCAGTGGATGGAAGGACTGGGGTTTGAACACGGAGTCCCTACACGGGACTGCAAGCTCGTCAGGCTTAACTGCAGCTCTGAGAATGTCCAATGGACTGGTAATGATGGATTTTTAAAACGTTTACTAATGCCCACCACGTGCAGGTAACTACCCTCATGAAACACAGGTCCTTAAACTCAATCAACGTGTTTCCAAGAAGCTGTAATTAGCGGTTGTTTTCAGCCTTTGTTAAATGGCAAAACCCTTTAAGTGAGGCTGCATGAAAGTTGAAATAGATACATCAAGTGGCAACAGAACTGCTCCAGTTAAAGAGTGGGGAGGGAAGAGAGGGTTCCAGATCCTTGCCCAAAGATCCATTCCTTCGTCCCCATGGGATCACCTCCACAGTGCCTCTGTGGATACTTATGGGATCATCTCAAAGCCACTACATCTGGTCCAATCCTCCCCTTCACTTGCAGAGAAGCTGATACCTTCAACATCATTCAACTAATGAGCAGTAATCCTACAAAAACCATCTAAAATCAGAACTCCCCACTCACAACAGCACAAACTGAAATTGTCTATGAGCAAGGGACAGCCTTGATCAAACTCAGAAAACTGCTTTGAAAGGCAAACAGCACTGAAAAGTAGAGTCACAAGTGAGACTTCATTTGATGTCACTTAAAGCTGCTTTGTGTCATGCCGGCCACTCCCATTATCTTGTACACCCAGTGCCACATTTTTTAATAAAACATTTTTCACCATGCGTTACATTAAATACTATTATCCTCTCATGTGTTTAGAAATGCCATTTAGGGCATTAAAAGATTTAATTTCTAGATAGTTACTTACAATCATGCCGCCTTGTAATTGTGTTTGAAAAGCATATGAGAAAATCCTGAGCTGGCTTCTCGAACTTTAACGCGAATTTGAATCATCTGGGGATATTGTTAAAGGTAGATTCTGATTCAGTAGATCTGGGTGGGGCCCGAAATGCTGCATTTGTGACAAGCTGCCAGATGATGTCATGGAAGCTGCTTGAATTGCAAGGATTTGGAATACTCAGAGGGATAACTTTACATACCATTTAGTTCTGTACAGGAATTAATGATTTGGAGATTTTAATGTCTTTTTTAAACCAAATTGCTGCTTCTAGCCGTGTGTTGCAAATACGTTATAAAATTCGACCAAGGTATTTCTTTGAAAATGCTTAGGGCAGTGACTCTCAACCCTGACAGAACACCAGAATCACCTGAGGGGGTTTAAAAATACACAAACACCAAGGATTCTGATTTAACTTGTCTGGGTATCCATATATTTGGGTTGGGGGGGCGGTATTTGTCTGTTTAGTTCTGTGCAGTTTTTTGTTTTAATTTTTGAATTTTATTTTTTTTATACAGCAGGTTCTTATTAGTCATCAGTTTTATACACATCAGTGTATACATGTCAATCCCAATCGCCCAATTCATCACACCACCATCCCCACCCCCACCGTGGCTTTCCCCCCTTGGTGTCCATACGTTTGTTCTCTACATCTGTGTCTCAACTTCTGCCCTGCACACCGGTTTTATCACGTGTGAGGTTCATGTATCAACCACCACAGTGAAGATAGAGACCACCTCCATCACAATGATCCCTCGTGACCACATTCCCCTTTGTAACCACACCTACTTACCCAGCTTCCTTACCTCCTGGCAACCAGTAATCTGTTTTCCATTTCTATAACTTTGTCCTTTCAAGAATGTGATGTAAATGGAATGGAATGTTATGTAAATGGAATCATACAATATGCATCCTTTGGCATTGGCTTTTATCCCTCAGCATAATTCTCTGATAACTCATCTACGCTGTATCAATAGTTGGTAACTTTTTATTGTTGAGCAGTACCCCATGGCATGTTTACTTAACTATTAAACTATCCCAAGTTTACTTAACTATTCACCCCTTGAAGAGGGTGAAGACATGCCCCAGGGCCAGTGTGATGTTCATTTATCAACTTGACTGGATCATGTGATGCCCAGATATTTGGTCAAACATCATTCTGGGTGTGTCCATGAGGATGTACCTGGGTGAAATTAACATTCGCATCCGTAGACTGAGTAAAGCAGGTTGCCCTCCCCACTGTGGGTGGGCCTCATCCAATCAGTTGAACAAAACAGAACAAAAAGACTGAACAAAAAGACTGAACTGGCTAGAACAAAAAGACTGAACCTCCTTAATAAGGCGGATCTCCTCCTGCCTGACTGCCTTGAACTGAGACATCCATCTCTTCCTGCCTTTGGACTCAAACAGAAACATGGTCTCTGCTTGGGTCTCGCGCCTGCAGGCGTTCAGACTGGAGCTCACACCACCAGCTCCCCTGGGTCTACAGCCTGCCAAATGCGGATCTTGACTCTCCAGCCTCCACCAGCACACAAGCCAGTTCCTTACAATAAATGTCTCCTATTGGTTCTGTGTCTCTGGAGGACCTTGACTAATACACTCAGTGTGTGACACAAGTAGGTATTTGAATGTCTGCCAAACCTGGATTTGAATCCATGGGGAGTTGACAAGCCCTTCAAGGCTTTGAAGGAAGTATGGTGGCATATTGTGGTGGATGATTTAGGAGTCTAAGTAGCTTAGCAGCGTGGGATGGAGGGTGCAGTGTTGATGGGGTGGTGGGGGAGCAGAGCCCAGTCTATCATCTCCCTCCACCAAGGATGGTTCCTGGAGGCAGGATGAACACTGGGACCTACACTTTAACCCGGGTGAAGCCATCAGGCACACAGTTCACCAGCCCAGAGAGAATCCATGGAGTTTCATGGATCCTCTTGGTAAAATTGGGTTCTAGTCTTTACCTACTACTTGGTAGAACCAGGGCAGGTTGACTTAAGAACCCTGGGAGTCAGGGAAGTTATGTGTAAAGTGGTGATGATTCTGCACTTACTGCACCTGTCATAATAATGCAGCGGTCTTTGTAAGGATCAGAAGAAGGTGTGAAAGGCCTTTATAAGCCACTAGGCCCTATAAAAATGTAACCTATGACTATTCTTGTTTTAACAGAAACACAGGAGCTGGTCTGCATTAATCATGAAGAAACAAAACTCAGAACAAATTGATGAGGTGTCTGAGAATAAACCACTGGCAGAGTTTCTCAGAGCACTGAGAGGGACCTTCTGGCCCAGGGTCACCAGCAGTGCTGACTCCTGAGCCACTTCAGAGGACCAAAGCAGGACCCCTGGGAGGAGTGACGAGTTAACCTAAAGTTTGGCATCTCTCAGCTCTGCCCTTTCAAGGGAATGCAGTGCTCCTGGATGTGCCAGTGAGGGTGAAACCGGTATTCTACGCTGATCTTTGGGAAGGAAAGGAAAACAAGGGTATTTACTGTGAAGCATTAAAAAATTAGATCCAAAGCATGAAACTAAAGCAAAATGTGTAAACAGCCACCTCTCCATGAAATAGCTCTGTTTTACAGAATGTATCATTCTGTATTGTGTAGAGGATCAGTATAGGTTGATAACTAAAATAAATACCAAGCTTATCTCTCCTCTGTGTTTATATTTAAAGCCACTATTTTATTTCATGTAACAAGTGGTGACTTAATTGCAGATACAGTGAAAAAATGATCATAAACATTTTTGTGTTCTCGTCATTACTTCCTTACACATAACCTTTCCCTTGGTTAGAGAGAATCAATATTGAGGAGAATAGGCTTTATTTAGGAAGAATGCAAGGAAAAGAGATAATGGCCAAGTTTTTGACTTCCAAAATATTGGGGAAGAAATAGAATAGGCTTAATAACCTAAAAACACTTCTGCTGCAACATATCTAGAAAACTAAAGAAAAATATTACAAACTTCTTTATAAATGTATTGCAGAACCCCTAAAAAAGAAAGGAAATTCCCAGTGGGTGGGGATCAGAAAGGAGCCATAACCTGAGAACTACCTGAGTCTGAGGGCTGAAGGCTGCTGCCCGAGAATGGCGGGGGGAGTGGGCTCTGGGAAGCAGGGGCTTGTGTATAACGGAAAACAGGGTCAGCAGAGGAGGTTATGGGCCTGTGTTAATGAGTGGTATTGGAGTGGAGACCCTCCAGGTAAAACTGAAATTCTGTCCAGTACACACTCAGTGAAGGAGACTAGGAAAAAATTCTATACTAGTTGACAAGCTAGACAATCTGGCTTGGAGTTCCAATCAAGGAGAAAAAAAATCATTCCTTTCATACAATGTTTTATGAACTAAAATTAGAAAAGCAATGACACGAGTACAAAAACTGTACTTATAAGTTTGAAAACATACAAATAATTGATACATAAAAGAAAGCATAATGGAAATAAATATGATAATATTTAGACCTGAAGAAAAAACTCCTTGCTTCAGCTAAAGCAAGATTTAGAGGGAAATATATAGCTCTAATTGCTTACATTAGTAAAGAAAAAAATCACTACAAACTAATTAGCTAAATATTCAACAAAAGAGGTTGGGAAAAGAACTATATAGTAAATTAAAGAAGGACAGGAAGGAAACAATAAAGCTAATAGAAATTAGCAAAGTAAAAATAAAGAAATGAAAGAATTCATCCAACAAAAGGTGATTCTTTGGAAACACTGATAAAATAGGTACATTTCTGAAAGCCTAATCAAGCTAATTAACATCATAAAAACATAAGAAGGCAGTGTGGAACCCACCAGTAATGTTATATAGTCAGAGATTCTGTAATATGATAATGGTGGTGTGTAATTCACTTAAAACTCCACTTTAGGTTTAAAAAAATGTAGCAAAAATAACCATAACTACAATAATCTGTTATTAGTTATACAATATAAAAGTACATAAATTGAATCATCAATAACCTAAAATATGAGGTGGGGAAAAGTAAAATTGTAAAGCATAAGAACCCTATTCAGGTTAAGCTGTTATTAGTTTAAAATAGGGTGTTATAATTTTAAGATATTTTATGTAAGCCTCATGGTCACCATAAGGGAAAAAACCTGTAGTAATTACAGAAAAGCATAATAAAGAAGACAAAGTATAGTGATACCACAAGACATCAAAACACACACAAAAAGACAGCAGGATAGGATTCAAGGAAGAGTGGGTCTACAAAACAACCAGAAAAGAAGACCAAAATGGCAAGAGTAAGTCTTTAGGTATCAGTAGTTACTTTAAATATACACAGATTATATTTTCCAACCAAAGATATAAAATAGCTGGAAGGACAAAAAGAACAAGATCCAACAATACACTGCCTACAAGAAATTCACTTTAGTGTGAAGACATACATAAGCTGAGAATGAAGAGCTGGGAAAAGATATTGCAAGCACATGGTGACCAAAAAAAGGCAGAGGTAACTATACTTATGCCAGAAAAAATAGACTTTAAATTTAAAATGGTAAAAAAGCCAAAGGAAGTCAGTATATAATGATAAAGGAGCCAATATATCAGGAAGATATAACAGTTTTAAGTTTTTTTTTTTTTAACATCTTTATTGGGGTATAATTGCTTTACAATGGTGTGTTAGTTTCTGCTTTATAACAAAGTGAATCAGTCATACATAAACATATGTTCCCATATGTCTTCCCTGTTGCGTCTCCCTCCCTCCCACCCTCCCTATCCCACCCCTCCAGGCTGTCACAAAGCACCGAGCCAATATCCCTGTGCCATGCGGCTGCTTCCCACTAGCTATCTACCTTACTGCGTTTGTTAGTGTGTATATGCCCATGACTCTCTCTCGCCCTGTCACAGCTCACCCTTCCCCCTCCCCATAACCTCAAGTCCGTTCTCTAAGAGGTCTGCGTCTTTATTCCTGCTTTACCCCTAGGTTCTTCATGACATTTTTTTCTTAAATTCCATATATATGTGTTAGCATACGGTATTTGTCTTTTTCTTTCTGACTTACTTCACTCTGTATGACAGACTCTAGGTCTATCCACCTCATCACAAATAGCTCAATTTCGTTTCTTTTTATGGCTGAGTAATATTCCATTGTATATATGTGCCACGTCGTCTTTATCCATTCATCCGATGACGGGCACTTAGGTTGTTTCCATCTCCGGGCTATTGTAAATAGAGCTGCAATGAACATTTTGGTACATGACTCTTTTTGAATTTTGGTTTTCTCAGGGTATATGCCCAGTAGTGGGATTGCTGGGTCATATGGTAGTTCTATTTGTAGTTTTTTAAGGAACCTCCATACTGTTCTCTATAGTGGCTGAACCAATTCACATTCCCACCAGCAGTGCAAGAGTGTTCCCTTTTCTCCACACCCTCTCCAGCATTTATTGTTTCTAGATTTTTTGATGATGGCCATTCTGACTGGTGTGAGATGATATCTCATTGTAGTTTTGATTTGCATTTCTCTAATGATTAATGATGTTGAGCATTCTTTCATGTGTTTGTTGGCAGTCTGTATATCTTCTTTGGAGAAATGTCTATTTAGGTCTTCTGCCCATTTTTGGATTGGGTTGTTTGTTTTCTTGTTATTGAGCTGCATGAGCTGCTTGTAAATTTTGGAGATTAATCCTTTGTCGGTTGCTTCATTTGCAAATATTTTCTCCCATTCTGAGGGTTGTCTTTTGGTCTTGTTTATGGTTTCCTTTGCTGTGCAAAAGCTTTGAAGTTTCATTAGGTCCCATTTGTTTATTTTTGTTTTTATTTCCATTACTCTAGGAGGTGGGTCAGAAAGGATCTTGCTTTGATTTATGTCGTAGAGTGTTCTGCCTATGTTTTCCTCTAAGAGTTTGATAGTTTCTGGCCTTACATTTAGGTCTTTAATCCATTTTGAGCTTATTTTTGTGTATGGTGTTAGGGAGTGATCTAATCTCATACTTTTACATGTACCTGTCCAGTTTTCCCAGCACCACTTATTGAAGAGGCTGTCCTTTCTCCATTGTACATTACTGCCACCTTTATCAAAGATAAGGTGTCCATATGTGCATGGGTTTATCTCTGGGCTTTCTATCCTGTTCCATTGATCTATCTTTCTGTTTTTGTGCCAGTACCATACCGTCTTGATGACTGTAGCTTTGTAGTGTAGTCTGAAGTCAGGGAGCCTGATTCCTCCAGTTCCTTCTTTCGTTCTCAAGATTGCTTTGGCTATTCGGGGTCTTTTGTGTTTCCATACAAATTGTGAAATTTTTTGTTCTAGTTCTGTGAAAAATGCCTGTGGTAGTTTGATAGGGATTGCATTGAATCTATAGATTGCTTTGGGTAGTAGAGTCATTTTCACAATGTTGATTCTTCCAATCCAAGAACATGGTATATCTCTCCATCTATTTATATCATCTTTAATTTCTTTCATCAGTGTCTTATAATTTTCTGCATACAGGTCTTTTGTCTCCTTAGGTAGGTTTATTCCTAGATATTTTATTCTTTTTGTTGCAATGGTAAATGGGAGTGTTTTCTTGATTTCATTTTCAGATTTTTCATCATTAGTATATAGGAATGCCAGAGATTTCTGTGCATTAATTTTGTATCCTGCCACTTTACCAAATTCATTGATTAGCTCTAGTAGTTTTCTGGTAGCATCTTTAGGGTTCTCTATGTATAGGATCATGTCATCTGCAAACAGTGACAGCTTTACTTCTTCTTTTCCAATTTGGATTCCTTTTATTTCCTTTTCTTCTCTGATTGCTGTGGCTAAAACTTCCAAAACAATGTTGAATAATAGTGGTGAGAGTGGGCAACCTTGTCTTGTTCCTGATCTTAGTGGAAATGCTTTCAGTTTTTCACCATTGAGGATGATGTTTGCTGTGGGCTTGTCATATATGGCCTTTATTATGTTGAGGAAAGTTCCCTCTATGCCTACTTTCTGCAGGGATTTTATCATAAATGGGTGTTGAATTTTGTCAAAAGCTTTCTCTGCATCTATTGAGATGATCATATGGTTTTTCTCCTTCAATTTGTTAATATGGTTTATCACATTGATAGATTTGCGTATATTGAAGAATCCTTGCATTCCTGGAATAAACCCCACTTGATCATGGTGTATGATCCTTTTAATGTGCTGTTGGATTCTGTTTGCTAGTATTTTGTTGAGGATTTTTGCATCTATGTTCATCAGTGATATTGGCCTGTAGTTTTCTTTCTTTGTGACATCCTTGTCTGGTTTTGGTATCAAGGTGATGGTGGCCTCGTAGAAGGAGTTAGGGAGTGGTCCTCCCTCTGCTATATTTTGGAAGAGTTTGAGAAGGATAGGTGTTAGCTCTTCTCTAAATGTTTGATAGAATTCGCCTGTGAAGCCATCTGGTCCTGGGCTTTTCTTTGTTGGAAGATTTTTAATCACAGTTTCAATTTCAGTGCTTGTGATTGGTCTGTTCATATTTTCTATTTCTTCCTGATTCAGTCTTGGCAGGTTGTGCATTTCTAAGAATTTGTCCATTTCTTCCAGATTGTCCATTTTATTGGCATAGAGTTGCTTGTAGTAATCTCTCATGATCTCTTTTATCTCTGCAGTGTCAGTTGTTACCTCTCCTTTTTCATTTCTAATTCTATTGATTTGAGTCTTCTCCCTTTTTTTCTTGATGAGTCTGGCTAGTGGTTTATCTATTTTGTTTATCTTCTCAAAGAACCAGCTTTTAGTTTTATTGATCTTTGCTATTGTTTCCTTCATTTCTTTTTCATTTATTTCTGATCTGATTTTTATGATTTCTTTCCTTCTGCTAGCTTTGGGGTTTTTTTGTTCTTCTTTCTCTAATTGCTTGAGGTGCAAGGTTAGGTTGTTTATTCGAGATGTTTCCTGCTTCTTAAGGTGGGCTTGTATTGCTATAAACTTCCCCCTTAGAACTGCTTTTGCTGCATCCCACAGGTTTTGGGTCGTTGTGTCTCCATTGTCATTTGTTTCTAGGTATTTTTTGATTTCCTCTTTGATTTCTTCAGTGATCTCTTCATTATTAAGTAGTGTATTGTTTAGCCTCCATGTGTTTGTATTTTTTACAGATCTTTTCCTGTAATTGATATCTAGTCTCATGGCGTTGTGGTCAGAAAAGATACTTGATACGATTTCAATTTTCTTAAATTTACCAAGGCTTGATTTGTGACCTAAGATATGATCTATCCTGGAGAATGTTCCATGAGCACTTGAGAAAAATGTGTATTCTGTTGTTTTTGGATGGAGTGTCCTATAAATATCAATTAAGTCCACCTTGTTTAATGTATCATTTAAAGCTTGTGTTTCCTTATTTATTTTCATTTTGGATGATCTGTCCATGGGTGAAAGTGGGGTGTTAAAGTCCCCTACTATGAATGTGTTACTGTCGATTTCCCCTTTTATGGCTGTTAGTATTTGCCTTATGTATTGAGGTGCTCCTATGTTGGGTGCATAAATATTTACAATTGTTATATCTTCTTCTTGGATCGATCCCTTGATCATTATGTAGTGTCCTTCTTTGTCTCTTTTAATAGTCCTTATTTTAAAGTCTATTTTGTCTGATATGAGAATTGCTACTCCAGCTTTCTTTTGGCTTCCATTTGCATGGAATATCTTTTTCCATCCCCTTACTTTCAGTCTGTATGTGTCTCTAGGTCTGAAGTGGGTCTCTTGTAGACAGCATATATAAGGGTCTTGTTTTTGTATCCATTCAGCTAATCTGTGTCTTTTGGTGGGAGCATTTAGTCCATTTACATTTAAGGTAATTATCGATATGTATGTTCCTATTCCCATTTTCTAAATTGTTTTGGGTTCGTTATTATAGGTCTTTTCCTTCTTTTGTGTTTCTTGCCTAGAGAAGATCCTTTAGCATTTGTTGTAAAGCTGGTTTGGTGGTGCTGAACTCTCTCAGCTTTTGCTTGTCTGTAAAGGTTTTAATTTCTCCATCAAATCTGAATGAGATCCTTGCTGGGTAGAGTAGTCTTGGCTGCAGGTTTTTCTCCTTCATCACTTTCAGTATGTCCTGCCACTCCCTTCTGGCTTGTAGGGTTTCTGCTGAGAGATCAGCTGTTAACCTTATGGGGATTCCCTTATGTGTTATTTGTTGTTTTTCCCTTGCTGCTTTTAATATGCTTTCTTTGTATTTAATTTTTGACAGTTTGATTAATATGTGTCTTGGCGTATTTCTCCTTGTATTTATCTTGTATGGGACTCTCTGTGCTTCCTGGACTTGATTAACTATTTCCTTTCCCATATTAGGGACATTTTCAACTATAATCTCTTCAAATATTTTCTCAGTCCCTTTTTTTTTCTCTTCTTCTTCTGGAACCCCTATAATTCGAATGTTGGTGCGTTTAATGTTGTCCCAGAGGTCTCTGAGACTGTCCTCAGTTCTTTTCATTCTTTTTTCTTTATTCTGCTCTGCTGTAGTTATTTCCACTATTTTATCTTCCAGGTCACTTATCTGTTCTTCTGCCTCAGTTACTCTGCTATTGATCCCATCTAGAGTACTTTTAATTTCATTTATTGTGTTGTTCATCGTTGCTTGTTTCATCTTTAGTTCTTCTAGGTCCTTGTTAACTGATTCTTGCATTTTGTCCATTCTATTGTCCATTCTATCTCCAAGATTTCGGATCAACCTTACTATCATTATTCTGAATTCTCTTTCAGGTAGACTGCCTATTTCCTCTTCATTTGTTAGGTCTGGTGCATTTTTATCTTGCTCCTTTATCTGCTGTGTGTTTTTCTGTCTTCTCATTTTGCTTATCTTACTGTGTTTGGGGTCTCCTTTTTGCAGGCTGCAGGTTTGTAGTTCTTCCTGTTTTTGATGTCTGTCTCCAGTGGCTAAGGTTGGTTCAGTGGGTTGTGTAGGCTTCCTGGTGGAGGGGACTAGTGCCTGTGTTGTGGTGGATGAGGCTGGATCTTGTCTCTCTAGTGGGCAGGTTCACGTCTGGTGGTGTGTTTGGGGGTGTCTGTGGCCTTATTATGATTTTAGGCAGCCTCTCTGCTAATGGGTGGTGTTGTGTTCCTGTTTTGCTAGTTGTTTGGCATAGGTTTTCCAGCACTGTGGCTTGCTGGTCGTTGAGTGAAGCTGGGTGCTGGTGTTAAGATGGAGGTCTCTGGGAGATTTTCGCCATTTGATATTATGTGGAGCTGGGAGGTCTCTTGTTGATCAGTGTCCTGAAGTTGGCTGTCCTACCTCAGAGGCAGAGCCCTGCCTCCTGGCTGGAGCACCAAAAGCTTTTCATCCACAGGCTCAGGATAAAAGGGAGAAAAAGTGGAGGGAATTAGTAGAAGTATGAGGAAAGAAAGAAGGAAAGGAGGGTAGGAAGGAAGGAAGAAAGAAAGAAAGAAGCAAAGAAGGAAAGAAGGCAAGAAGGAAAGAAAGGAGGGAGGGAGGGAGGGAGGAAGGAAGGAAGGAGGGAAAGAAGGAAAAAAGAAAGAAAGAAGATACAGTAAAAATAAAATAAAGTATAATAAAGTTATTGAATTAAAAAATTCTTATTTAGAAAAAAAAAAAGGACGGAAAGAACCTTAGGACAAATGTTGGAAGCAAAGCTATACAGACAAAATCTTACACAGAAGCATACACATACACCCTCACTAAAAGAGGTAAATGGGGAAAAATCCTAAATCTTGCTGTCAGAGACCACCTCCTCAATTTGGGATGATTCATTGTCTAAAGGAGGGAAGGAAGGACGGAAAGAAAGAAAGAAAGAACGAAGGTAAAGTATAATAAGGTTATTAAAATTAATTATTAAGAAAAAAAAATTTAAAAAAAAAACATGGACGGATAGAACCCTAGGACAAATGGTGGAAGCAAGACTATACAGACAAGATCTCACATAGAAGCATACACATACACATTCACAAAAAGAGGAAAGGGGAAAAAATCATAGATCTTGCTCCTAAAGTCCACTTCCTTAATTTGGGATGATTGGTTGTCTATTCAGGTATTCCACAGATGCAGGGTACATCAAGTTGATTGTGGAGCTTTAATCCGCTGCTTCTGAGGCTGCTGGGAGAGATTTCCCTTTCTCTTCTTTGTTCTCACAGCTCCCAGGGCTAAGCTTTGGATTTGGCCCTGCCACTGCGTGTAGATTGCTGGAGGGCGTCTGTTTTTTGCTCAGACAGGATGGGGTTAAAAGAGCCGCTGACTGGGGGCTCTGGCGCACTCAGGCCGGCGGGGACGGAGGGGCACAGAGTGCGGGGCGGGCCTGCGGTGGCAAAGGCCGGCGTGACTTTGCACCAGCCTGAGGCGCGCTGTGCGCTCTCCCGGGGAAGTTGTCCCTGGATCCCGGGAACCCGGCAGTGGCGGGCTGCACAGGCTCTGCAGAAGAGGGGTGTGGAGAGTGACCTGTGCTCGCACACAGGCCCCTCGGTGGCGGCAGCAGCAGCCTTAACGTCTCCCGCCCGCCTCTGGGGTCCGCGCTTTTAGCCGCGGCTCGCGCCCGTCTCTGGATTCCGCGCTTTCAGCCGCGGCTCGCGCCCGTCTCTGGATTCCGCGCTTTCAGCCGCGGCTCGCGCCCGTCTCTGGATTCCACGCTTTCAGCCGCGGCTCGCGCCCGTCTCTGGATTCCGCGCTTTCAGCCGCGGCTCGCGCCCGTCTCTGGATTCCGCGCTTTCAGCCGCGGCTCGCGCCCGTCTCTGGGGTCCGCGCTTTCAGCCGCGGCTCGCGCCCGTCTCTGGAGTTCCTTTAAGCAGCGTTCTTAAACCCCTCTCCTCACGCCCCAGGAAACAAAGAGGGAAGGAAAATTCTCCTGCCTCTTCTGCAGGTGCAGGCTTTCCCCGGACTCCCTCCCGGCTAGCTGTGGTGCACTAACCCCTTCAGGCTATGTTCAAGCCGCCAACCCCAGTCCTCTCCCTGCGCTCCGGCCTCAGCTCGCAGCCCCGCCCGCCCCGGCGGGTGAGCAGACAAGCCTCTCGGGCTGGTGAGTGCCGGTCGGCACCGATCCTCTGTGCGGGAATCTCCCCGCTTTGCCCTCCGCACCCGTTGCTGTGCACTCCTCCGCGGCTTCGAAGCTCCCCCCTCCGCCTCCCGCAGTCTCCGCCCGCGAAGGGGCTTCCTCGAGTGTGGAAACTTTTCCTCCTTCACAGCTCCCTCCCACTGGTGCAGGTGCCGTCCCTATTCTTTTGTCTCTGTTTTTTCTTTTGCCCTACCCAGGTACGTGGGGAGTTTCTTGCCTTTTGGGAGGTCTGAGGTCTTCTGCCAGCCTTCAGTAGGTGTTCTGTAGGAGTTGTTCCACGTGTAGATGTATTTCTGGTGTATCTGTGGGGAGGAAGGTGATCTCCGCGTCTTACTCTTCCGCCATCTTCCGCCTTCTCCCACACTGTCTTTTATCCAGTTTTAAGTATTAATGCATCCAACATCAGAGCACCTAAATACATAAAGCAAAAAGTAACAGAGCCAAAAGGAGAAATAAACAGCAATATAATAATGGTTGGGGACTTTAATATCCCATTCTTGACAATGGATAGAGTATCCAGACAGAGAATCAATAAGAAAACAGCAGACTTAAGCAACACCTTAAGAAGGTAATAGACATATACTGAACATTCTATCTGACAACAGCAGAATACATGTTCTTCTGACATGCACATGAAACATTTTCTAGAACAGGCCATGTATTAGGTCACAAAACAAGTCTTAGCAAATTCAAGAAGATTGAAATTAGTCAAGTATCTTGTCTGACCAAAATGGTATAAAACTAGAAATCAATAAGAGGAAAAGTGAACATTTTACAAATACATGGAGAGTAAACAATACTCTTCTGAACAATCAATGAATCAGAGAAGAAATTAAAGGAGAAATAAAGTATCTTGAGACAAACAAAAATGGAAACATAACATACCAAAACTTATGGGATGCAGCAAAATCTGTTCTAAGAAGGAAGTTTATAGCAATAAATGCCTACATTAAGAAGAAATATCCCAAATAAACAATGTAACTCTATGCCTTAAGCAACAAGAAAAAGAACAACAAACTGAGACCATAGTTGGCAGAAGGAAAGAAATAATAAAAATTAGAGCAGACATAGATGAAACAGAGAACAGGAAAACAATAGAAAAGATTAACCAAAATAAGAATTGGTTCTTTGAAAAGATAAACAAAATTGACAAATCTTTAGCTAGACTAACCAAAGGAAAAAGAGAGAAGGGCCAAATCAATAACTTATAAATGAAAAACAGACATTACAAATGATACCACAAAATTACAAAGATCATAACAGGCTACTATTAACAACTATACACCAACAAACTGGAAAACTTAGGAAGAAATGGAAAAATTCTTAGAAACATACAAACCACCAAGACTGAAGTGGGAAGAAATAGTCTGAATAGACCAATTATTAGTAAGGAGATTGAATCAGTAATCAAAAATGTCCCAACAGGGCTTCCCTGGTGGCACAGTGGTTGAGAGTCCACCTGCCGATGCAGGGGACACGGGTTCGTGCCCCGGTCCGGGAAGATCCCACATGCCGCGGAGCGGCTGGGCCAGTGAGCCACGGCTGCTGAGCCTGCGCGTCCGGAGCCTGTGCTCCACAACGGGAGAGGCCACAACAGTGAGAGGCCCGCGTACCGCAAAAAAAAAAAAAAGAAGAAAAAAAAAATGTCCCAACAAAGAAAAGTCCAGGACCAGATGGCTTCACTGGTGAATTTTACAAACATTTGAAGAATTAACATCAATCTTTCTCAAACTCTTTCAAAATATCAAAGAGGAGGAAATCCTTTAAACTCATTTTATGAAGCCAGCACTAGCATGATACTAAAACCAGGTAAGGACACTACCAGAAAAGAAAACCATAGGCTAATATCCCTCATGAATATAGATGCAAAAGTTCTGCAAACTGAATTCAGTAGCACATTAAAAGGATCATTTACCATGACCAAGTGGGCTTTATCCCTCATGGGTAAGGATGTTTCAACATAAACAAATCAATGTGATATATCATGTTGATAGAATGAAAGAAAAAATCATATGATCATTGCAGTTGACACAGAAAAAGTATTTGACAAAATTCAACATCTCTTTATGATTTAAAAAAACTCCAACAAATTAGGAACAGAAGGAACATACTTCAGCATAATAAACAACAGATATAACAAGCTCACAGCTAATACTGCTCAATGGTGAAATGTTGAAAGCTTTTCCTCTAAGATCAGGAACAAGACAAGGGTGCCCACTCTCACCACCCTGTTTAACATAATACTGGAAGTTCTTGCCAGATCAATCAGGCAAGAAAAGAAATAAAAGGCATTAGAGTTGGAAAGGTAGAATGAAATAGTCTCTATTTGCAGATGGTATAATTTTATATGTAGAAAATCCTGAAGACTCCACCCAAAAACTGTTACATCTAAACAACAAATTCAATAAAATTGGAGGATACAAAATTAACATACAAAAACCAGTAGTGTTTCTGTACACTAACAACAAATTATCTGAAAAAGAAATCAAGAGGGCTTCCCTGGTGGTGCAGTGGTTAAGAATCCGCCTGCCAATACAGGGGACAGGGGTTCAGGCCCTGGTCTGGGAAGATCCCACATGCCACAGAGCAACTAAGCCCGTGCGCCACAACTACTGAGGCTGCGTGCCACAACTACAGAAGCCTATGCACCTAGAGCCCGTGCTCCACAACGAGAGAGCCACCACAATGATAAGCCCACGCACCGCAACAAAGAGCAGCGCCCACTGGCCGCAGCTAGAAAAAGCCCACCCACACACAGCAATGAAGACTCAACGCAGCCAAAAATTAATTAATTAATTAACTTAAAAGAAAAGAAATCAAGAAAACGATCCTATTTACAATGGCATCAAAACAATAACATTCTTAGGAATAAACTTAACCAAAAAGTTGAACGATCTCTACTCTGAAAACTACAAGGCATTGATATTTAAAAATTAAAGACAAATAAATGGACAGGTGTCCCGTGTTCCTGGATTGGAAGAATTAGTAATATTAAAATGTCAATTTTACCAAAAGCCATCTATATATTCAGTGCAATCCCTATCAAGATTTCAATGGCATTTTATTTTTTTTACATAGGTAGGAAAACAGTCCTGAAGGCTGTATGAAACCACCAAGATGCCAAATAGACAAAGCAGTCTCTTGTGAAAGAACAACAAAGCAGGAGGCATCACACTTCCCAACTTCAAGCTATACTACAGAACAGTGTGGTACTGGTATAAAAACAAATAGATCAATGAAACAGTCAGGAGCCCTGAAATAAATCCAAGCATATATGGTCAACGGATATTTGACAAAGGAACCAAGAATACTCAATGGAGAAAAGACAGTCTCCAATAAATGGTCCTGGGATAACTGGATATTCACATGTAAAACAATGACATTTGACCTCTATCTCACACCACTCAAAAATTAACTCTAAATGGATTAAAGACTTGAAACCACGAAACTCCTAGAAGAAAACCTAGGAAAAATAAAAGCTCCTTGACACGAGTCTTGGCAATGATTTCTTGGATATGACCCCTCAAGCACAAGCAACGAAATAAAAAATGAACAAGTGGGACTACATCAAACTAAAAAGCTTCTGCACAGGAAAACAATCGACAAAGGGAAAAGACAATCTATGGAATGGGAAAAATGGCTTACAAACCATATATTTAAGATAATATCAAAAATATATAACGAATTCATATGACTCAAAGCAAAAAGATGAATAATCCAATTTAAAAATGGGCTGATGATCTGAATACACATTTTTACAAAGACAACATATAAATGACCAATAGGTACAATGAAAAGGTGCTCAACATCACTAGTCATAGGGAAATGAAAATCAAAACCACAATGAGATATCGCCTCGCACCTGTTAGAATGGGTGTCATAAAAAGATAAGAGATAATAGATGTACTGATAGATGAGGGTGTGGAGAAAGGGGAACCCTTGTGCATTGTTGGTGGGGTTGTAAACTGGTACAACCACTATGGATCACTGCATAGAGGATCCTCAAAAAATTAAAAATAAAATTGCCATATGACCCAGTAATCCCATTTCTGTGTATACATCCAAAGAAAATGAAATCATTATCTCAAAGAGGTATCTCACCCCATGTTCACTGCAGCCAAGATATGGAAACAACCTAAGTGTCCACTGATGAATGAATACAGAACATGTGATACATATATATACAATGGAATGTTATTCAACTGTGAAAAACTAGGATATCCTTCCATTGGTGACAGTCTGGATGGAAGCTGAGCATTATGCTTTGTGAAATAAGTCAGACAGAGGAAGATGGATGCTGTATGATCTCACTTATATGTGGAATCAGAAAAAAAACCTCAAAGCAAAAGACCTAGTTTGTGGTTTCTAGAGGTTGGGGGTGGGGGCATGGGAAGCTTGGAGGAAGGTGGTCAAAAGGTAGAAACTTCCAGTTATAAGACAAACAGGACTACAAATATAACGTACGGCATGCTGACTACAGCTCACACTGCTGTATGATAACATATGACAGCTAAGAGTAAATCACAAGGAATTTTTCTTTTCTGCTTTCTCTCTTTATTGTGTCTATACGTGATGATGGATGCTACCTAAACTTACTGCAGAAATCATTTCACACTATATGTAAGTAAACCGTTACGCTGTAAATCTTAAATTTACACAGTGAGGTATGTCAATTATATCTCAAAAAAAACTGGAAAAGATTAAAATAAATGAAATCATCTATTTGTCAAAAGATGATCACTGAGAACGCTGTTAAAATAAGTAACTCTCGGAGATTGGAGAAGATGGCGGAAGAGTAAGACGCGGAGATCACCTTCCTCCCCACAGATACACCAGAAATACATCTACACGTGGAACTGCTCCTACAGAACACCTACTGAACGCTGGCAGAAGACCTCAGACCTCTCATAAGGCAAAAAACTCCCCACGTACCTGGGTAGGGCAAAAGAAAAAAGAAAAAACAGAGACAAAGAAGAGGGACGGTACCTGCACCAGTGGGAGGGAGCTGTGAAGGAGGAAAGGTTTCCACACACTAGAAGCCCCTTCGCGGGCGGAGACTGCGGGTGGCGGAGGGGGGAGCTTCACAGCCGTGGAGGAGAGCGCAGCAACAGGGGTGCGGAGGGCAAAGCGGGGAGATTCCAGCGCAGAGGATCGGTGCCGACCGGCACTCACCAGCCCGAGAGGCTTGTCTGCTCCCCCGCCGGGGCGGGCGGGGCTGGGAGCTGAGGCTCGGGCTTCGGTCGGATCCCAGGGAGAGGACTGGGGTTGGCGGCGTGAACACAGCCTGCAGGGGGTTAGTGCGCCACGGCTGGCCGGGAGGGAGTCCGGGGAAAAGTCTGGAGCTGCCGAAGAGGCAAGAGACTTTTTCTTCCCTCTTTGTTTCCTGGTGCGCGAGGGGAGGGGATTAAGAGCGCTGCTTAAAGGAGCTCCAGAGACGGGCGCGAGCCGCGGCTAAAAGAGCAAACCCCAGAGACGGGCACGAGACGCTAAGGCTGCTGCTGCCGCCACCAAGAAGCCTGTGTGCGAGCACAGGTCGCTCTCCACACCTCCCCTCCTGGGAGCCTGTGCAGCCCGCCACTGCCAGTCCCGGGATCCAGGGACAACTTCCCTGGGAGAACACACAGCATGCCTCAGGCTGTTGCAATGTCACTCTGGCTTCTGCCGCCGCAGGCTCGCCCCTCATCCATACCCCTCCCTCCCCCAGGCCTAAGTGAGCCAGAGCCCCCGAAGCAGCTGCTCCTTTAACTGCGTCCTGTCTGAGCCAAGAACAGACGCCCTCAGGCGACCTACACGCAGAGGCGGGGCCATATCCAAAGCTGAGCCCTGGGAGCTGTGCGAACAAAGAAGAGAAAGGGAAATCCCTCCCAGCAGCCTCAGGAGCAGTGGATTAAATCAACTTGATGTACCCTGCATCTGTGGAATACATGAATATACAACAAATCATCCCAAATTGAGGAGGTGGACTTTGGGAGCAATGATATATATATATATATATATATATATATATTTCACTTTTTCTCTTTTTGTGTGTATGTGTATGCTTCTGTGTGAGATTTTGTCCATATAGCTTTGCTTCCACCATTTGTCCTAGGGTTCTGTGTGGCTTTTTTTTTTTTTTTTTTACTTTTTAATTCTTTCTTCCTTCCTTCCTTCCTTCCTTTCTTTCTCTTTCTTATTTTTTCTCTCTTTTATTCTGAGCCATGTGGAGGACAGGGTCTTAGTGCTCCAGCCAGGCGTCAGGGCTGTGCCTCTGAGGTGGGAGAGCCAACTTCAGGACACTGGTCCACAAGAGACCTCCCAGCTCCACATAATATCAAACAGCGAAAATCTCCCAGAGATCTCCATCTCAACACCAGCACCCAGCTTAACTCAATGACCAGCAAGCTACAGTGCTGGACACCCTATGCCAAACAACTAGCAAGACAGGAACACAGCCCCATCCATTAGCAGAGAAGCTGCCTAAAATCATAATAAGGCCACAGACACCCCAAAACACACCACCAGACATGGACCTGCCCACCAGAAAGACAAGATCCAGCCTCATCCACCAGAACACAGGCACTAGTACCCTCCACCAGGAAACCTACACAACCCACTGAACCAACCTTAGCCACTGGGGACCGACACCAAAAACAACGGGAACTATGAACCTGTAGCCCATGAAAAGGAGACCCCAAACACAGTAAGATAAGCAAAAAGAAAAGACAGAAAAACACACAGCAGATGAAGGAACAAGGTAAAATCCCACCAGACCTAACAAATGAAGAGGAAATAGGCAGTCTACCTGAAAAAGAATTCAGAATAATGATAGTAAAGATGATCCAAAATTTTGGAAATACAATAGAGAAAATGCAAGAAACATTTAACAGGGACCTAGAAGAACTAAAGAGGAAACAAGCAATGATGAACAACACAATAAATGAAATTAAAAATACTCTAGAAGTAATCAACAGCAGAATAACTGAGGCAGAAGAACGGATAAGTGACCTGGAAGATAAAATAGTGGAAATAACTACTGCAGAGCAGAATAAAGAAAAAGGAATGAAAAGAACTGAGGACAGTCTCAGAGACTGTCAACATTAAACGCACCAACATTCGAATTACAGGGGTCCCAGAAGAAGAAGAGAAGAAGAAAGGGACTGAGAAAATATTTGAAGAGATTATAGTTGAAAATGTCCCTAATATGGGAAAGGAAATAGTTAATCAAATCCAGGAAGCACAGAGTCCCATACAGGATAAATCCAAGGAGAAACAAACCAAGACACATACTAATCAAACTATCAAAAATTAAATACAAAGAAAACATATTAAAAGCAGCAAGGGAAAAACAACAAATAATACACAAGAAATCCCCATAAGGTTAACAGCTGATCTTTCAGCAGAAACTCTGCAAGTCACAGGGAGTGGCAGGACATATTTAAAGTGATGAAGGAGAAAAACCTACAACCAAGATTACTCTACCCAGCAAGGATCTCATTCAGATTTGATGGAGAAATTAAAACCTTTACAGACAAGCAAAAGCTGAGAGAGTTCAGCACCACCAAACCAGCTTTACAACAAATGCTAAAGGAACTTCTCTAGGCAAGAAACACAAGAGCAGGAAAAGACCAACAGTAACAAACCCAAAACAATTAAGAAAATGGGAATAGGAACATACATATCAATAATTACCATAAATGTAAATGGATTAAATGCTCCCACCAAAAGACACAGACTGACTAAATGGATACAAAAACAAGACCCGTATATATGCTGTCTACAAGAGACCCACTTCAGACCTAGGGACACGTACAGACTGAAAGTGAGGGGATGAAAAGCATATTCCATGCAAATGGAAGTCAGAAGAAAGCTGGAGTAGCAATTCTCATATCAGACAAAATAGACTTTAAAATAAAGACTATTACAAGAGACAAAGAAGGACACTACATAATGATCAAGGGATCGATCCAAGAAGAAGATATAACAATTGTAAATATTTATGCACCCAACATAGGAGCACCTCAATACATAAGGCAAATACTAACAGCCATTAAAGGGGAAATCAACAGTAACACATTCATAGTAGGGGACTTTAACACCCCACTTTCACCAATGGATAGATCATCCAAAATGAAAGTAAATAAGGAAACACAAGCTTTAAATGATACATTAAACAAGGTGGACTTAATTGATATTTATAGGACACTCTATCCAAAAACAACAGAATGCACATTTTTCTCAAGTGCTCATGGAACATTCTCCAGGATAGATGATATCCTGGGTCAGAAATCTAGCCTTGGTAAATTTGAGAAAATTGAAATTGTATCAAGTATCTTTTCCAACAACAACACTGTGAGACTAGATATCAATTACAGGAAAAGATCTGTAAAAGATACAAACACATGGAGGCTGAACAATACACTACTTAATGACGAAGTGATCACTGAAGAAGTCAAAGAGGAAATCAAAAAATACCTAGAAACAAATGACAATGGAGACACGACGACCCAAAACCTATGGGATGCAGCAAAAGCAGTTCTAAGAGGAAAGTTTATAGCAATACAATCCTACCTTAAGAAACAGGAAACATCTCAAATAAACAACCTAACCTTGCACCTAAAGCAATTAGACAAAGAAGAACAAAAAAACCCCAAAGTTAGCAGAAAGAAAGAAATCATAAAGATCAGATCAGAAATAAATGAAAAAGAAATGAAGGAAATGATAGCAAAGATCAATAAAACTAAAAGCTGGTTCTTTGAGAAGATAAACAAAATTGATAAACCATTACCAGACTCATCAAGAAAAAAATGGAGACGACACAAATCAATAGAATTAGAAATGAAAAAGGAGACGTAACAACGGACACTGCAGAAATACAAAGGATCATGAGAGATTACTACACGCAACTCTATGCCAATAAAATGGACAACCTGGAAGAAATGGACAAATTCTTAGAAATGCACAACGTGCCGAGACTGAACCAGGAATAGAAAATATGAACAGACCAATCACAAGCACTGAAATTGAAACTATGATTTAAAATCTTCCAACAAACAAAATCCCAGGACCAGATGGCTTCACAGGTGAATTCTATCAAAAATTTAGAGAAGAGCTAACACCTATCCTTCTCAAACTCTTCCAAAATATAGCAGAGGGAGGAACACTCCCAAACTCATTCTTTGAGGCCACCATCACCCTGATACCAAAACCAGACAAAGATGTCACAAAGAAAGAAAACTACGGGACAATATCACTGATGAACATAGATGCAAAAATCCTCAACAAAATACTAGCAAACAGAATCCAACAGCACATTAAACGGATCATACACCATGATCAAGTGGGGTTTATTCCAGGAATGCAAGCATTCTTCAATATACACAAATCAATCAACGTAATACACCATATTAAGAGACTGAAGGAGAAAAACCATATGATCATCTCAATAGATGCAGAGAAAGCTTTTGACAAAATTCAACACCCATTTATAATAAAAACCCTCCAGAAAGTAGGCACAGAGGGAACTTTCCTCAACATAATAAAAGCCATATATGACAAACCCACAGCCAACATTGTCCTCAGTGGCGAAAAACTGAAACCACTTCCACTAAGATCAGGAACAAGACAAGGTTGCCCACTCTCACCACTCTTATTCAACATAGTTTTGGAAGCTTTAGCCACAGCAATCAGAGAAGAAAAAGAAATAAAAGGAATCCTAATAGGAAAAGAAGAAGTAAAGATGTCACTGTTTGCAGATGACATGATGAAATACATAGAGAATCCTAAAGATGCTACCAGAAAACTACTAGAGCTAATCAATCAATTTGGTAAATTAGCAGAATACAAAATTAATGCACAGAAATCTCTGGCATTCTTATACACTAATGATGAAAAATCTGAAAGTAAAATTAAGAAAACACTCCCATTTACCACTGCAACACAAAGAATAAAATATCTAGGAATAAACCTACCTAAGGAGACAAAAGACCTGTATGCAGAATATTATAAGACACTTATGAAAGAAATTAAAGATGATACAAATAGATGGAGAGATATACCATGTTCTTGGATTGGAAGAATCAATATTGTGAAAATGACTATACTATCCAAAGCAATCTACAGATTCAATGCAATCCCTATCAAACTACCACTGGCATTTTTCACAGAACTAGAACAAAAAAGTTCACAATTTGTATGGAAACACAAAAGATCCCGAACAGCCAAAGCAATCTTGAGATCGAAAAATGGAGATGGAGGAATCAGGCTCCCTGACTTCAGACTACACTACAAAGCTACAGTACTCAAGACAGTATGGTACTGGCACAAAAACAGAAATATAGATCGATGGAACAGGATCGAAAGGCCAGAGATAAACCCATGCACATATGGTCACCTTATCTTTGATAAAGGAGGCAAGAATATACAGTGGAGAAAAGACAGCCTCTTCAATAAGTGGTGCTGGGAAAATAGGTACATGTAAAAGTATGAAATTAGAACACTCCCTAACTCCATACAGAAAAATAAACTCAAAATGGATTAAAGACCTAAATGTAAGGCCAGACACTATCAAACTCTTAGAGGAAAACATAGGCAGAACGCTCTATGACATAAATCACAGCAAGATCGTTTTTGACCCACCTCCTAGAGAAATGGGAATAAAAACAAAAATAAACAAATGGGACCTAATGAAACTTCAAAGCTTTTGCACAGCAAAGGAAACCATAAACAAGACCAAAAGACAACCCTCAGAATGGGAGAAAACATTTGCAAATGAAGCAACTGACAAAGGACTAATCTCCAAAATTTACAAGCAGCTCATGCAGCTCAATAACAAAAAGACAACCCAATCCAAAAATGGGCAGAAGACCTAAATAGACATTTCTACAAAGAAGATATACAAATTGCCAACAAACACATGAAAGAATGCTCAACATCACTAATCATTAGAGAAATGCAAATCAAAACTACAATGAGATATCATCTCACACTGGTCAGAATGGCCATCATCAAAAAATCTAGAAAAAATAAACGTTGGAGAGGGTGTGGAGAAAAGGAACACTCTTGCACTGTTGGTGGGTATGTAAATTGATACAGCCACTATGGAGAACAGTATGGAGGTTCCTTAAAAAACTACAAATAGAACTACCATACGACCCAGCAATCCCACTGCTGGGCACATACCCTGAGAAAACCAGAATTCAAGAAGAGTCATATACCAAAATGTTTATTGCAGCTCTATTTACAATAGCCTGGAGATGGAAGCAACCTAAGTGTCCATCAACAGATGAATGGATTAAGATGTGGTACATATATACAATGGAATATTACTCAGCCATAAAAAGAAACAAAATTGAGTTATTTGTAGTGAGGTGGATGGACCTAGAGTCTGTCATACAGAGTGAAGTAAGTCAGAAAGAGAAAAACAAATACCATATGCTAACACATATATATGGAATCCAAGAAAAAAAAAAGTCATGAAGAACCTAGGGGTAAGACAGGAATAAAGACGCAGACCTACTAGAGCATGGACTTGAGGATATGGGGAGGGGGAAGAGTAAGCTGTGACAAAGTAAGAGAGTGGCATGGACATATATACACTACCAAATGTAAAATAGATAGCTAGTGGGAAGTAACCACATAGCACAGGGAGATCAGCTAGGTGGTTTGTGACCACCTAGAGGGGTGGGATAGGAAGGGTGGGAGGGAGGGAGATGCAAGAGGGAAGAGTTATGGGAACATATGTATATGTATAACTGATTCACTTTGTTATAAAGCAGAAACTAACATACAATTGTAAAGCAATTATACTCCAATAAAGATGTTAAAAAAAAAAGTAACTCTGAAAGCTTAAGGAGGAAAAAAGAGAAAAATAATACTAGACTTGAAAAGGGAAACACTCACACACACATATACACAACTCTAATTTTTCAAATTTGAAGTATTTTGAAAACTTTTATGAAATTGATAATAAACAACTGATAGAAAACCAGAGAAAGTTGATGTAATATTATATTAGAAATGAGTAGACATAATTCAGCAAAAATAGGCTGACACCAAAAATCAAAATCAAAAGTATAATAACAGTAGAGAATAGAATATTAGCAGGTGCCACGCAAACCTCTATCTGTAAGAAAAAATAAAAGCCACTGGAGAAGGTGTGGAAAAAAGGGAACCCTCCTCCACTGTTGGTGGGAATGTAAGGTGGTGCAGCCACTGTGGAAATCAGTGTGGAGGTTCCTCAGAAAACTAAAAATAGAATTACCATATGATATAGCAATCCCATTCCTGGGCATATACCTGCACAAAACTATAACTCAGAAAGATGCATGCAACCCTATATTCATAGCAGCACTATTTACAATAGCCAAGACATGGAAGCAGCCTAAATGTCCACTGACAGATGAATGGATAAAGAAGATGTGGTACATATATACAGTGGAAGAGTACTCAGCCATAAAAATAATGAAATAATGCCATTTACAGCAATGTGGATGCAAGTAGAGATTATCGTAGTAAGGGAAGTACATCAGAAAGAGAAAGACAAGTACCGTATATCACTTATATGTGGAATCTAGAATATGGCACAAATGAACCTATCTATGAAACAGAAACAGAATCACAGACATAGAGAACAGACTTGTGGTTGCCAAGGGGGAGGGGAGGAGAGGGAGGGATGGAGTGGGAGTTTGGGATTAGCAGATGCAACTAGTATATATAGGACGGATAAACAACAAGATCCTACTGTAAAGCACAGGGAACTATATTCAATCTCCTGGGATAAACCATAATGGAAAAGAATATTTTTTAAAAAAGAATGTATATATGTATAAAACTGAGTCACTTTGCTGTAGAGATTGGCACAATACTGTAAATATACTTCAATTAAAAAGAAAAGATAGGGGAGCTTCCCTGGTGGCGCAGTGGTTGAGAGTCCGCCTGCCGATGCAGGGGACGCGGGTTCGTGCCCCGGTCCGGGAAGATCCCACATGCCGTGGAGCGGCTGGGCCCGTGAGCCATGGCCACTGAGCCTGCGCGTCCGCAGCCTGTGCTCCCCAACGAGAGAGGCCACAACAGTGAGAGGCCCACGTACCGCAAAATAAATAAATAAATAAATAAAATAAATTTTAAAAGATAGCCAATATAGATTAATCTCAGACATATATTTTATTTGCCTACAATTTGGGGGGTGGTACATTTCAGCAAGGAAAGACTGCACAGGTAAGGAGCAAAATAGGACAGTCTCAGTCATCAAACATTTCTTACTAATTGCTGGTGGGAATGCAAACCGGTACAGCCACTTTGAAAGACAATTTGGCCATTTCTTATAAAACTGAATATACTCTTATGACATAAACCAGCAATTACGCTCCTCAGTGTTGACCCAAAGGAACTGAAAATTATGTCCACACAAAAACCTGCATGCAGATGTTTATAGCAGCTTTATTCATATTTGCCAAAATATGGAAACAACCAAAATGTCCTTCAGTAGGTGAATGACTAAACTACACGTAAATGCAGACAATGGAATATTATTCAGCACTAAAAAGAAATGAGATATCAAGCCATAAAAAGACAGGGAGGAACATTAAATACTAATTTCTATGTGAAAGAAGGCTACGTTCTGTATGATTCCAATAGCGTGGACCCTTGCATAACATGGGTTTGAACTCTGAGGATCCACTTATACACGGAAATTTTTTTTTTTACTAAATACGGATGATAGTACTACACAATCTGTAGTTGCTTGAATCTGCAGATGTGGAACGGCAGACATGGAGAGCTGACTGTAATGTTATACATGAATTTTTGACTGCATGGATGTCATTGCCCCCAAGCCCCACATCGTCCAAGGGTCAGCTGTATATCACCTTCTAGAAAAGGCAAAACTATGGACATAGTGAAAAGATTAGTGGTTGCCAAAATATAAAAAAATTTTTTAAAAGATTAGTGGTTGCCAGGAGTTGGGGAGAGGAAGGGTGAATAAGTGGGGTACAGAGAACTGTTAGTGCAGAGAAAATACTGTGACACCGTGTTGATGAATACATTTCACTATACATTTGTTTAAACCCACAGAATGTATTGAGTTGGCCAAAAAGTTCGTTCGGGTTTTTCCATAACATCTTACAGAAAAACCCGAACGAACTTTTTGGACAACCCAATACAACACCAAGAGTGAACCCTAACGTAAACGATGGACTCGTGTGATTATGACGTGTCCATATAGGTTCATCGGTTGTAACCAATGTACCATCTGATGCAGGATGTTGATAATGGGAAGGCTGTGTACTTCAGGGGACACATGGGAAACCTCCATACCTTTCAGTCTTACGGTGAACCTTGAAGTCCTCTAGAAAGCAAACAAAAACAGTAAATGTTTTACTTCAAGGTAGCAATGTAGAAGGACCCCGAACGCATTTCCTGCCACCAGGCACATCAAATCTACTGCTACCTATGGGACAATTTCATGTGAAAGAAACCCCGAAACTTCATAAGTGACTCCTACCCACCAGGCGAATGAGAGGGGAAAAACACACCCAATCGGTAGGACAGGCTGAGACACAGTCTCACCATAAACCCCACTCTCTGTGCAGCGACCCACAGTTGGGAGGAAACTCACAACCCTTCTCCCTGACGAGTGAAACGTTTGCACCCCACGTCCGGAACCGCAGCTTTTAACACCTGCCCCTGAGAGAGAAAACCTCCAAACATCAAGCTTTAAAAGCCAGTGGGGCTTGTGTCCCCAAGACCCACAAGGCTATAGAGGTCTGAGAAACACTTCTTGAAAGGTTTATACACAAAGACTCAGACCCCGGTGAGCAGAGCGGAGCAGAGGCAGCCAACTGAAAAGCACCCAGTCTTCCTGTGAAAGAGGCCTATTTGCTTACAGAACACTTTGGCCTGCAGGGCAGACCTCCAGTTTAACTCACATCCAAGAGTCTGACTGAAATACTCACCGAAGAGTACTGGGGGCTGGGGGGCACCAACTTCCTGACCCTCCTGACCTCCCTCTGCCTCACTCTAGGTTGCTGGTACCTTCCAGAATGGAGTGTGTGCACTGCACACTTCCGGTGCCCCAGCCCAGGGGTTGCCCCCTGATCGCCTGCTTCTGGTGGCCAGCAGGGCAACATTCACAGGTCCCCCAGGGCTGTAACAATGGAGAAACCACTCTTAATCGGCTACACCCAGGGTACAACAGAGTGGCAGCTGACTGAAAAATGGAGTCTTTCTGCAAAAGAGGCCTGTTAGCTTATCTTCAAAGCTGGGGCTGGATGGGTAGGCCTCTAATTAAAATCACATTTTAGAGCAGGCTGTAATCCTCTCTTCAGAGGCCCTGGATGGCAGGCACTACATCTGCGCTCTCCTTCTGCTTGATTCAAGGTCATTGGTACCTCCCAAAAGAGAGTTCTTGCATTTATCTAGCACCCTGGGTTTTATGTCTGGTGCCTCGGTTTTTGTGGCCACCCAGTGAGATGCCCCTTGATCACCTGGCTCTGGTAGCCAGTGGGGTTGTATTTTCTGGTACCATAGGACTGTAACAAATGGGGAAATGGTTCTAAACCAACCATCATCCCCAGGGCACAGTGCAGAGATAAGTGGACAGAAACATACTAGGCATTCTGTGGAAGAGGCCTGTTAGCTTATCTTTACAGCTGTGGCTTGAGGGCCAGGATCCTAATTAAACACACATCCAGGGCCCTTCCGTAATTCTCTCCAGACACCCAGAGAGGCAACGGCTGATTTCTCCTGGAATGGAACTTGTGTGTACATCTGGTGGCCCATTAGTTGTGGCTGCTGCCCAGAGGACGCATCCCTTGATGGCCTAGGTCTGGCTGCCAGTGGGGCTGGCATTCACAAGTTCAACAAGACAATAGCAAAGAAAGAGATCTTAACTATTACCCCAGGGTTCAGTGCAAAGGTTCAGTGCAAAGGAGCAGATAGAGATGCCCGTATCCCAGTCTTCCCTTTGAAAGAGGTATATATACACATACTTAAAAGCTGCTTCCTTAGGGTCTGACTTCCAATCACCAAGAATCTTGGTGCTGACTGAAATCCTCTCCTTTGGGATATTGACAGGTCTTAACACACCCTCAACTCCTGCGAGCCACTGATAATAAAGTAGGCTGCTTGAGCAATTACACAGGTTTGAGTTACAACCAAGAGCTAAGGCAGGGTTGAATGATAAGACAGATTCGTCTCCTACAAAAGGATGCTCCTTCAAGAATGAGGGAGGTGGCTGAAAACTTCTCTGAACTGGGGAAGGAAACAGACATCCAGATGCAGGAAGCCTAGAGAGCTCCAAATAAGATGAACCTAAAGAGATGCCCCCCAAGACACATTTTAATTAAACAGTCAAAAGTTAAAGACAAAGAAAGAATCTTAAAAACAACTAAGAGAAAAACAACTTGTTACATACAAGGGAACCCCCATAAGACTATGAGCAGGTTTCTCAGCAGAAACGTTGAAGACCAGAAGGAACAGGCATGGTATTCAAAGTGCTAAAAGAAAAAACTGCCAACCCAAAATACTCTACCTAGCAAAGTCATTCTTTGGAAACGAAGGAGGGATAAAGAGTTTTCCAGACAAGCAAAAGTGAATGACTTCATCACCACTAGACAGGGCTTACAAGAAAAGTTAAAGGGGCTTCTTTAAGCTGAAATGAGAGGTGCTAATTACTAACAGGAAAACGTATGAAAATATAAATCTCACTGGTAAAGGTAAAAATGTAGTAAAATTCAAAAGATCTAATGTTGTAAAAGTGGTGGGTTAATCACCTATAAAGCTAGTATGAAGATTAAAGGACAAAAGTAGTAGCTCTATTATAACTACAATTTGTCAAGGTATACACAATATAAAAAGATGCAAATTGTGATATCAAAAACAAAAAGTGGTGGGGAGGAGTAAAAATGTAGAGCATTAGAATGCTTTCAAACTAAACTTGATACCAGCTTAAAATATATTGTTATAAACATAAGTTATTTTATGTAAGCCTCATGGTAACCAAAAAGAAAAACATACAGTAGATATATACATACCTACATCCTCAAATCACAAAAGGAGAGACCAAGAGAAGAAAGGATCTACAAAAGACCCAGGTGACAATTAACAAGATGGCAGTAAGTACATACTTATCTATAATTATTTTAAATGTAAACAGACTAAATTCTCCAATCAAAAAATGTAGAGTGGCTGAATGAATAAAAAACCAAGACCCATCTTTATACTGCCTACAAGAGACTCATTTTAATTGTAAGGATGGACACACACACACACACACACACACACACACACACACACACACAAACACAGAAAGTGAAGGGATGGAAAATGATATTCCATGCAAATGGAAACCAAAGAAACCTGGGGTAGCTGTACTTGTATCAGACAAAATAGGTTTGATTTTAAATTTTTATTTATTTATTTATTTTTGGCTGCGTTGGGTCTTCGTTGCTGCACATGGGCTTCCTCTAGTTGTAGAGAGCAGGGGCTACTCTTTGTGGCGAAGTGCAGGCTTCTCATTCGGTGGCTTCTCTTATTGCAGAGCACGGGCTCTAGGCTCACGGGCTTCAGTAGTTGTGGCATGTGGGCTCTAGAGCACAGGCTCAGTAGTTGTGGCACACGGGCTTAGCTGCTCCACAGCACGTGGGACCTTCCTGGACCAGGGATAGAACCCATGTTCCCTGCATTGGCAGGCAGATTCCTAACCACTGTGCCACCAGGGAAGTCCCAAAAATAGACTTTATAACAAAGACTATCTGTTGTAAAAAGAGTATTTATTATATAATGATAAAGTAGCCAATGCAACAAGAGGATATAACACTGAAAATATTCATGCATCTAATATAGGAGCACCTAAATATACAGAGAAAATATTAACAGACATAAAGGTAAAACTGACAGCAATACAATGATAGTGGTGAACTTTAATACCCCACTTTCATCAATAGATAGATCATCCAGACAGAAAATCATTAAGAAAACTCTGGCCTTAAACATATTAGACCAGATGGACTTAACACACATATATAGAAAAATCCATCCAAAAGCAACAGAAACATTTTTCTTAAGTGTACACAGAAAATACTCCAGAGTGGATCACATGTTATGGTAAAAAAGAAGTCTTAAGAAAACTGAAATCATATCAAGCATCTTTTCCGACCTCTATGGCAGAAACTAGAAATCAATTACAAGAAGAAAACTGGAAAATTCACAAATATATGGAGATTAAAAAACTGCTAGTGAGTAACCAATGGATTAAACAAGAAATCAGAGAGAAATCAAAAAATAATTCGAGACAAATGAAAATGGAAAAACAACATATCAACACTCATTGTATGCAGCAACAGCAGTTCTAAAAGTTCATAGTAAAAAACGCCTACATTAAGAAACAAGAAAGATCTCAAATAAAACAGTTTTTTACCACAAGAAACTAGAAAAAGGAGGACAAACAGCCCAATGTTAGAAGGAAGAAAATAGTATCGATCTGAGCAGAAATAAATGAAATAGAGATGTAAAAGACAATAGAAAGGATCAATGCAACTAAGAGCTGGTTTTCTGGAAAGATTTAAAAAAATAGACATTTAGCTATACTAAGAAAAAAACTCAAATAAATAAAAGCTCAAATGAAAGAGGAGACATCACAACTGACACCACAAAATACAAAGGATAAGAGACTACTCTGAACAATTATATGCTAACAGATGAGACAACCTAAAAGAAAAGATAAATTCCTAGAAACATACAATCTACCAAGACTGAATTAGGAATAAAGACATAACAGTCTGATTACTAGTAAAGGAGACTGAATCAATAATTTAAAACCTCCCAACAAACAAAAGTTCAGAACCAGAAGGCTTCACTGGGGGATTCTATCAAATATTTTAAGAATTAATAACAATCCTTCTCAAAACTCTTTCAAAAATGACAAGAGGAAGGAACAATTCCAGATTCATTTTACAGGCCGGCATTATTCTGATAACAAAAGTAGACAAGGACAATACAAGAAAATTACAGACCAATATCCCTGATGAACACAGATGCAAAAATCCTCAAGAAAATAATAGCAAACTGAATTCAACAATACATTTAAAAGATCATATACCATGTCAAGTGGTATATATTCCAGGGATGCAAGAATTGTTCAACAATCCATAAAATCAATGCAATGCACAACATTAACAAAATAAAGGATAAAAACCAGGTGATTGTATCAATAGATGTAGAAAAAGCATTTGAAAAATTCTTCATTCATATTAGAAATTCTTAACAAAATGGGTAAACAGTTATTTCAACAAAATAAATGCCATATATGACAAGCCTACAGCTAACATTATATTCAATGGTGAAAAATTGAAAGCATTTTCTCTACAATCAGGAATAACACAATGATGTCCACTCTCACCACTTCAACATGGTATTAGAAATCTTTGCCAGAGCAATTAGGCAAGAAAATGATATAAAAGGCATCTAAATGGGACAGGAAGCAGTAAAATTGTCACTATTTGCAGATGACATATTATATGGAGAAAACCTTAAAGGCTTCATCAAATAACCATTAGAACAAATAAACAAATTTCAGTAAAGTTGCAGGATATAAAATCAATGTACAAAAATCATTTGCATTTTTATACACTAATAGTGAACTGTCAGAAAGGGAATTTAGGACAACAATCCCGTTTACAATTGCATCAAAAAGAATAAAATATCTAGAAATAAATTTAACCAAGACACAAATAAATGGAAAGATATTCCATGCTCATGTGTTAGAAGAATATTGTTAAAATGTCCATACTACCTGAAAGCAATCTACAGATTCAATACATTCCCAATCAAAATTTCAATGGCATTTACACAGAAGTAAAACAAACAATTCTAAAATTTGTATGAAACCACAAAAAAACGCAAATAGCCAAAGCAATCTTGAGAAAGAACAAAGGTGGAGGCTTCATGCTCCCTGACTTCAACTATATTACAAAGCTATAGTAATCAAAACAGTATGATATTGTCATAAAAACAGACACGTATATCTACAGAATAGAGAGCCCAGAAATAACATTCATGCACATGGTCAATTAATTTACAACAAAGGAGCCAAGAATATACAATGGGGAAAGGACAGTATTTTCAATAAATGGTGTTGGAAAAACTGGACAGCCACATGCAAAAGAATAAAACTGGACCACTACCTTACAACACACAGAAAAATGGGTTAAAGACTTGAATGTAAGGCCTGAACCTATAAAGCTCCTAGAAGAAAACATAGGTCATAGCTCCTTGACATTGGTCTTGGTGATGATTTTTTGGATAAGACACCAAAAACAAAGGCAAGAAAAACAAACAAAAACTCAAGTGAAAACTACATCAAACTAAATAATTTCTGCACAGCAAAGGAAACCATCAGCAAAATGAAAAGGCAAAATTCTGAATAAGAGAAAATATTTGCAAATTATATGTCTGATAATGGTTAATATCCAAAACCACAAAGAAGTCATATAACTCAACAAAAAAATTAAAATTAAAAAAATCTAATTAAAAAATGGGCAGAGCATCTGAATAGACATTTTTTCTAAAGAAGGCATACAATTAGCCAACTGGTACATGAAAAGGTGCTCAACATCACTAAACAACAGGGAAATGGAAAATCAAAACCACAATGAGATCACCTCACATCTGTTAGAATGACTATTATAAAAAAGACAAGAGATAACAGTTTACTAGGAAAGATGTGGAGAAAGCAGAAGACTTGTGCACTGTTTGTGGGAATGTGAGTTGGTGCAGCCACTATGGAAAAGAGTATGGAGGTTCCTCAAAAAATTTAAAATATAACTATCATATGATCCAGCAATTCTACTTCTTGGTATTTATCTGAAGTAAATAAAAACACTACCTCAAAAAAGATATCTGCAAATCTGTGTTCACCGCAGCATTATTTACAATAATGAAGACATGGAAACAACCTAAGTATCCACTGATGGATAAAGAAAATGTGATAATGTGATCCACACCCATACCCACACCCACACTGGAATATTATTCAGCCATAAAACAGGAAATCCTGACATTTGAGACAACATAGATCGACTTTTAGTGCCTTATTCTAAGGGAAATAAGTCAGATAGAGAAAGCCAAAAAGCTGTATTATCTTGCTTATACATGGATTCTACAAAAAACAAACTCAGAGATACAGAACAGTTTGGTGATTGCCAGAGGTGGGGGTGGGTAGTGGACAACATGGTTGAAGGTGGTCAAAAGGTACAAATTCCAGTTGTAAAATAACTAAGTACTGGGGATGTAATATACAGCATAGTGACTACAGTTAATGTCATTGTATTGCATACTGGAAAGTTGCTAAGAGAATAAATCTTGAAAGTTCTCATAAGAAAAAATTATGTAACTACATGTGGTGATGGATGTTAACTAGAGCTGTAGTGATCATTTCACAATTATACATATATCAAATCAATATTGCACAGCTGAAACTATCATATGTCAATTATATCTCAATAAAAAGGAGAAAAATAATAAAGTAAAAACTTTTTCTAATACCCCTCCCCTTCAAAACAAAAAACTACACAAGGACAATACTCTAAAGGAATATTTTGTTCAATCATATAATACAGTACAATAAAACATACCCATATACACACATGATGATCAACCCAAGAACAGCAAGATGAATACATTAACAAATTAAAGCAGGAAATAATGTGTGATTGTCTCTAAATCAATAGGAAAAAATTTAAATCAACACAAAGTAATGATAAAAATTCTTAGTAGCAGTGTTATCTTCTGAGAAGGGGTATTTTCTGACACCTATACCAAATACAGTTAATGGTGAAATTAGACATATTCTTTTAAAAGTCAGGAACAAGATAAGGATGCTTATTCTCATCCCTGCTATTCAACACTTACTGGATGTTCTAGCCAAATGACAAAACAAGAGAAATAAAAAGTCTAATGATTATGAAGAAAAAATCAAAACTGTCTTAACTTGCAAAAGCTAGAGTTATCTAAATAGAAAAGCCAGGACTTCTCAAGCAAATTGTTAGAGTTCAGAAACATTTTGGATACAAAAATCGAAGTAAAAAATAATGTATTTCTATATACTAGCAACTTTTATAAAGATTATATGTGAAACAGCACCAAAAGTATGAGGTACTTTAAAAACATATCTCATAAGCTTTGCGTGGAACATATATTGAGGAAATTATAAAACTTACTGGAATTCCTTAAGAAGATCTAAAATAAATGAAGATATCATGAGATAGATTAAGTACACACAAAGGGATACAATGTGTATGTATAGGAAGACAATATTGTAAAGATGTCAATTTCCCCCCAAATAATCTATAAAGTCAATTCTGTTGTATGTGCGTGTGTATGTATTCTGACAAGCTGATTCTCAAAGCCCCCAAATAGTAATATTTAAAACTCTCCTGAATAGGAGAATACATGATGAGGCTTGTTCCACCAGATAGGATGACTCAAAATACAGCAACAGTAATTATGACAGTGTGGTAAATATAGAGGTAAGGGCAGATACACAGATCAACAGAAAAGAATAGAGAACCAAGAAATGGACCCACACATGTATAGAAACTTAGTATATAACAAAGATGGTTTGACAAGTTAGTAGGGACATTATGGAAAATTGTGTTCTTCATATGGGGAGAAAGACTCTCTACTTCACACCATACACACACAAAAAAATCAATGCCAGGTGGACTGATAGTTCAAAGTCTAAAGCTTTAAGAAAAAAATATGAGATAATTCAAAAAAACACATGCACCCCAATGTTCATTGAAGCACTACTTACAATAGCCAGGTCATAGAAGCAACCTAAATGCCCATCGACAAGACGGATGGATAAAGATGTGGCACATATATAATATGGAATATTACTCAGCCATAAAAAGGAACGAAATTGGGTCATTTGCAGAGACGAGGATGGATCTAGACACTGTCATACAGAGTGAAGTCAGTCAGAAAGAGAAAAACAAATATCGTATGTTAACGCATATATGTGAAACCTAGAAAAATGGTACAAATGAACCGGTTTGCAGGACAGAAGTTGAGACACAGATGTAGAGAACAATTGTATGGACACCAAGGCGGGAAAGTGGCGGGGGGGTGGTGAGATGAACCGGGAGATTGGGATTGACATGTATACACTAATATGTATAAAATGGATAACTAATAAGAACCTGCTGTATAAAAAATAAAATAAAATTCAAAAAAAAGGATAAAATATGAGAAAAACTTTATAAGTGGGAAGGATTTCTTAAAACACACAGACACCACAAACCATAAAGCAAAAACATGAAATAAATTGTATTATATAAATGTCAATGAATAAATATTAAAAGTTAAGACATCTGTATAAACAATAACACCAAAAATAAAGTTAAAATACCAATCACATAGGCAAAACACCTTATAAACATATTGAATGTGGGAAGGCTTTCCCCCAATGTTCACATAGGAAAGAACATGAGAGAATTTATAATGGAGAAAAAAACATAGAACATATATAAATACTGGAAGGCCTTTTTCATACTTCAAACCTTATGCAGCATCAGATAATTCATATTGGAGAACAAAATGCATCTCCTAAACTTCCCCCCACCCACTTAAAGCCTCAAAGTTTACCTCATCTGTGATATAATCAGACACTCAGGTGTAGCAACATCATTTTTCATGGCTCAAAAGCTAATGAGAAGGAGTGAATTCAAAAGGGGGTAAATTCCCCAGCATGAAAAGTAAATTTGAATATACAGATATCCAAGAAGCAGAGGAAATGGGAAACAATTTGTCTGTTCTGGACACATTGCTTTAACTGTCCTGTTTGTAGTCAGTGCAATCCTTGGAATGCCAGGTAGCAAACTCCACTGATACATTTCAGCTCTGTCCTCATGATCAACATATTCCTAATGGAATGCCCCTCTCCCCACAAGCCTGAGAGAATAAAGGAGGTGGGGAGGTGAGGAGGGAGAGAGAAAATATTCACTTCTCTCACCCCTGAGCTTGGTAACAGGGGTATTAGATGTAGGGATTGGGGTGGGGGGCATCTAGGGAAAGACTGGCTGGGGAGAAGTGCTAGAGACGGAGGGTCTGGATGTCTGGATGGGAAGGCTTGGGGGGAAGAGCAAATAGCAGCACAACAAAAGCCTGTCTCCAGGCACACTCCTGATCTGGGCGGAGATACTGCATCTAAACCTGCTCTGAGAATTGAAACATCTTCTGTGCCCTCTCTTTTGGACAAGAGCAATCTGCTACCTACTACAGGGAAGTAGCTTGTCAGCCATCTGCTCACTCTGCTAGTGAGAAGTAGAGGCCTGGCATCATGACTTGGAAGCCTTTGTGATCAGGCTGGGGAGGGAGGGTGGCTGGGGAAAGCAGTGTACTAGGCAAAGGGAAGCCTTACGGTATGGAACACTGAGTGTTTTCCTTTACCCAAGGGCAGCCAAGACAAGCACCCAACAACGGAGATCCCCAGATTAGGGTTAGTTACAGGCCTATTTGTCTGCCAGACTAATTCTTTATGTGGCCTGCTCTGTATCCCACCTGCTCACGATCAAAAGATTCATTCACTCAACAACTGTTTACTAAGCCCCTCATGCGTGCAAGGCTCTGGGGGAAAACACAGTGAACGAGACAACTACTGTCTCTGCCCTCATAAAGGAAACATTTCTACAGGAAAGGCAGGTTAAAATATGTAAGTTTAAGTAAGTAAGAAAAGGAACAGGAATGGAGATAGAGAATTGTGGAGAGGGGAACTACTTCAGATAGTGTGGTCAGGAAAGGCTTCTAAGATAACATTTAAGCTCAGAAATAAAGAAAGAGCTAGCCATTCAAAGAGTGACAGGAAAAGCTTTCTAGATGGAGGAAATAACACACACAAAGATGCCAAGGTAAGAAGGGGCTGGTTGTATCTGAACAACAAGAGAAGGGGAGTGTGTCTGGAGCAAGACAAATAAGGAAGGGGCTGGTATGTGATGGGGTTGGAGACAAGCAAGGGACAGACCAGGTATGATGTGTAAGTCGTGGAAAGAGTGTTCAACTTCATGCTAAAGCTAATGGAAAACCAGTGAGGGTTTTAAACAGAAGAATGATATCCAATTTATCTTTCCTGATGATTTTTGCAGCTCGTGTAGAGAATGCTTTGGAAGGGGACAAGAACAGAATTAGGGACCAGTTAGGAGACTTTGGCAGTAATCTAGACAAGAGGTGACCATGACAGTAAAGATTTTGAGAATGGATTTTTGATATATTTTTGAGATAGAAATAATAGGATTTGCTAAAAGATGGACTCAATGTGGAGGGTGAGGGAAAGAGGAGCATCAAGAGTGACTCCTAGGTTCTTGCTGAGTGACTAGGTAGATGATGCCACTTAATGGCTCTATGAATGAAGAGGTAAAGGAAACAGTTTGGAGCACAGATACGTCAGTCTGTGTTATGTTATACTGCCATAACATACAACCCACAAATTTTAACAATGGCTTACAGTGCTTTGCTATAATGATTCATCTTAACAGTTTATTTTTTGTTCCCGCTATATATCCAAAACTATAAGACAGATACAGCTCTGTTGTATATGTTTTGCTAGGACCCAGGCTAAAGGAACAGTTCCCATCTGGACAGAGAAACAGAACAAGAAAGCTAGAAATACGTGATAGCTCTTATAGCTTCTACTCCGATACCCCATTGTTCCCATTTTACCAGCTGAAGCAAGTCTCATGGTATTCTCCTCCCATCCCAGTGGAGGTGGACTGCAGCCACCTGTGACACTAACTAGCCAGAGCCAGCATCAGACTCCACAGGTTTAAGGGACTAGTACTCCACAGGGCTGCCCTTTCTTCAGGCAGCAGCCACACATTGGGGGGGAGGGGGAGTCGGAGTCCCAGGTCACCTGTGCTTCCCAATCACCTGGCCACAAATGTGGGTGGTTCCCACAACTCCATGTTTGATAATTTGCTGGAATGCCTCACAGAATTCAGAAAATTGCTTTACTTACAATTACAGTTCTCTTATAAAGGATACAAATCAGGACCAGCCAAATGAAGAGACACATAGGATGAGGTCTGGGAGGGAACACACAGCTTCACTGCCCTCTTCCCATGAAATCAAGGCATGTAACCCTCCTGACACATTAATGTGTTCATCGACCAGGAACCTTCAACATGCTTCAGTGTGCAGAGTATTTATTGGGGTGTGACTACATAGGCATGATTGATTAAATCACTGGCCACATGATTGAACTCAAAGTTCCAATCTTCTAATCACATGGTTGGTCATTCTGGTGACCAGCCCCCATCCAGAAGTTATCTAGGGGCCCACCATGAGATAGCTCATTAGCATAACAAAGATACTCCTATTGTTACTAAGAGTTTTTAATGCTCTCTGCCAGACACTAGGGACAAAGACCAGATATGTGTTTTATTATACCACACATGATAAGCCTATGCATGCTATATATGTAAACATATAAGTAACTTGGTAACAGGTGGGGATATCTTCTTTCAAGGAGAAGAAATAGATAATTGAAAACAATAACACAAACCATCTATATTAGGGTTCTCCAGAGAAACACAAGCAATAGAATATACATAGATATATGTGTTTTTCAGAATGGGGAACACCTTTCTAATTATTCCACCAAGGTATCAACTATAAAAGGACATTTGTTTTCAAAAGTCTGAAGGAAAAAAATAAAAACACCCAAGGTCAAAAGAAAAGCAACTGGGGAAAATATAACTCAAATCACAAATGGTAAATAGTCCTTAATATACACAGAGCTTCTACAAATCAATAAGAATAATCAAAGGATTTGGACAGATAATACACTGAAAAGAAAAATGAAATGGCTCTTTCATTATGAAAGTATGCTCAACCTCCATCATAATACAAAAAAAAAATGCAAAGGAGGACCAGTAGTTCCTATTTTCTCTTATCAGATTTATGAAGATCTAAAAGTTTGATAACTGTCTTGATAATACATTAGTGAAGATGTAGAAAATAGGCAATCTATATTTTACTATTGAGAATGTAAATTTTACAACTTTGGTAGAGGGCAAATTTATAACACCTTTATAGTTATAAATGTATATACCTTGCCCCCAGCAAATCCCATTTCTATTAATTTATCATACAGATAGACTAAAAAAGGATACATTCAGGTTTTGTGGGGCCTGAGCTGTATACAACTTCTCAGTGCCATCTCTAGGGAAAAGGAATCAAAATTATAAAAATAAAATGAGGTAAACAGAGAGCCCATCACAGCCTCACTTGGGCAGGGAACAAAGCAAGCAGCCCTATTCAGATGTTCTTAGCTAGCAGCACACTTGCCCACCCTTGACCTCACCCAAAAATACCTTAGATCATGCCCCCGCACCCAAGGACATTACCAGCAGACATGTCTAGCTCAAACTGAGCTGAATGGTGAAGAACTGCCTCTGTCAAAGCAAGTCTGCCAAGTCTGAAAGGGAAGACCACCTGCTTAACTGTGGAGATACCACTGTAAGAAGTAAAAGATCATTAGAAATCGGGTAGATATTGACACCATCAAAGGAAACAGCTCTAGTAACTGACAAAAGAATGAAGATTTATGAACTCTCAGACAAAGAATTCAGAACAATTTTCTTAAAGAAGTTTAGTGAACCACAGGAACACAGAGACAACTGAACAAAATTGGGAAAATAATAAACAAAATAAACAAAAATAAACAAAATGAGAACTTCACCAGAGAAAGAGAAAACATTCTTAAAAACCAGAAATCCTAGAGCTAAAAAATATACAATAACAGAACTGAAGAATTTAACAGAGAGCTTGAAAAGCAGAATCAACCATGGAGAAGAAAGGATCATTGGCCTGAAAGATAGGACATTTGAAATTATCCATTCAGAGGAGCAAAAAGAAAGAATGAAAAACAGTGAAGAAAGCCTTTGGAATTTATGAAACAATATTTGTGTTATGGAAATTCTAGAAGAGAAAGTGTCAATAAGAATATTTAAAGCAATAATGGCTGAAAACTTCCCAAACTTGGGGAGAGTAATAGATATCCAGATCCAGGAGGTCCAAAGGACTCCAAATAGGTTGAACCTGAAAGGGGTACACTGAGAAACATTATAATTAACTTGTGAAAAGTCAAAGACAGAGAAAAAAATGAAAAGGCATCAAAAAAAAAAAAAAAAAGAGAGAAGTTACATAAAAGGAACCCCCATAAGACTATCAGAGAATTTCTCAACAGAAACTTTTAAGGCCAGAAGAGAATGGGATGATGTATTCAAAATGTTCAAAGAAAAAAAAAGTCAACCAAGAGTACTATGCCCAGCAAAGCTTCCCTTTAATAATGAAGGAGAAATAAACATTTTCCTAAGCAAACAAAAGCTGAGGAATTCATCACCATTAGACCTGCCTTACAAAAAATACTGAAGGGGGTTCTTTAAGCAGATGTAAAAGGATACTAAATAACATAATAAAAAAGCAGAGTAAAACATTCTGGTAATTGTAATTATATAGTAAAAATTAAATTCTGCTATATGGTAATGGTGGTGCATAACACACAGCTCTAGTTTAAAAGTTAAAAAAATAAAGAAACTAAAAATAACTACAATAATCTGTTATTACTTACACAATAAAAATTGTAGTATCAATAACCCAAAATGTGAGGAGAATGAGAGCTAAAAGTGTAAGCTTAGGAATCTATAGAAGTTCAGTTCTTATTTGTTTAAAATAGGGTGTTATAATTTTAAGATATTTTATGTAAGTTTCATGGTAACCACAAGGGAAACCCTTGGTAATTACACAAAAGAACATGATAAGCCAAAGTATACCAATACCATAACACACTATATCACAAAAAAGGACAGCAGGATAAGAAACAAGGAACAACCTATGAAACAACCAGAAAACAAAATGGCAATAGTTAAGTCCCTACTTATTAATAATTACTTTAAACATAAACAGATAAAATTCTTTTATCAAAAGACAGAAAAGCAAGTCCAACAATATTCTGCTTACTGATGCTAGTCTTAAAGACACACATAAACCGAGAGGAAAGGGATGGAAAAAGATTTCAAGCAAATGGTAACCAGAAATAAGCAGGGTAACTATATTTGTATCTCGGACAAATAGTATTTAAACTAAAAATGTGAAAAAGAGACAAAGAATGTCATTATGTAATGATAAAGAGGTCAATACATCAAGAAGATATAGTAATTGTAAATATTTATCCAGCCACCATTGAAGCACCTAAACACATAAAGCAGAACTAACAGAGCTGACAGGAGAAATAAACAGCAAAACAATAATTGTTGGAAAGTTAGTATCCTACTCTCAACAAGGAGTAAGATCATCCAGGCAGAGAATCAATAAGAAAGCAGTGGATATGAACATTATAAACCGCATGAACCTGAGACACATATATACAGAACATTCTATCCAACAGCAGAATACACATTCTTCTCAAGTGTGCATAAAACATTTTCTAGGATAGACCGTGTGTTAAGTCACAAGACAAGTCTCAGCAAATTCAAGAAGACAAATCATATCAAGTATCTTTTCTGATAACGGTGTGAAACTAGAAATCAATAATAAGAGAAAAACTAAAAAATTCACAAACACAGGAAAATTAAACAGCACTCTCCAGAACGACCAATGTATCAAAGAAGAAATTAACTGAGAAATTAAAAAGTATCTTGAGACAATTGGAAACTTACCAAAACTTATGGGATGCAGTGAAATCAGTTCTCAGAGGGAAGTTCATAGCAATAAACACCTATGTTAAGAAGTAAAAAGATCCCAAATAAACAACCTAACTTTATGCCTTAAGGAACTAGAAAAAGAACAAACTGAGACCAAAGTTAGCAGAACAAAGGAAATAATAAAGATTAGGCAAAAAAATAAAATAAAATAAAGAATAGGAAAATGATAGAAAAGATTAACCAAAAAGACAAACAAAATTGACAAACCTTTAGCTAGACTAACTGAGGGAAAAAGAGAGGATCAAAATCAACAAAATTATAAATTAAAAAAAGACACTACAACTGATACCACAGAAATGCAGAGGATCATAAAAAGGTACTATAAACATGCCAACAAACTGGACAAACTATATAAAAAATTGAAAATTCTTAGAAACATACAAACTACGAAGACTGATTTAGGAAGAAATAGGAAGTCTGAATCTAACTATTACTACAAAGGTGATTGAATCAGTAATCAAACTCTCAATGCAGAAAAGCCCAGGACAGATGGCTTCACTGGTAAAATTTACCAACATTTAAAAAAGAATTAATGCCAATATTTTTCAAACTCTTCCAAAAATCAAAGACAAGGGAACACTCCCAAACTCATTTTACAAGTTCAGTATGATCCTGAGACCAAAGCCAGAAAAGGATACTACCAGAAAACTACAGGCCAATATCCCTAATGAATATAGATGCAAAAATTCTCAATAAAATACTAGCAAACTGAATTCAGCAGCATATTAAAAGGATCATCCACCATGACCAAATGGGATTTCTGCCTGGGATACAAGGATGGTCTGACAAACACAAATCAATCAATGTGATACATCAATAGAATTTTAAAAATCATACGATCATCTTAATAGATGCAGAAAAAGCATTTGAGGAAATTCAACATCTGTCCATGGTAAAAACTCAGCTAATTAGGTATAGAAGGAATGTCCCCAACATAATAGTAGCCTATATGATAAGCCCATAGTATATATCATACTCAACAGTAAAAGGTTGGTGAAGTTGAAAGATCAAGAACAAGAGTGCCCACTCTCACCACTCCTGCTCGACATAGTACTGAAAGTCCTTGCCAGAGCAATCAGACAAAAAGAAATAAAAGCATCACAATCAGAAAGAAAGGAGTAATACTTTATCTATTGTTGGCATGATTTTATTTCTAGGAAATTTCTAAAGAGACCACCAAAACACTGTTCCATCTAATCAACAAATTCAGTAAAATCACAGGAAACAATATTAACTACAAAAGTCAATATCATTTCTATACACTAACAAAAATTACTGGAGAATGAAAGAAAACAATCCCATTTACAATAGCATAAAAACAATACTTAGCAATAACCTTTAAAAAGGAGGTAAAAGATCTCTGAAAACTGTGAGACACTGATGAAAGAAATAGAAAAAGTCATGAGTAAATGGAAAGATATCTTGTGTTAGTGAATTGAAAAATTATTAAAATGTCAATACTATCTCATGGTAACAAAACAAAGGAACTACAATGAAAAAACACAGGTTGGCTAAATGGATAAAAAAAAGACCCATCAATATGCTGCCTATAAGCGATTTACTTCAGATATTAAGGATACACACAGACTGAAAGTAAAGGGATAGAAAAAGACATTTCACGAAAATGGAAATCAAGAGAAAGCTGGAATAGCTATAATTACTTCAGACAAAATAGACTTTAAGACAGACTAATAGGGGACAAAGTTGTTCGTCATATAATTATTAAGTGGCCAATCCAACAAGAGGGTATAACATTTGTAAATATTTTAGCACCCAACATAGGTTCACTGAATTATATAAAGCAAATTTTACAAGACCTAAAGGGAGAAACAGATTGCAGTACAATAGGAAGAGACTTCAATACACCACTTTCATCAACGGACAAATCATTCAGACAGAAAAACCAATGAAAAGCACTGGCCTTAAATGACACGTTATTCCAGATGTGTCATTTAACAAACATACACATAGAACATTCCATCCCAAAGCAACACAGTACATGTTTTCTCAAATGCACATAGAACACTCTCCAGGATAGAACAAATGTTAGGCCACAAAACAAGTCTTAATAAATTTAAGAATTGAAATCATATCAAGCATCTTTTCTGATCATGATAGTATAAAAGTGAGATCAATTACAAAAAGAAAACTGAAAAATTCAAAAATTTAAAAAATATACTGAGACAAATGAAAATGAAAAAAATAACAAAATTTATGGGATGCTGCAAAGGCAGTCCTAAGAGGGAAGCTCATAGTGATAAACACCAATATTAAGAAACAAGATCTCAAATAAACAACCACAAGAACTAGAAAAAGAAGAGCAAACTAAGCCCAAAGTTAGTAGAAGGAAGGAAATAAAGATCAGAGCAGAAATGAATGAAACTGAGACAAAAAGACAATAGAAATGGTCAATGAAACTAAAAGCTGGTTATTTGAAAAGATAAACAAAATTGACAAACCTTTACCAAAAATCAACAAGAAAAAGAGAGGGCTCAAATAAGATCATAAATGAAAGAGAACACATTACAAATGATACCACAGAAATACAAAGATTGTAAAAAACATGCCAGCAAACTGGACAACCCAGATGAATTAGATAAATTTCTAGAAACATACAACCTACCAAGACTGAATCATGAAGAAACAGAAAATCTGAACAGACCTATTACTAGTAAGGAGATTGGACCAGTAATCAACAACCTCCCAACAAATCACTGGACCAGATGTTTTTACTGGTAAATTCTACAAAAAATTTAAAAAGTAATTAATTCTCAAACTCTTCCAAGTAATAGAAGATGAGAGAATACTTCCAAACTCATTTTACAGGATCAGCATTACTCTGATACCACAAAAAAAGAAAATTACAGGTCAATATCCCTGATAAACACAGATGCAAAATTCCTCAACAAAATATAACCAAACCAAAATTTAAAAATACATTTAAATATCATACACCATGATCAAGTGGGATTTATTCCAGGGAAGCAAGTCTAGTTCAACATCTGCAAATCAATAAGTAATACACCATATTACAAAATGAAGGATAAAAATCATATGATCATCTCAATAGATGCAGAAAAAACTTTTGACACAATTCAAGGTCCATTCATGACAAAAACTCTCAACAAAGTGGGTATAGAGGGAAGGTACCTCTGCAAAATAAAGACATATATGACAAGCCTATAGCTAACATCATACTCAACAGTGAAAAGCTGAAAGCTTTTCTGCTAAGATCAGGAATGAGAAAGAATGCCCAGCCTCATCACTCTTATTCAACATAATAATGGAAGTTCTTGCCCAAGCAATAAGCCCAGAAAAAGAAATAACAGGTATCCAGTTGGAAAGGAAGAAGTAAAATTTTCACTTTTTGCAGATGATATTATATATAGAAAAACCTAAAAACTCCACCAAAAAACTGTTGGAACTAATAAATGACTTCAGTAAAGCTTCAGGATACAAAATTAAGATTCATAAATCTGTTGTTTCTATATACTATTAACAAACTAGCAGAAAGAGAAAATAAGAAAACAATCCCATCTATGGTTGCATCAAAAAGAATAAAATATCTAGGAATAAATTTAACCAAGGAGGTGAAAGACCTGTATACTGCAAGCAATGAGACACTGATGAAAGAAACTGAAGACACAAATAACTGGAAAGATATTCCATGCTCATGGATTGGAAGAATACTGTTAAAATATCCTTACTATCCAAAGCAATCTACAGGTTCAATGTAATCCCTATCAAAATTTTAATGATATTTTTCATAGAAATAGAACAAACAATCCTAACATTTATATGGAACTGTAAAAGACCCTGAACAGCCTAAGCGATCTTGAGAAAGAAGAACAAAGCTGGAAACATCACGTTCCCTGATTTCAAACTATATTACAGTGCAATAGTAATCAAAACAATACGGTACTGGCATAAAAACAGACACATAGATCAATGGAACAGAATAGGGAGCCCAGAAATAAGCTCACACACATATGGTCAATTAATTTATGACAAATGATCCGAGAATGGACAATCTTTTCAATAAATAGTGCTGGGAAAACTGGACAGCAGTTTTCATTAAAGAATAAAATTGGACCACTATCTTATCCCATAAACAAAAATTAACTCAAAATGGATTAAAGATTGTAAGACCTGAAACTATAAAACTCATGGAAAAAAACATAGGGGCTATGTTCCTTGACATCAGTCTCAGCAATGATTATTTGCATTTGATGCCAAAAGCAAGTTCAACAAAAGCAAAAATAAACAAGTGAGACTACATCAAAATAAAAGCTCTTCACAGCAAAAGAAACGATGAACAGGGGCTTCCCTGGTGGTGCATTGGTTAAGAAGCTGTCTGCCAATGAAGGGGACACAGGTTCGAGCCCTGGTCCGGTAAGATCCCACATGCCTCGGAGCAACTAAGCCCGTGTGCCACAACTACTGAGCCTACGCTCTAGAGCCCGCAAGCCACAACTACTGAGCCTGCACGCCTAGAGCCCGTGCTCCGCAAGAAGAGAAGCCACCGCAATGAGAAGCTTGCGCACTGCAAGGAAGAGTAGCCCCTGCTCACCGCCACTAGAGAAAGCCTGCACACAGCAAGACCCAACACAGACAAAAATAAAATAAATTTATTCAAAAAAAACGATGAACAAAATGAATATGCAACGTACCAAATGGGAGAAAGTATTTACAAATCATTTATCTATTATGGGTTTAATATCTGAAATATATAAGAAACTCATACAATTCAATAGCAAATAAACGGTCCAATTTAAAAATGGGCAGAGAATCAGAATAAACATTTTTCAACAAAAGCATACAGACGACCAACAAGTCCATGAAAAGATGCATCATTAATCATCAGGGAAATGCAAATCAAAACCTCATGTCTGTCAGAATGGTTATTATCAAAAGACAAGAAATAACAAGCATTGGTAGGAATGTATATTGGTGCAGCCACTATGGAAAACAATACGGAGGTTTCTCAAAAAATTAAAGGTAGAACTACCATCTGATCCAGGAATTCTACTTCTGGGTATTCAGCCAAAGGAACTGAAAACACTAATTTGAAAGGATATATGCAGCCCCATGTTTATTGCAGCATGATATACAAAATTCAAGATGTGGAAGCAACCTTAAGTGTTCATCATTTAAGGGATGGATGAAGAAAACGTGGTATACATATACAACGGAGTATTATTCAGCCATAAAACAGAAGGAAATTCTGCCACATGAGAACATGCACGAACCTGGAGGATGTTATGCTGAATGAAATAAGTTAGAGAAAGACAAATACCATATGATCTTACTTATATGTGGAAGGTAAAACAAAACAAAAAACTGAATTCAAAGATATAGAGAATATATAAAGCAGAAGCTAACACACCCTTGTAAAGCAATTATACGCCAATAAAGACGTTAAAAAGAAAAAGATATAGAGAATGGATTGGATTTGTGCTTGCCAGAAATGGGGGTTGGGGGCAGTGAAATGGGTCAAAAAGTATAAATTGACAACTATTAAAAAAAAGCGTCCTGGGCGTATAAGGTACAGCGTGGTGACCATAGTTAACGATGCTGTATTCCACATTCAAAAGTCGCTAAGAAAGATCTTAACATTTGTCCTCACAAGAAAAAAACTAATTATTTGTGGTGATGGATATGAATGAGATTTACTGTGGTGATCATTTCACAATATGTACAAATATTGAATCACACTGTACACTTGAAACTAACATGGGATATGTCAATTCTATCTTAATTTAAAAAAAAGCCTGGGCAAGTGGAGGTTGCCAAGGAGCACAGTGGGGTCAGAGGATGGAAAATTACTAAGAGGAAACAACAGCGATAAGGGGGATTCTGAGTAAACCAACCTAACAGGATTCTTGCTGGAAGCAGACCAAGCAGTTAACCTTCACCTGTGAGATGAGGAACCTGACCAGGTATCAAGAGTGGAGGTTCTCATTATATGGACTTAGCAGGGCTATTGCTGAAGCTGGATTTGACAAAGCGACAGACGGGCCTGGGAGAAGGTTCAGGAGATGGACTGAAGTTTAACCAAGGAAAGAAATTTTGTCACTTCCTGTCTGGAGACCTCGGAGCCCAGGATGAAGGTCAGCCTGGGAGCAGATGCAGCGTTATTCAGGGAGCCACGTCTTTGCCAACACACGTGTCAAACCTCCAGGTGACAGGAATTCCCGGCACACATTAAGAAACGCTTGGCAAACAGGCCTCACTCCAAACAACTGAAATGATGAAGAGGGTCGACAACGTCTCTGCTTACAACTGTTGCGTGTGTTTAGCAATTAGTTAACTTACTTGACCATACGGTAAGAAGGAAATGTGTCTATTTTAAAGTGACCTGTGCTTATAATTAAAGTTTTACGTTCCCTGTTGTCAATTTTGTTTCATCTTTTCCTTTAAAACTATAAAGTCTATTTTCTGTGCCTGGAGAACCGTGTCTACTTTTACCCCTGTCCTATTTGTACTGTTAACTGAGACAAAAATTTAAATTATTGAACTGAAGCTAAACAAGCCCATACAAAGATTCCTCAGGCTAAACTAGTATTTTGTTTGGTATGCGTTCCCAGTTTAGGCGTTGATGTCTTCCCAAAGCCTTGGGACCTTCCAAATCCTAGGCTCCACCTAGAACTCGGAGACACCGGCCCCCGTCATTCCGTTATTAGTCTGGTTTCAATTTTTCAATTGCTCGGATTCACAGCTGATCTATGGGAACAAATGGCTTTCCCTCTTTAGTATTTCAGAGAGAAGATTTACTCAAAGAGTTTGATATCCCTAACGGCAAGCCAGCCGATGAACTCCCAGCCAAAGCTACGGAGAGAGGAATTGTCAGGAGGAGCCCTTCCTGGGGATCGCCCAGCTGTCTGTCCATCCGTCTGTCTGTCAACATGAGCGCAGGAATGGGGCACATTAGTAGCGGGTCTAGCAGCTCGCAGCCGCCACAGGGGCCCAGACAGAGCAGGAGATGAAGTGACTGCCAGCCCCAAAGCTTGGCATGAAGAGCCAGCTGTCAGCCAGATGATGTGCTCCGCCAGCTACGTGAAACCCAATCACTAAGTTCTGGGGGAACTGGTCAGAGAGAGAAAGACTCTTTGTCCGGAGTGTGTGGAGCTGCCGAGGGCGGAGCGCAGGAGAAGGGCTGTGACTCATGATGCCACAAGGTTTGTTCCCAAAACAGATCTGGGGACATTATGTCAGGGATGGGGCCAAGGGCACAGCAGGAGGTAGAAGGCTCAAGACAGACCTCATCGCAGACGGGCGACGAAAGACTGTCACCTTGTCTTCGCGGCCACAGAGCCCAGAAAAGACGATGGGGGCAGCCCTCCAAGGACGCTGGAGACAGAGGAATTTGGTCACTTTCAACTCACTGGCATTTGGCTTTTCTTGAGCAGTTCCCACACGCACACCTTTGTGGCTTACTGGATTCAGGGACCACTTGTAATAGCCTCTGAGACCAAATGAGACTTGAACGGATAACATATCCACGCTCCAGGGCTCAACAGTTCACTTCCTGCACTAAAGGAGTGAAGAAATTGGGGGAAATGACCCCTACGATGCTCAGTTGTTGTTTTTTGTTTTTGGTTTTTTTTTTTTTTTTGGCTGCGTTGTGTCTTCATTGCTGCGTGTGGGCTTTCTCTAGTTGCAGCGAGCGGGGGCTACTCCTCATTGCGGTGCACAGGCTTCTCATTGCAGTGGCTTGTCTTTGCTGTGGAGCACGGGCTCTAGGCGCACGGGCTTCAGTAGGTGTGGCTCGCAGGCTCAGTAGTTGTGGCTCTCAGGCTCCAGAGCGCAGGCTCAGTAGTTGTGACGCATGGGCTTAGTTGCTCCGCAGCATGTAGGATCTTCCTGGACCAGGGCTTGAACCCGTGTCCCCTGCATTGGCAGGCGGATTCTTAGCCACTGCACCACCAGGGAAGTCCCTGATCCTCAGCTTTGATGGACCCACCACCAGAGGCAAAGTGATCGTAGCTTTAAGACGTGGGTATCTTTTCCACATTGTTGCTCGGGTAAGAATTCTGTGGCTTCTTGCAGGCTGTGTCCACCTGCTCTTCCCCAAGTTGCAGCCAGTGTTTGCTGTCCTTATTCTACCGTTTACCTTCTAGCACACATCTAATGTTTGCTCGCACCCAACACAAAGAGCCCAGATCCACAAGATGTTGTTTGAACGTCCATTCCACTGCAGGTACAGATATATAGCTGGCTCTGGGGACCAGAATAAGTGACAGAGCAGTTGCCCTCAGAGTCGACAGCCTTGGAGGGAGGCAGTCGGGTCAGAAAGCAAATTGTAGTGCAGTGTGATAAGCTCACCAAAGGCTGGGGAAAGAGACAATGCTGAGAAAGGGGTGATTCATCCTAAACCCTTCTCTTTCCCTCCAGCAAACGCTTCTGGGAGAAACTGACATCTGAGATAGGTTTTAAAGGAAGCTGAGGTGTCCACCGACAGGAAAACACAGCAAGGAAGAGGCTGTGGAGGTGTCGGGAAGCCTGCTGGGTCACAGGGGCCCTGGAGCTTTGAGTGGCAGTGGAGATGGAGGACGTGCCATTGACAGACGAGCCCGGGCCATATGTGAGCATCTGCTAGTCGTGAGAGGCTCCTGTAATTCTCCAGGCAAGAAATGCTGGGGTGCTGGACTAAATGCTCTTGGAAATGCAAAGGAGGAGATGGACTTGAAGGCTATTTAAGAAATGGAATGAACAGAACTTGCTGACTGAGTAGCCATGCAAAGTAAGAAGACACAGCTGAGCAAGGATGAGTCTCCGGGTTCAGGGATACAGTGTTAGAATGATCAGGAAGACCTATATTTTAAGAGGAATCATATCCATAAGCTAACGGGACAAAATGTACCGGAGTGCTTTAGCCATGAAGGGAGTTTGCTGCCCAGTGGATATAAAGCGGTCAAGTTCTCACTGCTGAGGACATCTGTCAGAAAGATGGGGGTGGGGAGATTAATGCACAGCTCTGTTTCAGAACTGTATCTTAAGCTTGTTAGATAGTCCAAGAGTAGTTGCCGGGTTTCTAAATCTAGCTATTTGTGCGATCCAAAAAAGTAAAGAAGTGACTTCCATTTTCAGCAAGAAAATGAACATTATAATGGACATCTAAAAAGGCAGAATGAAATATAGAGAATTTCCTTTTGAATAATGGATAAACCTACGAACTCTAGGGCTGGAAATAAAGGAGAGAGGCAGGTCATCACTGAAACTGGGAAGACCCTACTGATCTAGAACTGTGTGTGTGTGTGTGTGTGTGTGTGTGTGTGTGTGTGTGTGTGTGTGTGTGTGTGTGTGTGTAGGTGGGCAAGGGGAAATTGGAATGGAGAGCACACCTGATAAAGCAGGGGCTCGGGAAGGGTTACTCTCCTGGAAATGCACTCATCAGGGGCAATGACTTCTTTCCCAAGGCAAACAAGGAGGTTTGTCTTTATCAGCAACATCCTTAGGCATCTGGAAGAAGTAACACGTACCTTCCAGGAAGAGTGTTCCTTAGCCTGGGCTTCTGCTAATACTCACAGATAAAGTGACTGCAAATATGAATGCACAGACACTTCCAAAGAAACCATCATGATCGTCTTTAGGAAAAGCAACTAATAGGACCAGACTGACCAAGACTTAAGAGACTGAATCAGACATAGATTATAAAATAAGAATGTTTAACATATTGAAAGAAGTAGGAGGGGCTTCCCTGGTGGCGCAGTGGTTGAGAGCCCGCCTGCCGATGCAGGGGACGCGGGTTCGTGCCCCGGTCCAGGAAGATCCCACATGCCGCGGAGCGGCTGGGCCCATGAGCCATGGCCACTGAGCCTGCGCGTCCGGAGCCTGTGCTCTGCAATGGGAGAGGCCACAACAGTGAGAGGCCCACGTACCAAAAAAAAAAAAAAAAAAAAACAGAAGTAGGAGGACAAAAAAGAGAAAGGGGCAAGAAATGTGACAAAATGATGAGACAGAGTTGAAAAAGAACCAAACAGAACTTAGAGAAATTTAAAAAGAAATTAACAGTGTTTAAATCGTTTTGAAGCTCCACATAAAAAAGATGTCCTGGATAGAAAAAACAAACCAAGGTATTCTCATGAACTCCAATACACAAGCATGTGGTGACAAAGCACCCTCGACCACAAGATCTGTGTGGGTACCAATGTCGATAAAGAAGGAAAAAGGAGGAGGTTATGGGTCAGTGGCTGATGACCTAAGAACAGACAATCCCTAAATAGCTATAAGTTATTACCAGAATGCACAGCGGGGCCAATTTGAGAACAGCACCTGGGTTTTGCCCAATTCAATAGCATGTGAGTACAAGGGGCCTACAGTAAGAAGGGCTGAAGGGTACTGGAGCAGTCTACACCCTGTGAATTCTCAAAACTGATCCACCTGAATGTGTTTCTAGGCTAGGGTTCTACACTGAGGAGAAACTGCTGGGAGTGGAACCAAAATTAAGACAGGCACAACAGAGACAAAAGAGAGGGTCAAGATCAGGGATCCACAGATTCTTCTGCAGAGGACTAGATAGTAAAAATTTTAGGCTTTGAGGACCAGACAGTCTCTGTTACAACTACTCAGCTCTGCAGTTATAGTGCCAAAGTAGCCACACGTGATATGAATGGATGTGGCTGTGTCCCAATAAAACTTTATTTACAGACATTGAAATATAAACTTCATATAATGTTCACATGTCCAAAATATCCTTTTGTTTTTGTTTTATTGCCTCTGATGTTTCAACCATTTATAAGTGTAAAAACCACTCTTAACTCACAGGACATACAAAAATTGGCAGTGGGCAAGATTTACTTTTCCAAGCCCTAGTATCAATCAAAGTAGCGTAGAGGAAAAGACACAAGGAAGTTCAGGTGCTCCACATCACTAGTCATCACGAAATGCAAGTCAAATGGACAATGACATACCACCTCATACCTGATAGGATGGCCTTTACCAAAAAAGACAAAAGATAAAAAATGTGGCAAAGATGTGCAGAAAAGGGAACCCTTATACACCTTATTGGTGGGAATGTGGAATATAAAGTGGTGGAGCCACTATGGAAAACAGTATGGAGGTTCCTCAAAAAATTAAAAGTTGACCTACCATATGATCCAGTAATCCCACTCCTGAGTGTATATATTTGAAGGAGTGGAATAAACATCTCAAAAAGATGCCTGCACCACCATGTTCATTGCAACATTATTCACAATAGCCAAGATATGGAAACAACCTCGATGTCCGTCAACAAATGAATGGATAAAGAAGATGTGGTATACACATACAATGGAATATTATTCAGCCAGGAGAAAGAAGGAAATCCTACCATTTGTGACAACATGGATGAGCCTTGAAGGTATTATGTTAAGTGAAATAAGTCAGAGAAAGAAATATTGTAAGATGTCCACTTATATGTGGAATCTAAAAAAAATCAAACTTGTAAAAGTAAAGAGTAGAATAATGGTTACCAAGAGACAGGAGCTGGAAGAATTAGGGAGATGTTAAGGGTCCAACTTTGCAACTGGTAGATAAATAAATTCTAGAGATCTAAGGCACAGCATAGTGATTACAGTCAACAATACTGTATTATATAATTCAAAGTCATAAAAAACTAGATCTGAATTGTTCTCACCACAAAAAAAAGAAATGATAATTATGTGAAATGATAGAGGTGTTAGCTAACACACATTGATCATCATATTGCAATATATAAGTGTACCAAATCAACACATGTACATCTTAAATTTACACAATGTTGTATGTCATTTATATCTCAAAAATAAGTACATTTAAAAGAAAAAAAAAGCTCAGAAAGCAAGCCACCTTATTTTTGAAGACTACCAAAAAGCAGCAGTAGAGGGTTCAGTTAGAAAAGCCACCTTAAGCCACGCTTCATCCTAAAAGTTCAAACTAATTTCACAAAGAAATAAGATATAGCCAACACAAAACTATCAAGGTGAAATCCCATACAAAATTATTATAGGAAAAAAGAGAAGAAGGAGTAATCCTGCACAGACAATAAAAGCATGAATAAAGACATGACCACAAAATAGATCAAGAACTATTATGACTTTAAGAAAATTATGTAAGACATAAAATAACACATAAGTGAGAATCAGAAAAACTCAACAATGAGGCAACAGAATTCAGGAACGATTTAGAAATAAAGGAAATTAATTTCAGAAGCAAAGGCTAAACTAAAAGGAACACAATAATAAATACAAAAAAGAAATATTTTTTAAAATGTCAGAGAAAGTGACAAATATTAAAGATAGGCAAAGGAGATTAGACACAGGAGCTCTTGAAGAAAAAACAAAAAAATCTGAATTAGTACTAAAAACTACAGTTCAAGAACCTTTCTTGAATTAAAAAAAAAAAAAAGGATCTGAAGCTATGTATTGAAAAAGTACACAACATACCTGAGAATACTGACCCCAAATGGTAAAAGTACAAAAGTTTAAAGAAAAAGGAAAAGATCTGTTGGACATCCAAAAAAAAAAAAGAGCATGGTGACTATTAAGAAAAAAATAGATGATCAAACTTTTTGACAGCACTGCTTTAGGAAAAGAAAATGAAATAACATATTTAAGATACTCAAGGAAGAAATGTATAAGAATTTTATATCCAGCAAAACTGACTTAAGTATAAAAGGCACCAACTGTTACCAACATGCCAGAACTCAGAAAATATATTCATGAGTTTTTCCTGAGTAATCTATTAGAGATCAAGGCTCAGACAACCAAAATGACTGAAGAGATATTGAATTAAGTACAGGTGAGGTGTACATATATAATACACACATGCACACATACATCACACACACAAAAATGAAGCTTAAGAGAGCGACAGTATAATATCTACAAGCTCTGACAATGTAGCTATAGTACAACCATTTCAAAAATGGTAGAGGGAGAAAAAAAATGGAGGGAGAATGGGAGAACACATGCCAAAAAAAAAAAATGTAGTGTTTTTAGGAATCATATTGGTGGTAGCATTGGTATTATTATTCTGAGACTTCTGGGTATATAATATGGCATAAAACCAGTGAGTTTTTATGGGATATTCTAAGTCTATCATCTCCTGTGTCTTTGAGAACTAGGTTCTCAGGTACGAAAGAAAGAAGATACAGATGTAATTGAGAAGAGACTGATTAGAATTGGACTCATGGGATATTTTACTTTTAATATATGTAGATATTTCTTAGCGCTGTTCACTAAACATCCCTTAGGGACAAAACTGCGGCCTAGAAATATCATTTCACTTTAAGAAATCAAACCTTGAAGAAATGGCTTATTTCATGTCTATAAAAGGAAAAGTGTGAGTGTGGGACATCTTGTCATACAAAACTGCAAGGAAGACGTCCAAGACTGTTAAGGTGATCTCAAAAGGACCTAGAAGCCAACTAGAAGAGGCTCCCACTGGATGAAGGGAGACACTTTGAGCTCTAATAAGAATAATTGCAATGGATTAAAGCCCTTCAAAGATGTTTAAATCCATGGGTTCTTAATGCTCTGAAAAATGACAGGAATGAAAAAGAACAAATTTATTCTCTAGAAAACTGATCTTGAAGCAATCAAACATTTATTCTACCACTTCCTTATAAACTGTACCACTTGGTAAACAAAGAATTATGAGGGAAAGTGTATCTTTATAAATGTATTCCAAATAATAAATGAAAACGTACTGATAGACTTAGAAACTGCCCTTTGCAAACCTCTACAAATGGAAATAGATGTTAAGTATCAGTATCACTGACTGCTAAGATCACAAAATGGACAACCACGCATTATATTCTTCCAATTGGCTTAACGAAGGCATTGAGCCTGAGTCATCCAGTCAGTGGTTTCAGCTGCCAGTTTTCAGGACATGCACAGGACAGAGGAACATGCTGAACTGCACCATGAGTCTGCAACCACCAATGTCCACATGGTGGGAAATGGTATAGATCAAATGACTTGGGTTCTTCAGAAGAAACTGGCCAAACTGCAAGGGAGTAAAAGGAGGTAAAGGAGGAACATATGGATATTTAAAAGACTTAAAAGAGATGGTGAAAAAAATTAAATGACCAAGGGTAAGAAAAAAATATTTAAAGGAAGTGCAGTTTTCAAATTAAACACAACTCATGAGAGAATCAGCAAACTGGAAAATAATGTCCAAATAAATTGCTCAGAATGCCTCACACCTTCTTTATCCACTGATGGGCACAAGTTATTTCCATATCTTGGTTACTGCAAATAATGCTGCAATGAATGTGAGGGTGCATACATCTTTTCAAATTAGCATTTCCTTTTGGGGGGGATAAATACCCGGAAGTGGGATTGCTGGATCATATGGTAGTCTTTTTAAATTTTTTGAGGAACCTCCATACTGTCTTCCAGAGTGGCAGCACCAATTTACATTCTTATCAACATCCTCACCAACACTTGTTATTTCTTGTCTTTTTTCACCTACCATTCTGACAGGTGTGAGGTGATATCTCATATGGTGGTTTTGATTTGCATTTCCCTGATCATTAGTGATGTTGAGCACCTTTACATGTACCTGTTGGCCATGAGAACGTATCACAGAAGCACATGTAGAGCATATAAAAGAGAAGTTAAGAAAAATGAGGAAGTCCAACATATGTCAATTTCAAGTGTCAAATCAAAGTGTTAAAGTAATGAGAGGACAGAGATATTTAAAGAATATTTAACATATTCCTTAAAAAAGTAATGGCCAATCCGGCCAGGTGTCAGGCCTGAGCCTCTGAAGTGGGAGAACCGAGTTCAGGACATTGGTCCACCAGAGACCTCCTGGCCCCTCGTAATATCAAGCAACAAGAGCTCTCCCAGAGATCTCCATCTCAACGCTAAGACCCAGCTCCACTCAGTGACCAGCAAGCTCCAGTGCTGGACACCCCATGCCAAACAACTACCAAGACAGGAACACAACCCCACCCATTAGCAGAGAGGCTACCTAATATCATAACAAGGTCACAGACACCCCAAAACACACCACTGGATGTGGTCTTGCCCATCAGAAAGACAAGATCCAGCCTCATCCACCAGAACACAGGCACCAGTACCTTCTACCAGGAAGCCTACACAACCCACTGATCCAATCTTACCCACTGGGGGCAGACGCCAAACACAATGGGAATTATGAGCCTGCAGCCTGCAAAAACGAGACCCCAAACGCAGTAAGTTAAGCAAAATGAGAAGACAGAGAAACACACAGCAGATGAAGGAGCAAGGTAAAAACCCACCAGACCAAACAAATGAAAAGGAAATAGGCAGTCTACCTGAAAAAGAATTCAGAGTAATGATAGTAAAGATAATCCAAAATCTTGGAAATAGAATGGAGAAAGTACAAGAAAAGTTTAACAAGGACCTAGAAGAACTAAAGAGCAAACAAACAATGATGAAAAACACAATAAATGAAATTTAAAATTCTCTAGAAGTAATCAATAGCAGAATAACTGAGGCAGAAGAATGGATAAGTGAACTGGAAGATAAAATAGTGGAAATAACTACTGCAGAGCAGAATAAAGGAAAAAGAATGAAAAGAATTGAGGACAGTCTCAGAGACCTCTGGGACAACTTTAAATGCACCATCATTCCAATTATAGGGGTCCCAAAAGAAGAAGAGAGAAAGAAAGGGACTGAGAAAATATTTGAAGAGATTATAGTTGAAAACTTCCCTAATATGGGAAAGGAAATAGTCAATCAGGTCCAGGAAGCACAGAGTCCCATACAGGATAAATCCAAGAAGAAACACACCAAGACACATATTAATCAAACTATCAAAAGTTAAATACAAAGAAAAAATATTAAAAACAGCAAGGGAAAACCAGCAAATAACATACAAGGGAATCCCCATAAGGTTAAGAGCTGACCTTTCAGCAGAAACTCTGTGAGCCTGAAGGGAGTGGCAGGACATATTGAAAGTGATGAAAGGGAAAAAACCTACAACCAAGATTACTGTACCCAGCAAGGATCTCATTCATATTCGATGGAAAAATTAAAACCTTTACAGACAAGCAAAAGCTAAGAGAATTCAACACCACCAAACCAGCTTTACAACAAATGCTAAAGGAAATTCTCTAGGCAGGAAACACAACAGAAGGAAAAGACCTACAATAGCAAACCCCCAAAACTTAAGAAAATGGTAACAGGAACATACCTTAAATGCAATTACCTTAAATGCAAATGCATTAAATGCTCCCACCAAAAGACACAGACTGGCTGAATGGATACAAAAACAAGACCCGTATATATGCTGCCTACAAGAGACCCACTTCAGACCTAGGGACATGTACAGACTGAAAGTGAGGAGACGGAAAAAGATATTGCATGCAAATGGAAATCAAAAGAAAGTTGGAGTAGCAATTCTCATATCAGACAGAATAGACTTTGAAATAAAGACTATTACAAGAGACAAAGAAGGATACTACATAACGATCAAGTGATCAATCCAAGAAGATACAACACTTGCGAATATGTATGCACCCAACCTAGGAGCACCTCAACATACAGGCAAATACTAACAGCCATAAAAGGGGAAACTGACAGTAACACATGATAGTAAAGGACTTTAACACCCCACTTTCACCAATGGACAGATCATCCAAAATGAAAATACTAAGGAAACACAAGCTTTAAATGACACACTAAACAAGATGGATTTAAATGATATTTATAGGACATTCCATCCAAAAACAACAAAATACATTTTCTTCTCAAGTACTCATGGAACAATCTCCAGGATAGATCATAACTTGGGTCACAAATCAAGGCTTGGTAAATTTAAGAAAATTGAAATCATATCACGTATCTTTTCCGACCACAACGCTGTGAGACTAGATATCAATATCAATATTATGGGGAAAAAACTGTAAAAAATACAAACACATGGAGGCTAAAAAATACACTGCTAAATAACCAAGAGATCACTGAAGAAATCAAACAGGAAATCAAAAAATACCTAGAAACAAATGACAATGAGAACACGACGACCCAAAACCTATGGGATGCAGCAAAAGCAGTTCTAAGGGGGAAGTTTATAGCAATACAAACCTACCTCAAGAAACAAGAAAAATCTCAAACAAACAACCTAACCTTACACCTAAAGCAATCAGAGAAAGAAAAACCAAAAAAACCCCCAAAGTTAGCAGAAGGAAAGAAATCATAAAGATCAGATCAGATATAAATGAAAAAGAAATGAAGGAAACAATCACAAAGATCAATAAAACTAAAAGCTGGTTCTTTGAGAAGATAAACAAAATTGATAAACCATTAGCCAGACTCATCAAGAAAAAAAGGGAGAAGACTCAAATCACTAGAATTAGAAATGAAAAAGGAGAAGTAACAACTGACACTGCAGAAATACAAAGGATCATGAGAGATTACTACAAGCAACTCTATGCCAATAAAATGGACAACCTGGAAGAAATGGACAAATTCTTAGAAAAGCACAACCTTCCAAGACTGAACCAGGAAGACATAGAAAATATAAACAGACGAATCACAAGCACTGAAATTGAAACTGTGATTCAAAATCTTCCAGCAAACAAAAGCCCAGGACCAGATGGCTTCACAGGCGAATTCTATCAAACATTTAGAGAAGAGCTAACACCTATCCTTCTCAAACTCTTCCAAAATACAGCAGAGGGAGGAACACTCTCAAACTCATTCTACGAGGCCACCATCACCCTGATACCAAAACCAGACAAAGATGTCACAAAAAAGAAAACTAGAGGCCAGTATCACTGATGAACATAGATGCAAAAATCCTCAACAAAATACTAGCAAACAGAATCCAACAGCACATTAAAAGGATCATACACCATGATCAAGTGGGGTTTATCCCAGGAATGCAAGGATTCTTCAATATACACAAATCAATCAATGTGATAAACCATATTAACAAACTGAATAAAAACCATATGGTCATCTCAATACATGTAGAAAATGCTTTCGACAAAATTCAACACCCATTTATGATAAAAACCCTCCAGAAAGTAGGCATGGAGGGAACTTACCTCAACATAATAAAGGCCATATATGACAAACCCACAGCCAACATCATTCTCAATGGTGAAAAACTGAAACTATTTCCTCTAAGATCAGGAACAAGACAAGGTTGCCCACTCTCACCACTATTATTCAACATAGTTTTTGAAGTTTTAGCCACAGCAAGCAGAGAAGAAAAAGAAATAAAAGGAATCCAAATCGCAAAAGAAGAAGTGAAACAGTCACTGTTTGCAGATGACATGATACTATACATAGAGAATCCTAAAGATGCTACCAGAAAACTAATAGAGTAGTCAATTTGGTAAAGTAGCAGAATACAAAATTAATGCACAGAAATCTCTTGCATACCTATACATTAATGATGAAAAATCTGAAAGTAAAATTAAGGAAGCACTCCCATTTACTATTGCAACAAAAAGAATACAATAACTAGGAATAAACCTATCTAAGGAGACAAAAGACCTGCATGTAGAAAACTATAAGACACTGATGAAAGAATTTAAAGATGATACAAACAGATGGAGAGATATACCATGTTCTTGGATTGGAAGAATCAACACTGTGAAAATGATTATAGTACCCAAAGCAATCTACAGATTCAATGCAATCCCTATCAAACTACCAATGGCATTTTTCACAGAACTAGAACAAAAAATTTCACAATTTGTATGGAAACACAAAAGACCCCGAATAGCCAAAACAATCTTGAGAAAGAAAAAAAGAGCTGGAGGAATCAGGCTCCCTAACTTCAGAGTATACAACAAAGCTACAGTAATCAAGACAGTATGGTACTGGCACAAAAACAAAAATATAGATCAATGGAACAAGATAGAAAGTGCAGAGATAAACCCACGCACCTATGGTCACCTTATCTTTGATAAAGGATGCAAGAATATACAATGGAGAAAAGAAAGCCTCTTCAATAAGTGGTGCTGGGAAAAGTGGACAGCTACATGTAGAAGATTGAAATCAGAACACTCCCTAACACCTAACATACACAAAAATACAATCAAAATGGATTTAAGACTTAAATGTAAGGCCAGACACTATCAAACTCTTAGAGGAAAACATAGGCAGAACACTCTATGACATACATCACTGCAAGATCCTTTCTGACCCACCTCCTAGAGAAATGGAAATAAAAACAAAAATAAACAAATGGGACCTAATGAAACTTAAAAGCTTTTGCACAGCAAAGGAAACCTTAAACAAGATGAAAAGACAACCCTCAGAGTGGGAGAAAATATTTGTAAATGAAGCTACTGACAAAGGATTCATCTCCAAAATATACAAGCAGCTCATGCAGCTCAGTATCAAAAAAACAAACAACCCAAACTAAAATGGGCAGAAGACCTAAAGAGACCTTTCTCCACAGAAGATAAACAGCTTGCCAACAAACACACGAAAGGATGCTCAACATCACTAATCATTAGAGAAATGCAAATCAAAACTACAATGAGGTATCACCTCATGCCAGTTAGAATGGGCATCATCAAAGTCTACAAATAATAAATGCTGGAGAGGTGTGGAGGAAAGGGAACCCTCTTGCACTGTTGGTGGGAATGTAAATTGATACAGCCTCTATGGAGAACAGTATGGAGGTTCCTTAAAAAACTAAAAATAGAACTACCATAGGACCCAACAATCCCACTACTGGGCATATACCCTGAGAAAACCATAATTGAAAAAGAGTCATGTACCACAATGTTCATTACAGCACTATTTACAATAGCCAGGACGTGGAAGCAAGCTAAGTGTCCATCGACAGATGAATGGATAAAGAAGATGTGGCACATATATACAATGGAATATTACTCAGCCACAAAAAGGAACACAATTGAGTTATTTGTAGTGAGGTGGATGGACCTAGAGTCAGTCATACAGAGTGAAGTAAATCAGAAGGAGAAAAACAAATACCCTATGCTAACACATATATATGGAATCTAAAAAAAAAAAAAACGGTTCTGAAGAACCTAGGGGCAGGACAGGAATAAAGATGCAGACGTAGAGAATGGACTTGAGGACACAGGGAGGGGGAAGGCTAAGATGGGACGAAGTGAGAGAGTGGCATGGACATATATACACTACCAAATGTAAAATAGATAGCTAGTGGGAAGCAGCCGCATAGCGCAGGGAGATCAGCTCAGTGCTTTGTGAGCACCTAGAGGGGTGGGATAGGGAGGGTGGGAGGGAGACGTAAGAGGGAGGGGATATGGGGATATATGTATATGTATAGCTGATTCACTTTGTGATACAGCAGAAACTAACACCCCATTGTAAAGCAATTATACTCCAATAAAGATGTTAAATAAATGATGGCCAGGAATTTTCCAGAATTGAGGAAGCACCAAAATATACAAAGCAAAATAAATTCATGCATAGATATCTCGTAGTGACGCTATATACCATCAAAGACAGAGACGAGATTACAAAATCAACCAGATTATCTACCAAAGAATATCAATTAGGCTGACAACAGTTTTTTTTAAGATCAATAATGGAAGCCAGAAGGAAGTAGAATATCTTCAATGTGCTAGAAAATCATTATAGACCTAAAGACACTCTCAGAAATTGAGAACGTTTATCCCCAAAAAACTCAGGGAAGGAACATACAAAGGGTGTACTTCAGGAAGAACTAGACAATCCCAGGGAGAAAGTCTAAGATGAAAGATTTGGTAAGTAAACAAAATGGTAAACATATGGGTAAACAAACACACATTCAGTTAATGACCATAGTAACCTAGTCAGCAAGGTTAAAACCGGAGAAATATGAAAACATTCACAATATGGTATCCCCATAGCACGTAAGGTGGAAGCAGTGGACAGTGGGACCAAAGCATCTTCAAATCCTTGTACCACTCAGGAGGATGGTAAGATAGCCATTAACTTTGGACTGTGAAGCATATATAAAACGTTTCAAAGGGAACCACTAAAAGAATAGAAAAATGCATCTATCTTCCAGAGATGTGAAGAGAAATAAATGAAATGCCAAAGCAGATGAAAAACTAAAGCAGAGAGAATTTAGAGTTAGTAAATCCACAAGCCTCAAGATTTTCCATGGGGGCTTAGGATAGATTAGACTATTCAGAGAAAGCAAGTGGCTGTCTTTTTGATAGGCTAGGGTAAAAAGGAAACGAAAGCAACGATTCCTTAGGCTTTCCTACCGGCAACTATAATTTATAACATTTGATACATCCCTCATTATTAAAATATTTTAGGTTAATTTTTAAAACTGCACCCAGTTTAAAAGCTCCAGCAGGGAAAATGGACTTTAGATGGTTACCTCCTTCTCTCCCTTCAGTCTCCTCAAAAGAGCAGCTGTATCTCCCTCCCCCCAATACCAACTGCCCCCTCACTGCCTGAGCAGCACGTGTGTAAGGACCTGATGGTGCCCCTGTGCTGGGGAACAGGGGTGCTGGTGTGGCCCGGCTCTGGTATTCACTTCAGATACTGCAGGGAGACTGCTCAGGTCTTTTAATAGCAAAAAAAAAAAAAAAAGATACTTTGTGACTGTACTTGAATGGAGTTGATGCCAGAAAAACATTCATTCTTTCAGCTGGTAGCATGGGGCAACCCTTCAGCTCTCACAATGAAAACTTTCCTCAACCGTTTTCTCTCCATCCAGCTAGCTGATTCCTTTGTAACTGTTTTAAAATTTAAACCAAATCATCTGTTGTTTTATTCAATTTGACATTGTAATTTTGGCTGACAATTTGTTTTTAACTCCTGGACCAGTGGGTTTTACCACAAGGTTCTTATTTCATCGGTTCTTATTTCATCGGTTCTTATTTTTGCGGTTCAACCACAAAACATGGTTGTAAATTTTCAAGTCTTACTGACCAGCTGGATGCTGTCCTTATTGACAGACAGTACCTCCAGACACCTTCTTGACGTCAAAGTGACTCAGAAGACATCACCTGAATTTGCATCTTACTAGTTACAAAACGCCAACAGTCCCCAAATTACAGTGTGTTATGAGTTTGTGAGTCAGGTGTTTGGAATTCTACAGAAACACTGTCTTAGCTGGTACTTGCTTCCTGGTCTTACCATTATATAACTAGTATCCATAGCATCACTGAGGTATTATATATTTACAATAGGAAATAACGCTGTGGAGCAACCATTTTTCTTAACCATATTACAACACAGACATAGTTCACAGGACCTGGTCAGCTAACCCAGTCTTCAGCTCTGTCTCCTCCATTCTTTTTTTTGTTTCGTTTTTGGCCAGGCAATTTGGATTTTGTTCTCAACTGACCACTGGTCCAAGGAAAGGGTGTGGGAACTATAGGACCTACTCCAAAAGGGGTGAGCACTGTTCACAGCACAGGGAAGGTCTGTGGTCTCCAGCAAAGGAAGGGGCACTTATCTCTGGAGGTCTCCCCCAGCCTTTAAGAGGAGTGGAAGAGGAAGAGAGCAAGGGGAGCCCCAGGGGCCTGCCGGCGGTCAGCCAGTGGGCAAAGACTGCCGTAGGGGGCCAGAGCCCTCCCTTCCTGGGGCAGGAAGGAGGAATGTCAATTCCCCCAGGGCAGTTCCTAGAACCTCCAAGGACATAAGGATTGGGAGCCACCGAACACTTGACTCAGCCCCATCCCTCTGGCCCTTGTCCAGTGTTCAGAGCCCACTCACAGTATTCGGTGTTAGCTGAAACTCTTCCTGTGTCAGGTGGACTCCGGTTTGGGGCACCCCTGGGATGACACCCCTTGTGGGGATTAAGACTTGGCCCCTGAGGCTGTGGGAAGAGAGGAGAGGGCAGAAGAAACGCGTGTGGGGAGGAATGAGGACTTCTGCAGCCAAGTGAAGAGGAGGAAAGCGTTCCAGAGTTGGGGTATTCCTGGTGTTTGGGGGGCCACGGGCAGGCCGTGGACAAGGCAGCCATGGTCAGCCGGGGAGAGGTGTGGGCCTCGGGACCCAGGTAGGATCTAGCCAGGATGGATGCCTTCACAGGGTGTTCAGGCTGGAGTGTGGGTAGCCCCTTCTACATCCTCCCCAGAGGTACACTGAGGCTCACATGGCATGTGAATGGTGCCTGGGCCAAGGGTTCCGGGGAGCAGTGCAGCTGCGATGGGGAATGGGTGGGAATGCCAGCGAAATTGACAACTTCCACCGAAGCAAAGACGACGGGACCACCACTGCCAGGACCTCCCCTCCCACGGCGGGGGGCGCTGAGGCTACCAGGAGGCTCCCATGAGGGTAGCGGTGACCCAGTCCTGGGAAGAGAAGCGAGAAGGCTGCTGGTCCAGAGCTTCTGCGAGTCCCCAGGTCTGGGCAACTACGGTAATAGGGGAGCCACCAGTCGACTTGGCTTTGAGACCCTCAACTACTGAGTTACCTCCTCAGAAATGGGCTTTAGGACTTCTGGGGGTGCCCCCGGCATGGTGGGGAAGCCAGGGAAGGAAAAGGAGTCCCCTGCTCCCAGGGAGGCCCAGAAAAGTAGTGAGGGGTCTGTTAGCCCTAGACTCACAGAGTTGGGAGGGGATCTGAAGGTCTTAGCTGGGGCCTCTGTGCTACTCTCTGCATATTTATTTGTGCATGGGGTCCAAGCCTTGAGTGCATCTGTTCAGCTATGTCCATCCCACCTGCCAATTCTCATCAAGTCTAAAATAGTGGCGAGGGGCTCCGCACCAGCTCAGAGACATTCGTTGCCTTTTCTTCCGAAGCTTAAGTGGATGAAAGGTTATGATGTGAAGCATGTGTGTTTTTCATACACCGCATCTTTGGTCCTGCATCCCGGCTTCCTAGCAGCACTCGTCAGAGAGACAGGGAAGCCCTCGGTGCCTGGTGCACCAGAAGGTACCACACAGATAAAACGGGGAGGAAGGGGATCGAAGACCCAAGGGGAGACTTAGTTCTCCTCTTTCCTCGTCTTCTCCCTCTATGGGAAGAAAGGCAAGCTTTGGATTGAGAAGACTGGAACAATCTAGGGAGGGGAAAATGGGCTGAGTGGAGAGTGTTGGCTTGCAGCACTTACTGAACCCAGTGATGCCACCTGCAAAGAGACACCTGATCAAAACTGCGAAATCGGAGTCCTTTTCGGGCCGGCCCCGGTTCCCTTTGTGAGACCCCTCCCGCCGCCACCCCTGGGCAGCTCTGTAGGGACTAAAGTCACCACCCTACTCTGGTCGGCCTGCCATGGCCAGATTTCTACTCCCTAATCAAATCTTGCATTCCTTGACCATCTCCATCGCTCGCCTGAGTAAAGTAATTCACAGCCAAGTTGAAAAGCCAACTGCTTTTTCAGAGATTGAGGCCACAGATGGAAGGGACCCACGTCACAGAAGGAATGTCTGTCCTTGTGGGTGAAACCACCTCCCGAGGGCGCCCACGCCTCAGTGGCAGAAGGGAGATTCAGATCCCACCAGGCTGATTCCAAAAGCCACATTCTTTCCAAACAAATTTCCAAAGACGGACGATGTGCGAGAACCCTTTCCTTAGGGATGAAGGGGTCCTTCCCGAACCAGTTACTTCAGGTTCATGGTGCTTTGCCTCCTGTTTCCTCTCCCGCCCGTGAAATAAACGCATGGGATCTGCATTGCAGCCACAGGGGACTCCCGAGCACCCCCAAGGAAATCTCCGTAACAGAGGAATTGCTGGAGGAGGGAACACGGGTTGGCTCAAGAAAAGCACAGTTGCAAATCACAAGAGTGCCAGCCCTAAACGGTTGCTTCAGCAAGGCTGGTGTGCACGTCCCTTCCTGCAGAGCCCACTTGAGATGCCTTACCAGCAGGCACCAGTTAAACCACGGTAACCAATAACGCTTCTGAAGGAAAAGGGGACACGGGAGAATTGCAAACAATTCAATACATTCAGTTGTTGTCACGTATTGTTCTCAAACCAAAATACTAATTTTGAGATGATTTAGAACGAATCAGATAATGTTACCTCTGCCAGACAAATTATCCCTCGAGGATTAAAAACAACAAAAACAAATAAGTTTATATGACTGCATACTTCCCGTGAAATGCATGAGATTCTCAAACTCAAGAGTATAGGCAAAAAAAGAAAAAATCAGACAAGAAAAGTTAAAATCATGTAAAGAAGTAAAGATCCCATCTACATTGAATTCCATTAATAGAGTAAAACTAAGCTGTAGAGATTTGGTGAAGGAAGTCGAGTTTCGAATCTCACATTCACAATTGTAACTCTACAGCCTGCTAAGAAATATGTCCCATTATTTACTGCTTTCAAATATAATAAATCTTCAGCTAACAGTGATATTCAGAGACAGGAATGTCATAGTTCTCTGAGTTCCCCGGTTAAAGTGGTTAACCAGAAACCCTTTTTGAGTTCAATCCTTCCTTCTGAAAATCTTTCACGTTTTTTCCTCCGTTTTCTTGTCCTAATAAGTACAATGTACTCACCAGAGAATCTTTCTTCCAGAACCTCAGAATTATTGTACCATGCTGTGTTTGTGGAAAGTCTAAGAGACTGGGCTCAATTTGTAACCACCCTGGAAAACAGCCTGTTGCTTTTTTGATAAGTGTCTGGTAGGAATTCATTGAGTTGTGAGTAAACTCTTCCAAGTGACAAAAGTAGGAAGTAAAGCCAAGGGATCTATTTGAAGTTTCACTGAGTTCTGTCTCAACAAACAAAGGTCTCCTCCAGTTTCCCAGGCTAAGCAAACGCACACACAACACCTAGTTGAGATGGGTTTTCAAAAAATAGATAGAATCCTTGCATCTGAGGCAGTCATAAACCAGGATAACTACTGATAGTTAAGTCTATCACATAGAGTTGCATTTAAAGTACAGTGAGGATAGGAATTAAGTGGATGAAGGAGGAGGGAGAGTGATAGGCCAGATGGCCCTTGAATTAGCCTTGGAAAATGGGGATGGGATTTCTGGACAGAGGGAGGATGGCGTAGAGACCATTCCAGAAAAAGGAAGCAGCATTGATGAAGGCATATAGATGGAACTACATGACACTTACAGGAAATAATGTATCCATCTACATAGACTAGATTGTAGGGTTCAAGATGCAGAAAAGATGATTACGATGCCAGAAACGGAGACTAGATGGAATGAGTGAATGATACCCTGGGTGTTTCACGCTAAGTTTGTAATTTAGTAAGCACTGGAAAGTCGCCAGAAGTTTTAAAACAATGGTGTGATCAAATTTGTGTTTGGGGCAGGTCATTCTGATAGGAGAGCGTTGGATGGCTTGGGTGGGGCTAGACTGGAGGTGAAAACCCGAGAGGTTATTGCTGTGGAAAGATTAGGAGCATCTGAGCTGCGGCAGCGACAGAGAGAAGAGAGAGGAAGGGTGAGATTAGTGAGTCGTCTTGAAGGAGGGTTGATCGATAGGACCTGTTGATTGCCTGATTTAGATAATCGGGATTCTCAGTGGATAGAGGGATAATTTAGTCCCATCAACTAGGGAGGATACAAGGATAAAGAGGCTTAGAGGAAAGAACATGAATTTGAATACTAGGTAAATCTGAGGAGCCTGTAGGATTTCTGCATTAAAATCTCTAAGAACCAGTTGGATGGATCCTTACATGATTGAATTCCTCAAAGAGCATCTTAATATCCATGCAGTTTCATGACTAGGCAACCCTCGACAGCACAAATACTTGACATTAAACACATAGTCTGCAAACAGACACTGAAGGACCACAAAACCCATTCACCAAGACCAACCAAGAAGTCTGAAGATGGATGCTGTGCTGTGTTTATTTGGTGCTCAATTTCCCCACCATCCCACGGTGCCATTGAACCTTTAAGTTCACCCCAGCAGGACCTCATGAAATAACTACCACTCCTGACTCCAAATGATCGCCCAGGGGAGGCTTAAACTTGGGACTCAAACTCAACAAGGAATCCTTTGATTCTATGAAAAATATGGTAGACAAGTGACAAGTATTCTGTTTAGTGGACAACCTCTCTCTATCCTCTGCTGACCACGTGCCGTTCCCCCAGCGATTCAAGGCCTACAGCTGCATAGCCTCCAACCACGTTCCTTTGTATGAAACATGCCTGAATACAGGAAGATTCCGTGTGTTGTGCAAACCACCCCTCTGTATGAGCTAAGACTTTGACTCCAACTCTAAACCAGGCTTCCGCCATCACTACCAATGACACGTAGCTGTACTGGGTTGCTTGTTGATTCAAAACAAACAAACAAAAAACTGCTTTCTTGTCTGAGCGCACAAAAGAGTTTTGTCACAAATATTTAAGCACCGTGCATAATCAAATTTCCCATATAAAATTAGGGTAGTTTCATGATTGCTTCGGTGGTATTATTCAATCACTTTGATCTGAGGTACAGTATACAACGTGATTCCATCAAAATCTCTGCCAAAGCATTCAGGGTAGAATACAAGAAACATCTATCCAGCATGAAACAAGATTTGTTGGGAGATTAAACAGGAATGAGGCCAAGGGCAGAAGATTGAGATCTGAATCATTTGTTGTCTTGCCATAATGCTAAGGTAGTGAATTTCAACTCTGGCCGTGGCTTGGAGGTTACCTGAGATTATTTCCCATCCTCACCCCCCAAAAATACTGTGCCTGGGCTCCAGTCCCAGAGATTCAGAAGCAACACCCCTCCACCATGTGCACTTTTAAATGATTCCTTCTTGCAGTGTCTTTTATTCATGGTACAAGAATAACTGATGACCTTCCAGAAGAAACTGAAAATGACCATGAATGTGCATTCCCTCAGCTGACATGCGATACCCAGAGGGTGTCAGGATTGGAGGGACTGGGTTATAAGGCCTGGATGACACGGGGTGTGCGTGCTTCTGAGACACTTGGACTCCTCAGGATTTCCCTGGGTGTTTCTGAAGCTGCGACTGGGATCAAGCCTTGGGAGCGCCCCCGTCCTCTCCCCGTCAAAATGATATTACCCAATGTACTCAGAGACACTGGTCAGCCTGCAACAGGAGAGGTGGGAGGTACACCCCCCGACCCTGGGCTAGGGGACAAGGGAGCTGCTATAGTAGGTTAGGGGGAGGGTGCGACAGTGCCCAGAGGTTGGCCATCGTCAGGAGGGGTCTGTTTGGTCCCCAGGTCTCTTTCCCCAAAGTTCTGTCACAGTAAATGAAGAATGAGGACCCAGGGACCTTGGACGGCAACGCTCGTAGCTGGGAACTGTGACCCCCCAGGCCATCACCAGTGAGCACAGCTGGGATCCAGGTGGAAAGGGAGGTGGCTCTCGGACCTCAGCTTGCAGGACCCCAGACCCCCCCATCATGGCCCCAGGCCTGCCTTCCCACACCCCTCTGACTCCACCCATTGGCCACCTGGACGCCGCCCCACTGTGACCGAGAATCATCGTGCCCAGCCCTGCAGAAGGCCAGCCTGCTCGTGCCGACAGGACGAGGCCGAGTCAAGCAGATGCGAGTGGCCAAGACTCAAGGACAAGGCACATCATCACAGGCACGGCTCCATCTACCGAGGAGCTGCTCTGCGACGCCTCTGGGTGAGACGCTGTACGTGCATCTCGCATCCAAGTACGGAAACAAGACTTAGGTTCGATGCACAGGAAGGTCAGCTCCTCGGCCCTTCAGGGACACCGCAGCTTCTAGGTGAGGCCTTCCATTGGTCCATTAACCCACTTGGACCCTCTTACAATACTTTGATCTGGGGGTGGGCTTGTAGGTTTTTTCCTGCACGACGGGTGGAAGGTGTAAGTCAGATGGTCCATCCACTGGTCCTCGGAGTTTAGTCAAGAGGGGAGAGAATGAAGCCTTTTAGAGGCAGAGCGACTTCAGAGATTATCTGGCCCAAACCTTCATTCCAAACGAGAGGAAACAGACTTAGAGAGGTGAAATGATCGTACAGAATCACTTGGAATTAATGGCAGAAAAGGGTGAGGCCCCCAGGGCCCTGACTTGTCCCCCAGTCTCCCTCTGGTGAAGGCAGCATATGGGGTTTCCAGGGAAATCAGGCAAGTCCTCAACGGCAGATAATGAGGTCGCTGAGGCTGGGGTCCCAGAGGTGGACACAGAGGAAGCACAGTGGCCACAGGAAACAGACAGAAAGGACAGTGGCGCCAGAGGTGGCATAAGGCAGCATGGGGTGAAGTGACAAGTGGACGGCCTAGCAACTACCGCTTTGGGAATTGAAAAGATGAGATCACGACGTAGGTGGATGAGAAAGAAGTTTTTGGGTAGGTTTATCCTCCGGATGAAAAGGCATGGACGCGTCAGGGTCCCAGGGAGGTGTTGACCTTGCTCTTAGGTGATACCAGGATGCGCTACCTGGGCAACAGGATGGACTTTGATAAAACGTGGCCACAGGAGATGAAATGCTTCCGTGCATTTTGGAAGCCTGATTTTTCTGTCTAAAGTGGTTGACACGAAAGCATATTGGGTTCTGCAAAAGTTCTGCTTACAGGTTTGCGTTAGGGATGATTAAGAAATTCCCAGCTGGGTGGGATTTCGTATGAGGCGTATGCAAAGAAAGTTGAGGCAGGAACCCGACCTTGTTGTTTACCCACCGCTGTATGAATTCGTTCTAAATTATCTCTGAGATTTGTATCCACAGCCAAAGGTCACATCATGATTGAGACAAAGTTTTCCTTTTGGTTGGAAGTTCATTCGTAGCGCTCGAACACCTTGGCAAGACCTCCCAGCTCAGGCTCCTGACCTGCCCTGGGCCACCCTCTCACGAGCTCTGGACATTCCACTGCAATAACCTCCTAACGTGTCTTTTTCCTCCAGAAGAACATATTAGGAAAACAACCATCAAGCTCCTAAGGGTCAAGAGAATATACAGTTCATGTTGTGTATGTGCAGACCCTGTGTCCCATATTCGAGGCCAGAGTTTGCTGTTACAGTCTGGTGGAATTTCCAGAAACCGGTATTCCTCAGAGGAATGTTTCAAGTCTGCTGTTTGAAGCCTTGGTAACTTTACCTGGCCTTCTTTTTTATTCAGATTAATCAACCAGGGCTGGGAATTCCTTCCTAAGCCCACTCTCCTGCCTCCTCTACATTAGATAAGCCCACATACTACAGACAGAATCCAACTTGCGCTAAACTAGAAACACAAGAAAATCAAGTAAGAATCACTTACTCAGGAAAAACTTCGCTCTTTTAGATTTAAACAGGTTTTTTCCTCCTTAGTCAAGATATATTTATTGTCGTTTCCAGAATTACTCTTGTAAGTATCTGGGTATCATAACCACAAAAAGACAGCTGATTAGTTTCAACTGCTGGATAAAAGCATGCAGCATTTTCAAGATTTCTGGTTTCACCCTTTTAACCCAAAGAATAACTATAAATAGATGGTAGAGTCTGGGATTTCCACAGCTAAGTGCTGCTATAAATAGTTTTAAACATTTTCCCACTTCATGTTTTCTAAAAGAACATTCTCCACTTCCTTTCTTGGATAACCTCTGGGAATAAAGTGAAATCACATTCAGAATTTTATTGAGGGAGTTTAACGAAACTCTTAATGAACCTATTAGCAATTCTAGACATTCCTCAGATATTGAAAGAACTGAAAATAAAATGATTCTACAAATTCATCAAATAGTCCTGAGGAATGTATTTTTAAAATAAGCTTTTAAATCGTCATCTCTTCTCTCTCGATACTGGGAATTTTCTTTGTAAAAAAAAAATGAAGCCAAGACCTGGACCCCTCACTTACAGTTGTGATTTAACTTAAGTGAAATTTATCCTAATTTTCTTGAGAACTTAGCTAGATTGGGAACTGTGGAGGCTACAAAATGAAAATAATTTTTTTTTCTTTCAACTTTCTTTACACATAAACATCCAGAAATAAAGATGTGAGTTCACTTCAGCCGTTCAGCAATCCAGACTATTTATCTCCTTGCTTCAAGAATATTCGTAAGACACCCTATAGAACACACACACAGATTTTAAATTCTTTGAAAAACCTCTGCCATTAAACACTTTCCCATGGTGCATGTCCATGGCAGTCAGAGCAAAGACAGAGCAGCATAGAGGTGCCTCTCCTGAGAGGGATGCCTGCACTCTAGCAGCCTCTGCTGGTGGTTATTTTTGACAGTGGAGAAAGCAAAATTAGCCAGTCTCCTAAAGGGCAGGAAATTTAACAAAGAAAGGACAGCAGTGAACACAGGTAATGTTAGTAAATCTTATGTTCCTGTTTTATATTTTGGTTAAAGAAAAAAGGCGGGGGGGGGGGGGGAGAAATGAGATGCTATAAAATTGTTTTAGAGATTTACAAAAATTAAGACAATTTTTACTTTTAGATTTACAAAAAATATTGAGCAAAAAGTAGAGAGTTCCCGTATATCCCCTCACACACCGCCCATTTCCCCCATTTCTAACGTCTTACATTAGTTGTACATTTACTACAACTGATGCACCAATATGAACATTAACTAAAGGCCATAGTTTATATTACAGTTCCTTTTTTAAAAAATTATTTTGGCTGTGTTGGGTCTTCATCTCTGTGCGAGGGCTTTCTCTAGTTGTGACGAGCGGGGGCCATTCTTCATCGCGGTGCGCGGGCCTCTCACTATCGCGGCCTCTCTTGTTGCGGAGCACAGGCTCCAGACGCGCAGGCTCAGTCATTGTGGCTCACGGGCCTAGTTGCACCGCGGCACGTGGGATCCTCCCAGACCAGGGCTCGAACCCGTGTCCCCTACATTAGCAGGCAGACTCCCAACTACTGCGCCACCAGGGAAGCCCTACAGTTCACTTTTTGTGTTGTACATTCTATGGGTTTTAACAATTGTATAATGCCATGTATCCATCATTATAGCATCATACAGAATAATAGTTTTACTGTCCTAAAAATTCTCTGTGCTCTGTATTCACCCCTTCCTCTCTCCAGCCCTGGGCAAGTACTGCTTTTTTACTCTCTCCGGAGTTTCACCTTTTCCAGAATGTCATAAAGTTGGAATCATACAGTACGTAACCTTTTTCAGGTTAGTTTCTTTTACTTTGTAATATGCGTTTAAGGTTCTTCTAGTCTTTTTGTGGATTGATAGCTCATTTCTTTTTATAACTGATTAATATTCCGTTGCCTGGATGTAGCATAGTTTATCCTTTTACTAACTGAAGTACATTTCGGTAGCTTCCAAGTTTGGGCAATTATGAAATAAAAACATGCATGTGCAGGTTTTTGTGTGGACATAAGTTTTCAGCTCCTTTGGGTAAATATCAAGGAGCATAACTGCTGGATCACATGGTAAGAGTCTGTTTAGCGTAGTAAGAAACTGTCTTCCCAAGTGAGCACCATTTTGTATTCCCACCAGCAATGAATGAGAGTTCCTATTACCCCACATTCTCACCAGCATTTGGTGGTGTCAGCGTTCCAGATTTTGGCCATTCTAAGAGGTGTGTAGTGGTATCTCCTTGTTTTAACTTGCATTTCTCTGATGACATGTGATGTGGTGCACCTTATTTGTCATCTGTATATCTTCTTTGGCAAGGTGTCTATTAAGGTCTTTGGTCCATTTTTTTTAAACTGGGTTATCTGTTTTCTTACTTTTGAGATTTAAGAGTTCTTTGAATATTTTGGAGAACAGTTCTTTACCTGATGTGTCTTTTGCAAATATTTTCTCTTAGTCTGTGGCTGGTCTTCGAATGTTCTTGATATTGTCTTTCACAGAGCAGAAGTTTTAAAAATTTCAACAAAGGGCAGTTTATCAATCATGGATTGTGTCTTTGGTGTTCTATCTAAAAAGGCATCACCATACCCAAGGTCATGTAGGTTTCCTCCTGTTATCTTCTAGAAGTTTTCATAGTTTTACATTTTATATTTAGGTCTGTGATCCATATTGAGTTAATTTTTGTGAAAGGTGTAATTTCTGGGTCTGGGTTTATTTTATTGCAAGTGGATGTCCAGTTGTTCCAGCACCATTTTCCCCCAGTTTTATTGGGATTTAATTGACAAATAACACTGTATAAGTTTAAGGTGTTCAAGGTAGTGGTTTTATATATGTATCTAATCAGCACCATTTGTTGAAAAGACAATCTTTTCTCCATTGTTTTGTCTTCGCTTGTTTGCAAAGATCAGTTCCCTTCTGTTATAGGTTGAATTATGTCCCGTCCCCAAAAGATATGTTTAAATACTCACCTTAAAAACCTATAAGTGTGGGGCTTCCCTGGTGGTGCAGTGGTTAAGAATCTGCCTGCCAATGCAGGGGACACGGGTTCAAGCCCTGTTCTGGGAAGATCCCACATGCCACAGAGCAACTAAGCCCGTGTGCCCCAACTACTGAGCCTGTGCTCTGGAGCCTGCGTGCCACAACTACTGAAGCCCGTGCGCCTAGAGCCCGTGCTCTGCAACAAGAGAAGCCCGTGCACCACAACAAAGAGTAGCGCCCGCTCGCTGCAACCAGAGAAAAGCCCACGCACAGCAACAAGGACCCAACACAGCAAAAAATAAATTAAAAAAAAAAACCAAAAACCTATAAGTGTGATCTTATTTGGAAATAGGGTCTTTGCAGATTATCAAGTTAAGATGAAGTCATTAGGGTGGGTCCTAATTCAATACGGCTGATGTCCTTATGTCAGTACATTTGAGCTGCTATAACAAAAACACCATAGACTGGGTGGCTTAAACAACAGAAATTTATCACAGATCTGGAGGGTGTGTAGTCCAAGTCCTGGCTGATTTGGTTCCTGGTCAGAGCCTGCTTCCTGGTTCACAGACAACTGCCTTCTTGCTGTGTCGCACTTGGCAGCAGGGGTCAAGGTGCTGTCTGGGGTCTCCTTTTTAAGGGCATAATTCCATTCATGAGGGCTCCGCCATCATGATCTAATCACCTCCCAAAGGCCCCCACCTCCAAACACCATCACGTTGGGCGTCAGAATTTCAACGTATGAATTTTGGAGGGACACAAATATTCAGTCTATAGCATCTCACATAAAGGTGAAATTTGAACACAGACATATACAGAGGAAGAAAACATAGACACACACAGGTAAAAGACAGCCACGTGAATGGACAGATTTATCTACAAGCCAAAGAACAAGGATTGCCAGCAAACAGCGGAAGCTAGAAGAGGCAAGAAAGGATCCTTCCATAGAATGGTTAAGACTAGCCTCCAGAAGCATGAAGTGACAATTTCTGTTGCTTTAAGCCACACAGTTTTTGGTACTTTGCGCGGCAGTGTTAGAAAACTAATACACTGTCTATTCCTAGTTTGCTGGAAACTTTTGCTTCTGGTTTTTAAATCAGAAATGGATGCTGAACTTCACCAATGCTTTTTCTGCATATATTGATATTACAATATGGTTTTTATTTTTTCTATATGATGAATTACATTGATTTTTCATTTTTTTTCCAAATGTTTTTCTTCATCTATTGAGATTACCATTTGGGTTTTCTTTTTTATTCCATGAGTAGGGTGAGTTATATTGACTTTTGAATGTTGAGCTAGTCTTGAGTTCCTAGAATGAACCTCACTTGGTTGTGATATATTATCCTTTTGACATATTGCCAGATTTGATTTGCTAATATTTTGCTGAGAACTTCATGACTCTGTTCCTGAAGGATACTGGTATCTAGTTTTCTTCTCTTGTTTTCTCCTTGTATGACTTTTTTTTTTTATCTGGCCACACCACGCGTGGCATGTGGGATCCTAGCTCCCCAACCGGGGATCGCACCCTCGCGCCCTGCATTGGAAGCGTGGAGTTTTAACCACTGAACCACCAGGGAAGTCCCTCTTTATATGACTTTTGCATCAGAATAATACCTTGTAAGATATGCTGGGAAGTTATATTTCCTCTTCTGTATTCTGGAAGAGATTGATAAAATTCACCAGTAAATCAGGGCATTTAGGCTTGGAGTTCTCCAAATGGGAAATTTTTTTTTTAAAGCTATATATCCAGTTTAATAAATATAGAACTATCCAGTTTCTACTTCTTCTAGAACAAGATTTGGTAGCTTGTGCCTTTCAAATAATTGGTCTGTTTAAGCTAAATTGTTGAATTTATGAGACTAGAGTTCTTCATAGTGTTCCCTTGTTCTTTTAATGTTTATGGAATCAGTACTGGGATCCCATCTTTCATTCCTGTTATTGGTAATCTGTGTTTTCTCTCATGTTTTTCTCAGTCAGCCTAGTTGGTAGTTCATTAATTTTACTGATCTTTTCAAAGAACTAGTTTGGGGTCAAATTTCTCTAATGTCTGCTTTGAATTTCATTTATTGTTACTATTTCTTCCTGCTTTGAGTTTGCTTTTTTGTTTTTTATATTCCACAAATATGCCATATTGCATTTTCATTTTTATTCAGTTCAAACTTTATAATTACCCTAGAAAATTCCTCTTTGCTCCATTAGCTATTTAGAAGTACACTGTTTAATTTACAAATATTTGGGAATTTTTCAGTTATTGATTTCCAATTTAATTCCATTAGGGTCAGAGAAAACAACTGGAATAATTTCCATTTATGCTTTTAAATTTGTTAAGGTATGTTTTATGGTCCAGAATATGGTTTATCTTGGTAAATGTTTCCTATGCACTTGAAAAGAATATGTATTCTACTGTTTTGGGTGAAGTATAATTATCAATTTTATCACATTGATTGGTAATGTTTTTCTGGTCTTCCACATCCTTGCTGATTTTTGGTCTATTTGTTCTATCAGTTACCAAGAGAAAGGTCTTGCGATCTCTAAGTATAATTGCAGACTTATCTCTTTTCAATTCTCTCATATTTAAAAACATTTTTAATTGCTTAACGTGGTAAAAATACATAGCATAAAGTTTAGCATTTTAACCACTAATAGGTGTACAACTTAGTGGCATTAAATATGTTCACAATGTTATCCAGCCATCACCACATCCATTTCCAGAACTCTTTCATCATGGCAAACAAACTCTTTACCCACTAAACACTAACTCCGCAGGTTCCCCTCCCCATAGACCCTGGTAACCTCTGTTCTCCTTCTGTCTCTAGGAAACTGCTTACTCTGGGTACTTCATGTTAATGGATTCATACAATATTTGTCATGTTGTGTCTGGCTTATTTCACTTAACATAATGTTTTCAAGGTTTATCTATGTTGTAGCATATATCAAAATTTCATTCCTTTTTAAGAATGAATAATATTCTAGTATGTATATGTGCTACATTAAAAAAAATCTCTTCATATGTTGATGGATGTTTGGGTTGCCTTTTGGCTATTGTGAATAATGCTGCTGTGAACATTGGTGTGCAAGTATTTGAGTCCCTGCTTTCGATTCCTTTGAATATATACCTGGAAGTAGAATTGCTGGATCATATGGTAATTCTGTTCAACTTTTGGAGGAATCAAACATTTTTCCACAGTGGCTGCACATTTTACATTCTTATTGGCAGATACTGGTTCATTTTTTTCTTTTTTTTTAAAAATAGCCATCCCATTGTGTGTGAACTGGTATCTCACTGTGGTTCTGATTTGCACTTTCCTAATGACTTGGGATGTTGAGTACCATTTCGTGTGCTTTTTTAGCCATTTATATACTTTCTTTGGAGAAATGTCTATTTAAGTATTTTGTCCATTTCTGAATTGTGTTGATTTTTGCTGTTGAAGTGCAGGGGTTCTTTATATATTCTAACTTATTTTTTTATCAAGTATATGATTTGAAAATATTTTCTCCCATTCTATGTCTATCTTTTCACTTTCTTGATAGTGTCCTTTGATGCATAAAATCTTTCAATTTTGATAAATTCCAATTAATGTATTTTTTTCTATTGCCAGTAGATTTGGGGAGGGATTTTATTGAACCTGTAGATAATGTTGGGTAGTTTGTCATGTTAGCAATATTAAATCTTCCAATCTATGAACGTGCGTTCTCTCTCCATTTACTTACGTCTTTAATTTCTTTCAGAAATTTTTGTAGTTTTCAGTGTACAAGTCTTTTGTCTCCTTGGTTAAATTTATCCTTAAATATTTTACTCTTTCTGATTCTATCATAAATGATTTTTTCTCTTAATTTCCTGTTTGGATTGCCTAGTGCATTAAAATAAAACCCATTTTTGTGTGTTCATTTTTTATCCTGCAACTTTGTTTATTAGCTCTAGCAGGGTTTTTTTGGTTGTTTTTGAAACTTTAGTGTAATTCTATCAGAGTTCGCTCCATATTTTTTGATACCCTGTAGTCAGGGGCATTCGCATTTAAGATTGTTTTGTCTTCTTAATGAACTCACCCCTTTATCATTATGTATTTTGTTTTGGCCCCTTCAGCTTTCTTTGGATTAGTGTTTGGATATTACTTTTCCCATAGTTTTACTTTTAAGCTATCACCATATATAAAGTGGGTTTCTTGTAATAATGGAGTCTTGTTTTTATCTAATATGAAAACCTCTGTCGTTTACTGGCTGCATTTAGACTTGTCACATTTAATATTATGGATGTGTTTGAATTTAGGCTGATCATTTTGTTTTCTGTTTGTCCTGGTTTTAGTTGTTGTTCCTATCCTCCCCCTTTCCTGCACTTTTTGAATGTATTATTTGAATGTATTTATTACTATTCCATTTACATTTAAATTTATCTTTAAAAAAAAACTCCTATTGCGTATTTTTTTCCTGGTAGCTCTATTACAACATACATACTTTATAGTCCAGTTACAGTTAATTTCTCTTTTTAAGCAAGACATAGAGGCCTTACAAGCATATCAGTCCCTGTAGCCTCATCCCTTTTATATTACTGTCATATGTATCACAACTATGTATATTGGCAGCCTCACTAAACAATGTTATAGTGTTTGCTTGCTTTCCATCACACACATTTTAAGCAGCTTAAAGAAAAAATACTTTATCCAGATATTTATAATTTCTCTTGCTATTCCTTCATTCCTTAAGTTTCAAGTTTCCCTTAGCCAGGAGAACTTCCTTTAGCATTTCTTTTAGAGCAGAAGTGCTGGTGCCAATAGCTCCTAGCTTTTCTCATTTGAAAATGTATTTTGTATTTCCAAAGGACATTTTTGGTACATATAGAATTCTGGATTGATAGCTTTTTTTTCTTTCAGCACTTTAAAGATGTTTGACAGTCTTCATGCCACCATGGTTTCAGATGAGAAATCTTCCATCATATGTAATTTTTATCTATATGTAATGTGTTTCTATCTACTGCTTTCATAGTTTTTCATTTTTTCTTCTTCTCTCTCCCTGTGTCTCTCTTCTCAGTCTGTCTCTTCTCCTTTTAAGTCTTCTTCTCCCCTTCCTCTTCTCCCTTACCTGCTTTCCACTCCATCCTTCTTCTTTTTGCAGTTTGGTTATGATGTGTCTTGGCATGGTTTTCTTCAAGTTTTTCCTGATCGAGGTTCACTGAGGTTTATGTTTTCCCTCAAATTTGGTAAGTTTTAAGCATGCCAATTTTTTTCTAAATATCTTTTCTGCACCAATCTTTTTCTTCTCCTTCTGAGACTCCAATGATATAAATGTTAGATATTATTTCGATATTGTCCCCACAGGTCCCTGAGGCTCTGTTAATTTTGTTTTAAATCTTTGTTTGCTGTGTACTTCAGATTAGATTATTTCAATTAATTATTTTCTAGTGTGTCTCTTTCCAACGTGTCCATTCTATTGAGCCCATCCAGTAAATTTTTTAAAAAATTGTATTACATTGTATTTTTCAGTCCTAAAATATTCATCTTGTTCTTTTTAAAAATAGATTTTCTCTCTCTGTTGAGAACTTATTTGTACCTTTTGTTTATCTCAAGCATGGTTATAATTAGCCACTTAAAGACATTGTCCACAGATTCCAACATCTGAGTCATCTCACTGTTGGCATTTGATTGTCTTTTCCCTTGAGGAGGTCATACTTTCCTTAGTTTTTTGTATTATGTAATTCTGTCTTATATCTTAGACATTAAGTATTTGTGATATGAGACTTGGGTCCTGTTTGAGTGCTTTGCAAACGCTCATTTTGTGTGGTCTGTTTTAGCGGGCCGTCAGCCTGGTCAGGTTGAGACTGCAAGTCCTTTTTGCCTTCAGTGGCAGTGTTTTCTATCTCGTTTCAGTTTTCCAAGCCTTTCTATTCTTCACTGGGTCTGTTCTGTGCATTCACAGCTCTGGATGAGCATGGGGCTTGTGCAGATTCCTACACAGACTTGGGGGATGACCTTCTCAAACTCACCTCTCTGGGATTTCCCTGACAAAGTCTGACTCTCCAGGGCCTCTTTCCCCAGTTCCTCTGACCATAAAGATAGTTTTCCTTTGGGATTTTAGGTGTCTCTGCAAGATGAGTTAGCTTTATGGCTGAGCCGAGAGAGAAAAAAGGCAAAAAAAAAAGAAAAAGAAAACAGCTTCCCCATCCCCCCTGCCCACTTCAGCTCACAGGGTCCCCTCTTCTTAGTTCTCTGGCCAGAAAAATAGGGTTTCTCTTGGAGGTTTTGCTGTCAGCACCTGCTGTGTAGTTCTGCAACTCGGACTGCGCTCAGGTGAAAGTCAGGAGATAAAAGAAAAACACTCCTGGACACTCACTGGTACTGGTCATTTTTCAAATTCTTATTTCCCCCTCAATGTGCCTGCTGTTGCTTACTTTTCAGTCCTCAGGTAGTTGCTATTTGTATCCTTTTTAGAGATGTTAGCTACAATCAACTAGAGAGGTAAGGAGTAACAAATGTTTGTTAAATGAAAAAAGTAAGTCTCATCTATCTCTCTTACTGGGCTGTCAGCTCCAGGAAGGTATGGACTGTGTCTCTTCTCCAATGTGATGTGATGTGCCTGATCCAGTGTGGTACACGGTGAGATCAAAATAGGTTTTGAATTAAATAATATTGGGCAAAGAAGAATGAGTAAGAAAATATTGAAATGATTAAGAAACAAGAAGTTAACCAAGAACATGTATAGGGCGACTACATATGAGAGAATGATAGAAGAATGATGGATCTTTTGCTTAAGACAGGAGATTAATGATAAAAACTCTGTAGACATACCAGGGTTTTGAAAGATATAAGTAGAGGAATTTTGCTGTTGTAATATTAAATAATAAACAAAGCTCTTGGCAGAGAAGGCAAACCTGAAAGTAATATACTGTTCGGTAAACAATAGAAATTGGCATGGATTTCCAAAAAAGAGAAAAACAATCATTAAAAAATCTGGGCTTTAGGTTTTGATAAGAGAAACAGTAATAGTGTGAGGTATAGAAAATAAAGAAAGAGAGGAAGCCTACTGTCCCCTCTGAACAATGCCTAATGAAAGGTTTGAAAGCCAGAGACAATGGGAGATGTCCTTTCTAACTGTTCTGTGAGGTGGCAGTGCTTGTTCAAATGAAGCTTCAGAAAGACACTCAGATGCCGGATAACAAAATGGTCACAGGTCAAGGCACGTGACCCATATCGAGGGTCATCAGTACAGAAGAAGTAACATTACACCGGATGGCTGCTGACATCCCTTGGCACATGACAAGGGGAATTATCATGGGGATTCTTTAGTAGAACAGAAGACTGACTGATGTTTAGCCACACATGGCTGTAGGTCGTTCAAATGGTCTGTCTCCAGTGGTAGTGTTTTCGTTATAAAATGAAAGGGGGGGGGAGGAACATTTCCAAAATACGTATCTTTCAACAGAAAAAGAACAATGTGTTTAAATCCCGTAAATTATTCAAATAGTACCGATTCAAGAAATGGTATGGTTGAATCTTAACAGTCTTATTTCTTCCAGAAATTTTGAAGCTATTTATAGGAAAACACTTTTAAAAATAATTTAAATGATTTTCAATATTTGTTTTAAAACATGAAAGGCCTTAAACACTGACTTATAACAATATGGTCACCATTTCTAGCCAATGTGATCATTATTATTGGATTACAGACATACAGAAAAAGAGATCAGTCGGGGAGGTGAGGAGGGAGAAACGGCACTAGCGACACCAGTGATTAACTGTGAACGATGTCCAGTGACTTATGAGGAAAGCTGGGGAGAAACCTTCCATGCTCTAGTGATCTGACTAATGGAACGACCTTTAAATTTATACTTTTTTGTTTGCAAGTTAATAATAACTGGTAATCAAGTCTAAGTGTGATTTTTGTCCTACTGGATGAGCGATAATAAAATTGAAGTTAAGCTGCAGAGAAAGAAATCAGAGTGCTCACTCTAAAGTCCATTTTAGGGACTTCCCTGGTGGCACAGTGGTTAAGAATCCACCTGCCAGTGCAGGGGACACGGGCTCAATCCATGGTCTAAGAAGATCCCACATGCCTCGGAGCAACTAAGTCCCTGCACAACTACTGAGCCTGCGCTCTAGAGCCCGTGAGCCACAGCTACTGAAGCCCGCGGGCCTACAGCCCGTGCTCTGCAACAAGAGAAGCCACCGCAATCAGAAGTCCGTGCGCCTCAAAGAAGAGTAGCCCCTGCTCACCGCAACTAGAGAAAGCCCGTGTGCAGCAATGAAGACCTAAAGCAGCCTAAATAAATAAATAAAATTTTTAAAAGGACAAAAGCTCTGATAGGGTGTGTCACTCTCAAGAAGAGAAGAATAAAGTCCATTTTATCTGCTGAGATAAACAGAAACATATGAAGCCAAATTTAAATCTGCGTGAAGAATATTCTTGATTGAGCATGTACACAAACACATAATACAAATGCAAATAAAGTATAAGAGTGGGGAGGAATGGGAAGCCCAGGTTATGTAGTGTAGCTTAGTGTTTCTCCTTCTAACATACAAAATAGGAGGATGCATATTCCCGACATGCAGATGACGTTGTTTATATCACACACTAGGAGACTCCAAATAGATCACTGGCCCTGCAACCTACCATTAGAAACAGAGACAGAGGTCAATTATCCTAAAACAAAACTTGTCATTTTTAGTAGGTACCTCCCAACTTGTAACTGTTTTTAGGTAATAATAATATTATTAGGTAAAAATAATTATTAGGTAAAAAAAATTATATTAGGTAAAAATAATAAGGCAACTTAATCTGTTATCCACAGATAAGGAACTAGCTCATTCCAGAAAGGATAAGTTACTTTGTTCAAAGCTAAACATTCAAAAATAATTATGAGACTATGTAACTAAAAGCTAACAGAGAAAAATTGGGAAAATTTGGTTAATTAAAAAAAAAGGGCAGGCAAATGCAATGTGGTACTCTGGATTGGATTGTGGAACAGAAAAAGGACATTACTGGAAAAACTGGTGAAATTCAAATAAAGTAAAAAGAGAAAAACAACTTGTTATATACAAAGAAATCCCCATAATCATATTTTTAAGCAGAAACTCTGCAGAATGGGAAGAAATAGCACAATAGATTCAAAGTGCTGAAAAGAAAAAAACTCCCAAACCAAGAATACTCTATCCAGCAAAGTTATCATTTAGAATTAAAGGTGAGATAGAGTTTTCTTGACAAAAGTTAAAAGAGTCATCACCACTAAACTGCCCTTACAAGAAATGTTAAAGGGAATTCTTTAAGGGAAAAAGTAAAGGCACTAATTAGTAACAAGAAAACATATGAAAGTATAAATCTCACTGGTAAAGGTAAATATATAGTAAATGTAGTGAATTAATCACCTGTGAAGCTAATATAAAGATAAAGGCAAAACTTGTAAAGATAACTATAACTACAATAATTAGTTAAGGAATACAGAAGACAAAAAGATGTAAAATGTGAATCAGAAACATAAAACGTGGGAGAGGAAGAGTAAAAATGTAGAACTTAAGAGTACATTCAAACTTGTTATCGGCTAAAAAACAGACTTATAAATACAGGTTATTATATGGAAGCTTGATGGTCATCACAAAGCAAAATCCTACAGTAGATACACAAAAGATAACGGGAAAGGAATATAAGAATACCAGTAAAGAAAGTCTTCAAACCACAAAAGAATAGAGCAAGAAAGAAGGAACAGAGAGGAACTACAAAAACACCCAGAAAACAATAAAATAGCAATAAGCATATACCTATCAATACTTACTTTAAATGTAAATGGACTAAATGCTCCAGTCGAAAGAAAGAGTGGGGGCTTCCCTGGTGGCGCAGTGGTTGAGAATCTGCCTGCCGATGCAGGGGACATGGGTTCATGCCCCAGTCCAGGAAGATCCCACATGCCACGGAGTGGCTGGACCCGTGAGCCATGGCCGCTGAGCCTGCGCGTCCGGAGCCTGTGCTCCGCAACGGGAGAGGCCACAGCAGTGAGAGGCCCGCATACCACACACACACAAAAAAGAGTGGCTAAATGGATTAAAAAACAAAACAAACAAACAAATAAAAAAAAACAAGACCCATCTGTATGCTGCTAACGAAACTCACTTTCAGATCAGAGCAAAAATAGAGACTAAAAAACAATAGAAAAGATCGATGAAACTAAGAGCTGGTTCTTTGAAAAGGTAATAGACAAACCTTTAAGCCAGACTCATCAAGAAAAAAGAAAGAGCATAAATGAATGAAATCAGAAATAAAAGAAATTACAACAAGTAACACAGAAATACAGACGATCATAAGAGATTACTGTGAACAACTACTGTATATGCCAACAAATTAGACAACCTAGAATAAATGGATAAATTCCTATGGTATACAACCTACAAAGATTAAATCATGAAATGAGATAGAAAATATGAACAGACCAATTACTAATGAGGAGATTGAATCAGTAATCAAAAACTTCCCAACGGTCAAAAGTTCAAAACCAAATGGCTTTAATGGTGAATTCTACCAAATACTCAAAAAATATCAATCCTTCTCAAACTTCTCCCAAAAAAAAGAAGAGGGAACTCTCCCAAGCTCATTTTATAAAGCGAGCATTACCCTGATACCAAAACCAGACAAGGACGACACAAGAAAAGAAAATTACAGGCCAATGACCCTGGTGAACATAGACGTAAAAATCCTGAACTAAATATTACCAAACTGAATTCAACAATACAATAAGATCATACACATTATCAAGTGAGATTTATTCCAGAGTTTTAAGGATGGCATAATATCCACAACCGAGTCAATGTGATACACCACATTAACAAAATGAAGGGAAAAGAAAAACATATGTTCTTAATAGATGCAGAAAAAGCATTTGAAAAAATACAAAGTCAGTTCATGATAAAAATCCTCAGCAAAGTGAATGTAGAGGGAACATACCTTAACATAACAAAAGCCATGTATGACAAGCTTAGAGCTAATAGCATACTCAATACAAAAACACTTTACAGCTTTTCCTGTAAGATCAGGAACAAGACAAGAATACCCATTCCTGCCACTTTTATTCAACACTGTATTGGAAGTCCCAGCAACAGCAATTAGGTAAGGAAAAAGTGAAAGAAATCTAAATTGGAAAGGAGAAACTAAACTTCATTATTTTCAGATGACATATTATATATAGAAAATCCAAAGACTCCATCAAAAAACTATTAGAACTAAAAAATTCAGTAAAGTTGTGGGTTGCAAAATACACAAAAATTTGTTGTTTTTTCTATACACTAATAATACCAGAAATGGAAATTAAGAAAAAAATCCCATTTACAGTTGCATCAAAAGAATAAAATACTGGGCTTCCCTGGTGGCGCAGTGGTTGACAGTCTGCCTGCCGATGCAGGGGACACGGGTTCGTGCCCTGGTCCGGGAAGATCCCACATGCCGCGGAGCGGCTGGGCCCGTGAGCCATGGCCGCTGAGCCTGCGCGTCTGGAGCCTGTGCTCCGCAACGGGAAAGGCCACAGCGGTGAGAGGCCCACGTACCGCAAAAAAAAAAAAAAGAGAAAAAGAAAATACTTAGAAATAAATTTAACCAAGGAGGTGAATGATCTATATATTTAAAACAAGACATTAAATAAATTGAAGATGACACAGATAAATGGACACTTCCACGTCCATGGAATGGAAGAATCAATATTGTTAGAATGTCCATACTCCGCAAAGCAATCTACAGATTCAATGCAGTTCCTATCAAAATTCCAATGGCATTTTTGCAGAAATAGAACAATCCTAAAATTGGTATGGAACCATAAAAGACCCTGAATAGCCAAGCAATCTTGAGAAAGAAGAAAATTGGAGCCATCATGCTCCTAAACTATATTACAAGGCTACAGTAGTTAAAAGAGTAGGTATTAGTAGTCATATAGTTATATAGTAGTTATATATAGTAGTAGTAGGTATTAGTAGTTATATAGTAGTTAAAAGAGTAGCCCAGAAATCAACTCACACATATATGGTCAATTAATTTATGACAAAGGAGCCAGGAATACACAACAGGAAAAGAACAGTCTCTTCAGTAAATGATGTTGAGAAAACTGGTCAGCCACATGCAAAAGAATGAACTTTAACCACTATCTTACATTAGACACAAAAATGAACTCAAAATTGATAAAAGACTGAATGTAAGACCTAAAACCAAAAAACTCCTAGAAGAAAACATGGATGATAAGCTCCTTGCCATAGATCTTGGTTATGATTTTTCAAATCTGGCAACAAAAGCAAGTAAACAACTGAGACTACATTTTTCAATTTAAAAAGCTTCCACACAGAAATGAAAACCATTAACAAAATGAAATGGCAACCTACTTAATTGGATAAAATATTTGCAAACCATATATCTGACTAGGGGCTAAGATACAAAATATATAAAGAACTGATAGAACTTAATAGCAAAAAACAGACAATGATTTAAAAATGAGCAGAGGATCTGAACAGACATTTTTCCAAAGAGGATATAAAGATGGCCAACAGGTACATGAAAAGATGCTCAATAGGGCTTCCCTGGTGGCACAGTGGTTGAGAGTCCGCCTGCCGACGCAGGGGACGTGGGTTCGTGCCCTGGTCCGGGAGGATCCCACATGCCACGGAGCGGCTGGGCCCGTGAGCCATGGACGCTGAGCCTGCGTGTCCAGAGCCTATGCTCTGCAACGGGAGAGGCCACAACAGTGAGAGGCACACGTACCACAAAAAAAAAAAAAAAAAAAAAAGTAAAGATGCTCAATATCACTAATTATCAAGGAAATACAAATTAAAACCACAATGAGGTATCATCTCACACCTATCAGAATGCCCATTATGAAAAAGACAAAAATAACAAGTGTTGGTGAGGGTGTGGAGGAAAGGGAGCCCTTGCGCTCTCTACTGGTGGGCGTGTATATTGGTGCAGCCACTATGGAAAACAGTATGGAAGGGCCTCAAAAAATTAAAATTAAAACTACCGTATGATCCAGCCATTTACTTCTGGATATTTATCCAAAGAAAATGAAGATACTAACTCAAAAATATATATGGACCCCCATGTTCACTGCAGCATTATTTACAATAGCCAGATATGGAAACAAAGTGTCCATCAACAGATAGATGGATAAAAGAAATGTGGTATACATACACACAATGGAATATTGTTCAGCCATAAAAAAGAATGAAATCTTGCCATTTGCAACAATATGGATAGACCTCGAGGGCATTATGCTAACTGATATAGACTCAGGGAAAGGCAAATACAGAAAGAGCTCTCTCACATGTGAAGTCTTAAAAAATAAAATAAAATAAAGCTCACAGATACCGAGAACAGATTGGTAGTTGCTAGAGGTGGGGATGGCAGAAATGTTTTCTTTTTTTAGTTTAAATAAGTTGAAAAAATAAGTTTAAAAAGCTAATCTAGAATGTTAGAAGTTAGGATAGTCGTTACTGGGTGGAGGCAGTGAATAAGAGGGGCTGGGTGCTGCTAATTCTGCCTTGTTATCTGGGTACTGATTACATGGAATTGGTTAGTTTATAAAAACTTTCCAGCTGTATGTTTATGATATGTGTACTTTTCTGTATGCATATTATAACTCAATAAAAAAACTTTAATGCTGAAAAACTAGCAAGGTCTTTTGGGTGGTGCCCCTAGAAAGGAAGTGCTAGCTCCACACTCCTTCCCCCATACCTGGTTTCATTCATCACTTCCTTATGGGTGCCCCTGAATTGTATCCTTTGCATTAAGCTCATCCTCTAGCCCAGCTAGAGATACAGTAAGTTCAAGACGTTGCAGTCTAGGCTACTTCCCCTGCCAGGGCAGCACGGATGCTCAGATACAATCACGGGGCCATGAGGGACCCCGTCAGTGCTGGGGGTGCAGAGCCAATGTGAAGCACGGTGACAAAGAAAAAAAATTCTCTTTCTCAAAAGCACAGTTTAAATGCTCTTTGCTGGCAAAGGCAATACTCTTCCTAGAATCTTCTCCCCAATTCTGGTGTCACTGCAAAGGGAAGTTAAAGAGCTTCAAAATCACCTAGTAGAGGTTTGATGATCCACATGTTTACTAGAAAAAAAAAAGAAGAAGAAAAAGACTGGTTGTGGAGTTGGGAGACAAACCTGTCTGCATCTGCAGCCCCATGGCGGTGGCCGTGAGGCACCACTGTCAGGTACAAACTTGGACCTGAATGGCATCACCCAGTAACAAGGGAAACATTTTTGGTTCAAGATGGCAATGTAGGGGGATTCTGAACCCCACTCCTCCCACAAACACACTGAACCTACAGCTACATATGGAACAATTTTTTCTGTTAAAAAAAAAAAAACCCTAGAAAGTAGCTGAGCGATGACTACACATTAAGCAAATGAAAAGAAAACCACAATGAAACTAGTAGGAGGGACACAGTTACCACAAACCCACCAGGCCGGGCCACCACCAACTGGGAGGGAACTCACAACCCTGAGCTTCTCCTTGTGGAACAGAGGGTTTCATCCTCACATCAAGCGTTCCAACTTTTAAGACCTGCTCCCGAGAAATAAGCCCCCGAATATGCAGCTTTGAAAACCAAAGGGGCTCCTGTGCCCGAGACCCACAGGCTATGGCAATCTGAGAAATGGCCTCACCCACTCCGCCTCACCTGCCAAAGGGCTCAGCACAGAAGCAGCTAATCACACCCAGACTTCACGTGAAAGAGGCTCATTGGCTAGTCTTTTTTTTTTTTTTTCCTGTGGTACGCGGGCCTCTCCCTGTTGTGGCCTCTCCCGTTGTGGAGCACAGGCTCCGGATGCACAGGCTCAGCGGCCATGGCTCACGGGCCCAGCCGCTCCGCAGCACGTGGGATCTTCCCGGACCGGGGCACTAACCCGTGTCCCCTGCATCGGCAGGCGGACTCTCATCCACTGCGCCACCAGGGAAGCCCTCATTGGCTAGTCTTAAAGCACCGGCCTGAGTGGCAGGCTTCCAACTTAACATATACCTAGAGGCCTGCAGGGATACTCACCGGGGACAGAGGCTGCTAGGGACCACCTACCCCTGCCATCTGTTTTTTCCCCCCAAACCCAGGCCTTCTCCCCACACCTAATGTTCCCCTCTGCCAAGCTCCCAGCATGCTCCTTTTTTTTTTTTTTTTTTTTTTTTTTTAACTCCAGGCCTTTGTTTTTGCTTCCCCCGCACTGGCACCAAGCATCAAGACCCCCTCCACCTGGCCTGAGGCATCAGGCACCACCTGCTCCCTTCTCCCTGTGCAGCGCTCCAGAGCACAGGTATGTCCCCAGGGGTGGGGGGTGGGGGACTGTCACCCACATCTGTGGCCCTGATTTTCACGTCTGGTGCTACAGCTTCTGTGGCTGCCACTAAGGAGAAGCGCCTCGACTACCTGGCCAGGGAGGTCAGGGGGCCTCACGTTCCTGGCACCCAGTGGACTGTGACAGTCAGGGAGACAGTTCTTGGCAGACTACCGCCCTCAAGGGCACTGCACGGGCGGCAGACTGAAACACACCCCTTGTCTTTCTGAGAAAGAGGCCTATTTGTTCGTCTAGGAGCTTTGGGCTGGGGGCAGGATTCTGGTTAGGCACACATTTAGGGGCCTATGGAGTTGGTCTTGGGAAATGGGGCCAGTGATGCAATCTTCATGCTCTCCCCTCTGCCTCGCTCCAACTTTCCGCATCTCCCTGAAAGGAGCACAATTTCTGTAGCTACCACCAGGGGACACCTGGACATCACCTGGCCCCTGTGGCCAAGGGGCTCGTGCCTGCAGGTCCCACAGGGCGTAACTGATGGGGAAAGAGTTCTTAAACAGCTACCAGGCTCAGGGCACAGCAAGAGGACACAGACCCAGGAGTTCAATCTTTCTGTGAAAGGGACCAATTAGTTTACCATCGGAGCTGCAGCCTGAGGTGCTGGCTTCTAATTAAACACACATCTAAGGCTGACTGTGACCCTTTCAAGAGACCTCAGGCGGTGGCACTGTCTTCTCACTCTCTCTCTACCATGCTTCAGCGCACCAGTATCTCTCAAAGGGGAGCTATTACAGGTTTCTGGTGCCCCAGTTTCTGCAGCTGCCCCCTAGGGGATGTCCCTCGATCGTCTGGTCCTGGTGGCCAGGGAGGTTTGCTCCCGACTCCCGTGAGACTGTAACAGTTGGAGAGACAGTTCTGGGCTGGTGGCCACCCTGAGGGCAATGCACAGACAGCAGCAGACTGAAACACACTCCCAAGCTTTCTGTGAAAGAGGCTTATTGGCTCATTCTGGAGCTTCGGACTGAAGCTTTAACACACGTGCAGGGCCCTACGAGGAGCTCTCAGGGACCACAGGCTGGTGGACGTCACCTTTGAGCTCCTCCTCTGCTTTGCTGCAGCCCACCGCTATGTCCTAGAATGGAGCTTATGCACACCCCTGGAGCCCTGATTTTGCGACTCCAAGGGACACCTCCAGATCACCTGGGTCTGAGGACCAACAGCAGAAACACTTGCAGCCCCACAGCACTGTGGATATCTGCCCACTTGAAAAGCCGCTGCCTGGGGGTCTGGCTTCCCATCAGCCTGAACCTCAGTGCTGACTGCGATCTTCCCCTCTGGGACATGGACAGGTCTTTGCACACCCTTAACACGTGGGAGCTATTACAAATAAAAGAGGCCACTTCAACAATAAATAAGGTCTGAGAGACAACCAAGAGGTAGAACACGGTTGAACAAGAGGGTTCCTCTCCTACGTGAGGACACGCTTTCAAAACTGGGAGAGGTGTCTTTCATCGAATGCACAGAAACAAGCACAGAGTGTCAAGCAAAATGAAGAAAGAGAAGAGTATGTTCCAAACAAAAGAACATAAAACCATGAAGAAAAAAAAACCACTCAGTGAAATGGAGATAAGTAATTTCCTTGATAAAGAGTTCAATGTCCTGGTCATAAAGGTGCTCAGTAAACTTGGGAGAAGACTGGATGAAGAGAGTGAGAACTTCGACAGAGAGAAAATGTAAGAATGTACAAAACAGACGTCACAGAGATGTAAAATACAATAAACGGGGCGTCCCTGGTGGCGCAGTGGTTGACAGTCTGCCTGCTAATGCAGGGGACATGGGTTCGAGCCCTGGTCCGGGAAGATCCCACATGCCGCGGAGCAACTAGGCCCGTGAGCCACAACTACTGAGCCTGCGCGTCTGGAGCCTGTGCTCCGCAACAAGAGAGGCCGCGATAGTGAGAGGCCCGCGCACCGCGATGAAGAGTGGCCCCCGCTTGCCACAACTAGAGAAAGCCCTCGCACAGAAATGAAGACGCAACACAGCCAAAAATAAATAAATAAATAAAATACAATAAATGAACTGAAAAAATGCCTTAGAGGGGTTTAACAGCAAACTAGATGAAGCAGAAAAAACAATCAGTCAACTTGAGGACAAGGCAGTGGAGCTCACCCAATCAGAGCAGGAAAAAGAATGAAAAATAGTGAAGATACAGGACAGTATCAAGCTTACTAACATTCCTATTACAGGGGTCCCAGTAGAAGAAGAGAGGAAAAGGGGCAGAAATCTGTTTTGAAAAAGTAATGGCTGAAAACTTGTCTAACCTGGGGAAGGGAATAGACATCCATAACCAGTAAGTCTAGAGAGTGGCAGTTGAGAGGAACCTGAGGAGACCCACACAAAGACACATCGTAATTAAAATGTCACAAGTTAAAGACAAAGAGAGATTATTAAAAGTAGTAAGAGAAGAAAAACTTCTTATGCACAAGGAAGTGCCCATAGGACTATAAGCTGATTTTTCAAAAGAAACTTTGAATATATTCATTCCCTTATGGCCTGCAAAGTGCTGAAAGAAAAAAACTTCCAATCAAGAATAGTCTCTCCAGCAAAGGAATCACACATAATTGAAGGTGAGATAAAGGGTTTTCCTCACAAGCAAAAGTTAAGAGTTGAAAATGTTATAAGAACATTTATAAGAAATGTTAAAGGACTTCTTTAAGCCCAAAAGAAAGGGCATTAAAGAGTAACAAGAAAACACATGAATGTATAAATCTCACTGGTAATTGTAAGTACATAAAGAGGTAGTGGGTTAATCACTTGCAGGTTAGTCCAAAGATTAAAAGACAAAAGCAGAAAAATAATTTGTTAATGGGGTACACAAGATAAAAACGTAAAATGTGACATCAAAAACAATGGGGGGTATAAATATAGAAGTATAGAATACATTTAAACGCATGTTGTTATTAACTTAAAATAGGCTCTTAAAAATGTAAGTTGTTACACGTAAGCCTCATTATAACCACAGCAAAAACCTATAGTAGATACACAAAAGATAATAAGTTTCAATGCATACCACTAAAGAAGGTCATCAAACCACAAAGGATGAGAGCAAAAGCAAGGAATTACAAAACAGACAGGAAAGAATCAAAATGCTGATAAAGTACCTATCAATAATTACTTTAAATGTAAATGGAGTAAATTCTTAGAAGAGTAGCTAAATGGTTAAAAAACAAGACCCATCTATATGCTGCCATCAAGAGGTTTACTTTAGTTTTAAGTGTGTACACACACAGAGAGAGAGAGAAGGGATGGGGAAAGGTATTTCATGCAAAGGGAAACCAAAAGAGAGCTGAGTAGCTTTACATATATCAGACAAAATAGACACTGAGACAGACAATAAGAGACACAGAAGAGCACTGCATAATGATAAAGGGATCAACCCAACAAGGGGATATAACATTTGTAAATATTTAGGCAGTCAACAGAGGAGCACCTACATATATAAAGCAAATATTAACAGAAATAGGGAGAGAAATAGCAATACAATAATAGTCAGGAACTTTAATATTCCACATAACGTTAATGGATAGATTTTTCCAGACAGAAAATCAATAAGAAAGCACAGACACTTAAACAAAAATATACAGAACATTTCATCCAAAATCAACAGAATACACATTCTTCAAGTGCACATAGAACATTCCCCAGAATAGATCACATGTTCAGCCACAAGACAAGTCTTAACAAATTTAAGTAGACTGAAATCATATCAGATATTTTTCTGACCACAACAGTATAAAACTAGAAATTACAATAAGAAAATGGGACAATTCACAAATATGTGGAGATTACACATCTTATAAACAACCAATGGGTCAATGGAGAAACAAAGGAGAAGTTGAAACCTACCTTGAGACAAATGAAAACGGAAATAAATCATGTTAAAACTGATGGGATGATGCGGAAGCAGTTTTAAGAGGAAGTTTATAGCAGCAAATGCTTATATCTAAAAACAAGAAATCTCAAATAAATGACTTAACTTTACAACTCAAAGATCTAGAAGAATAACAAAGAAAGCCCAAAATTAGGAGAAGGGAGGAAATAAAGAGCATAAATAAATTTTTTAAAGACAATAGAAAAGATCAATGAAACCAAGAACTTATTCTTTGAAAAGATAAACAAAATTGACAAATCTGTAGCAAGGTTCACCAAGAGAAGGGACTCAAAATCAGACATGAAAGAGGAAACGTTATAACTAATACCAAAGAAATAGAAAGGATTGTAAGAGACTACTATGAACCATTAAATGCCAATAAATCAGACTACCTAGAATAAATGCATAAATTCCTAGAAACATGAAGAAATGATGTGAATTTGGAGAAAATATAAAATTATGAATTATGAAGAATAGAAAATGTGAACAGACCAAATTACAAGTTAGGAGATTCAATCAGTCACGAAAAAACTGCCCCAAAACAAAAGTCAAGGCCCAAACGGCTTCACTGGTGAATTCTAACATTTAAAGAGGAATTAACACCAATCCTTCTCAGTCTCTTCTGAAATATTTAGGAGGAGGGAATGCTTCCAAACTCATTTTATGAGGCCAGCATTACCTTGATACCAAAACCAGATGAGACACCACTAGGAAAGAAAATTAAGGCCAATATTCCTGACAAACATAGACATAAAAATCAAAAAAATATTATCAAACTGAATTAACATTAAAAGGATCATACACAATGATCAAGTGGGATTTCTTCCAGGGATTCAAGATGATTCAACATCTACAAAAATCAATCAATGTGAGATGCCATGTATGACAAAGCCACTGTATCATACTGAACAACGAAAAGCTGAAAGCTTTCCCTCTAAGACCAGGAACAAGTTGGGATGTCCACCCTTACCACTTTTATTCAACATAGTTGGAAGTCCTAGCAAGAAAAAATAGGTAAGAAAAGGAAATAAAGTCATTCAAATTGGAAAGAAGCCAAATTGTCACTAATTGTGGGTGACTGATGTTGTGTATATAAAACTCTAAAGACTCTACCAAATAACTGTTAGAATAAACAAATTCAGTACAACTGCAGAATACAAAATCAATATACAAATCTGTTGCATTTCAATACACTAAATAACTATCAGAAAAGAAGAAAATAATTCCATTTATAATTGCATCAAATAAAATGCCTAGGAATAAATTTAACCAAGGCTGTGAAAGACCTGTACACTGATAAATAAGATATTAATGAAAGAAACTGAAGACACAAATCAATGGAAAGATATTCCTTACTCAGGGATTGGAAGAATATTGTTAGAATATCCATACTACTCAAAACAATAAACAGATATAATGCTATATCCCTATCAAAATTACAAAGGCACTTCACAGAAATGAAACAAACAATTCTAAAATTTGTATAGAACCACAAAAGACCCCGAACAGCCAAAGCAATCTTGAGAAAGGAGAACAAAAAGGAATCACACTTCCTGGTTCCAAACTATATTACAAAGCTAGGGACATTGTATTGGCATAAAAATAGACACATAGATCAATGGAACAGAATGTAGAGTCCAGAAATAAACCCATGCATCTGTGGTCAATTAATTTAAGACAAAGGAGCCAAGAATATACAATGAGGAAAGGACAGTCTGTTCAATAATAGTAATGGGAAAACTGGACAGCCACATGCAAAAGAATGAAACTCAATAGTAATTTAAACAAACTTTAAACACAAAAATTAACTCAAGGACTTTCCTGGTGGCACAGTGCTTAAGAATCCTCCTGCCAACACAGGGGACACGGGTTCGAGCCCTGGTCCGGGAAGGTCCCAAATGCCGTGGAGCAACTAAGCCCGTGCACCACAACTACTGAGCCTGCGCTCTAGAGCCCGTGAGCCACAACTACTGAAGCCCGTGTGCCACAACTACTGAAGCCCTCGCGCCTAGAGCCCATGCTCCACAACAAGAGAAGCCACCAGAATGTAAGCCTGCACGCCGCAATGAAGGGTAGCCCCTGCTCGCTGCAACTAGAGAAGCCCACGCGCAGCAAAGATCCAACGCAGCCAAAAATAAATGAATAAATAAATGATAATAAAAAAGAAGATTAACTCAAAATGGATTAATGACTTGAATGTAAGACTTGAAACCATAAAACTTGTAGAAGAAAACATAGGGATAAGTTTCTTGATGTCAGTCTTGCAATAATTTTTTTTTAATTGACACCTAAAGCAAAGGCAACAAAAGCAAAAATAAACAAGAGGGACCACCTCAAACTAAAAAGCTTCTTCACAGCAAAAGAAGACAAAGAAAACAAATATAAACAAAAAGAATAGGCAGTCCAAAGAATGGGAGAAAATATTTTCCAATTATATAGCTAATAAGATTAATATCTAAGGTTAATATCTAAGGTATATTAAGAACTCATACAACTCAATAGCAAATAAAAACCCTATTACTATCGTGTTTTTTTTTTTTTTTTTTTTTGCGGTACGCGGGCCTCTCACTGTTGTGGCCTCTCCCGTTGTGGAGCACAGGCTCCGGACGCGCAGGCTCAGCGGCCATGGCTCACGGGCCCAGCCGCTCCGCGGCATGTGGGATCCTCCCGGACCGGCGCACGAACCCGCGTCCCCTGCAGCAGCAGGCAGACTCTCAACCACTGCGCCACCAGCGAAGCCCTATTTTTTAATATATTTAAAAAATGGGCAGAGCCTCATTTTTCTTATAGATGTACTGATGGCCAAAACGTAAATGAAAAGATCTTAAACATCATAATCATCAGGGAAATCCAAATCAAAACCACCATAAGATATCGTCTGACATCTGTTAGAATGTCTATCATCCAAGAGACAGGAGATAACAAGTGTCGACAAGGAAGTGGAGAAAGGGGACCACTTGTGAGCTCTTAGTGGGAAGGTAAGTTGGTGCAGCCGCTGTGGAGAACAGCATGAAAGATCCTCAAAAAATTAAAAATTGAAGCTACCATATGATCCAGCAACTCTGGGTATTTATCGGAAGAAAACATCACTAACTGGAAAAGATATATGCACCCCGACACTCATTGTAGCATTATTTATAACAGCAAAGATATGGAAACAATCTAAGTGTCCACTGACGGATGAATGAATAAAAAAAATGTCATATATATACATACATACACACACACACACAAAATGGAGTGTTATTCAGCCATAAAAAAGAATTAAATCTTGCCATTTGCAACAATACGGATGGACTTTGAGGGCATTATGCGCTAAGTGAAATAAATCAGGCAAATACCATATGATCTCACTGACTGTGGGCAAAAGCACTGAACTCAGAGACAGAACATAGATTGGTGGTTGCCAGAGGTGGGCGTAAGGCTGGGGGTTGGGAGAAATGGGTGAAGGTGGTCAAAAGGTACAAGCTTACAGTTAATAAACAAGTCATAGGGATGCAATGTACAGCAAGGTGACTATTGTTAATAATAATGTATATCTGAAAGTTGCTGAGGGTGGCTCTTAAAAGTTCTCATCGGGCTTCCCTGGCGGCGCAGTGGTTGAGAGTCCGCCTGCCGATGCAGGGGACACAGGTTCGTGCCCCGGTCCGGGAAGATCCCACATGCCGCGGAGTGGCTGGGCCCGTGAGCCATGGCCACTGAGCCTGCGCGTCCGGAGCCTGTGCTCCGCAATGGGAGACGCCACAACAGTGAGAGGCCCGCGTAACGCAAAAAAAAAAAGTTCTCATCAAAAAAAATTGAAACTGTATGGTGACAGGTGTTAACTAGACTTATCATGGTGATCATTTTGCAATATATACAAATATCAAATCATTATATTGTACACCTGAAACTAGTATAAGGTTTTATGACAATTACACCTGAATGAAAAAGAAAAGGGTGACTCCAGATTTCCTCTGTGGTGTGTCTCCAGGATGACCCGGGGACCAATGAATCTAGTGCCTTTTATATGTATCCCATCTTTTATTCCCTACTATTTCTTTTTTCAGGTAATCGTTTGTGCACTGGTGACTATGTTTTGTTGTTGTTGTTAAAGATTTTTCCCTTGAAAAAAATGCATTCTTCATTCTAATTACATTTACAGCTTGTGCATATCCTCCCACCTTCAGCCCACACAGGTCCGAAGACATTCTCCACAGGCACGTAAAGTCCTACTTTAAACATCTGTTAGGAAGTCAGAGCAATAAGTAGAGTAAGTCTCTGTGATTGATTTTAAGCGGAATGATTTAATTTTGAGCTTTATTAACCTATAATGAACACTTTATTAACCTATATTGAAATCTAAACCATGAATTTTGCTGATGTCCATCTTATAACTGAGCTTCATTCTCTCCTGCGGGGGGTAAATGTTTGCTTTATGTTGTGTTTTTCTGGTGGTTTTATGGTATGTGGCAGAAAATCAATTTCCACCAGTGTACTTTGGGGCAAAGGTATTTATCTACATTGGGGGAGGGGAGGGAGACAGGGAATGATCCTTCAGTCCTGCCTTATTTTGAGCCAAGTCCAAAGGCAAAAGGTTTTAAAAGGAATGTCAGGTGACTCTCCAGGTAGTAAATAATCTATAAATAATGACAAATGGGAGAATGAAAGGAAAACCTTTCTGTGTAATCTGAGCCATCCACTGCAGAAGAATATATCGTGACTTAATATTAAATATTTTGTCAGTGAATTCAAAGTATAGAAAACATCTTCTATCCAGACAGTGATAACTGATTTGTATATGTCACAGGATACATTGTCACTTAGACTGACAGTCACCCAAGCCCAGGTACAGACCAGGGAATCAGAGAATCTCATTATCACTGTCCTGATATAACATTAACCCATGGCTGTTAGGCACGCATATTTGAAAGCAATGCCATTACGTATTAAGTGGTAATTGAAAGTTAAAATTATAGATGCTCATTTTTCTAACTGTGATTTAGAGCTACTTGGTGTGTGTGTGTGTGTGTGTGTGTGTGTGTGTGTGTGTGTGTGTGTGTGTGTGTTTCTGTTGGAATTACTTGAGCCTTTTATCCACGCTATAAAGCCCAATTTGTTTCTAGCATCAAGGATTCCAAATAAATGGGAAATTTTTCTTCTAAAAAAATAGCAAGGTGGTAGACTAAACATTCCAATTAAAAGGGAATTGTCAGAGGGAATTTTTTTTAAAGACTCAACTATGTACTATTTATAAGAGACATACGTACTCTAAATATAAGGACAGATTGAAATGAAAAGGTAAGAAAATCAGCAAACATGAAGCAAAAGAAAACTGCTGGATCTTCATGAATATCAGGTGAAATATCAATATTTCTAGAGATAGAGAGATGTCCCAGTAATTAGAGGAGTAAATTCCATGGGAAGATGAAACAGTTTAACTGCAACCAATACTATAGCTTTAAGAGATATAAAGCAAAAAGTAACAGAATAAAAAAGAAATAGATACATCAGCAACCATAATTGGAGATTTTAAGACACATCTCTTAGTAAATCATGAATTGAGGAAACAAAAGAATCAGTACGGATATAGAATATTTGACCCGATATCCTAGTTAACCTAATTGACATATACAGAACATGATACCCAACAACCAAAGAAAACACGTTATTTTTGCCATTACTTGGAACATTTATCTAAATAGATTACGTGTTGCACCACAAAGCAAATCACGACAAATTCAAAAGATCACTATCATACAGAATAATTTACATGACAGTAAGTTTGAAATCAAGAAAAGAAAATGGCTAGAAATTTTCTGAATGTATGGAAATTAAGTAATGCAATTCTAAATTATCCTTGGTGATGAGTGACGTCACTAAGATGGCAGAGTAGGAGACCCCCATCTCTGTCCTCCCACAGCAAACTACAATTAGATGCTCTCCACAAATGAACATCGCTCGGGGAGAGCTCAGGGATTCACTTAAGAAGCTTCACCAATACAGTGGAGCAAAAACCCTGAGAATAACGGCACAAAAAGGGTAAGAGGAACAGTTTCTTTAGCCTGCCTCATCCCACCCCTCAGGCTGTCACTGCTCAGTGCCACGAGGGAGCTCACCGGCTGGAAAGGCTTCCCCTCTATGGGAAAGGGAGAGCTGGGTCAGGGACCAGCTTCCCCGCCTTTCAGGGCCCCTCATGAAGGACCTGCTTCAGTGTCGCCACCCAGAGACTGGCATAGCTGAGACATCTAGAGATGGCCAGGAACAGGGAAGAAGGGCAGGGGTATCCATTACCAGCCGTGCGGTGTAAGTGATGGAGTCCCCAGTGCAGTGCTGTGCAGAAAACCCAGTAGCTTTCACCGCGGAGCAGACCAGGGGCCAGCGTAACTGCAGTGGACCCTCTGCAGGGTCCGCTTCTGAGGGCCTCACAGCACTGCACATGTGGAGACTCCAGCTGCCTGAGCTGACCCGGCTCGCACCACGGGGGGCACCCTGGGTGCGAGGCTCCAAGCCAGCAGGCAGCCCCGGCCTCTGGCGGAGTGCATGCTTCACAGCAGTCTAGTCTCCTGTGGCCGCCTCACAGCGGTGCACGCACTGTAACTGCACGAGCGCACACCAACAGCGCAGGCTCCCACCGCTGCTACGGCCCCCAGACTCCGCCCGCACCACCACTGGCACGTGAACAGGGCGAAGCCCTGCAGTCGCCCGTTTGTAAGCGGCCGCCCTGGCGTCTGGCACAGATACCCACAGCTAGCCCTGCAGCTGCTCAAGTGAACACTGGCACAGCCTGGGTCCCAGCAGCTGCCTGCGCACCTGAATCCAGCCCCAGTGGCAATCCTGTCACCGGCCTACCCTGCCACGTGTGCCCAGTTAAGCCTTGCGTCTTTGTGCCTGCGTGCAGCAAGCCCCGATTCCCGTCACCACGTCTCACCGTCACGCACACACCTACACCGAGCTCCTCCAGCTGTGTGAGCGCACACTCACAGACCCGGCCCCTGCAACTGCTTTCACATCCCCAGCTGGCCCCAGGTCTCACCACTGGACCTGGCCCTTACCACAGCCTGTGTGCCAGCAGCCCTTGCCATGACAAGTCACCTGCCCTGATCCCACACCACTGATCTGGAGGCATCACTGAAAACCCCAACTGAAGTCGTGGACCCTGATGGCCTGAGCCAGCACGACACCACGCCCACCCCCAACTCAGCGCTGTCGCGTGCCCTCACGGTTGGGGCCCTGCACCGCTCGACACAGGGCCACAGTATGCTAAAGCACGTCCCCACCCGCAGAAGAAGGTCTTTCCTCACTAAACTCAGCCCATGAAGCCTGGAAGAGGTGACTGCTTCTTCAAATGCGCAGATACCCATGGAGGGCTACAGGGCTCCTAGGAGTCACGGAAACACACCACCAAAGAAACACAATAAACTACCAGTGACTGACCGTCCCCCCCAAAATGGAGTTGCACAAGTTGCCTGATAAAGAGTTCAAAACAATTGATCGAACGAAGCTCAGACAGCTACGGAGAACACAGATAAACCATCTAAATTTTAGAAATACAAGAACAAAATAAGTTTGACAAAGAGATAGGGAAAAAAACGACACAAATTCTGGAGACCAAGAAGGCTCATATTAGAAGGGTAAGAAGAGCAGCTACATTCGGACCACGACGCCCCGCCTCCAGGCCGTTGCAGCACTGCCCCGAGAGGGCATCCCTGGGCCTACAGGTTCCCCAGTGGGAAAAAGAAAGCCCAAGTTGGACACCCAGTGTTGTGAGTTGCTTCCCAGGAAGCCCGTTCACGCCCACCTCTCAAGCGGAGTCCTGTGAGGCCTGGTGACTGCAGATCGGATTGTGGCAGAAGGAGACGGGGCTTTACGGCCACCGGCTCTCAGATCCTGACAGAATGAGTACCTATGCACTGCGCCCAAGCAGTCGTTTGTACCAGCAGCTCCGCACATCTACACAGCCCAAGTAGTGCCTCAGTCTGACCAGGGAACTTCAGTCCTGCCTGGTTTAGGACCCCAAATGGCTAGCCTTTCCAGCCTTGGAGGCTGTTCTGCTGACTTTCCCAGGTAGGGAAACTTAATTCATAGCCCCATCTACTGCTAACTATACACGCCCTGTCCCACACGACCAGGAAGCCTGGGTGGAGCACCTGAGAAGCTACGTAACCCAGCGCACTCAAGCTGAGAGCCCGGCCAGCTGCTCTGCAGGACGGCAAAGCCAACATGGTGGCCCTGCCTGGCAAGGGAACTCAGCACACAGTTCTGCCTCATTTGAGACTTTAAACGATGAGCATTGCCAGCCCTGGAGCATGTTCATTGCCACTGCCGTCTTGGGGCCCGTTCTGCCGGCCCGCCCCAGGCAGGAAAACTCATTCATAGCCCAACTTATTGCTTGCTGCTGTCCCCAGACCTGCCTGATAAGGAAACCTAGCCAGTGCACCCAGGAAGCTGAGTCGCCCATCCTTCAGCCCCACTTAAAGTGGCAAATGAGCAAAGGCCAGCCAGCAGCTCTGTCTGTCTGCAGAGCAAAGTCGGCAGCCCCATGTGGCCAGGCAGCTCAGTGTGCTGTTCTGCCGGATCTGAGTCCCCAGACAATGAGCCACGCTGGCCTTGGGGCCCTTTCTACCACCCTTCCCCAAACAGTGACACTAATTCACACCCACCCAACTAGGAAGCCTGACCAGAGAATCCAGACAGACAACTGCAGGGCCCATCCACACCCTGTGTGTGGGCAGGGAACCAAGCCAGCAGTGCTATCTACCGGTGCTCAGTCAGCCCCACCCACCCCGGCCCCCAGAGCTCAGAGCTCAGGCAGCAGCTTCACCTAAAAATAGGTCCCAACAGCCAACGCCATGTGCCCGAGGATGCTACCAGCTGCCCCGTTCAAAAACCCAAGCCGAGTGGACTGGAGAAGAACTGTCTCTGCCAAAGTGAACCTGTGAGGTCTGGAAGAGGAGACTGCTCACTCAGACGCTCAGATACCAATGTAAGGAATCTAGAATCACACACATACAATAGCAGGTAAAGATGACACCCCCAAATGAAACTAACAAAGCGCCCATAACTGACCCTGAAGAAACTGAGATCTATGAACTGCCTAAGAACTCAAAATAATCTTCTTACTTTAGTAAAATACAGGAACACAGAGACACACAAATAAAAGAAATTAAACAAGGCATGAACAAAATGAGAATTTCAACAATGAAACAGAAACAAAATCAGAAATTATAGAGATGAAGAATTCAATGACTGAACTGAAGAATTCAACAGAGAGCTTCAAAGGAAGATTCAACCACGCAAAGAATCAAACTCAAATACTGAATATGTCATGTAAAATTATTCAGTCAGAAGAGCAAAAAGAAAAAAAGAGTGAAGAAAGCCTACGGAACTTTCTGGACACCACACACACACTATATACATATAGCGCCAGCGTGCTGAACTGCAAAAAGCCAAAGTAAACAAATAATTCCTTAATGAAGACAAGTGTTTAGTACATCAAATGTGAAGGCAAAGGTACTATTTCATCAAACATTTTGAAACATCATGGTATTATGGCATCATAAAAAGAAAATAATTCTACAGCAACTGAACTCAAAGGCACAGAACGTTGAGATCCAGCAGATATTCAAAACAGCTATCATAAAGAAATGCAACAAGCTACAAGAAACTCAGAAATGCAATTCAATGAACTCAAAAATAAATGTACAGAAGGAGTTCTTTACCAAAGACATTAAAATTATAAAAATAAACAACAAATTCTGGAGCCGAAGAAATCAATGAATGAGAAGAAGAATTCATTAGACAGCATAGGTAAGAGCGCAGATCAGATGGAAAAAAGAATGAGAGACTCAGAGGATGTGAAGTTAGAAATGATTCAGTTAAAAGAGAAAAGAGAACTAAGATTTTTTTTAAAGTGAAGAAACCCTTTGAGAGTGACGGGATTCAATCAGAAAAGCAAATCTAAGAATAATTGATGTACCAGAAGGAGAAGAGGGCAGAGAGTTTATTTAAAGAAATAATAGGTGAGAACTTCCCAAACCTGGGGAAGGAGTTGGACATTCAAATCCACAAAGCTGGTAGAACATCTTATTATCTCCATGTAAAAAAGATCATCTGGACAGTTCCATTTCAAGATGGTGACGTAAGAGGATTCTGAACTCACCCCCTCTCACAAACACACAAAATCTATGGCTACCTATTGAACAACTTCCTCTGAAAAAGCCTAACACCTGGCTGAGTGACTCCTACACACTGCACAAATGAGACAGCCCACCCTGAAGCAGGTGAGAGGGGCTGGGACACGATCTCGCCATAAAGCCCTACCTCCAGAGCCGAAACCCCCGGTCAGGAGGGAACTCAGCAATCCCTGAGGAGTGAAGGGTTTAAAACCCACAGCAGGACTCCAACTTTTAAGACCTGCCCCTGAGAGGCAAGCCCCCAAACCATCTAGCTTTCAAAACCAATGGGGCTTGTGTCCCCAACAAGGCTATAGACAACCTGAGAAACAGCTCTTAAAGGGCATACACACCCGGACTCATGTGCCCTAGGGCCCAGCGTGGAAGTGGCTGATCGAGGGGTGCCCAGACTTTGTGTTGGGGAGACCCATCTGCTTGTCTGGGAGCATCAGCCCAGGGCCGGCTTCTGATCTGACGTACACCTGGGGGCTGCCTGGGGACAGAGGACTCTTGGGCGCCGGCTCTGGCTCTCCCTCTGCCTTGCTATAGCTGTGGGTGCTATTGTCTTTTAACTCTAGGCTTTTCTTTCCTGGGGGCACCATCTCTATACTCTATCTTTGACTTCCTCCAGCCGGTGGGCACCATCTTCACAATCACCCTGCCTCGTGCACTAGCTGGTGGAGGCCTTTTTTCTTTTTTTCATTTCTGTTTCCCAGCAGATGCCATTGTGTTGCTCACCCTCTGCTCCACCCAGTGGTATCTTTGCACTCCAGAGCACCAGTTACTCCTAGAGGGGACCTTTTACGTGAATCTGGTGGGCTGGTTTTATGCCTGGTGCCTAGTTTTTGCAGCTGCCACCATGGGACATCTCTATTTTGCCTGGCTCTGATTTGTCAACGGGGCTTACACTCAGGGGTCCCACAGAACTGTAACCAACAGAGAAAGGATTCTTTAAAGGCTACCACTTCTGTGGCACGGCAGGAGTGAACAGACCCAGGAGCTCAGTCTTTCTGTGAAAGATTATTAGCTTATCATCATAGATGCATTAATTAGATTAATTAAAGACACATCTAACTATAATCCTTCCCAGAGACCAGGTGCTACCTTCACACTCTCTCTGTTGTGCTGCAGAATACCGCTATCTCCTAAAGAGAAGCATTTACACTAATATGGTGCCCTGGAGTTTACATCTGGTGCCTCAGTCTTTGCAGCTGCTACCCGAGGATGCCCCAGCATCTTGTGGCACTGGTGGCCAGGAAGCCTTGTGATCCTGGGTCCCATGGGACTGTAACAACCTGAAAGATAGTTCTTGGCATGCTACCACCACCAGGGCGCTGTATAAAAACAAGACTGAAACACATCCTTGGTCTCTCTTTAAAAGAGGCCTATTTGCTTATCTTGGAGCTTCTGAATACAGGGCAGGCTTCCAGTTTAGCACACATCCAGGGGGCTGCAGATGTGTTTTCAGGGGATGTAGACCAGTGCATGCCATCTGTGCACTCCCTCTCACTACAGCTCATTGGTACCCCCAGACCAGAGCCCTGACTTTTGTGACTGCTGCCCAGGGGACACTTCTAGTTCATCTGGCACTGGTGGCCAGAGTTGTGGTCCCACAGGACTGTATATATTGCATATTTAAAGAACTGCTGCTAGAGGGTCTGGCTTACAATCAGCCTGAATCTAGGTGCTGACTGAGATCCTGGGACACTGACAGGTCTTGGCATAGCCTCAAATGAAAATAAAACAGAGTGAACCATCAGAAATAAAAGAATGTTGGACACTCAAAAGGTCTGAGAGACAACCAAGTGTGGGGGTAGTGTTGAACGATAAGGTGTATCTCTATATGAAGCCACTCCTGCAAGACTGGGAAAGGGAGCTGTTTTATCTAATGCACAGAAACCAAAACAGAGTCAAGAAAAAAATGAAGAGACACAGGGTGTGTTCCAAGCAAAAGAACATAATAAAATCTCACTAAAAAAAAAACAAAACCTTTATGAAATGGAGAGAAGTAATTTACCTGATAAAGAGTTCAAAGTAATGGTCGCAGAGGTGCTCACCAAACTCAGGAGAAGAGTGGACGAACGCCATGAGAACTTCAGCAAAGAGAGAAAATATAAGAAAGTACCAAATAGATGTCAAAGAGCTAAAGAACACAATGACTGCCCTGAAAAATACACTAGAGGGGTTTAAGAGCAAACTACATGAGGCAGAAAAAATGATCGGTGAACTCAAAGAGCAGTGGAACTCAGAGCAGCAAAAAGAATGAAAAAAAGTGATTAAAAAATATTAAAAATTTCATTTAAAAATTTAATTAAAAATTTTTAAAAATGATTAAAAATAAAAAACAAGACTCTATGCTGCCTACAAGAGACTCACTTCAGATGTAAGAACACACACAAACTGAAAGTGAAGGGACAGAAAAAGACATTCCTTTCAAATGGAAACCAAAAGAAAGCTGGAGTAGCTATACTTATATCAGACAAAATAGACTTTCAAATAAAGACTGTAATAAGAGACAAAAAAGGGCATTACAAAATAATACAAGGGTCAATCCAACAAGAGGATATAACTGTAAATACTTAGGCACCCAGCAGAGCAGCATCTAAATATATAAAGCAAACATTAACAGACCAGAAGGGAGAAACAGACAGCAACACAATAATAGTAGGTGAGTTTAATGCCCCACTTTCATCAGTGGAGAATAAGTAAACATTAGCCTTAACTGACACAACAGAGTAGACTTAACACATAGATACAGAACAGTCCATCCAAAAGCAGCATACACATTCTTCTCAAGCGTACATGGAACATTCTCCAGGATAGATCATATGTTTGGAGACAAGCCAGTCTTAATACATTTAAGAAGACATGTCATATCAAGCATCTTGTCTAACTACAATGGTATAAAACTAGAAATCAATTACAGAAAGAAACAGGAAAATTCACAATATGTGATTATACAACAAGCTCCTTGAAAAATCAGTGGGTCTAAGAAGAAATCAAAAGAATAAAAAAAAATACCTTGGGACAAATGAAATTAGAAATACAGCATTTCGAAACTTTTGTGATGCAACAAAACAAGTTCTAAGATGGAAGTTCATAGCAAAAATACCTATGTCAGGAAACAATCTGAAATTAACTTTATACCTCAGGAACAAGGCAAAAAGAAGATTAAACAAAGGCCAAACTTATAAGGGAGGAAATAACAAAGATCAGAGAGGAAATAGATAAAACAGTGTTTTAAAAGACGATAGAAAACATCAATGAAACTGAAAACTGGTTCCTTGAAAAGATAAAATTGACAAATGAGTAGCTGTACTCACCAAGAAAAATAGAGAGGACTTAAATGAAAAAAACAAACCTGAGAGAGGAGATGTTACTATTGATAACATTAAAATGCAAAAGATTAAGAGACTACTATAAAAAGCGTTATACGCCAACAAGTTTGATATTTAGAAGAAATTGGAAAATTCCTAGAAACATATGACTTACAAAGACTGAATTAGAAAGAAATATGAAGTATGAACAAGAAGATTACTGGTAAGGAGAATTGAATCAGTAACAAAACCTCTAAACAAAGTTCGGCCTTTACTGGTGAATTCTACCAAACATTAAAAGGAGGATTAATAGCAATCAATCCTCTAAAACTCATCCAAAAAATGGAAGAGGAGGGAACACTTCTAAGTTCATCTTCAAGGCCAGCATCACCCTGATACCAAAGCCAGACAAGGATGACACTAGCAAATTACAGGCCAATATCCCTGATAAACATAGTTGGTAAAATCCTCAACAAAATATTACCAAACTCAACATTAAAAGGATCATACACCATTGTCAGTGTAATTTACTCAAGGGATACAATGATGGTTCAATATCTGTGAAATCAAGGTGATATACAACTTCATTAAAAAAAATGAAGGATAAAAGTTATATGATCAATATGATTTACAAAATTAATGTAAAATTGGTGCAGTCACTATGGAAAACAGTAGGGAGGCTCCTTAAAAAATTAAAAATAGAACTACCATATGATCCAGCAATTCCACTTCTGGGTATTTTTCTGAAAGAAAAAAAAAACACAAACACTAATTTGAAAAGGTACATGCACCGTTAGGCTCATTGCAGCATTATTTACGATAGCCCAGATACGGAAACAATCTGAAGTGTCCATCAGCAGATGAATGGATAAAGAAGATGTGATATATATATTTACGTATATACAATGGGCTATTACTCAGCCATAAAAAGCCATTTGCAACGACATGACTGGATCTCGATGGTATTATGTTAAGTGAAGTAAGTCAGAGACAGAAAGACAAATACTGTGTGGTCTCACTTACAAGTGGACTCTAAAAACACAAGTAAACCAACATAACAAAACAGAAACAGACTCATAGACACATAGAACAGGCGGTTGCCAGAGGGGAGATGAATGAAATAAGTGAGGGAGATTAGAGATACAAAATAAACGGGTCATGGGGGTGTAATGTACCGTTGTAGGATACAGTCAATGATAATGTAATATGTCTGTGTGGTGACAGACGGTAACTAGATTTATTGTGGCGATGATTTTGTAATGTACAGAGATACCAAATCACTGTTGTGCACCAGAAAAAAAATCATATGATCATTTTAATAGATGCAGAAAATCAACTGACAAAATTCAACATATGTTTATAATAACAAGTCTCAACAGGTGGGTATTGAGGGAATGTACCTCGACATAATAAAACCATACATGACAACCCATAGCTAACACCATACTCAATGGAAAGCCGAAAGCTTTTCCCCTAAGATCAGGAACACGACAATGATGCTCACCCCTACCACTGCTGTTCATCATAGTCCTAACCAGAGTAATGAGGTAAAAAAAAAAAAAGGATAAAAGGGTTTCCCTGGTGGCGCAGTGGTTGGGAGTCCGCCTGCCGATGCAGGGGACACGGGTTCGTGCCCCGGTCCGGGAGGATCCCACATGCCGCAGAGCGGCCGGGCCCGTGAGCCATGGCTGCTGAGCCTGCGCGTCCGGAGCCTGTGCTCCGCAACGGAAGAGGCCACAACAGTGAGAGGCCCTCGTACCACAAGAAAAACAAAAAGAATAATGAAAGGCATAAGAATTGGAAAGAAATAATTTAAGTTTTCTATATTTGATAACATAATTTTATATACATATGCATATATATATTCATATTCCTAAAGTCTCCAAATCAAAACCAGAATGAGACATCACCTTCGACCTGCTGAATGACTATATTTTTTGTTTTCATTTTTGGCTTCACCACACGGCATGTAGGATCTCAGTTTCCCCACCAGGAATCCAACCTGTGCCCCTGCAGTGGAAGCGCAGAGTGCTAACCACTGGACCGCCAGGGAATTTCCATGAGTGACTATCTTTAAAAAGATAAAACGTAAGAAATGCTAGTAAGGATGTGGAGAAAAGGGAACCCTCATGCACTGTTTTGGGGGATGTAAGTTGGTACAGCCGCTATGAAAGACAATATGGAGTTTCCTTGAAAAATTAAACGTAGGTGGATTCTGGTTCAAGATGGTCACGTAGGAGACTCCTGAACGCACTCTCTCCCGGGGACACACTGAATCTACAGCTACAAATGAAAAGAATTCCCTCTGAAAGAAGTCCAGAAATCCCCTCGCACAGTGACATACATTCAAGAGGAACTCACAACTCCCAGCTCCTTTCTGAAGAGTGAAGGGCTCTGAGAGGGACGGAGTAAAGGGACAAAGTAGGTGATTAAATACTTAATCCCATGAGGGGATCATAAATAGAGAGGGAACTTTGGGAGACCCCTGTAAGTTAATGATCACTCAAGAAAGCAGGCTTGCTTAACAACAAAACTAACAAAACTGTAAATCAAGGCAATGACACCTGCACCCTGCTGGTTGAGGTCACTCTATGCACACTAAAAATAAAAATACAGGGGAAAGGTGACATTATACTGAAACCTGAGATGATTTACCATATTTTAGTATATGTTACCACCTTTTTGCTTATTTCCATAGCACCATGACAGTCCCGGTTGGGCCATATAGGGTCAAAAACTCCCCAACCCAAAGTGTAGGAGGAGTTAATGATGGAAGACTCAAAGAACAAGAAAGAAGGTGGTTTTTCCCCCTCCGCACTTTTCCTTCGGTTCTAAAACTGTAGCCCACTAAGTTCTCAGGACGGTACCCTCTTGCCTGCCCGCTTGTATCTCTCACAAGCATCCTATACTAATAAATGACTTCTGTTGCCTGTCAATTTGCCTCTTGGTGAATTCTTTCTGCACTGAGACAGAAGAACCTGGACTTCATTAAGTCCTGAGTTGAGTTCTGCGGTTTCAGACCAGGTGAATGGTTTTAATTAAAAGACAGTGGTTTTGAGTCCCCTCCTAAGTCAGGGATGGTGGGTTCAAGTCCCATCCAAGGAGGAGTGTGGGTTCAGTCTGAACTCAAAATTTCGCAGCCCAGCTTTTAAATTTCCACCCAAGGGACAAGCCCCCAAATACCTAGCTCTGAAGGCCAACGGGGCTTGCATGCACGAGACCCACAACGTATAGGAAACCAATGGGCTCGCAGGACTCAGTGGTGATCCCCCAAGGGTCAGCACAGAGGCCGCAGACTGGCACGTCCATCTCACGGTCTTTCCATGAGCTAGGCCTATTTATGTATCTTAAAAGCCACAGTCTGACGGTCAGGCTTCTATTTAACACACATGTAGGGGCTGAATGGGCCCTTCTCTGCAGACCAGCAAGGCTGACGGCACCATCTTGCCACTCGCCTTCTCCCGAATCCAGGTCACCAGTGTCTCCCTGAAAGGAGCTTGTGCACATGTCTGATGCGCTGGCTTCTGCAGCTGCCACCCTGGGGTCACGCCCCCTGGCTGTGGTGGCCAAGAGAGCTTACGTTCACCGGTCCCACAGGACTGTAACAAACGACAAAGCAGTTCTTAACCGGGTATTCCCCAGGGCTCAGTCCAGAGGGAGGAGACGGAAAGGCCCACTTCCCGATCTTTCCCTTAAAGAGGTCTATCTGCATTCTTTAAAAGCTGCTGCCTGAGGGGCTGGCTTCTCCATTGGGACGCTTACAGTTCTTCAAAAACCCTCAAGTACTGGGAGCCAGAAACAAGAAAGAAACGACGACCCCCCCCCCCAGCCGTGCCCCCAAACACAAAGAAGAAAGCTTGGTCACTCACACAGGTATGAAGGAATCAAGAGGTGGGGTTGGGAGGAAGGATAAGTTTCATTTCTTACACAAGACCTCTCCCTCAAGACAGAGAGGTGGCTGTTTATCTAACGCACAGAAACTACAACAGATGGTCAAGAAGGATGAAGAAACAGAGGACTATGTTCCAAACAAAAAGATAAAACTCCAGCACAGACCTTCATGAAACAGATAAGTCATTTACCTGGTAAACGGTTCAAAATTGTCCTCACCGAGGTCAGGAGGGAAAAAAATGCATGAACAAAGTGAGAATTTCAACAGAGATAGAAAATACAAGAAGTACCAAACAGAAATCACAGAATTGAAGAATTCAGTAACTGAACTGAAAAAGTCCACAGAGGGGTTCAATAGCAGAATAGATGAAGCAAAGGAAGAATCGGTCAGCAAACTCCAAGAAAGGGCAGTAGAATTTGTCCAAAGAGCAAAAAGAAAAGAAAAACAATGAAGACAGCTTAGTCTTACAGGACTTCACCAAGGGCACCCACATTTGCATTGCAGAGATACCAGAAGCGAAGAGAGAAAGGGATAGAAAGATTATTCAGAGAAATAATGGCTGAAAACTTCTCTAAACTGGGAAAAGAAACAGACATCTACATTCAGGAATTCTAGAGTTCCAAAGAAGATGAATCCAAAGAGACTCATACTGAGACACGTTATAATTAAAATGTCAAAAGTTAAAGACAAGGAGAGCAATCTTAAAAGCAGGAAAACGTGTTACATATAAGGGGACCTCCGTAAGACCACCAGCAGAGTTTTCAGGAGAAACTTTGCAGGCCAGAAGTGAGTAGCATGATGTATGTAAAGTGCTGAAAGAAAAATACTGCCAATCAAGAATACTCCACCTGGCAAAACTGTCCTTCAGAAATGGAGAGATAAAGTGTTTTCCAGAAAAGCAAAAGCTGAAGGAGTTCATTACCATTAGACCTGCCTTACAAGAAATGGTAAATGGACTTCTTCAAGCTGCAATTAAAGGTGCCAATTACTATGAAAGTATAAATCTCACAGGTAAAGGCAAATGTATAGTTAAATTCAGAATACTCTAATGTTTTAATGGTAGTGGGTAAATTACTCAAAGTGAGAATAAAAGTTAAAAGACAAAAATGTCTTAAAAATAACTATAAACAACTTGTTAAGGGACACACAATAAAATAAGATGTAAATTGGGATATCAAAAAGAAAATGGATTAGAGTAAAAATGTAGAGCTTTTGTATGTGTTCAAATTTAGATTGTTAGCTGAAAATAAACGATTATAGATATACGATATTTTATATAAACCTCATGGTAACCACAAAACAAAAATCCATAATAGATACACAAAAGCTGAACAGAAAGGAACCTAAGCATACCACTACAGAAAATCATCACATCACAAAGAAAGAGAGCAAGAGAAGAAAGGAACAAAGGAATTATAGAACAGCCAGAAAACAGTGAACAAAATGGTATTGTATACGTCCACCAGAGGGCAAGTATAAGACTGTTCAACTGTATTCATGACAGTTCAGATCTGGACACAATACAAATGCCCATCCACACAATAGGTAAATAAATTGTACTCTATGCATATAATAAATTACTACACCACAATTAAAATGAAAGAAGTACTGATCCATAGAATGAGAATGTCCCCACCAGGAGAGCAACAACATCTGTGTGAAGGGTACTTACTCTGGCCTCTCTCCATCTAATAGTTCTGAGGATGCAGAGAGCGGTTCTCCCCTAGATGTGTGACACCATCTCTCAGGAACCAAAAGACCTCTGATTTAGCCCAAACTTTTATAAAGTCTCTCACTAAAAAGGTTCTTTTAGCTTCTGAGAGAATTCTAAGTTTGAGGACTCAACTTCCTCCAAGGTGCCAGGTGGGAAACATGTCAAATCATCCCCCTCCATTGACCGTAATCTTTCACAGTCACCCACTGGGGGCCATGGACTCCAGCTTCCAAACAACATCCCCTTTTTCTCAGTTAAGATTAGCTTTAGCTATAATTCTCATACACACTCACACTCAGCAATGGCCCTAGAAGCTCCAAGATCCCAGCTCTTTCCATCTTACTCCTCTGCCACATGGCCCAAAGTAGCTCTTCAAGCTCCAGCCATCACTTTTTCATTCCACCACCCAGAAGAGATAAGTGGGAGAGAAGGAAAACACCCCTTTTTTTCTAAGACCATTTCCCAGTGGTCTCACAACAACTATGCTTATGTCTCATTGACCGAAATGTAGTCAACGTGGCCACACTTGGCTACAAGTGGAAGTTAGGAAAGGCAGTCATCTAGCTGCATGGCAATCTTCCTAGATTGACTCTGGATTCTTTCTATAAAGAAAAGGAGAACTGATACCAGGGCTCTCCGCTACTACCTCTAACCCAAAAATAATGTTTCCAAGCCTATCAGTAGATGCCAGCAATTGTTATACGGCAGCTGCTTGTGTGTGTGCGTGTGTGTGTGTGTTTCCTCTTCCTGGGAGTGGGAGAAGAAAAATGGTTGTCTACTTTATCGATGTGTAAATCACAGTTCAACTGGCTCAGATGCCTAGTTACAAGTCCCCTACATACAAACGAGTTCCGTTCTGAGAGGGTGTTCGTAAGTCCAATTTGTTTGTAAGTCCCACAACGTTAACCTAGGTACCCAACTAACACAATTAGCTATATAATACGGTACTGTGATAGGTTTATAATACTTTTCACACAAATACATACATAAAAAACAAACAAAAAATAAAGAAAACACTTTTAATCTAACAGTACAGTACCTTGAAAAGTACAGTAGTACAGTACAACAGCTGATATACAGGGACTAGCACGCACGTTTGCATCTTTGAAAGTTTGCAACTTGAAGGTTCGCCTGTAGGGGACTTACTGTACACCTGGATTTGGCAAGACCATTAAAAAGCCTTCTACTCAGTCACCACCCTGTGCTGTGCATGGTGACCATAAACTGTGTATATCAAGGGCAATTGTTGCTGTGTTACTTGTTACATATTTATTATTGTCATTCTCTAGTGTTAAACGTAAAAACGACTTGTACTTCTCTGTACTCTTGGCTCCAAAAGCTGAGAGCCTACTTCAGGATAAAGCTGTCGTCTCATCACGAAGAGGTCTGCAGGGCGCCAACCTCATCTTGCTATCAGGTACCCACCTCTCCTCAGTGTTCTCATTTTATTACTTGTTCTGTTCTACAGACATCATTGTAAGCTGCCGCATAGTTTATTTGTAACAGACTGAAATGTACACACAACTAATGAAAAGTTATCACCATATGTCAAGTTTAAATATTTCACTAACAGACAAAATTAGAAAAGTCACGACTGCAGCGTCCCGCCAAAAGCATGAGTCATATCTGAAACAGGGTCCAGGAGAAACAGGTGGCCGGACGTTAGCGTCTGCAGAAGGGTTGCTGCTAGCAGGGCAGCTGGAAGGTGGCTGTAAGTCAGGCCAGCGCTTGGGTGTAGAGCCAGCGACTTACATGGTGCTTGGTACAGCTGCAGAGCAGGCGGGGCCAGACTGCGAAAGGCCTAGGAGCCCATGAAGAGTGTGATTTTAAGCTTAGAAAAGAGGAGTCACTGAAGGCTTTCCAGAGGGGGAAGAGTGAGATCAGACTGTTTTAGCGAGGTGGCACTGGCAGCAGCGTGGGGAGGATTTGAAGTAGGGCGGCAGCACAGCGGTCCAGATGAGAGGAGGTCAAGGGCTCAGCAAAGTCCCTGCTACCAGAAGACAGGAGAAGTCAAAAGTCATCTCCTAAAAAAGGAACTGGAATAAAGAAAGCCCGCCAGCCAGCTGGATAATATATAGGGTAGGGTGTGCACGGATGAAGCTGAGGGAAGATGGAAGGGTGACGTCAAGTCTTTTAGCAGCAAACTGAGAGGATTCAGGGAAAAGAGTGGGGTGGTGGTGGTGGAGATACTTTCTGCTAAGAACATTTAAAATTCTTGTAGAATTTTTAGGCTCGGATGTCGAGAAAGCAGATATTTTAAAATTTTATTTTTGGCTGCGTTGGGTCTGCGTTGCTGCGTGTCAGTTTTCTCTAGTTGTGGCGAGCGGGGGCTTCTCTTCATTGCGGTGCACGGCCTTCTCCTTGCGGTGGCTTCTCTCATTGCAGAGCACGGGTTCTAGGCGCGTGGGTTCAGTAGTTGTGGCTCACAGGCTCTAGAGCACAGGCTCAGTAGTTGGGGCGCATGGGCTTAGTCACTCCACGGCATGTGGGATCTTCCCGGACCAGGGCTCGAACCCGTGTCTCCTGCATTGGCAGGCGGATTCTTAACCACTGGGCTACCAGGGAAGTCCAAGAAAGCAGGTTTTTAAAAAAATGGTTGTAGCTCGGGAGAAGTAATCTGTGGATTTGGGGGCCATTAGCAAAGAGTGGATGAGCCAAACCCATAGATGGAAACTCAAGGACGTCTGGGGAACCAGAGTGGTTGAGTGCAGAGAGGCATTTTCAGTAGGCAAAGGCTGATCACAGACAGGCTTAAAAAGGTTGAGTGAAGGACTGAGCATCTGACACGGGGACAATGGTCTGGGCGGAGGCCACAAAGAGGAGGAAGAGACGGTGTCAAAAGCACCTTCTCGGGTAAGAGAAGCACCAATGGGTATTTCGACAAATGGCAATAACTTAGGGTAAGTTCTGTAACAGAGGCACCTTCAAGGGAGTGTTGAAGGTCAAGGGCATTTACTACGGTCTGGGGGCTCTTTCAGCAGAAAGAAAACTTGAGCTAGGTCTGGATGGGTAAATTAGAGAGGAAGAACATTCCAGCAGAAACAATGGTGCTTACAAAAATGCTAAGATACCAAACAGCATGGCTGTTTTAAACCATGAAAGGGGTCTGTGGGAATGCAGCTTAGTTTAGAAGGCGGCAAGCAATGGTAAACATTGGCAGAAAGGCAGGTCTGGACCAGACTGGGAAGAGCTTTACAGGTGTCCTTAAGAGCACGTACCCCGAAGAGACGTAAGAAGTCTTAGCAGGATTGTTCCTAAACAACGAACGCAAACCTACTCAGAGTGGATTAGGTAAAAGGGAATTTATCACGAAGAATCAAGGAACTTGCACGAAGCCAGGTGCTGGAAGTCAGCTGGAGATCATGGGAGAGTCAGTGGGCAGCTTGCCTTCCTTCTCTCCCCTTTCAGGGCACATGAGCTGCGTGCAACTCGCACTCATATCTCTGCACGTTCATTTGTTCTTCTCCCAAAGCATCAACACGTGTGTTTGGGGTTTCCATAGCACCAATTATGACTGCAATTCCTCAGGACTCCTATGCTCTAGTGTTTAGTCCTGTCTGGCTCATAATCTGTACCTGATGGTCTGTAACTTCATTACCTAGGATCCAACACTGGAGGCTGGAGAGAGGGATTCCCTTGTACAAACCTGATCTTATAGATCTGTCTCACTTAGTCTTGCCTCTGGGGAGCACTGCCAAAGAAGGGGGCATAGAGTAGGAAAGCACCCCCCATGTTTCTACGTAGCAGGAGTGTGCTGGGGGTATTCAGTAAATCCTAGAGAAAACACACGGCACGTCTTCCTGGAGTGCAGATTTCCTGTTTAATTCATCAGCTTTTGATTATTTCTATAGCCTGATCAATGCCTAGCGAATAAAGTAGAAACACAAAGTCCTACCTCTCCAGGAGCCTACCTTATTACAGCAAGGGGGACACCGGTAATGCATTCTGTGTCACATATAAATAAATGTAATATAATATCAAGCGGAGTAAGAGGGAGTATATTAGGATCAGATTTGCTGCAAATAACAAAAACCTAAAACAAGCTTAAACAAGTTAAAAGGTTTTTATAGTCTTGGTTTTTTTGCTTTCAAGAAGTCTGGAGGTAATAAACTCAATGCTGGTATGATGCGCCATAGTGTCAGGAATTCCAGCTATTTTCATATGATTGTTCTGCCATGTGTGCCTGCCAACGTGGCTGACGCTCCAGCCATTACATCCGATTTTACCCAGTACGAAAGAAGAGTACACAGCGCATCTTATACCTCACATACACCACTTCCTTTTACCTTTCATTGGATAGTCAACCCATCTAGGAGGAAGAAAAGCTGGGAAACAGTCTTTATTTTAGGCAGCCATGTACCTAGGTAAAAATGAGGGATCTAATGATTATAAAATGGGAGGTGGGTATTGGGGAAAAACTAGCAATGTCTGTTGCAAGGTAAACAAGTAATAACAAAAGGGCACACGTGGTTAAGAGACAGTTTCTTTGATGACATTTAACCGAGACTGGCAGAGAGAGGACAAGCATGTCCATATATGGGGAGGAAAATTCCAGGTTCTGGGAAGGCCTGTCCTGCTCGATGCACAGGAAAGACAGCAAGAGGTCAGGGTGGCTGACGCTTTAGAATGACCAGAGTAACTCACGGATCAACTGAAACCAGTTCCTTACTGCAGTAAAGAATGTCACCCAGATGGGAGAAGAGAGAGCATTTATGGGTTTGGGGGGTCTGGGTTTGAGGAGGGCTCCGTCCTGACGGCCACTGCACAGCTGAAGCTGGGAGTCCCAGGCACGGCTGTGGTGCACACAGTGGGGAGGGTGTTCCTGGTAAGGCCTGGAGTCAGGGAAGCATCATAGGCAGGGCTTAATTTGGATTTCACTCCGAGATGGGAGTGCAGTTGACCCTTGAACAGCACAGGTTTGAACTGTAAGGGTCCACTTGTTCTTGGACTTTTTTCAATGGTAAACACTACAGTACTGGAGAAACCACCTTTACGTTACACTCGAATTTTTGATGGTGTGGAGCCCCAGAGCCCCTAGCCCCAAGTGGTTTAAGGTCAACCACCTCGAGCATAGAATTAACAGAAAGATGGCCTTGGCTGCCATTTTTATTCGCTCAGGTTGATCTAACAAAGCCCCACAGACCGCGGGCTTAAACAACAGAAATTGTACCTCAGTTCTGGGGGCTAGAAATCCAAAAGCAAGATGTTGGCAGGGTTGGGTCCCCCTGAGAGCTGTGAGGAAGGATCTGCCCCAGGCCTCTCTCCTGGGCTTGGAGATGGCCGTCTCCTCCCTGTGTTCCTTCCCATCATCTTCCCTTTGTGTGTCTGTGTCCCAGTTTCCCCTTCTTCCGAGGATGCCAGTCATGCTGGATTAAAGCCCACCCTCAGGACCTCATCTTACCCCACCCGCCACTTTTAAGACCTTATCTCCAAATACAGGCACATCCCGAGGTGGGGGGCGGCTAGGACTTCGCCACATGGATTTTCAAGGGGACAAAGTTCACCCACAACAGCTGCTTGCAGAAGATACAGTGACTGGGAAGGGGGAGGGGGCTCGAGGATGGAAATTGGGAGGCTACGACATTCGTACAGGTGAGACATGACAGCACCTGGATGAGGTGGTGGGGGGGTGAGTTCTGGGTGACTGCGATGGTCAAACTAATAGTTTACTGAGGGATTGGATGTGGGGTGGGTAGAGCAGAGTCAAGAATGACTGAGGGGACTTCCCTGGTGGTGCGGTGGTTAAGAATCTGCCTGCCAATGCCGGAGACACTGGTTCAGTCCCTGGTCTGGGAGGATCCCACATGCCACGGAGCAACTAAGCCCGTGTGCCACAACTACGGAGCCTGCGCTCTAGAGCCTGCGAGTCACAGCTACTGAAGCCCGCATACCTAGAGCCCATGCTCCACAACAAGAGAAGCCACCGCAGTGAGAAGCCCCTCTCACTGCAACTAGAGAAAGCCTGCACACAGCGATGAAGACGCAACGCAGGCAAAAAAAAAAAAAAAAAAAAGAATGACTGAGGATTTTAGCCACCAGTAGATTAGAACTGCTGCTTACTGAGCTCCTTCCTTCCTGCCTCAGGACCTTTGCACTTGTTCCCTCAGCCTGAAATGCTCTCATCTTCCTTCTGCTCATCATTCCAGTTTTAACTTAAATGTCTCCTCCGTACAGAGGCACTTGCTGACCTTATGATTTAAAGGAACTACTTCACAACTCTCTCTCACACCTCCCTATTTTAATTCACTGCTTGCCCTTGTAACTGGATCCATCTCTCACTGCTGACATTGAGACAGGGACCTTATTTGCCTATATGACCAGGTCCTAGACCAGGGCCTGGTACATAACAAGCACTCAATAATTGATTGAATGAGTGAGCAAATGAATGAATGACCTAGTGCCAATGGGTGTAGCAGGAGAGGAGCAGGGAAACAGAAAAACCTCTAGGTTTCCAGCAGGGAGGACTGAGTAGATGAGAGATGAAACCCACCTCAACCTGGCTTTAATAGAGGCTTCTTTGTTCGTTAACTAGAACGCTGAGAGATGGGCTGTTGAATCAGATCAGCTGTGAAACATACCCTAAGGATTTCAAAGCCTTCATGTCCTATTTCTTAGCTCTGCCTTCAGGCTGAAGCCAACTTCCTGGCTATAGAGTGCCAAGTTTCACCCTAATATTAATTCATCAGCCCAAAGAGAGGAAGGAACATTTCTGGTAGCATCTTTGGCAGAATCAACAAGCTTCATTTCCAGGACCCACAATAACCTCCACTTGAGTCTCAGAAGCCCTAAGGGGGTTAAGTTCATCCCTAAACAATTTTTGTGTGGAAACAGAAGTAGGGCTGCTTTGATTGTCCTAGAGGAGTGGTTCAGGAACCCATTACCCGTTTTTTACCTTGTTTTTTTAAACCCAGGTTATACTTACTGCTATTTACTATACTGGAAATTGAAGTGGAAAGTTTAAAATATTTAGTAAGTCCTTTTAGAGAACAGTAAAGTCCATTGTATATTAATATTTATGGAAAAAATTCAAAACAAAGAATTTAGAGGAGTGGCATTGTTTTACATTTTTTGTTAAATCTCTTTAATGTCTGGCTTAATTGAATACAGCTGGATTCTCTGCATTCCATCTGCTGCCATGATTTTTTGGTTGAGGCATCCGAAGAAAATCCAGCCTCAATCAGATATGTGATTAGAAAAGGGAAAGAGTTTTAATAGCCTTCAGATAATGTGAATATTATTTCGTATTATACTAAAACTCAGGAACTGGTCATTTCTTAAAGGTTGTTAGCAATGTGGAATTTGACATATCAAATTTTTGTACCCTGTTACATTAAAATCCATTGGTCTGTCTTGCACTTTGAAATAACCATTTACCCACACGTGATTTTTAGAGTCCAAGCACTGATTTATAAAATATTGGTTCACTGAGCTATGCAGATCTTCTAAATGTTGACATACAATACTGAAAGCACAATAAGTAATATCACCACAGAACTAAAGAAGTCCAGCTACTGAGAACATGCCAAGTTCATGAGAGCAAATCTAGGTTTTCCAAAATTCTAATGTGCATTGAAAAGCTCGAGGTTATTATCAGCAATACTATCAGTTGTTTTTCTTTGAAGTGACAGAGACGGTTTATTCATTTTTGATAAAATATCTACCAGAATAACCATAGCTTATCTGTTATTCAAGTAAAATTATGTTCTATGAAAAAACTAGCTAGTTGAGCTCACAAATCCATGTTTTTCCTCTAGAGAACTACTATACATTAATCAGGGTGCAAACATGCTTCACACACACTTACCTTTTACTCACACATGTTAAAAGGATGTGTACTCAAGGGTGGATTTAATAGAATTCATGTTTATTGTTTTGTCAAGGGTATTCTTGAGTGAAATGAGTGGTTTTTCACCGAGAGTCCATGGCGATGAATGCGTGGCCACCATGCACTTTGGTATCACTGCCTTGATGCCAAGGTGCTAGCAGGTTTACCCACCAACATTACTCCAAATTCAATGCAAATAATGTTTCAGTGTCATTGTAAATATACTTTTGACTTTGGACCACCTGTAAAGGTCTTCAGGAGCTTCAAGGGATCAATGTCCAGACTTCAAAATGAAAACAAGAAAACCCACAAGAAACCACTGCCTTACATGGATCATGGCCTCTCCTGAGACAGTGGATGGAATCAACTTTCCCCAAAGCACATGAGTTCTGTTGGGGAGCGGTGGATATCTGATCCAAATGGAAATCTTAGGGCTCAAGAGCGGAACAGGGCAGGGCACGCACAAACATTCACTGACGGAAGCACAAGAAAATAACTAGAAAGTTATGTTTATTACAACCATAACCTCTAGGTGTTCATTACAACCATAACCTCTAGGTGAGTAAGTCGGATTCGAGACAGCAGCAAGAACTTCATTCAATATTCAAAACAGTGTTTAAATCTTTTAGAACAAGAATGCCTTCTCTTGAGCTTCCCTGGTGGCGCAGTGGTTGAGAGTCCGCCTGCTGATGCAGGGGACACGGGTTCGTGCCCTGGTCCGGGAAGATCCCACATGCCGCGGAGTGGCTGGGCCCATGAGCCATGGCCGCTGAGCCTGCGCGTCCGGAGCCTGTGCTCCTCAACGGGAGAGGCCACAACAGTGAGAGGCCCGCGTACCGCAAAAAAAAAAAAAAAAAAAAAGAATGCCTTTTCGTTTTAGTTTTACAGATAAAAGTAAATGAAAGCTCGAATGGAGGCTGAACAAACACAGGCAGTGCTGGGCTACATTCTAAGTTGTTAGTGAAGAGAAGGTACTCGTGCCCTTCCTTCACACCGAGACAAGCTTCCCTTTGCTTCTACATTCAGATAGCACCCTTCTGTTCCCACTTAACGGTAGTCAGTTTACAGTACAGCTGATCATGTTACAGCTTTCTTTAATTACATTCCACACCTGAGTTCAGGTAGGATCAATTTGGGCGTTCCAAGGCCCTCACACACACTAAGACCTCACAGCATTCAGGGTGAACGTTCGTGGTTTTTCAGAGACACAAGTTTATTCAATTCTGCTGTCAGATTGCTCCGTGGAGACGCCAAGATCACATGAGACTCAATACTTTGTCTTAGTATCATGCCAAGTAAAATCTCCTCCTCGTGAAGTTTATAAAACGATTACCCTGTATCTTTACTAATATTTTTTTACTTTTTATTTTTAAAATTTATTTATTTATTTTTGGCTGCGTTGGGTCTTCGTTGCTGCGTGAGGGCTTTCTCTAGTTGCTGCGAGCGGGGGCTACTCTTCGTTGCGGTGCGTGGGCTTCTCATTGCGGTGGCTTCTCTTGTTGCGGAGCACGGGCTTTAGGCACGCGGGCTTCAGTAGCTGTGGCTTGTGGGCTCTAGAGCGCAGGCTCAGTAGCTGTGGCGCACGGGCTTAGCTGCTCCGCGGCATATGGGATCTTCCCGGACCAGGGCTCGAACTCGTGTCCCCTGCACTGGCAGGCAGATTCTTAACTACTGCACCACCAGGGAAGCCTGTTTTTAACTTTTTAGATGAAGTTTTATGTTTAAATCCTCCCGTCTGGCTTTTATTTGGGTGTAGGTTGTCGAGTTTGTTTATATAACATTTTCCCCAAATGTACAGAGGTACTAGCATTTTTTGACTAATTCATTCTTTTCTCTCAGATTTTAAATGCCACTTTCATGAGACACAATACAAAACACACATACACAGCAGCACCTGTGTCTCTAGACTCTTCCTTTTGCCCCGCTGAGCCGTCCGCTTCCACGCTAGCAAGACACTGTTACTGTAGCGTTACACTATGTGTCGGTACCTACCGGAAAAATCCCTCCCTCCATGGACCCGCTTCCTATTGTTGCTATCAAAAATCACCACCTACTTAGAAACTTAAATAAAACCAACGTATCTTACGGTTTTGAGGTCAGAAGCTCAAAGCAGGTGTCACTGGAGTCGGCAAGGTACCGAGCAGGGCTGTGTCCTCCTGGGGCTCCGGGGGACAGTCCGCGCCCGCGTCCCTTCCAGGCTCTGGAGCCTGCCTTCCCTCGCCGGCCCCCTTCCTCCGTCTAGGAAGCCAGCGAGGGCGAGCGAGCGAGCCCTGCCCCCAGCACGTCGCTCTCAGCTCCTTAACTGCCCCCTCCCACTTTTCAGGCCCCTCGTGACTACATTGGGCCCACCTGGAAAACCCGGCGTTCGCTCCGTAAGGTCATGCATTGGCAATCCTAAATCCACCTGTGCCCTAAATTCTCCTTTGCCAAGCAAATTAACGTATTCATGGGTTCCAGAAATTACAGGGATGTCTTCGGATGCCCGTCACTCCGACTGCCATGCTCGGTAGCCCTCCTCTTCAAAAATTTTTGAGTTGTTTCCCTACATGAATTTTACAATGCGTTTGTCAAGTTCCCTCTCCTTCGCACCTCCCCCTCTTCACAAAATAAACCTAGTTTTACTGAAAATGTACTAAAGACATAGTGTGAGGTTGAATATCATGCATCCTGACAATGAATGATAAAAACCAAGTTTACATTTATCATGCTAGAAAGGCAATTACTTTTCTGTAGAGAAAATGCAAAATGGTTTTCACAAAACAAAGGTATACTTTATCACTGATCTATGATAGTTACATAATAAAAGTTATTTTTCTGAATATTTTATTTTTGTGATGTCAGCTTGTAAAAATTTATATACTTAAAAATTATTTTTCTCATTCTAAGTAAATATCCATGTTCAAATCCAATTTTTTATTTGTAAACTTGTGTTCTTTTCCTTTAAGTGCTCTCTGCCGCACAGGCTGATTGGAAGCTCTGTGCTCCGCAGAACCTGTTTCCACTCCTCGTAGATGAAAGCAAACGCCACCCGGTTACTCAAGCCTGCAACTGGGGACGCGTTCTTCACCCTCCCTGCCCCTCCTTATCACCAAGGTCAAGACTCCCGTGGATCCCACCTTCTAGTTATCTCCTGCAAAAGTCATCTCTTATTTTTCTCCTTTATTTTTATTTGCCTCTGAAATAAATTAATCCCACTGCCCCACCCCAGCCCGCAAGGGTCATGACCTCAGGGCCCTTATCTGTTCTCTCTTTACCTGACACCCAGCATGAAGTGGGATATGGAGAACTGGATACATATTTGTTGAATCAATATTTCTTTGTAAAAGGTTGAAACAATACAGGAAGTCCAGCTGAACTTCATCTAATCTTACTTCCCCTCCCGAGAAGACCGCCGTCATCAGTTTTTAGACATTTGCATCTAGAAGTATAGTTTTATTTTTTACAGAAATGAGGTAATAGTGCATGTATCATCCAGCAACTTGCTGTTTTCACCTAACGTGCAGATCATTTGGGTACATTTAGGTACATGCGGGTCTACTTGGTCTTTTTCTAACTGCTGCATAACATTTCATGTGTCATCTTTGTGTATTCGTGTAACCACTCTGCTACTGACTGTTCATTTAAGTAGATTTCTTGATTCCGAAGTATCTGTCCATTTGATATGCCTGAGAAGATTCATGGAGTACAGACCACCTTGCATTTCACAACCGTCCTGCCCACTTGCTCCCCAGCCTCCAACCTTACCACACTGTTCTGCAGTGAGGTGGGAAAGGTGTAATAACTTTAGGACACCAGAGGATAATTCGCCAATTTCTTTTAATTAAGGTACCATTAAGACAAGCATTTCCAATCAAACTTTACCTTTATTTACAATAATTATCAGATTTTGTGATATACATTGATTAATTTGTATATTGCTAACGAGTCATAGCTCAATCCAGAAGAAATTTTAACTCTTAGGACCCTGATGACATAGTCTGATCAATAAAAGACTTGGAAGCATAAAATATATTCCATTAAGATAAAATTATGTGGCAGAAGTAGAATGAAAATGTTTTCAAGGAGACAAAGGATCAATGTAAAATTCTAATTGGTAAAAATCTTTTTTACATGGAGAATGTTGGTATTAAATCACTATGGTATTTATAACCCATGGGGTCCACTTAAAAGATTTCTGTAATTTTAACTATTTCTTAATTCTGTAATTAATTTTAAAATTTCACTTATAACTCATCAGAACTTATTTCTTTTGTAACTAATTAAACTTATGATAAAAATAATTTTAGCTATTAACTTACAAATGTGTGAGGGAAATACACAGCACACTTCTAGGGGGCATCCGAATAAAAAACAGAGAAGAGCGGCTCATTACCATGCTGCACACAGGTCTCTTCAGCCTTGAGAATCTGTGGGCTCTTAGCTTCAGTCCTTGAGACTCGCTGCTCTCACTTGGAAGGCTCGTTCACCTTCCTTCCCTTCTCTAGCTCTCATCTAACTCCACCCTCAAACTTCATCTCAAATCTCTCTCTACCTGAGAAGCCTTCTATGTGCCCCGACTAAATGAGATCTCGTTGGTATACGTCCCCAGTGTATCCTGAATATCCCCCTTTACGTAAAGCTCACCCCACACCTAAGTCCCTGCTAAATGCAATCAGTCTTTTCACTGTTATATCCCAGAGCCACTGTATGCAGGCTGGGTTAGACGCGCTCTTTACAAGGAACCGTTTCAGTAGAGTGGTGGAAAAGGAAGTCAGACTGCAAGGGGTTAAAAAATGTACACCGTAAGGAAGTAGAGGCAGAGGGTGCGTGCTGAGTACAGCTTGAGAGAGGGGAAGGCAGAAAGGAGGGTAAATCTGTGACCAGCAGGGAGAGAGGAGGCTGAAGAGCACGGGGGATAAGTGAGTGTGTCGGGCTGGGTTTGGATATAAACAGGGGACGAGAGAGGTTCACGTTCTCAGTGTCCCCATGTCAGAACCTGGCACAAAACTCTACAACCAGGTGACTAACAGTAATATGGGGGTAATTCACAGGAAGTAACATACTTACACATCACAACATTTACTGACTGCATGTGTACAGACTGTAACATTAACACTGAACCAGCGTTATCTCTTCATACATTTTCCTAATTGTAGGGATGTCTGGTCTCAGTTAGTTAAAGGAAGCGTGATTAGCATTGGTTGTGCACAGTAACCATACCCGACTTTTTCCCTCCGGAATGAGTCTAGCTCTCACAGGGCATTACTTTCCACAGAAAGAGGGGAAACCGCGTTGAAAATCTTTTGAGTGTTTAATGCTTCCTGGTGGCAATACACCTGTCCAAATAATTGTTCCTTGAGCAATCTCTATTCACCTGGACTTGTCCCTCAAGGTCACCATTTACCAATCACGTTACATGATGTCAATCATGTAGAGACAGTCAAATCAAGCAGCCACCGTCCTGGCCCTGATTAGAATTTTCCGCTAAAATGTCTTCCTGCATAAAGCTACGCACAGGCTTGCATTCAGGCAAAAAAAAAAAATTTTTTTTTCCCACTTAAATCATTCGGCATTCTTCTGAAGTGCAAATATCCCTGGAAAGGATTACACAGTAAACCACACTCACTGTAGCCAAAGGGCAGTAGAAGGATTCAGAAGGCCTCAGAGTCTGTTTTGACATCAATAAAACGGCTGCCCTGATTTCCCAGATTTTTGTGAAGGTCACAGAAGTATGTTAGTACTTTATCCCACATGTGCACTCAAGTACCTTCAAGAACTACTCAAAAACTGAGGCTCATCATAAACTATCAGAAGTTAAAGCGCCAGGCCTGGGGAGGTGAAGCAAGAGTGAATTTGATATAAGTCCTGATAAAACAAACCAGTGTGTCAAGAACCTTGTAAACAGGCTGTCCAGCTGTGCGTAAACTTGTAGCGATGGGAAGGCAGGGGCCTGACTCAGAAACATGCAGGTGGGCGAGTGAAGGGCAGGAGAGGAGACCCTGTGCACCCGGCTGGGAGAAGAGGAGGAAGCCAGGAAGGCGGAGGGGGTGAGAGCCACCGTGGAGAGGAAGGTGAGCCTGGCCGGATAACCCAGGGCTGACGCCTTGACAGCGCTTATCGCACTGCTGTCACTGCGGGCCTTCCCACAGCAGGCCTGACCAGTCTCCGTTGCCAGCAGGAGTCCTCTTAGCCGCCCGAAGCCAAGGTCTGCAGCACCTGCGAGGTACCGCTGGTCACCGGTGCGCCCCTCGGAAAGGGACATCTCGGCTTGAGGGTCCATCCCGGGGTCCAGGGGCCCTCAGGTGTGCAAGCAGCAGGTGGGGCGTTCCCTCAAGTCAATCTGCGCCCAGAGCCGGACCAAGGGGCACAAGGCCGCCCGGGCCCCTCCTCGGCCGACACCCACCTTCAACCCGCTCCGCCCGGAAGTCGCCGCTTCCCTTTGGGGAGGGGCTGGGGGGGAGGGCAAGCTTTGGAGCATGCGCAGTAGCCAGAGCGGGCAGTCCACGCGTCCGGGCGGCAGTTGCGTGTCGACTGTCAGCACGACTCGACCAATCGGGAGACGAGTTCTTGCCGCTGAGCCCCGCCCGCGAAGGGGGACTATGGTAACGGGCGGCCAATCAGGAGTCGTGTTGTTGGCGCGGAGCCCCGCCCCCGGTAGGGGCATAGGGTGACGGGCGAGGGTCATGGGGTGTGAGTGATCCTGAGCTCTCGACCCCCCGAGGGCCGCGTCTTCCTCTTGCCCCGTGGCCTGGAGCAGCGCGCCGGGCCCCTCATTCGCCAGCCCGCCCACCGTCCAGCGGCGGCGCGGCCCATGCGGCTGGGGGCGGAGGCCGGATCCGGCGCGGGCTGGGCGTCTCAGGGGCGGCCGGCGGCCCGGCGAGGTGAGGGGGCGGCGGCGGCGGGGCCCGGCCCAGCCCGGTGATTGGCCGCCGACTGAGGGCCGCCGGGCGGCCGGCGGCGGCGGGGCGGGGAAGAGCCGGCGGAGCCTTCCTCGTGCGGAGCCGGGAAGATGCTGCTGTCCCTGGTGCTCCACATGTACTCGATGTGCTGCGTGCTGCCGGCCGCCGTGCTCCTGGGCACGGCTCCCACCTACGTGCTGGCCTGGGGGGCCTGGCGGCTGCTCTCCGCCTTCCTGCCCTCGCGCTTCTACCAGGCGGTGGACGACCGGCTCTACTGCATCTATCAGAGCATGGTGCTCTTCTTCTTCGAGAACTGCACCGGCGTGCAGGTGAGGCCCCGCCCGCCGCACCTGCAGCCCCTCCCTGCGTCTGGGGCCCTGGGGGGTCGCAGGCGCATCCCCCAGCTGCCACCCACCCAGCGTCCGTCCAGCTAGTGTAGGCTCGCCCCGCCGTGGCGGGCAGATCCGGCCCCGGGAACACGTGCCATTACGCCGTCCTCCCACCGTGGGGGCAGTTTCACGTTCTCGCTTAGGGTTTGGCCAGGTGCTTCCTTGCGGGTACTCCAGGATTACTAGGTAGCTGCGGTAACGCTGCTCTGCGGCCCCAAGCAGGATCCACCGCCCGTCCTCCCCCTCTCTTGCAACTGCCTGTCTTGCTGGGAGAAGTAGGTGCAGATGAACGTTTAAATAGGGCAAGCAGTTGACAGCTTCTGGCGTTTGGTCTAAGAAGATGGTAATGGTTGAACTCAACAGTGCGCTTTTAAAAATCGGACACCTTTTCTTGAAACAGATTGGTGTCACTGTTTGGGCGAGAAGTACAACTTTGTTTTGCATTCTTCCGCAGTACAAGTGAAAGCTGGGCAAGGAAATTAATCCATTTGTTACTGTAGAAGCCTTACCGGAGATAAAATTCTTGCCAACTTTGACTAGGCTTACATGTGTGGCTAATCTTTTGTTTGCTTACTTTCTGTTATTTTTTCTCTGTAGAGATTGGATTTGTAGATTAAATTTGTAAAACAAACAAAAGTAGAAGGCCCTTTTAACTCCATTTAATTATTTGAAGTCTCTTACACAGGAATAACAGTTGTGTTTTCCTTCTGTTCCCCAATTTGAAAAAAAAAAAGAGAGCTTAATTCTTGGTTTTCCTTATATTCAGTTAGTCCTCTTCTTTTCTTTTCTTGGTGGGGATGGGTTGGAGTGAATGGGGTGGCATTATTTTGTCTTTTTGTCTTTCTTTTTTCCCCCTAGAGCAGCTGCTTTCAGCCTTTTGTCCACCAGCTACCATTTTGAATTTATAGTTGCATTGCTGTTGATTCCTGATGACTCTATGCGTTTGCCCCAGTTGGAGGTTTGGGGGAAGGGAACTAGAAGCCAGGGACTGTGTTTAAATCAGTATCTATAAGTGTTTCCTAGGAAAGAAAGAAAGATCGCTTTTCCAGATACTGGTTTCCTGATAATTGACTTTTTCAATGGGCCACATTTAAAATTTTCACTAATTCAGACCAGTCATTTCCCCACTCTGTTCTTACCTCACCACGTTTGTCTAAATGTATGGTTTTATCATGATAAGTATTCAATTTCACATCATATGACAACTGGCCTGGGCTAGGATACAGGATCAGAATATACGACAGTCATTTACCTCTTAGAAAAGTAATTCTACCTATGGCGGGTTTTAAAATTTTCGTTAAAAGCATATAATATGTCCCATGCAATGTAACATATACCATTGAAGTAATTTGTGTTTAGCGAGTTTCTTATTTTAAAAAAATGACTGTAAAATTTCACAGTATTTCTCAAATTGTATATCTTACCTTATATTTGTTCCGTATAGACCTCCAATTTATTGTTTGAGTTCTCAGCACATGGTTTTTAAAAAGTTTAATCTGATGATGATCAACCTGCGTGAAATAAAATTTTGAATTATAATTGAGGGCCATCAGACATCCTTTTATAAATACATGAAGAACCAGTATTCAGTTATAATCTTCTAAATGTCAGAATTCATTTTTCTTTATTAAAAAAATTTTTTTTGTTGCTCTTTCCCCTCCTTCTACTGGAATACACCAAAAACTGATCATTGATATTTGCAGGCCAAAATATCTAGTGATATTTATTTCTAGGCATATGCAACATGCCTCGTCATTAACACCCTCTAAATATTTTAGTCACCATTTTCTTCCTGCTGAAATCAGTACTTTAAAATATATTTTACACTAATGGCTCTGTCTGCTAATCCCCACTTCCCCAAATGCTAACATGATACATTATAACAATCAAAAGTAAAATTTGATATAAAATAAATTTAGTTTTTCAGCTGACCTGCTTCAAGTATAAATTAGTTCAAATAACACTGGAAGAAAAACATAGAATTTAAGTCTAAGATTTTAACGTTTTATATATATAATGTGTTCAGTTAGAATACCCTTAACTTCTCTAATAATTTATACATTTACTTGAAAGATTGTTTCAGTTTCCTCAGAAACCCTCAAGGCCTTCATGTCTAGAGGCCATTTATAACTAGTTCTTTCTTTTGGTAGCACTGTGTCCTCAAAAATAGTCCTAAACTCTTAATGAATTAAATTTGTATTTTGTATCTTGTTGAAAAAGCAGCTAAACTGTTGTATTTGAATGAAACATGTTTATTTAGAATCAGAGAAGGGACCTCACAAGTCCAACACCTTTTTTTTTCAAGTCTGGATTCTTTCTGCATTTCTGCTAAAATGTTGCCCAGATTCTTCTCAAATATCAGTAGTTCTAGATAGAATATAAATTGTTGCTTGTGTCCTTAATTTTTTTTTCTCTGTTTATTTATCATTCATGTTAAGACCTTTAAAGACCTTCCTACAGTTTAACTGGGAGTAACAGAGCCAGGGAGATCTGGATGTGCTTCTGGGTTTGCTTAAGTAGAATGACACAAACCTTTAAGAGGAAATTAAACATTTCTCAATCAAATGTGATTCTAGTCTAACACAATTTAAGTCTGGCCAGGGAATAGACTTATAAGAAACTCTTAGAGAAATGTAATTAGAACCTTGTTTCTATACTTTCTATAAATATAAATCCTGGACTGCGCAAGACAGTTATTTTAGTTTGCATTTGTGCAAGATTTTTTAAAATACCTTATTTTTCTGTTATGAGTCACAGGTACAATAAAATATTCAAACACTGCAAAAATATATTGAGAAAGTTAAAGTTCCCCTTACCTACACACACCTTTCCTAGGCCTGCAACAGTTTGGTGTGTAACTTTGGATTTCTGCCAAGGGCTTTTATATAAATGTATGAATTGTGGGAAGACTCCTTCTCCATTAAATTAACTTCTTGGATGGGTTTTATAGTAACACCAAATATACCATAACCTATGGGGACACCTCTGTGCCATTGTTATAGAAAGCAAAAGAAAATATGACTCTCTATACACAATTTACTTTCCCTCTTTCGTAAATTTGTCTAATTTTGTAGAACTGAATACACTGAGAGTGGGCTCTTCTTAAATGGAATTATAAGTTAATTTTTCCTTTGATATTTTCTCATTATGGTTTTTTTATTATGGTTTTTTAAACAGAGGTTAATATTAGTAGTTAGACGATCCAAAACTAAGTAGTAATGTCTCAGAACCCGCTCTTTATTCATTCATCTGATATTGGAGTGTGCCCTGAATTCCAGGTCCTGTGCTGGACTATATGGGATGGAATGAAGAAAAACATAGACAGGGTCCCTGCCCTCATGGAACTCACATTCTAGTGGGACACGAAATATAAGAAGAAAGTTAAAATGCACTGTATTCTGTGACTTTGTTAACCTAGTGGGTAGAGGTTGGGGGTTTGGGGAAATGTCCCTGAGCAAGTAACATATGCATTGAGCTCTGAAAAGGGCCAGTTTGGGAAGTATTGTAGTAATCTAGGTGAGAGATTATGGTCAGAGTCGTGGAAAGAGTGGGCATGGAGAGAATGGAAAAAATCCCAGAAGTATTTTAAGGTAGCTGATGGGGCTTTGTAATTGGATACGGAGTGGAAAGGAGAGGATTGTGTTAGCAACACACCTAGCATTTAGTGAGCACTGACTGTGTGCCAGGTACTGTTGTCTTATGTGAGTCATCTCATCCTTACCAGATAGGTGCTATTTTTCCCATTTTACAGATTAGACAACTAAGGCACCCGGACTTGTAATGGTCAAGCCAGGATTTAGTCCAAGGCAGTCTAGCTTCAGGGTCCATTTTCCAAAGATGCTTTGCTAGGTGGTGTGGTTATATTTGTTGAGAGAACAGCCCCACTCTCAAGGTGTGCCTTCTAGGAGTGCCTTCTACTGTAACTGGCAAACAGTTACAGTAGAGGATAATACTGAAAGTAGAGTTTTTGTGTTTATTAGCTTTGTGCTGCAAAGGGAATGTGACTCTGCTGGGTTATTCAAGAAGCCATATCAATTGTTATGAACCTCTGTGAGTTTTTACTTCAAGCAGGAGTAGCATGGTGTGTTAAGGGAAAAGAGGTTCTCAACTGATAACTGAATGAAGATGAATACTCCTAAGCATGGCATTCAAGGCTGTCTGAATTCTTCCCTGGCCAGCTTTCCCATTCACTGATTTCACTGTAGCCCAACTACTGCTTCCTCACCAGTCCCTCCCCTAAATTACCAGTGCATTCTCAAGAATGTGCTTTTGGACTCCTCTGTACACTTCCTTCCAACTCGGGCAGCTTTTCCTCATCTGTCATGATCTCACCCCATCTCCATGTCAGGATCACTTATATGTCATATTAACATAGCATTAGCTTATTTTAATATATATGTTATCCCCTTTACAAGATTGTAGCCCCACGGAGGTGGCAATAAAGTGGAGAGTGACTTGCCTTGATTGTTCCCTTTTAACAAAAGGGCAGAGCACTCTGCAGGGGAACAGTGGTCTGTGTTTCTGTGGAAATGTGGATGAGAATCTCACTTTTAAGGCATGGGGGCTCTTGAATGGCCCTCTAGTTGACAAGTTTTGATCTAACAGGGTCAACAGGTGGACTGAGTCAATTTGCTTTCTTTACTTAATAGATGGGGGGAGAAAACATGCACTCCACCCACAGAAGTAAGACTGAGAATAAGGTCAGAGAGCTTATAAAAGAGGGGATTCTGGAACAGCTAGCAATGCAAAGAAGGCTTTGTTTACTTGTCAGTAAAAACCTGTACTTTTTGCAAGTTTTAAAGGTAAGCAATTCTGTAAGCTTTGTTTCCTCTGCTTCTTTGCATGGTCTAGCAGTGAAAACCCCAAATAAGCAGTGTTGCATGGGGATTTAGAGGGCTGTATGTGTGTGTAAGTGTAACTGATAGTTGGAGGCAGAAAGAAATGAGGCGGGTGGTACCTGGAAAGGGGAGTTATGTTAAGTGCTAACCACATGTGAGGCACTAGCATTTCCATTGATAAATTAGTCTCTACGCTCAGCGCACAGTTTAGCAGTTAGAAAGAGGTCAGTTTTTAAAAATATATTTATTTATTTATTTATTTGGTTGTGCCAGGTCTTAGTTGCGGCTCGTGGGCTCCTTTAGTTGTGGCTCGCGGGCTCCTTAGTTGCGGCACATGGGCTCCTTAGTTGCGGCATGCATGTGAGATCTAGTTCCCTAGCCAGGGATCGAACCCGGGCCCCCTGCATTGGGAGCGCTGAGTCTTAACCATTGCACCACCAGGGAAGTGCCCTTTTTTTTTTTAACTGAAGGTATAATGAGATGTTACGAAATGACAAAATGAGCAAAGAGCTGAGGAAATACAGGAGTACTACAACTGAATGCAAGTGGTTGCTTAACTGAGGGAGGTGTGTGAATATAAGGAAATGATTCTTCCACGTTAGATGCGATGCACTGAATGCCAGCTCTTCGTGTGCTTACGTGTTGCTTTGCTCTCATTCTTAATTTGTATTTTTCTGTAGGAAAGTATTTTATGTCAGTTTTTCTCGAGTTTCTTATCTCCTTGTGGTTAACGTTCAAAGTGAAAGAATTGCATAAGCTTCTAATTTATGGGAAGCCTCATTTGACATTTTTTATTTGGAATTTTTGCAGGTAATAATTTTGTTGTAGTCAAAAGATTTTTGGTTCTGGGGTGAGAAACCTGGGTGTAATTCCTAGTTCTTTGCTATTCTCTGTCAGCTTGAATAAATCAACTTTTCAACTCAGCATTCTCATTCTTAAATGGAATACTTATTGTCATGTTATTTTGTGAAGACTAAATGAGATAATATGTGAAACTGCTGAGCTCAGTGACATCATAGATGCTCAGGAAAAACACGCCCTGTAAATGAGGACAATACAGAGAGACAGATATGACGAATGTATAAAAGGAAGTTTGTGATTTGTATGGTTCCATTTAAATGTTGCATAATAATTATTTTTGTGTACTGATTATTAGACAAATGACTATGTTTATATTTTAACATTGTTTCGGAGGGGTGTCATACTTTTCCTATTCAGGGAAAGGTTTCAAATTGGGCAGAAAAAGACCATAGTTTTGTGTGTATTACAGTAGAAGTCTTGTACTTGATCTTGAAATGATGTATTTCATTGGCACAGAAATACATTTAAAAATCATTTCAAATAATTATAAACGTCATAGAGTGTAAATTATATCTGCAAACTTATTTATGCTGCATTTCTTTATGGCTGCATTTGTATGTAATCAGAGACCTTTTTTTAAGGAAGAGAAATTATATAGATGTTTCTCCTATCCATTCATCATTTAACACGATTTTGAGTAAACAATCTGACTTTGTTGGATAATAATAAGAGCAACAGCTAACATTTTGGGGGACAGTTCCTATGATCCAGGAGTTGTGGCAGGTAGCTTACATGGTCTTGTTTACCTCACCACACCTGTGGTGAGTAGTTACCATTATTACATTCACTCTACAGGTAAGGAAAAATAGGCATGGGGAGGTTAGGGACTTCTGCTGCAGTTCACGTAGTTGGTGAGGGGATGGGCTAGTGCTCAGGTCCGAGGCTCAGTTTAAACCCAGGGTTTCTGCCCGGGCCCTTAGTGACTGGTGTGCTGTGCATAGAGGAGATAGAGCTGTCTGTAGCTGGGCCCGCAGATCAAACTGACAAGGCCAGATCCGCAGGAGAAGAGGCACACAGATTTAACGGGCGTTGATACTTTACATGTAGTTTAATATTTTACACGCTAGGGTTTTTACTGGCCCCTCTCAGAAAAGAAGGGGAAACTAAAAGAGGCGGTTAGAGTCAGCGCAAGGCAGTAACCTGTGGAGGCACAGCTAGGTGCAGGAAAGGTGGGTTTGGGCTCCTAGGGCTGGTACATTGTGGGAAGGTCCCTAGGAAATGTATGGTAGATAAGGACTGTTAAGTAAAGCTTGCTGACTCATCTCCGTGCTGTCTCTGATCTTCCAGGTCCTCTAGGAAGGAAAAGCTTTACGAGTGTTTTTGATGTCACTGTTACAAAGTGAAGTTTAGGCCTCCTTTAGGCGGAAAAGGGGAGGGCAGAGAGCTGTGTGTGCTCTTCTCAGTTGCCCTCAGCTCAAAATAATCCTCATGTCAAAGTGGCATGTTTTGGGGCGGCGTGTTCTGATCCCCTTCTACAGCATCATCTGTATCTAAGGACAGTGAAAGAAGTTTTTTTTAAAAAAATTTCAATGTGCATGTGGAAAGGAAACGAATATTATTGAGGTAAATAATATCTCAATTTTTTTTTCTTTTTTTGAAGAGGAAGAGTGCTGTGCCTTATGTGCCCAAGGCGGTGTTGCTTAGATAGTCCACCGCGTTAGACACGTGGTTACTGCAGAGTCCATTTTACCACCTCTTCAGGATACAAAAGAGGGAGCTTATCAGATCATGGGAGCAAATTAAAAACAAGGTGAAGAGGCGAGCCCCATGAGAGGAGAGTGTCTACATTTAAATCCAAGTCTTCTGAAAGGCGCTTTGTCCAAGATAGACAAGCTTGTTTGACTAAAGCAGCATTGTAACTAGTGTGTCAGTCGCAATGAAGATAATCATTCAAAGAGCATTTTTACTGAATTAATAAAATGAAGAGAGAACATTGTTATTTTCCTCTAGAGGGACTTTACATGAGTGTTTTAAAAATGGAGGACCCCCAACTTGAACAATTATGATGACTTAAAATTACTTAGAGAATGAGGAAGAACCAAAAAGCCGTGTTTTTCACATGGCTTGTTCGAAGGAACAAATTACCTGCCAGAAAGTGATTGTAATTTGAAATACATGTACTAGAAGATTCACAGAATGGTGCCTTTAAAACGTCACTGGTGCATTTAAAGTATTTGTTTATTCCCCGCCTCTTTACTGTTGAAAATGAGGTTTAGCTTATCCACTTGTGAAAAATAAACGTGCAGCTTCTTGATTCAGTGAACATGTGTTGAAAAGCATTTGAGTGCTGGGCTCTGGGTCGAACAAGGATGCAGTCCTTGCCCCTGAGGAGGCTGTGGGCCTTGAGGGGGATGTGATGTGAGTTGGAAATAAGGATGCACAGCGTGACTGGGTTCGTTGTAATGCAAAAGGGGGAGAGATTAATTCTGAGGTCTGGGTTAGAAGGCAGGGGGGCTTCGTGAGGAGGTAAACAAGCGGAAAAGCTGATCTAAGATGACTACAATGAGAGAGCGCAGGGGGCTTTTAGGTAATCAGAGAGTCGTTTAAGAATTTATTTGTAGGGGCATTTTGTAAGTTATTATTAAATTTTAAATTCAGAAAACACTACAGTTATCTTATTAATTATATACTTGTTAGTAAGATAGTAGTAACTGTCTTATTAAGTATTTTGAGAATCTGTACTCTTAAATGAAAACTTTTACTTGCCCTCCATGTTAGTAAATTTAAAAGCAAATAACCTTTTCACTTCAATGAACAGAAGAAGTTTGATAATTTTAAGTTGGAGTGAAATGCTTTTTCATTGAAGCCTCGGAAATAAATTAAGTGAAGGGCCTTAAAAACTGCATATATGTGGTACATAAACATTGTAACCATGCATTCCTTTCTTTGGATAATCAACATTTATTTGAAGTACTTAATAATTTGCGTCTATTGCAATAAGATTTGCAGTTCATCATTTCATTTACTTTGCTTTTAGAGCTTGTAAATTTTTAAATATGAAGGGTTATTCTTTGTAACTTTTTATTTCTGTTGAATTCCAAACAAGTGATAATGACAAATAAAAAAGAAACAAGAGGCAATCAATCCAAATATCTACTTTGAGATCCTAAATTATGTTATGTCAGAGGCTTACCATCTTCTTTTGCATCTTAATTGGAAATAGCTTTTATTTCAGTGAGATGCATACTGAAAAATAAACTTTAGTAAGTATGAACTATGTATTTATTATTTTCCCTTCAATGGCTAGGAATTAAGATTTTGTTCCTTTCACATTTCGCCCATCTGTTTTGCCCACCAGAATTCATTACTTATCTTACTTTCTCTAGATAACCACTGAAGATCTATTTTTAAACACTGGGCATGTTTAACTTTGTTACTGAGATAAGCTAAATATAGAAAATGTCGATTGTTTGGAAGCCATTTAGGGATGGGGCAAATTAGTGAGTTTTACAGGGATTGCAGAGATGGCTTTCCTGCAAAGCTTTTCAGTTCATGTTTGTGTCTGTAAACAAAGTGGAAAACGGTGGCATTTTAAGGCCAGCTTGGTATATAGTATATGGACTAAGCCCAAGTAGTGGAGGTGTGGCATCTTAAACTGGTGGTGCCCATTAACTGATCATGGGTCACTGAACAAGGCAACTTGGGGGTTCTGTGCCTCAGCCTGCTAAAGCGTGAAATCAGAGAGCTGGACCAGATAGCGGCCAGACGTTGTTCTGGTGGCAATGCATGTACTGATTATATTCACTGTTGGGAATTGTTTGTCATGACATTAGATGACTGTGCTTATTTTTGTGGTTTCCTTTTCACCCTCAACATGCTTGTTTTATTTTAAAGTGGGATATATTGGGTTTTATAGGAGATAAAGTTTGCAGTGCTATGTTTTCTGTATGATTGACACTGTAAATCTTGTGAGACATGCCCATTATTTAAATTTTTTAAAAAATAGATCTTTATTGGAGTATAATTGCTGTGTTGGTTTCTGTTGCACAACAAAGCGAATCAGCCATATGCACACACATGTCCCCATATCCCCTCCCTCTTGAGCCTCCCTCCCATTCTCCGTTTCCCACCCGCATAGGTCATCACAAAGCACCGAGCTGATCTCCCTGAGCTATACTGCTGCTTCCCACCAGCCAACTATTTTACATTCGGTAGTGTATATGTGTCCATGCTACTCTCGCTTCTCCCCAGCTTCGCCCTCCCTCCCCGTGTCCTCAAGTCCATTCTCTATGTCTACCTCTTTATTCCTGTCTTACCCCTAGGTTCTTCATGACATTTTTTTTTCTTACATTCCATATATATATGTTAGCATAGGGTATTTGTTTTCTCTTTCTGACTTACTTCACTCTGTATGACAGACTCCGGGTCCATCCACCTCACTACAAATAACTCAATTTCGTTTCTTTTTATGGCTGAGTAATATTCCATTGTATATATGTGCCACATCTTCTTTATCCATTCATCTGTCAATGGACACTTAGGTTGGTTCCATGTCCGGGCTATTGTAAATAGAGCTGCAGTGAACATTGTGGTACATGACTCTTTTTGAATTATGGTTTTCCCAGGGTGTATGCCCAGTAGTGGGATTGCTGGGTCATATGGTAGTTCTACTTTTAGTTTTTTAAGGAACCTCCATACTGTTCTCCATAGTGGCTGTATCAGTTTACATTCCCACCAACAGTGCAAGAGGGTTCCCTTTTCACCACACCCTTTCCGTCATTTATTGTTTCTAGATTTTTTGACAATGGCCATTCTGACTGATGTGAGGTGATACCTCATTGTAGTCTTGACTTGCATTTCTCTAATAATTAGTGATGTTGATCTTCCGCCCATTTTTTAACTGGATTGTTTGTTTTTTTGATATTGAGCTCCATGAGCTGTTTGTATATTTTGGAGATTAATCCTTTGTTGTTTCATTTGCAAATGTTTTCTCCCATTCTGAAGGTTGTCTTTTTGTCTTGTTTATGGTTTCCTTTGCTGTACAAGAGCTTTTAAGTTTAATTAAGTCCCATTTGTTTATTTTTGTTTTTATTTCCTACTCTAGGAGGTGGGTCAAAGAAGATCTTGCTGTGGTTTATGTCAGAGTGTTTTCCTCTAAAAGTTTTATAGTGTCTGGTCTTACATTTAAGTCTTTAATCCATTTGGAGTTTACGTTTGTGTATGGTGTTAGGTAGTGTTCTAATTTCATTCTTTGACATGTAGCTGTCCAGTTTTCCCAGAACCACTTATTGAAGAGGCTGTCTTTTCTCCACTGTATGTTCTTGCCTCCTTTGTCGTAAATTAGGTGCCCATATGTGCGTGGGTTTATCTCTGGCCATTCTATCCTGTACCACTGATCTGTATTTCTGTTTTTGTGCTAGTACTGTACTGTCTTGATTGCTGTAGCTTTCTGATATAGTTTGAAGTTGGGGAACCTGATTCCTCTAGCTCCCTTTTTCTTTCTCAAAATTGCTTTGGCTATTCGGGGTCTTTTGTGTTTCCATACGAATTGTTAAATTTTTTGTTCTAATTCTGTGAAGAATGCCATTGATAGTTTGATGGGGATTGCATTGAACCTGTATATTGCTTTGGTTAGTATAGTCATTTTCACGATATTGATTCTTCCAATCCAAGAGCATGATAAATTTTTCCATCTTTTCCATGTTTATGTCATCTTTGATTTCTTTCATCAGTGTTTTATAGTTTTCTGAGTACAAGTCTTTCGCCTCCTTAGGCAGGTTTATTCCTAGGTATTTTATTCTTTTTGTTGCAGTGGTAAATGGGAGTGTTTCCTTAATTTCTCCTTCTGATTTTTCGTTGTTGGTGTATAGGAATGCTAGAGATTTCTGTGCATTAATTTCGTATCCTGCAGCCTTACCAAATTCATTGATTAGTTCTAGTAGTTTTCTGGTGGTATCTTTAGGATTCTCTATGTATAGTATCATGTCATAGGCAAACAGTACAGTTTTACTTCTTCTTTTCCAATTTGTATTCCTTTTATTTCTTTTTCTTCTCTGATTGCTGTGGCTAGGACTTCCAAAACTATGTTGAATAAGAGTGGTGAGAGTGGACATCCTTGTCTTGTTCCTGATCTTAGTGGAAATGCTTTCAGTTTTTCACCATTGAGTATGATGCTTCCTGTGGGTTTGTCATATATGGCCTTTATTATGTTGAGGTAGGTTCCCTCTATGCCCATTTTCTGGAGAGTTTGTTTCATAAATGGGTGTTGAATTTTGTCAGAAGTTTTTTCTGCATCTATTGAGATGATCATATGGTTTTTATTCCTTGATTTGTTAATATGGTGTATCACATTGATTGATTTGCATATATTGAAGAATCCTTGCATCCCTGGGATAAATCCCACTTGATCATGGTGTATGATCCTTACAGTGTGCTGTTGGATTCTGTTTGCTAGTATTTTGTTCAGGATTTTTGCATCTATGTTCATCAGTGATATTGGTCTATAATTTTCTTTTTTTGTGATATCTTTTTCTGGTTTTGGTAGCAGGGTGATGGTGGCTTCGTAGAATGAATTTGGGAGTGTTTCTCCCTTTGCTATTTTTTGGGAGAGTTTGAGAAGGATAGGTGTTAGCTCTTCTCTAAGTGTTTGATAGAATTCACCTGTGAAGCCATCTGGTCCTGGACTTCTGTTTGTTGGAAGATTTTTAATTACGGTTTCATTACTTGTGATAGGTCTGTTTATATTTTCTAATTCTTCCTGGTTCAGTCTTGGAAAGTTGTGCCTTTCCAAGAATTTGTGCATTTCTTCATGGTTGTCCATTTTATTGGTATATAGTTGTTTGTAGCAGTCTCGTATAATCCTTTGTATTTCTGCAGTGTCAAGTGTGATTTCTCCGTTTTCATTTCTAATTTGATTGATTTGCGTCGTCTCCCTTTTTTCTTGATGAGTCTGGCTTTATCTTCTCAAATAACCAGCTTTTATTGATCTTTGCTATTGTTTTCTTCATTTCTATTTCATTTATTGCTGCTCTGATCTTTATGATTTCTTTCCTTCTATTGACTTTGGGTTTTCTTTGTTCTTCTTTTTCTAGTTGTTTTAAATGTAGGGTTAGATTGTTTCTTTGAGACTTTTCTTGTTTCTTGAGGTGAGATTGTATTGCTATAAACTTCCCTCTTAGAACTGCTTTTGCTGTGTCCCATCAGTTTTGGGTTGTCGTGGTTTCGTTGTCATTTGTTTCTATGTATTTTTTAATTTCTTCTTTGATTTCTTCAGTGATCTCTTGGTTATTTAGTAGTGCACTGTTTAGCCTCCATGTATTTGTGGTTTTTTACAGTTTTTTTTCCTGTAAACTGATTTCCAGTCTCATAGCATTGTGGTCAGAAAAGATGCTTGATATGATTTCAATTTTCTTAAATTTTCTAAGGCTTGATTTATGACCCAGGATGTGATCTATCCTGGAGAATGTTCCATGTGCACTTGAGAAGAAAGTGTATTCTGCCACTTTTGGGTGGAATGTTCTATAAATATCAATTAGATCTATCTGGTCTATTGTGTCATTTAAAGCTTGTGTTTCTTTATTTATTTTCTGTTTGGATGATCTGTCCGTTGGTGTAAGTGGGGTGTTAAAGTCCCCTACTATTATTGTGTTACTGTCGATTTCTTCTTTCATGGTTGTTAGCATTCGCCTTATGTATTGAGGTGCTCCTATGTTGGGTGCATAAACATTTATAATTGTTATATCTTCTTCTTGGGTTGATCCTTTGATCATTATATAGTGTCCCTCCTTACCTCTTGTAACAGTCTTTATTATAAAGTCTGTTTTATCTGATATGACTATTGCTACTCCAGCTTTCTTTTGATTTCCATTTGCATGGAATATCTTTTTCCATCCCCTCACTTTCAGTCTGTATGTGTCCCTAGGTCTGAAGTGGGTCTCTTGTACACAGCATATAGATGGGTCTTGTTTTTGTAACCATTCAGCCAGTCTGTGTCTTTTGGTTGGGGCATTTAGTCCATTTACATTCAAGGTTATTATCGATATGTGTGTTCCTATTACCATTTTCTTAGTTGTTTTGGGTTTGTTTTTGTAGGTCTTTTTCTTCTCTTGTGTTTCCCGGCTTAGAGAAGTTTCTTTAGCATTTCTTGTAAAGCTGGTTTGGTGGTGCTGAATTCTCTTAGTTTTTGCTTGTCTGAAAAGCTTTTGACTCCTGCATCGAATATGAATGAGATCCTTGCTGGGTAGAGTAATCTTGGTTGTAGGTTTTTCTCTTTCATCACCTTAAGTGTATCCTGCCACTCCCTTCTGGCCTGCAGAGTTTTCACTGAAAAATCAGCTGATAACCTTATGGGGATTCCTTTGTATGGTATTTTTTGTCTTTCCCTTGCTGCTTTTAATATTTTTTCTTGGAATTTAATTTTTGTTATTTTGATTAATATGTGTCTTGGTGTGTTTTTCCTAGGGTTTATCCTGTATGGGACTCTCTGTGCTTCCTGGCCTTGGGTGACTATTTCCTTTCCCACGTTAGGGACGTTTTCAACTATAGTGTCTTCAAATATTTTCTCAGATCGTTTCTTTTTCTATTCTTCTTCTGGGACCCCTATAATTCAAATGTTGGCACATTTAGTGTTGTCCCATGGGTCTCTGAGACTGTCCTCAATTCTTTTCATTCTTTTTTCTTTATTCTGCTCCTCGGCAGTTATTTCCACCATTCTGTCTTCCAGCTCGCTTATTTGTCTTCTGTTTCAGTTATTCTGTTATTGATTCTTTCTAGTGTATTTTTCATTTCAGTTATTGTGTTCTTCATATCTGTTTTTTTGTTCTTTAGTTCTTCTAGATCTTTGTTAAACATTTCTTATATTTTCTCAATCCATGCCTCCATTCTGTTTCAGAGATTCTGGATCATCTTTACTATCATTACTCTGAATTCTTTTTCATGTAGATTGCCTATTTCCTCTTCATTTATTTGGTCTTGTAGGTTTTTACCCTGCTCCTTCATCTGTGACATATTTTTTTTTGCCATCTCTCTCTTTTTTTTTTTTTAATGAGTGGGGCTGTGTTTCTGTCTTACTGGTTGTTTGGCCTGAGGTTTCCTACACTGGGGTTTGTAGACTGTTGGGTAGGGCTGGGTCTTGGTGCTGAGATGAGGACCTCCATGAGACCTTACTCTGATGAATATTCCCTGGCGTCTGAGGTTCTCTGTTAGTCCAGTGGTTCAGACTCGGAGCTCCCACTGCAGGAGCTCTGGTCCGACAAGGGACTCGTGAACCAAGATCCCGCAAGGCATCTGAGGCAGCAAAAAAACCCAAAAAACAAAAAAAACAATAAAAAAATAGCAAAGTAAAAAGTAAAATTAGACTAGGAAACTAACAGGTATGTTAGGAAGAATATAAAAATAAAAATATAGCTGAATCAACAACCGGAAGGTACATTAGTACCACAATAGTAAAAAAGAGGAGGAGGGAAAAGAAAAAAAGGGAGCGGGGGGAGGCCTTGGCTGTGGAGGGCAGGGCCTAAGCAGGGGCAAGCTTTGGGTGGTGGGCGGGGTCAATGCGCAGGACCCACAGGGCTGGAAAAGGCCCCTGTGGGCTGTGGGCAGTGGGGCTTAAGCTCAAGGAACAAAGGGGCCCAGGCGTGCCCCCCATCCCTGGTCTCAGAGGGCAGGGGACCTCACCTGGGAGCCCAGCAGGCTTCCTGGGCTCCAGTGGGCGGGGCAAACACCCTCCTCTCCTCTCCTGCTCCTGCGGTCTGGGAGGGCCCCTTCCACCTGCCTCTCCTGATCTGCCCGGCCTCCATCCTATGCCCCCAAGGACCTACGCAGCCCGGAGGGGGCTTTGGAGGACAGGGGATCGGCCTGGGAGCTCACCCATTGTTTAAATTTTTAGTTTAGTTTTCAAAAATATAAAATTATACATATTTAAGGTGTTCAATGTGATGTTTTGATATACGTATGCATTATGAAATGATTACCACAATGAAACTAAAAAAAATGCCTTTTAATAGCTTGTATGCCATTTACCTTAAAAGGCTGTAGTCTCTAAATGAAGCTCAGAGCAAGAAAAGGGAAGGAGAGTCTCCTAGTGGTTCAAGTTCTGTCTTCAGCCTGGGGGCAGGCAGGTCTCCAAAGAGTGGTATTCGGATTGAATCCGTTAAACCACAGCCTTCCATTGTGAATGTCTCATCCACGGAAGTCAAGCCAGAAATACTCTGTCGTGTAGCTGCAGTACTTTAAACCCAGTGTGTGCCACCCAATGGTCTCAAAGCAATTCTGGCTCGTTGGTAGGAAGGGGCATTGCTCACACACCAGGACTCCACTTTTAACCCTGCGTGGATCAAGTGATTGACTTCGTCCTTTTGTTTTGGCACTGATAAGCTTTCTTAATGAAAAACTCTTGAGGAGAAATCTAAACTCATATTACCTGCATCGCACTGTATAGTTTTCTGGGGAAGATATAAGAAATCTCAGTCTGAGTCCCTGGTCTCCAGAACTTTGTCATCTAACTCCGTTTATCTACAGAGAGGTTGGCTTAATGTCTTTTTCTTTGTTCTGTTGTTAAGATATAAATGAGTAGTGGTGTGATCAAAAGATAATCTCTGTGGCTATCTAAAAAGATAGATCTGTAGCTAATTCATAATCTTGAATAACCTGTGATGACAAGATACAGAAACAAAAACGCCCTGAATAAAAAAATACCACTGTTAGGAGTCATTTCGTTTGAAGTCTTTAAAAATGTACTTCCAATTTCTTTAAATAATTTATTATGAAATATTTGAGACAGAGAGAACTACAGAAAGACTCATAAGGAGCACCTGTGTACCCACCACCCAGCTAAAGAAAGGAAGCACGACAGCTGGAGTTGCAGCCTGCTGTGTACACCCCGCCCTGTTGTGCAGCTTCCCCTTCCTAGAAGCCACTGATCCTGAACTCCCTGTGCTCTGTATAGAGATGTAAAGAGTCCCAATCGTGGGACCAAGTTTCCCCATTACTTACAGAATAAAGTTTTCATCTTTAGCTTGGTATTCAGAAGACTGTACGTTCTGGTTCAGATCTCCTCCGGTCCGCCTGCACCCCTCACCGTCTCTAGGTGCAGCCTGGGTGTGCCGGCACCCTGCCAGGTGCACCCTTACTGGCCTCAGATGCTGCTGCTTCCGTTCCTTTGTTACTCTCTTCATGAACATTCCTTCCTTCACCTTCTCTGCTGAAACCGCACCTAATGAATGCTACTACTGCCTGCAGTTGACAGTTCTTTAAAATAGACTGTATTTTCATAATATCTGCATTATGTCTCATCACAGTTATTGTATGCACGCCTGTCTCTTCCACTGCACTGTAGACTCTTTGAAGGACGCCGTACCTTATGAACAGTGTTTCAGATGTTGTGAGCAGTCAGTAAAAACTCAGGAGGATACTGATCATTGCTTTACTTTATGACCATTAACCTGCCCTGCGCTCAACTGCTTTATGGACATGCGCTGTTTATGGTCCCTGAGACTCCTAAGAGAAGTCTAATAGTTGTTAATCATGGGTGGGACTATTCATGACATCGCGTATTTGTCAATTTTTTGACATTGTCATATTTTGTATGTTACAGTAGTACATGTTTTAAAATATCAAAGTAATGTCTCTCTTTATTTTATCTTTTAGATATTGCTGTATGGAGATTTGCCAAAAAACAAAGAAAATATAATATATTTGGCAAATCATCAAAGCACAGGTTTGTATTTCATTTGCGTGAAACAGGTTTCTCTACGCACAGTAGGAAAGTAATTCAAAGTAATGTTCTGATATTTTTAAATGGATTTGTTGTTGTTGGTAAAACATGAATTTTCAATGCAGATATTATATGTGACCTCATATTTTTGTGATTTTAGTTTTTTGGAAAATCAGGAATGTGAAAGCTGTGAATTTTCCTTTTCCCTCTGCTGGGTGTATATAAGCTATTTTCTTTCCTTTTTTTCTCTTTCTTTGAATATTCTTCCTTTTTAAGTTTTGTTCTTGGAAGTGGAATTTGTGGATCATACTGTATAAACATTTTATATTTTTGATTGTTAAGCTGCAGAAAGGTTGTACTGATTTGTGAGTACTCATTTCCTTAAACACAGTATTAATTACTAATGTCTGCAGTTCCTTTTGCTTCTTCAAATGTTTGGGTTTAATTATATCTTGCTCTTCTATCAGAGGAATCACAGAAGACTCTGCTCTCCAGTGTAGCGCAGTATATACGTTAAATTAGCTCAAGGTACTTAAAAAAAACACTTTTTATATTGAAATAATTGTAGATTCACAAGGATTTACAAAAATACTATGTAGAGTCCATTGACTCCACCAAGTTTGTCTCAATGACGGCATCTTATACAGTAACTAAACTAAGAAATTAACAGTGGTTAAGGTACTTTTCAGTTCTCCAAATAATTCAGTCCAAGAAACATCCCACTTCATATTTTTTCAAAGCTGTAACTGCTTTTGATACACACTTCCTAAATTCTATTTTTATTACTTTAAAAAATGTAGTACCCAGAAGTTCAAAGCTAAAAACAAGCTGATGAATGATAACACCTGATTGAGAAATCACTAATGGCTGTGGCTGTCCTTTATCTTCCTCCTGTCAGCTGTGTTTCTTCACGGTTACTTTTATTACTACGTATACCTTCTGGAAGGTAAAGAAAGGTAAAGAAGTTGAGGTGCATCTTTCTCAACTTATCTTGTTACTGATTACACTCAGTTTTCTAGGTCAAGAGCTGATGCTCTGAAGGGTGAATAGGAATTTGATGTATCTGTATTTCCCTGGCTTTATTACCATGACTGCTAAGACTATTTGATTTAATTACATTTGACTTTAGCAAAGCAACCAGCCCTGTGGTCAGGGTCTACTTCTAACTCTGACCTATAAAGCAGCCTGACTTCCTCTTTATTTTGACTGTTTCTCCAGTCATATCGGGCTTTTTACTGCTAACACAGTCTTGCTATTCCTGTTCTGCTGCTGATGGCATATGTCTACCAGGGTTCCAATATCCAAATAAAAAGGATTTGTGGGTCTAGGGCAGGGAGTGGCTCATGATAGCCCAATTTCCTTTATATTGAGCCCCTGGTTAATTTCATTTAGAATTTTCTTTCTGTTTAAAGAATTCTCTCTTAAAATTCCTTGTTCAGGTTCCATGCCAACTTTCCTTTTTCCAGGTTTCAATGGAAATAGTGTTCTGCTAACAGAGCTTTGGTACTAGCACAAACCTGTGGAATAAGTACTCCCTGAACATTCCTGGAGGTGGGAGTAGTAGCAATAAAAATAATAATACAAAAATTATAGCCACTGCTGTCATTTGTCTGCTTACTATGTGTTGGCCTTTATATCCATTACTTCAGAGTGAGGACTTCTGGGAAAACATTTGGAAGGACACAGAGTTTTCACGATTCTGTGTTTGGACCTGGAAGGGTAAAATGGGAAGTGTGAGCTCCTTAGGCAGCCCACGGCTGACGTGAAAACGTTACCTGTCTCATCACAGAGAACCAGTCTGCATTCCCGTCCTCTCACCCAACCTCTGAGTGCCTGGACTTTTAGTACCGGCCCCATACCAGTCCGTCATTCGGGGTTAAGAAGGTTGCTTTTTGAATGCTTTAAAAAATCCATAATTTAGGAACATAACTAGATAGTGACTTTAAATTACTTTAGAATTATAGGCTTCAGTTAGAATATGATAGAAGATACGTAGCCTTTTCCCAGAAAAATGGGCACATAAAACTTTGCCTAGAGTTTGAGGTTCCAGAGGTCCCTAAAGCTTATCCAGGGACATGGCTCGTTGGCCTGCTATGTCTAGGTACCGCTTTTAAAACCCTTTTGAGGTATTAAAAACCACAACCGAGTAATCTGAAAATGTCAGTAGCAGAAAGAACACGTCAAGGACTGCCGTTCAGCTTAGGCTTCCTTGCTCTCCCTCTGCGAGGCCTGCCAGAATACAAGAGTCTTTCCCTGGCCGGGCAGCCAAAGAATTGGCATTTGAATTCGTCCCTCTGGTCCCGTTTTCACTTGATGTGCCCTTGCTGTCTCTGCATTCTTAGTCTCTGTTAACTTATTTATCTCCAGAGTCAGCAAGGCTGCAGTGACCACTATTCCTTCCTCTCGGCCTTCTTTAGCTCTCTGCTTTGGACACTCTGTACCTTTTTAATCTCACGAAGGTTCCCTTTTCTTGGTTTAGGTGACATTTGTCTTGACTAACAACATGTATGGTGAGGTCTGGGCTGTGGAGTCAGACCCCAATTCATAAGCTATTCTGCAATAGGCTGTGTGACTGTGGGCAAATGACTTAGCCTCTCTGAGCCTTATTGGTCAGGTGTGAGTCATGTCTACTGGTCAAGGCTTTTAGGCAGTTTCCATAGGCTAGCTCGTAATCTCACAGAGAGCCCGGCTCACACGGGCAGCGAACAGTAGGGGTGATGATGATGACAGCTAATCCCGAGGGCACGCCGGATCCGTGTTAGGTGAGTGCTCACATGCAGGATCTCCTTCAGACAGCGCTATGCCCTTATGAGTTGGGAGCTGTTGTCACCTGATAACACAGATGAAAAAGCTGTCATCTTCTCTCGCTGCCTCTCCTCACTGCCCTCCCCTCCTCTCTTCCCAGTTAATGGGAACAACGGCTTGGGCCGGATCACCATAGAAGAGTTCTTACGCAGCTGCATTTCTTGATCTCATGCCAGAACACAAAATGTGTGAATAGTTATTATAAAGGTAATACATTAGCATCTCAGCCGTCAGTAACTCAGCTGTAGTCTAGTGTCTCCTATCTGAAACCTAGTTGAGAATTTAAAAAAGTAAAAAAGATAATTGAGTAGCAAAAAATGATGGCACAAAGCTTGTGTCTCTTGACTGCTAAATTAGTTCTTAAAATTTTTCCACTAAATATTTCAGAAATCTAAGGGTATAGCCAGGACAGTCCGTTACAACATGACATACTTTGTAAATTTTACACTTTCTCTTAAAAGTTATTGGAAGATGTATCCTAGCCTACCATATAACCATGTGTGTTTTAATATAAAAATGAATTTTCAAATTCTTCCACATTTTAAAAAATGATTGTTTCAGGAAAAGATACCAAATCTTGTTTTTAGCCTTGTATCCCAAATATGTTCCAGAATATACTGTAGCCTGGAAACCATACGCTAAGTTCTCTGAATTTATTCTGAGTCTGTTTACTTTTACATTAGGTATAGTTATAACATTAGCTTGATTATTTAGTTTCCAAGACATGGTTAGAAAGAAATGTGTTTATCAGTGACTGTTTAATTGATCTGAATTACAGGGAAGGGGATAGGGAGAGGGCTTCTATAGGGAGGTACATACTTTAGAGAAAAGTGATAATTGATAGTTCCGTAGAGTAGGCATCACCAACTGGTAGACACCACTGCTGGGGATCGTCTACTACAGGGGAAAATCTTTGCATCACTCTATTTAAAGGAGCCATAATAGGAATTATAGATGTAATCATTGTACCTCTTAAATCATCAAGAAAGAGTTAATTATGAATGATAAAAAAGATTAAAAAGAAAGATTTATAATAATTGATAAAACATTTTTGCAAAAGGATAATTTTTAATGTTTAACTTGGCTAATATACTTCTTTAGGATATTCTGTCCAGTATGGTGCATTGCCTAAAGAATATCACACAGCTAAGAGTTAATCTTCCTGTAATCCTGTGGAAAACTGTCCCTTTTGGTTGAAATTTTATTGTTACTCCGTTATTTTCTTGGTTTTTATTTCCTACCGGGTTTTTATTAAAAAAAAAAAAATTTCCTCTCGAATTTGCTCCTTTTGTTTTCATCTCCCTGGCCCTGAATACACTTGTGATCCGATGACTGAATCCTTTCACAGATTCTTATTAATTTTTTTTCAAGTATCCCATCTTCCAGTTCATCTGTAGATACGAGAAAAGTCTCCCTCACATTTCATTTTTTTTTTTTTTTTTTTTTGTCGTATGCGGGCCTCTCACTGCTGTGGCCCCTCCCGTTGCGGAGCACAGGCGCCGGACGCGCAGGCCCAGCGGCCATGGCTCACGGGCCCAGCCGCTCCACGGCATGTGGGATCTTCCCGGACCGGGGCACGAACCCGTATCCCCTGTATTGGCAGGCGGACTCTCAACCACTGCGCCACCAGGGAAGCCCTCACATTTCATTTTTATCATTTTCATTCTTATGAAGAAAGAGGGTAGTTGGCAGCCATTTATTTTCAAATCCAGATCTCTCTGGTCCTCCAGACCCTTTACCATTTGCTGGCTTAACTTAATTTTATTTCCTCTTGATCTCTTTAAATCATCTCTTCTGTTTGCCATCTTCTGTACAGTTTGCTGGTCTCCGGTTCTTTGCTTTGGCAGGAAGGCTAGTCCCAAGGAAGGGCTACTTCTGTTCAGAATTTGCTCTGCTTGAAAGATCAATTAACAACCTGTTTCTTCCTATAGGTTTTTTGAGTTCTTTGTTGGCACCTCACTTGTGCCTTCTTATTTTTGTTTTTTTTGAACTTTTAGTCATAACATATCTATGGAATTAGAGTCATTAGCAGCCTGGCTACGTGTCCTTTGATTATGTAAAGAACACATATGTGCCCAGCATAGTTGTAAACTTTGAGAGATCTTTGTTTTGAATTCCATTATAACCTATTATTGTGTCCTGAAAGTCATTGGTCAAGATAAAATGTCCGGGCTTCCCTGGTGGCGCAGTGGTTGGGAGTCCGCCTGCTGATGCAGGGGACACAGGTTCGTGCCCCGGTCCGGGAAGATCCCACATGCCGCGGAGCGGCTGGGCCCGTGAGCCATGGCCGCTGAGCCTGCGCGTCCGGAGCCTGTGCTCCGCAACGGGAGAGGCCACGGCAGTGAGAGGCCCGCGTACCGCAAAAAAAAAAAAAAAAAAAAAAAAGATAAAATGTCCTTGCCTCTTGTTGAACATATTGGTATATACAGAATATTTACTTGCACATGACAGCTTCATTTAGCCATTTTTTTGCTTATAATTTCATGTTTTCTAGACGTCAAGAATGAGAGAAGCCTATTTTATTTTGTTCATGCTGCTTTTGGATTACTCTGATGGTTTGTGACTTTTGCATTTTATCCCTGAGACGAGAAGCTTTTCAGGAACCGTAAAAACAAAAAAAACAAAAACCAACTAAAAAACTCCACAGAATTTATATTTTGCAAATGTCTGAGGTAGTTTTAAAGTAATTTAACAATTCCAACCCTAATATTTTTCAAAGCATATCCTCATACAGTCTTGTGAAGAGGCATTTTGTGTTTCTGTGGAGGGGATGCTGGCGTTCAGCCAGGGCCGCTTATGCACTAATTGATTCTGTCTTTGCAGTTGACTGGATCGTTGCTGATATGTTGGCCATCAGGCAGAACGCTCTCGGACACGTGCGCTATGTGCTGAAAGATGGGCTCAAATGGCTTCCATTGTATGGGTGTTATTTTTCTCAGGTAACTTTCCCATGCTTCTTTCTTTACATATATGTAGCTTATGAAAATTTTAGATTTTAAAATTTTACATACATTTAATATGAATGTATGAGGTTTTTTGGTTTATTTTTATGGGTTTAATAGCTTATTCTAAATTAACATGATTTTGTCTGGCATTTTTAATGGTGTGTGTTTATATATATATATATGGTTACCCAGATTGTTAAATTAAATAGAAAAAAATGCCAATGTACAAAAACCAAATAAATAGAAAAATTTAAAGACCTAGAACTTGATGGACACTTACCTTAAGAAACTAAAAAGTAATTATCTGTAGGATATAAAAAAACAGTGAGCTATATATGTAAAGTGCCTAGCATGAGTGTCAAGTACATAATAAATATTCAATATATGTTACTTTATGCAAATCCTTTAAAATTACATAATAACCATCAGGTCATGGAACTATATAACAGGCTCTTTGATATTCAGAAGGGGATTACTAGCATTTTTCTATGCCTTTTCTGAATATATTATTTGATATGTAATTTTCTAAATATTAAGAATGAAATTTGTATGGAAGACAGACTTGTTAATAAGACTTTAATAATCGATTAAAGAAGAAAAGCTAAAGTTATGGTGAGCTCTGAAAATATATAAATCTGAAAGTCATCCGCTGGACACAAGACAGTGGTACCACCGATCCGTGCTGCCCCAAGTCCCATGATCAGTGACCCTGTGGTGTTGGAGGTTAGTGTACTTACTGCCCGTCTCCTTTCCTCTTTTCCTGAGTCTTTTAAAGGGAAATAAAATTCATATATATTTTGACAAAAAGTATTTTAAACTACTGGGTGCATGTATAAACGGGAATAGATTAATAAGTAGTGGAATTTATGCCACGAAGTAAAATTTTCTTTTAAAAGGATTTTTTTTTTACAGTTTGTATGAAACAGAAATAATGCTATTCAAAAATAGTTATTTACAAGCAAAATACGAGGAAACAGACTCTCCAGTTTTATATTTCTTATAATTATTGTATTTATAAAATATTAAGTATTTTATATGTGTAGAAAAATGCATATTAATATATAGACATTCAGAAAACTAAATATTTCCAAACTGCCAACTTGTGAGCATTATAAGGTGCAGATTAACTGTAGCATTCAGAACAGAGATCTCTTTGCTCCCTCATCCCAACCAAAAGCAGGTGTTTTGGGAACCTTACTGTTGGGTTAAATTAAAAAATAAATAAATAAAAAGGGCAATAGCGAGCTTTTGCTCATTTAAGCCCTGTGAGTATAACTAGAGATATGTATGACAGCTGTGATTGACCTCCACTCTCTTTCCTCCACTCTGCTTTCGTTTCTGGCTATCTTTATTATAACACATCAATTTTCTTTATATCACACACGTATACATATTTTGCTTCCTCACTAATCAGGGAGTTCCTAAGGAAAGATACCTGGTCTTCACTTCCGTGGCTTCCATATACCTGGGAAAGAACTCAGATGTTTTTTAATTAAAATAGACTTTAAGGGACTTCCCTGGTGGCGCAGTGGTTGGGAATCCGCCTGCCAGTGCAGGGGACATGGGTTTGATCTCTGGTCTGGGAAGATCCCACATGCCGCGGAGCAACTAAGCCCGTGCGCCACAACTACTGAGCCCACGAGCCACAACTACTGAAGCCTGTGCACCTAGAGCCTGTGCTCCGCAACAAGAGAAGGCACTGCAATGAGAAGCCTGCGTACCACAGCGAAGAGTAGCCCCCGCTCACCGCAACTAGAGAAAGCCTGCATGCAGCAATGAAGACCCAACACAGCCAAAAATAAATAAATATATATATATATTAAAAAAAAGAACAAAAGATGCTCCTAGTTCTCTAAAAAAAAAAAAACTTCAATAAGCAAATTAAATGACTGGGAAGAAATAGTATGTGAAGAATAGACGTCATGGCATTGAAAGCTTGGGAAAGTTTCACACTGCAATATATGCATTCTTTGGCTTTAATTCTAAAGAGTTAGTGAAGAATGAATTTATTCTCATTAGTCCTCTTAGTTTGGGTAAATAGTGACATACATTCTGTAGAGCATTTTGAGTTTCTTCTCCGTACTCAGGCAAGCCAGTTCATATGTGGAAGGAACCATGACCAGAATCTAAGACCATCCTTCCTCTCCTCTTTATCCTATCCCCTCCTTGCTTCTCTTTATTTCCTTTGACTCATATTCTTGATTAAGACAAAATCAAATTCATCCAGTCGGTTAATTTTACAGATGCGTTCAAATTAGTAGAAAGGAGTACAAAAAAATAGCTGACCTGATGCAAAGTTTCAATGAAGTGCACTTATGAGGTTTAATTAAGGTTACCTTAATTTTTATGAAGGTGCCTGTATTAGCCTGCTAGGGCTCTCATAATAAAGTATCACACTTTGTGGCTTAAACAACAGAAATTTATTTGCTCACAGTTCTGGAGGCTGGAAGTCCAAGATCAAGTCCTGGTGTCAGCAGGGTTGGTTTCTCTTGAGGTCTCTTTCTTTGGCTTGTAGACAGCTGCCTTCTCCCTGTGTCTCTCCTTTGCATGCACTTGTCTGTGTCCTAATCTCTCCTTATAAGGCTCCATTCCTGTTGGATCAGGGCCCACTCTTATGACCTCATTTATTTTCCTAAAAGCCCCATCTCCAAATACAGTCACATTGGGGGTTAGGGCTTTAACATAAGAATCTCGGGGGGGAGAACAGAATTCGGTCAATGACAGTACGACATAAATATGTAGCAGGGTCAGTTTCTAAAATTTCGAAGATAGTATTTGTTGAAAGGAGAATTTTTAGTTATTCCATAATAAGTCATTGGAGAAATTGAGAGCTAAGATCCATCTGATTGAATTTTTGATTTTAAAAAAATGTATTTTTAAGAAAGAAAGCATTTTTAACTGCCAAGAGAACTAAATATTCATGTGTTTTCCAGTAAAATGTCGCACACAGTTTTATTTGAATTGTATTAAAAACGTAGGAGAATTTTCAGCTAGTGTTCTCTAGATGCTAACAGATGAATGTATTAAATATAATTTAATTCCTAAAATGTAATTTTATTCTTCACTCTTTGGGAATAAAGTTAACCCTTTTGATGACTGGCCGTTGGATATTTTAATAGTAAATACGTTTTTCCCCTCTTTTTTTTCCTTTTTTTTCTTTTTTATGTGGCAGCATGGAGGGATCTATGTAAAGAGAAGTGCCAAATTCAATGAAAAGGAGATGAGAAAAAAGCTGCAGAGCTACATCAATGCAGGAGCTCCAGTAAGATTACGCTCATTTTCATTAATTTTCTTATCATCTCTCATTCTTTAACTTAAACATTAAATTAGCATTTAAGAATTGTTTTGAAAATATAGTATCCTGTGTGTAATAAATAATTCAGAGTTTTCAAGGCAACAAAAACCCTCTAAATATAGGTAAGCAGTTATTTTTGGCCACCAGAAAGATTGCAGCAGGCGATTGGATCCTTTGCTGGTAGTTGTCAGTATTGACCTTAAAGAGGAGTAACAACATTTGCTGTCTTCAGTCTATAAATAGAAAACAGAACTGCGCTTGTAACCTTAGCTTCAGGCACTTCAGAGCTCCTCCAACTCCGCTTCTTCAGTCACATGGAGTTTTAGAACAGCTGTTTTCTGTCGGTATAAATTTGGATTTCTTGTATCTGTTGAGTTATTTGAAAAGTCAGGAAAAGTATGAACATCTACAAATGAAGAATCATTGAGTGTAAATGTTACTTATAAAACCTTGCTCCGCCCAGAAGGAATCTCAATATTCTCTTTGAAGAATGCCGATTGCTGCCCTATAGCTTTTCCCCGGCGCTCTCCGAGGACAGAGCACCATGACTGCAGTGACCTCCTGAGCTTTATTCCCCAGTGCATGGCATGCTTTTCTGTCCTGGTGCTCAGGGGCTTAGCTCCCAGTTACCAGTTCTTTTCTTCTTTCTTCTTTCCTTCCCGCTCTCCTCCTCCCCGCCCAGTTGCCCCCTCTCTCCACCTTCCGCGTCTTCTCTTCTTGCTCATGGTGCCTTCTTTCCTTGTGTGCTTGGTGATCTTTGTCTGCTCCTGATTGTACCTGGAAAATTATTTGCAGAAATCAGCTCAAGCGTAAGATGAAACTGCCTTCCCCCAGAGAACGGTGGCATTTGTTTTAGCTGGGCCCCTCGACTCCCGTCCGGGCCCGCCCAGACCAAACGCTGAGCTTGAGGCTGACTGGACCACCCAGGTGACGTAACCAAGGTGGCAAGTGCACGTGAGGCCTGGATTGCCTGCTTTACTTTTGCACCAGGAGTGAAGCCTGTGGCATTCCCTCCACTTCTGGTTCACTCTCACTGTTTCCAACAGGAGGTCTGTGGCCTTCGATTTCGGTTCCCCTCACCTTTTGAATCTCTTAGAACGAAAGTTCTTTTCTGGGCTTACTTCTGCCTTACTGTGTTTGCTTTAATCTTGGTCTTACCATCTTGTCAGCTCTTGGATACTTTTAAGATGATGTTATATCCAGCTTTTTAAGTTGTTTTCAGTAGGAAAGTCAGTTCAAATAACCTAATCTTGGGCCACCGGAGAACTTTTCTGTTTTTCAAGGGCAAGAGTCTAGTGTTTTGATGTTCATGCAGTGATGCTGAATGGCAGGCTCGTGAGGCAGTGCTGTGAGCCGCTGTCACTTCAGGTCACTACAGGTCTGAGGCCGGTTTCTTAGAGTCTGGATGAATCGTCTTTTTTTTTTTTTTTTTTGCGGTACGCGGGCCTCTCACTGTTGTGGCCTCTCCTGTTGCGGAGCACAGGCTCCGGACGCGCAGGCTCAGAGGCCATGGCTCACAGGCCCAGCCGCTCCGCGGTATGTGGGATCTTCCCGGACCGGGGCACGAACCCGTGTCCCCTGCATCGGCAGGCGGACTCTCAACCACTGCACCACCAGGGAAGCCCTTCATTTTTTAATATTAAAGGCTATGAAACATACATAATCTCAGACTCTTCATTATGCTCTTCTGTTTCTGAAAGTTAATCACATAATTGACAGGGTGGAATATATTTATCAAGTCAACTTCCATATGGCTTAATTTTCCTCAAAGAAATCTATGGTTAATCATTAAATCAGCTCTTATTATTCACTACTAGTATTATTTGAGAGACTGCAGAATTTTGTTTCCAAAAATATGTCTGAATTATCAATTACTAAGAAATACATCTTCTCAATAAATATTGCTGAGACAATATTTTTATAAGGTACTTATCAGTTGGGGGTGCAAACGAAACATTTATGACAAAAATAACTACTTCATCTATAGAAGTCACTTAGTCAGCATTGGAGCCATGCAGTTTACAGCACAAATATGGAATCTTGTGCTTTGTTTCTTCCCAAGTTTAACTCAAGTTCCTTTTCAAATGTGAGGCAACCTAGTGCATAAGAGTATTGGCTTTGATATCAGATTTGAGTTTAAATTCCAGATCTGCCATTTAAACTTTGTTACTTTGTACATCACTTAACTTCTCTAAGCTTTAGTTTCCTTATATGGTAAATTTGTTAATATTTACTTAATTTGGTAGATAAGATTAAATAACATGTTTGAAAATTATGCTTATTGTATTTTCCTATTGCTGCTGTAACAAAGTACCACAAACTTACCAGCTTAAAATAACACAAATATTGGATATAACAGCAAAAGCACAGATAACAAAAACAAAGATAAACAAATGGGACTACATCAAACTAAAAAGTTTCTGCACAGCAAAGGAAATAATCAACAAAATGAAAAAGCAGCCTACAGAATGGGAGAGAATACTTGCAAACCACATATCCTATCCAATAAGGTGTTAATTTCCAAAATATTTGAGGAACTCATGCAACTCACTAGCAAAAAAACAAATAACTCAATTGAAAATGGGCAAGGGACTTGAAAAGACATTTCTCCAAAGAAGACATACAAATAGCCAACAGGTGCATGAAAGGTGCTCAGCATCGCTTATCATCAGGAAAATGCCAGTCACAACCACAGTGAGTTATCACCTCACACCTGTTAGGATGGCTGTTATCACAAAGTCAGAAGATGGAAGTGTTTGTAAAGATATAGAAAAGTTAGCCAATGTTGGTGGGAATATAAGAATTCCATAGTGGTACAGCCATTATGGAAAACAGAATGGAGGTACCTCAAAAGATTAAAAGAAGAACTACCGTATGATCGAGCAATCCCACTCCTGGGTATATATCCAAAAAAATAAAATTACTATCTTGAGGAGACATCTGCATTCCCATGTTCATTCACAGCAGCCAAGATATGGAAACAACCTAAGTGTGCGTTGACAGATGAATAGATAAAGAAAATGTGGTGTACACAGACACACACACACAAAATGGAATTTTTTCAGCCTTAAAAAAGAAGGAAATCCTGTTCTTTGCAACAACATGGATGAACCTCAAGGGCATTATGCTAAGTGAAATACGCTTGACACAGAAAGACAAACACTGCATGGTCTCACTTATATGTGGAATCTAAAAAGGCTGAATTCATAGAACCAGAGGGTAGAGTGGTAGTTCCCAGGGCTGGGAGTTGGGGGAAATGGGGAGATTCAGTTACAAGATGAATAAATTCTGGAGATGTAGTGTACAGTATGGTGACTATACTTAATACTAACATATTGCGTACTTGAAATTTGCTGAAAGAGTAGATTTTAAGTGTTCTACCATAAAAAGAATACGGTAACTATGTGCTGTACACGTATAGTAAGGCATCGCATTGTACACCTTAAATATATACAGTTTTTATTTGTCAATTATACCTCAATAAAGCCAGAAAACAAAATAATACTAATTTATTATCTAAATCATTCTGGAGGCCAGCAGTTCAAAATGGGTCTCACTGGACTAAAGTCAAGGTGGCAGTGCACTGAGGTCCTTAGGGAGATTCCGAGGGAGAATCCATTCTCTTGCCTTTTCCAGTTTCTGGAGGTTTACTGCCCTCCTAGCTCACGACTTCTTTCTGTCTGCAAGGCCAGCAGTGGCCGGTCTGTCTCCTTCGTGCTGGCCGTGTCTGTGGTTCTGACTCTTCTGCCTCCCTCTTTCCTGTCCTTGTGATCACGTGATCGCATTGCCCCCACTCCCCCACCTGGCATTCTACGATCAGCCCTTACCCTGAGGTCCAGTGGCTGGTAGTCTTAAATCCCCCTTTGCTGTAACCTGCCCTATTCACAGGTTCCGAGCATTAGGAGGTGGACGTTTGGGGGAGGGGCCGTTATTCTGCCTGCCACGCCCGTGTGCATCTGTGTGATTTTATCACTTTTCTGATCATACATAGGGCACTTGCATAATTAAATAATATACTCTTTGAGGAAAGAGATACTTTGTATCTTCCACATTTTTGTATTCTTTCCTCTGTAAATGTGCAATGGAATTTTTAATGGGTTGAATGTTTCTGATTATAAATGTAGAAAACTTTGTAAAGAAGTTATACTGTGCTAGATTGGTTTAATTTGGGAGACAGAAGGCAGAGAGGAACCATCTTATTTATATTCTGTGCATCTCAGTATGAAATAGCTTTTTATTTAAAGAGAAAGCAAGTAATTAAAAGATGTCTAGCTAATCAAAACTTATTACGTTCTGAGATATTATTTCTGTATAAATGCGCCTGCTTTGGAACTCTTCAGTAAACTAGTAGAATTTTTAAAAACCAGCGGGAGAGGAAACAATATGTTTGAAGAGCTGCCACACAGGGCTTGATATTCTCACATATTTCCTTTAATCCTCACAGCAACCCTGAGTCTTCATTTGGGAGTGAGAAACTGAGGTTCACTTAAAAAGTAAATTAACTTTTCCTAAGCATGGAGAAAAGGCTGTTTTTAGTAGAAAATCATCAGTTCAATAGTTGGTTACAATTTGAATATATTTTAAACTCTTAAATAGCTCTTTTCTTTTCGAGTAGACTGTTAATGTGAAATATAGCCTGCTAATTTTCCGGTAGGGGCCAAAGTGCGTGTGTTTAAAGTGGTATGTCACATCTTGAATATAGATTTTTCTTATGTGGAAGGTCATCACTAAAGAAAAACAGACTCTGGTTCCTTCCAAATGAAAATTTAGCAGAATAAAAGAGTTATATGAACAGTAGCAAAAATCTTTTGCATAATTTGATTGGTTTGTGACAGTTTGTCAGTTTTTTCCTGTCCTCATTGCTTCCCTGTCCTTGAGCAGGGATTTCACTTATATTTTCCTTAATTGAGAAGCAGGTCCAGAAATGTCAGTCCCTGTGGCCATTCTTCTCTTGCCCTAGTGCTCTACTTTTAGTCCCTCCACTTCCTCTGCTGTCACCTTCTCTATTTCCAGGGGAACTAAAGAAGGGAGCAGCCTTTTGGTCAGCAATTTGAAAGCCGTAGCAAGGAAGTTATCAGATGAGAACACCTCTGTTGTCCTGGGCTCTCATTCCTGAGAGAAGCAGAACTGCTTTGTCTCATGGCCTTTGGAGGGAGTTATTGAGAAGGCAACACACCAAGCTGGTGGCAGGGAAGGCAGGTCCCCTCGGTCAGGGTGATTAGCTACTCGTGTCACGTTGTTCTTCTTCCCACCAGATGCACCATCGCAGATTTCTAAAGCAGATCTGTTTTCACTGTAACAGCAAATTGCAACGTTATTTTGCACCAGGCACCGTACTGAGTAGACTATATGACTTACCACCTTTTTTTTTTTTTTTCTTAAGAAGCGATATGAGTTTAATTACTCTGGAAACAGTCACCCCCCAAATGATGCCTGAACCTGAAAGGTACATAAAAATGACCAAAAATATCTTAAAATAATAGAGCTGAAGGTTAATTGTCGTTTTTCCCTCAGAGCAAGTGTGTGTTCAGCTGGACAGTAAATTACAAACCATGTCAAACCATGTTAAGGCAGATGATAAATCTGGTTGCATTTGTTATGACTCCCGGGCAAGAGACCTTGTGGGAGCGGGGCGTTCTTCCTCCCAGCTGTGTGGTCAGTCGGCCCAGGACGGGGCAGCCCTGGAGGCAGCAGGTGGAGACCAGGCCCTGCCTGTCTGGCCACTGCTCATCCTGCTGACCCTCTGTGACTGAAGTGGACACAGCGCCCTGGCCCTTGTTGACATCACTGATGCACACCCACTGCCCGTCGACCGACTCCTTCCACAGGGTCACCCTGTTGTCTCCCCTTGAGGCGGCCAGGATGTTGGCTGTGATGGGCTGGCTCCCGTGCCATACAACATCACTGAACTTGTGCAGCAGTTTGGGGGACCACGCACTGCCCGAGGCACCATCACAGGCCCAGATGAACACTGGACCATCCTGGGAGCAGCTGGCAATGGTGCTGGTGGGCAGGCCGATGGAGGGGGCCCAGGCCACATCTCAAACCCAGTCAGTGTGCGCTTCCAACTTCTGCCCTTCCTTCCACTGCCACCCTCCTCCTCCGTCCACGGTTTGATGAGGTTGTCACAGCCAGCTAATGCAAACTTCTTGATGTAGTTGGGCTTCTGCCCAGATGGCTGGTCTGTGAGGCTTCCAGGTCTGACAGCAGGGGCCCAGCAGACGGCATTGCAGCCAATAGTGTGAGCACTGTTGGTCTTCTTCACTTCCCACCGGCCCAACCTGGTGTAAGTCAGCAGAGAAATGGCCCCATCCGAGCTCCCACAGGCTAGGATCGGGCCGTAGTCATGGGGGGCCCAGCACACAGAGTTTACTGAGGAGTCGTGTCCCGTGAGCTCATGCGTCTTCTCCCAGGTGCCATTTTCCTCTTTCCGGTCGTAGGAGCAGGATGCCAGGACATTGCCATGCATGGGGTGGGCCCAGGCCACTCGCCACACAGGACCCTCATGACGCCTGAGGTCGGCGACGAGGATCTTTCCTCCGCTGAGCACGTCGAAGGTCTTGACGGGCCTGTCGTCAGATGAGCAGGTTGCCCGGCGGGTGCCGCGGTGGTCCGCCTGGGCATCTCGCTGCAGAGGGAGGGCTGCTCCGGAAGCCTGCGGAAATCACGCCCTCATGGGGCGTGTCCGCAGTGGTAATGACTGACGCCACGGTCACGGCAGCTCCAGGCCTTGGACATGGCAGGTCCCGGCGGCGCGTCGACTTACCACCTTCTGTCGTTGTAACATCCCAGTGAGGCGTAGGTGCCACTGTTGCTTCATTTTATAGATGAGGAAACTTAGGTGCAGAGAGGAGGAGGCCATCCAGGGCCGCAGGGCCTGTGAGGGGAGAGTCGGGATTGAAGTCAGTTATTCATACTGCTCTGTGCTTTCTCTAGTGACAGTCTTTGTAAATACAATTTCCCATAGAAGACCACCTACTCTGTGGCGTAATGGCCATAAAATAGCTTTATTTATTGTTTAGCCAGTGACCTTAATAATTTAATAATAATTCATTGTGTGACTGTCATATTTTACTTTTTTAATGTAACTTTTATTCTGTGTAATGATTAGTTTCTTTTAAAGTTTGGAACCCATTCGCTGACTTGTGAAAGATAGTAATGGGCTTTGGCCTGTTTATTTGTTTATTGAGATGTAATTCACATACTGTGAAATTCACCATCCTAAAGCATGTCATTCAGTGGTTTTCCACGTATTGGCCAAGTTGTGCAGCCGTCACCACTATGTAATTCCAGAACATCTTCATCACCCCAAGGAGCCTGTGCCTCTTAGCAGTCGCTCCCTGCTTGCTCCTCTTCCCATCCTGCGCCTAGAAAATCTGTACAACTTGTGTGGTCTAATTTTGCTTCATGCCATTCTTCCACTTCCACATTGAGTTACATTGGCTTTTTCTTAGTCCTGCAGCGCCCCAGCTCTTCCCCACCTGAGAGTCTGCACACAGTGCGTCTTCTGTCTGGTGGCTCCCTCGCTCTCTTTTACTGAAGTACTGTTGGTGAGGTGTGATTGACGTGCAGTAGGCTGCAGACGGTTACTGTGCAGAATTTGATGAGTTTTGGTGTCTGTATACAAACCATTGCCACAGTCGAGATACTGCCCATATCCACAAGCCCCAAAGGTGTCCTTGTGCCTCTTTGTGCCTGTTCCGTCTCAAGGCAGTCACTGAGCTGCTTTCTGTCACTATGGATTAGTTTGTACTTTTTAGAATTTTATATAAATGGAATCATACAGTTTGTACTCTTTGTTTGGGAGTGAGTTTGGCTTCTTCCACTTAGCATAATCATTTTGAGATTCCTCCAGTCATTGTATGTATCAATAGCTTGTTTCTTTTTACCGCTGCTGAGCAGCCTTGAATAGAACTGGTGAGGGTGGGCGTCCTTGCCTTGTTCCTTGTCTGCTGGGGAAAGCACCTGTTCTTTTATCATTCTTTAGGCCTTAGACCCATCATCCATTCTAGTTTCCCTCGTGTCATTTTCTTTCATATCACCTTGTTCTTTTTCTTCGTAGTCACATAGTGTGTAATTATATATTTGTATTTGTTTAGTGTACTTTTTTCTCACTTGTCTCCAAAGACCATATTGTTTTGTTACTCTGTATATAGCACCTGGCACATAATAGGTGTACAAGAAATATTTCTTGAATGAACCCTGCATGAATAGTTCTTTCTTACTTTCTTGCTAACCGTCAGTGTTTTGTTGTGTTTTTTTTTTGCGGTACGCGGGCCTCTCACTGCTGTGGCCTGTCCTGCTGCGGAGCACAGGCTCCAGACGCGCAGGCTCAGCGGCCATGGCTCACGGGCCCAGCCGCTCCACGGCATGTGGGATCTTCCCGGACCGGGGCACGAACCCGTGTCCCCTGCATCAGCAGGCGGACTCTCAACCACTGCGCCACCAGGGAAGCCCCCGTCAGTGTTTTTTAAGTAAAACATCTGAGAGACAGAAAATAATACCACATGAGTTATTAACCATTCCAATCATGAATTGTTTTATTTATAAATGATTGAGTGAAAAGCTAATAACCTTCACTAATTGCTTTCATGGCTTTGAATACAAACTTCACTAATTTAAAATGTTTTCTCATGAGAATGAATTTGTGGTTTTGGGAACTAATTTTAGTATTTTTCTTCTGGCTCCTGGAACATCATAAGGAATTCTTAATTAAAAAAATTTTTTTACCCAGTTTTCTACATTTTTTGACCACTCTGAGAAGATAACCAAACACAACCTATTAATTTCTAAGTTAGGCAAAGATAGTAGCTTCTAAAAATTATATATGCAGATGGATAAAAAGCTTCTGCATTTGCATGGAAGTTGAAAACACAAAATTGCAGAGCCACCATTATACCAGCTTTTCAGGTTAAACTTTGGAAGAGAATGATCATATGTTTATCTAATGAAAAAATTCAGATTTTCACATAGGTTCATTTATATCTTTGTGAAAATCATAGATCATTCAGATAAAAGAATATTTCTGTGCTGGACATCTAGGTAGATGGTCTTACCTGGGATCTGGTAAGGATGGATAAAATGAGCATACTTTTCTCTCATGAGCTCCTTAAGTTTAGACTAATTGATTACTTAGTAAACATCCAGCTTGATTTATAACTCATTTATAATTGCATTGTTTTAATTTATGAGGCCACTTGTAAATTGAGTCATTTAAATGCATTAAGGGAGTCTTATAAAATAAGAATACTGTGTGAATCTTTTGAAATATGAACATCTATTACCTTTTATATTGTGGAAATTTATATAGTTATGTATATAACTATATATCTCATCCCTCAAATGAGATGTACTTAGGGACCCTGATGTCTAAAATTTACACGTTTTCTTTTTATTTATTTATTCATTTTATTTATTTATTTTGGCTGCTCTGGGTCTTCGTTGCCACGTGTGGGCTTTTCTCTAGTTGCGGCGAGCAGGGGCTACTCTTCGTTGCGGTGTGCAAGCTTCTCATCGCGGTGGCTTCTCTTGTTGCAGAGCACGGGCTCTAGGCGCATGGGCTTCAGTAGTTGTGGCGCATGGGCTCAGTAGTTGTTGCTCGTGGGCTCTAGAGCGCAGGCTCAGTAGTTGTGGCGCACGGGCTTAGTTGCTCCGCAGCATGTGGGATCTTCCTGGACCAGGGCTTGAACCCATGTCCCATGCATTGGCAGGCGGATTCTTAACCACTGCGCCACCAGGGAAGCCCTAAAATGTACACCTTTTCAAAAGTCATTTTGCAGAATCTTAGGGGGAAGAAAACCTCTTTCGTTGATGAATTGAGGCTTTGTATGAGTCATTTATGGCCAGTTTTTAAATTAGTGAATATTTGCATGTAATTAGAAATGTTGGATTCTTAATGACTGACCTACAAATGAATGTAGGACTGTATTTCACATATAGTCTATGTTAATATTAAGACTTAATTGAATTTGTGCATTTTGGTTGTTCTGCTTGAAATGAAGGTCATAGGTAATTGAATATACTTTTTTTTTCCCCACCATGGGAAATACTCTTAGAATTAATAGGGTTAGCATTGATAAGTTAACAGCAACAATAAAAACACTCACATAAAACAAACCAAATTTTCTTTATGGCTTCACAGATGTATCTTGTGATTTTTCCAGAGGGAACAAGGTATAATCCAGAACTAACAAAGGTCATTTCAGCTAGTCAGACGTTTGCTGCTCAAGAAGGTAAGTAAAACATTACCTGTATTTGAAAATAAAAATTTTAAAGATAATGACATTTTAAATTTTTGTTCCTAGAGAAGATATTTATGTTTTACGACAGATGAAATGAATGAATGTTTTTATTCCTTGAATGAATGTCTGTATTATTTCTTAGGAAATGAAGTTTCTTCTCATTAATTCATATGTATGTTATTCCATATGTCTGAGAGATTAAATTCAAGTGCTTCCTACAGTACGTATTTTGGTGCCGTGGATTTAGGCAAAATCTATCTGGGCACGTGATTATTTAGATGGAACCTTTTTCTGCAGTCTGGGTTCTGTGTGATGGACAGAGTTTCTATTTTGTAGGTTGACAGACCTAGATTGGAATCCAGATTCTGACATTTATTAGCAGTGTGGCTGCAAGCTGCCTGATGTGACTGAGCATGAGTTTGCTCGTCTCTTAAAAAAGATCTGTGGATTCTGCATCCATGGATTCAATCAACCACAGATGGAAAATATCTGAAATACATTTTTTTCAGGAAGTTCCAAAAAGCAAAACTTGAAATTGCCATGCTGGCAACTATTTACAAAGCATTTACGTTGCACTTACAACTATTTACGTAGCATTTGTGTTGTATCGGTTATTAGAAGAAATCCAGAGCTGATTTAAAGCATACAGGAGGATATGTGCAAATACTAGGCCGTTTTATAGAAGGGGCTTGAGCATCTGTGGATTTTGGTATCCAAGTGGTGGAGTTGGGATTGGGGCTAGTCTTAGAAGCAATCCCCTGTGGATACCAAGGGGTATGCCTCAGTCTGTGTAAGAATTAAAGTAGAAGATATGTGAAGTTCCTACTGGAGAATATTACACACAGTTAGTTCACAGTCTTAAAAGCTATTAATGTCCCCAATAATGAGAATGTTCTTAACATCATATTTTAGAAAATTGGATAACTGATACACCAATAAGCTATACAATTTAACCAAATTGGCTGTGTTCTCAAAGTTGTCTCTAAAGATTGACCGTGGATTAGCATGTGGTCTGCCTCCTTTGATCAGCAGCGCTACCTGAACAGATGCCTTGTTGCAACGCTCTGCCAGGGCCTCTGAGGTTATGAGAGCCTGCTGCAAGGGTGGTACTGTTCTGTGTCTGCTCTGACCCATGTGGTAGTGATCATTCGAAATGTGGCTGGTGCATCAGAGGAAATGCATGTTTAATTCTAGCTGGTTTGAGTCAACTCATCATGATCTGAGACGGAATTCTCCCCCTAGACTTCCATCTGGCTAGTCTCCATTTTCCTCCTACCCTCTGGTGCTTCCCGCTTAGTCTCCTTTCTAGCCTCCTCTTCTGCTTCATTCTTTCCTGTTTCATGTTATTTCTGGTGTCTGACTTTGGTCTTTTTCATTTATTTCACTTTCTGTGTTTTTCATGGTGGCCTTCATCTAAAGTCCAGAGCTGTCGCCACCATTTATTTCACTGCAGATGACTCACAAAAAGCTTTCTCCCATCCGCACCTCTCTGCCTGACTCAAGACCTGTATTCACAGTGGCCCAGCGGAGAGCTTCACCTGATTGACTCAAAGGCATGTCCCAAACTTGGTGTGTCAGATACAGTATTTACCTTTCCACTCACACGCTCTGTCAGCTGGGCCTCTCTCTTCAAGGTTCCTTCCGCTTTTCTTTACAGAATATACACGTATCCCTCTTGAACTAGTATTTAGTCTTAGATGAACATTACCACTAGTTTTGGGCTGCATTCCCAAGCACATATTAATTCATATAACCTTAGGCAGGTTACTTTATTTTTTTTGGTCTATTTCCTTATTTGTAAATCAGGAATCATAATATCTCCTTCATAGGGCTTTTGTGAGATTCAGTGACATAATGTTTATAGAAAGCCTGGTATGTAATATATATTTACTAAGTCATTACTGCTAACTTAGAAAATGGAGGAGAGGTACCACCACAGGTAAATCTATTAATAATGGCAACAATTGATAGCCGATCCTGAGGGATAAAACAGAAGGGCTAATAAAATTGGATGTAAGAACTCCAGTCATTACCATTTGGAGCTATTATGTAAAAGGCAAGCAAGGCTATGTCTTGTAACCACATTCCTTTAAGAAATATTTATTACAAAGCAGATATGAGTCATTATCCAATCGAGGATAGATAAGAACACACGTATATGATGTACAAAGAGATGAGATGTGAGAAGTACAGATAACAATCCGTGGGAGTTGAAGGAAAAGAGAACTAGTGACACACAGGGTGTCTGGACGACTGCCAAGAGGAGGTGACGTCGGAAATGTAGAATTAGGGCCGACACGTATGGGGAAGGGAGGGAATTCTAGATATAAGAAATAACAATAGCAAAGACATGGAGTTAAGAGCAAAGAGTTTGATGTCTTCAAGCAAAAGATGAGTGAAGGAGAGCTGTGTGAGTTCAGTGCATCAGGCTGGCGTGAGTATCAGTCACGGAAGGCGGCGAATTTTAGGCTTCGTGGTCTGGACGTCACTGCAGAGTTGAATGGAAGTCATTGAACAGTATTCTTTGTAATTAGTTCATTATGTTTTATTTAAGAAATCACAGTCTTAATTCCATTTTTCTAAAAGCATGTTCTATAACTGAGCCCACAAGATATTTTGGGGAAAAAAAGGGTTTCATGTCCAAACGGGTTTAGAAAATGTTGCATTTTATATCCTTTCCTTAGGGAGTTATAGTTCACGTTTGTGTATTAGTCTCAGAAAAGTACTGTTGTGAAAATGTCTTATTTTGTTTAAGGAACTGTTTTCTAGATTTGTATAAGAAAACAATGATCTAAAATGGTTACACAAAATTTGGGGTTTTCATGAAGTAAATTTTTATGGTTTCAGAAAATTGCGGCTCTCCTGAATTATTCCTTCTGTAATGATTCTAGGTTGCTGAGCCCTGACTTTAACAAAATATATATTTTACTCTTTGAAGCTTAAAATAGTTTATAGATGAATTAGTTTGAGACTCTTCATAAAAACTTGAGTTATGAAGGCTATAAACTATATAAATTTTCAGTTACACTTGTGTGTCACCTCTTATATCCACTTTAATTCTGTTTAGGAATTACAATTTTATGTTAGATGAGATGAAAGGGAAACAATAAACTTAATATTTGGGGATTTTTTTCCTGTTACTTTTCATGTGTCTTGTAAAATCTGATGCATTTTGTTGTCATTAAATAATCAACTACATCTTGGAACACGTGTTTTCAATGAGTTGAACAGAGAACTGAACTCTGGAGAAGTTGACCTAGAGTGCTTTAAGTCCTCACAGACTGTGCTGATTTCATTTTTTTTTTTTTTTTTTACGGTACGCGGGCCTCTCACTGTTGTGGCCTCTCCCGTTGCGGAGCACAGGCTCCGGACGCGCAGGCCCAGCGGCCATGGCTTACAGGCCCAGCCGCTCCGTGGCACGTGGGATCTTCCCGGACCGGGGCACGAACCCGTGTCCCCTGCATCGGCAGGCGGACTCTCAACCACTGCGCCACCAGGGAAGCCCTGATTTCATTTTTGATTTCTAACATGTAACACATTCTGCTAAGGTGGTACAACTAGCCATAATGTCTTCTAGGAGTTTATAATTTAATAGGAGAGAAAAACATGATTGTATTTGTTATCTATTGAGGTGTAACATATTATTCCGTACCTTAATGGCTTAAAATGACAAACATTTATTATCTCACGGTCTCTGTGGGTCAGATGTGTTTAGCTGGTGGCTTCGCGCTCAGGGTCGGTCTGAGGCTGCAGTCAAGGTGTCCGCCGGGGCCGTGGTCACATCCTGGCTTCCCTGGGGAGGAGCTGCCCCCGCGCTCATCACACGGCTGTCAACAGGCCTCGGGTCCTCTGTGGCTGTTGGCTGCAGAGTCTGTTTCTTGACACTTGAGCCTCTTCACAGAGCTCCTCACAACAGGACAGCTTGCTCCTCTAGAGCGATGGATCAGGGAGGGGCGGGGACAGGAAGAGGGAGAGGTAGTGACAGTGGGAGCATAGGGGAGGTGAGCGAGACAAGCATGGTCTTCTCAGAACCTAACCTCAGAAGTGACACCCCGTCGCTTTTGCCATATTCTCTTCGTTAGAAACAGTTCACTGGGTCCAGCCCACACCCCAGGGGAGACTGTACAGGGGTGTGACTGCAAAGAGGGCCGTGCTAGAGGCTGCCGACCCCAGTGGTGCTCAAGTAGGAGTTTTGCGTAAATAGTGACATCGCGCTAGACTGTGATGAGACACCGATGAGCAGAGTGCACTTGAGGTTAACTCAGTTCCAGATGCGGGTTCGGTGAGGCTTCCTGGGAGAGGAAGCATCTGGGCGGCTGTAAAGAGCCTCGCTGGAAGAGGCGTTGGTCGTGGGGAGGCTGCCTTTCAGTAGGAAAGGGTGGCACGAGCCCAGGAGCGCTGAGAGCTCTCTGCTGTCTCAAAGCACAGTCAGTGTGTGGGGCGTAGGGCAGAGTGAGAGCCTGGGGGGGTTCCCGCTACTGGCAAAAAGGCCTGAGCGCGGCTCCGCAGGGGCAGTTGAGGTCCTCACAGTAGTAACCAGATGTCCAGAAACTAGTACGCTGTTTTCAACACCTTTGCCTCTTACAACCCTTTTATAATGTGTGATGGACTAATTCATTAAATATATTAAGCAAGTCAGAATTAGCCCGGGACATTTTATTGTATCTTGTCACGGGTCAGATCACTAGTTGTTGTTGAGGTATAATAAGTTTGCATGATGGAATGAGTATAATCCCAGATTACTGTCTGTGTGGAGAATAACATAGAATTATTGTGTGTTTTGGCTTTGAAGGACTAATGATTTCTTTTGTACAATTTACGTGTGTGTGTGTGTGTGTGTGTGTGTGTGTGTGTGTATTCCTATTTAAATATTGGTGTACTTTTTTCAGTTGGGTAAGACAAATGGTTATTTGCAAATAGATTTATTTACTGTGTTACGTTTACGCAGATTTGTCGTTTCAGTCCAGGTTTTAGGGCCTGTGTTAGTCTCCTCGGGCTGCCGTAACAAGCCACCACAGGCTGAGTGGCTTAAACAGCAGACATTTATTTTCTCCCAGTTCTGGAGGCTGGATGTCCAAGATCAAGGTACCAGCAGGGTTGGTTTCTCTTGAGGCCTCTCTTCCTGGCTTGTGGGCAGCCACCTTCTTGCTGTGTCCTCACATGACCTTTCCTCTGTGGGCTCGCTCACAGAGCGAGGTCTCAGGCATCTCTTCCTCTTTTTATAAGGACATCAGTCCTGTTGGACTAGAGCCCCACCTTTATAACCTCATTTAACCTGAATTACCTCCCTAAAGACCCTTTGGGGTTAGGGCTTCAAAATGAATTAGTGGGGCAGGGGTGGGGTGGGGACAGGGACAGACACTTCAGTCCATAACAGGGCCTTAAATTATTTTTCTATATGTAATTACATTTAATACTAATATTTCTTAATTTATCATTTTAAAAACAATGTATATAAATACATTATATAAATATTATTACCTTATAAATTTAATAGCTTATATATAGCTACTAAAAGTTACTTATTTTTAAAAATGCACACTAATTTTGTAATGCTAAAACAAGTACTTTTTTTTTTTTTTTTTTTTTGCTGTATGCGGGCCTCTCACTGTTGTGGCCTCTCCCGTTGCGGAGCACAGGCTCCGGATGCGCAGGCTCAGCGGCCATGGCCATGGCTCACGGGCCCAGCCGCTCCACGGCATGTGGGATCCTCCCGGACCAGGGCATAAACCCGTGTCCCCTGCATCGGCAGGCAGACTCTCAACCGCTGTGCCACCAGGGAAGCCCTAAAACAAGTACTTTTAAGTAATTCTTAAAATAGCATAATAATGATATATACTGTAGCTTTTTAAATCTAATGGTACCCTAGTCACCAGTAACTGACCATTATTGGTCTGTCATTTTTCTATGAGTTGTAGATCTTTCTCAAAGTTACCAAAAGGGGAAAAAGAATGAATAATTTGTCTCATGGATATAATTTTTAACTGCTAAGTATTCTTTCTTTAAATTCTGTAACTGGGAAAACTTGCTATCTATTAGAAATATATTTTCTTGTAACTATAAAGGTAATTATTTCCCACCACACATAAAGGAAATTGATTTGTGAACAATATAGGTAGAAAAAGTGTTTCCTGTTTTCTTTCCTCTTAGGTCACAACTAAATGACATTGCTTGAAAATAAAAACAAATGAACTTGTTTATCCAGCTGCTAAGCTAATTTTTCTTCAGGAAAATTGAAACTTAGTAGGACTTGTTAGTCTGTGATATGTTTTGCTTCAAAACATTATTAATTTTGCTCCTAAAGTACACCTTCATTTGAATCTGACTTGATAAACAAATAGAAAAACAAACCAAAATGAACCTTTTTAATTTAGATTTTTAAAATTTGATACTTGTTTACATGTTTAAGTCATTATACCATATACCATTGACGGTGATGGCCGGTTTAAGAGGGAGGAGTGGTGGGTGTGGGTGTGTCTGTTTGTCTGTCTTATAAACCCTAAATATTTCAAGCGCCTGGATAACACTATTTCCTAGAAGTATATGTTGCTTCAAAAAAATATTAACCACAAAATATGTTCATTTATTATTAGAGTTGTTGTTTAAGGTATGTCTGTGTTAGAGCGTCATGAATTCTTAATATTGTCCACTTCAAAGGTTGTCAGATTAATGATCTCTAAATTCCATTCTCACTTGAAACTAAATGTTAGTCATTCCTTTAAAAAAGACTTACTCGTATTTCCAAATAAATTAGTCAAGATTTTGTTTAACTACAACCAACCTCTCCAGGACAAAAATTAAGATTTTGGAAAGTTTGAAATATCAGTAGAGTCTTCAAGAAACTACTAAGCAAGGTATATATTGAAGGCTGCTCAATTTTGGGAATTGAGCAATCCCTCAATCCCCTACATTTAGGGAAAAGAGAGTTGTTTTTTCAGAAATGCTAACGTAGAACTTGTCATTTCAGAAAACTATGGTAAAACATTTAGTAAGGAAAGCTTCAACATAATATGTAAATATAATAGAATTATATGGTATAACAGTATTATAGAAATGTAAATAAAATAGTATAAAAGAGTACTATACAGTATAATAGTATTAAATAAATATAAAGAAAATAATATGGCAGGTAAAAATGATCTTTTTGTGTTTCTAAATTGTTTATTTTGTTAAGTAACCAATTAGATTATTTTAATTTAAATCCAACAGCCTATCACACAGTGACCTCTTCCTCTTCTGACATCCCGAGGAAGTTCATTTTCGGCCCGTTGTTGAGCGTTATTGCTGTTTTGTGTCGTTGCGCGTCTGTTAATCTTTGCAGCGATTTGTAGAATACTCTTGTTCCTAGAAAGGCCACAAAGTAAATCTCATGGATCTCAATTACTGTTGAGTCAGAGATCATAGATGGTTCGGGATATACAAACAGAAAAGAATTATATTGGAAAACCACACTCGAACCTTATATTCCCAGTCTAGAATGTTTTGTTCTTGTATGCTGGTCATTTTTGAAAAAGAACAGGAGTGAACAAAGGGAGTTGAGAAGGCTTTCAAATTATATTTGTAGTGATATAGTCACCATCCTCCTCCACCGTCTAAATCGCAGCCGTAGTTATTTCACTTCTCGATCCTCTGGCCTCTTGCTTCCTTTTTCTGTAGCGTGGCTCCCGCTGGCACCAGCTCAGGTCGCAGTCTCAGGGGAACGGCGGCAGCAGGGAGCAGTGCTTGTAGATGTGGAAGAACTAGGCGGGGCGGGGGGGGGGGGGGGACCAGGTCACCTGTCACAACATTCCTGTGGGGCTTTGACCATCGCAAACATTCAGGGATTTTGAGAGCTTTGGTTTGCCTCTTTGAGGTCATTTCCATACCATTTACTTAAAATTTTTTTTTTTTTTTGCGGTACACGGGCCTCTCACTGTTGTGGCCTCTCCGTTGTGGAGCACAGGCTCCGGACGCGCAGGCTCAGCGGCCATGGCTCACGGGCCCAGCCGCTCCGTGGCATGTGGGATCTTCCTGGACGGGGACACGAACCCGTGTCCCCTGCATCGGCAGGTGGACTCTCAACCACTGCGCCACCAGGGAAGCCCTACTTAAAAATTTTACCAGAATAAATATTGCTGTTTACTCCTCCTGCCTTTCACAGTCCTTTCAGCTGACCTTTTGCGAATTCTTGATCCACTCAAGCCTGGTCTGAACTCTCAGTCAGCAGTTCTCAGATTGGTGCCGGAACCAGCAATATCAGCACTGTCCAGAAACTGGCGTGAAATCCAGATTCTCAGGATCCACCCCAGACCCGCTGCCTCAGAAGCTCTGGGGCTGAGGCTCAGCCTTGCAGATGACCCTGAGGCATCCCAAAGTTTTAGAACCACTGGTCCAAGCGAGATTAGTTGTGTGCTCAACGGGCTAGTTGGGTCAAATTCTGGTGTTTTAACTAGAACATGTGGATCTATTATTTATTGGTAAACTTTCATTTTATTCTTGTTTCATTAAGAAAAAGAAAAAAATAATAGCAGTTACTTACCCATTGTAGGGAACAGACATGGGGAATAGGGAAGGGGCTTTCCATCTGGGTCCTGTAAACTTCAGGTACTGCTTTCCTAATTTAAATCTTTCTCAGTTATGTGAGGTGTTTCATTTGAACTCATTTTCCTTAGAAGCGTTTTAGATATTTTGCTAGGAAAATTGGCATCTTATGTATCTTAATCTTCCCCCTGCAGCTATTAAAGTGAGCTCAGAAGTGGTTTTTACCACAGCAGCCAGCAGGATGATAGACATAAACTTTTAGAACTCTAGTAGAAGACAGAAATTTTAGTGACACACCTATAATGGCAAAACGGATACCTAGAATTTTCATGTTATTGAGCAAGTTATATTATTGATCAAGATCTTTGTAGTTTTAAAACTCTTTAGGATTTGTGGAATTCAGCTTTCATCCTTTGAATAACACTGCCTATTGTATAGGTTTAAGGGTCCTTTCAAAACATAAAAGCAAAAGGATTTTTTTTGGTAGACTTCACTCAGTAGAAGTTATTAGTATGTCTGGAACATCATATAAACAAATTTAAGTGGCAAATGGCAAGCTAATAATATTTGTAATATATGGCATATTAATAAACTTAGTATAGAAAGAGATCTTGCTAATTAGTAAGAAAAAGACAAATGAAATAATGGGGAAAAGGACATGAATAGGAAATTTAAGAGATATGAATGATCCACACCAGTGAACAAATGTCCTTCCTCCCTAATAATCAAGGTAATACAAATTAAATGCGCATTGTGAGACCAGCTTTTGAAGGCCAACCTGGCAAACGTTAAAAAAGAAAGTTACTGCCCAGTATTGGCCCAGGTTTGGTGGAAAAGACACACTTCTCTTTCTGCTGGGCGCTAAGACGCCATATTTGTTTCCCGTGGTGCTGTGACAGATTGCCACAGATGTGTCCTCTTACAGTGCCGGCAGCCGGGAGTGTGAAATGGGTCTCACGGGCTGAAATCAGTGTGGGCATAACTAGTTCTGTTCGTAGGCTCTCAGTGAAAGTCCGTTTTCTTGCACAGGATCCAGTGATGGTTTAATGCTCTGCGTTTATAGTCTTGAAATTGCACTGGGTCCTGCAGATTATGTAGCTGGTTCTGCCTCTACCTCCTCCTTGCTGTTCCTTCCTCTGAACCTTTTTCTTTTTTGGCTTAATTCTGACCTGTCTTTCCTTGGCCCTGCTGTAACTCTGAAGGCCTTCGGGAGCTCTCCTGTGTCTCCTGGCCCTGCACTCTGCTCCCCCCACCTTGTACTTCCCGTCCCCTGGCCTTTTGACAGTCCTTAGCTGTCAGTAACCCGGCTTTTTCTACCTTCTCAGCAACTGGGAACGTGATAAAAATCCATGCTGATTGCCGTCTGCAACCAATCCACACCATCAAATCTCAGCTGAGCCAATTACGCTGTGTTTAGCGATTCTTTACTTTTCTCTTTTTGACTATCTGTTCTGTTTTTCAGATTTCCCCCCTCACATCTCAGGGTTTCTCTGCCTTGAAGAAGTTATGTTTCTCTGACAAGATTGTATCATACAATCATATTTATCTCTGTTTCAAAGTCTTAATGTGGCTGCTTCAGCAGTTGCCTTTTGCTCGCCTTACCTCCGCACTGTTCCCCCGGTTCACAAGCACAGCCTGTTTCTCACATGGATGGATCGTGTGTGTGTGTGAGAGTGTGCACATATACCCCACCTAGGCTTTGCTGTTGTCTCTGTCCTTTTCTTTGGCGCTAGAGAAGTGTGGGCCCCGTGCATGCTCACATTTACTCCACCCAGCCTCCAGAAGCTAATCCCAGTGAGCTCTGACTCAACGGAGCGTCACGTCACTTTGGTCACTTGTCGTATTTGTTAATGTGCACGTAACATACAAAGTCATTACTTATGCTCGCCTTGTCATCTCTCCCTTTAGTATTCTCAGTCGCTGCCGTTACTTCAGTTGTCATGTCTAGTCAGATGATTCCCAAATGTTCACTTCTGCCATTTTATAGACCATATTTTCAACTACTTGTAGAGGGTTCTCTCCAACTTCAGCTTCAGCACCCCAACTTGACTCACCTTTTCCTTGTTAGCTGCCTCGTGCTCTGCCACTTGTGCTCTTTCTGCACGATGGGTATCCGCACACACGCTGACACGCACACACCCTCCGCCGCGCTTCCTCATGCCCATCTCTTCCTATTGATGGCCCAGCCTCGTGCATGTCTTCTAGGGCAGAAGCCTCGTTACTTTTTACTCCGTTTTTTTTTTTTTAACTGCCACATTTAATTTTTGCTGAATCGATGTGTATTTGGTTTTTTGAACATCACTTGACTACATTTTCTCTTTCCAGTTGCACTACTTCAATCCTAATTCAGGACCTCATTGCCTATGACCTGATGTCCTAAACTATTTCTGAAACCTAAACCGTTCTTCTTAGCACCTAGATATTATTTCTCCTTTGGCCTAAAATCCATGGAGTCCCACAGACCAACATAAGTACATCCGCCCATCATTCTAAAGCCTTCAGCAGTGTCGCCCAGTGCACTTAGCAGTCTTAACTCCTTACTGGCTCTGGACATGTGCTCCACAGACCTTCCACATCCTGCCTCTCTTCCTTCATTCATCCGCTAGGCTTTCCCCCACTTTCTACCCTACTAGCCTCCATCCTGGCCTCGCTCCAATGTGCTGTTTTTCCTGAAGCCTTTACCAGTAAGTTATGAGTGAGTGACAGTATCTTTAAGTGTGAGTAATATTTTTATATTCTGAGGATATTTTTAATCTCTTAAGACATTCTACCGTGTACTATAGCTATTTATTTTATTGTCTCATTAACCTGTAACCTACATGTTTATAATTTTAGAGTAGTATCTTGTTAATAATTACTGAATTAGAAAGTACTGAACAAGACATTATAAAGTCTTGTGAGCTGTGTGACTTTGAGCAAATGATTTTATCCCTCTGAACCTTGGTTACTTAATTAGTGGGAGTAAAGTGAGATGATAATACGTATGTGTGTGTGCATGTATATATATATTATATATATGTAGGTATATATATATATATATATATATATATATAAAATGTAGAATCCCCTGCATGGATCAATAAAGATTTTCTGTCCAATGAGTATCATTCATTTATGTTTCCAATATATAATACTAACAACACAATTTCAGTTATACCAAGCATCACTATAATGGCCCTCGGGGAGAAGCTTGGTCAAAAGGTAAGGTAGAGTATCGTTAGTACCAACTAGAAGTTCAGGAGGTCTAGAGATGGAAACAAGGCACAGCAGATACTAGAACAGGCTAGATATTGACCAGAAACAGTTTAATTAGCTACCATTTTCCTATTTAGGGCTCAGGGGTTTTCTCTTCCGTAGAGGCAGAGGCAGTCCTCAGTATGGTGAGCTCGAGCCCAAGCAGTTAATTATAAATGCCTGTTATCTGGCTCTCTCTGTACTGAAACTCTAATTGGTCTCTATAGTGTTATTATGAAATTGGTTTTATTTTTTATTTCATATTTATTTATTTTTGGTCGCGTTGGGTCTTCATTGCTATGCGCGGATTTTCTCTAGCTGTGGCGAGCGGGGGCTACCCTTTGTTGCGGTGCGCGGGCTTCTCACTGCGGTGGCTTCTCTTGCTGCAGAGCACGGGGCTCTAGGCACGTGGGCTTCAGTAGTTGTGGCATGCGGGCTTAGTAGTTGTGGCTCACATGCTCTAGAGCGCAGGCTCAGTAGTTGTGGTGCACAGGCTTAGTTGCTCCTTGGCATGTGGGATCTTCCCAGACCAGGGCTGGAACCCGTGTCCCCTGCATTGGCAGGCTGATTCTTAACCACTGCGCCACCAGGGAAGTCCCTATGAAATTGGTTTTATAATAATGACCCAAGGTTTGGAGCAGCCCCTAGTACATTCCTCAGTGAGAAGACTTTGCCTTCACTTTGTCTACATACTAGTGATAGGTATTTCTTATTCATCTGCCACAAAGTTGATTTTTCCAAACCTTCACTATAACTCATTTTTAGGGAAGTATTACTTTTCTGTCTTCTTATCTTCTTACTGACTTAACTTAGATTCTAATAATTGTTCTTACTGAATACCACAGTGTGATTCTGTAGAACTATGGACGCAATAAAACTGGGTGAGTTCCAATAGCAAAGAAGGAAGTATTAACTAATTTAATTGACAAACCAATGTTTCCCAGCCTGGTATACTATTCAGATTTTTGTTATAAGTTTGTGAATAAATTAAACTGTTTCTGCCCTAGGGACTCAAGTCAGACATGTGGTTGTGGGAATCTTTGTCTTTCCCACACCACTCTGCATTTTAAAAATTCTTCTGCAGGAAGATCCCAACATACTATAGCTGTTCTTTCTTATGCAGCTAATTTTCCCTGGAGAGAAGCCATAGAAAATCCAAATCAAGTTTTTTTCTAGTCTATTTTCATGTCACTTCTTCGGAGAGCTACACTTTTCTGTTAAATTGTCAATAAATATTCTAATCCAGGAAAAGGGGGACAGTAGGAAATAGGAAGGGGAAAGGAACAAATTCTTAGCGTTAGCAGGCACACTAATGAATGTGTGATGAATTATTCTATATAAATTGCAATATTGTCTCACTTAAAGAAGCTTTTGAAAGTATAGGTGTGGTATATAACTGATTCAGTTTGCTGTACCCCTGAAACTAACACAACATTGTGAATCAACTATAGTCCAATAAAAATTTTAAAAAATAAAAGTATATGTGTGTGTATATATATATAAATAATATACTCAAGAGAATTGAAATCGTATGTTCATACCAAGACTTGTCCATGTGCAGCGTTCATATGCAGTTTATATGAATGTTCATAGCTGCATTGCTCACAATAGCCGGAGGGTGAAAACAACCCACATGTCTGTCAGCTAGTCAGTGGATTTACAAAATGTGGCATATCCATACGATGGAACATTATTCAGCCAGAAAAAGTAATGAAGTACTGATGTACGTGCCGGACACAAACGTCCACATGCTGTGATTTCATTTACGTGAAATGTTCATAATCGGGAAATCCATAGAGACTGAGAGTAGACTTGTGGTAGTGGGGTGGGTGTGTGCCGGGAGGATAGTGTGCAGTGTCTGCCGTGGCTGAAAGGTGTCTTTGGAGTGGTGAAAATGGTCTGGGATTTGTTAGTGGGGTTGTATAGCTCTTTGAATAAACTAAAACCATTGAATTGTATGCTTTACGGTGAATTTTATGGTATGTGAATTAGAGTTCAGATTTTTTAAAAAGTTTACCGAGGAATTAGATTCTTTGGTTACCCTAAAAGTCAGGCCAGTATTTCATGTTATATAGACCACATCAGCTCTTAGTTCAAATATTGTACACAGTGGGGGTCATTTCGGTTCCCACCGCATCTCTATTTGAGTAGAAATAGAACTGAAAGAATCAGGGACTTGGAGTCAGAAATTAGGGAATTGTTCCTGAGTCTTGAGTGACAATGGGCAAGGTGCTACCACCTTTATTCTGTTGCCAGAAATGAGGATCATATGTTTACTCTTGTCAGAGTTTTCCAAATCAAAGGGTTTCTGAGAGGCCATAAGCTTCTTGAGGGCAGGTTTTCCAACAGCTTCCCACCGGGTCTTATACATGTAGATGTTTAATAAATGTGTATTAAATGAATGTTGATTTAAATTGAGAAAGTCATGTGAGAGTGCTGTCTAAACTTTCTTAACGTCCTGTAGGTATGAGATTTAACCGAAAGTATATACTGGTCTATTAGTGGAAACTTAAAAACAGTTTAGATGTTATATTCTATTTCCAAGGTGTTTTGTGACTAATGTATGGCCACACTGAATCAACTTCTTTTCTAGGCCTTCCAGTATTAAAACATGTGCTGACACCAAGAATAAAGGCAACTCATGTTGCTTTTGATTCTATGAAGAATTACTTAGATGCAATTTATGATGTTACAGTGGCTTTTGAGGGGACTGTGGATGATAAAGGGCAGCGGAAAGAAGCGCCGTCCATGGCTGGTAAGTTGGTTTCGAGCGAGTCATGTATGTTCACCCAGGTAGAGTTTATTTTGTAAAAAGGTAGGTGTGTTCTACTACATTACATTGATATGGTTTCCAAGTATATATACTTGTATTTCTCACGTATTTTTTATTAATCTGTAACAGTTGAAATTTCATTAGTCCTGCTAAGTTTGGTACTTCTTGGCTGTCCTGTTAGTCCTTGAACTTGCCCAATATCATTAACTCAGCCTCTTTCCTCCCAAGGTTTACACCAAGAAATGGAAAAGTTACATAAATCTAAGGAAGGAGTGAGGCAGGAGAGTGGAATCTAGCGGCGCCGAGGTGAATCTAAGGAAGGAGTGAGGCAGGAGAGTGCAACCTAGCAGCGCTGAGGTGTGCACTGATGCTCAGTGTCTATCTTTGTATGTGTTTGTCATATAACATCGGTGACATCTAGTGTCACTGACAGTTACGTGACTTTTTCTTTTTTTCAGCCATGTGCTAGGTATTGGGGACCTTTGAGCTACTGTTTATGTCAGAATAACCAGAAAAAACTAGAATTGTAAGCAAGCAGAATGTTTTAGTTAGACATACCCACAGGCACTCGTGATTGCTGTCGCCGTTGGGACGTGGGGTGGGCACAGGACGCGTGTGGAGCCGCCGTCCCCTCCTCGGGGTGTCAGGCTGGGGCCTCACGCTTCGCCTTGGCAGCTGGCGGCCGTGCGGCTAGCTTGCTTGTCAGGTGCTTCTCTCCGTAGCAGCTCTTGAAGGCGGCTGTTCAGAACGTGTTCAGGGGCACAGAGGGTAGCTCCCGGACGTTGGGAGAGAGGACAGACGGCTGAGGCAGGAAGGGACTAAAAGGTGGCAAATTTGATGGTGGCGGGAGGAGGTCAGACCTGGGGCGGCTGCACCTAAAGCAAGACCGACCGACCGCTCTCGTGACCGCCTTCAACTCCGAGGAAAGCCGGAAGCTCACGCTTTTTAAATTTGATTTTAAGTGTAATTCTTTGGCATGTATTATACATCATACAGTTTAAAAATCAAAAGTATATAAAGTGTACAGTGAAACGGCCTGTTTCCACCCTGTCCCCATCCACCTGGTCTCCCCCTTCCCCTCCGCAGCGGTAACCACTTTTCTTCCTTTCTTGTGTATCGTGTGTACAAATTTACTGTCCATCCCTCTTACAGAAAAGGCAACGTATAATACTTTTTTTTCTTTTTTAACCGTGGAAGGAGTCATTCACCCAGTTCTCCATTTGAGGACAGTGCATTTAGTTATTCACCAGTATTGCCATCCGTTTACCAAACGTTGTTCAAAAAGTAAGATTAAACACATTTTTATTGTTTATGAAGACCAGATCTAATTCCCATAATAACCTTTTAAAAATGCTGCTTTATCATGTCACCATCCAGTCCTAGGAACTCGTGGGCTGGGCCGCGCCCACGGGATCAGCGCTGGCGTCCCGGGACTCAGCATCCTGGTCCCTAAGCCCCTCCTTCACATCGTTTCCTCCTACTCTGTGCTGCTCGCTGGGTGGGACCGCTTTCCTCGCTGTCACTGAAACCCTCCTGCACCTCCATGCGGGCTCTGACCGAGGGCCGTGTGTAGGCCAGGCCACCTTCCCCTCTGTTGCTCTCATCCAAGTCTGCACCCTTGTCCCCACGAAGGCTTCCCTCGCTCCTCTGCTTGCTAGCTCACGAAGCTTCCTCTTGCTCTCCACTCCCGTGGCACAAAGTGCACGTAAGGTTAGCACTTGGCATGTGGCTAATCTGCCCCTGCCCAGGTAGATCAGAAGTGCCTTTGGAGGCAAACCGTTTTCAGCTGTGTCTCCCGGGCTCCAGACCCAGCGCCCCATCTCGTTGCTCCACTTGCTCTGCACCGTAGCCGACGGGGCTTTGTGTATTCATGACGGAGGGTCTCTGTTTTTGAAAAGGCTGGCTTTCCTAGCTGTCACACTCAGAAGCCATGTGGAAAACAAAATGTGTCATTTCGTCAATTAAGAGTAAATATTTCCGCAAGGAAGACTACAGCAGAGTAAAAGCAAAAGACAAGCGGAGGGTTGCAGAGAAAAAGGCTGATTTCCTTACTGTACAAAGTGTTCCTATAAATTGATATGATCAGTAGTAACTCAGTAGAAAAATGGGTAAAGGGCAAGAACAGACAGTTCACAGAAAAAAATTGTTCAACCTCATTCATAATAAGAAAAATTAAAACGTATAATGAGATACCATTTTTTTACTATCAGACTGGCAAAAATCCCCATTAACAGGTTAGATAACAGGCCCTGTGGGTGAGATTAAAGTATCTCAGAGACTTTCATACTTTGCTGGTAGGAGTGCAATACAGTGCAACCTCTGTAGAAGTTGTCCAGACAATGTCTGTCAAAGTTACTAAAGCATTTACATTCCCACTGCTGAGACATTATTCTACAAATATACCTGTGCACGTAAGAGATGACATCTGTTGTGTGTTGATTTTGATTGTGAGTTGAGACCTGTAGCTTGAAAAACTCATTATTACATAAACTGATTGATACGCTGCTCTACTTAGTCTAGTATAAATTAAGATTCACTTTAAATTTAGATGTAAGTAGGGTTAAGTATAAAATTCCATAACTTGGAATATTGTAGGTACCTTGTGGCTGAGTTGAATAAGTATTAAATGTTATCTCCATACACAGTGGGCTGTTATTTAATATTCATATTTGATAGCCCAATTAAAAATTTTTTTCCATAAAGTTGCTAGATTGTTCATAGATATGCCGTAGACCGGTGTTTCTCAAAGCCCTGTAGGAGGATCGAGGTTCCATCAGAGTTACCTGGGTGGCCTCAGCTGCACTGCAGACTGCTGACGGGCTCGCTGCAGCGGGGCTGAAGCTGCGTGCTGGTGACCCCGCAGGGGTCCTTGCGGTGGCCAGCGTCTGGTAGCGTGGGTCTCATGAGGCCTCGTGTCAGAGAGGGCGACGGCAGGTAGTGAACCGTGTCCTTCCCGTTTCGTGGTCTGTTTCATTAGAATGTGGGTATGGCTCAGAGCCATCTGGGCGTCCTCTTGTGGTTCATCTGGTCTTTTCAGCAAAGTCTGAGCGCTTTCGTGGACAGCGTCCATTGGGCAGAGGTGAGACAGGGCAGTTTGATTGTAATTGATTTATAAATCCTGTTTTTAAAATGGGTGGTGTACCAGAAGAAATTGTGAGCTAAAGGACAACAATTGATATTCTGTTTAAGCGTTTTATATGGTTCTAGGTAACTTTTTTGTCTTAATATTTTCTTATACGAAAAGAAAACATATTCAGAGGGAAAGAAGGGAAAAAACTCTACAAACTCACCTGTCCAGATGCAGCCCCAGACAACAGTTCAGATGTTTCCCTCAAAGTCTTCTTTTCTGTAATGTCTGTATGTTGGCGTGATGTGCCTTTATGTATTTTTTTAAATGAGATGTTATATATGTATATATATCTTCATATCCTGCTTTTTTTCCCCTTAATAGTGTGTCATGAACATCTTTACATGTCAGTATATACACTTATGTAATTTTTGTATAAGGCTACGTAGTGTTCATTGGTGTGAATATACAACAATGTATCTATCCAGTTTTTGTTGGATTTAGGTCATATTGGTTTTTTGTTTTTGTTTTCAGAGGGAAGGGGGCAGGTTGAAAGGCGGACGGTAAGCAGTATGGGCACCACCTGCGGGCCCGGCGTGCAGAGGCGCACAGCTCAGCCCGCACACATCCTGGGCCCCGCTGTCTGTGCTCTGCCTTTCTCGCTAGGCTCCCCAGGCACAGAGCACTCGGGACTCGGTCTCTGAGAGACTAGACCTTGTGACATGTGTGGATACTTGGAAGACTTTCTGTTTGGCCCTAGCGTATCAATATACTCTAGGGACCTGCTGGAAAAGCTATAGTTAGAAAACAATTACACCTTAATTTGAGTACTTTCCTACATTCCCTAAATATTATGGATAATTGTTGCTCATGCCCTATGAAATGTGCCCCAACTAAAAGCATTTTTACTAATATAGACACAAAAGCTTTATTGACTATCGAGGAAAGTATTCGTTACTCATTTCTTATCTTTGGTGGGAGAACCTCCTGGGTGCGCTGAGAGTTGATCTGGTGCTTGTATGGTCTGTATCTGGACGCCTGACCACAGGGACTGGGCCAGCCTGTCTCCACTGCTGACGACACTGGGCCTTGGTTCGTTCATCCCCACGGGGAGACAGCAGTCCTTGCCTAGAGAGGTGCACGAAGGTCCAATGAAGTGACGTGCACGAAAGCGTGGTGTAAATACCACAGTACCGTGTACATTTTAGGTGGGAAAACCTAAAAGCACCCATGCGAACTTCAGGGCCCTTTCCTCACGCCAGCATCTTACTAGAGGCCTTGCTGACACGTCCCAAACACTTGAGTTCACAAGCATTCGTTCCTGACGCTGGAAGTGCAGTCGGTTTCGTTTCCTTGCGGACTCTGTACGTCTGTGCACGGGACTTGGAATATCAAGAATAAATGCAGTGTCAGTTGGATGACCACTTAATTAACAGAAGTGTTGAGGGGCAGGCGTAGGTAATTAAGTGAAGGTAGGAAAGTTGGTGTCGGCATCTGCATTTTTATGTATCAGAAATAGAAATAGGAAGGTGAGGTGAGAAGTCACGTGCAGCCAACAGATTCTGGTCAGTCACCTGCAGCGCACGTGTGTGTGGGGTCCTGTCCCACGTGCTCCCAACACCCTCACGTTGCAAAGAGGAATCAGAGGAGGTGGCTTTCCGTGGTCGGCTACGTCTTGTTTCCCTTCATAATAACGTAGCTCATGACAACCTCTCAGGCAGGGGCTGCTGCTGTCACCTCCCTCGTACGGATGTGGAAACAGGCACAGAGAGGCTGACAGGTATGCGCAGGGCTGGTGAGGGCTCAGAACCCAGGCCGCTGGCTCACTGGCTGTGCTCTTGGCCCATGCCCAGTTCAGCTCCTGAAAGCACTTCTTAAGCCAGTCTTTGATTTAAAGGGAAATGGAACTTGAGGAAAATTAAGAGAAAAATATTGAAAAAGTAAAATCTTCCCTGTGGCAGTGTTTTTGCACATTTATCATCAAAGCCAATTCACTCCTAAAAGTGTAGAAAAAATGAGAGAATTTTTGATGACCTAAGTGCAGCATGTTACTCAGAGCAGTTGTAGCGAGCACTTAGCAGAAAGAGGTGTGTGTGGTCCAGAGGCAGAACCCTCTTTAAGGGTTAGCTTAAAGTCTTCCGCAAACTCTGCAGCACACTAGTCACCGCTTCTCAGAACACGTCTTTGGACACATATCGGCTTGAGATAAAAGGGCTCGGCCTCCTACTTGCGTGCCCACCCAGGGAACATAGTCTTCTCTTAAATCTCGTAGCAATATTTCCTTGTTCTCCAGGAATTTAAGTATGTTAATATGCTCATGTCTCCACAGAAAGCCACCTGCAGAAAAGGGTATTTCCGGACTCAAAGTTCTGTCTTATCTTGGAATAAATCCTGACCTTATCCCTTGTGCCATGTGGGCTGCAAAAAGGACCATCTGCTTTTTTCAAATTAGCATGTTTTGGGAGCTGTAATTATTGAAGGGCTCATAGCTATTCCACGGAAAGAAATTTGGTTCCTGAACCACATAGAATACGTTAAAATACAGCAAGGATCAGGAAAGCAAGGAGTACCAGTGAGTAGAAACCACTGGCAAGTCACAGAGGAGCGGGGAGGACTGTGGAGCCGTGGAGGCAGGGCCCAGGCCGGCCCAGCACTAGGACCGAGGGGTTAAGTGCCCCTGTGCGCCCAGTGCTGCCAGCGACACCCATCCCTGCCCTGTGGGGCTCACCGCCCAGTGGGAGCAGCGGGGACGCGCGACAAGCCCTAGGCTTGGGACCGGAGGCTGGTGGCCCCGTGAAGGGGATTGGTGGGTCTGATGGTGGTTGGCATCTGGGGATCCCTTCGGAGGGTGGGTCCGTGCTTCTGGTAGAGGCCAGCCTCCTGACCCTGGGCTGCCTGTCGAATCTACTAAAGGTTGTTGTATGGAAAGTCACATTTGGTTGATTTAACTCGTGACCTAGTTAACTGTGGAAGACTTGGAAGTTATTACTACTTCAGCTTGAAACCCAAAACCACCAGTTTATGATCTTTGTTTTCTTCTTCTTTTTTTTTTTTTTTTTGGCTAAAGAAAAAATCTGGTCTTCATTGTTTTTAAACTTTTTTAAAGCTCATTTTTATCGTTTTATGTAACTGTGAATTCTAAAATAATAAAAATGAAATATTTTTGTTTCTTGTTAGAATTTCTCTGCAAAGAATGTCCAAAAATTCATATTCACATCGATCGTATAGACAAAAAAGATGTCCCAGAAGAACAAGTATACATGAAAAGATGGCTTCATGAACGTTTTGAAATAAAAGATAAGTGAGTAATGACAGTTCTAGCCCTTCAGAAACAGTGGCTCGACACAGTCACTATAGTAAACAGCGTGAGACGAATGTAAACAGTTTTATTATCTTAAGAAAGCCTTTTATGAACTCAAGTCAGGTCTCATTCCATGCCTCCTCTGTCCATGTTTTAAACTTGACTGTTACAGGTCACTGTGAAAGATCTTGTTATGGGGGCTGTCCTTTGTTATTTACTGCATTTCAATAATTTGTGTATAAAGATATAAAATTTTTTAAAGAAGAGAGAGACACACAGAAAGCTTTGTACTGTTGAGCTGCCCCAGGCCCGCCCTCCCGGGTCCAGGGGAGTGTGTGCGTGCTGAGGGCAGGCCAGCAGGCCGGCGGTGTGTAGAATCGGGCTGTGGGGTGGAGGATGGTGTCTCACGTGTATGTGGAACTGACTCCAGTGTATTTGTTGGAAGAAGAAGGGGCGGTTGACATTTTCACGAAAAAAGTGTCCTTTTGCTTTTAGTATTTTGGGGCCTAAACCGTTTCTGGGGTTGGCCTTGTGTTTCTCCCACCAATAACATGACTTGGGAGCTAGTGCAGTGTTGGCCCCTGGCTGAGAGTTGCTGTGAGTTAAGTTCCAGGCGGGGCCTCTGGATGCCTCTGGCAAAGGCGGAGCTCGAGGTCAGATGAGGGTGCGCCTGTTAGTCTCCCTGTGATTTACACAGATTTCTAAAGGTAGAAATTTTAGAATTTTCTTCTCTTTTCAGGAAGATAAAAACTGGGTTCTTAGGTTTAGACATAATACTTAGAAATTGAATTTCCGTGGATGAAAATTTCAGCATATATTATTTATTTACTATTCGTTTTGTTTTCAGTGGAAATTTTATCCTTTTTGTTTTTTGAAAGATGTGTTTTAAACATCTATACTTTTTTTCCTCTTTCTGAAAAAAATGGCTCTGTGAGTTATAGGATGCACCATTTAAATTTATTAAGACCACATTGAAAAGAATGGTTTTTAAAGGCTTTAGAAAATACTTCCAGGGCTTCCCTGGTGGCGCAGTGGTTAAGAATCTGCCTGCTAATGCAGGGGACTCGGGTTTGAGCCCTGTTCTGAGAAGATCCCACATGCCGCGGAGCAACTAAGCCCGTGCGCCACAACTACTGAGCCTGCGCTCTAGATCCTGCAAGCCACAACTACTGAGCCCACGAGCCACAGCTACTGAAGCCCACGCACCTAGAGCCCATGCTCCCCAACAAGAGAAGCCACCGCAATGAGAAGCCCATGCATTGCAACAAAGAGTAGCCCCCGCTCGCTGCAACTAGAGAAAGCCCGCGTGCAGCTACAAAGACCCAATGCAGCCGCTAGAAAAAAAAACTTCCAAAATTCTGTTTATGTTCAGAAATTTTACCTGTGTTTTAGTCTCCTAAAATGCTTCTTCTCAGGAAACTGCCATTGTTTCTCTCCTTGTTGTATGGCAGTAAAATATTTCCTAATTAACCCTCCTAGATTAACTTTAACAAGTGAAAGCTATTAAAAATGTACTGTGTTGAAAATGAAACTATATGAAGTTTATAAACAAATTTCTGTATTTCATTGACTCTCAATTGTGCATGACAATGTGTTAAACCAATTAATCAGCACTACCCACTTTGGATATGGAAGAAATTTTAAAAGTACGATTTATGTGTTTTGACATGAAAATCTGTTATCAGAAAAAAAAACCCTGAACAATATGATTAATATCCTATGTATTTTGTGTTATAGGTGTTTATATGTATATTTAGAATGAGTCTGGACGTTTTAAAACAGTGATTTTCTCTAGGGAGTGTGAGTTGAAAGGCAACAGAAAGACTTTCCCTTTTTGTACTTTGTGTTTCAGATTTTTATGTTGAGTGTATTCTGCTATTATAACTTTACATTTTTAAAATAAGGAAACTGCATTAGCTATGCTACTTTTCCTTCTTTTACCTGCTGTTGTAATTCCATGTGAATAGGGGCGCTGGGGGGGAACTCTCCATCTATAAGAGCTGCTGGTCTTTTCTCTGACTTGTGGTAGAATAGGAGCTGCGCTGAGGAGTGTCTGGAGGGGTAAAGACGGGGGAGGCAGAGAAAAAGCCCGTGTGCGTGTCAGGTCCCTGTGAAGTTTTAAAGATCTAAAGTTTAAAAAACATCCCCATAAAGTTACTTGAAACCATCTGTCTTTACATATTACATATAATTCCTATACATTAATCATAGAGCATATTAAAGATATTTTTAGTGTCTAGAAACTCCAATTAAACCAACTCTCTGGGTGTTTCCTATAAGGACCTATAACTTCTCCAGCATATAATAGGCAGCCAATAAATATTTGTTGAATTACAATATTGAAATGGCTAAACCTGAAAGTTAACACTTCTTTTTTTTCATTCTGGCCATAGATTGCTTATAGAATTTTATGATTCACTGGATCCAGAAAGAAGAAACAAATTTCCCGGAGAAAGTGTTAATTCTAAACTAAGTCTCAAGAAGACCTTACCATCATTCTTGATCTTAAGTGGTTTGACTGCTGGAATGCTTATGACCGAGGCTGGAAGGAAACTATATGTAAAAACGTGGATTTATGGAACCTTAATTGGCTGCTTGTGGGTTAGTATTAAAGCGTAAACGCGTAGCTGTCTCCAGGCAGTGGGATGTGCTACGTTGTTTATTACTGGCGGCTGCACATTACATCCGATTGTTCCTGAATTTAATAAGAAGTGTAAATAAAGCCTTGTTGATTGAACATTGGATGAAACAGAATTTCTGACTAAAGCCGATATGCAGTTGGTCTTGGGCAAACATACATGGTTTTACAACTTTAGTCCAGAAGCTGCTGGAAAGGGAAAAGATAAACAGAGTTTATGTTATAGTTGGCATTTCCTATGAACTAATGTCAACTCCAGAAGACTGTTAGGATTATATATTTTGTTACTGTTTTGTAATTCCGATAGCTGCATTCATGAACGTTAATTTGCAGTACATGTCACTGTATTTGTTATCTTCAGTTTTTTACAACTTGACTGGTCCAAACTCTTATCACTGAAATATTTAGTGTCTTGCAGCTGTGTAATATTCTGCCTTGTGTTTAATTTCTCCAAGTCGATGAAAGAAATTGTAGTTAAGTATGGAGAAGGACACGAGGAGAGGCTGAGGAATGCTGGTGAGGGGAGCTCTGGTTAGTGAGGACTTGTATTGTGTTGTTAGCTGAGTTCACTTTATGTTGGCAAAGTGATTAGCATCTCTGGTATTTACTGAAACAGCTTCATTTGCACACCCTGTACTCTATACAAAAGAATAATGTATAAAAATACGAGAATTAAGTTTAAGTTAAAATTGTGATCCTGATTCATTGTAGCAGAACTTTAAATTGCTCAGCTTTTTGAAGATTTAAGCTAAGCTCCTAGCACTTCATGACATTTGTGCCATAAGTACTTGAAAACCTTAAGATTTCCTGTTATTTTTTATATCGAAATAATCAGTGTGAACCTTTGTTGGACCTGAGTCCATAGATATTTGAGATGGTGGGAGCTCTCAAACACCTGACTAGGTTTATTAGCATGTGCCTTTTGCCTGTTACTCTTGGGTTTAGCAAACTGTTTAATCCCCAAATCATTTTGTTTATGTCGTCGTGGTCGGTTTCCACTGTATTCGTGTTCTTTTCCTTTGGATCACTGGCAGGGGTGCTGCTCGGGGCTGGCCCAGGGGCTCACGGGAAAGCGCTGTGTCGCCAGCCAGCGTTGGTCCTGATGCGGAGTTGAGCCTTGTAAGCTCTCGTGAGCAGCCCACCATCCACAGCAAAGGCATTTTGCGTTCGTCTTATGTCAAGAAATCACCTTCCTCAAGCCAGTGAAGTACAGGCTTAATCCATCAGGACGGAGTGAATTTGTTTCATTCCCATTGGTATTAATGGGGCCACACAATTCATCTGTATCACCTGAAAAGAAGAGCTTTGTTTCAGGAACCAAATCACACAATTTTCAGTCATGGAACGATAAATCCCCTAGAAGAGGACCTTTTTTAAAGTGTGATCTGCTCTATTTTTAATGTTACAATTCAAGCTTGATTGCCTGCTGGTCGTTTAAGATACCAGTTCTGCTTCCGAGTAATGGATTTTTATCACCATTTAAATCATGATAAACAAAATGGAAACACAAATTAAGGGAAATTTGGTCTGATTTTCCAGAACCAGAGTAAGCCATTTCAAGTAACCCCTCTGAAGAGTTGGGTGGTGTGAATTGGTTTGTGTATGTTAGTATGTGTGTATGTATTGATACACACATTCCCACAGGACACAGTTGGCTTCATTATGAATGGGGGTGCAGGTAAAACTTGTTCTCATGCCAAACTGCAATTTTCTCTTACCCTGTAAAGTGCAATTTAGATCAATCCCATGTCTTCGTTAAATACTCTTTTTAACAGTCCTAAACTTAGAAACTATTTCTAATTAGATCACAATAAATGTAAGTTGTGTAACTTACTTTGAATGTCATGGATATGTTCTCAATTTAAATTTTAAGAAGCAATACCATTGGAATCATGCTGATTATAACTGATTTGAAGAAGGCCAGGTGACCTGCATAAGATCACTTGAACAGCATGTTTCTTGTAACTATCCTTATATTCTCGCAAAAGGTCTATAAAATATTTGTTTAAAATTTTTTTTGTATCAAAATATTTGGAAAATTAGAAGCTTCTTTTTAACATGTATTGATATGACTTGAATTATTTTATGAAATTAAGAGCCCTGTATACCTGTAAATCTTTTCACATAATATCATTTAAGCTTTTGTTTGTGCTACTGTTGACTTACAGCTTAGTTGGTACTTGGTTTATCTTTAAAAGAATGCAATCAATGTGCATGCTTTTATGTTTTTCGCAGAAGGGTGTGTTGGGATGAAAGTAAAAGAAAAAATAAAATCTTTCACTGTCTCTAATGTCTGTGCTATTTTGTGACCCAAAAATTCACCAACAGTCTCTTATTCCATAAAATAGGCTTCATGGCTGGCCTTGTGTTCTGAACATGTAAAACTATAATAATTTTTCTTAAGTATTGGGCAAGTGTTTTTTTAATACATTAAAATCTTCAAAATTGTGAAGCAGTATATTTGGTTAACTCATCCATATACTTTATAAGATGTATGGCAAATATTAATTACTTAACAATTCTGTAATAATTAGGATACCTCACAGAAACATGTCAGGTGCCTAAAATTAGCCAGGTTGGTGAGTCCAGTGTGAATCTGACTAATCCTTACATCACACATACCAGTGATTTCTTTCATATGTATCATTTCCGTGTGATTTTTTTTCTCATTTAGAATGGTACAGTTCTTCTTTATAGCCAGATTATGTAAACTTTATCGTTTCCTTAGTAATATTATGTGGTTTATACTTAATGTTCACTGAATAGGTCCATGTCAATAAAATGATCTGAATAAATTGACCATTAAAACAAAGAAATAATATAAAAAATTTGCCCATCAAGTAAAATTAAACTGTAACCTTAATCATATTTGTTCTTGAAGCGTCAGATGGGGAAGAGGTTTCCTTGGCCCCTATCCAGATGTCACCTTTGCTTATAAGTAGGTTTTCTTTTTTGGGTAGGGACATGTTTTTATTATGAATTACACATATTTTTAGATTGAAGATTAGCTAACTTGGAATATTATGTTACCATTTGGTATAACTGGCATTATAAACACACTAACTTAACCTAACACCTAAGCATTAGACTGAAAATTGGTACTTGGCCAAACTGATAATTGGAAATATTCAGATAATTGATGTTATATAGCTAAAATCTGCATTGACGGAATCTAAAACTTTTCATTCAGATGTTTTGCAGCGCCATGTTTGCAGTCACTAATTTATGTCAGTTTAGAGTAGTTATGATTTGACATTATCCCTAAGATTTCATTGACACCTTTTACAATTTGTGGATGATAAAGTAAATCCATTACTTCTACCAACTGGGGGGTCATTTTTGACCTCATTCATGCCTGAGGTCAAAGAGACAGATTCCTGGTTTTTATCCTGAGTAGAAAGAAAAAAAAAAACAAAAAACTTTTTCAGAAGGCCACTCTAGATAGAAAGCTCAGTACCTTCTACCGTGTGGGAGAAAATCTGATGTGGGCGGCAAACTCTCAATAAATGTTTACTGATGGGGACGAGACGGGTCAGTCATTCATCCAAATTAGTGACAATTCATGATCTTATATGTGAATATGTAAGAGAGACATGTTCTAAAATTTTAGTTTTATGAATCTTTACATCTGAAAAAAAAGTAGAAGAAGTTGCTGTGGATGTTCTCCGCGTGTCCAGCAGGAGAGAATATTTACTAACAGCCTTGTCTCCTTACGGTATGTTCAGAATAAATTCTGACTTATATTCTTGCGCTTATTGATGTTTCCTTATTTCAACAAAAAGGGAAATATAAATCTCAAAAGTTATTTGGTGATATATGGGATGGTAAAGAATATATTTGGTTACAGTTACTTCATATATATGTGATATGTAAGTATGTTTTATTGACACCTGTAGCGATAGAATACTGTATATTGCTTTAAAAGCTCATTTTGCTTTTATACTTGCCAAGACTTGTTGAGTGCTTACTATGCGTTGGGCACTGTGCTTACCCACAGGCATGATCTCTAATCCTCATAATAGATCCCGAGCAGTGGGGATCTGTTGGCCTTTGAGAGTAACAAGTCTGTAGGCGGACTACCAGGTTTTGGGTCCTGGTTTTACCACTTGATATCTGACTTTGGGCAAGTTAAAGTTTCTGTGACCGGAGTTTTTCATCTGTAAAACAGCGATACTAATCGTGTTTACCTCAAAGAGTTGCTGAGGACTCAGTAAGTCAGTGCATCTGAAGCACGATATGTAGTGCATGGAATGTAACCGGTGCTAAGTAAGTCTTGTTCTTGGAAGGTTCCTCCTGCCTCCAGTTTTACAGATGAGGAAACTGAAGCTCAGAGTTTGAATAAAATAATACAAAGTCACATAACTAATAATTCGGGCAGAAAAAAGTGCTCCCATTCTTTTCTGCTTAGTGACGATGTAACACAGTACTTCAAGCTACTTAAGTGCCTTTAAAGGTGGACGATCGTAACTATGATCATAGTTATTTAAAGATAACAGGTTTTGTTTTAAATCTAGATCAAATAATCCAGAGATCATAAAAGGAAAGGTTCTCCATATTTTCATAGGAAAGTCTCATGGTCTCTCCAAACTGACTCCACGTTGGTCCTGAGAGCCAAGGAGGTGCCTGTCCTTCAGGTTGGTAGCACAGCATCCTTCCCACGTTGGTAAAGGGGAGGTGTAACAGCAGGTTCAGAGGGCTTTCCTTACAGTGGCACAGAGGAGTGTAATGTTTGAAATTATCCCACCTAAGTCCCCTTACTAAGGGAAATCACAAACTGTACAATAATCTGGGCTTTATCACTACATGTTTATAATGTTAGAAAAATTACCTTCCCTGTTCGAGCCCTCCTTTATCTATAAAATGAAGAGAATACTTACTTACCTCACAGAGTTTAGTAAGAGTCAAATGGGTTAATAGTTGTAAAAATGCATCCTTACAGGGACTTCCCTGGCGGTTCAGTGGTTAAGACTCTGCTTCCACTACAGGGGGCCTGGGTTCAATCCCTGGTCAGGGAGCTAAGATCCTGCATTGCTGCACGGCGCGGCCAAAAAAAAATACATTCTTACATAAGGTTCATGAGTGGGATTATTATAGTTCTTCCTAAATTACTTCAGCTTTACCTGCTGTATAATGTGTGACTAAATAATTATTTTCTGAAGCACATAGGAATATCTATCACTAAACATTTTTGAGTCATTCAGGATCCTGTTTATGTTGTGTTCTGTCCATGCATCCTGGAGATACTTTCCATCTGCATCACAGGACAATTAGCCAGTTTTCATGTGTTCACGACTGTCTCCATCTTTTACGAGGTCTTTGGAAGTTCGTTTCGGGGAAGGTGCCAGAGAAAGTTGTGTTTTTCCCACTCCCCACCCCGTCCCAGTGTCTTATCGCTGCTCAGAATGGGAAATACCAGTAAGCACATTTGGAGATCATTTCTTGCTGTGTATAATGGAAACCAGGATGAAGAAAGAAAGAACCCAACTTAGAAGAAAGAGCAGTTTCAAATTGAGGACCCGCTGAAGAGAACTAGAAGTAAAGGAGCATTTCCCTGTCGAGCTGCTGTGTATGGGGTGTGGGAGCTGACGGAGAACATTCTGGAACCCTGGAAGGTGTCTGAAGAATACCTACGGGGCTTTGTCCTGTGTGTGCTTTGGCTGATTGATTTTATTCTTGGTGGTGGGGGTTACAGTTTGACCTTCTAGCTGAAAGGCGATCTCGAGAGCTAGCAGCACAGTTACTGTCACTTAAAGATTTCGGGGGTGTGATTGTTGTTCCCCAGATTTTCTACAGCTGCAGCCAGCATTGCACATTCACCTCACAAAATATCACGGAGCGGGCTTCCCTGGTGGCGCAGTGGTTGAGAGTCCGCCTGCCGATGCAGGGGACACGGGTTCGCGCCCCGGTCCGGGAAGATCCCACGTGCCGCGGAGCGGCTGGGCTCGTGAGCCATGGTCGCTGAGCCTGCGCGTCCGTGAGCCTGTGCTCCGTAACGGGAGAGGCCACAGCAGTGAGAGGCCCGCGTACCGCAAAAAAAAAAAAAAAAAAAATCACGGAGCACCTGCGAGGGCTGAGCTGACACAGCTATTTCCAAAGGAGCCTACTTAGGGTGCAAGGAGAGATGGTGAAGAATCCGGCAAAGCCAAAGACATCTTAGGAAGTAGGGGATACTGCTGGACACGGGTTCAGGTTTTCGCAGAGCACGATGGTGCTCCGAGGACCTACACGGATGACAGCTGTTGGTGACGCCATCCATTGCTGGCACGTTCTTCCGAGAGGCAACTCACCTGGAACCAGGAAGAGTAAAAGCAGTTGCTGCGGGCTTCCCTGGTGGCGCAGTGGTTGAGAGTCAGCCTGCCGATGCAGGGGACGCGGGTTCGTGCCCCGGTCCGGGAAGATCCCACGTGCCGCGGAGCGGCTGGGCCCGTGAGCCATGGCCGCTGCGCCTGCGCGTCCGGAGCCTGTGCTCCGTTGCTGCTCTGACCTCGGGGATCTTGAGGATGCTGGCACCTCGGGGGGGGTCACAGCACCCAACGCTGTCAGTTACACACTTCGTGTCTCTTCAGAGAGTGGCTTCGTGTAGCTCTTTATCATCCATTCTGTCTTTTAATGCTTTTTGTTTGGGTAGATTTGGGGAGGAGTGGGGGTGGGGGGGAGTGAGTGGAGAGGCCGGCGTAAGAGCATGGACTCCGGAGCCAGGCCTCTGGGGTTTGAACCCTCCAGCTCCGCACCAGCTGGGCGACCTTGGTCCGCTGCCTAGTCTCTGTGCCCCCGTTTCCTCACTTATAAAATGGCTATGATGAGAATGGTCCCTACCTCATAGAGTGGTTGTGAGGATTAATGAATAATTAATGATTAATGAAGTTCCTGGATGATAAAGTACGCCTGTCATGTTCTAAGCGCTCGATGTTAGCTGTTGTTATTACTAGTGTTCTGAAAATTCAGAGCCATGAGGTTGGCAGCCACCCTTCCGCCCAGGAATCCCAGTATTAAATTGGTAGCTAAACTACATACAAGTCTGGTGTACCTGTGCCTTTTATTGTATTTTATTGTAAACTACCTCGAATTCTTTGTCCATATATATGTCCATAACTGGCTCTGCCTTATACTAGAACTAATAGCATTCTTGTTTCAGGTTTTTGGTATGTTGGTCTAATTTGGCCTGTGACAGACACAAACTTCACATTGTGAAACGAAATAAAGGATATCGAAAAGGTCAACCCAAAAGTGTATCCCTCTCTTCTTGTGCACTAATGTCTTTATTCTTTTTTTTTTTTTTTTTTTTTGGTCTCTGTATTCCTTCCCCATTCTCTTTCTAGAAGTTGAGATAAATAAAGGATTTTAGATCAGAAATAAATCCAATGCAGAGCATCCCTCCATGTGTCCTTTTCTCGGGTACCTCCTGGCTCTGAGGTTGTCTTTGACACTCTTCTTCCTGCGCTCACTCTGGTTACCTGCTGGTCCTCTAACTTTATCAATTGTGGCACTTTTTTTCCAGATATATTTTATTACTGACTGCCGGCCTCACTCTAACGTGCGTGTCTGGCGTTGGTTTCTTTTGGACAGACTGGTCTGCAAGATGACAGAGGCCGGGGCTTGTGGGTCCTGAGACCCCACCCCAGTTCCCAGCACGTTAGGTACCCAGCAAGCTTTGCTAAACTCACTCAATAGGTACACATCCGAGGCTCGACAATTTACGGTTAATCATCGTGACATCAGATTGAATATCAACTGAAGGTTTTTTAAAGCAATTGTGTCTTAATTTTATAGTCTGAAGTCAACAGATTATTTTTTAAAAGTAAATGGTATAACCAACATTCAGTAAGTGATAGGGGGCTCCCCTGGTGGCGCAGTGGTTGAGAGTCCGTCTGCTGATGCAGGGGACACGGGTTCGTGCCCCGGTCCGGGAAGATCCCACGTGCCGCGGAGTGGCTGGGCCCGTGAGCCATGGCCGCTGAGCCTGCGCGTCCGGAGCCTGTGCTCTGCAACGGGAGAGGCCACAACAGTGAGAGGCCCGCGTACCGCCAAAAAAAAAATAAATAAGAAGAAAAAAAAAATAAGTGATAGGGAAGTTACTGTTTGGAAGGACCATCCAGGAATTGATGTTCAAGACAGTAAAGCACAACCAAGGAACAACAATCTGAGGCAAATAGGACGATGTTGAAATGTGTTCATTATGGGTTGGGCTTGGAGCGGACGCTACATCAAACCATTTTCTGTGCAGGGAGAGGGGGATTTTTTTTTTTAATCTATAAGTTTTTCCAAATTAAAAAATGTTAAATTTTATCAATACTAGGCACATAGGTTATTTTGTTTAGCAATGTTATCTGAACATGATTCCATATGGTATCATGATGACTAGTTAAATGTCAACACTTTTTCATCATTACTAATCAGTAAAGTCTTAAAATCTGCAGGGATTGAAAAATCCTCTATCTGGTGTATCTAAATGAATGTCATCGGTTAATGTTATGTGGTACAGTGTTTCCAAGTAGTTATTGGAAATAGGTGTGTGCTGTTGCGTCGGCTTCTAATGAAGAGCTAAAATCTTGTCACTTCTGTCTGCTCCTTTCATTCTTCCCAGAGGGAATTACTTGGGATAAATTGTGTTGAAAGGTAGTGTGTTTATAATGGCCTCAGAAGACACATTAAAAATGTTGACAGCAAAAGAATGAGACTTTTTAAGAAGGTTGCAGTTAATTTCCAGCAGTGTATAGGAAACAAGATCATTCCCCCTGAGTTGTTAGAACAACCTTGTAATCTCCTGAATAATGTTCCACTGTAGGTTAAGACTAATAGTTCCAATATCAGATCAGTTTCTGAATCGCTCAAGGCAGTGATACAATAGGGAAGCTGGAGTTGGAAAAACCAAGGAGAGAGAGAGCCAAGCACTCTGGCTCACTTTACAGAAATGACTGTGACGACCAAGGAAGCATGGGGACTGGATTCAGATCTCACAGGCAGAGGGGCGAGTGGTGATGCCAACCAGAGCCAGTTTGAACTGTAATCATCAATGTTGGTGGGACTTTATTAGTATAATATGTTCAAAAGAATGTATAGGATGTAGAAACCTGAGTTCATACTAATGAGATGTATGTGTGTATATATGTGCACATGTATAAAAAAATATGATTTACAATTGATGGTCAGGATTCTCAGGCAATACTGAATTACCTCTCTTCACATCTTTAATGTTGAATCCAGAATCTTGGGGACCTTCTCTGAAGAGTCCTTTCACACTTTTTGAGCTGGTGACCTCCTATTCAATGGCATAATAAACTCTTTAACCAACCTCTGTCCTGAAGCCTCCTAGTTAATTTGGAGACCGCTGACTTTGTTTTTTTTTTTACATGTTTATTGGAGCATAATTGCTTTACAATAGTGTGTTAGTTTCTGCTTTATAACAAAGTGAATCAGTTATACATACACATATGTTCCCATATCTCTTCCCTCTTGCGTCTCCCTCCCTCCCACCCTCCCTATCCCAACCCTCTAGGTGGTCACAAAGCACCGAGCTGATCTCCCTGTGCTATGCGGCTGCTTCCCACTAGCTATCTATTTTACACATGGTAGTGTATATATGTCCATGCCACTCTCTCACTTTGTCCCAGAGACGGCTGACTTTGCTACATGACTTCTTGTGTTCTGTGATATCCATCCATGCCCTGTTACTGTCTCTCTTACCTCGTAGAAATCTTTCTTTCCTAAAACATACTACATTTATATGTATAGTCATGCCATGTACATCTGTCTTTGCTAAACTAGGGCAAAAATGTTTAATCAATAAAGGGTTTCACAGCTGACAAAATTCTGAAATTATCAGCCACACCCATATTCAAATAAAAGCCCCATCATAATAATTAGAATAGCTCCGTTATTTACTATCTGATAGACAACGTGCTAAGTGCTTTTCATACATTCTACTTAAATGCTCACAGTAACCTTGGGAAGTAGATAGGGGTCCCTAAAATGTCCTAGTCATAAGAATGAATATTTATTACCTTTGAAAAATCTCATCCAAAAGCAGAGCTGGGTCCTAAGAGACGCCTGACATTTGCTCTTATGTCCATAGAGGATGAAACAGGTCTGCAGAGACAAGGCCAGCTGGAAAAACACCTGCCCTGCCTCTGGGAGGGCAGGGGTTTACAGGGTAAAAGAAGTCACCAATAATTTCTTTTGGAACCGTGAACATGTAAGAAAAGAAATGGCCTAGTTCATAGACAATATTGCACAATACCTTAGATTTTCATGATACAAGTTACTTTGAAGCTACTTCCAGATACCCTGTGGGTAGTGGTGGGTTCCTCTAGGTTCACGGACTTTGGGGTAAGAGGCGGGCATCAAGTGTAGACAGGGTGAGCAGGAACGCCGCCCTCGGGCCTTTGTATTCCAGCCCCTTTTCCATGACTGTTCGACCCCCACCTTGGTGGCCACTTGCCGGCAGGAGCCTCGGGGGAGGCATTTGCCTCATCCTCATTCACGCTGACGTCGGGGCAGGAATGGCGGCGGCCCCGTGCCTTGGTCGGGGTGCCTTGGACAGCACCTGGGGTCTTGTTAGGATAGGGGTGATCTCCTGCGGCCAGTGGATAGACTCGGCCGCCAAGGCTTCGGGGACCCCGCGGGGCCGCCTCCGAGCCGGGCAGACGGAGTGGAGGTGCCTCTCAGGTGAGAGCCGGAGGCCACGTGGGTGAGAACCTTCCCCGGCTCACCTCCTCCGGGGGCCCTGGACCCCGCGTCCCTGACTGTCCTGCGCCACGTGTGCCACGGGGACGGTGACGAGGGCACAGAGGCCTCAGCCTGGCCGGCAGGGGGGCCGCGATCGGGTCTCCCCAGATGCCGCAGCGGCCGAGGGACAGCCATCCCGGGGCAGTGGTCCCCCTGGACCCAGGTGGCAGGGTGAGGGGCACAGCGAGGGCATCCCAGCACGACCCCCACCTGTGGCCCTGCTCGGGCCTGGGCCGGGGGGACCCTCGGGCTCCGTCTGCCGGCTCCGGGCCCCTCGGCGTGGGGCGCCGCCGTCGCCTCGGCCCCGGGCCGCCCTGGCCGGCAGCCGCTCAGCCCGAGGGTCCTGGACGCCAGGGTGGCAGCAGGGCCGGCCTGCTCTCCTCGGCGGCCCCGGCGGGCGGCGGGTGAGGTCCTGTGTTCCCGGCGGGAGGGCTCGGCCCCCAGGCGCAGTGTGGCCCGAGGCCACCCCAGGAGCGATGGGGAACGTTCGGGCGCTGAGCCCAAAGCCCGGCCCTTCCCGCGCTCGCGCCTCGGTCCCCGCTTTGCATCGAGCGACCAGAGGCGTGGAACCCCCCGGGGCGCCTCGCTCCGCGGCAGGACCCCGGGCCCCTGGCCCGAGGCTGTGGCCCCGCCTTCGTCTCCATGGGGAGAGAGCAAGGGGGGAGACGGTGCGTTCCGCCTAATTCTCCGCGGCCCTCAGCCTGGACCTCGCCCGCGTCCCCCCCGCCCCCCCGAGGGAGGACCTCAGGCAAGACTCCTGCCAATTTGCAGCTGAGCAGGTGTTAGGCACGTTCCTGAATAACAGGAGGGACAGGGTGGTGGCCCCTCACGAGACTCCAGCCTCACTGGAAGGGACAGTGACGCCTCTGGTGACACTGCTGGAGAGCGGGCTGGCGGCCGGCGGCCGCGACAGCTCAGCAGTGAGGGTCACACTCGGTCCTCCTGGGTCCCGCTGGGCCACCTCTGGCCCACGGGTGCCGTCACCACACAGCCCGGGGGTGACACATGACCAGCCCTGGAAATGACCCGAGACCTGTGAGGTGTCAACTGTTTCTCATTTCCAGGGGGCACTTAGGCCTGGCAGAGCAGCCGGGTCTTGAGCTAAACTCGAGGAATTACAGCAAAAACGACTCGCGTCTGTCGTATCTCAAGTGCCAGCCGCACGTCTGTTGTTTGACATGTTTCATCCTCACCGTTTTATAAAGCAGGCATCACTGTTCCCACTTTACAGATGAGAAAACTAAGTCTCAGAGCCGGGAAGGGACACGCCCGAGGCTGTAGACCTGGTCATAGATGAAAAGCCCTAGGAGGCAGAGAGGCGGAAAGGGAAGGTCATTTCCGGCAAGGAGAGCACGTGAGTCGGCCCGGGCCTGCCGGTGGGGACAGCATGTGTAGCGGTGACACCACGTGGGGCTGCAGGGACGGAGAGGATGTACGGCTCACGCCTGGGACACACCGGTGCCGCGCTGGGGACTTAATTGTGCACTGTCCCACTCATTCCTTACAAAACCCCAGTGACACAGAAGTTTGTCCTGTTTTAACAGCTGAGGCAAGTGAAGCTCACACAGATTAAGTAACTTATGCAAAGTTCCTGAAAGAGTCAGGGGCTGAGCCAGGTCCAAATCGGTGTGTCTGACCCCAGCACCAGGGCTTCCCCCCACCCCCAAAGCCTCTGATGAAGCTCCGTTGTGAGGCCTCCAGAACCATCACCGGCTGGAAATGAGGAGAAGCAGCTCTGGTGTGGCCCTGGCCTTTGCTCTGCTTGGCCCGGCACCCGTGGCTCTGGGCTGTTTCCCTCGTCCATGGGAAAGTTGGTGGCTTGAGATCATCCGCAAGGTCACTTTCACTTTAGACTCTAGAAAAGGTCAGTTTTCCAGAAAAGTCATCCCAACCGATGCCTAATTGAGAAGCTCTTTGGCTGTGGCCTGCACTCTGCCCATAGAGCGAGCCTGGGCAGGTGACCTGGGTCATAGCCCGCGTGCTATTGTGGAGCAGTTTTGGTTTTTTGGTTTTTTTATTTATTTTTCGCTGCGTTGGGTCTTCGTTGCTGCGTGCGGGCTTTCTCTAGTTGCGGCGAGCAGGGGCTGCTCTTTGTTGCCGTGCGCGGGCTTCTCATCGCGGTGGCTTCTCTTGTTGCGGAGCACAGGCTCTAGGTGCGTGGGCTTCAGTAGTTGTGGCTCACGGGCTCAGGAGCTGTGGCTCGCGGGCTCTAGAGCACAGGCTTAGTAGTTGTGGCACACGGGCTCAAACCCGTGTCCCCTGCATCGGCAGGCGGACTCTTAATCCCTGAGCCACCAGGGAAGCCCAGTGGAGCAGTTCTGATTGCGTTCTTCCCCTTTCTCCAGGATGGACCTGCCCGGCAGGACTGAAATCAGCCTTGACGAGGGTCTGATTCTTCCTGATGTCAGACATCCTGCTTTCTCATTGTCCTTCCTTTTCACAAAGTGTCTCCCTTCAGGGGAGCTGTGGCTTGGACCACCATGACCTCATTGTACCAACTCATCCAGAAACCCAGAGAGGACAGGCTGCAATGTGCACATTCTCCTTCAGGGTTTCTCAGCTTTTCTGTGCTTTGGTTTGCTTTCTTCGGACAAGCTCCTGCTGTGCGTGGGGGTGTGTGTTGGGGGGCAGGGCGGGGGGAGGTTTGCATGTACAGAGAGGAAAGCAAGTGAGGACAGTAAGGTGACACCAGGGCCGAAGAATCGACTTGGGTGGGTGGGGGCGGTGAGCAGATCCACATGCACGCTCGCTGGGCATCTGTCTGCCCGGTGGTGCCACTCCGTGTGGATGCTCGAGGTGAAACCTGGGGAGAAGCGGCTCTTTGGACACCAGGTAGGCATTTCCCCAAGAAGGAGCGTCTGCAGAGGCCCAGAGGCGCTCCTGACTCTCCCCTCCCGTGCACTCGACCCTGCCCAAATGCCCAGCCCAGCCCAGCTCTCAAAACGCCTGGGGTGTCCAGTCTGTGCAAATCCACTGTTGACCTGTCAGCCCTCTTTTCTGGGGCCTGTCGGCATCCAGTGGAAGCAAAGCGACCTGCAGGGTGAATGAACGAATATGTGTCCGTCCCTCCGCCATCACAGGTGTGCCAGCTGTCCGTGTGTCTGTGCTTGATTGTGGGTTATGGGCTGAACTGTGTCCCCCCGGATTTGTATGTTTAAGCCTAACCCCCAGGACCTCAGAATGTGACTGTAGTTGGAGATAAGGTCTTAAAAGCGGTGATTACGGTAGCGTGAGGTCATTAGGGTGGAGCCCTAATCCCAGAGGACTGGCGTTCGTATAAGAAGAGGGATGCATGTGCACAGAGGAGAGGCCAGGTGAAGACACAGCAAGGAGACGGACGTCCGTAAGCCAAGGACTCAGGAGAAACCCTCCCTGCCAACACCTTGATCTTGGACGTGCAGCCTCCAGAGCTGTGAGGAAGTACATTTCTGGTGTTTAAGTCACCCAGACTGTGGTACTTCGTTATGACAGCCGAGCAAACGAACACAGAGATCAACAACACATCATCGCTGGGCTCAGAGACTCCCTGTCCAGCAGAAGACACTGACACCTGAGAAACACCTGGTCCATCAGAAATGCAATGGGCTCCCCTCTGCCGCTCCACTCCCAGCTCCGCTGCTGCTGGGGCCGGAATACTCTCTCAGGTGGGTCAAGAATACACAGAAACTGTCTAGACAGAAGTGAACTGAGATGCCCTTGAGGCTTTTCCGTCTCCCTTCCATTCTAAAATTGCTGAGATCTATAAACTTCTTATTGTTGACATTGTAAAAGCAACTCAACAACTCTCAGTCTTGAGATCTCTTAAGGTCCATTATAGGGGAACAGTCAGTCTGGAGGTTCTCCAAGGACTGACTTCTGTGCTGGTCTCTGAGGGACACCCATAGGAGCTGAGGCAAATGCTTTTTAGAGGAGTGACTTATTGGATGGATTTGTTCATTGTTTCACTCTTTGAACAATTGAGAGAGATTGATACTACTTACACCCTTGGATGGTATCCCCTGTCCCCTGGTCTGTAATGTCCCTGGCAAACTCCTACACGTCTCTCAAAACCCAACTCAGGGGTTTGTCTCCCCCAAGTTGAGTTGACTAGTACCTTCTTAAAACTATCCCTCCTTGTTAAACCTCTTAAAACTATCCCTCCTTGTTAAACCAGGTCCGGGTTGCTCTGGACTGAATGTTTGTGTCCCCCCCAAAATTCATATGTTAAACCCCTACCCCCCGAAATGTGATGGTATTTGGAGGTGGGGCCTTTGGGAGGTAATTAGGTTAGATGAGGTCAAGAGGGTGGGCTCTCAAAATGGAATTAGTGCCTTTAAAGGAAGAGACCGGAGCAGGCGCGCTCTCTACCATGTGAGGGTACAGCGAGAAGGCGGCCGTCTGTGAACCAGGAAGTAGGGCCTCACCAGATACCTGATCTCAGACTTCCATCCTCCAGAACCCAGAGAAACAAACATGCGTTGTTGCATTTTGTTACAGCAGCCCAGGCTGACTGAGATGGTCTACGGGGACCCCTGGGGGGAAGCAGTTTTCCTCTCTGCATGGGGCACAGGCCTTGGAAGGATTTCCATTAACACGAAGTGAATTAATGAGTTGCCAGGACTAGGGATCCCGCCCGCGAGCCTGGAGCAACTTTAGGAGGTGATGTTATATAAACTTAGGGCCTCATTGTTTCTGTTCATTTTACTTCAGAGGCAGAAGCAAACAAACTGGTGATGTTTTAGGAGGCGAGGAAAAGCCTCTATCCCCTCCGTGATAAGAAGACCACTCTCAAAGGTGATCAAGGTGAAGTTCAGGGAAGCTGGGAATGTTGCTTCTTCAGACCTCTGCCCAGGCCTTCCTGTTTCTCCTGGGAGGGCAGCATCCTGCGGGCGCTGACGGCACCGGATGCAGGAGTCACAGCTGCCTGAGCCAGTTCCCCTGCCGCCTGCCGCTCCCAAGGGCCCTACTCAAAAGTCACGGCCCGGAAAGGCAGTTTCCACAGGGCGGGCCACAAAGGTGGTAGCTTTCTGCTCATCAGGGGATGAGCCTGCCCTAGGTGCTAAGGGATTCGCAACCAGCCTGGTGAACACTGGAGGCCGGAGCCTGTCCTGTGGACGCAGAGGCACCGACAGCTCGGGTTTCCTGCGGGGGAAGGACCAGGCTGATGGGAAAACAAAACCAACCGCCTGCTTCCGAGCGGAGCCCGGGAGAACGCAACTGCGGTGGAGACAGGGAGTCAGGGAGGCCCGTGGGCGGCCCCGCGGCTTCCTGGCGGTGGGGGGCCCCCGTTTCATGTAAGATTTTCACCTTTGGGGGCCTGAGACGATGCTTCCCATGGAGAGCATCCCGGCCTCTGTGACCCAGGAATTATTTTGGCTCCATACTCTTTCCCAGACGGGCTTCCAGATGCAGCACATTTGCCTTTGGCTCTTTTTTTCCTGGATGCTTTCGAAATTCTCTCCTGGATTTGACTCCCCTGCCCATTTCTCTCCTCTAACCTGCCTTCCCAGCCAGGGTGGGCGCTGGCCCGCAGCTCCCGGCGGGCGAGGGGCAGAGACCGGGTTGGGGCGCCATCTAGTGGCGAGCGGAGAGACGATTGTTCAGCCCCTCGAGGCGGGAGGTCTGCCTGAATCCAAGTCGTTAGGTAAATACGAAGATGCAGAGGACAAAACAACAGCAGTGACAACAAGAGGCCATCCTGTTAACACGGAGCGACACTGTAGCCGCCCCAGGTCTTGGGTTCTCTCCTGGGCCCTCGCTTGCCCCAAGGGTGACCTGGTCCTTTCGCCGTCTCCCTCCTGCCTCCCAGTTGCTGGGAGGACAGAACTGACCTTCTGGCAGGACAGCTCCCCAGCCCTTAGCAGTCACCCCTGCCTCGCAGTGTGGGGAGAGGTGGGGTGGGACCCGGGGGGTCTGGTCCTTAAGCTCCCAGGCCCATCCTCCAGAGACGGGGTCAGCAGGTCTGAGATAAGCCCAGAAATTCACTCTGATCACCACCTGTCGGGCGATTCTGACACAGGTGGCCTTTGGATGTAGGAATGCGGCCCGTGGAGGAGGGGAAATGGCTCATATGATAAACGCCGAGGACAGAAGTTCCCCTGTGTACTGTGGACCTCATACCTTGGGCCGGAACCTCCCACTTTCACAGTCTCACACACCAGTAACGCGGGCCCCGCACTTCAGTTAGGATACAACCCCGCCTTTGGGTGGCTGGGGGCTTCCTTCTCCCCGGAGGAGAGCTGCTGTTGCTGGTAAGTGGTGGAGGCCCAGCTAACACGTGCTGGGGAGACTGGTTTTCCCTCTGTGCAGAATACCTGTAAGTAGAGATATCTGCTTTCTCTTTGGACACCAGAGGAAAGATATTCACTGCAAGCATAGAGCAAGGGGACAGCTTCCAAGAGCTGCAGAGACGGGAATCACAGAGAGCCTGGCCTCAGAGGCCTGCGGTGCTCGGGGATTTCAGAGGCCAGGAGACACAGAGGAAACACCCCTCGGTAATTCCCCTTCCACAGACTAGTGGAAAATCCTGCCCCTAAATGCACACGGCAAGGTCTGAAGAAGGTCTTGGGAAGAAATGCATTGTGGAATGTTATTAAAATACTTAGGGCCCCATGTCTAATCTGCAACAGATCCTAATTCTTGGGGTTACTATTGAAATGCGTTCCTTTCCAGATTGAATGAAGCTGGCGTAGACAGGAGGGTCATGGAGTGCGGGCTTTTGGTCCCATGTCTAGTGTCCGGTTGGTCATATAAGCCTGGGCCCCCTGCCCTTACTGAGTGGCTCCAGGGAAGAGTCTCTCTGAGGCCTGGTTTCCTCATTTGCAACTGCAGAAGGTAACAGTTCCTTCCCCGTTGGCTTGTTGGGAGAATCAGATGAAACGGTGCATCAGGGCTGGCATATAAGTGCTTGATAAATGTTTGCAATTATGACCTGAAGACAGCATAACATTAAAAGAAGTTCATGGAAATCAAAGTAAATTTTAAGCTGGTGTGTTTTTCGGTGACTGGGAAGCTATCATCTTTAGGCTAAAAAAAAGAACTGTGTTATTTTTCTTTTTTGGTTTGGTTTTTCATGAAAAAAAAGTAAAAAAAAAAAGCTCTCCCCAAACTTAAATGAGCCAATGAACTGAAGGAAATTTACAACTGCATGAGCCATTAACTTTCAAGGCCTCCCTGGGGACCGGGGAGAAGCCATTGCTCCATTGCTCCAGCTCATGGAATCATTGGAGAATGCCCTTCCCGGGACTGGACAAAATGATGCAGGCCAATTTTCCATCTGCAGTGCTGTGAGGACAGTTCCCACAGGCCACTGACCAGTCTGAGGCCTGTGGCTAGGTGATGGCTTTCTTTCCGCATGGAAAAACCGCATTTAATGGGAGAGATCACATCACGGTCGTGGAATCCTTTGCAGCTCACAATGGACAGAAGCATTTCCTAGCTCGTTTCCCTGGAGTCCGACCGCCAGAAGGCATTGACCCCGTTGGAGACACGAAAGTCCACCTGATATAACGAGAGTTTTCCCCAAGACACAGCCATCCGCCTCAAGTTGGGAAGCGTCCTTAACGTTATTCCTACGGGGGCTGCTGCCCAGGGTATGAACAGGAATGGCCTTCGCACAGGCCGCTCGTTGAAAGAGGGCTGGATCCAGCGAGTCCAGTCTTAAATCCTAACGGTTACTTACAAACTGTATGATCTTGAGAAATTCTTCTTTTTCAGCTCCTGTGTATTCATTGGTAAAGGAGGTGATTAAACCGTCTAACAGAATAAAACCGAGGGAAGTGACATTTTGTTATACAATGCTCGATGCCTAGATATTAGTTGAATATGAGTATGTGGGAGGGGAAGGGTTGACGTGTCGGTGAGGCTCAGGTTAAGAGGGTTGTGGAAACCGTAAGAGCAAAAGCTTGTAGAACGTTCGTAACTAGAGGTCAAAGGCATATAGTCATTTATCCAGTAAGACAGGTCAGCACCAGGCAACATGGTCCGTATGGGTCCAGGAGGAGGAAGTCTGTTTCCTGGAGACTTCCAGAAAAGTCTCTGCAACATTAGATGTGTGTTATATATGAAAAATATGTAAGTCCTAATTGTATTTCACGTACATAATGATAAACACACGTGCAGCAGGAGGGTGAAGTGAAGACACACAGGAGACACACACGATCCTCCACGTGAAGCCGGAGGGTTGGAGACTGGCGTCCACAAGCCAAGGGACGCCAGAGCTCACCAGCAAACCATCAGGAGGGGTTTCAGAGGGGGCGTGGCCCTGCTGACACCTTGAGTTTGGACGTCCAGCCTCCAGAGCTGAGAGACACTACATTTCTCCTGTTTAAGCCCCCAGTCTGTGGTTCTTGGTTATGGGAGCCCTAGGAAATGCATACAGGGTTGGGGTGGGAGGTTTAACTGATTTAATGAGGAATTCTAACTCAGAATAAAATTAGGTGGAGAAGTTGAGGTTCCCTTGGGTCTGATCAACCATTCTTATACGTAGCAAAGTTGTTGGACCGAAGAAGAACCTACTGCCAAACGCAGTTAACCCTACTTGCAGGTGAAGTTTCCAAACGCAGATAAACATGCAAGCTGGCTGGGCAGAGCAATATCTATGAAGGGACAGGATTCGAACATACACAGTTTTCTAGATGAAGTAAAACTGATAAATTAGAAAATTATTGTTTGCTTTCAAAATACTAGCCAGCCCGCTTAAAAGATATAAAGGATGCCTTTAAACGTAAGTTTGCTTAAGAATCACGATTACCTTGTTACAAATAGTATTTTATCTATATACAGTGTTTGGGTTGCATGTCTAGTATATTTCTTTAACATCTTTATTGGAGTATAATTGCTTTACAGTGGTGTGTTAGTCTCTGCTGTATAACAAAGTGAATCAGCTATACGTGTACATATATCTCCATATCCCCTCCCTCTTGCGTCTCCCTCCCACCCTCCCTATCCCACCCCTCTAGGTGGTCACAAAGCACCGAGCTGATCTCCCTGTGCTATGCGGCTGCTTCCCACTAGCTATCTATTTTATGTTTGGTAGTGTGTATATGTCCATGCCACTCTCTCACTTCGCCCCAGCTTACCCTTCCCCCTCCCCTCCCCACTTGAGTGTCCTCGAGTCCATTCTCTACGTCTGCATCTTTATTCCTGTCCTGCCCTTAGGTTCTTCAGAACCTGTTTTTTTGGTTTGTTTTTTAGATTCCATATATATGTGTTAGCATACGGTATTTGTTTTTCTCTTTCTAACTTAACCTCACTCTGTATGACAGACTCTAGGTCCATCTACCTCATTACAAATAACTCAATTTCATTCCTTTTTATGGCTGAGTACTACTCCATTGTATATATGTGCCACATCTTCTTTATCCATTCAGCTGTCGATGGACACTTAGGTTGCTTCCGTGTCCTGGCTATTGTAAATAGAGCTGCAATGAACATTGTGGTACACGTCTAGTATATTCAGTGCTGGATATCAGTGATTCAGTTCAGCAGGGATCTGTTGTAGCCCTCAAATGTGTCTGGGGACTCTTCCACCTGCTCTCATCTAGAGAAAAAAGCAGAATTCACTCAATCTGGTAACTCTAAATTTTTCTGCATCTATTAAGTGTTTATCTCAGGAAACATGTAATTGTGCCAGTTATTACGAGTACCGATAATCATAAAACTTCATTTTTAAAAGCATTTGATACAGACTGAGAAGAAATTACATTAGGACAGGCAGTAGAACTGCTTGAACTTCCAGCTGGCATGTTGAATCCTTTCCTATAAATCGCAGAGAACAGAACACTTTATCACCCAGTTATGACTTTTTCTGTGAACACAGGATCCTTGTGGTAGATCAGAATTTGCCAACGTGTAGCAGGAAACCCCTTGGAAGTAGCCCCCCCGCCCCCAGATCGCAAGCGTGCTTTGTACAGGCTGTGCAGTAGTTCCATACCTGGAGACAAAAGTGATCACGATGCGTCCATTTCTTTTTCGTCGTCTAAAGCAAACTGAGGAGACCCAGCCTTGCCTGTTCTTATCTGTGTCCATGTGGAGAGAAAAGTTGAAAGAGAAGATTATGAAGCCAGATGTCTGCTCTTTCCACCTGCGTCATGTGCTGATAACTGAGCAAACACTAGGAGAGGATTTGGGGTGGAAAGCCATACTGTCTCTGCTTTGGGAAGTTGCTAATGATGTGAGTCTATTGATATGTTCACCTGACATTCATCCACTCATCCAATCATTCATCCATCCATCTATCCATTCACTCATCCATCCATCCATCCATCCATCCATCCATCCATCCATCCATCCATCAATTTATCCACCCAACCATCCATCCATCCATCCATCCATCCAGTTGGCATTTCTTAAGCAATTTCTCTATTGTGCCTGATACTTCCTTACCAACAGATGATTTCTTTCTCTTCGTCAGCACGGAGGAAGTCCTTGCTGGGCACCTGTGGACAAGAGTGAACTGTCTTTTGGCCACTGAGTTGCCTGCCCACTCTGGACCAGCCAGCTTCAGCAGAGATGTTTTTTCCTCAAGTTCTCCACTCACCACCTTAAATAATTCTGTCTGGATGAAGAAAAATGGAACCCCTTACGGGGTCCCCCAAAGGTGTCTGGCAAGGTTCTCTAAGTGTCCGAAGAGACTTGTCAAACTGCTTCCAGACTACTTGTCTCCCAAGGAAGGCACCAAAGGCCACAACATTTTTTATGAGGCGGCTCAGGAGGAGATGCAACTGTTATGGAAAGATGGTCTAGAGGAAGATCAGAGAGATAGTGCCATCCTGGAGGGTGACAGGAATGTTGCTCCGTTCAGGAAACTTTCTCAGAGAGAAGCTGATGGAAGCTGAGACAAGGCTGGGGTCCAGCTCTCTTGGAAGCAGGTTTCCTGGTGTCTTGAGTGCTATAGAGACCCTGCCATGTTGCTTCCAGGACCATCTTGATGTGCCTTTTGATGCTGCTGTTTTGACCCAAAGGAGATCATATTTTCTTATGATATAAGCCAGTGTACAGAGGATAGACTGGACTTCACACAACAGCAGAAACTTTTTTTAAAACTCATTTCTTTAGCGCTCCCCGCAAGTGGTATATGTTATCTCATTCAATTATCTTAGTATTTGTTACTCTTTCCCCCATCGTTTTTATTTTATTACTTTATTGTTAAATAACTTTATTGACATGTCATTTACATATAAAAATTGTGAATATTTAAGGTGTACAACTTGATGTTTTGACATATGTATGAATTTTGAAAACGTTCGAAATTGGCTAAATAATTTATCCATCACCTCTGCATAGTTACCATGTGTGTGTGCGCGTGAGGTGAGATGATGTAAGGTCCATCCTAACCGTTGTCACCATGCTGGAGGATCTCAAGAACTCCTTCCCCCTGCATAACTGAAACTTTGTACCCCTTGGCCAGCACCTCATTTCCCCCTCCCCCCACTGTTTTAAGTAAATGACATCAGAGAAGCTGTGAGAGATTAAAGACCTTGCACAGAATCACAATGTTACCAACTCTTGGAGCTGCCAAAGCCCTTTGCATTTTAGTGTAAAGGGAGGGTAACGGGTGAAACAATTTCCCAGTTTTTACCCCAACTCACATCCAACCATATACCTAAAAGCATTTGTCCGGAGAGGGTGGTAGAAAGGACTCAGAAACCACTGCTGCACAGACCTCAGGCAGGGGTGTGCAGAGCCGGCTGGCATCTAGCGTACACCCTGAATAAAGCTTCCAGTGTCCCCCTCTTTGCTCCGTTTCCCGCGGCAGGGCGGAACGGCTCAGTAGGGAGGAAGGGGGTTGGGAGGGGAGGGACCACAGGGCATACACCCGCCCGGAGGAGGCGTGGTACCCAGAGCCAGGTAGAGGGTGGTGTGCGGTGAGCTGGGGCTGGTACCACTTTGAACTTTGCACAGCCTTCCGCCTGTGGTACCTGCTCTGGGAATGGGAGGAGGCCTTCCCCAAAGACCAGTAACCATGTACCTTTCTTTCCTTACTTACTTGAAAGAAATTATGGTAAGACATACATAACATAAGATTCACTCTTTTAACCATTTCTAAGTGTACAGCTCAGTGGCATCAGTTAGATTCACATTGTTGTGCGACCATCACCACCACCATCCCTCTCCAGAACTTTTTCATCTTCCCGAACAGAATCTCTGTCCCCATGAAACACGAACTGCCCTCCCCCTCCCCCAGCCCCTGGCCCCCACCACTCTGCTTCCTGTCCCTGTGCATCTGATTCCTCTCGGGACCTCTCGTAAGTAGCATCATACAGTATTTGTCCTTTTCTGTCTGCCTTATTTCATTTAGCTTAATGCCCTCGAGGTTCATCCGTGTTGTAGCGTGGGTGAGAATCTTCTTCCTCTTTAAGCCTCATTAATATTGCAGTGTATGGATAGACCATACTCGTTCATCTGCCCATCCTTTGGTGGACACTTGAGTTGTTTCCACCTCTTGGCTGTGGTGTATCTTCCTTAAAGACCTCACTCACCCCAGGACCAAGTGCTCTAGGGTATGTCATCCTTTTCACAAATCATCACGTATAGTTACTAGTCAACTTGCCATTTATAAACAATGCTTTTTCCTTAGAAATGACTTTAGCTCGTGAAACTAGAAACAGATGCAAAGCAAGAGAATGATAAACCCAGCATTTGTGAGTGGAGTCCTGTGTGGGTGGGGGGCAGTGGGATGGGTGTTAGTGGGTAGTGATGACCTAGTTCTCAGGTGAAGCAGTGGTCTCCCCACGATCGCTATTATGTGCACACCCTTGTTTTCTCTATCAAACACAAAAGCAGTCATATAGGAAATTTTTCTCCAGCCTAGTAATTTTCCACATTGGCTCTGAGGTGAGATGTAAATGGTACAAATGACTGGCGGACTTGGCTGAAGTTCACCTAGTTTTGCTTTGGGAAGGGACCACCCCGAGTTCAGTGGCAGGTGGGTGGAGCAGGGAGGTCTGTGGGGTCTCTTCCCTCCCAGCTGTCTCTCCCCTGGGGACCGTTGAGCCTCCAGGACCCGTGTGGCCAGGTTCAGGTTCAGTCGCAGGCTGGGGTCCTCCGGAAGGTCAGCTCCAGTCTCTGTTGGCTCCGGAGGGTGGCCTCTGGGGTCACCAGCGCCCACCTCATGAGCGTCCGCACGGCCCCGGCATCCCTCAGTCCCATCCCTCTCACCCTATGTTCTTGGCCTCAGGAGAGAAGCGGGACCGCCACGGCCCTGGGTAGTGCTGGGAGGAGCACATGGTCTCCAGCCCTGTCTTCCTCTGCAGCCCACGTGCCGGCCAGTGGGCAGGTGTGATGCTGGCAGGAAGTTTTCTCCTTGAGGACACTCCTTACTCCTGCTTCCAGCTCCTTGTACAGCGATGCCTCCCGCTTGCTACACCTTTCCCATATCTGTGGGCTGTTAGCACATGCCCTGCCCCCTCAGTCCCAGTGTAGTGAAATTCTGCAGATCTAGTCACTCCGTCTTCCTTCAAAAACCAGTCCCTCCTTAGATTGGGATTGACACATACACACTACTATATACAAAATAGATAACTAATAAGGACCTGCTGCATAGCACAGGGAACTCTACTCAATACTCTGTAATGACCTATATGGGAAAAGAATCTAAAAAAGAGCAGATATATGTTTATGTATAACTGATTCATTTTGCCGTATACCTGAAACTAACACAACATTGTAAATCAACTCTATTCCAATAAATTTTAAAAAATAAAAATTAAAAAAAAATCAGTCCCTCCTTGTTGGTTATGTAACACAGGGGACTCTGCTCAATATTCTGTAATAACCTAAATGGCAAATGAATCTGAAAAAGAATAGATACATGTATATGTATAACTGAGTCACTTTGCTATACACCTGAAACTAACACAACATTGTTAATCACCTCTATCCCAATATAAAATAAAAGTTAAAAAAAAAAATCAGTTCCTCCTGTTCACTCATCGTTGGGCTGTGCTTTGGAGTATCTCCACCATGCACACTCACACACACACACACACACACACTCTCATGCACACACTAACATGTACACACACAGACACACTCCAGTCACTCTCACACGCACTATACATTACCTCACTTCTTCACACACTCTTCTCTCCCTGTTTCAGAGTCAACACATGTCCCTCACCTGCCAGGAAAACTGTGATTTGCCAATCCTGCGAGAACTCTTCTTGTCAAACAGATTTTTAAAACCACAATTCAGTCTGATGCCTTAACTCCTTTATTCTCACAGATGCTGTCATCATTAGGACGAAATAGTTATTCTTAGTGACTAATTGGTGATGCCGGGGGTCATAAGAGGTTATCGGACAGCTTATCATTCGCCTGGGAAAAAACTACAGTTCAAAATACGAGGTACGGTTTGTGCTCAATACCTATGGCTATTGCATCATCGTAAAGTCAAAACCTTTTAGTAGAGTTGGGTACCATCTCTGTACATATCTATAGATAGAAGGATAGATACGTTTCTTCCTCCATTCATCCACTGACGGACCCTTAGGTTGTTTCCACGTCTTGAATGTTGCAATGAACATGGGGGTGCGTGTATCTTTTCAAGGTCGTGTTTTCCTTTCCTTGGGATAAATACCCAGAAGTGGGATTGCTGGTACGTATGGTGCTGTATTTAGTTTTTTGAGGGAACTCCATACCGTTCTCCATAGTGGATGAACCAATTTACATTCCCAGCAACAGCGTACAAGGTTCGCTTTTCTACACATCCTCACCAATGCTTGTTATCCCTTGTCTCTTTGATGATCCCCATTCTGACAGGTGTGAGATGATATCATTGTGAATTTGATTTGCATTTCCCTGATGATTAGTGATATTGAGCACCTTTTTTACACCTGTTGGATATCTGTATGTCTTCATTGGAAAAATGTCTATTCAGGTCCTCTGCCCATTTTAAAAATCAGATTGTCTGGTTTTTTTGCTACTGAGTTGTATGAGTTCCCTCTCAAACATTTTAAGGGTACAGTTCAGTGGCATTAAATACATTCACGCTGTTCTACTTCAATTATCACCATCCATCTCCAGCCTTTCTTCCCCTTTTAAATAGACTTTATATTTTAGAGCAGCTTTAGATTCACAGCGAAATTGAGGGGAAGGTGCAGAGGGTTTCCAGACACCCCCTGCCCCTGGACTCAGCGAGTTCCGAGCGGCTGCTTCCTCACTTCTCCTGCCGTAAGGTTTTTTTTTTTAAACATCTTTATTGGAGTATAATTGCTTTACAACGTTGTGTTAGTTTCTGCTATATAACAAAGTGAATCAGCTATACGTATACATATATCCTTATATCCCCTCCTTCTTGCGTCTCCCTCCAACCCTCCTTATCCCACCCCTCTAGGTGGACACAAAGCACGGAGCCGATCTCCCTGTGCTATGCGGCTGCTTCCCACTAGCTATCTATTTTACATTTGGTAGTGTATATAAGTCCATGTCACTCTCTCACTTTGTCCCAGCTTACCCTTCCCCCACCCCGTGTCCTCAAGTCCATTCTCTATGTCTGTGTCTTTATTCCTGTCCTGCCTCTGGGTTCATCAGAGCCAATTTTTTTTTAGATTCCATATATATGTGTTAGCATACGGTATTTGTTTTTCTCTTTCTGACTTACTTCACTCAGTATGACAGACTCTAGGTCCATCCACCTCACTACAAATAACTCAATTTCATTTCTTTTTATGGCTGAGTAATATTCCATTGTATATATGTGCCACTTCTTCTTTATCCATTCATCTGTCAATGGACACTTAGGTTGGTTCCGTGTCCTGGCTATTGTAAATAGAGCTGCAATGAACATTGTGGTACATGACTCTTTGAATTATGGTTTTCTCAGCGTATATGCCCAGTAGTGGGATTGCTGGGTCATGTGGTAGTTCTATTTTTAGTTTTTTAAGGGACCTCTATACACTTCTCCATAGTGGCTGTATCAATTTACATTCCCACCAGCAGTGCAAGAGGGTTCCCTTTTCTCCACACCCTCTCCAGCATTTCTTGTTTGTAGATTTTTTGGTGATGGCCATTCTGACTGGTGTGAGGTGATACCTCATTGTAGTTTTGATTTGCATTTCTCTAATGATTAGTGATGTTGAGCATCCTTTCATGTGTTTGTTGGCAATCTGTATATCTTTGGAGAAATGTCTATTTAGGTCTTCTGCCCGTCTTTGGATTGGGTTGGTTGTTTGTTGATATTGAGCTGCATGAGCTGCTTATATATTTTGGAGATTAATTCTTTGTCAGTTGCTTCATTTGCAAATATTTTCTCCCATTCTGAGGGTTGTTTTTCATTTTGTTTATGGTTTCCTTTGCTATGGAAAAGCTTTTAAGTTTCATTAGGTCCCATTTGTTTATTTTTGTTTTTATTTCCCTTTCTCTAGGAGGTGGGTCAAAAAAGATCTTGCTGTGATTTATGTCATGGAGTGATCTGCCTATGTTTTCCTCTAAGAATTTTATAGTGTCTAGCCTTACATTTAGGTCTTTAATCCATTTTGAGTTTATTTTTGTGTATGGTGTTAGGAAATGTTCTAATTTAATTCTTTTACATATAGCGGTCCAGTTTTCCCAGCACCACTTATTGAAGAGGCTGTCTTTTCACCATTGTATACTCTTACCTCCTTTATCAAAGATAGGGCGACCATATGTGCATGGGTTTATCTCTGGGATTTTTATCCTGTTCCATTGATCTATATTTCTGTTTTTGTGCCAGTACCATACTGTCTTGATTACTGTAGCTTTGTTGTGTACTCTGAAGTCAGGGAGCCTGATTCCTCCAGCTCTGTTTTTCTTTCTCAAGACTGCTTTGGCTATTTGGGGTCTTTTGTGTTTCCATACAAACTGTGAAATTTTTTTGTTCTAGTTCTGTGAAAAATGTCATTGGTAGTTTGATAGGGATTGCATTGAATCTGTAGATTGCTTTGGGTAGTATAGTCATTTTCACAATATTGATTCTTCCAATCCAAGAACATGGTATATCTCTCTGTATCATCTTTAATTTCTTTCATCAGTGTCTTATAGTTTTCTGCATACAAGTCTTTTGCCTCCTTAGGTAGGTTTATTCCTAGATATTGTATTCTTTTTGTTGCAATGGTAAATGGGAGTGTTTCCTTAATTTCCCTTTCAGATTTTTTATCATAAGTGTATAGGAATGCAAGAGATTTCTGTGCATTAATTTTGTATCCTGCTACTCTACCAAATTCACTGATTAGCTCTAGTAGTTTTCTGGTAGCATCTTTAGGATTCTCTATGTATAGTATCATGTCATCTGCAAACAGTGACCGTTTTACTTCTTTTCAGATTTGGATTCCTTTTATTTCTTTTTCTTCTATGATTGCCATAGCAAAAACTTCCAAAACTATGTTGAATAATAGTGGTGAGAGTGGGCAACCTTGTCTTTTTCCTGATCTTAGAGGAAATGGTTTCGGTTTTTCACCATTGAGGACCATGTTGGCTGTGGGTTTGTCATATATGGACTTTATTATGTTGAGGTAGTTTCCCTCTATGCCTACTTTAGGATTCTGCAGTATATCTGGATCAATCAATGTGATACACCATATTAACAAATTGAAGGATAAAAAACCATATGATAATCTCAGTAGATGCAGAAAAAGCTTTTGACAAAATTCAACACCCATTTATGATAAAAACTGCTGTAAGGTTTTAATGCAGGCAACGCGACGGCCCCTCCAGCTGATGCCATTCTTTCTAGAAGCTGCCATGTTCCCAGCTCATGCAGGGCTGTGCTCCAGCAGACACCCAGACCCCCACCAGCAGGAATTTTTGGTTAGGTTTTGTGAGGGGAATTCAAAGGCCTGTCTGTGTGGTTCTCTGGCAAAGATCCCAGGCCCCAGGGAGGCCTTTTAAACCGGGGACCTGGCGGGAAATGAAGCACTGAAAGCAATTACCTACTGGCAGAGAGTGAGACCCGTTGATTAGAGAACCGAACATACAAATCCATTTACACCTGGTCTTGATGCTGACCAGGTGGGGCTGCAGCAGTCAGGGCCGCTGGGGCGGGCATCACTGTGGAAGCTGTGTTTTGCAGCAAGCGTCTGGCTGGGGTGAAGGACAAGCTAAAACCCAACCAGACAGGGCAGACTTTCCTGCCGTGTAGGACGGGGCGACAGGAGCTGGTGGCGGTGAGGGCGGGGGACATGGAACCAAGTTAAGGGCTGACGATCCAGAGAGAGGAAGAAACTAACATCGCGGAGGTTTACGCTACAGTATTTCAATTTAGGTTCTCTCTTGCTTCCTTTTTTTGGTAATTAGTATATATTGCGAGCCTCACATGCCAAACACCATGGTAGGCCCGTTCCTTGTGTGACCTCAAAACGGCTTACAACCTCCCTGCGAAACAGGCACTAGCGTTCAGCCCACTTCCTGGAGGAGCAGACTGAGGCAGGAGGCAGGGACCCCAGCTGAGGTCACGGCAGGCCCGCTTGACACAGAGCCGAGCACTGCCCTTTGCGTTTGCCTGCCCCTCCTGGAGGTCCAGGTCTTGCTGCTCAATGATGCATTTATTTTCCACCCTGAGTTTATAGATGTTGTGTACATTTTCAGATAAAAATAGAATCTTTCTGGGAGATGGCCAAAGCATGATGAGAAAGTATCTTGAAAATTGCCAAGTGTTACAAAGAAGGTATTTTAAACAACCTCATTATACATTTCTGCACAAAGTGTTATTGTTTCTATTATTAGGGTGCAGCGGACAAGTTCTAGAATTCTTCTTTCTTTTTTTTTTTCAGCAGGACTGTCTTGGGGATATGTGGGGAGGGAAAGAAAAAAATAAAACAAACATTTCCCTGATTAGCTCTCTAAACAGAGGATGTCTAAGTCTCATGCAGCAGGTACAGGGGTACTGCATCCAGCATATCTTCTACCAGACAAACGTACGGTGGTGCTTTAACTCAGGACTTGAGACAGATGCGAAAAGAATTTGTTGAGGATGTAAATCTGCCCTCTGGAAAGGGAACTATGTTCTGTTTAAAGGAGATTATGAAAATATTCACACTTAACAAACTGATCATTGGATAGTAAATTATTTTAAAATGTCTTTTGCCTCAACCCTTTTCCCCACTGTCCAAGGAACACGGGCTCTGTCTGTGTACACTGTCTTCATCATTATTGCAGAAACGCAATGAGATGGGAGAGACTCCCCACCTCAAGAGCAGAGCCTGGAGAAGTAAATGCAGAGAATTGGTTCCCTGTGTTAAATCACAGGAGGAGAGGAGTGCTGGCATCAGGATGAAGTGTAGGGTTGGAAGGGCTGGCTAAGGGGGAGCTAGGGGGTTAGGGAAGAGTTAGTGTCCAGATGGCAGCATCTGTGGGCCAGTGGGGGAGGGGCGGGCAGGGGAGGGAACCAGCCCAAGCAGGAGCCTTCGGAGAGGCAGGAAGAGAAGCCGGTGAGCTGTGGAGTGGGAAGTCTGCTGTGCTGAAATGTGCGCGGTCCCGGGATGCGGAGCTGAGTGGGATTGGAGAGCGCTCTGAACGGAAAAGGGGAGGTCAGGGTCCAGATCCTGAGTCCAACTTAACTCCTGCGACTCTGGGCCAGTAACGTCACCTCTGTTGTCTTTCAGGCTTGAAAGGAGAGTGTCAGGTTCGATGGCCCCTGAGGCTTCTTCGAGACCAAATACATTCTCTGTGTCAGCTGGAGGCCATGCATCGGGTTAGGGTTAGGGTTAGCCTCAGGGAGAGCCCGAGGATGGGAGCTACGGTTAGGGTTAGGGTTAGGGTTAGGGTTAGAGTTAGGGTTAGCCTCAGGGAGATCCCGAGGAGGCAGGCTAGGGTTAGGTTTAGGTTTAGGGTTAGGTTTAGGTTTAGGGTTAGGGTTAGGGTTAGAGTTAGGGTTAGGGTTAGGGTTAGGGTTAGGGTTAAGGTCAGGGTTAGGGTTAGGGTTAGGGTTAGGGTTAGCCTCAGGGAAGTCCCGAGGATGGGGGCTAGGGTTAGGGTTAGGGTTAGGGTTAGGGTTAGAGTTAGGGTTAGGGTTAGGGTTAGGGTTAGAGTTGGGTTAGGGTTAGGGTTAGAGTTAGGGTTAGGGTTAGGGTTAGGGTTAGGGTTAGGGTTAGAGTTGGGTTAGGGTTAGGGTTAGAGTTAGGGTTAGGGTTAGGGTTAGGGTTAGGGTTAGGGTTAGGGTTAGCCTCAGGGAGAGCCTGAGGATGGGGGCAGCCTCAGGGGCTGGGCTGGACTTTGAGACGCAGCAGGGAAGGGAGAGAAGTTGGCCTGAGGAGGCGGGCAGGGCCAGGGAAGGGTTAGAAGCAATATTTCTTTGTGTGGACACTCAGGTGTGTTTTGAGTCTTAGCAGAAGCATGTAGAGAGAGGTGGTGAGGATAACTCATGGAGGGAGGTCGGGGGAAGCAGGAAGGGATGGAGGTGCCAGGGTGGGAGACGGGATCCTATAAGGAAGAGGACAGGAGATAGAAGAGAGGGTGCGTGAAACTCCCAACCGCTTTCCAGGGGAAAATATGGGAAGTTAAGAGGCTCCCCTGATGGGGTCCATCTTCCCAGCTCGGTTAGATTGAGGCACAGGGGAGGGTGTCAGTGTCAGTGCCGTGGGTGACATCGCAGGGGAGAAGGGGAGGTGGGTCACGCCTTTCCGAAGAAGAAGCACAAAGAGCCCCCCTCAGAGTGAAGAGGGGGGATTTACAGTGAAGCTGGTTTCCTGCTTTGCGGGTTTCCTCCCAGAGCCTGGGTAACGGCTATCAGTGTTGGAGGGTGAGTTAAAGTTGCCATCAAACCTCTCGAACTTCTGGGTGACGGTCTGGCCTGTGGGGACCAAGGGGAGGTGGGGAGGGGCTCGGGGCCCTCAGCAGCTGCACACGCATCCTCTGGAGAGGGGAGCACAGGGGCCCCTCAACAGCTGCTGATGAGGGCCTTGTCTCCTCAGGCTCTGGAGATGCCCCTCACTCCAGACTCACCACGCCAAAGGGTCTCCTTGCTATTTCACTGCACAAAGACATCGAAAAGTCATTTATTCAATAAATGCATATTGAGTACTTAAGGTATTAGAACCAGGCAGGGTCCTAAGCCCCGGGGTGCAGTGCAGGGCGAAGCCACCCCGGGCCCACGTCTGCTGGGAGCGATCAGAGGCCACGGTCACCACCTGTGCAGGGAAACAGCTCACAGGAAGGAGAACCTCCAGCGGATCTCCTTCACCCGCCGCGCCCCCCGGCCCTGCACGGAGAGCTGGTTACCGTTCCGTGTGCAGGAGGAACAGATTCCAGGAGGCCAGCAGGTCCCTCGCTCCGCAGCTGGGCTCTGGCCAGGCTCTGCTCTCACCCCAGGCGAAGCTGTTTTCCGGCGGGTGGGGCTCCCGAACGTGCAGGTGCAGCGGCTTTGCCCTGCGTCCTGCTTTGCGCTCAGCCTTGTAGGTGAGGACGACAGGCAGGTGGTGGGTCACAGCTGTTGGAACAGACACGCCACCGGGGGTGTCCGCGCCTTCCCTTGAAGAAAGGGGACCATTGCCCAGCCTCAGTGCCTTTGCTTCGGGCGCAGAGCCTCTCCAAATGCTGGGGAACTCTCTGGAGGAGGAAAGAAAGGAAGACACCAGGCACCCTCATCACCCTAACCCCTGACAGGGCAATTGGTTAAAAGCAGGAGACAGTGGACAGGGGGTCACCTTCCCGCCCAGACTGGAGCAGGGCCTTGGGGACGGGCCGCAGAGAGAGCCCCGGTGGAAGCCGGTTTGGAATCTCAACTGTGATGCCCGAGACCCCTTTGTCTGGGCAGCAGCAGTACCAGCCAAGCTGGGAGCGGGGACACGGGGTAGGCTGCAGCCCCAGCCGGGGCCACTTGGACTTATCATGTTTTCCTCTAACCCCGCTGTGGTCCCCACCCCCGGAAGCCTCTAATCTGCAGGCTGTGCTCTCTGGAGCAGCTCCCAGGAGACCGAGCTTTCTCCCAGGGCTGGAAGACTTTCCTCTGTGTGTGATGCTGGAAACATCCCAACTGAGGCGGGAGGAGTTCCCCCCCCCAGGGCCCGTTTGTCCTTCCTTGCAGACCCGTGGAGAGTGTGGTCCCTCGATACCTGCCACCCAGGCCCTCAGGCCTCTGAGGAAGGAGGGAGGAGAGACCATCTGCAGTGCTGGCTGAGAACAAAGCGTTTCCTGTGCACTTTGCTGGGCATGTTCTGTGAGACTGGTTTGTATTCAGTGGGTATTTTCCTTGGCTCGTCTCCAAAACACAGCTTGCCTGGAGGTGGAAGAAACCAATTTGTTAACAATTCTCAGAAAAAAAGAGGCCAGGGCAGATAGCAGAGGAATCTCGAGGCAAAATCCCAGGGCAAAGACCACAGCCAGATGAGTGAGAGGCCCTGGTCCAGGCCCGGCTTTTGCCTCCTATCCAGCCATGGGCCCTCACGCCCTGCAAGGCCTCCTCCACCAGGAAGGCTTCCTGCCTGTCTCCATCTTGTGACCAACACTCTTTGCCCTGCAGGAGGCGTCCTCCACAGCAATGAGCCGGATTGCTCATTTTGATGTACTTTGATGCTTGTTAAGATGGTGAAACCCTGCTTCAGGGTGCCTGCTCTCAGGCCACTGGGGTCACCGTTCCCTGAGTCCAGGGCACCTTTGATCATTTGTTTTCTTTTTCTTAATAGTCTTTATTTTTTGAGAGCAGTTTTAAGTTCACAGCAAAATTGAGTGGAAGGTGCAGAGATTCCCCCCAGATCCCCTGCCCCATCCACACACAGCCTTTCTCACCAGCTGCACCCTGAGCCACGTGCTACCCTTGTTTCAATCAATGAGCCTCCACTGACAGATAGATCACCACGACCCAGAGTCCGTAGTTTACATTAGGCTTCGCTCTTGGGGTTGTACATCCTATAGGTTCGGACAAATAGATAACGCTGCTTTTCCACCACTATAGCATCCTACAGAGTATTTTCATCACCCTAAAACCCCTCTATGTTTCACCCCTTCATCCTTTCCAACCCCCAACCTGTGAGGATCTTTACCATCTCTATAGTTTGGCCTTTTCCAGAATGCCATAGAGGTGGAACCAGACAGTATGAACCCTTTTCAGATTGGCTCCTTTCACTTTGCCCTATGCATTTAAGGTTCCCCATGCCTTTTCATGGCTTGACGGCTCATTTCTTTTTATCACTAAATAATATCCCGTTGTCTGGATGGACCACGGTTTATGTATCCATTCACATACTGAGAGACATCTCGGTTGCTTCCAAGTTTGGGCAACTATGAACAAGCTGATATAAACATCTACGTGCAGGTTTTTGGGTGGATGTAAGTTTTCAACTCCTTTGAGTAGATACCAAGGAGTGTGATTGCTGGATCACAAGGTAAGAGTGTGTTTAATTTGTAAGAAAGAAATGTTGCATTCCCACAGGCAATGAATGAGAGTTCCTGCCGCTTCGCGTCCCCATCAGCATCCCCATCAGACACTTCGCATCCCCATCAGACACTGATGTCAGTGTCTGGATCCGGCCATTTTCATAGGTGTGTGGGGTCTCTCGCTGCTGTTTTAACTTGCACTTCCCATATGATGTGCAGAGCATCTTCTTTCATGTGCTTATTTGCCATCAGAGCTTCGTTTCTCCCACACAATGACAGCATCGTACTGGGCAGTCACTGGGATCTGAGCACTGGCCTTGGTCTCACGTTCCTTATTCCTGAAATTAGGAAGAGAGCTGACTGAGGGCAGAGTCTACGTCTCCTAGGTCGGAGCTTGGTCCCGAAGAGTCTGGGCACCTCAGGGCAAGTAAGAGCATGTCTGCTTGTGTGATCACAGAGAAGCTACTTCACCCACCTGAGCCTGGGAGAAGCCTAGGACCTTCTTTTTTTTCCTTTTTTTTTTGCTGCGCGTGGGCTTTCTCTAGTTGCGGTGAGTGGGGGCTACTCTTCACTGCGGTGCGCGGGCTTCTCATTGCAGCGGCTTCTCTTGTTGCAGAACATGGGCTCTAGGCACACGGGCTTCAGTAGTTGTGGCTCGTGCGCTCTAGAGCGCAAGCTCAGTAGTTGTGGCGCACGGGCTTCAGTAGTTGTGGCTCACGCGCTCTAGAGCGCAAGCTCAGTAGTTGTGGCGCACGGGCTTAGTTGCTCCACGGCATGTGGGATATTCCCAGACCAGGGCTCGAACCTGTGCCCCCTGCATTGGCAGGCAGATTCTTAACCACTGCGCCACCAGGGAAACCCCTAGGACCTTCTTTAGAGGGTTGTTTCCAGTGGTAAACCTGCTGATGTATATAGCGTAGCTCGGAGCCTGGCACATGGGCGACCCTAGGAAAGATTAGTGGACGGTGATGAGGATTGCTCAGTTTGCATTTTGGAGTAATGACCGGATTCCATTAGTCCAAATAATAACTGAGCTGCGATAAGGGAGCTGAAGTCATTCTCCAGGAAATCTGAACCAGAAACCAGGGTGTCTTCTTGTGTTGTTTCATTATGAATATTTTGTTCTAAAATGGGTGCCTAGGAGTTTGGGGGTGATGAGTAGATAGAAAAGGTTAAGACAAAGCATAGTTATGCCATGGCCACAGCTCAGTAAACTCCAACTCCTGAAGCACATATTTGGATGGAAAAACACAGTTAGGACTTGAGAATGAAATCTAGAGATTAAGAGAAAATACCTATTGGGGACTTCACCCAGGAGTCAAGCTCAGATATCAGTAAAGGGGCTAATAGAAGGGGTTAATAGCTGGTTAATAGAAGACTAGTTCCCGCATCCCTCGCTCCCTTTCTCGACTCCAGCCAAGGCCAGTCCTGGCCTGGCGTCTTTCCTCACACCATCAACACACAATTAATGAAATGCTGGAACAGGCCCAGACAAAAACTTGTTTAGGACACTTCCTCCCCACTTCACCAGTACAAACATCTATTCTGGGTATGGGCTATTTTCCAAGTTAGGTTACATGATAATAAACAAGTTTTTTTTTTTTTTTTTTTTTTTTTGGTGAGTGAAACTTTAACTGGGTACTTTGCAAAACACAGTTTAAAAAATTATTTGGAGAAACTATGAAGTGGAAAAGTTCTAGACGTAAAGAATTGCATGCAGTTATAAAAATGTTTTTCTCTAAGCTCTGTTTATTTCTTGGCGTCTGGAAAGACCTGCTTGGACATACTTCTGACCAGGAATATGTGTTTCCCATAGATGCTGGGACTTTCTTATATAGGCTATCAATAATTACCTATCTTATTTTAAGGATAAAAATGGGAATTGAAAAGTTCAAGAAATCAACGAGCTGGCTTAAAGTTGCTGAAAAGTTCAGAATTCATGACTGAAATTTACAAAGTAAATCAACACACTGCAAAGAAGTAAATTAACCCAGAATGACAAAATGAAAGGATGGTTCCCATGTAACCTCATAAATTCCCTGCCTGATGCATTTCAAGTCTCTGATTTCTAATAAAATTCTCATGAGAACATAGTATCGCTCCATAAAAACTCCTGAACTCTCCCCATGAGAACCGGCTGGTTTATAAGGGCACATGGGTTCAAGCCTGTGGTTTATTTATTAAAAATTTCTCAGTAAATATATCATGGTCCACTGGAGAGCACACCACGGTTATGGGGTGGCCGTGTGTCATTTCTGCTGTCCCCAAGTATGAAGAAAAACAAGAAGAAGCACGTCAAAAACTCTGAACCATGAAAAAATTGTAATCTTTCTTTTCCCCCTAAAGAAAGTTCTATGTGAGCTACTCCTGGCCTTTATCTTTGGCCCAAAAGACCTTGTAGGAGTTTCACCTTGGCCTTATGGGAGTCTGAATGGTTGACAGCGAGCCCGCAAGGCACAGGGTGGAGTCTTGGTGTCCTTTCCCTACCATGGGGCATCCCTCGTGGGCCACCCATCCTGGGGCATCCCTCCTGGGTCACTTCTCCTGGGGCTTCCTTCCTGGGGCATCCCTCCAGGGCACCCCTCCTGGGAGCACACGGCAGACAAAGTCTGCCAAGTGGGTATTGCACATTTCTAGGGATTTCAAATGTCTCAGAGAAAAGATGTAGTTTTAAATATAGGCAAGTAAATGATGAGTTCGTGGCTTACTCAGCTCTCCCCACGTGCCTACCACCTGGGAAAGTAATCTTTAATAACCTTGTGTTTTTCATCTGTGCCAAATACTTGGCCAGAAGCTTGACGGGTCTTACCCCACCCGATTCTACACACGATCCTTTAACACGGGCTGTTACTATCACCCTCGTTTCAGAGCGAGGGAACGTCACACAGAAAGGTTACGTTGCAGGGATCACACGCTCTCTGGGATGGAGCAGAGACTAGAACCCAGCTAGGCTGACTGCAACGCTGACCGCTAACCACCAGACTGGACTTGGGGGTGATGCCCACCAAGGAGATGGCATGACTCCTGGGACACTTTCCAGGTTTTATCCTACTTGCCCCAAGGTCCCCTTTAAACAAACTGGCAGGTTTTCAGATCTAACATTTGCAAAGCATCTGTAATCGGTTAAAAATGTTGCTGACCTAGCCACGGGTGGGCTGCGTCCGATGCTCACAGCCTGCAAAGGAGACAAGCCCTCCGCCTTTTTGGTGACCCTCTTCGCCTGACTCCAGTACTCGAGCACTTGGTGGAGGGCCTGGCACATACAGGTACTTGAGGAAACGTTTGGAGAGATAAAAATAGGTTCTGCTTCATGGCTGAGAAGAGAGAATAATTAAGAATTTTTAAAATATAGATTTGGAGAGATGGACTGGGAGTTTGGGGTCAGCAGATGTGAGCTTTTATATATGGAATGGATAAACGACAAGGTCCTACTGTAGAGCACAGGGCACTATATTCAATATCCTGTGATAAACCATCATGGAAAAGAATGTAAAGAAAGAATGTCTATGTACGTATAACTGAATCACTTTGCTGTGCAGTATAAATGACTGCAACATTGTAAATCAACTTTTGTAGATAAAAAGTATTAAAACTGAAAAAGATAGACTTCTTTTAAAGAGCAGTTTTAGATTCACAACAAAACTGAGAAGAAGGTATAGAGAGTTCCTGTTTAACTCCGGCCCCCACCCATGTACAGCCCCCCGTGTTATCAACATCCCCACCAGATGATACGTTTGTTACAACTGATGAACCTACGCGGGCACATTATAATCAGTCAAAGTCTATAGTTTCCATTAGGTTCACTCTTGGTCTCGTACATTCTATGGGTTTGGACAAATGTATAGTGACGTGTATCCATCATCATGATATCACGCAGAATAGTTTCACTGCCCTAAAAATCCTCTGCGCTCCACCTATCCATCCCTCCCTCTGCCCCCGTCCCTTGGCAACCACTGATCTCCATGGTTTTACCGTGTCCGTAGTTTTGCCTTTTCGAGAATGTCACGTAGCTGGAATCACACAGTAGGCGCCCTTTTCAGGTTGGCTTCTTTCACTTAGTCATCCGCATTTAAGGTTCCTCCGTGTCTTTTCATGGCTTGATAGCTCATTTCTTTTTAGTGCTGAACAGTATTCCATTGCCTGAGAAAAGCATACTTTTCACTGCATAGAAATGAAAGGTCCTTTCTAGGTCCATGGGATTCAGCCTGAACCTGGGAGCTGGGGACACCACAGAACCGATGGCACGCCACAGAACTCACTGTCCCTGAAGAGACACAGAAATGACTTCTTTTTCCTTAATGACCGTAGCAATGGGAGCCTGACTCATGGGTCCCCATGATAAAAAAAACCACCCCTTTGGCCCTGTTATATGAAATGCCGGTGAGGAATTGTGTACGTCTGTCCCATGAATGAACTCCGTGAATAAGTCATTTCGTAAGTGCTGACTTCTAAGTTAAGACCACTTGCTATTGACAATGGACATTTATTGTGCTCCTTCTATGGGAAATGGCTCTGCCCTTAACACTCAATTATCTCAATAAACCCTCAGGCCTACAACTTACAAGGGCAGGGCCTCAGCCGGCTGGGAAATGCAAAGGTCCCGCATAGCCTTTCAGAGCTGCTGGTACCATCCAGGCGGGGCGTTTGTGTGCCTGACTGAAAGCGATGGATTAAAAAATCAACCAACTAAACTTATCCTTAAGGGATGAAAGATGGAGCATTAAACAGAACAGGGTCTCCGGGCCAGGATGCGGGCTGATGGAGGGGCAAGGGCGCCACCTACTGAGCCCACGCTGCCCTGCAGGTGCGGGGAGCCAGCCTGCAGCTGCAGTTAACATGTCCTCTGTCCACTGCCCCTTCTACCCAGCGTTGAGGATCATGTGAGATTACAAGAGCGTTCACTCTTAAAACAGAACATGGATGTACAGTATGCTTAAATTCATAACATACACCTATTGAAACAGCTCGGCACAGCACGCGTTCGTTGCAAAAGTCAGTAAGATCTATGGCCGCTTAATGCATTAACATGTCATGGGATGTTGATCTCTGCATAGAACGGGCTGCTTGCAACTTAGAATTATGGCTAAGCTTTGTCATGAATTAAGTGAGAGAAGAAGGCAGTTGGCCATTTATTTCAAACCCAAGTCAAAACTAAGCCAAATTAAGCCTTTTAGCTGATAGTTATTTAAAATAAATGACCCAGATCCTGAAAGTTTTTATAACCTTACAAAATGCAACTTGGACCTCTGTCCACCTCACTCCGTTACTCAGATTAATCACATTGCTTCCTGACTGCTGGGAAAAAAAATATTGACCTCCAAATTCTTCAGACGTTTGAGAAAGGAAGGTAGGGTCTGAATATCTAAGGAAAACTTTATCATTCACTTTGCCATCGCTGTGATTTAAAGCAAACACAGGATTGGAAGCCAGAATCAATCTCTTTCCCTCCAGTATTCCTAGAAGTTCTGGGGTTATAAGAGGGGAAGGCTGGGACCTAACATTTTGGGAATTCCTGTTTTGTTTGTTAGTCGTTTCCTAAGGGCCATTTTATCATTGGTCCTGACGATAACCCTATGCCTACAAGGCCTGAGAAGGGTCTCGGCCCCCAACCAGCAGGACTCTGTGGAGGAAATTTTTGCCCCTTGTGCCTTGCAAGGTCACAAAACCGTGGCAAGATGCCCCGACATGAGTTTATGGCTTTGGAGCAAGTACTGCAAAACTTTTTAGTAAAAAGAAGCTTAAGCCCCCATCAGGATCCGGGATGCATTGGCTCTGGGGTAACACAGTATCCCAGGGGTGGTGGTGTCTCCCTCCTTCCACGGTCTGAGGGACAGAGGACCTCCACCCACACAGGGTGACTCAGGCTCCACTCTCTCTGGAGGGTGGCTGGGACACTCGGCTTGGGAAATGGGACAAGCAAACAGAAGGACCCTGTCCCTTGGGTAAGAGAGTTCATCTCCCATTGGCTTTGAGGCCATACACAAGAACTCTGTAAGTTAGCCAGACCAACAGACAGTTTCCCCGATTTACAGAAGAGGAACCTAAGCCTCAGAATGATGAACTGATTTCCATACAGTCAGAGAGCTAGCTGGAAAGAGAGCCAGGTCTCATGCCCCCACCGCCATCTCCCCAGCTCAATGCTTCCCTCAAAGGCACAGTCGGCCAAAGCTCGTCTCTTCAGCGACTGACCAAACTTCTGGTATAAGAAAAAAAAAAAGCAGATCTCTATTCTCTTATCGAATGCTCCATCTTTTAAGGTGAACTAAAGACAAAATGTCACCTTGAAATCCAGAATTTTCAGATCTGGATGACCTCCTCAGTTGACACTGGGTGGTTATTTCCTTGTTGGTCTCTGTTCTCCTAGTTTCAGCTGAAAGGACACACTAAAAACACAACTCCATGTTGCTTATTCTCTTCCTCTCTCTCCCTTCCCCCATCCCCAGCCAATTTGTAAACAAATCAGAAAAATCCCCAGTGGGCTGGAAACCTGTCCACGGTTTGCTCCAGCTAGAATGCTTTGCATTCCACCAAGATTTAGACCCCATTTATAATGGAAACCCCGATGGGCAGTGTTGTAAGTATAGTCTTGCCATAATGAATTGGTCAAAGTCAATGGATTTTTCCATAGTATTTTTCCACTGGAGATTTCCTTCCTGAGAGATGTTAAATTAAAATCTGGATTAGAGCTTTGACTTCAGAGCAGGACGTCTCCTGGCATTGGTAGAGATTAAAGTTGACCATTATGTTGGCTTTGGTAGTCATGATGAGCAAGGGGGACAGTAGTCAAATTGATTTTTGCAAGATTGATGGGGGTATGGGTTAGGGGTTTAGTGCTGGAGGACCTTATTTCGGCAAACTTGCATTGTCGCCCAGATTTTTAACCAGGGAATGTTTGCTCTCTGAGTGGCTACATAAAATAGAAAAAGTGACTAGGGTGAACAGGTATCAGGGTAACCAGACATCCTGATCAGCCTGGGACTATCGGGTTTTAGCCCTAAAATCTCATATCCCAGGAAACTCCCTGTCTTAAGGAAACAAGGATGGTTGGTCATCTTAAAAAGTATGGAAAATTGAATCAAACTCTGGAGGACAGAAAAGTTAACAGCCTATTTTATTTTTTAACTTTTTTAGTCTTTAGCCGCGCCGCGCAGCATGTGGGACCTTCGTCCTCCAACCAAGGAACGAGCCCGCACCCCCTGCAGCGGAAGGGTGGAGTTTTAACCACTGGACAACCAGGGAAGTCCCTATAGTCTATTTTAAAGAGAACAACCAGACTGAGTTTTAAAGTAAAGTCCTTTCTTGGTGCTTAAAAGAACTTAACCACCTAGAGGGGTGGGATTGGGAGGGTGGGAGGGAGATGCAAGAGGGAGGGGATATGGGGATATATGTATACGTATAGCTGATTCACTTTGTTATACAGCAGAAACTAACACACCATTGCAAAGCAATTACACTCCAATAAAGATGTTTTAAAAAACAAAAGTATAAACCATAAAAAAAAAGAAAACACTTCAGTGTCATCAGCCTTTAGCTTGAGAACTGATTCAGGGCAGTCTCAGAAGGAATGTAGAAATCTCACGCTTAGCATAGCAGAATATAATATGAAAAACCAAAGACACTGCTGCTCTGTCTAGCAATTTCTTACGCTAGTCTATCCTCAGGTCTCTTGAGGCGTGAACAGAACAAGGCAGTTCCTGGCGTGCAGGCTTTCCCAGGAGCTGCTGCTGGGGCCCCTCTCCTCTAAGCCTGTCCTGCAGGCCCTCAACTGCTTGGCAAACACCCTTCTCTCTGCTGGAAGACAAAAAAGATGCAGGAGAGGAGCACAGGGGCCAAGATGTGAGCTGGGGTGACAGTGCCCTGCCCCAGAGGGTGGCTTTTTAGGTCTTCTCTTTGGTCACTCTGACGGAAACCTCCGACTTTCAGGAACCGGTAGGCTGACTGCGGTAGGAAGAAAGGAATGAGTATGGAATCAAAACTAAGGCAAAAATGGCCAACACAAAACCCCCAAACTTTAGACACTTCTGCACAGGGGTGAGGGGAAGTGTGCGTCAAAGCTCTTTTTGGACTTGTAAAAACAGATGTCTCAGGGCACGAATATTAAATCCATCTTTGGAGTTATAAATGCCGAGACTTCGATGAATAGACGCTGTTTCTGGATTTATAATTTCAGAGCCTTTGGTAGGTGTGTGTTAACTCTTTCTGCTGTTACAGGTTCTGTAGCTATGAGGTCCGGGATCGTGAGATGGAGAAACGGGACAGGAGTGTAGGGAGGATTTTGACCTACTGGGGAGATGGCTACTCAACCCTCGCCCCACAGAACTTGGGTTTGGCCGTGTGGCCTGTGGAGGCCCTGCCCCTCTGGGAGTTCCTGGCTGGTGTGCCCACTGCCCCTCAACCCCAGGATGTGGAGCACACGTGACCTTGACCTGCAGCCTGAAGGGGGGACCCATAGATGACCCACAGACCTGAGTGACAGATAAGTGCTTGTTGTTTTATGCCACTGAGATGTTAGGCTGTTTGCTTTGCATCCAAAGCTGACGAATACACCTGCTTTTAAAGAAGGTGTTGCCTCATTACATCATGTCTGATTCTCTTCCCCTCGGACCAGCCCGTGTGTGTCAGGTCTTCAAAGCTGTCTTCATTCTAGGGTCTCTTCTAATGTCAGAGGTGGCAGGAGATGTAAAGCTTCCTTTCTTATTTACCTGCTTCTGTTTTTTTTATTGAGGTATAACTGACATATAACGTTATATTAGTTTCAGGTGTACAACATCACGATTCGCTATTTGTACATGTTGCCAGCTGACCACCAGAGCGATACCCCCCATCACCACACACAGTTCCACATTTTTCTCTTGCTTTTCCTACTTATTAACAGAAGAACTTGCAATGAACTTTGTCACTGTGCCTGCAAAGGCCATAGAAAGATATTAACCAGCAATCCAGAGTCCAAGTAAACTAGACATATAAAAATAAATTGTTTTATTTCCTTTTGCATGAGGAGTGAGGAAAACAGTGAAAAGCAGACGCACATTTAAAACGGCCACGTCACAGCTCGGGGGCGCTGGGTTCAGAGGCAGGTGCTCTACAGCTTGTGAAAGAAGTTGAGGGCATTGCTGTGGGCAACCGGGCGGTTATGGTCGGTCCCCCCCAAGGCTGGCCTCCCTCGCTGCCGGGCGAGGGGCGCCCACTTTTAGAGACTGCATGGAGAGTCCGAGTCCGCTGCCTGCCCGGTGGGTCCGGCTCTGGCAGTGCCAGTGGAGAGTGGGGACGGGGCCTTCGTCCCTTGGGCCTCCTCCTGCCCGGTCACTGCGGGCTGGCATCGGTCCTCACCCACAGCACAGCAGACCCAGGACCCCACTGCGGCTACAGGTCCCCCCTGGATCTGGTGGCAGCCTCCCTCTCTTGCCCTGAGGGGCAGCAACAGCAAGCTGGGGCGCCCTGAAGCCCCTCCTTGGTTCCTGGACCTCCACCCACAATGCTGCCAACAGTCTCCTTGTCACTGTCAATCACCCTGTGAGCAGGACACAGAGGCGCGCAGGTGCTGAGATCTCAGAGACCTCTGCTAAAAAGGCGGGCATGTGCAATTGTCTCACAAAGACCCACTCCCCAAACGGTTATTAAGATGCTCTGCTCATGAGAGGTAAAATCCCTAGTCATTCAGAAACATCTAGAATTGCAATTCCACCTACGCGTCTTCACTGAGAGTTTGCTGTGAGCTGTCCGTCAGCCGGGACTCGCCAGGCAAACAGCTGAAGAAAATGGGCTGCCGCAAGGGGCGAAAAATCATGATAGAAACGTTCATGGAAACCGACCCTAATGTCCTGCCGGCGCTGGCCAGCCGGCTTTCCCTCTTTTGTGTCAATGGACTGGAGGCGATGTGCAGACAGTCTGTAGCACTGAAGGATACTAGGAGTCCTTTTGTTGCCTCCTATGTAGCTTCATGGGAGAAGAAGGGAGTGAGGTAGCCGTAAAAAAAAATTAAGAAAAGCAGGTGTGACAGCAAATATAAGATAAACGCCCTTAGAGTAAGCACCATGGGGGTAGCAGACACTTTTGAAGTTCTGGGTGAAGGCCACTTACTGAAGCAGTAACATCAATAGGATAGATCTGACATAATGACACTTAGCCTAACAGACAGCTATTCAGCTACTACTAATATCGAGGGAGGAAAGAGCAGCCCCTGACATCTGGGAACTCATCTGATGCTCGCAGCCAGGCCATGTGTTCTGTTGGACACAGAGGCTCTCGCAGAATATCCTCAGAAGAGGCCACGTGGAGATGGTGATAGAGACAAAAGCAAGGTCACCTCGCATCCCACACCCGCTTCTACCCAAAGCGGCAATGGCTGCTGTTAGCAAATAGGGCTTCCTTCTCGCTCTGGTCCGCCCTCTCTGCAGGTGAGAACGATTGTGAGGCTCAGCACAGAATTGCACCCAATCCAGAGCGAGCCCCGGCTGCCCGAGGTCCTCTCCAACTTCACCCCCCACTGTCCCCATCCTCGGTCCTTCCTCACAGCCTCGTCCTGAGATGCCCCGTGGGTGCATTCTCCCTCGCTGTGATGTCATAAACCCAACTGGTTCAAGTTCAGTGGGTTCCCAGTGGTCACTGGCACTGTCACCTCCAAATGTCACCCTTGTGCTCCGAGGGTCCCGGCCATGGAGATTCAGACAAGGAGTAATGTAGGTGCTTCATCCCATAACCATTTTCTCGAGGTGGCAGTGAGCATGCAGTTCCTGGTGAGCCTTTGGCGTGGAGGGGAAAGGCCAGACGTCCTGGTCAGACAAGGCTCTTCTTCCGTCCCGGTCAGACAAGGCTCTTCTCCTGCCCTGGTCAGAGCCACCGATGCCATTCTCCATTCCTCCTGACAGAGTCTCTCCTTGACCAAACCCTGCTCAGGCTCCCTTGAACTTTTCAACCAAGTCTACTTCCACGTTCCTCCCTGCATTGTCCAACTTTAGCAGGAATCCTGTTAAGTCAGTTTTAACCAGAAACCCTCACCCTCCACATCTGATTACCTTCCCTATCTGATTAGGTTCCTCACCCCTTTGCAGCCCGCAGGTGATGTCTGACCTCCCTGGCCTGCCTTCAGACAGAATCTGTTAGGTCAGTTTAGCCAGAATCCCCCTTTACCCCGATGCTTCTTCTTAGCAATTTCCATCCACTAAGCTCCACCTGCTCCTTGGCTATAAACCCCCCACTTGTCCACGATGAGTTCAGAGTTGTGCTGGTTTTATACTGAGGTCTCTTTCTCTATTGCAATAGTTCCTGAATAAAATCTGTTTTCACCACTTTAACTCTGTCCAGCTCTGGTTTTTCTCTGGCTCTCCTTCCAATGGGCAGAGGCCTGAGATGTCCTGAAGTTTACCAAGGAATTTCATAAAATAATGCAGTTAAAATACATTTTAAACAACTGGATTAATAACCAGTGTCAGGAGCTTGGTGTATCATGAAAACCCAGAACAAAATAGGACTCTGGGTTTTACCTTTGAGTTTCCTAGGAACCACAGTGGGAGACACGAAAGGATCATAGAGTTTGTAAATGGAAGCAGTCACATTTTTTTTTTTTTTTTTGTGGTGCGCGGGCCTCTCACTGCTGTGGCCTCGCCCGTTGCGGAGCAACAGGCTCCAGATGCACAGGCCCAGTGGCCATGGCTCACGGGCCCAGCCACTCCACGGCATGTGGGATCTTCCCGGACCGGGGCACGAACCCGTGTCCCCTGCATCAGCAGGCGGACTCTCAACCACTGCGCCACCAGGGAAGCCCAGCAGTCAATTTTGATTGGAAGCTTTATCTCTACCACCTTCTACACTGTGTTAGAGAATGACTCCTGTGTATATGTGTGGCATGTGGTGTTTGCAGGGGATCTTATCTAATCTAATCTGGTTCTCTCATTCTCTAGCTGTGTGGACAGAAGTCCAGAGGGGATGTGATGTACGCAAGGGTGTAGGTGTCAGAAGTGGGATTCCACCTATCCCGACGCCAATGACCAGCTCGATTAGCTGGTCTGTTGCTTTATCTCACAGTGACTGTGGTCAGATGAAGAAACTTGTCTCGGTCTTCAGCCTTTCCCTCCAGCTGCTGTCCCTGTGGGTGGACTCAGACTTGGGGGTGGACGTGAGGCAGGGCTCCACAGCGGGCCTTGGGCTCACCTTCGGCCATGGCATCTGTGTGCCAGCAGTGGCAGGATGGTTCTGGTCCCTCGCGGATTCCTGCTGACCCCCATGCCCTGAGCCACCCAGGGCTCTGCCACTAGGATGGAAGCTTCTACCTGGGCCGGTGCCTAAGATCGGGCTGATGTTGGCCATGGTGGCGGGAAAGGGCTTGGTGGCCGGCAGAGGTGAGGCAGGCCGGGCAGGGCTGCCCTCCCCCAATCTCCTCCCAGAGACGGACATCGTCAGAGTTGCCCTCCCACCGTCTTGGTGTGAGGACATGGCCCCTTCAGTGGTGGCACTGAAGTAGAGTGTGGAGCTCTCCTGTCCTTCCCCTCCACCCAGCCACCCCCCTGCACCCCTCCCCCGCACCCCAGAAGCAGCCCCATCTCCTTCCTTCGGGCTGCCCTCCTGCTGCATAGCTGACGGCTTCTGGGCAGGAGTTTTGTCATGATCATCGCTGGCAAAAGAGACGTAATTTGAAGTTTCGTCAGCCTCTGCTCTGGGGACAACTCGAAGCTCAGAGCCTTCCTCTGAGGTTAGGGGTTTGTGGGGTGACAATGGGGGCTCTTGCTGGGAGGATGGGGGCTTCCTCTCCTGGTTGCAGTGTTGGCTCAACCCCCATGGAGGGGAACAAAAGAAGCCAGGATTGTCTTCTCCAAAGAGTGCGTTGATCTTTGACACATTTCCCGTTTTCAGGGCAAGTTTCACCAATAGCCAGTGGTGATGGCTGAGGAAAGAGGCCTCCTCAGCCATCTGGCTTTCCATCCCAGCCTGTGGGGGACCCCACTGTGGGCCGGGGGGCTTCCCCAGGCTTGTTAGCACATCACTTTCCTCTTGGCAGGTCCCCAGGCTCTCCGGCCCCTCCCCAGCTGGCCCCGAGGCCCGGGGAGGAGAGTCTCCCTCTGCTTTATCACCCCCTGCAACGCCACAGGACTTCCTTACAAAGCCCTGCCAGATGTCTGTGGATTTAGGATGGAGCAGGCTGTAATAAATGACCAGCGAGACGCTGCCTGAAAAAGAAGAAAAAGAGCACACGGTTATCTTCTTTGAAGTCCTGCGTCCTCGCTGTGGTTTGTAGAATTCCAGGTTCTGCAATTTTGAGTGGAGTCATACAACTTGGGATCCAAAACAGGACTCGTTGGAGCACCAGAACTGGATATTTGGGGGGCATTTAAGTCTTCTCCAGCTCCCATAAGCTGCAACTGCGTCTACACCTGAAAATCTAAGAACAAAGTCTAAGTCCTGTGGATTCTATGGCTTCTTCCTTAAGGGTTGCTCCAACCGAGTCCTCTAGACGTGTGTGTGAGAGACAGAGAGAGGTTTGGTAGAAATGATCATTTTACTCTCAGAAAACTGGGTCAGATACTCAGAATTCAACCATCTACTCACCGGTTGATGGATTCCAAAGCGAGGGGAGGGGGAGGTAAGGAATCATGTCAAAAACAAGACCCAAGCAGAGGTTAAACATACGCATCAAAAACCTCGTATCAAGGAATTTCCATGAACAGCAACAATACTTCCTTTGTGCATAAACATCTTAATCACATTGTTGTCAGGTTCATTTATTTTGATCAGAAGTGTTGGCTACGGCAATAATTCATTTAACAGAGCTTTCCAGTAATCCTCCCACGTTATTTCCAGCTTCCTGTTGTACTGGACCAGGCGCCTGGTTTCAGGGCGCTCGGTATAAACAGCGTGAAACCTGACATAGGCGGGGAAGGAGGGGGGAGAGCATCGCAGGGGCCAGGAAATCGCAGCAGGGATGGAGCTAGAAGGAGCCTAAGAGACGCCCCCTTGCATCCTCTCAGGGTACCTTTGGGGGAATGGAGACAGAATTCCTATGGGATGTGACCGAGTGTTGTTTCTGCAGGGGGCTCGGCTCCGGCCGTTTCTATACGTTGTTCCAAGTTCTCACAGCCAGCGTGAGGGAGGTATTGTCACTCTCCTTCTACAGTGAGCCACCCGAGGCCAAGAAATGGGAGCTGACCCCCTTCTCCCCCATCCTGCAAGTCCCAGGTACATGTGTTCAGCGAAGGTAGACTCTCCCTGAGGCAGCGTGTTTCACCGGGTTCCTGGTTGCAGCCCCAGGCTGGCATGCAGTAGGTACTCAATAAATGCTTATCAAGGGAGCTCAAGATGGCAGCCAGAGTTGCTTCTTTATAGCCTGTGCTCCGCTGACTATAATTCATGTCCCATGTTCCCACTGAGGACTCCCTCCAGCACCACAGGGGAATCAGCTCAGGCTGCCCCAGGAGCCCCACACATTTTAGGAATGGTGTCCGACATCTCTTTTCCAACTGGAGCGTGAAGCAGATTGGGCGGGGGGGACCTTTTTACGTCCGCCCCCGCTGTGCTCACAGGACTCAGTGAGAACTGGAAAATCCGAATGAGTGGTTGGGTTGCCCGGCTTCACCGTCCCTTCATCCCAAGTGTCACGGTGCCCATGCCCCCAGGAAGGATGGCTCGAGCAGTGCTGGGAGCTGCCATGTGAGAGAGCCCGGCCGCTTCATGCCTGGGCACCCCGGGCACTTCCCTGCACCCTGGCGCCTGGCATAGATATTATTATTTTAAAAAGCACCAACCAGCTGTCCTACGATAGGCAGGTGGTTGGCACAATGAGCTTCATCCAAACCACGGACCAGTCCTCAGCAACAAAGGAAGGGATACTGATACACACGAGGGCTCAGAAGAACTGCGGGGAATGGCGCTCCGTGAACCAAACCAATGCCCAAAGCCACACATTGTACAATTCCAGCTGCATAACATCGTTGCAGTGACCAAATCATAGAAATGGAGGACAGGTTAGCGGTCGCCGGGGGTTACAGAGGAGGTGGAGATAAGAGGAAGTGGATATGGTTTTAAAAGAGTAACAGAAGGGTCCTTATGGCCACAGAAGAGTTCTCTCTGCATCTTGAATGTGTCACGTCAACATCCTGGTTCTGATGTTCTGCTGTAGTTTTGCGGGAAGCCACCACTGGGGTACGGGGGAGGGATGCAGGGATCTCTCTGCGTTCTAGCTTTCCCTTCCCTCCCTCCCTCCCTCCCTGCTACCCTTCCTTTCTTCCTTCTTTCCTTCCTTCCTCTCTCTTTCAAACTCTCTCTTTCATGCACAATTTTGAAAATTTTCCCTGTTCCTTACCATAATACCTTCCATCCATCCTCCTAGATCCGACTCTCAAGTTATCTTCTCGTTGAATTACTTTCATCCATCTCCAGCCACATTAGCCGTCCTTGCGTCATTTCTCACTTTACACTCTTTAAAATGTTTTTAAAAAAACATTTATTGATGTGGAGATCTCTGTATTATTTCTGAAAACTTCAATCATCTCAAAGGTAAAAGTTTAATTTGAAAAAGAAGGGCTGACTTGGCCACCGGCATCTCTAACGAGCCTTGGTTCCTGACAACGGAGGGGGTCGAGCTTAAAGGCCACCGCTGGTTCGTGGCCCTCGAATACTTGTTTTATGGCCACGTTTATGAATCTGCTCCGTCCCTGGAAGAGTCATCTTCATGTCTCCAAACGCTGGAAGCTCCGGGGCGTTTCCTCTCCCTGGTCAGTGCTACCCCGACGGGCCTGTCCAAGCCCCGGCTGCTGGCCACGTAAAAGGACCCTACTCCCCGCCACCCATCCTCCTGCGTCAGAGGTCAGGGCTGCCCGGCGGTGCCCCGACTCCCACGCGCTCCCCCCGGGATGTGGGTGGCCAGAGGCAAGGCCTTGGGGCGCGCGCGGGAGCTCGGGCCCCGAGTTGTTGCGAACACCAGGAGAAGCCTCTGCCCTGCACCGTGTTTCAGAAGCGCAAGGACCCACGTGGAACATTCGGCTGTTGTCCTGCAAGCTCTGGCAAAGGCTGCAGAATGAGGGCACCGCCATCGCCGGGCCAGCGCGTGCTGGGGCAGGAGTGCGGGGAGGAGGCCGACAGCAGGGGTGCGTCTTCTGTTATTTTCCAAGTTCAGGAGAGGAGCTCACACCCGATCTGCTAAGCCGGGTTAGCGTGGTGGGCACAGCGTGGACCTTGGAGCCGTTCCCTCATCACGAGACGTAACCGATCACCTTAAACCGCCAGGCCCTATGGCTCTGCCACTCCCAGACCGCCTGACCTCGCGGCATCGCTTAACCTCGCCTTTGCCTCACCCCAGGCTGGGGGGAGCTCAGCCCCTCTCCTAGGGTTCTCGTCGAGACACCGCACGTGTGTGGAGCCAGGAAGGCCCCTGCTCTGCCCCCTGCGCACCCACTGCCTCGATGCTGGGAAAAGAGCGGGAGCTTACGTCCTTGACCCCTGCCAGCGCGCCAGAGAGGGTCCCACCCCCGAGGCAGCCCCTGCCTCACCAGCAGTTCCTCTGAGCACAGCCAAGCAAGGCAGACGGAGGCTGATCCGGTTTCTCGTGCCCCTATGGGAGCGGCCTTGCTGCCCGCAGGGCAGGGAGTTTCCCTGGTCTCCATCCAGCTGCTTCTGAGCACCGTTTCCTACCCTTGGAGGGAGCTTATTGTAAAGAAGCAAGTTGGGGGAGGGAGGGAGGGGCTAGGAAGGAGACGTGGGGTCTTACCGATCAGAAATCCAGACAAGACTCCGGCTACCGTCCACAGGCTGGTCCGCGACGCTCCCTGGAGAAAATCCGTGGCCAGCAGCACGAGGATGGTGTTCTCAAGCAGCATGACCTAGGGCACCAGAAGGAGAGTCAGCACGCTTGGTCGGTGCAGGCGGCCTCGGGACGCTCCCGTCCTGCGATCGGCCGCAGCTCCCTTCAGGGTTGGGGGCTCTGTCCTCGTGCCCACGGGGCCCTCCTGGAAGCAGGGTCAGGGTCGAGGGAGCCTCCCTAGCAACGGGGTGTTCTCCCTGTTCTCAGTGCAGCTCATTAAAATGTCTGCAGAATCATAAACGCACAGGAAATGTAAGGGCACAGCTCACGAGGCTCAGGGGATTCCCTCCAGTGAGTCAGGTGGGGCTGATAGCGACTTTTATTTCCTACTTTATATGCTGCACATTCTCATGTTACATTAACTGTATGCACCTGTTGGCTTTACCATGCAATAATTAAAAGTATCTGCAGAGCTCACAGTGACACTGAATTCCAGTAAGCCATACTCAACACACTTTCGTAACAACTTCAGAATTTTTTTTTCGAATATTTACCTCTTTAAAGGTAAATCTGGCCCCTGGCCACCAGGTGGCAGCAGGGGAGGTACTCTTGCTGGCTGAACAGGAAGTCTTCCTCCCGGGCCTGAAATAAGGGCAGCTCTTACAGAAGGCTCTCCGTACCTCCCGTCCAGGCGGGCTTATTAGCTAAGGTTTCCAAAGCTAATAATTTTAAATATAAGTTAATATAAAAATATTTTAATATAAAATATATCAATATAATACAAAATATATTTCTTAAAATAAGTAAATAAACGGGATGTAATTCAAAGATGATGTATTTAAACACTGTAGGAGACATTTTTTTAAAACCCTGAATTGTCATACTATTATGCTAAAAGTCTTCCAAGGTTTGGCATAGCCATTCACTGGCATCATTTTAACTCTAGAAAGGTCAGATAAGGAGAGAATAAAAAATGATATTAGGGGCTGCTTAAAAATCCTAAGAATACCCACCTCCCCATGCCTTAGGCTCTGGGCAGCTGTGTTTCAAGGGTCCAGCAGATGTTATTTCGGTTCTAAACGGCACTGCCCAGCAGCCCAGCCTGCAGAACTTGGAGGTACCCTCTCTCCTCAAATCAACTACATCTCATCAGCTGTCTGGCCCTCTTGACATATACAAACTCTTAAGTTTGTATATGTCAAAACAAAACAAAACAAAAAAACTGGTAGTGCAGACTGTGGAAAAAAAAAATCCATCTCCTTTTTCCCGTCCTTACTGCCATTTCACAGTTCTTAACTTCCTACTTCCTGTCAGGGTTCTACTGCAGTCTCTCTTCCCCACCATTGTCGGGGTGACCCGTTTCACCTGCACATCAGGCCTTGTCATCCTCCCTAACACACCTGGAAACAGCCCCACCTCCACCCAGCGTCACGTGTCCACTCCTTGACAAGGCAGCGGTCCTCTCGACAGTGTGTCCCGACTCTCCGGTCCAGGGTCACCTTCCTACAGGCTGCCCCCTAAAGGACTGTGACTGTTGATGTTATGTGTCTGCTTGACGGGGTCAAGGGATGCTCAGATGCTGGTAACACATTACTTCTGGGTGTGTCCGTGAGGATGGGAAGAGATTAGCATTTGAATCAGTAGTCTGAGTAAACATCACCTTCACCCATGCAGGTGGGCTCCGTCCAATCTGTTGAGGGTCCGAATAGAAGAAAAGAGAGGAAGAGGGAATTCTCCTTCTCTTCTTGAGCTGAGACATCCACCTTCTCCTGTCCTTGGACACCGACCTCCTGGTTCTTGGTCTTCTGGACTTGGACTAAATTACCACGGGCTTCCCTGGTTCTCCAGCTTGTGGATGGCAGACCGTGGGACTTCTCAGCTTCCATAATTGCATAAGCGAATTCCCATGACAAATCTGCTCTTACCCATCCATACACATCCCATTGGTTCTGTTTGTCTGGAGAACGCTGACAAATGCAGTGACTTTCCACTGACAAAGACCCTCTTCTTGACCAAACGACTCAGACAGGCTCCCCTAAGCCCTCTTCTGGACGAGGCCTCAGCCTTGGCCTATAAAAACTGCAGACTCGTAGCAGAAACGATTTTGCCCACCTCTGCACATTAAGAGACCCGAAGCAACACTACCATAGTTTCTAACAGCTCAAGCCTGCCCCCCTAGCATGATGACCCCAGCTGCAGTTAAGTCCCTGCTTAAGAAAGCTCAGGGCTGCCAGGAGAACTTACCGTTCATTCCAGCCAACATCTGGTCACAGGCAGATGGGCCCTGAACCTCCTCTTAGGGGGCGTTACCTCAGAAAGTCTGCGATTATAAATCCTTTCTCTGTCCCTTTGAAACGTACATCTTTTACCACCCAGAGCTGTCTTCTCCAGGACCTGAGGACCATCTCTCTGAAACCCACACATCCCAGGAGACGACTCTCCCAGCCTGTGAGCTCCCTGCTCTAAGGTGTGTGAACACTCTTCACGACAGAGACGGGAAGTGTGTTTCTCATCCCGAAAGTGCCAACTAACACCCCAGATGGTGAGGTCGCACTGACCACACCCCTTCACTCCCCGACTCTGCTGGAGCCCACGCTGTCCCACGCCGTTCTCCCTTTAAAATATGCAGTCACCTCTGCACAAATTGAGGTCGGGGTCAGTCCACGCTGGACCCCTTTCCTTGTTGCGACTGACTTAATAGAATCTGTTTTCATCGCCGTCAACTGGCGTCCGGGTGTGTTTAACTCGGTACCGTCCACACTGGCCTTCCTATGGCCTCCCCGCACCCCGTGGCCTTCATTTTGCTTCTGCGTCTTTGCCACTCCACACTTGAAACTTCTGTAGCGTCTAAGTTCTGTCTTTTCCTATTCAATCACTCTGAACTCAGTGGTCCGGTGACTAGGACAGCTGCAAAGAATTAAGCATTTGTTTCCCTTCCTTATGTAACAGCCCCCAGAACTCCTGGCACAAGGGTGTGAACGTGACAAAAACAAAGAAAGAAAAGCAGCAACTGTGAAACGTCTCCTTACGTAGTACTGCTTCTCAGGCCGCCCATGGGCATCGGCACGTGAACACGCTGCTCCGGTGAACGGACGATGGAAAAGTGACCCTCAGGTTTATTCACGGTGCATGGGGGCGGGGCCCTGCCACACACTCAGCCCTCACCCCCCGCAGTGAGATGGGCCTTCTTACTCCCGGTTTCCAGATGTGGAAACTGAGGCTTGGTGGGGCTCTGTGACTCGTTCAACATCACAGGTCCCCTTTGGTCTGTGGGCCCCGTGGTCTATGGGGTCACCAAGCTCTACGGTGCTCTCTTAAAACCAGGAGGTGACCAACGCCGCCCACCTGCTGCTAGACAGGAGCTGCACCTCCAGGCTCTTCTCTTTGTTCCCCCCTCCATCCTGGAGCGCCTGCACCCCTGAAAGTCTCTTCAACTTTTTGTATTAGTAACAGCCACTATTTGCTGGTTATTTCAGCCCAAGTTGTTTATTATTTAATCTTCCCAGGGACCCTGAAAAGCAGGTAGGTCTTACATCACTGTCACAGGGACACCGAGAGGTGGGTGGCTATGTCCTGATGTGCTGATGAAAAGATAGGTCCAGAGAGTTTAAATTCTTGGCCACGTCATTTGGTGACAATTAATGGTACAGCCAGCGTCCCACGTAAGCCCGTCTGATTCCAGAGCCTGTGCTCCGAAGCCCTGGCTGGTCCTCTCTCCTTTGCCATTTGCAATGCAGTTCAACTTCCCCCTTCTCATCAAAAGTGTCCCCGGTCATCCCAGTGGGAAGTGGCACTCCTGTGAGATTCAGACGCTGCTTTCTCTGCCAGCATTTGTCCACATTCTGCCTCTTTTTAAAACTTGTTTGGGTAGAAGCTTATCTCCTCCATGGGACCAGAAGCGGCCTGCAGGCAGGCATTACGTCATCTTTGTGCTTTTCACACTCTCTAGGACCACAGCTGTAACTCAGTGATTGAGCTGATTAACAAGGGCATCGCGTATATGACACAGAATAGAACTGTGATTGTATTTATCAGATGGGCTGACGTAGAGAGCGGCTGAAAAACATCGCCAAAGGCGCCACAATCCTTGCCGCGGTAACTACGTGGAAACGACTGGACGTCAGGTTGCTATTTTCAGAGCCCATCATCTCTGTTCAAGACTATAATTCCCTTTAGATTTTTTCCTAAAATTAAGCTATTCCTTCTTAATAGATATGTGTGCTCAAGCGCACACACACACACGCATGCACGCACACGTTCCACGTATACAGTAAAAGCTGGGATTAAACAAAACCGTCATCACCACTTGCCGTGTAGAACGTGGCCATCCGGCTTCGGGAAGGGCTGTCCCAGAAGTTGAGGTAGCAGAGGATGTACACGGCACCCGTGAGCAGGTTGAAGAGCCTCCAGCGGCAGGTGCTGTCCACGATGTCACTCTGCTGAGCCACGAGCCAGAACGTCATCACCAGCCAGTGGGCACCTGCAGAGAGCGGCCTCGGAAGTCAGGGTCCTCGGGGTGGGGGGCGCTGAGGGAGGAGACGGGGCGGGGGTAGGGCAGGAACTCGGAAACCAGCGCCTGTAGCCCTCCTCTCTGTTCTGACTGCATCTGACTCGGCACCCAAGAAAACAAATGAAAACCCAGAAGAGATTCAAGGGCCACAGAAAACCCACACTTTTTATTTTGATCCTCATGAAGGGTAGCTGACGTAATTTGGAGATGAGCAAACAAAGACTAGCTTCTGTAACACTCACTAAATATTGCGTACTTAGGCCTTTTTAGTTCCAGAAAGTGTTTAAAGAGCCAGTGACAAAACTGATTGCTCACTGTTTTTTAATCCCTGCTCGAAGGGCTAAAACCCTCCACATCCAAAGGAAAGATCTCTATGCGGTCCAGCCGTGATATTTGTTCCTATAGTTTAGGAGGAATAATGTCATACTGGAGTTTGAACTGAACTTTTTTTAAAAAACGAATTTAAAAAACCTAATGTCTCTTTAGGAACACAATTTCTTTCATAGATTTCTGCTTTCTGCCAATAAATGTATCCGTGCTTGTTCTAGGCTCAAGTCTAAATATGTCTCAGTGCTTCTTGTTCCTTCTTGTAGAGGGTGTTCCCTGATGACCGGAAGAGATTCCTCTCTGGGCAGGGACACACAGGCCCCCTGCAGGCATCCTGCATCACCAGGCAGACTCCCTGTCATCACTGGTCAAACCAGGTGCGGCTAGACTGAGGGCTGAGGGGGGCTTTGGATTCAGTGGAAATGTCCTGTTTGAAACAGAGAAGACGGCTAAAACTCAGCATTTGAATAACATGGAGGGCTTTGGGAGGCTATGAGTGACAGCACAGTATGTACTGCACGTTTCTGTATTGCGTCAGGGCACGTGGGACCCTGTGCCTCCCTCCTGTTTAAGTGTCAGTTTTACTGAGGATTTTCAGCCCATGATACAGAATGTGGAGCCCTCACAGCAGCTAGAGCTGCGCTCTGGGGCTGGCTGGTCCTGTGAGCGCTGGGCTCTCTGAGCTGCAGGTGCGTTTCTCCAAAGAGACCCTGCATGCATTCCTCCTCTCCCTGGACACTCGTGGGCTGAATATTCCTCCACATTCTTGAACTTGGGCTGGCCGAGACCGCTTTGCCAGGCAGAATACAGCAGAAGCCATGCTGATCCAGTTCCGGGCCATTCCACCCCCTTTCTCTTGGAATGCTCAGCTGACATGTCCGAATCCAGATGACTTTGCCGAAGAGAAAGGGTGGAGGAGCCCTGGGTGCCAGACGTCTGTACAGCCAGCCCAGTGGCCCCGGGCAAGAACCCCCCGCGGAGCCCAGTCAGCCCTCAGAACCGGGGCTGTTGATCATGAATGGTTCTTTTTTTTTTTTTTGCGGTACGCGGGCCTCTCACTGTTGTGGCCTCTTCCATTGCGGAGCACAGGCTCCGGACGCACAGGCTCAGTGGCCATGGCTCATGGGCCCAGCCGCTCCGCGGCATGTGGGATCTTCCCGGACTGGGGCACGAACCCGTGTCCCCTGCATCGGCAGGCGGCTCTCAACCACTGCGCCACCAGGGAAGCCCTATTGATTTGTTTTTATAGACACATGCAAAGTACGATTAAGTAAAAGGTTGAATAAGTCAAGTCTACTTCGGTTTTGGGTGAAAACTACATGGTGGTCTGCTACATTATCATCTGTAATTTTAGCAAATATTTTATAATTTAAAAACATTTAATAATTATAATAAATGAGTTATATTGTGCTCAATATAAGTGCTCAATAAATACAAGGAACTATCACATTCTTATGTTAGAAAACCCATCTTTAGACTGGTAACAAAAAATGCACAACAATTTCTAAAACAAACGTGATGGTTATATATATATATATATATATATATATATGGGGTTTTTTGAGTTTTTTTGGTTTTTTTTGCGGTACGCGGGCCTCTCACTGTTGTGGCCTCTCTTCCATTGCGGAGCACAGGCTCCGGACGCACAGGCTCAGCGGCCATGGCTCACGGGCCCAGCCGCTCCGCGGCATGTGGGATCTTCCCAGACCGGGGCACGAACCCGCGTCCCCTGCATCAGCAGGCGGACTCCCAACCACTGCGCCACCAGGGAAGCCCCATGAATGGTTCTTGTAAGGCATTAAGTTCGGGGTGGTTTGTCAGGCCCCAATAGATAGTCGGAACGTACGCTCAGCTCACCTGCAACAACCAGAACCCAGACGCGGTAAACTTGGAAGAACAGAACCAGACTCAGAACGCGGGCTCCCACCATGCCCATCCTCCAGAGCAGCTGGCAGCCGAGGGCCGTCCACGGCATGGAGAGGTGACCCGGCTTCATGGCGCCCATGGCACGAGCATAGCACACCAGGGCCCAGGACAGCACAGACCAGGAGCACAGCGCACTCATCCCTGGAAGCGAAGCGCACAGGACAGCCTAGTATTTACAGGACGTTAACCCTTAACAAAATCTGACTCCTCAGAGGGCATCGTCCCCTCTGTGCAAACACTCATGTCTTTCTCTGCTCTGAAGAAAAGAGGGTGTGCAGCAGAGCTTTCCTCTGCTTAACACATGGGCGTTTGTCCCCTCAGGTGGGCTGGGCTCTCCGTGTTCACCCTTTAAGAAAAGCATCCCAGTCACTGCTCCTCAGGCACCTCTGGTTTATGACGAAGCAGATCCTAACGGCTCTGAACGTGCTATTTCATCCCAGACGCACTTTGCCATTCAATCCATATAAAGGAGGTTTAATCAGAGAAATGAGACCAGGACATCCAATGGTTCCAGCCCATAGGAGAGAGCCTGCCCCCTGGAGTGAGAGCCAGCAGAGGATGCATGTTTGCTGGGGCCCGAGTTGCTGTTTCCACGGCTCTCAAGGTGTGAGGCTCAGACTGCAGAGTTAGTCCCGGGGGAAACAGACACCCTGATTTCGCAAGAGGCAGCACGCGGCACCTTCCCAAGGTGCTTTCAGGGTCATCTGACTATTTCTGTCCCATGGACCGAACCCCACGAAGGAAGCCGACCCCCGGGAACTCATCGCCCCAAACAAAAGCCAGTATTAACCATTCCCTTGGGCTGCCCTAATTCTCCCAAACAGGAAATCTTAGGTTGCCAGGTTTTGCTAAATAAGGGGTTTCCTTCTGTCCGCCTTGAGAAGTCGGACAGTCTGAGGTCAGTGGTAGGAGACACTCACCCGGCACGATACCAGTGAAGTCCGAGGCGAGAAAGACATATGTTTGAAGCAGCAGGTGGGGCCCGACCTGCAGCAGGGCTTCCAGGAGGCGCAGGGCCGACAGGTCGGCCTCCTGCATCCGCAGCTGGCCCCAGGCGGGGGCCTCCCCTTCCTTCCGGAGAACAGGGGCCACGGCGTCCCAGTGCCTGAGGAAGAGGAGAACCCAGCACTCAGAACCACACCGTGATAGCTTAAACAGGAACCCCCTTCTCTGGTTTATCGCGTAGAGACCGATAGCTTTCCAGGGGTTAACTGATCGCATCTACACCCCAAGTCCCTGAGCTCTGACTCCAGAGTGAAGGTGGCACGTCTGACCCAAGTGCTGCAGCAGGTGACCTTGCCCAGCAAGGCCCGGCCAGCGGAACACACTCTGGCCACACGTGGAAGGGGTGCTAGGCCGGGAGCCTGGACCACACAGGTTTGCTGCGGGCTCTCTCTGAGCCCCGCAAAGTTTAGCGCTAACCCTGAACTACCTCCCCGGCCCCAGGGCCTCTCGGGATGGGAATTAATCCACTTCCGCTGGACAGCGGGAAGGGCAGGGCACCATCGTGGGGTGTGCAAGGACGGGCTGCCCTGGCTGCAGGGACACACGTCCAGGAAAGGGAGTCAGTGCAAGAGAAGAAAAAGGAGGAAGTGCGCCTGTTTCATTCTACTTCCCCCAAACCCACCCTAGAAATGTTTCTGATGCTTCCATCTTACGAAAGCCGTCTGGAGGTACCACGGGTCGCTGTCCCGCGCCCCCAGGAGGGTCGCGCACGTATAAAAACGACACCGTTCCCCAGGCACGTGTGGGCTCTGGGGACTTCGGGTTTTCACAGCAGTTTCCCACTCACGCGCCCAGAAGCAGGAACACGGTGATCCCTACACCTGCCTGCAGCAGGGGCTGGCGTGCCTGCCAAGTCCATGTGCAATTGCGAACTTCTGTCCTGTCCAAGTTCAGAAAAACTGGGAATCGTTTTAATTTACCGACTCCTGAAAGAGAGCTGAGTGCGCCTTTCAAGTTACCCCAAACGCCCCCACCTCTGATCTCCGGCCAACATTTCTACGGCCAGAGCAGAAGGGGGTCCTCTTTGAAATGGCTTTGTTCAGGGTACACAGGGCCCAGGAAAGACACTTAAGAAAGACAGCTTTCCTCTTTCATGATTTGGATCCTGGAGTGAACTGATTTCTTACTGAGTCTTTGAAGCCGTGATCTCTGACCCAGATATAATGTTACGAAAAAGCATATGGGGCTTCCCTGGTGGCGCAGTGGTCAAGAATCCGCCTGCCAAGGCAGGGGACACGGGTTCGAGCCCTGGTCCTGGAGGATCCCATATGCCGCGGAGCAGCTAAGCCCGTGCGTCACAACTACTGAGCCTGAGCTCTAGAGCCCACGAGCCACAACTACTGAGCCCGTGCACCACAACTACTGAGTCTGAGCTCTAGAGCCCGTGAGCCACAACTACTGAGCCCGCGCGCCTAGAGCCCGTGCTCTGCAACGAGAAGCCACCGCAATGAGAAGACCGCGCACCGCAACGAAGAGTAGCCCCCGCTCGCCACAACTAGGGAAAGCCTGCGTGCAGTAACGAAGACCCAACACAGCCAAAAATAAATAAATTTATTAAAAAAAAAAAGCATATGAAGTTGAATACGGTAGCTTCCCTTTCAGTCCTGAATCCTCCATTCTGGGGACGTGCCAATCTCCCTTCCTACCCTCCCAGCCGCCTCCATTCATTCCATGTCCATCCTATTGGGCTGCTCCCACCTGCTGGAGACTGCAGAGGGTGCAAACGAAATTGAAGACCTTCTCCGGAAGCCCACGATTCAGTTGTGGAAAGCAAGCCATACACATGCGCAAAGTTTTAAGCAGGAAGAAAGACGTGTGAAAACGAGAGGGGCGGAAGGGGTCCCGGGGAGAGAGGAAAACATATTCAGGGAAAGGAGGGATGGGCATACTCAGGACAGGGACAAAGCCTGAGGGAGCACGGTGGCGCCGGCGGGGGCAGGAGAAGGGCCACTGAAACGGCGGTCCATCCTGGGGCAGCAGAGGCCTCTTCTGGCCCAGCTGAGGAGTTGGGTGTCCCTCCTGGACCAGTGGGAAATGGAGAACCAGTGGGAATGCAATCCACCTGGTTTTCGGAATCGCGTTTCTGGAACCTGCTGCAGGGGGAGGGACTCAGGCTGAGATCACTGGTTAGGGGGCTTCGGGGGGCCCAGGTGAAAGCGGAGGTACGGGGTGGTGAGTGGGAGGAGGAGGGCGGAGGTGGGAATGGATTCTCTCCTTCCAGGTACTCACCAGCTCCTGCCCGGATTTCTGGCCGCCTGCCTGGCCCTTGGACTCTCCCTTCTCAGTTCCTTTCCTGTGCCATCTCTAAGGGCCTTATCTGACCAGTTTACTCCTTTACTTAAACCTTTCCAGTGGCTCTCAAACCCCTTACCTGGTGGACAAGTTCCTTCATGGTCCAGCCCAGTCCGTCTCCGTCCACATTGCTCTCGTCCAGAAAATCCTTACCCCGCACTCACAGCACAACAGACTTCTAGTTTTCCAAAACCACCACTTCCAGCACTTCCTTCTGCAGCAGCTTTGCTGTTGCCTGGGTCCGAAGTGCCTCCCCTTCCCACGTGCTTCCAAGTCCACCTCATTCTTCAGCCCTCCCACGACGGCTCCTGTGTCCGGATGGCGGTTCCAGACGTGAGCACCATCAGAGTCACCAGGTAGGCTGTTGAAAGACAGGTTGCCCGGCCCCAGGCCTAGAATTTCTGATTAAACAGACGTGTTTGGAGAATTATGAGGAGTTTGCCGTGATGCCATGTGGGTCCCGGTGAAGCTCGAGAATTTGCGTTTTTAACGAGTTTCGGGTGATGAAGACGTCGCTGGTCCAGGGATGCACCGTGGCAAACCCTGGGGCTCGCAGCATCCTGTGAACATCTCTCTCTTCTTCTAATTCACTGTTCCAGCTCTGTTCACAATTTGGCCTCAGACTGTGCCTTAATCACGTGTCTCCAGTCCCTTTGGTCACACAAGGTTAGTAAACATGAACGAATAAATACCGAGCATATTGAGCTGTGTTGATGGTGGTCTAAGATTTCTCGTTGCACTAAGGACAACATGCACTAAAAATTGACGTTTGTTAACACGTTTAATTAAACTAACTTGGTCTTTGGAATGATGTCTCTCAGCAAGCTCCACTGAACAGCTTAAATAAAAAACCAAACGTATCCGCTTCCCCCGGAATAGTCTATCGTAGCCCCACAAGGTGAAGAATTAGTGATGCTCCTCTCCATCTTAACACTTTATGGTGACGTGAAAGCTGAGGCAGTGAACGGTGGAGGTTTCCACTAGGACTATACATTTTTTTCAACTTTTTAAAATTGCGGTAAAATGCACATAACATAAAACGTATCATCTTTACCGTTTCATGAGTACAGTTCAGTGACGTTAATAATTTAAATTTCATAATTGAATAGATTATTGACAATTTGCAATAATTCATAACGGTGTGCCACCATCACCACCATCGTCCCCTGTAACTCTTTTCATCTTGTAAAACTGAAACTCTGTCCCCATTAAACAATAAGTCCCCGTTCCCTCCTCCCCCGGCCCCTGGCACCCCCCATCCTACTTTCTGTCTCTATGAACCTGACTACTCTAGGTGCCGCATGTAAGTGGAATTATGTATTTGTCTTTTGCGTGGCTTACTGCATCATGTCCTCCAGAGTCATCCACGTTGTAGCATATTACAGAATTTCATTCCTTTTTTCCATTGTATGTACAGACCACATTTTGCTTATCCATCATCTGTTAATAGACATGTGGTTTGTTTCATGTTTTGGCTACTGGGAATAATGCTGCCAGGAACATGGGTGTACAAAGATCTCTTCCAGACCCTGCTTTCAACTTGTTTGGATATATACCCAGAAGTGGAATCGCAGGATTATCTGGTACTTCTATGTTTAATTTTGTGAGGAACTACCATTCTGTTTTCCACAGTGGCTGCACCATTTTACATTTCCACCATCAGTGTGCAAAAGCTCCAGTTTCTCCACATCCTTGCCAACACTTGTTTACTGGGGTTTTTTTTTAAACAGATTGATGTTGAATAGAACTTTTTTGGTTTGTTTTTGTTATCTGGAACTTAGATTATGCAATCATTCCAGTACCTATTTAATTAATTAATTTATTTTTGCTGTGTTGGGTCTTCGTTTCTGCGCGAGGTCTTTCTCCAGTTGTGGCAAGCGGGGGGCCACTCCTAATCGCGGTGCGCGGGCCTCTCACCATCGCGGCCTCTCCCGTTGCGGAGCACAGGCTCCAGACGCGCAGGCTCAGCAGTTGTGGCTCACGGGCCTAGTTGCTCCGCGGCACGTGGGATCCTCCCAGACCAGGGCTCGAACCCGTGTCCCCTGCATTAGCAGGCAGATTCTCAACCACTGCGCCACCAGGGAAGCCCTGTGTTTTTTTTGTTTTTTTGTTTTTAAATTTATTTATTTATGGCTGTGTTGGGTCTTCGTTGCTGCCCAGGGGCTTTCTCTAGTTGCTGCAAGCGGGGGCTGCTCTTCCTTGCGGTGCACGGGCTTCTCATTGCAGTGGCTTCTCTTGTTGCGGAGCACGGGCTCTAGGCATGTGGGCTCAGTATTTGTAGCTCGCGGGCTTGAGAGCGCAGGCTCAGTAGTTGTGGCGCACGGGCTTAGTTGCACCACAGCATGTGGGATCTTCCCGGACCAGGGCTCAAACCCCTGTCCCCTGCATTGGCAGGCGGATTCTCAACCACTGCGCCACCCGGGAAGCCCTACGTTTATGTTTTAAGTCCTTGCCTTTTTTACAAGCCACTTCATGAGGTTTGCGTTTAATTGGTTTTTTGCTGTCAGTAGATTCTTCTGCATTGCGTTACGACCCCTTTCTAAATGCTGTTTGTATAGGGCTGTGCAAACAGAACTGTTTTGGCTCCTCCTACAGGTGCTTTCGCTGAACTGCAGTTTTCTGAGCGGCTTCTTTGCTGGCCCTGACTGGGAATCGGTCTTGCGAAGTTCCGTGTGGATGTGCTGAAAGACACTCCATTACCCAGTGTCTTCTTTGCGAAAGCCCAATGAGCTGGTTGCAGGATAGGGAATAGATTTCTTGTTTTCTACTTTAACTTTCAAAGTTTTCTTCTAAGGAAGTAGATTTCCATTTGTTTGGTTTATTTTCTATCGCAGAAGCATTGCAAAACCATGTAGCTTCTTACGCTGGTTACAAAACTGAGAGACAAATCTGCGGTTCACCGTGAGCAAGGGTAATTGTGCATTTTCTGGCGTTACCTTCATTTCCAACATCCCCTTCCGTTTCCTGACTCTTCTCACTTCTTTTCTTTTTTCATGCCTTTTTTTTTGTCCTTTTAAATTATACATATATATTTTTAGTCACCTTAACTTTTTTTTTTTTTTTGGCCGCACAGAGCAGCATACGGAATCTTAGTTCCCTGACCAGGGATCGAACCTGTGTCCCCTGCAGTGGGAGCGCAGTCTGAAACACTGGACTGCCAGGGAAGTCCCACTAACTTCTTTTTTTAAATAAGAAGAGATATAGATGACTAGTTGTTTTTCCTAATTTCTAATTTTCCTGTCTCTCTTCATTTACCCATTTTAGTTTTTTAAAAAAATATATTTAGTATTCATGGCATCATCTGAGAAACTTGGGGAAGATGAGCGGGGGTCAGTATTGGACACCAGCATGGAAGTGGATACATGTGAGCCTGACGCTGCCCCATCTCTGAAGAAGGCACTGGATCAAATGGGACCAAGGGTCCCCCCAGAGCCCCAGAAGACAGATCTATCTGACAGTTATTCAGGAGGCTTCTCTCAAGTGACTGGCCCTGACTTCAATCTTCTTTTGAGCTATGACATGTTTGCTTAGGGGAGAGTTGATTCATTTTTTTTCAATAGGTGCTCTGTCCTTGAGGTCGCAAACTTGATGACTATAACGTACCACGTGGTCCCTGGAAGGACCGGAGCCCTTAATGGTTTTCATACCAAGTTGGGCAGACAGAAGGGTCAGCACATGTGGGTAGCGCCCAGTACAGGCTCCGATCCTCCCTGAGTCCAACAGGAAAGCCAGCTCTGCTCTCTTCCCACTGGTCAGAGTCCTATCGTTTCAGAGGAACCACATGGCTTGAACACAAAGGCTCAGCTTTAGGTAAAACTGCTGTAGCTGAGAATGCTTCTGCTGCCTTTAGAGATGTAGGGTTCCAGCTCCGAGGGGCCCAGAGAAATTCGGGTGGTTGGGTGATGTCTTTATCAGAAGTACCCTCTGCCTCCAAGCTGAGATTCATTCCCTCCTCAGACGCAGCTGGGAAATCAGAAAACTCACTTCAGCGCCTCCAGAGAAAGCCTTGGGCATGGCTTGAAGGCATAAACCACCCAGGACAGCCAGCAGCGCAGCCCGAGATCTGAGACTTGGCCGTGACTCCTGATAGCCTTTCTATCCTCAGCGTCTACAAGTTCATGTGCTCTTGAGCCGGAGGCCGTCACCGATCTGATCTCCCAATTTTCTCCCTTTCAAAATTCCTGGCAACTCTATGGGATTACGAGGCTGCTGAGAGCTGAAATTTGCCCCAGTGTAAGCTCACTGCCGCATCTCCCCTGACCCTCCAGGAATCCAGGTATCCCAGGGAAAATGACACCTCACCTGCTGCACTGGTGGGCCAAAGCCGAGCCTGCTGAGCGCTAGGCCTGCCCAGGATGCCTTTTTATGGAAAAATGTGGCCCTGGCACCCAGATGGCTTCTTCTCGCAATAAAAGCTTAATGCAAATGTTACCAGGCCGACCCCACTGCTGAGTCTGCTTAAATCTGTGTCACCCTCCTGGAGTGAGGGAGTAGGTGTTTACAGGGACCGGCCCTAACTGAGTCACTTTCCATGGCTCTAAAGGCGAGATCAACTGAATTAAACACGAGCACATAGGATTTGGCCCAAGTCAAGAAAAAGGTTTTGAAGGGTCACGGCTCCTTCTGGTAGGAGGCCCTTGAGGATGCTCAAGGAAGTTCAGGCTCAGTGAGGGGACAAATATCAGAGCAAATGTTCAAAGAGGTGGCTTCCAACGTTCTCCCAAGCCTGCACTTTTGTGACCCTAAGGATGGAATACATATGCGCAGAAGAACCCTCCTATCGCACGTGTGAAATCACGCTTCAGGGCTGAAAGGGGCTGCCTTACCGCTTCCACACGCCAAGCTGGAGGAGGTGCAGCACCACCAACGAGCAGCGACTTTGATGTCCATCTTCTCGGAACCAAAGGTAGCTCAGGCCCTGGACCAGGAAGCCAGGTAGTAGCACAGAGAGGGCCAGCCACCCCCAGAGGAGCCGGCCTGTGGTGAAGTAGTAAACCACGGTGCAGAGGCCTGGGGACCAGAGGAAGGACCAGAGGGTTAGTGGAAGGCAGGAGGGAGGGACCAGCAAACGCTGTGTCCCTACAGCCAGCAGTGCCGCCTGCTACACCTAGCCTGGAGTGGGCAGAGCCCGCGGGCAGTCTAGACCGGAATGAGGTCGAATGAAAGCGCCAGAGCTTCCCAGAGGATCCCAAAGGCCAGACACCATAGCTGTACAAAGGGACTGTTGGATCGCATAGGACAGCGTGCAAAAAAACCCACAAACACCTGTACTTAGTATGGGCTCAAAAATGTAAAACGTCCTCTCTGGGGGCGGCTTCATTTATTTTATTTTCGAGGGTTGTAGGATAGGGTCAGGGAATGGAAAGAGCTTGATAAATCTAGGTTAGGATCCGCCCTCCCTGATGAATGACAATAGACGTGGGTGCTTACCTCTGTCCAGTACTAGCAGGTGCTCGGGACTCACAGTAATTGTTTTACAGGACTATTGCTTGGGCTCCCCAGTGTTAGAGTTTAACGTGGATTTATGGGCACGTAAAGCTGTGAACTGCGGCGGTAAGAGAGCGCTGCCCCAGGTACAGACGGGAACCCTGCAGGTTCCCCGAGAAGCCACTCCTTGGTGCCCAGGCTCTGTCTCTTGCGCTAACCACCCGGCACACAAGGCAAACCAGGAGCCCCAGGCACCAGAAGCCTCTGGGGGAGTCACCGCCCTGCCCAGTCTGAGGAACGCTGAGGCCCAGGCGTTCCTAGCTGGGAGGGAAGGAGGACCCCACGTCCGCGGGGCCACCTGGGGTGGGTGCTGAGACCCGGGGTCCTGTCTCATCTTAGCCCTGCTCAGTGGCGGCGCTGGAACCCGGAGCTCTGGAGCCGATCTCAACGTGGGACCTCCTCTGGGCGCCTCTGAAACCTCATGGCGGGGACGACCCCGGGGGGCCTTCGTGGACCGCGGTTCAAACAAGGGACCCGCCGACGCGGCGCGGGGGCAACTCCCTCCCAGGAAAAAGTGCAGAGCCAGAGCCCGCCGGGGTCCCCAAGTGCCTGCGAGCTGGGGAGTGGCGAGGAACGCTGGGGGGTCTGGATGCTGAAGCCCCGTTAATTCCACTCCCCCCACCCCTCCCCCCATCTGCGGGGGCCCCGCGAGGATAAAGCGGCTGCAGGGAGCCGGGCGGCAGCGGGCGGAGGCTTCCGCTCCGGCACCGAAGGAGTTACAAGTTCAAACTGGAAAGGCGCTGAACCGCCCCGCCCTCGGGCCCCGCCTCGCCCGGCGGACCGCGCTCCCGACGCGACTACCGCGTCCCGCGCCCGCCGCCTGCGGTCCAGCTGTAGACCGTCCTCCCTCCAGAGCTCCGCGGAAGCCAAGCCCAGTCCCACCACAACCTGGCCCCAAGCGGCTTCCCCCGCCGCCCAGACCCCCAGGCCGGCCGGATAGTGGGGAGAGCAGGGCGCCCCCAGGCCCGCGTGCAGCGCCTCGGGCACCTGCGGCACTTTGCCGAGTTCTGGAGGCCTTTCTGGAGGGAAGGGGGGGGCCACGTGTGCCGCGACTCCTGCAGAGGATCATGCACCCGCTGGAGGGGGAGGGGGGAGGATCGTGCACCCGCCGCGGAGGGGCCTCAGATACAAGGGGACCACGCATGCAAGGGGGAGGGGGCGGAGGGGGAGCGGCATTCATCCTCGGGGGCAATCACGCATCCCCGGGAGGGTCGTGCATTCGCGGGGATCTACCAGGGACTGGGCGGGTGGGATGCCACCGTGCGTGCACTGGCGCGCAGTGCTGGGCGCAGGCGGGGAGAGGCCGCCGCCGTGGCCGGGGTGGCGTGTGGGTCCCCGGGCGTCAGGATGGGTCGGAGGGGTGAGCGTGGCCTGCCCGGCACTCACGCGCGCTCTGCTCGGCCGCCAGCAGCAGGGCGGAGAGGCCCAGGACCCCCGCGTGCATCCTCTGCGCCCGCCGCGCCGCTGGCCTGCCTCCCGGGCCCCCGCCCCTTCCCCTCCGGCCGCCCCGAGACGGGGAGGGTTCCGGCCGGAGACCCGACTGCAGGATGCATTTCGGCTGAGCCTTTAGGCGCAGAGTGTCTCGTCCTGGGTTTTCCCGAGTAGCTAGACGGGTCGGAGGGAGGCAGGGAGGGGGGCAGAGTTGTCTGCTTCCTAAGCAGGGAAAGTACCGATTACACCCGGCCTCTAGATGTGCGCAAAAGCAGTTCCTCTGCCGTCCCCCAACCTTATAACGGGCCCTGGAAAAGTACTACGTGAACCTTAGGACCGCAGGTCGGTGGTCAGCAGGAAGTTAAATTGGCCACCGCCTCCGGAGCCGCTGAAAGGCAGTCTGGTCAACCACTAGGCAGAGAGCACATGTAGGTCTATGGAAGGAGTTGAGTTAGAACTGTTCATTAGTCTTTTCAAAATCTTAGAGAGCATGTAAACTGATATCTTCTCCTGTATCTCACTCTCAACTCCATCCCAATCTCTGTCCTCACAAAAGGTTTTTTTTCCACCTGGGCTTCAGGGTTAATCAAGATTCCCATGCACAAGAAGTAAACCTGCCCACTGGAAAACCTTCTTCCAGAACATACATCTATCTATCTATCCATCCATCCATCCATCTATCTAACTGTGGTGTAAAGGAGGAGTGGTATTTAGTCATGATGATGCTGAGATGAAGTTGGGATCTTTAACTTTTAAAGCAGACAGTTATCCAAACCATTCCTCCTTTTGATTTGGGGGGAGTTTTCCACCTCCATCAAGGATTTGCCACGTCCAAACCATCTTGCTGCGCTGATCCCACTAGTTTAATGAGATGGAGTACCCCCTCCTTCCCTACAAAAGCCCTGCAGGAGAAAGAGCCACAGTTGAAGAACTTACATCTTGAAGGAAAATATATAGAGTTGGGTGACCCTATAAATCAAGTGAAGCTACAAAACTCATGATTATTTTCCATTTACCAAAGTAAAACCTCAAATTCAGACATCTTTGGCTCTTCCCTGCATTTTCGATGTGATTCGTACAAAATGCTTTATTTCATTGAAGGTAATGTTGATTTATCCTAAGAGGCTTCCTTCCCTCCCTTCCCCACGACCAATTTTCCACTCACTTTTCAACGCATTTCTGGTTTTCTGGTCAGAACTTTGAATTCTGATCTTCTACGTCTCTCCCCATTTCAGAGTCTCAGTTCTGTGATACAGATGATCAAACCCACTGTAAACATTTTGAGTCTCTTCCCTCTACATCAATACAAGGGAGCAGGTTTAAGGTCTGGGTTCCCATACCTTCAGGTTCATACCTCATTGTTAAGAGGCCCACTCCCTCTGGTGTACTACAGCCTCCATTTTTACTGACTGCCAGTCCCCAGACCCTCTTCTCCTGGTTGTCCTGCGAAGGGAGTACGTCATAATGTGGACCCACTGGGAGAAGGACCCTCCTCCACTAGTAAAGGAATAGAAAATTGAAGTCACATACAGAAATTGCGATTGAGAGTAAAGGGGGAATCGTTGTGGTATTCCATACTTTGCTCAAAGTTTCAAGTTTTAGAAAAAAATGTTTCCTGAATTCCTAGGTTTTTGGGGGTTTTTTTTTTTGGTACGCAGGCCTCTCGCTGTTGTGGCCTCTCTCGTTGCGGAGCACAGGCTCCGGACGCGCAGGCTCAGCGGCCATGGCTCACGGGCCCAGCCGCTCCGCGGCATGTGGGATCTTCGCGGACCGGGGCACGAACCCGTGTCCCCTGCATCGGCAGGCGGACTCTCAACCACTGCGCCACCAGGGAAGCCCCCTAGGTATCTTTGAAGAATAAACATGTAGCCCATTTTCATATGTTAAAAAAGAACCCAGTGATTTAAAGGTTAGGCGGAGGGTCTTTCTCCTTGGACAGCAGCAGTTTGAATAGGAGCTACAGTCGATGTCTTCTGCCTCGAACCTATGGGAGAGTTTTTGGAAGGAAAGGTAGAAAATAGAAAACTTCATGGAGAAAGGGGTTTATACTGTCCCAGGAGAATAGCCTCAGGTCAGAAAATAGTGGTTCCCACTCTGCATCAGAGCCATGGGATGAAAGAGATCGTGATATGGTGTGAGGGGGAGGAATCTGCAGAAATCTTGGAAACTAGAGAATCATGTATCACTAAAGTGTAAACACCTGACCCCACATCTAAGCCTTTTGAGTTCGATTGAAACAAATCCCCACAGATTCCTTCCACCTTCTCGGGCCCACGGCTCTGCCGTGTGACTTTGCCACTTCTCTCATTAAGGGCTGGACCTTTCTCTTCACCCCCAGAATGTGGCCAGCCTGCCATTTGCTCTGAGCAACAGAATGTGGGAGAACTTATGCGGTAGGAGTTCTAAGCCGAGCCCAGTGGCCCTGCAACTGCTTCTCTGTCTCTGTCTCTCTCTCTGGGAGTTTCTCTGCCTCTGCCTCTCACTTTGACTCCGTGGGCCTGTCACTCTCAGCACCCGAGCCTGTGAAGAAGCCTGGGTCAGCCCGACCAAGAGAGCCCTGAGTTCCCCCCAGTGACTAAGCTTCAGAGAGGTTTCTTCCCGACTCCAGGCCCCTCTGCCACTCAGACAAGCGGCCAAGGTGCCCCCAAACACACCTCCTTGTGAGATGCTGCCCCCCTGTGGTCACCATTGTAGGGGAACAGCTCTGAAATCCCTTGTCTAGCTAGGAATGCCGAGCACAGGCACATGTATAGGTCAGCGTAGATAAATCCCAGTGGGACGTGCACGCCTCTGGGAAGGGAGTGTGCACATCACCACTCCTGGGGGTCCCAGCACCTGCACAGGCCTCACCCCTTAACATCCTCACCCTCAGGCCTGTGGTTTGGGAATTGTGCTACTTTGTGCTACGAGAACACAAGTCATCCCAGTGGATATCCTGGAAGAATTTCCCTCAAGATTTAGGTTCGATATTGATGTGTGTCAAAGGATAACACTCCAAGTCCTGCAGACAAAGTAGGGAGATCCGCTTTGTGAGAACATTCATTTTTTCTTAGCGAAAAGTATATTGCACTAATTATTTTAAAAACTGGAATGTGTTGTCGCTGATAGTTTCATTCCTGGAAATTTATTCCATGAGCTTATGCAGGGGTATGTGTTCCTCTTTAGTGAGACTGCTGAGTGCATAATTCAGGAATCAGCTGAAAAATATAGTATGGTTATGGAAGGAACTCTTCATCCACTTAGCTCAATTCAGAGGTTTTGGGACAAAATAACAAGAGATTTCTAAGGTCTGGGAGGGCAGAGTTGCCTGTCTCTTTAGCCCACGGTGGTTTCCATCTGCAGAAATATGTTGAGGGACCTCAAAAAGTGTAGGACTAGGTGTCTTTGAGACTCTCCCATAACCTTGCCTGACCAGGGTCGTGACATTCTGGGAAACATGACCAGTGGAGCTGATGATCAGAGCTGTGTCACCACCAGGGCCTGAAAGGGTAGATGGGGTTAGGGGGATGCAGGAATGAGTGGAGCTGAGTTGTGTGGAAAGAGCTATGGAGAAAGGGGACACTCAGAGAGTGGGGCTGAGTCTCCGCCCACTTTCCGAGGGTGCAGACCTGAATCCCTGTGCTTACAGGGGTACAAAGAAAACCAGACACCAATACTTAGCTCCTTTAGCCACAGACTTTATTGTGTGAATATTTGCAACTATTATTCTATACACAAATTTTAATTTCTTCCAAACTCTACATTCTATATTGCTAGATCACTTCACTCTCCATTTTATGCCACATTTGCATGAAGAGGTATTTCCGCAAATCACAATTTGCCTGAACGTGTGTTAAAGGATTCTTTAAGAGGCTCCCCCTCCCATTCAGAGGGTCAGTTTTTTCTGATACGAAATCTAGCTGTAGCTCCACTTTGATTTTTAGGATTGCTACATCCTCAGTGTGAGAATTTAATGTTGACTAAGAAATAAGTGATCACTGAAGACTTCCCTACCTTCACGACACTGAGGGTGTGTTGTACAGTCTGAGCACACGTGGTCCAGAGAGGTTGCTCTATGAAGAATTTCTCATGACTTTACATTGATTCACTTGTCCAGGATGAATTATTTATAAGTATGCTTTGGTGTTGCTCAACGTAATTGGGTATTTCTCAAGAGTTCACATCTTTGTTCTTGTTTTAGTGTTTATTTTTTTCGCTGAGTTTCCCATGCACATCAAGCCTGGTGATCAGCTGAATGTTTGTTAACAGTCATTACAGTCTTAGTGGTTCTCTACCTGAAGATGGCTCGTGTTGAACAATAATTATCAAAGAAGAATTAGGGGTTGGTTATCCCCTGCTCAAGTCCTCTAGGGTCTTTAGAGTTGGGAGCTGTTGCTAAAAATACCCATATTGTATTTACAGAGTGAGTTCTGCTAAGTTACCTGAAGTCAGGCCAATGACTAAAGGCTTTGCCACAGAGACAGGGCACATATGGATCCACGTCCACAGGTGATGCCTTTCTGGACTGAGGAGTGTGATGCCTGAACAAGTGTCCATATTGATTACAGACAGAGTGTCTTTACTGGGTGTGAACCTTGGTGTGGTTAAATGCTAAAGCTATGCTGGTGTTCCATCCACATTCCTCACATGTATGACGCCATGTCATCTCAGATCAGGACGTCTACTGAGGGCCCTCCTGACTTTCTCTCCAGTGCTGAGTTCCCTCATGTCGTCTCAGGGAAGAGCCTCGACTGAAGCATTTCCCACACCACTGACATTCATAGGGCCTCTCTCCAGTGTGGGTTCTCTCATGTTCTCTCAGTTTAGCATGTTCACTGAAGGCCTTCCCACACAGAAGGCATACATGTGGTTTCTCTCCAGTGTGGATTCTCTTGTGCGAACTAAGCCCTGAACTGTGACTGAAGGCCTTCCCACACTCAAGACATACGTGTGGTTTCTCTCCACTGTGGATTTTCTTGTGCGAACTAAGGCCAGAGCTTTGAAGAAAGGCTTTACCACACTGATGACATTCATAGCACTTCTCTCCTGTGTGAATTTTCTCATGTTGTTTCAAGGAGGAACTTTGATTGAAGACTTTCCCACACAGATTGCATTTGAATGGTTTCTCTCCAGTGTGAATCATCTTGTGTCTTATGAGTGTAGAGCATCTACTAAAGACTTTCCCACATAGAGGACATTCATACGATTTAGCTCTAGTGTGAATGTGATCCTGTTTGTCAAGGAATGACCCTTGACTAAGTGATTTTCCATGCTGTTTGCTGACATTACTTTTCCTTCCTAAGGGAATTGGTGAAAGTTGAGGTGAAGATCTAGGAGTAAATTCATCACTCAAATCAGTCCATCCAACAGGATCCCCTTGTGTGTGAGAAACCTGCTTTGGGAAAAAGATAGGAGGCTGTTTCTGGTTGCCCACGTCTACGCAGACACTCATTCCTCTACATTTACACCCTATAGGATCAGTCAGTTATAGTCTCTTCTTAAAATGTTTCCTGTGTCAGTTGCATACACATGTTGTGTTACTCCTCTACAGACACAAACATTCTCTTTTACAGTTTCCCAACCCAGATATCAGATTAATTTTGAAGACTTCAGTTTGTTCTAAAGGCTAGGAGATGAGCAATATTTGTGCAACTGACTTTTTCTTAGGTCTCATGTTGTGGTTTTGAGCTCATATTAATTTTTCAACTGACTTCAGCCTATCCAAAAATATTCCCAGAAAGAGCTCAATCTCCACTTAATTACATACAGGCAATTTTGCTCAATTACCAACTTATCTCACTGCCAGGTCCTTCATTTGGATGACTGGTGTTCCACCCATGAAACTTACCATTGGCATGGTGTGAGATATGTGCTTCCTGTACACTTGTTGCATGAATATCATTTCTTGTTGTATAAGCGGACTTTCACTGCCTAAAGAAATGGAAAAAATATAAATTTTAAAATGAAATTAGGGAAATAAAAATGTAAACAAACACCAACGTCCATGTGAGTATCTTTCAAAAATTGGCACTCTGATGGAGAGAGTGTGTATAATAAAGAAATACTCAAGGTAGTAGAAATACTTTAAAAGTCATTGTCTATTAGAGAAAAACAGGATTAAAATATAAAAATGTAATGTGGTGGAGAGACATCGGGTCAGCAAATGATGGAAAACACATTAAATGGGGCGATCAGGACAAGAATCACTATGTGAAAGTTTAACTGCAGTGAGTCCACAAGCACCCTTTTCCTTAAAGAATAGAAATGGCAGGAAGTAATATGAATTTTCATTGCTAGATGCAAAGAGTGATAACAACATGAAGAATTTCAGCCCAGTGTCCTCACTTCCAGTTTAGAACATATCGCTCACATCATAAAACTTTCATTTGGTGTTTCCAAGGACTTAACACACTGACTGAAACTTTCTTGCAGTGAAGCACAGGCCCCTGATTCTTACCTGGACTCTGGCCTTGGAGGCATCCTGTTGCTTCACTCCACAGCTCTTTTCCTTGTTCGAGCTGGGAAATCACATCTGATTTGCTGATCTGATACCCTGTTTGATATGAAAAAGAAAAAAAGCGTTGGATTTTGAGTCTGGGCTAATTACCCTTTGCTGTGCTCAAGTCCAGGGTAAGGGAACGAGGAAAATAAAGAGATAATTGAAGGTCAGTGCAGGCAACAACATCTTCAACAGACAGAACAGTGAGGGTCCTTCAGCAGACCAGGAGGAAATCCAGAGCAGCAGCAAACACAGTGAGACCCCCTAGCGGCTGATGCCTGTGCACAAGTTCAAAGAGAGATTACAGAATCCTCAGTGTTTTCCAAATGGGAAAGATTGAAAGACTCTACAGTGGGCTGAATATTACTTTCAAACAGGAGCCAGTAAGGATACGCCTTACAGGAATCATCAAAATTATGTCATATACACGACTCTGGTCTCAAGCCTTCATGGAGTGACTAGAACAGAAGACTCATTTTAAAAATATTTGATCCATTTACTTATGCATTAAAATATCCATTGAATCCCCAGTTCTGTTCTGAGTGTAAACACTGAGTAGCCACAGAGATATGAAATGTGGCCAAGATTACTTTCCAGTGTAGTAATGAAAAGTGCCGTGAAAAGAAACGTCTTCGTTTTAAGTAGTTATGAGGACTATCAAAGAAGCAGGAAGGACTTGGAGTGGGACACGGGGAAGCTGATCTAAATGCCTGTTTGGTGAGTGAATGAATGCAGTGAACACGTACATCCGTGTTGACAGACTCACCTACGGAGACCAGGTGGGTGATATTTTCCAGCATCACGTTTCTGAACAGGGTTTTCTGGGATGTGTCCAGCAGGGCCCACTCTTCCTGGGTGAAGTTGATCGCTACATCTTCAAACGTCACTGATTCCTAAAACATCAGGGATGTTCTGGTTTAGACAGAGCAGTCCCTACCACTGTCCAGGGTGGGAGGGTTGAGATGAGGAGGTGATGGGATCTGGGTGGATAAAGGATCACGCTCTGTGTGGGGTTCCCCTCGGTTCTCTGCCAGCGCTGAGCTGGTGTCTGCCTTTCAGGTACATTCACGGACACCTACACACTCTGACGTCATGAAGCTTTATTTTACAGAAATATCACTTGAAGTGTGTTATAATACATTGTCGAAGTTTTTCAATAACCTGGAAATTAGGACTTCCAGACAGTTGATAATAAAAGATTCACTTGCATATTCATAACTCAATCTCTCTTCCTTATTAATTTCAAGGAATTCTACAGATTCATGACAAGACAAACAATAACCATGATGGGCTACTTTGAAAACATGACTCTTGGTTTAAATTATATCCCTAGAGGAATCTTTGATTCTCCAAAAAGAAACTGCTTTCATTACTTGTTATGAGTGTTGAAATCATCAAGTATATAATTGTATGAAGTGTTTCCGTTCTAGCAAACCTATGCTAAATACAAAACACTATTCCACTAATCATGCAATTGTCAGAGGATCATGAAGAAATGTCTAACATTCCTCAGAACTGAGCAAGGTTCATACAGAACTTGGTACCAGGAGGTGATCTCCCTCTTAACACTACAGGACTCAGGTGTTCATAACAAACTTTGAGGTCAGATGGTTCAGCAGAATAAGCCGGGGACTCGGGTGGCTGGAGTGAAGGACAGACCTAGCCTGACCATCGCTGAGGCGTGAGGACTCCCACTCAAGATTTTCAGGGACCTTGACCTTAGTTATCACTGTTTCTCTTGTAATCTAATCTCATCTCCATGCTGAGGGATGAAAGAAGCCTAGTGATTGGTTTTGTTTTCTCCAATTTTTCAAAAATCTATGAGAGAACCTAATTTTAGTCTACCTACTGTACTGTTTCTCCTTTCTGTGCAGCACAGTTAGGAAAATACTCCTCCCTACACATTCCTCCCAGTTATCGAATATGAATAAAAGCTTAATTACTAAGAGCTGGAAGGTGTGAATGAGGGAACGATTGCTAATGGCACTCGGGGTGTAGCTTCAGGAGAAGGAGGCGTCGCTACCCACCAGAGGCTCCATTGTCAACAACTCAGTCGCCAGGAGTCTTTCTCGGGATTTCACTCACAGCCAATCCAAGCACTGAGCACGCAAATCTGAGGATGGAGAAGAAGCCATGAGACTCCAGTCCTGTGCACAACTTCCAGACCCACCTGAAATGGAGCCTCACACCTCCACCTGGGTGTGACCCCAGCCCCGCAAACGGAAACCAGCAGTGCATCCTAAGAACACGGTGCAGTCTCTTCTGTCCCAGATCCCATGTAAGAAGCTAGAGCAGTGGTTGCTAAGACAGAAAGTCAAAGTTCAGAGAGTTTGCAAATAAGAATGTGCTAAGCATTGACTTTGTGTGTTCAGCAGCCTAGGGCATCCAGAAGCATTCAGTGTCCTCCTTGATTCAAACCCTCGGGAACACTGACTCATGCTGGAGTAGAGTTTGGTTTCCTCCTGTAGGAAACACTGGAAATCCCCAGATCATTCTCTTCCCTTATGCACCCACAGTGGTCCTCCAACACCCCTGGCAGCCCGCTGGAACCTCACTGCCTTCCAGCTCTCCCTCAACCCTGACTTTTAGTTCTGTCCCCCATCTACGTGGATATTAATCAGCTGAGGACCCATTTCAGGATGCCGTTAAACCAAGGGCTTATTCCACTTGGAGGAACCATGGCACCCACCCTTCTGGTCTCATCCTTAACATCCGCTGCTCCAGAAGGAAGCAGGGGTACACGAGTCAGTGTTCCGGTTGTGGACTGTCTCAACCCTCTGTGTCAAGGATGCTCAGAAATATGGAATGGCTAAGGTTTAGCAGAAAATTGGTTTATTTCCAATGACATGCAGAGGTTCCAAAAACTTTAATATATGACAGAGTTACACATCTAGAAGAAGGATCAGCTGTCATTTAATATTGTTCAGTCTGTGTCCTGTGTTCAAATTCCTTTAGGGTAACAAAGATCACCTAGGTTTTACCTGTAACATGACCGCTAACATTAACCATCAGAAGAAGCTCCCTGTTATTTATGTCTTCATTTTTATCACCCAGTTTTGGGGGAAACCTCCCTGTATGATGCACAATCAATCCTCTCATTACATCCTGTCTATCTTGAAACAGAAATATCTTCTAAAGGTATTTGCTCTCAAGTTCCTTCTCTCCTGAACTCCTGCCACAATCAAAGTGAAAGCGCAAAGTGATCATTTTCTATCAGAAATAAAGAGAAGCCTTGGGTTAATGCCGGCATCTGTTTATTGTGGATTGGAATCAAGTGTCCAGGACAATTCTCAATGCCCAAAACACACTCAAGAAAAAGTTTAGTGTTTGGATTTTCCAGAGCACCTGGGAAATCCAAGGTGGGAGGGACTTCCTAGGAAAACCAATCAAGAGTTTACCTTTGGTTTTGCCTTCAAGGCAAATTCGAAGGTGAAATGAAATGTCTTTTTTTACAGTTAGAATTTTTCTTCTCTTGATAATAGGAATATGTAAATCCCTATATCCAGGGAAACCCCAGGCATATGCAAGAGAGCCGCCTTACAAGTAGAAAGAAGACGGAACCTAGGCAACCCTGGCTACGTCCAGATTACAAGTCAGAGGAATCAAAGTGGGTTAATATGTATTAATTTGGGGGAAGAATTAAAATAAATATCTCAAGAGATTTATTTTACCTTGAGATAATTATTTCAACATAAAAATCTATCTCAAGACACGTAAGAAATGAAGAAAATCACTTGATGAAACCCATAAAAGAAAAATAATTCACAGAGGCAGAAAATGAAGTATTTAGAAACAAATTAATAAAAACAGCGGATGTGGGGCTTCCCTGGTGGCGCAGTGGTTGAGAGTCCGCCTGCCGATCCAAGGGACACGGGTTCGTGCCCCGGTCCGGGAAGATCCCACATGCCGCGGAGCGGCTGGGCCCGTGAGCCATGGCCGCTGAGCCTGCGCGTCCGGAGCCTGTGCTCTGCAACGGGAGAGGCCACAACGGTGAGAGGCCCGCGTACCGCAAAAAAAAAAAAAAAAAAAAAAAAATCAAATGTAGATCAACAGTCAATAGAACTTTCCAAGACGAAGAACATGCTCTACATATGCAATGTATGATACAGAAACTACCACACACACGTGGTAACAGAACACTTGAAATCTGACTGGCGTTACCAAGGATGTGAAGTTTAGTTATTTAATTTCATTAATTTGAATGTTCTAGCCACATGCAGCTGGTCGTCACTGTATTGGGAGAGCACAAGGCTACAATCTTAGGTTAGGCAGATAAAATAACTAAATAGATTCAAGACAACTGTGTTAGAGTTGAAAAAAGGGACATGTACAGTCAAGAGTAGGAAATGATGGTGGCAAAATACATGTTGACACAATACGATTCAGAGACCATAAGAGGCTGCTTTGATAGGGCAAAAGTGTAAAGACAGATAGGACTTACAACATTTTCATGGAATGAAGCCAAGGCACATCTCACGGTCTGGAGGACTCACCAAAACCCCAAACTGGAGGAGCTGGTGAAGCCAAATGGGTTCTGAGGCAAGTACCAGAGCAAGCAGCCAATTTCTCTTCCTCCAAAGCCCCAAACTGTCCAGCTTTTTCTTCTCTGGACAAATGCATCCCTTTGCCTGTCTGACTTTCCTTTAAACCTGGATAACAGTTTATAACCCAATCTGGGCTACATTCCAGGATCCACCCTCTCAGAAGGTTACCGACCCTAATAGGGTTTCAGTCTGTGAGCCACACCCTGTTCAATTTGATTGGATTTTCCAGACTAATCGGAAATTGTAATCCTCACACAGTGCTGGAGAGCAAAGATGTAAGGTCATGTCCAGGGATAGTGAGAAGATCCATTCATTCCCTTCTTCAACCGTAAACACTGTCGAGTGCATTCTCTATACTGGGAACCATTATGTATCTTCAGAATAACAGGATATCAGACACATGGGGATTCTGTGGAAATGAAGCTGGGATTCCCTGAGAGAAATCTGGAATTAAAAATAAAATGCAAGATGAGGAACTATGAAAATGTGAAATATAAATAATGAGGTGACAAAAGAAGATATATTGCTGGGATGCAGAACACGACTCTCAAGGCACTGGCCACGTAGTATTTTCAAGAACATGTTAAGAATCTATTAACTATGCAAAGAAAATGGGAAGACAATTTTATACTTTAGTTCTTGGTTAGTGGGGAAATCCATACAAAAGTTCCTACATAGTAAACTATTGTAGATAATTTTTCTTCCATGTCATTCACAATTGATTTATACATTTGAGTGGCAATCTTACGGGTGTGGAGATGGCTGTTTAAGTTTAAAATTCCTGGTTCCCAAATGGAAAAAATTAAACCAGGGGACATGGTGAGTATTTCATTGTATCTGAGGACATTTTGCTTGTATCTCATACAAAGCCTGGCAATCCTATTATCTCGTGCATTTCAATTCCGTCTCCCGTACACATTAAAGAATATTTCACCTGAAGCTAGTATATTAAGGTAAATCAACTATACTTCAATTTTTTTTTTTTTTTTAAAAAGAGTATTTCAGGGCTTCCCTGGTGGTGCGGTGGTTGAGAGTCCGCCTTCCGATGCAGGGGACACGGGTTCGTGCCCCGGTCCGGGAGGATCCCACGTGCCGCGGAGCGGCTGGGCCCATGAGCCTGCGCGTCCGGAGCCTGTGCTCCGCAACGGGCGAGGCCACAGCAGTGAGAGGCCCGCGTACTGCAAAAAAAAAAAAAAAGAGTATTTCAAACCTTCTCCATTACCCCTCAATCTCCAAGCACTCATCCTTTTCTCCTACATTCCTCAGATTATATATAACCTATTTCCTAAATGAAATAGATATTTTTGGATGTAGGTACTTTCCACCATAAGATTTAAAGAACTCTCTACTGTCATTCATTACTCATGCCATCTCCTGTATAAAAGGAAAGAAATAAAGATGTTAAAAAAATAAAATAAAATAATAGTAAATACATTAAAAAAAAAAAAAAGGAAAGGAATTGCCTTTCCTCTCAGCTCAGGAATTTATTTCTAGATTTGTGCTCTTTCCTATTCTTTCCTGCCATGTCAGAATGTATGTTATAATTTAAATCAAATACACTTTATTTTATTTTCATTTAACTTTTAAAGTATAGTTAATGTACAATATTATATTCGTTTCAGATATACAACATAGTGATACAGTATTTTTTATAGATTATACTCCACTTAAAGTTATTATAAAATATAATTTGGATTCCCTGTGTTGTACCATATATCCTTGTAGCTTACTTACTTATTTTATACATGGCAGTTTGTATCAATACCTCTTTTCTTTTAAATTTATTTATTTTTGGCTGCATTGGGTCTTTGTTGCTGTGTGCGGGCTTCCTCTAGTTCTGGTGAGCAGGGGCTACTCTTCGTTGCAGTGCGTGGACTTCTTAGAAATAGGAGAAGAGACCAGGGGTCTGAGCAAGAGGAAAGGCCATGTGAGGACGGCAAGTCAGCTCCCCTCGGCTTGACATGGACGGAGGCCTTGGGGAGAAACAAACCCATCTATACCTGGATCTGGGAAATTCTGGCTCCAGGACTGTGCTGCTTCCAGCAATTAGAGACCTTTGTTTAGATGGAAACTAATGGGAAACTCCTTCTCGGCCTGGAAGGAATGCACTGTTTCACACTAAAGACTTCAGAACGTATTTTCCATGTCTTTTGTCCATTCCCTCAGGAGGCAGAGACTCCACACAGGGCTCAGCTCCGGGGACCTCACGGGGCCAGGACATGGTCAGTGAGACTGGAGGGCTTAGGAATTCCTTGAAAAGAACACGTGCTACTGTGCATATCTAATATCTATACAATATCACCTGTATACATTCTTTATCATTCTTTATTTGTCACGTGTTCTATTTCACAGATCTTGAGATAAGTTATAAATTCAAATACCTTTTTAAAAATCTGGATGCATCTCATACTTTTTCACTTTTTCTAAATATATTGTCATATCACATTTTTCATTATCTTTCTTCCCTGGACTATTTGAAAGACTATTTTTATTTTGAAAGTAGGAGACTGTTGAACCTCTTTTTGCTTACTCTGTCTGAATATTTGGGGTCGAGTATGGTTAATGAGCTGTGTGGCATCACCTGGGTAGATGGAAGGTACGCCACCACCTCAAAAGTGACAGCACGTGTTTCTTTTGAGCCCCAGATCAATGCTGTCTCACTAAACCCATCCTGTGTGCTGAAACCCTGTCCCCTGTATTTGCAGGTCCAAGAAAACCGAGCCCATCCCTAACAATTCCAATCCCAGATGGCTACGATGACAGACTCCTCTTCTTTACTCCTGTGATGTTCAGAGGATTCCATAAAATAGAGCATGTGTCAGGGCCTATTCAGACCCTTTGAAATGCCAGAAGTAAGGATCAGTGTTGTTTTGTTTTGTGAGAATCTGTAAGGAAGTGCTGGGACAGGACTGAGGTCATGAGATAAGGGAATATAAGGAATAAGGTCAGACCCGGGTCACAAAGAGAAGGGTCATTCCAGAAGTTCCCGTAGGTGTGGGCACGGCCCCGAGTGTGCCGGCTCTGCTTTCCCGATATTTTAACAACCTTGTGCCTTCAACCAGCAGCTGCCCTTGACGTACAGGCTTCTGCGGAGTGAAGATGCTCTCCCCAAACAGTTGTTCTGTGTGGAACATGGTTTGCTCTTCCCGGGAAGCCCTCTCTACACAGCTCGGTGAATTTTCTTGGACCTGCTCAGGTCTCTTCCTGTTAGAGAACAGAGGCAGCATGTGACATAGGTGATATCACTGCCACCACCTCCAGTGGTTCTCAAACCAGATGATATAATCACCTCCAGAGCAGCTGTAATCCCAATGCCCGGGCCTCAAAACAGACAACATGAACTCGTACCTTTTGAAGTAGGATTCAGGCTTATGCACCTATTAAGATTCACCAACTGAGTCCAGTGTGGCCCAGTGTGAGAATAAGGCAGCCTACACGTTATCACATCGTCCACGCAGGGGATTGACACGGTGCATTGTTAATGTGCATATGTAGACCCGTGGATCTGGGAGGGCCGGAGATCCTGTATTTTTAAGCCTTAGGTCCTCCCAAGCTCCCTTTTTCCTCAGTTACAAAATCCATCTTACTTTTTCTTTTCTGTTGTTGTTTTTTGGCCGCATGGCATGTGGGATCTTACTTCCCTGACCAGGGCTCGAACTCGCGCCCCGTGCATTGGAAGCAGGGAGTCTTAACCACTGGCTTACCAGGGAAGTCTCCACAAAATCTATCTTGAGTAAAAATAGACGTTAAGATGATCTTCAAGGCTTAGAGATAAAAACCACGTACAGCATGTCTTATACGGTAGAACTTTATTAAAATTGAAAGAAAATTTGAAAACAAAGCTTTATAGTAACATTTAATGAAACATAAGAAGCAGAGCCGGGGGACTGTCCCCACCGTGATTTACAGTGAACGACTCCACAGAGTCCACGAGTCTCATCTCAGGACAGGGCACTGCTGACCTTCTGCAAAGCACAGCGTTGGGCCCTTTAGCCAGGTTCCAAAAGTTCAGACATTTGCACCAAATGCAGATTACTTCCATAGCTTCCTATTTACACAATAGTTAAAAGTTACTCCTGGAATTTGCCTCAGGTACTTAAAATAGACTCAGACTGACAAACAACTTGCCATTCCAGCGTGATAAGCACCATTTGACAGACGGCTCTAGTTCCATCAGGAGAAGGTGCAGTGCGTGCACGTGTGTGTCGCTGGGGCTTGTCTGGGTTTCCAGCACCGTTCGCCCAGCAGGGGTGCGGAATCGCTGCTTCTCCAGGAGCAGCTGCTCTTCGTGACTCCCCCTCGTCAGGTGCACAGTCACCTCCAGGGCACCTGGGGCTGGAGGACAAGCCTTAGCTGCCATTGGCGTGTCCCTCCCAGTCGCTGTCTTCAGAGGAAGAAGACACCTGAAGGTCATCGTAGAGGACACTCCGGGGGCCAGGGGCCCAGTGTCGCTCAGGCTTCCTGCCAGCGGGAGGAGGGGCTGACTGCTCAGGACGAGGCAAGGGGGGAGGCGTCACGTACCTGCAGCTCCACCGGCCTTCGTCTACTCTCACGAAGAGCATCCTGAGAGGCTGGCCTGGAACATGGCTGGTGGGTGGAGGATGGTGTCTGGTGCAGGCTTGGACACTATTGGGGCAAGATCTGTCCAGTGGAGGTTTGAGGGCAAGGCTTTGCCCCTGGGCAGGTGTCTTCCTGCTGACTTGGGGGGTCCCTGTGGGTCCGGTTGTACTGGGTGGAGGAGGGAGATTCTGGGAAGCCCCCAGGTCTGCTGTCAGAGTGCTCTTCTGGGGAGGCTGGATGGGGCTGAGTCTAGGTTTCTTTGGGGGGTTCAGACATGTCTGGATGGGGATCTGGGCAGACCTCTTGCCTGGGGCCTTGGTGCTGCTTTTGGAGTCCTGGACCAAACTTCTGCTGATGAGAGACAATGCAGGGTGGGTGCATTTCCTGTCATCTCTCCTGACAGGGGACCTACTGGGGAGATCTGGATCCCGGAGGGGTTTCCTCTTCGATGCCTGGGTGAGTGTGGGCATGTTTGGATGCTGTAGGAGTAGACCAAACAGAAAGGCCAGACATGAGCATCTTCTCTCCATCCAGGAAAAATGAAAATTAACCAAAAACCATCTCATAGGAATTAATTGTATGTGATGAGATACTCAACCTCAGTGGTGCTCATGAAAAAGAAAGTTACAATATCACCTTGAGACATTTATACATCAGATAGGCAAATAGAAAGAGTTTAACAATGTCTCTTGTTAAGTAAGTGGGAACAAGCTTTTTGTGTACCCCCTTCCGAGGGCTGCGCACAGCTTGGTGTTTTGCGGGCACTTTGATGGCATAATAAGTTTTGATGGCCAGTTTGGGAGGATGAATCACAATTTACAGATTCGTGTTCTAACTTAAAGGATTCTGCTTACGGAATGCTGCTGATAAAATCACTTCCTTTTACCAAACAGCATATTCTTGCCAGCCACGCAAGTAAGAATGAAAAACCAAAGAAACCGAGGAAAATGGCATCTGAAAAGTACTCTAAGTGACCACATTGGTTGGAAAAGAATGGGACCCGCTCCCTCCCACAGAAGGGGATAGAGGCCAATTGTGTTACCCCAGAAGAAGAAAGAGCGCGAACCAGGAGACTGACCCTCAGGTAGTGGCAGGATTCTGTCCCCTCCTTCCAGTACTGCTGCCGCCACCCTTGGGGTTTCCTGGGAAATCTCTGGAGTAGCTTCCTCTGCTGCTCTTCTTTCCTGCAAAACAAACCACGTTAAGGGGCAGAAACCCAATTTCCTTGTCACAATTGGGACCAACGGTGCTGTGGCCCAGCCCCTTTCCAAGTCTGGGGGTGACACCGGACCTGAATCCCTGTGCTCTGTGAAGACTCCTCCCCCGCTCATATCCTTCCCCCGACTCCAGGGTTCCCTCCTGGGTTTCCCAGGAAGTCCTGTCTATTTGTCCCTATGGCCTTGGGGCCTGTCAGGTGCAAAATTGCGTGTGTTCTCCGCACCCCTCAGTGACTGCAAGGCATATTCTGAGCTCCTGAGTGTGGCCCCCTCAGGACATGGCTCCTGTTCCCCCATTTTCCCTGTCATTTCTAGAGATGGCTCGGCACCCAGGGTAGAGAAGGAGACGAACCGTCTCCAGCGATTTCAGCCCGAAGCTCGGGTACCACCCACCCCACTGCTCACCTTTGCCTTTCACCCTTCTCTCTCTCGGCCGTGTTAGGGGTCCCGGGGGTCTGCAGGTCCTGCAGCTTCCGTGGTTCCAGGTTCTCCTTGCTGAGTTTGGAGCCCAAGGGCTGGGGGGCCAGGGCCCCATGCCAGCGCTTCATGGGGCACCTGAGGCTCCTCGCTTTGTGCCCAAAGGCTCCGCAGTCCCTACACTTCACCTGTGGGTGGAGGGGAACAAGGTCAGTGAGTCAGCGGAACCCACAGGTGCATATGTGCAAAGCGAACACAAGGACAGATGGAGAGGGATGAACACTGGCTCTGGAGAAAGGACAGAAGCACGCGGCCCCTTAGCTGCCAGGGTATTTATGATACTGTGCTGCTTCCCAAAGCCTTCGCCAGGGAGCATCAGAGGAGGAAGGGCTGGTGCTCTAAGTGTGCACAGCAAGACCCCGATTGAAGGACTTAGATAAAAGCAGGCCAGACATCACACTAAGGAGGGGTCAGGTGGCCCCCGTCTCTGAATGGCCCGGTCTCCCTGGGGATGAGGTCCCAAGGCAGCTGTCTTTGGATGGGGCTGGGCAAGGGAGTTATGCACCCAGGTATTCCAGGCCCAAACCCTGTTTCCGGAGTCCACGCCTCCACTTACCCTGGGGTCTTCGTCCCTTGGCGGGGGAGCCACCTGCCTCCCTGCACCCGGGTTTTGCTTCCTCACTTGCTGGGCTTGAGAGAGTTTGCAGGGACCCAGCTGTCTGCAGCGACCGGCCATGTTCCCCCTCCTCGGTGCTTCTCGCCAATCTTACTTTCTGGATTTCCTCTGTATAAAGAAAGAGAAAACTGTCATTTCCTAGAAGTCACCCCTGCCCCCTCCACACAAATGGGGTCATGCAAGCTCACGACCACTAAGGAAATCCAGGTTCCTGATACTTTGACTTCCCTGCCCAGACATTTCTCCATTCTCTCCAGATACCTACCCACAGATGAGGACCCTGACTTGGTTAGAAGTTTTAGGCAGAACTGTGAATTTGGATTTGCATCCTTGAAAGACTAAAGTTAGAGACTTTGGTTACATGTATCACAGTCTAATAGATAAGAGTGAGAAAAGATTTCCCCACACGTACAGAAATACTTATGCTATGGAAAGGCCACATTTAATATTGACGCCCAGGCATTTGAAAACCAAACATAAGTTTGATAACTCCTTGAGAATTGGGCTGTCCCATCTGACATCAGAGTAGGCAGTTCTCAAATACAAACTCACGTAACGCAATTATTTTCTCCTCTGCTAGCTTAGACGGGGCACAACGCAGGGTCTGAACTGTTTTCTGAATCCTTCACCCTCAGTGTCTCACTTTTACCTAGTTAATAAAATGTGAAATACATGTTTCAACTGAGGATGAATGAAAATTTTTTAGGCTTTCAATGCCTACAGACAATCCCACCAAGTTTTCATAACTGCTCATCCAGTGCCCCACATCAATCAGAATGCTAGGATGCTAGATTCCTTAGAATTGGAATCTTCACGTAATAAGAGCATTCGGAAGGATATATTTTTTCAGCCTCTGTTCTCAAAACTGCTACTGATGTTAAATGATCTAGATCATTATGTGACACCATACTTAAAACTCAACTCAAAATCGATGAAAGATTTGAAGATAAGACCTGAAATTGTAAAACTCCTAGAAGAACACAAAAGATATATGCTCCTTGACATAGTTCTCAATCAACAGAAAAAGCGATAAGGAAACAATAGTATGTATATTCTGTGGAAATCTATTCAGCCATAAAAAATGTTGAGATCTTGTTATTTTCCAGAACATGGATAGAACTTATTGTTATGATGCTAAAGAAGAAAGTCAGAGGCTGAAGGTGAATACCAAAGGACTTCACTCATGCGTAGGATAGTAAGAACAAACAAAGAGGAAATAAACCAACAAATCGGTGAACAAACCAAATGACAAAAACAAACATATAGATTCACAGAACAGAGCAGTGGATACCAGGGAGGAAACGTCAGGGGCCAAGGCACAATGGTAAAGGTGGTCAAATGTGTAGTGACAGTGGGAGAGGAAAATTTTGGTGGTGAGCCTGTGTTAAGGTTTACAAAATTTGAAATGTAACACTGTACAAATGAAACATCTAATATTGACACCCACTGTTAATGCAATTTAAAAAATAAAATTATGAAAGTAAAGACACTTTGGGACTTCCCTGGTGGCGCAGTGGTTAAGAATCCACCTGCCAGTGCAGGGGACATGGGTTTGAGCCCTGGCCTGGGAAGATCCCACATGCTGCAGAGCAAGTAAGCCTGTGAGCCGCAACTACTGAGCCTGCGCTCTAGAACCCACGAGCCACAACTACTGAAGCCCATGTGCCACAACTACTGAAACCCGCATGCCTAGAGCCGGTGTTCCGCAACAAGAGAAACCACCGCAATGAGAAGCCCTCGCACCGCAATGAAGAGTAGCCCCCGCTCACCGCAGCTAGAGAAAAGCCCGCGTGCAGCAACGAAGATCCAACACAGCCAAAAGTAAATAAATAAATTAAACAAAACAAAAAAAGACACCTTACCCTATTGCCAGGCCAAATCACTACATATCTTCACTATGGACTTCTTGTTCTGAGGGATATGCCAAACACAAATTTAAAGCAAACTATCCTAAGGTCCAGCTGTGCTCCTCCTCTCTGTCAGGAGAGTATCAGGGAGGTGGGTGGAGGAATGCTGCTTTGAAGTGGGCTGAGGACCGTCAAGGGGGAATTTCCTCTGCTAGCTGACCTGATACTGCTCCAAGGTCGCATGACCTTGTTAAGGGTTGCTTAACCAATCAACATCGTCGGTCACCTTTGGTCTGACGACGTGTGAAGACATGTTAAGAGAAAGAAATAATTCGTGATTTCACTCATGTGTGGAACACAAAACACTAACAAACACAAAGAAAATAAGTAAAAACAACTTTAAGGAAGAAAACAATTGACACGATAACAAATACAAAGATACACAGACCCGAGTGGTGGAAATCAGAGGAGAAGCCACGGGCAGAGGCAAAATGGACAAAATGGGGCAGCTAGATGGTGACAGAGGAGAACTGCATTTTTGGTGCTGAGAAGGTGTATGGTACACAGAAACTGAAATGTATTGCTGTGTACATAAAACTCACTGAAATTGTAATGGAATGATACCTAAGTTAAAAAAAAAGTTTAATTAAATTAAAAAGAAATTAAAGAATCGATACTCAACTGCCTAAAGCCACATCACTACGTAATTTTATTCTTGTCCTGTTTCCTTGAGGGACTCGCTGAACACCAAATTTAAATCACACAACATGAACCTCAGCTGGATACCTCTTCTCTCAGTAGATGCTCAGAATGGTGGGTGCTGGACACTCTCCACCTGAGGAGATGCAGCTTTGTGGGTGGCTGAGGAAGGAATTTCCCTTTCATGCTGACTTTATACTACTCTAAGGTCACAAGACCTTGATGAGGTTTATTTTTAACCAATTAACATTATATGTCACCTTGTATTTATCAATGTCTTGAAGACACATTTAGAAAAGAGAAATATCTTATGAATTCACTTATATGTGGATCACTAAACACAAATACAAAAAGCAAATAAGTACAAAAAAGATTAAAGAGGAAAACAAATGACACAAAAACAAACACATAAATTCACAGAACAGAGCAGCGGATATCAGAGGGTAGGATCAGGGGGGTGGCCAATGAGTAACATGGGTCCACAGGATGGCAACAAAAAAACTCAAGTTTTTGGTGCTAAGCAATTTAATGGTATACTGGGGTTGAAATATATTTCTGTGCACATAAAACTTATCTAACATTTTGACCGAATGATACCCTACAAAAATAATTAAATTAAAAGATTAAAGCGTCTGCGCCCCATTGCTTAAACCACATCAGTACATATTTTGTCTACTGTCAGATTTCTCTGACAGACAAGCTGAGCGCCACATTTAAATCAAACAACCTGAATCTTAGCTGTGTACCTCTTACCTGTCAGTAGGTGCTCAGAATGGTGGGTGCTGGATACTCTGTGCACCTTTGAAGGGGGCTGAGGACAGGTCAGTGGGGGAATTTCACTTTCACAATGCCTTTGATTCTGCTCCCAGGTCACATGACCTTGATGAGGTTTTTCTTAACCAATCAAGGTTACGTATCACCTTTACTCTAATAATGTCTTGAAGACACATTTAGAAAAGACAAATACCTTATGACTTCACTCATATGTGGAACACTGTATACAAAGAAAAAGCAAGTAAGTAAAAAAATTTAAAGAAGAAAGCAAATGACACAAAAACAAACACATATATTCATACAACAGAGTAGAGGATATCAGAGGGTAGCAGCAGGGGGATGGTCAATGAGTAAGATGGGTCTACAGGATGGCAAAAGAAAAAAACTAAGTTTTTGGTGCTGATCAGTTTTATGGCATACTGGAGTTGAAATATATTTTTATACATATAAAACATGTAATATCATAATCCAATGATACCATAGAAAAATAAATAATTACATTAAAAATTAAATTATCCATGACTCATTGCATAAAGCCACATCCATACATATTTTGTCTACAGTCCTGTTTCTCTAGGGGATACACTGAACACCAAATAAAATCAAACAAGCTGAAATCCAGCTGGTACAGGAGTTGAAATATATTTTCATACACAAAAAACTTATCTAATATTATAACCAAAAAATACCTCATTAAAAAAGTCTACTGCACAATAAATTGAAAAGAAATTAAAGAATCCGTATCCTTTGCCCATAGCCACATCATTATTTTTACCACTGCCCTGTTACCTGAGGAACAAGATGAACACCAAATATACAGCAAATCCAGCTGGGTACTTCCTGTTGGTAGATCATCAGAAATATGTGTGCTGGACAAACCCCACTGGACACAGTGTGGGTTCCAAGGTGCCTGAGGAACCGTCCATGGGAGAAGGGTCCTTTTCTTGCTTGCTGTTATACTACTCCAGGTCACATGACCCTGTTAAGACATTTGTAGCCAAGGAAAGATATCTATCCCTTTTTTTCTTACCTTGTCTCTAAGGAAGGTCTATACACTGTGATTTATTGTTATCATGCATTTTAAAACTAGAGGGACACCTGTACAAACTTTTAAGAATAATCATGATCTGAAAGAAAATTAAACATTTTTGCATATGCTTATTTTTTCTGAGAATCACAATTCTTACTGTGGTAGAACATGCATGACATAAAATTTACTGTTTAATCACAGTGAGGTGTCAAGTCTTATGGCATCAGTTGCGCTCATGTTATCCTGCAGCCACCAGCACCATCCATGTCCTGATAAAAAATAGACGGAAAAAGAAAGACAGCATTTCCCCACATGGAACAAATAATCATGCGATGAGAAAGCTGCATTTAATATTGTGGTACATGCAACTGAAAATCAAAGGAAACGATGCTTACTTCTTGAAAATTCGACTTTCCCATCGGACATCAGAGCAGGCCATTATCAAGTACAAATTCACTCAGGAAAAACATTTCCTCCTCTATTAAACTAGAAGCTTCACAGCTGAGCTTTAAATCTTTTCTCTTCAGTGTTTCTTTTTCTTTTTTTTTTTTTTTTTTTTGCGGTACACGGGCCTCTCACTGTTGTGGTCTCTCCCATTGCGGAGCACAGGCTCTGGATGCGCGGGTTTAGCGGCCATGGCTCACGGGCCCAGCCGCTCCACGGCATGGGGGATCTTCCCGGACTGGGGCACGAACCCGTGTCCCCAGCATCGGCAGGCGGACTCTCAACTACTGCGCCACCAGGGAAGCCCTCAGTGTTTCTTTTTTATCTAGTTTCTGTTAATGGAAGACAAAGAGGTTTCAGCTAAGAATGAACAAATCCATTATTTAGGCTTTCAATGCCTATAGAAAATCCCACCTTGTTTTGATAACTGCTGTTTCAGTTCCCCACATAAACCAGAATGCTGATTTACATGCCCTCTGAATTTTCATCTTCTTGTAATAAATAGTGTGAAGAACGTTGTATTGTATCAGTTTCTGTTTTCAGAATTACCCTTAAAAATAAAGAACCAAGGTCACGAACTCACACCATACACAAACCTGAACTCAAAACACATGAAATACTTGCATATAAGACCTGAAACTGTAAAAATGCTAGAAGAAAACAGCGACAGTACACTCCTTGAGATAGCTGGTCATCAATGGAAAAACAGATAAAGAAGAGGTAGTAGGTATTTAATGGAACACTATTCAGTCATAAAACACTTGACATTTGCCATTTTCCACAACATGGTGGGACCTGGAGGATATCATGCTAACAACATAAGACAGGCAGAAAAAACAAACACCTTATGACTTTACCCATACGTGGAATATAAAAAAATTACAAGAAAAAATAAAGAAAAAATTAATGATGAAACCAAAGGGCACCAAAACAAACACATAGATGCACAAGACAGAATACTGGAAACCAGAAGGGAAGTGGCAGGTGGAAGGCCCAATTTGTAAAATGCCACAAGATGGTAAAAGACAGAAACTAAGTTTTTTGTCCTGAGCAGGTGCATGGTATACGGGAGTTGAAATATATTGTTGTAAACATAAAACTTATCTAATATTATAACTGAATGATACCTCAGTAAAAAAAAAAAACAATAGAAATGTAAATTTTAAAAAATTAAAGAAACTTTACCCCATTGCCTAAAGCCATATCACTACATATGTTGACCACTGTCCTATTTCTCTGGGCGATTAACTGAACACCAAATTTACTTCAAACCAACCTGAAATCCAGCCGTGCTCCTCCTATCTGTCAGTAGAATCTCAGAAAAGTGGGTGCTGGACAAACCCCACTGGTCGAGATGCAGTTTCCAAGGTGGCTGAGGAAGGGTCCATGGGGCAAGTTTTCTTTCCGAGCTGACTTTTATGCTGCTCCAAGCTCACAGGACCTTGTGAAGCCTTTCGTACCCAGGGAAGGAAATCTGTCACAATTGATAAGACAATAGAATTGGTTGCTCATCCTCCTCACACAAGACTGTTTTTCACCCTGACTGTTCCCCAGAATCCCTTGTGGAGATTTGAAAAGTAATGATGGGTCAGTATCATCCTTGTATGTGTTCCTGTAAAGGGACTCAGGCCTGTGGTTTGGGAATTGTGCTACTTTGTGCTACACGAACACAAGTCATCCCAGTAGATATCCTGGAATAATTTCCCTTGAGATTTATGTTCAATATTGGTTTGTGTTGAAGGATAAATTCCAAGTCCTGCAGACAAAGTGGGGAGATCTGCTTTGTGAGAACATTCATTTTTTTCTTGGGGAAAAGTACATTGCACTAATTATTTTAAAAACTGGCTTACATGATGGCTGATAGTTTTAGGCATTTTATATTCCTCGAGGCTTATTCCATGAGCTTATGTGTGGGTAACGAGGCTGGGTTCCTCTTTAGTGAGACTGCTGGGTGCATAATTCAGGAATCAGCTGAATAAGATAGAGAGTACGATCCTGGAAGGAACTCTTCATCCACTTAGCTCAATTCAGAGGTTTTGGGAGAAAATAACAAAAGAGATTTCTGAGGTCTGGGAGGGCAGAGATGCCTGTCTCTTTAGCCCCCGGTGGTTTTCCATCTGCAGAAATATGTTGAGGGGCCTCAAAAAGTGTAGGACTAGATAGATGTCTTTGAGACTTCCTCATGACCTTGCCTGACCTGGTTGATGACATTCTGGGAAACCTGGCCAGTGGAGCTGAAGATCAGAGCTGTGTCACTACCAGGGCCTGAAAGGGTAGATGGGGTTGAGGGATGTTGAAATGAGTGGAGCTGAGTTGTGTGGAAAGAGCTGTGGAGAAAGGGGACACTCAGAGAGTGGGGCTGAGTCTCTGTCCACTTTCCAGGAGTGCAGATCTGAATCCCTGTGTTTACAGGGGCACAAAGAAAACCAGACACCAACACTTGGCTCCTTTAGCCACAGACTTTATTGTTTGAATATTTGCAACTATTATTCTATACACAAATTTTAATTTCTTCCAAACTCTACATTCTATATTGCTAGATCACTTTACTCTCCATTTTATGCTACATTTGCATGAAGAGGTATTTCCACAAATCACAATTTGCCTGAATGTGTGTTAAAGGATTCTTTAAGAGGCTCCCCTCCCACTCAGAGGGTCAGTTTTTTCTGATACAAGATCTAGCTGTAGTTCCACTTTGAGTTTTAGGATTGCTACATCCTCAGTGTGAGAATTTAATGTTGACTAAGAATTAAGTGATCACTGAAGACTTCCCTTCCTTCACGACACTGAGGATGTGTTGTACAGTCTGAGCACACATGTTCCAGAGAGGTTGTTCTATGAAGAAAGAATTTCTCATGACTTTACATTGATTCACTTCTTCAGGATGAATTATTTATAAGTATGCTTTGGTGTTGCTCAACATACTTGGGTATTTCTCAAGAGTTTACATCTTCGTTCTTGTTTTAGTGTTTATTTCTTGGAGGAGTTTCTTGTGCACATCAAGCCTGGTGATCAGCTGAATGTTTGTTAACAGTCATTACAGTCTTAGTGGTTCTCCACCTGGAGTTGGCTCGTGTTGAAGAATAATTACCAAAAAAGAACTAGGCGTTGGTTATCCTCTGCTCAAGTCTCTAGGGCAGGGGTCCCCAACACCTGGTCCACAGCCTGTCAGGTACGCGGCCGCACAGCAGGAGGTAGCACGAGAGAGAGCCAAGCTTCATCTGCTGCTCCACATCACTTGCATTACCGCCTGGACCATTCCCCATGCCACCCCACACACCCCCGGCCCGTGGAAAAATTGTCTTCTACAAAACCAGTCCCTGGTGCCAAAAATGTTGGGGACCACTGCTCTAGGGTCTTTAGAGTGGGGAGCTGTTGCTGAAAACACCTATATTGTATTTATAGAGTGAGTTCTACTAAGTTACCTAAAATTAGGCCAATGATTAAAGGCTTTGCCACAGAGAGAGGGCACGCACGTATGGATTCACATCCACAGGTGATGCCTGTCTGGACTAAGGAGTGTGGTGCCTGAACGAGTGTCCATATTGATTACAGACAGAGTTTCTTTACTGGGTGTGAACCTTGGTATGGTTAAATGCTAAAGCTATGCTGGTGTTCCATCCACATTCCTCACATGTATGACGCCATGTCATCTCAGGTCAGGACGTATACTGAGGGCCCTCCTGACTTTCTCTCCAGTGCTGGGTTCCCTCATGTCGTCTCAGGGAAGAGCCACGACTGAAGCATTTCCCACACCACTGACATTCATAGGGCCTCTCTCCAGTGTGGGTTCTCTCATGTCTTCTCAGGTTTGCATGCTGACTGAAGGCATTCCCACACCGCTGACATTCATAGGGTTTCTCTCCTGTGTGGGTCCTTATGTGCCGAGTCAGTTCAGAAGTTTGAGTGAAGGCCTTCCCACACAGAAGACATACATGTGGTTTCTCCCCAGTGTGGATTTTGTTGTGTGTGCGAAGTCCAGAACGTTGATTAAAGGTTTTCCCACACAGATGACATTCATAGGGCTTCTCTCTGGGATGGATTTTCTCATGTTTTCTAAGGTAAGAGATTTGACTGAAAGTTTTCTTACATAGACAGCATTCATATGGCTTCTCTCCTGTGTGAGTTTTCTCATGTCGTTTCACGAGGGAACTTTGATTGAAGACTTTCCCACACACATGACATTTATATGGTTTCTCTTCAGTGTGAATCATCTTGTGTTGCCTGAGCCTAAAGCCAGTACTAAAGGCTTTCCCACATAGAGGACATTCAAACGATTTAGCTCTAGTGTGAGTGTGATCCTGTCCATCAAGGAATGACCCTTGACTAAGTGATTTTCCATGCTGTTTGCTGACATTACTTTTCCTTCTTAAGGGAATTGGTGAATGTTGAGGTGAAGATCTACGAGTAAATTCATCACTCAAATCAGTCCATCCAACAGGATCCCCTTGTGTGTGAGAAACCTGCTTTGGGAAAGAGATATGAGGCTGTTACTGGTTTGCCCACATCTATGCAGACACTTATTCTTCTACATTTACACCCTATAGCATCAGTCAGTTGTAGTCTCCTGTTAAAATGTTTCCAGTGTCAGTTGCATACACATGTTGTGTTACTCCCTTGCAAGCACAAACGTTCTCTTTTATAGTTTCCCAACCCAGATATCAGATTAATTTTGAAGACTTCAGTCTGTTGTAAAGACTATGAGATGAGCAACGTTTGTGCAACTGCCTTTTTTTCTTAGGTCTCATGTTGTCGTTTCGAGCTCATATTAATTTCTTAACTGATTTCAGCCTATCCAAAACTATTCCCAGAAAGAGCTCAATCTCCACTTAATTACATACCAGCAATTGTGCTCAACTGCCAACTTATCTCACTGCCAAGTCCTTCATTTAGATGACTGTTGTTTTACCCATGAAACTTACCATTGGCATGGTGGCAAATATGTGTTTCCTGTAGACACTTTGCGTGAATATCATTTCTCGTCTAAGCGGACTTTCACCATCTAAAGAAATGGAAAAAATATAGATTTTAGAATGGCATTAGGGAAACAGAAATGTAAACAAACACCAACGTCCATGTGAGTATCTTTCAAAAGTTGGCACTTAGTTGGAGAAACAATGTATAATAAAGAAATACTCAAGGTAGTAGAAATACTTTAAAAGTCATTGTCTATTAGAGAAAAACAGGATTAAAATATAAAAATGTAATGTGGTGGAGAGACATTGGGTCAGCAAATGATGGAAAACACATTAAATGGGGCGATCAGGACAAGAATCACTATGTGAAAGTTTAACTGCAGTGAGTCCACAAGCACCCTTTTCCCTAAAGAATAGAAAATGGCAGGAAGTAATATGAATTTTCATTGCTAGATGCAAAGAGTGATAACAACATGAAGAATTTCAGCCCAGTGTCCTCACTTCCAGTTTAGAACATATCGCTCACTTCATAAAACTTTCATTTGGTGTTTCCAAGGACTTAACACACTGACTGAAACTTTCTTGCAGTGAAGCACAGGTCCCTGATTCTTACCTGGACTCTGGCCTTGGAGGCATCCTGTTGCTTCACTCCACAGCTCTTTTCCTTGTTCGAGCTGGGAAATCACATCTGATTTGCTGATCTGATACCCTGTTTGATTTGAAAAAGAAAAAAAAGTGTTGGATTTTGAGTCTGGGCTAATTACCCTTTGCTGTGCTCAAGTCCAGGGTAAGGGAACGAGGAAAATAAAGAGATAATTGAAGGTCAGTGCAGGCAACATCTTCAACAGACAGAACAGTGAAGGTCCTTCAGCAGACCAGGAGGAAATCCAGAGCAGCAGCAAACACAGTGAGGCCCTCTAGCGGCTGATGCCTGTGCACAAGTTCAAAGACAGATTACAGAATCCTCAGTGTTTTCCAAATGGGAAAGATTAAAAGACTCTACAGTGGGCTGAATATTACTTTCAAACAGGAGCCAGTAAGGATACCCCTTACAGGAATCATCAAAATTATGTCATATACACGACTCTGGTCTCAAGCCTTCATGGAGTGACTAGAACAGAAGAATCATTTTAAAATATTTGATCCATTTACTTATGCATTAAAATATCCATTGAATCCCCAGTTCTGTTCTCAGTGTAAACACTGAGTAGCCACAGAGATATGAAATGTGGCCAAGATTACTTTCCAGTGTAGTAATGAAAAGTGCCGTGAAAAGAAGCGTCTTCGTTTTAAGTAGTTATGAGGACTATCAAAGAAGCAGGAAGGACTTGGAGTGGGACACGGGGAAGCTGATCTAAATGCCTGTTCAGTGAGTGAATGAATGCAGTGAACACACGTGCACGTACATCCGTGTTGACACTCACCTACGGAGACCAGGTGGGTGATATTTTCCAGCATCACGTTTCTGAACAGGGTTTTCTGGGATGTGTCCAGCAGGGCCCACTCTTCCTGGGTGAAGTTGATCGCTACATCTTCAAACGTCACTGATTCCTAAAACATCAGGGATGTTCTGGTTTAGACAGAGCAGTCCCTACCACTGTCCAGGGTGGGAGGGTTGAGATGAGGAGGTGATGGGGTCTGGGTGGATAAAGGATCACACTCTGTGTGGGGTTCCCCTCGGTTCTCTGCCAGCGCTGAGCTGGTGTCTGCCTTTCAGGTACATTCACAGAAACCTACACACTCTGACATCATGAAGCTTTATTTCACAGAAATATCACTTGAAGTGTGTTATAATAAGACATAGACATTTTTTTAATAACCTGGGAATTAGGACTTCCAGATAGGTGATTATAAAATATTCACTTGCAAATTCATAACTCAATTTCTGTTCCCTAATAATTTCAAGGAACTCTACAGACTCATGACAAGACAAACAATAACCATGATGGGCTACTTTGAAAACATGACTTTTGTCTTAAGTTATTTCCCTAGGGGAACCTTTCATTCCCCAAATATGAACTGCTTTGATAACTTGTTATGAGCTTTAAAACATCCAAAGTATTTTTCTATTAAGTGGTTCCTGTCTAGCAAACCTACAAGAAATACATTATTCTATCAATCAAGACCTACCTACGAAGGAATGCCTAGCATTCCTCAGAAGTGAACAAGATTCATACAGAACTAGGTACGAGGAGGTGTTTCCTCTTAACGCTACAGGACACAGGTGTTCATAACAAACTCTGAGGTCAGATGGTTCAGAAGCATAAGCCGGGGACTCAGGTAGCTGGAGTGAAGGACAGACCTAGCCTGACCATCACTGTGACGGGAGGACTCCCACTCTCTACATTCTCAGGGACTTAGACCTTAGTTATTACGGTTTCTCTTGTAATCTAATCTTGTCTCCATGCTGAAGGATGAAAGAAGCCTAGTTATTGGTTTTGTTTTCTCCAGTTTTTAAAAAATCTATAAAAGAACCTAATTTTATTCTACCTACTTTAGTCTTTCACCTTTCTTTTTAGAACAATTAAGAAAATACTCCTCCCTACATATTCCTTCCAGTTACCAAATATGAATAAACGGTTACTTACTAACACGTATATAAAATGTGTGATTTGGGGGAAGAATGCTAATGACAGTTTGGTGACTTTTTCAGAAATCTTCAGTAGTGCATATATACTGAATAATTGTGAAAGGTTTCAAATGGAGAAAAAGTAAAATGATTCCCCTTTAGTTCTAAACCTGTGCTCTGCTCTTGTCAACACTGAACAGCCTCACACCACGTGGTGTAACACTGGATTCGTTACATCACAGGCTGTAACCTCTGACTCTCCAGGGACTGGAAGGTCTGCTCCTTCCTCAGCTCTGCTACCTGCCGTCACCAACTCCTAAGCCTAGCACATCCAGAAACGGTCAACAAGTTAATCTTTGTTTGCCAATCAGGACAAGGGTTGAACAAGTTAAAAGAAGTTTTCTTATCTCTTCTGTAAATACATATGATTAGTGCCGGCTCTCAAAAGTTTAATTAAAGAACGAGATTAGTTTCTGATTGGTCCTGACCCATGATAACTATCCCAGAGTCCTAGAGCAAAGTAATTTGAGCTCAGATGACTGAACACTGCCTGACTACACTTAGAACATACAAGCCAGTTTGAAAAACTCATCCATCTAATGGCACTTGGGGTGTAGCTTCAGGAGAAGGAGGCGTCGCTACTCACCAAAGGCTCCATTGTCAACAACTCAGTCGCCAGGAGTCTTTCTCGGGATTTCACTCACAGGCAATCCAAGCATTGAGCACGCAAATCTGAGGATGGAGAAGAGGCCATGAGACTCCAGTCCTGTGCACAACTTCCAGACCCACCTGAAATGGAGTCCCAAACTGTCACCTGGGCGTGACCCCCAGTCCCTCAAACCAAAATAATTGATGCACTCTAAGAATCTTCGATGCAGGGTAACATGGTAGAAGGCTACAGATGTGGATGCTAATAAAGAAGGTCAAACTACAGACCTCTTACAAATAAGCCATGATAAGCCTTGAGTCTTGTGTGTTCAGCAGCCTAGGGCAACCAGAATGATTCAATGTCCTCCTTAATTTAAACTCTCGGGAATCGTGACTCATGCCACATGTAGACTGTGGTTTCCTCCTGTAGGGAAACACTCTGCAACTCCTCAGATCATTCTCTTGCCTCATGCACCCACAGATAAACTACATATTATGACCAAGTAACTCATTTACCCAGAACAATTCACTATGCCTTAGGGACCTCCAGGAAATACTGTGTAGGATTTGGATTAGCCAGAGAACATGGGAGTGTTCAAGGAGGGAAGGAAGATCTAGGAAAACGAATTCAGACGTGGCCGTGGATTATGTTTGGTTTTGACATCAAGGCAAACTCAGAGTGAAGTGGACTGTTATTTTTTACTCTCAGGTTATTTACTCTATAGATAGATAGGAATATGTAAGTCCCTATCTGTTATGCAAGAAATCCCCAGGCATGTGCAACAGGGCATCCCTCTAAGCAGAACCAATATACCTAGGAAATCCCTGTGCAACTCCAGCTCTCAAGTAATAAGAATCAAAGGTTAATATTTATGAATTTTTTTAATAATTAAAATAAATACCTCAAGAGACTTATTTTATCTTGAGATACTTATTTTAAAATATCTATCTCAAGACATGTAATAAATAAATGAAGAAAATCGCTTGACGAAACCCATAAAAGGAAATTAATCCAGAAAGGCAGGAAATGAAGTATTTACAACAACAAAAAATAACACACAAGATACAGATCAATGTGCCAATAGAACTTTGCAAGGTGAAGGAAGTGCTCTGTATCTGCATTGTACAATACAATAACTGCCACACACGTGTGGTTATGGAATACTTGAAATTTAAGTAACACTACAGAGGTAGTGAAATGTAGCTATTTAATTTTATTAATTTAAATTTTATAGCCACATGTGGCTGGTAGTGACTGTATTGTTGGGACCAAAAAACAACAAAAAAAAGACACAAATAGTCAAATCTAGAATTATGAGAGTGATAAAATAAATCTTGGCACAATAAAATTTAAAGACCACAAGAAGCTGCTTTGATAGGACAAAAGTCTAAAGACAGATACGACTTAGACAATTTTAAGGGAATGAAGCCACCTCACAACTCACTGTTTGGAGAATTTACCAGAACCCAAAATCAGAGGAGCTAGTGAAGCTAAAATAGATTCAGAGGCAAGTTCCGCTGCAAGCAGCCAATTCTTCTTCCTCCACCATCCCAAACTGCTCCTGTTCTGTTTCTTTTTCTGGGGACAAATGTCTCCTCTGTTTGACTTTCCTTTTACCGGAATCCTAATCTGGCTACATTCCAGGGACACACCCTAACTAGACTCTACTAGGGCTTCAGTCTGTGAGCCACACACCCTGTTCAATTGGATTGGATTTTCCAGACTGATATAAAATTATAACCCTCACACACAGTTGCAGAGCAAAGATGAAAGGACATTGTAAAAGGATATTAGGAAAATCCATTTATCCTTTTTCATCCATAAATACTTTTGAGTGCATTCTATGTATGGGGAAACATTCTGTGTCTTGGAAGTAAAGCAGGACATCAGACATAACGGAATTCTATGTACATGAAGCTGGAGTTCCCTGGAGGAAACATGTACTTACAAATAAAATGAAAGATGAGAGAATATGAAAAGCTGAAATGTAAATAATGAGGTGACAATATAAGTTATATTAGTGGGATGGAGAACTTGACTCTTAAAGCACTGGCTACGTAGAACTTTCAAGAACATGTTAATAATTTATTAATTGTCCAAAGAAAATGGGAAGATAATTTTATACTTTATTTCTTGGTTAATGGAGAAATCAATAAAAAATGTCCCTACATAGTAAACTATAGTAAATAATTTTACTTCCAGGCCATTCGCAGTTGATTTATACATTTTGTAACAGGGAAGAACAAACTCTGACTCCATGTTGGATCTGTTTCTTTCACTTTGACCTTTGCTCTCTATTGCTTTTGTTACTATCTGTCTGTAGCTACAAGCATACATAATAGCCTGCCTCTGGGAACCCCGTCCCTCTGCCTGAATGATAAACTAAAGTGCCTTTGTTCAGCTCACAGGGAGAAATTCTGACCCTGTCCATCTGTGAATGGCTGCAAGAAAAGAAGAAATTAACACACCCCCTCCCCAGGCTGGCCAAACCAGATGTTTTGCAAGACTTATGGCCTTTCTTACTTTACTTCCTCACCTTCTCCCCCTCTGTGTTCTATAAAAGAAACTAGCATCCAGACCCTGATAAGATGGTACTCTAGGACCCTGGTCTGCTATCTTCTTGGATGCCGGCTAAAGTCGCTATTCCTTTCCTCAACACCTCATCTCCAATTTATTGGCCTGTCACGTGGCGAGCAGAGTGAGCTTGGACTCAGTAACAAATTTGGCTCAGCCAGCCAAGAGCCTTGCTGATCATGGCTAGCCGGCCCCGGTCAGCAATTTTGAGACAAGGCCCCAGCAGCTTCTGGGGCTATTTCTCCTGAGGATCTTCCCTTCAAAATTCCCTGAAGTGGCACCGGCCACCCCAGCACTTGGCAGTTGGAGCAAGGAATCAACAAACTTCTGCGAGACTCGCTCTTTGCAGGGTATGTAGCTCTGGTACTACTGTGAACAAATTCCCCCCCTCGATTTGTTTTGCATTTGGTTGGGCTGCCCTGTTGGAGAGGGGAATTGTTCTTGGACTCTACCTGATTTGGGAACCTGTTCATTTACCTGCATCGATGTTGGAATTTGTTTGCGTCTTTTGTGTTTTGGTGTTATCAAACTTATAAAAAAAATGGGAAATATTCCATGTATCCCAAAGGAGAGCCCTTTGGGGCATATATTAGATAAATGGGCAAAACATAGCCATGAGCCTATGACTAAGAAAGAGGTGATATACTATTGTAATGGGGTGTGGACCCAATATATGCTAGGCTCAGAGGAGCGATGGCTCCTGAATGGCCCACTCAATTACTGTACGATCTCGCAGTTAGAAGTGTTTTGCAAAAGACCGGGGAAAGAGACGAGATTCCATATGTAGAAGCATTTATGCTATTGCATCAGGAGGAAAGGAGTCAGAGGGCTGCACCCTTATAGTGCAGCGGTCGAAAGGAAACCCAAGGGCAGACCTAGACAAAAGAGCTTTAACAAAATTCAGGAGATAAAACAAAAACCAAATGAGGATCCATCGGAGTTTCTAGAAAAGATTTATCAAGGTTATAGGCACTACACAGATATAGACCCTGAGGACGTAAGGGGCCTTCATTGGACAAAGCGCCCCATATATAAGAAAATTACAGAAGTTAGATGGTGTATGTGGAATAAGCCCTTCTCAATGAGTAGATGTTGCTTTTAAAGTATTCAACAACAGGGAATGACGACAGAAGCAAGAAGATGCAAACTGAAAGGCAGCTTTTCTGGCAGCAGCATTGAATTCCTGGAAGGCGAGTAACCTAAAGGACGGTAAGCAACCATTGGGAAAGGAAAAATGTGCTTACTTCAAGGAGGAAGGGCATTGGAGAAAAGATTGCCCGAGACTAAAGAATAAGAAGGAGAATAATAAAAAGGAGACAGGAGGGGCTTCCCTGGTGCCGCAATGGTTGAGAATCTGCCTGCTAATGCAGGGGACATGGGTTCGAGCCCTGGTCTGGGAGGATCCCACATGCCACGGAGCAACTAGGCCCGTAAGCCACAACTGCTGAGCCTGCGCGTCTGGAGCCTGTGCTCCGCAACAAGAGAGGCCGCGATAGTGAGAGGCCCGCACACCATGATGAAGAGTGGCCCCCGCTTGCCACAACTAGAGAAAGCCCTCGCACAGAAACGAAGACCCAGCACAGCCAAAATAAATTTAAAAAAAAAAAAAAAAAAAAAAGGAGACAGGAGCCTCTCATATGGTGGAAAGAGAGGAACACTCTGATAATGAAGGAAGAGGCCGGGGGACTCCCTTGGACTTGAGGCATCCGATTCTAATTTCCCCACTGGAGGCCCGGGTAACTTTGACAAGTGGGGAACAAGTTGATTGACTTTCTAGTAGATACGGGTGCCACATACTCTGTGGTAAATACTAAGGTTGCACAGAAAACATCTCAGTCTATCGTGGTCATGGGAGTTGTTTGTTCTTACAACAATTCTCTGGAATGCCAACTAGGGGACCTCACATTGAAACATAGCTTCTTATATATGCCAGAGTGGCCAATCCCCCTTTGGGGATGAGATCTCCTTTGCAAAGTGGATGCTGGGACACCTAATCTAAAATAATATACTGAGACAAGAAGTCCCAAAGGGAATTTAGCCAATTCTAGGAAAGTTTTCGAAAGCAGGACTGATTAAACCTGGCAGGTCCCCATATAACATCCCTATCCTCCCAGTCAAAAGGCCAAACTCGGGCTTCCCTGGTGGCGCAGTGGTTGAGAGTCCGCCTGCCGATGCAGGGGACACGGGTTCGTGCCCCGGTCCGGGAGGATCCCACATGCCGCGGAGTGGCTGGGCCCGTGAGCCATGGTCGCTGAGCCTGCACGTCCGGAGCCTGTGCTCCACAACGGGAGAGGCCACAACAGCGAGAGGCCCGCGTACCGCAAAAAAAAAAAAGGCCAAACTCAGCAGAGTATTGCTTTGTCCAAGATTTGAGGCCTATTAATGAAATAGTCCAAGACACACCCTGTGGTACCTAGTCCATACACTCTGCTCACAACTATTCCAGGAGAACACGGCTGGTTCTCAGTCCCAGACTTAAGAGATGCCTTTTTCTGCATTCTTATTGCGGAAGAATCACAGCAGCTAAAAGTAAAACATTCCAACATAGGTAAATGGGTACGTCAGCCCTTCCATATCGTTGAGGTAGCCACCCAATTCTTTGAAAAAAAGAAAAAAACTGTCCTTGTTTTCCAAATCTAGTCTTTACAGGACCAGAGGTGTGGCTCCAAAAATAACCCAAAACCCACCAATCCTTTTACCACTCCCCAAACCTTCCTTACTTATCTTAGAAAGTCATCCTAGGAGAAACTTGCCTGTATCTTTGAGATGCAAAAGTCCTATCTGGTCTTGTCAGGAACCCTTATCTCTGCCATCCTTTTAAAAGAGGGCAAGGTGTAAATAGAAATCCTAAGTGTCTTTTCTGTAAACATTAGTAAAAAGATTTAGCCGTCTAGACAAGCGAGCTTGATTTGTTCCATCTGCCAGAAACCCAATTTTAATCCAATCTCATTTGTAAACTGATGGGTTTTACGTTGCTGTACCTGACTCAGGGCTGAAATTTTGAAATGAGAGCTATGAGGTCTGTTTGTGTGTTTGTATGTGTCTATGTGTGTCGTAGATGTATGGTATCACCAAAATTAATTCGTAAAAGAACTCTACTTAATTGACTAAAAAAGAAAAACAAAACTAAATACTTATATATTCAGGAATACAAAACTGGCCAGGATGAATTTTGGGCTCATGTAACCTAGAAAATATTCAGCATCAAACTGATATCTGGTATTGAAGGTGCCTTAAGCTTGTTGATCTAATTAATATAGACCTGTCTTTAGAGTCATCATTATTGAGTATAATACTTTCACTGCACCTAGTGTTCCTGGTGAATTTCAGGTTCTTTCTTTGTCATGAAAGAATTTGGAGATGAAGTGATAGGTAAGAATCAGATTTATTTAGAGAAACACGCTCCACAGACAGAGTGTGGGCCACCAAAGGCAAGAGACTTCGAAATAGGGCATGGTTAGTTCTTTTGTTGTTGGGGTTTTTTTGGTTTTGTTTTGTTTTGTTTATTTTATTTTTGGCTGCATTGGGATTCTCCCGGACCAGGGCTCGAACCCATGTTCCCTGCAATGGCAGGCAGATTCTTAACCACAGCACCACCAGGGAAGCCCCACAATAAAAGATTTTAAAGGCAAATACATAACAGATCACTTAAAAGGTAAAGAACTTAAAACCTGTTACCAAAGGCAGTTTAACATTTTAAGAAAACTTGTCCTTTTAACAGAGAGAAAGGCCAAATTCAGGTTTTGCACCAGCTTACATTTAAAATTCATTTACTCAATTAAATTTATTCTAAACCTAGTCAATCCTGACCATGCACAAAACTCTTTTCTCAGCGTTCACTTTCCACAAAACTTCCATCACTTTCTGTATCCACCCCTTTATTTTTTCCTTCCAAAACCATCCAGACTTACTTTCTTTTCCCTTCATAAAATGCAGTTCCATTCCTCATACCTTCTTTACTAAAAACACACACCTTACTTTCCTTAAAAGTTTTTTTCACATCGAGTTACTTTCCTCGTTGACAAATTTTAACAGATAGAATGAGGTCTTATTTCACCTCTAGTAAACCTCGGTACAACAGAAATATTATACTTAACATTGATGACTCGAAAGACATGTCTATATTAATTACACCAACAAGCTTACGCCATCTTCAATGCCAGATATTAATTTAGTATTGAATATTTTCCAGATGACATAAACCTGAAATTCATTCTGGCCAGATCATATTTCTGAGTATTTATGTAAGCTATAAGCACTTAATTTCCTTTAAGCCAATTAAATAGAGCTCTTTTATGAATTAATTTTGGCAGTACCATGCACCTACACATAGATGCATACGAACACACAGACAGAGACTTCATAGATCCCATTTCAAAATTTCAGCTCTGTCAGGTACAACGTAAAACCCATCAGTGACAAGGGGTTGGATTCAAACTGGACTTCTGGCAGATGGAACAAATCAACGTCACCTGTCTAGATGGCTAAACCCTTCTTACTAATGTTTACAGAAGACACTTAGGATTTCTAAGTGTCCTTTATCCTTCACAAGTCAAGTTCTAAATTGCTTTACTCTCTTTGAAATTTGCATTTTATTTCATTTTATTTAAAAAAAATTTTTGTCTGCGTTGGGTCTTTGTTGCTGTTCGAGGGCTTTCTCTAGTTACGGCGAGCGGGGGCTACTCTTCGTTGCGGTGCGCGAGCTTCTCATTGCGGTGGCTTCTCTTGTTGCGGAGCACGGGCTCTAGGCACGTGGGCTTCAGTAGTTGCAGTCTCAGTAGTTGTGGTGCATGGGCTTAGTTGCTCCGCGGCATGTGGGATCTTCCCGGAACAGGGATCGAACCCATGTCCCCTGCATTGGCAGGCAGATTCTTAACCACTGTGCTACCAGGAAAGTCTGAAATTGCATTTTAAAAGGATGATGGAGATAAGGGTTCCTGGAGAAGACCAGGTAGGGCTGGAGTATTAAAGGGAGATTGGCATGGTACCAGAAGCCTGTATTTAATGAATTTTGAGATTAGGGGTTGGAGGCCTTGTTGAGCCTCTGGTTTTATAGGGTACTGGCACCTGGAAGGGAAGTTACTAGTTTCCTTTAAGGTGATTTTTATAGGCGTGACAAACTTTGCCTTCTCTGGGATTCCCTGATCCCAGACCTGCGGAGCTATAAGTTTTTTAATTTGGGGGGGAATATTTGGGGTTGGGCCGTCCATGTCTTCTGTAATACGTAGTCCAGCCAAAAACATTCCTTGGCTTTGGTTTTCAGAGACTAAGTGTTGACCACAGGCTGACAGAAAATCCCTTCCCAATAATGAGCTGGGGCATTCAGGCATGACAAGAAACTTGGGAGTTACAAGAATTTTTCCCCAGGTGCAAGTTAGAGGGGTTTTAGTTTTGGCTTTCCTTCGACCCCAACAATAGAGCAGATTACAGGGGCAAGGGGCCCAGCGTGAGAAGTCAGGACAGAGTAAGTAGCTCCTGTGTCCACTAGAAATTGGACAAGCTTACCTGCCATGTCAACGGTCACCCGTGTTTCCTCCCGTGTGATGACGACGGTAAGGCGAACTGGCCCGAGGCAGGGGAACACAATCAGACCGAAACTTTCCGGACCACCCAGTTCCAGGAACTGACCTGGGGACTTTCCACCCGGCCCAGCCTGCCCGCCTTTCGAGGGGCGGGACTAACGGTCCCAAGACTGATGCAACCGTCACCGGATATTGCCAGGATACCCGAAGAGACCACCAAATAAGGAATACCCCGCGCCCTCCCAGATTCACCACACCCCTTTCCCGTCTTCCCCTATAAAATCTTGCCCAACCCTCGCCCGGGTGCGACTTCTCTGGCCCCTTTCTGTCGGACCGCGCCCGGGAGCAGCTCCCTAATAAAGCTCACTTGAAACTTTCCTTTGTTTCTCGCGGTGCCGTTTGTTAAGATCCGACCTTACAATGACTGTGTTCTCAGGGGCCTTGGGGGGTCCCAGGTCCTGTCAGTCAGCCACTGCCGTGACTGACATGGAGGAATTTCCTTACTCCCTTCGGAGCTGGGGGCAGTCCCTCTTCCAGTGGCCCATCTTCTTGCAGAGTGGGCATGGCATTTGGGGTTTAGGCTGGGGCCTGTTTCCTGAGCATTCCTTGTTCCAGTGTTTGGGACTCCCACAGCTGAACAGGCTCCCTTCCCTGGCGGAGGTCTTCTGGGAGTACTTTTGGGGTGACCAGGAGGTGGGTTAGGTCTTGTCAACACAGCTGCCCAAAGCCTGGCTTGCCGTCGTTCCTTCCTTAAGTCACACTGTTCCTTCTTTCCCTCCTCAGCCTGGTCTCTGTTGTTAAAGACACTGAAAGCTTGTCAATAAGGTTAAGAGGGGTTTGGGGGTCCATGGTAAGCTTCAGAAGATTCCGACGGATGTCGGGGGCTGATTGGCTGATGAAGTGGGTTGCACATAAAATGTGTCCCTAGAAAGTATTTGGGTCTTCTGTCTGGGGCTCCTTTTCTTCCAGGGGTGCCACTAGAGAGGGCTTTTGTGTAGCTCGAATGGGTCCCAACTGGCAAGGTTCCCTAACCTAGGACTTGCATAGCTCTGGGTTTTCTCTTAGGGCCATAAAAGCCTGTACATAAGGAATTCTGTCCATTTCCCCTGTCTTTTGCAAAAGACGTCTAACTGTAGGATGGCATTATAGTTGAGGCTTCCGTTTTCTGGCCAGGCCTCATCGTCCTTAAGTTTATACATTACCAAAGAAAATGAGCTTTTTTTTTTTTAAGGAATTTTGCCTTTTTTCTTTTTTTTTCAAATTTTATTTATTTATTTATTTGTTTATTTATTTATTTATGGCTGTGTTGGCTCTTCGTTTCTGTGCGAGGGCTTTCTCTAGTTGTGGCAAGCGGGGGCCACTCTTCAACGCAGTGCGCGGGCCTCTCACTATCGCGGCCTCTCTTGTTGCGGAGCACAGGCTCCAGACGCGCAGGCTCAGTAATTGTGGCTCACGGGGCTAGTTGCTCCGCGGCATGTGGGAACTTCCCAGACTAGGACTCGAACCCGTGTCCCCTGCACCGGCAGGCAGATTCTCAACCACTGCGCCACCAGGGAAGCCCGAGCTTTTTTATTTTAAAGTATCTAGAGAAAACTTGTCCCAGTGACTCCAACTGCACCCGAGGGGTGAGTCCTCGGGGATGGTGGAGGTGTTCCCCGTCGTTCCCTCGGGGAGAGAATGCTCCTGTGCCAGAGAGGAGCGCTAGCGCTAGGAGGTCCCATGGGGGCTCTCTAGTCCTAATGACTTTACCCACAGTGGGGGCCAGCTACTCCCGCAAGTGGCAGTCCTGTTGGCCGCAGCGTCCTGGGGCCCGTGCCCTACCCTGGCATCCGCAGTACCCAGGATGAGTGCCCTTCCCGAGGTTTCTCTATAGAGTCTATAGATTAATCCCTGTGTTCTGGGATATGTTCCCCTGGACATCCTCGTGGTTCTAAGACCTATTTAATCAAGACCCAGGCTTTTTCTCTAAAAAGGTGGTAAGTTTCAGAGAGCAGGCACTGGCCAGTAAGGGGGATGGTTTCTGAAAAAGGAAAAAACCCTGTCTTTTCCCTTCCCTTTCGTGGGCGGCACCCCTGGGGCCTCGGTGCCACGCTTCCCCCGCCTTCGCACACGTGCTCTGGCCAGCGGGCAGTGGGGCTGGGCGCAGGGGCGGATCTGCAGCTGAGGCGGAGGCCTCGTGGCTGTCGTTGGGGGGACGGAGGCCCCGCGACCCTGAAAGGACACTCCCAATCACTCGACCCGGGGAGGCAAGCACGGTAAAGGCGGGTCAGGGCCCGGGCACGTATCCCCGGGGCGGGGCCGGGTGCAAGGCCCACCCAGCTTGAGCCGCCTGCCCCGCCCTAACAGGGCGGGGTGCCGTCAGGGTGGACCCTGGAGGGGGCGGGCCAAACACCAGGAGGCTGGCGGAGAAGGGACGGACCCACTGCCCTAAAATCCCAACTAGGCGGCGAGGGACCCTCCCCCTCCTGAAGCCCCGGGAACCGCCCACCGTGGAGGGAGCACCCCAAAGGGCTCGCATCTGCAGTAGCCAGGGCACGAACTCTAAGTAAGGCTGTAGTCCATCTTTTTGCACAACTGGACCTGTTACTAGTGAATTAAATGGTGCATAAGGCCAACCCAGAGGGCAAAGATCCTACGGTTAGGGCCCTTAGCTGTCTGCGAGGATAGCTGGAAGCCTTCCCCGGCATGCCCAGCGCACATGTAACAGCGGCAAGGCTGGACAATGCCTGGCAGATTTTTCCCCCCGTTTCCGGCAAAGTCACGAGATAAGAGTGGCAAGTAAGAGCGAGGTAGGGATGCAGAGTTGAGACAAGAATGGTTAGGCATAGGTGGACCAATAAGCCTATGAGGGTAGCCTCGGGGAGGGGGCGATGTTATGCTTGTACCGAGCCCACATTTCTGCTGCAATAGCTCTGAAAATGAGACAGACTGTAAGAAAGAGACGGAGGGAGAGAGGGAGATGGCCGCAAGTAAGGCCGCGCTTCTCAGGCCCAAGAGAGGCCAGAGGCTACGTCCAAAAAGGCAACAGAGAGTAAGAAAGCAAAAGAGAGAGAGTGGGAGAGTAATGGTGAGTAGCGCCGCTCAAGCGCAAGAGCGGCGAGAGGCCGAGGCTCGTCGTATTCGTCTGACTGGCTTCGCCGAAAGCTCAAGGTGAAGTTAAGGTTCTCTCTTCGCCGCGGAAGAATTCGGAGACGAAATGATAGGTAAGAATCAGATTTATTTAGAGAGAAACACATTCCACATCCAGACAGATTGTAGGCCATCTCGGAAGGCAAGCGATTTCGAAACATCGTGCGGTTAGTTTTAATGGGCTGGTCATTTCATAGGCTAATGAGCGGGAGGATTATTCCAACTATTTTGGGGAAGGGGCGGGGATTCCCAGGAATTGGGCCACCGCCCACTTTTTTTTGTTGTTGTTTTTTGCGGTACGCGGGCCTATCACTGCTGTGGCCTCTCCCATTGCGGAGCACAGGCTCCGGACTCGCAGGCTCAGTGGCCATGGCTCACGGGCCCAGTCGCTCCGCGGCATGTGGGATCTTCCCGGACCGGGGCACGAACCCGTGTCCCCTGCATCGGCAGGCGGACTCTCAACCACTGCGCCACCAGGGAAGCCCTATCCTGTCTATTTTTATAAAATTGTCTCTTACAGTACCCAGTGTGTAACCAGGCCTCCAACAAAATTGATGATGGCTAAACATCTTGAGGAAATAGATCACATTTATGACTCTCATAGAATAATTGTAATAGTGTGATTCTAGGTATGGGAAGAAGCAATAGGGAAAACACTTCCTGGTTCATAACAGGCTAGTGAGACAGAGAATCCAGAAAATCTTCAATTATCAACAGGGCCTAATCGGGAAATTAGCACCTGGAGTGGCATATCAACAAGAATTTTCGCCTGATCTGGGATGAGCCTGCCAGCTCTGTGGGACAATATCTGGTCATGAAATGTCTCCCAAATATTGGTCTAATTCTGGACCAAGGGGAGGATCTGAGAAATGGAATATTTCCTGCCGTATCAGTGAAGAAAGGATGTCACAAGCAGCAACTGCAGCCCTCCAACCTGAGCTGGGAAGCCCCGAGGGAACCCCGGAAGGAAACAGAATACCTGCCATCTGGCCACCATCAGACAGCAGCCACTCCCCCATGGTGAGCCTTGAGGAAACTCCGGATGTGAAAACATAGAATACTGGCCCCAGATAAGTGAGGTGTATATCAAAGGAATGATTTCAGCGAGCCCAGACTCTTGCATCTTCCCATACATAGAAAAGCCCTAAATTCCTTAACTTGGGATGGCGATTTCCTTACAGCTGGAGAAGGGTGGGTCAATCTACATCTTTCTATAGCTATAAGCATACATATTGACCTGCACCGGGGAAACCTGCCCCTCTGCCTGAATATTAAACTAAACTGCCTTTGTTCAACTCACACATTCTGACCCTGCCCACCTGTGAAGGGCTGCAAGAAAGGAAATTAACACACCCCCTCCCCGAGGCTGGCCAAACCAGATGTTTTGCAAGACTTATGGCCTCTTCTTACTTTACTTCCTCACCTCCTCCCCTTCCAGACCCCGATAAGATGGTACTCTAGGACACTAGTCCGCCATCTTCCCAGATGCCTGGCTTTCCTGATAAAGTTGCTATTCTTTGCCTCAGCACCTCGTCTCCGATTTATTGGCCTGTCATGCGGCAAGCAGAGCGAGCTTGGACTCGGTAACTATCTGAGTGGAAACCTTATGGTTGTCCAGATGGCTCCTTAAGCTTAAAATTCCTGGTTCCCAAGAGGAAATAATTAAACTGGGGGGCACAATAATTATTTCATTGTATCTGAGGACATTTCAGTGATGTCTCAGAAAAATGCCTGGCAATCCTATGATTGAATTGCTTGTCAATTCTGTCTCCCATTCACATTAAAGAGTATTTCAAACCTTCCCCATTGCTATTCATTCTCCATGGACTCGCATTTTTTCCCCACATTTATCAGGTTGTATATAAACTCTTTCACAAAGGAAATAGATATTTTTGTATTATTTTCTCAATATAAAAGTAATTTATTCATAGTAGAAATCTGTAGAAACCTATAAAGAATGAAATTTTATATTTAAAAATCACCCATAATCCTACTACCCAGCAATGATAACTGTTACCATTTTAGTCTAGGGAAATAGATAATTTTGGATGTATATACATTCTACCACTAGATTTAGAGTATTCCTGTACTGTCATTCATTATTTATGCCATCTCCCTCATAACAGGAAAGGAATTGCCTTTAATCTCAACTTGGTAATTTATTTCTACATTTGTATTCAGTTCCTATTATCTCCTGCCACATCATGAATTTATGTTATAATTTTTTTTTTTTTTTTTTTTTGCGGTATGCGGGCCTCTCACCGCTGTGGCCTCTCCCGTTGCGGAGCACAGGCTCCGGACGCGCAGGCTCAGCGGCCATGGCTCACGGGCCCAGCTGCTCCGCGGCACGTGGGATCCTCCCAGACCGGGGCACGAACCCGCATCCCCTGCACCGGCAGGCGGACTCCCAACCACTGCGCCACCAGGGAAGCCCCTTGGCCTTGTGTTTCTGATCCCTCCTGCTGCTAGGCCTTGCTTCCAGGGAACACTTTTTCATTGTGTAACCAGCACTCTGACTCAGACTGCCTCCGCGAAGTCCAGGATCTGTATCTGTCGTTCACTTGAGGGAATCTGTACTCTTATCTACCCTCTTTGTAGGTTGAGTACTATTTTCAGTATTATAATTGTTAGTATCACTAGGATGATAATGATCTTTGTTACTGGTGACATTCATGATTATTTTTATTCATATATCTGTTGCCCTTATGTATTGTGTTTTGGTTGTATTTATACAACAACGAATAGAGTCTCTCTACTCACCAAGGGTGTCTGATTTTCTGAAGATGCCTGTGAGGGGTCCCCAACACAATACTCATATACTGCAGCTCCCAGCTCGTGATATTCCCGACTGAACCTTCGGCTTGAAGATGCTCCTGAGATACTCCTCGTTCCCCTTCTGAGGCAGGGGCTCTCCCAGGCTGGAATGTGAGAACCAAGGATGATGTACTGGGCCCTCCTGAGACTCTGCAAAAAGTCACAAGTCCCTGCAAAGCCCAGCAATTGTTTGTAGCCAGCTGGAATCGCCACCCGAGGGCATCTTTGGACATATTGAGAAACCACTGAATTTTCTCCTTCAACTCAGGGACCCAGAAACAGCTCTTAATGACACAGAAGGCCAGCGAGTGAACGGTGGGCATGAGACTCCTGCTATTTCTCTCAGATGCTCCCAAGGACACAAGAACCAGTCCGGAAAGGCTGCAGGGAGAACACTTCTCCCTCTTCAGAAACTTACTTAAGCTCGAAAGCCAGGAGACCACCATTGGTCAAAATGGCTGCTCAGTCAGCTACCTTGTTCCCCTTGAGCTGATGAAAACTTTCCAGGTCGCCTCTGGTGGCCAGGAAATGTTGATACTGACCTGGAAGCCGTAGAGGAAGTGACCGGCTCACTCAAGCAACCACGGAACTTTCTAAGTACTCCGGGGAACCTTGGAATTTTATGGAATTTACTCCAATTGGGATATAGCTGATGATTTTTCTTATAATTAGTTTGGCTTATGTGTTTCTTTATTTGTTGAATTTTCATTTTGTTCATTTGTTTTTTGAGAAAGACGACAGAGGTAAACTACCATTCTCATCATTTCATTTCAAGGCTACAAGTATGAAATGATTTATCACTAGGATGTTAATGTTGTCTGTCCAGCTATTTACCAGGTTTCTCCAGTGTAAAGTTATGCTTTCGTCGTCAAAAAATGCATTGTTTTGGAAGGATTTCACCATGTGCGGCCCTTAAGGAGTGGAGAGTTCTACTCTACCTCCTGGATTGCTGATATCCACCTGAATTATCAGGAATTCCTCTCCATGGAAGATTTGTACCCTCCCCCAATTTATTTATATAGTTAGTCTTTTATTTAAATCAGTATGAACTCTTGGATATTTACTTTGTACCCTGGGTTATAGTGAATACTACTTAATTATTTTGTTGCTCAGAATCTTCCAGTTTTGGCCCTTGGGAATTCTTTTAGTTGATTTCTGTTTTCCTTTGACATGATCCCATCTGTGCCTGTGTGTGTATGTGTGCGTTTATTGTTTTGTTGAATTAACACTTCCTCACTGTCTGGAACTACAAGAGTCTCCAGGTTCATCTGGTACATTTCCTGCTCCAGACCTAGAATGACCTATTTCTCCAAGGAACATGGTTTCTTTTCATTGGCAAATATGTTCAAAAACAACAACAACAACGTAGATCTGAATGCGTCCATTGCTACAGGGGAGTGCTTGTTTCTTGGCTTCTCAGCTGACAGTGTGAGGAAGTTTTTGTATGTTCTGACCTATGTATGTCCACCTAAGTTGCATCTACCGATCCATTGATCCATATATACATATAGACATAGATGCATGTCTATAAGGAATAATCGTTTATATTAACATAGTAATATAAATATTTATAATATTAAGCTATCAACATAGCTTAATACGTTAAGCTCCGTCATCCATTAGCACATGGGCTGTTATAGCCGTCTCCCCTCACGTGTCTGTTACCCCCAGGCTAACTGCGCAAGAGCCTGTGAAGGGCTCACTTCCCCAGCGAACAGCGAGCTCTCAGCATCCTGTACCGCGTCCGGCCGCCGGCAGAGGGCGCAGAAGCGCCACGTGGCGTGACGCACATAGGGCGCATGCGCTTTCTGCCCGCGGACCTCGAGGACGCCGCCTGCCCCCGAGAGCAAGCGGTTTGTTTCCTCAGGACAGACCCGACCTGAAGGTACGTATTTTTCTCAAAGAGCGGCAAAGTGCTTTCCGTTTTGTGGACTTTTCCAAGTGTTTTATTCTTCACTTTCTCATGCACTGATTTAGCAAGACTTCTTTTACAGAAGTATGCGTTCAGTGAGGGGTTTGGGGTGAAAATCACAGGAGGCTGTCGTATTTTTTACGGGTTCAAGATAATTTCTGAGGGGAAATCCCGCTACAGATTCGGAGGAAGGGACCCGTGTGGACGCTGGTGGAAGCACCACGACGAGCCGGGGTGTTTGGTCGAGTGACTTGGGGACACGGGAAGGGCCTGGTCAACACGCACCCGGTTCCCAGGTGAAAGGGAAGTAGCGTTTGCAGCGCTACACGTGTTTATTACTTTCTAGAGGGTAGTTTTTCTATAAAGTGAAAGTAGTTGAAAAAACATTGAAAAATAGAAGAGTAGGTGTATTAAAACTCCCAACCATGTTTAAATGTTGATATTTTATTCACATCCAAATCAGAATTTATTATGATTTCACTTTGCAGGCTTTAAAGGAAGTTGCCTTCTCTCTCATATATTTAAAATAATGCTTCTCAGTGTATCTCGTTTTCAAGTTGAATTATTACCATGATTAACTTTTTTTGTGTGACCCAATGACAGCCCTAGATACTTTTGAATTTCATCTTATGACAGGTCTTCTGCAGGACCTTAGTGTGACAGGAATTGTTGAAATAAACCGAGGACACTCCCAAATTTATAAAATTGTCATAAAAAGACATGGAGGGAAAATATTGATTTTGAAACAAAAGCTTATATTCAAAATGACAGTAGATTGTTTTTAAACGGTTTTTCAGAATCTTGTATTCTTCTTTCTTGCACCAGTAGTCTGAGACATCTCAATTCTAAGTTTTATTTATTTATAAATTTTATTTTACTTATTTATTGTTTCTGCCTACATTGGGTCTTCGTTGCTGCGCGCGGGCTTTTCTCTAGTTGTGGCGAGTGGGGGCTACTCCTCATTACTGTGCACGGTCTTCTCATCGCGGTGGCTTCTCTTGTTGTGGAGCATGGGCTCTAGGCCCACGGGCTTCAGTAGTTGTGGCTCACGGGCTCTAGAGCTCAGGCTCAGTAGTTATGGTGCACGGGCTTCGTTGCTCTGTGGCATGTGGGATCTTCCTGGACCAGGGCTCGAACCCGTGTCCCCTGCATTGGCAGGTGGGTTCTTAACCACTGCGCTACCAGGGAAGCCCTAGAATATTTTAAAGACAGGAATTTGAGCTGTCAGATAATCCTAGGAGAGAGAAAGTTCCCAAGAGGAGATCATGCTTTGGTTCCAAGTAAAATGTTGAGATACACTCGTTGCATTTAATTATGGGGGAATAACTGTGATCTTATCAAAATTTATTAACGAGATCATTAGTGATTTTTACAAGTGAGGGAGTGTGACCAAGTATGTACTGTCACCATACTGTGACCAAGTATGTACTGTTTTTCAGTTTTATTTTGAAGGGGAAAGGTCACGTGGCAGGGATGAGATGTAAACTGGCTTAGAGCTGGTTTTTATTTCAAGAGTGTAGAGACTAAATGAGTTTAAGGAGATGGATGGGGAAGTGATGAAGAGGTTGCTGGTACAATAAATTCAGTTTCTAATCTATAATATGAATATTTGAGGGAGTAGGTGAAAAAGGGGTACAACTGGAGAAGTTGGATTTAGTTAGGAATAGAGATGACTTTTCAGTTTTTACATGAGAAGACACACTGATGAGTTGGAGTTCAGGAATAAGTATAGATTTCACACCAGCGAGCGGAACTGTTTCTTCACATTATCTAATTCATCTCTGCAGTAGGAAGTGAAGCCATTTTTGAAAAGAGGAAAAGAGAATTTGTGAGATTTGAAAGGTACAGAGAATATTGACATATTAATGAAGCATGGCAGAGTGATTAGTAAGCCATAGTAAGATGCCAGATACTTAGACAAAGCCTTTGGGAGATATATGACACTGTAATTAGACCAGATCAATACCTAAACCTGAACTGTGACAGATGCAGCCATGGGAAGAGGAGATATTTGGGGTCATCTGGGACTGGCGTCTCAGCGGATATGGGGAAGGACTAAGGGGCATTAGAATTGTTGGTCTTGGTGTGTATACGCTGAAATGAGTAATTGTGTGTTACACTGACCCGTAAAAATGAGGAGAGGTGAGGGCTGATTTTGGAAATTGAGGTCAGTGAACTGGAGGTTCCCATGTAGTAGGAGAACCTGGGCACGGGCAGTATTTGTAGGAACAGGCCGAAAGGAGGAGGTTTGTGAGGGAGAGGTCTCTGGTCATGGATCTGACTGGTGACATATAAAGGTAAAACCTGGTTTTGGTGTCTACCCACAAGATTAGAATATTTAGTTATTTGATATTCAGAGATGGGCAGAGCTCATTTTAAATTCTTATTCTGTCGATTTCTAGCCGCACAATTTTGTCATATAAATAAAGCTTCCTGAACCTAGCGCACATCAGTTGTTAAATGTGTGACTAGGGCTTCCCTGGTGGTGCAGTGGTTAAGAATCCGCCTGCCAACGCCGGGGACACGGGTTCGAGCCCTGGTCCGGGAAGATCCCACATGCCGCGGAGCAAGGAAGCGTAGCCCCTGCTCGCCGCAACTAGAGAAAGCCTGTGCACAGCAACAAAGACCCAACTCAGACAAAAATAAATAAATAAATTTATTTTTAAAAAGAAAAATGTGTGATAATCCATAAAGGCAGGGTTGTTGTGAGTATTAAATGCAACAACGTATGTATGTAAGCAAATACATGTGAATTCCACTCAGGGTCTCACTAACACTAGCAGATTTTTTTTTTCTGTGTCCAGGTCCTCAGCATCAAAGGGTTTTAATCATATTCTGTTGACACAGTGTCAGTATTTGGCGATGTAATATATTTAATTGTAAACTTTGTTTTAGGTAGTACTTGAGAGTTGACAGATTCTGTCATATCCTTAAATTATAAAATGAAGGGATAATCTTGTTCATAAAAATAACTAGAATTCCAGACACCATTTCACTGAGATATCCCGGTCCATAAATTTCCTCCAGAATGAAAGCCCTTCACTATATTTTATGAGCCTGTCTGCCTTATGGGGATTGTGCAGCATAACTGTAGCATTATGACACTTGTACTCCTGCTTGGTTCTGTGCAAGGGGTTGTATATGCTAGACTCGCATGATGAGACTCATTGAGCACTTGAGCAAGGGATGGGTCTCTGAATTGTTTCCGCTCAGCATGAAAGAGATTCCAGAGTTGCTGGGTCACGTATCCAAGGCCCTGAAGTATACAGCTAGGGTTGAGACACTGACATTGCCTGAATTCCACATGTGGAGGAGCCAGATGACTAAAGGCAAGTTATCTTGAGCGCGAGTACGGGACACTGCTGAGCTGAGACGGGTGTTGCAAAACAATGCTCGTGGACCTCACCAATATTTATAGAATCAGCGACTCCAGAATGGCGTCCTGGGTTATGGATACGAGACTCTCCATATGGCAGGAGTCAGGTTCTCTTAGGATTTGGTGCCAGTGGAGTTAAATAATACATCGGAACGCCGTGTCTAATTAAACTGTAAAGCCCCATACTTGTGTTTTGTTGTCTATGTAGTGAGGATGTTAATATCTGCATTATGAGCGTCACAGACTTACAGTCGACCCTTGGAGAGGAGAGCCCTCTCCCCATTTGTCCTTGTCGCTGCTGCAGACACATGTGGGTTGAGGAGTCACTACCATGTGAAGGTTTGCAGATTCAGGACGGTGGGCATGTCTGGGAATGTTAGAAAAGACTGGAGTCTCTTGGCTTCTTTCTCTTTCCTCAGCTTTGCTTAGCTTTTGAACTGTCCTTTGGTGAGAATACACAGGAAGACAGGGCGACTGAGTTCCAGACAATGCAACCCCAGGTGAGTAGGACTTGCTCTTCCTTGTGAATTGATACCTGTTTTTCCAGGGGAGGAGTGTGTTTCCCGTCTTGGCCTGGATCTCCTGTGTGCCCCCGTGAAGTTAAATTACTGCCTGTCATATTTCCTCAGGACTCTGGGAGGCTTATGGCAGGTCAGGGATTGATCAAGAAATAATCCCCTACCCAATATTTACACTACTTTATTCCGTTCCCCACCCCCTTAATCATGTCCTTGAAGAAAAGGTGAAAAGTTGTTTCTTCTAATGTATCCCATGTTAGTGTCTGCTTTGGGCTTAGGCATGTGGTGGACACAGGTGATGGAAATGAGTAAGAGCAAACGTTTGTAGTCCTACAGGGAGGCAGATGTTTCTTCAGGTGAGTTCAGTCCATCCAGTGATTCAGATGCTGCAGAGGAGGGCTGTGCAGCATTGAGATTGGGGTAGCGGGGAGGAGAGCAATGAGGAATAATTCATTTATTTTTCCCAGTTTTAAATTTATTCAAGTGTTTATAGAACACACTTGAACATTTAAATAACTTGAAAAAAGAAAACAATTCTCCTTACCCCTCTTGCTCCCAAAACCCCAGTTTCCTTCTTTGTAATTAAACTGTGTTGAAATTTGAAAACAGAAAGAAATGTCTGGGGCTTCCCTGGTGGCGCAGTGGTTGAGAGTCCACCTGCCGATGCAGGGGACACGGGTTCGTGCCCCGGTCCGGGAAGATCCCACACGCCGCGGAGCGGCTGGGCCCGTGAGCCATGGCCGCTGAGCCTGCGCGTCCGGAGCCTGTGCTCCGCAACGGGAGAGGCCGCAACAGTGAGAGGCCCGCGTACCGCAAAAAAAAAAAAAAAAAAGAAAGAAATGTCTGGAATCGTTTTCTTAATTCGGGCTGTGCATTGCGGAAAAAGGATTGTAACGGAGTAAACCTAGGTTCTTGTAGCAATTTTTGAAGGACTGGAAAGATCAGGTTCAACTGAGGGGCCTCTATTTCCCATTAGCATATAGACAGGGTTGTGATAACGGGAAGAATAATGATAACCCATGCTTGAAGGTCCCAGAGAAAATGGAAACGCAGAGCCTCACCACAGGAGGGTCAGGCCAGGACACTCCTTCTGCACAGCAGTCTCAGGCCCCTTGGGGTTTGCTTCTGAACTGTACGACTTATTCTCTGTCGCGAACATGTGAGTTGTGTAGAGATGAGAGAGGCCACCCCTGATTACCCACATTCTCTTGGAGGATGTTCAGTCCTACAGAATTTGGCCATCATCTGTGCCCACGTTATTTCCACCACAGTTATCTCACTCATGTTCATAATGATGTTATGTTTTCAAAGTGGGTGGATATTTCTGTCTGCGTGAAAGACACACGACATGTCACCATAAACATTTGACTGGAACCCCAAACAGGGTTGAGCTTTCTCTTATACAGCAACCCAACCGCAGCACTGCCGTGTCCAGTATCTTCCCGTGGCCCTTTGTAGGGAAGGCCCTGGCTTCACAAAATGTCCATGATGTTTTAGGAATTAGTGACCTTCAAGGATATAGCTGTAGACTTCACCCAGGAAGAGTGGGCCCTGCTGGACACATCCCAGAGAAAGCTGTACAGAGATGTGATGCTGGAGAGCATCATTCATCTGGTGTCTGTGGGTGAGTCTGTCAACACTGATATATGTTTAACAAGTATCCAGAACAGCTTCCACGTATCCCCCTCCCTTCTCAACCCTCATTCACATTCTTTCATGGTTCTTAAAACTACTTGAAGTTAATTCATTTGTTTATTTATTTACTTACACCTGTTTTGTCAGCCCCAAAGAATATAGTTTTCCTGACCACTCTTCCCTTTCTCTCTTCTTTATCTTTAACAATCAGGAATTCAATGAATATTTTTAAATGAATAAAAGTAATAAATATTTACTAAATAACTGTCCTGCTCTGTATACTCACCTGATGGTTAAAAATTCATTCTTGAAAATGATACCAGTGATCTATTTCCAAAGAGAAAATTAGATTGTTCTGGTGGAGCTTCTGTGTTTCGGATTCTTTTTTAAAATGTAAAGTTCATCCTACTGTGGGAACATTTAATTTCTCCGTTGAAAATGCTGAGGATTCTTCACTCTGGCTTTGACCTTGGGCCTGCACACCAGCAACAGGAAGAGCTCCCTGTGTGGTCACAGTGACAGTGTTTCAGCGTTGGGGGTGCTCTTCCCTGGGCTGTCCTCCAGTGTTCACCTTGTCCCTCCTTGGTGTCCTGCCCTCAGATTAAAGGACATGCATGGTTCTCAGCAGAAAATGCAAAACCAATGTATCTTTTTTCCCCCCCACAAACAGGGTATCAACTCCGCAAATCATATGTGACTTCCCAGTTGGAGCAGCGAGTGGAGCTGCGGAGGGAAGGAAAAGGAGTTCAGCAGTGCCTGAGTCCAGGTGAGCTCCAAGCTTACATGTGCTCAGCACGAGGAATCCTGATATTGGGAGAGCAGAAGCTGGGAAATGGCCGCTGCAGATTTTGTTTCTTTTTTTAGTATTTATTTATTTATTCATTCATTCATTTTTTTGGCTGCGTTGGGTCTTCGTTGCTGCGCGTGGGCTTTCTCTAGTTGAGGCGAGCGGGGGCTACTCTTCGTTGTGGTGCACGGGCTTCTCATTGCGGTGGCTTCTCTTGTTGCGGAGCACGGGGCTCTAGGCGCACAGGCTTCAGTAGTTATGGCACATGGGCTCAGTAGTTGTGGCTCACGGGCTCTAGAGCACAGGCTCAGTAGTTGTGGTGCACGGGCTTCATTGCTCCATGGCATGTGGGATCTTCCCAGACCAGGGCTCGAACCCATGTCTCCTGCATTGGCAGGTGGATTCTTAACCACTGCACCACCAGGGAAGTCCTCACTGCAGATTTTCTTGAGTGAGTTATGTTTTTAGGAAAGCAGTAGAGGCCACTGGGGCCTATACTCTCTTTTGCACTTTCTTGTGGCCTCAGAAAGGGACTGTTCATGTCCTTTTAGAGTTAAAGTTTCACATAGTGTCTTTTGTCCTGTTCCCTTCCCTTTGACAATTTTCCTTCTCTTTACCAATCTTGATTTTATTTTTTCTCTTATTTCAATCCTGAAAATACTTCCTAATTTTCAATTTTCTGAAATGTGTTTCAACTCACTTTACTTCCTTTTCACATTCCTGCTCTGTGTCAGGGTCAGTATTTGAAACATACTCACACGGGCCTTGCATACTTTCAGCAGGTTTCTTTCTCCAATGCCACACTAGCATTTTCTAACAGTACTTTAGACAGGAAAAGTGGCCTTATGGGAGAAGAAATAATATTTGTACACGATATCTGCAGAAAGGACCCATCTAATTGTATGTCAGTGGTGAGTTTCAAGGGGGTAAACCCTTTCCTCCATATTAAAGACATGGGGACTGAAAGGCTTTAGAATGCAGGACACGATGGTTATTTGAGTTGGATGTAAATGCTGCCCCAGCAGAAGGTTGTGGGTAGTTTCAATTTAGGGAAAAATTAATGTGTGCTCAAAACCGTAACCTGAGTTCTTATAAAAGAACAATTGCCTAAACGTGGCTCATACTTGAAGTCTTTGAAACTAGTGAAATCTTTAACAAGTTTGATAGCCCAGCAGTTGAAATGTTATGAAACAGGAAATCTCTTTGTGTTGTGGAAGATAACACGCAATGCATATGTAAACAACATGGGGAAGATTTCAGCAGGAGACACTCACCTCATGGTCAAAGTAGAAGTCATGCGGCTTCCCTGGTGGCGCAGTGGTTGAGAGTCCGTCTGCGGATGCAGGGGACATGGGTTCGTGCCCCGGTCCGGGAGGATCCCACATGCAGCGGAGCGGCTGGGCCCGTGAGCCATGGCCGCTGAGCCTGCCCGTCCGGAGCCTGTGCTCAGCAACGGGAGGGGCCACAGCAGTGAGAGGCCCGCATACTGCAAAAAAAAAAAAAAAAAAAAAAAATCTGTTATGTTGCTCAGTTTATATTTTTATGCAGCTTTCAACATAATTACAGAGACTTGGTTCAGTCATAATCTAAACTGAAAAATATAATACAAAATAATGTAATCTGTCATATCACTGTTTAAAAATGTATATGGTAAAAGTTAATACAAACATGGAAGAATAAACATATAGTTTGTGACTAAAGCTTGATGTTAAAGTAATACTTCTCTTTTGGAAATGTCAAACCTTTCTGCATTTTCCTACCTGTCCTGCCACAATCATTCCTATCTTGAATAGGTCAGAGGAGAAGAGAGAGGGGATGGGAGACCAGGGCCAAGGTGGGGTAGGAGAAAACCAAAAGCGATCAGGAGAAAGCACAGGTGGGTGAGGGGGCAGCAGTTCCTAAGGTGCGCGGCTGGCATCTGAGGCACAAGGCGTCACTGGAGCAGGGATAGAGTGAAGGGAGCGTTCAGTGAACTTAGGGGCTGGCAGAAGCAGAAAGCAGTGTGTGATCCAGGACTGGATCCTGGAGAGTGGAAAATTAACAAATAGCATTTACATTAGCACCAAAAATAATAAAATACTTAAGAATATATTTATCATAATAGAGTTGTACACTGAAAACTACAGAATGTTTTGAAAGGAATTAAAGATATACGAAAAAAGGAAATACCTAAATGCCCTAAATGAAAGTGATTATGGATTGAGTGACTATATATTAGATGACAATACTCCCAAACTGATCTACAGATGAAATGTAATCTTTATCAAAATCCCCAGTTGGCATTTTTGAGATCAGCAAGCTGACCATAAAATTCACATGGAAATTCAAGGACACAGAATAGACAAAACAACCTTGAAAGGAAAAATAAGTTGAGTCCTCATACTTCTCGGTTTCAGATCTTACCACGGAGGTACATTAATTAAGACTCTGTGATATTGGCAAAAGAACAGATTTATAGATCGATGGAATAGAATTGAGAGTTCAGAAATAAATGCTCACACTTATGGTCAATTTATTTTTGACAAGGGTACCAAGAACATTCAGTGCGAGATGTGAGTCTTTTTTATGTGGGCATCTACATGCAAAGGAAGAAACTGTACCCATATCTAACATATTTTTAAAAACCTAAAATGGATAAAATACCTAAATGTAAGAGCTAATATCACAAAACTCTCAGGAGAAAACAAAGACGCAAATATTTGTGCCCTTGGATTAGGCAATGATTTCTTAGATAATGACGTCAAAAGCACATGCAACCAAAGAAAAATTGATAAATTGGACTTCATCAAAATGAAAATAAAAGTTGAAAGACAACCCACATGGGGGTAATTCTATGACTGATGTCTTGTGAAATCTCTCTGTGGAGGTCTGAAGAAAGCAACACCACAGCTATAATTTGTAAAGAAGCAGCAGTCACTTGTATATGCTGAGACAGGGGGATGGTGGTTGTTTTTTGGCTTGGACGACGTCCATATTTTGTCTGTGTCCAGGGTGGAATTGTTTTCGTCTTGATTCATCATTGTCGTATAATGGCCTTGAGTGACGCTGATGTTCTGTGGAATTGTTATGTTCACCGGACAACCGTGACCCAGCTGAGGGTACCAGACCAGCTTGCGGCTGACAAGGTCTGCTCTCCTCTCATACAATTCAAAGATGAGGGCAGAAGGGGAGCTGGAGCATTCAGGGCATCTGCTCTGGACTCTAGGCCCAGGAAAGAACAGAAGTGGAGTAAAAACCTGATGGAAAATATTGGAGCCACAGTGAGCCTGACTGGAGGAGGAAGGGAACTGGGCTGGTGGTGAGAACGACCCTCAGCAAAGGGGTGAGGCAGGGTCCAGGCAGCCAGTGAGCCCTGGTTCATTCCCCTTAGGGCCGGTGCCTCCCCAGTCTCTCCGGATGTTGGTCCCCCGCCTTCCCTTGCATCGGGAACAGATGTCGGTTTTCTCCCTACCCACGCCCCCAGCTCTGCTCCACCCACTCCCATACCCATTGCACTCAGCTCAGTCCTGGAAGCCGCTTCAATGCCAGCCCCATAGGATCCGGGGCTGAGCCTCTCTCACTCCAGATGCCAGCTCAGAGCGGAGAGATGTACAAAGGCTGATCAGTGACCTAATTCACGTGCCACAGTGGCTTCCCTATGCCTCATTTGAGAACATTCCAAATAGTAAGTGAACTGATACAAGATAGAAATGTCTACCACAAAAATCATTTCGTATGGAGCATTCATGACAGTGAAAAACTAGTTGAACTAAAAGAAAACAGAAAAACCCTTTGGCTTTTACCCCGAAAATTAATGCGTAAACTGTATGTGATGTAACAATGAAATGACACTGCACATTGGATCCAACAGGAGTGCACCAGTGGGCATGTTCATGCCACACGCTCTGGGCGCTGTGTCACTGTCACCTGGGCCCAGTGGGCTGAGTCTCCTAGAGGAAAATGGCCTCAAGCGTTTACAGTTTATCTCAGGAACTACTTTTACTCCTGCTCTTGGGGGACCAATGGTCATTTTCTCCTCCAGGAAGGCGAACTTTCTATTGCCCAAACTTCTCTAGCGTTTTAATTTGATTAAGGAGAAGAATAACAAGGAACCATACGAGTAATTACTAAGTGCTTCTGAATGATCCCTCTAAAATAGTACAGGAATTTGGTGCTGTTTTATTATTGTCACTATTAAATCTGGATTATCATATTTAGAATACATATTAAAAGTTAATTGATTTATTTATTTTCTCCATGCTGCGTGGCTTGCGGGACCTTAGTTCCCCGACCAGGGATTGAACTCCGGCCGAGGCAGTGAAAGCCACTGGACCACCAGGGAATACCCAGAAGTTGATTTTAGAAATCTACTACAGCTTGTTTTCTAGAGAATCAGCAGAGTGGAAAAATTAAAGTGCCTTTTTAGTTTTGCATGATGTACATTGCTGATTCATGTGATAATATGTTCCAGGCATATAAAGACTAAAACAATGTCTATTTTACATTCTATCTTAGGGTCTGTCATCTAGCAACATTTCATGCTAGGCTCATTCACACACTACAACACTGTCGATGTACAGAAGAAGCTCTTCCAAAATAACTGAAATTAAAAAATTATGTAAAATGAAAAATGTACATTGAAATATAACCGTTATGAAATTTAAAATCAATAGTACTAACAAATATTTTTTATAGCACATGTCAAATATTGTAGATTAAGGTAGTCTAGTTAATAGTAATGTGAACGTTCAAATAAAGTGCTCTTTACCAGGAAATGATATATTTAAAGTATGCCAGAGTGTGAATCACTTAACATTTCAGATGAGAACATTAACCAATACTGGGAATCCTTCATAAATATAAGGGGGTAATAATAATTTCATTATGTGGAAAATTAAAAGACATTAAACTATAATTTCAGATAACCCATTCTTTTGCAAATATACACTTTTTAAAAAGTTAATCAGCACAGAGGATTTTTAGGGCAGTGAAAATACTCTGTATGACATTATAATGATGATAAATGTCATTATACATTGTCCAAACCCACAGAATGTACAACGCCCAGAGTGAACTGTGAACTATGCACAGTGGGTGATTATGATGCCTCAGTGTAGGTTCATCCCTAGTGAAAAATGTACCATCTGGTGGTAGTGTCGATAATGCAGGAGGCCATGCGTGGGTGGGGACAGAGGGAAATGGGAGATCTCTGTACCTTCTCAATTTTGTTGTAAACCTAAAACTCCTCTAAAAAACTGTCTTTAAAAATTTTATTAACATCACATATCTTTCAAATTCTAACATAATATTAGTAATGTAAACTAGAATATATTAACAGTATTCATAATTTGATATTAAATTATCATTACTTTTAATTACTGCATAATTCAGTATTAATAGTATAAGCACAGGTTATATGTTAATGAAATTGAAATTTATATGTTTACCATTAAAATATTCCGCTATGACTTAATATTTTCACTAATTACTGTATCATCAATACTGCAATGATTATTATTTTAATTCACCCTTCTACTCAAAATCTCATTGGTTTTTCTTTAGAATTCCAGATATGACTGCAGTCCACCTATCATAGAATCCTGCTATTCTAAATCTGAGGGCTCTCACTGCCTGGGCGCTGCAGGAAGAAATGTAACTTTGTTTTCACCTCAGTCATATTTGATTTCTAACATTTTAATTAAAACTTTTAAAATGTGAAAACCCCTAAGAATAGTCTCTTTATTAAATGCAGTGGAACTTGAATTTAGCTATAGCTCTTCTCATTCAATTCAAAGATGCTTTTCAGAACGCTTCCACATGCATGTGATCGTGAATCACCGTTTGGATAACCTTTCTCGGGGCTAGTTTTCCCCAAAGGGCAGCTGTACAGTTTGTCTTCAGGAACTAATAAACTGAGTGAGGGATACCTTTGAATATTAAATGTAGTGGGGATATTAATCTTCTAAATACAGTGCAGTTATCACCCAGAGGTTGCCTTCCCATATGGAGAAGACTAGAAACCAGCTGATTGTTCTCCTTGCTGCAGTTACGGCTGATTTACTCAGAGGACCGTGGCTGGGCTCTGGGCACTGTGGAGAGGAGGGTCACAGAGCAGTGTACGCGAATGATTTGGCAACACTAGAACCAGCTGTAGAGATAGTTCTGCATGTCATTCAATATCTTATATATTTAAACTTAGTAATCTCCAGGTCTTAACGCATGTCTTATGGAGGAACTTCTCAAAGGATTTGAGGACCTGCTTTCTTATCTGGGAGGTATTGTCCGTGTATAACTGTAGTGTGAGGTGATGGAATACACCAGGGGTAGAAAAACCTGGTTCCCATGCACCATCTGAGGACACAGAGGTAGGTGACAGAGAGAGTGGTTTTCATGTCCTGTATGGAAAACAGCAGTGAGAGCCCTCCCCAATAACATGAACCGAAACCTAGAAATAAGGTGCATACAAGTTCATTGTGATAGACATTTGTTTTACTGCTGTTACATGAACTACTCCCTCTCAAAAATGTTTTAAGACGATGATACAGGCTTGCCTTGGAGACACTGTGCGATCAGCTCCAGACAAGAGCAAAAAGTGAACATTGCAATAAAGCAAGTCACATGAAAGTTTTGGTTTCCCAGTGCATATAAAAGTGACGTTTACACTATGCTGCAGCCTCTTAAATGTGCAATAGCATTATGTCTGTCTAAAAAGTGTACAGACCTTAGTTAAAAATGCTTTACTGCTAAAGAATGCCAAACATCATCTGAGACTTCAGTGAGTCCTGCAGTAACATCAAGGTCACTGATCACAGAGCACCATACCAATATAATAATAATGAAAAAGTTTGAAATATTGCAAGAATTGCCAAAATGTGACCCAGAGACATTAAGTGAGAAGACGCTTGAAAAAATGGCGCCAATAGACTTGATCAATGCACAGCGTTGCCACAAACCTTCAATTTGTGACAAACAGCATCTGTGAAGCGCATAAAGTGCAGTCCAGTAAATCGAGCAGGCCCGTGTTTCAAACATTTTCATGTCAGATCAGCCTGGCTGGTTCTTCTGAAGACTGTCAAAAGTCATCACAAATAAAAAAGTCTGAGCAAACGTCACAGCCGAGAGAAGCTTAAGGAACCATTCTGAATAAACGTGATGTGGTGTGTGTACTGGATGGGGTTCTGAAACAGTAAGGGTGAACCTAGGGGAATCTGAATAACGTGGGCGTTAGTTAATAATGTATCAATACTCACAAGTCGCGTCAAATATGGCAGTGGTGCACGATGGTAAGAGAGTAAGTGGCGCAAGCAGCTTACTGAAGGGTGAGACAGTTGTAAAGTGCCTTGCGAAGCTTTCAGAAAAGCACCAACACAGAGAAGGTTTGCTAAGACTGGCAGAGTATTCCGTGTGTGTGGGTTTTTTATTTGTTTCGTTTTGGTTTTGGTTTTTCTGGCTCCAGTGTTTAAGGAGATACCTCTCAAATCACAAGGTGACCATTAAGCTAATAGAACAGAGACCTCAGTGGCATTCATGACAAAACCTTTTACAGGAAGAGTTCAGAAAATCAGTAAATAAACAACTAAGCCCAGACCACATAAAGTGTCAACAAATCCCAGGAAGCCAGGAGAATCTGATTTCTAGGTACATTATAATGTTCAAAATATCTAGTATTCGACAAAAATTGTCATGCAAAGAAACAAGAAAGTACAACCCATCCTCAGGGAGAAGAAAAATTAACAGATACTGTACCTGAGGGAGTACAGACATTGGACTTGACGAGAGACGAGACAAAGGCTTTACACAACTGTCTCAATGATGCTCAAAGAACGAAAGGAAGCAGGCAAATGACGCTTCACCGAATCAAGAGTTTCGGTAAAGAGACAGAAATTATAAAATGGAGTCAACTAGGAATTCTGGAGTGGAGAATTGCTATGGGTTTTTACCTCTATGTTTTATATTATATAAAATACTAATAGAGGGCTGCAGCATCAGATTTGAGCAGGCAGAATAAATAACCAGTGAATATGAAGAAAAAAATCCGTTGAGATTATCAAGTAGTGTTTTATAAATGAGTCAAAGGTGGTCCTTGTATATTGGGCCTCTTGTTTATGTCTTCACAAGAGACTAGGCCCATTAGCTCAAAAGCCCATCAGTGCCAAATTAAAATTTTTATATACTGAATTGTCTTAAACATAACATAGCTCAAATGAGATTTTTAACCATTTAGAGCCTGCCTGCTGTGCATACCCTGTGAAAATGCACCCAACATTTGACCAGCTGACCATAGATAAGCTAAACCATGGGTATACAAGCCTCTAAGCTGCTGCTGGCCTTTTATAGTCCTCTGACCAAGAGACTCCCCATCTTTGGGCTGAGAGACTTCAACTGGACAATGAAACCACCACCCCTTTCCAAACACCTTCTCCCGCAGGTGTTCCCTTGTTATCTTCCCCTTCCTGGTGGTGGTCCCGCACTCTAGCCGCTGGAAGGAGTTATCCTTGACAGGGAAGGTGCACCTTTGTGCCACCCAATACATCTCATTTTGTGATGCCACCCCTCTGTGGTCATGACTTTATGTGATCAGTCCTGAAATCCCTTGATCTCACTGAAAATGCCCAGCACACTCATATGCATAGGTCAGTGTAGACTCCAGTGTAACATGAGCTCCTCTGAGAAGGGAGTGTGCACATCATTCCTGGGGGTCCCAGCACCTACACAGGCCCTGCCCCAAGCAGCACCAGGCCCTTCCCTCCTGGAGACACAGGCAGAGGAAGTGATTTCTGACTAAGCCACCAAATAAGTCTCAAATTCAGCTGTGGCCCAGGATCACAGCTAAAGTCAACTATAGCTTTAGGGTAAATTAGGTATGTCCTAAGCAGATTAAATGTAATAGTAATACAAATCTATTATATTTTTAAGTGATGTGAAATATTTCAATATAAAAATGAGGTAAGGAAGAGTGGTGTTTCCAGATCTCAATTTATAAAAAATATTCTCTATTTGCAAACACAAAGTGCCTACTACCTGCAGTAACAACTTGGTGTATACAGTATCAACTCAGCAGTACTCACTACAACTCCGAGAGGCACGAAGCTTACTTCTACCTTAGAATGGAGGAAACTGAACCACAGAAAGGTTCAGTAACAAGGTCTCATGGGCTGTGACAGTGGAAATAACCCATTGGGGGGGGGGTCTGTCTTCCAGATCTGAACTTCTGACTAGTTTGTTCCACTTGACCCTTGTTCACACTTCCATGTGTCCCTGCCTGCTCACAGCCAATACCCCTCCAGCCACAGCACCAAGATGTTCAATTTTGGTTGGTCATCATCCTCGCACACGAGTGTTTCCACCCTAGCTGAACAGTAGAATCACTTTTTTTTTTTTTTTAATGATGATGTATTGGTTTCACCCTGAGATGTGTGATTAAATAATCAGCCTGTCAAGCTATGATTTGGGGATTGTGCTAGTTTGGGAAGAGCACAAATCAGCTGAGTTATCTCTTGAGAACACTTCCCTTGAGGTTTAGGTTCAGTATGGAAGTTTGTTGAAGGGCAACACATTTCCAAGCCCTAGGCGCAAAGCAGGACAGACCTGCTTTGAGAGAACTTTCATTTTGCTTGGGGAAAAGAACATTAATAAGACAGGCTTGTGTGGTGTCTGATAGGTTAGGGGATATTATATTGCTGGGGTCTTCTTTTCAGGGCTGCTCTGTGTGTGTGTGTTGGCGGGGAGGGCACAATAATGGCTCCGTTTGGGAAGCAAGTAGGTGCGTAACTCAGGACTCACCTGAATAAGATGTGGGATGGCGTCATACGATGAGCTCCTGCCCCCAGCTAGCTCAACTCAGGGGCTTCACGGAAAAATCCAAGGAGTGTTCTTGGCCTGGAACAGCAGAGCTGCCCGTCTCTCTGGCCCCGTGGAGCTGCCCAGGGGCAGAGACAGGCTGGGGACTACCCCGTGGTTTACACTAGACGTCCATGATACTGTCCACCTGGTAGGCCAGGGTCATGGCACATTGAGAAACCAGCCAGTGGGGTGAAGGCCCCTGTTGTGTCACCATCAGTGCATAGATGAGACAGCTGATGTTGGTGGGAAGCTGGAATGAGTGGAGGTGAGCTGTGTGGAAGGGGCTGTGGAGAAAGGGAAGACAGAGAATCGGGCCGAGTCTCCCCGACACGCCATGGAGTGCAGACCCAGATCTGTGTCTTTGCAGCTGCATGGAGAAAACTACAACTTCACCAACAGACTAGACTTTTCAGCAACCAACTTTATTGTTTAAATATTTACAAATAATCTGTTGGAAAAAGTTTAATTTCTTACAAAATTCTGCATTCAGTATTCCCAGATCACCTTACTGTTTGCATTTATATGTCAGGTTTTTCCCCATAAATAGTTCTCTCAAAGTTCTGAATTATTTGCTGAATTGTATGTTAAAGGCTCTTTTAAAGGGTTTTTCACCCCCTCAACTTAGCTTTTCTGAATGTGAAGTCTAGATGAAGTTTTCGCCACACTGATTTTAGGACTGCTGTCTCCTCAGTGTGAGAACCTTAACGTTGATTATGAAATGAGAGATCACTGAAGTGTCATCCTTATTTCATGACACTGAGCGTGTTTTGTACAGTCTGAATCCACACAGGTACCACAAGTGTGGCTCTATGAATAAAGGATTTCTCATGATTTTACACTGAATCACTTCTCCTGGATGCATGACTTGGTATTCCTTAAGAGCCTTCATCCTCTTACTTCCTGTTGTAGTGGGTATTTATTCCTTCACTGAGTTTTCTCGTGCACATCAAGACTGTGCTTGGCTGAATGTTTGTTCACAGTGATTAGACCTAGGGGCTCTCCCAAATGGAGTTTGCCCATGTTGTTTAACCATGAATTATAAATGAAAGCATTTGCACATTGATGGCAGACCTGGATCCTCCCTGATGCAAGTCCCCTAGTGTGTTTAAAGTTTAGAGCTGTTGTTATTATTGACAGTATGAGTTCTCTCATGTCATCTATGGTCAGACCACTGACTGAAGGTTTTGCCACATAAATATCACACATATGGACTCTCTTCCATATAAATTTGCATATGTCAAGTTGAATAAGGATAACCGAAGGATCTTCCCCATTGATTACAGCGTTTTCTTCGATGTGAGTCCTCTGGTGTGTTTAAATGTTAAAGCTACGGTTGAAGTCTTGTCCACGTTTGTTACATTTATAATACCATGTCATCTGAGGTCAGAATACTTACTGAAGGCATTCATAATTTTCTCTCCATTGTGGGTTCCCTCATGTCGTCTAAGGGCAGAACACTGGCTGAAGGATTTGCCACAAAGATGACACTCATACGGTTTCTCTCCAGTGTGAGTTCTCTCGTGTCGTCTAAGAGCAGAACATTTACTGAATGCTTTCCCACAGAGTTGACATTCATACGGCTGCTCTCCAGTGTGTGTTCTCTCATGCTGTCTGAGGTTAGAGGACTGACTAAAGGCTTTCCCACAGAGATGACATTCATATGGTTTCTCTCCGGTGTGAGTTAGATTGTGTTTTCTAAGGTCAGAGCTTTGAATAAAGGCATTCCCACAGATGTGGCATTCATACGGTTTCTCTCCAGTGTGAGTCATCTCGTGTCTTCTAAGGCTAGAGCAATTACTGAAGGCTTTCCCGCACAGATGGCACTCACACGATTTACCTCTAGTGTGGATCTGCTTATGTTGATTAAGGTATGATTGGTCACTAAGGGATTTTTTACACTGTTTGTTGATACAGGGTGTCTTTTCCGTGTGAGTTAACAAATGTTGACTCAGTGTGGAGCTATGAGTGAAATCTTCTCCCAAATCATTACATTCGAAGGGATCCTCTGGAGTGTGAGATACTTGCTTTTGGGAAGGAGATAAAAGGCTATTAACGGTTTGTCCACATACATACATTCTTTTCTCTACACGTGAATCTAAAACAAAGCATTCAGTGAGAGTCTCCATTTAAAATCCTTCCGATATGACCTGCATACGCCGGATGTGTTACTCCCTGCATACACAAAGGCTTTCTCTTTATAGCCTCCCTGCTGCAGAGGTTATAGGCTAATTTTGAAGACTGCAATATGTTTCAAAGACTAGGCATATAAGCAATGTTTATACAGTTGCCCCTTTTTTTTAAGATCTGAGGTTATGGTTTTGAGCTCAGGTTAATCTCTGCACTAAATTCAAACCACCCATAACTTTTTGCTCAGAAATAGCTTAACCCCAACTTAATGTAAATCAGGCTATTGTGCTCAATTACTAACATTCCATTGCCAGGTCTTTAATTTGGATGACCAGGGTTAACACTCAGGAAACTTACCAGTGGGATGATTGTAGATGTGTCTTTCCTGCTGATATGCTGTGTGGCTAACATTTCTTTAAGGGCACTTTCCCTGCCTAAAATAATTGAAAAAAAAAAAATTAGAATGCCATTAGGGGAATGAAAGTGTTGAAAAGCTCCAAGACCTTTATGAGTATGTTTCAAAAATTGGTACTTCAATAGGGAATACTCTAGGAAACAGAAACACATTATAGGGCATTGACAATTAGGAAAGATTTTCAGGACTGAAATATGAAAATATTAAAATGGAGATGAGATGTTGGGTAGAGAGAGGGAAAACCTTCAAAGGGGAGGATGAGAACAAGAGTTATTATGTGAAAGTTTAACTTTCCCTAAAGCCCAAAAAAGATAATGGCAGGAGTACACATGAATGTGACTGAAATATGTAAGGAATAATAACATCTAAAGAATTTTGCCCCAATGTCGTTCACCTACGTTTTAGAAAACCTCACTCACTTAACAAAATCTTCAGTTGATGTTTCTAAGTACATATTCACTCACTGACTAGGCACCTCCTCATACTGAAGCACAGGCTGCTGCTGCATACCTGGACTGTGGCTTTGGAAAAATCCTCTTCCTTCAATCCACAGCTCTTCACCTTGGTCCAGCTGGAAAATCACATCTGATTTGCAATGCTGATACCCTGTTCATGGAAAAAAGGTGGATTTTGAGTTCTGTGCTAATAAAAGGGCATTATCATCAAGTTCAGGACACGCTACTGAGGAAGAACAAGGAGACCACTGAAGTTCAGCCCAGGCAACAACACCATGAGCAGAGGAAACACTGAAGTACAGATCATGTGACCAAAATAGTGAAGACCTCTGGATGCTGATGTCCATGGCCAAGTTCGAAGACAGAACACAGAATCCTCAGTCTTTTAAAAAATGGAGAAATTAAATGTCTCCACAGTCGGTTGAATATTATCTTCAAACAGACGCCAGTAAACATAAGTCCCACAAGAATAATCAAGGTTTTGCTATTTTCTCTAGTCTGCTGTCAAGCCTCAGCATAGTGACTAGAGCAGAATATTTAGAAAATATTTACTCAATTTATTTAGGCATTCAAAAACATTCATTGGGTTCCTGGGTCTGTTCTGAGTGTGAGAGATTGAGTAGCAAGAAAGACATTAAATTGTGGTCAAGACTACATTTTAGTGGGGTGACAAACTAGATGTAAGTAATATATTAAACAACTTTCTCTCATGTAGTTATAAGGTCTATGAAAGAATCAGGACAGGGAGTGGAGTGAGTATGCAGAAGCTGTTCTAGATACTTATCGACTGAATCAATGAATACCTACCTACCTACCTACCAACCTACTTACCTACCTACCTGCATACATACATAAATGTTGACAGACTCACCCACGGAGACCAGATGACTGATGTTCTCCAGCATCACATCTCTGAACAGCTTTCTCTGGGATGTGTCCAGCAGGGCCCACTCTTCCTGGGTGAAGCTGATTGCTACATCTTCAAATGTCACTGATTCCTAAACATGGATATTGTGGTTCAGACAGAGCAGCCCCTACTAATGTCCAGAGCAGGAGGGTTGATGTGGCAGCACTAAGGAAAGGGGCGGAGAAGCTGGGTGTACAGAAAGATCAAACGGAGTTTGGGGTTCCCATCAGTTCCTTCTCAGTGCTGAGCTGGCAACTGCTTTTCAATATATCACACAGATATGCACAGTCTGAATTAATAAAACTTTATTATAAAGGAATATCACACGAAGTGTGGTGTAATAAAAAAAACCCTGGAAATCTGCCCAAAAAACTGGTAATTGTGAGTTCAGACATGTGATTAAAAGCTGCATTTGAAAATTCATAAAACTCTTCCTGATTAATTTCCAATAACTTATTGACACATCCAAGGCAAATGATTTGCCACTTTTTTTTTTTTTTTTTTGCGGTACGCGGGCCTCTCACTGCTGTGGCACAGGCTCCATATGCGCAGGCCCAGCGGCCATGGCCCATGGGCCCAGCGGCACGTGGGACCCTCCCGGACCAGGGCACGAACCCGCGTCCCCCGCATTGGCAGGCGGACTCTCAACAACTGCGCCACCAGGGAAGCCCTGATTTGCCACTTTTAAACCATAACTGTAGTTGTATCATTCCCCTAAATGAACTTCAGACTCATCTATTAAATGGTTTAATAACCTGTTATGAGTATTGAAAGATCCAATGAAGTAATGAAGTTCTCCCTACCTAAGTAAACATGTATTAAATACAAGCCTTAGTCTATTACTTATTAAAATGTCCGAGAACCTTGAAACTGTCTCCAGCATTATTCAGAAATGAACAAGTTTCATACAGGACTTGGTATCAACAGGCGTGGTCTCACTGAACTCTACAGAACTTGGGCGTTCATAAGAAGGTATGAGGTCAGATGGTCCAGCAGCACAAGCCGGGGGGACTCTGGGGTGGCTGTGCTGAAGGACAGACCCAGCCTGACCCATCCCTCTGGTGGGAGGACCCCCACTCTCAATGTTTTCTGGGACCTCAAACACCAGTCCTTACTGTCGCCTTTCTTTAGCTTGTCTCTCTGCTGAAGGATAACAGAAGCCTCTTGACTGGTTTTGATCTATCTAGTTCTTTAAAACTTTCCACAGGGTCTTAAATTTTACTCTATTCCTCCTCAATATGGAGCCACAATTAAGAAAATAATACTCCCTATACATTAATTCCAGTTACCAAAAATGAAAAAAAGCGTTAATTTTCTTTTTAAGAAGTTCCTAAAAGAGCAAATATATTCTATCAAAACTTTAAAATTAGAAAAAAATAAATGAATGATCCCTCATGCCTCCTTTGGCCTCAGCTTCTCTCGTGCTCCCTTCACAGCTCGCAGCCCGCACCCAGGACCTGTGAAGACAGGACTGACTGAACCCACCTCATGAGACCCTGGCCTCCCCATTGGGCTGTAATGTTCTCCTCCTCCCTCCTCTCTATTCACCACAACCTTAGACCACGATAGCCACTAACGTGATTATCGACTGAATTATTCCCCAATGAGACCATGGACAGATTAGAGAAAGAAAACTTCTCTCACCTCTTCTGTAAATACACAAGCTTAGCAGAGGCTGGAATAAAAGAGTGTGATGTTAGGAAGGATACTAGTTATTAAGGAGTTCTTGACCCATGACAACCATCCCAGAGTCCTGGGGAAATTTCATTGGAGCTCAGATGCCTGAATGTTTCTTGACTGCACTTAGAACATCCATGCAAGTAAGAGAATCCTGCCCATCTGCTGTCAGCAGCAGTGTGTGCAATTCCAGCAGAAAGAGGCACTGCTTACTCACCAATGGCTGCATTGTCAGTAACTCAGCTGCGAGCAGTCTTTCTCTGGGTTTTCACTCACAGACAGTCCAAGCACTAAGCAGGCAGAGCTGCGGATGGAGAAGAAGCCGTGAGACTCCAGTCCCGTGCACACCTTCATGACACCCCAAACCTTCACCAGGATGTGACGCCCAGTCTAACCAACAAACATGCAGTGCACACCCTACTGGAAACACACAGAGGCCTCTACTCCTCTCCCAGGGTCAAAAGTAAGAAGACTTTAACTGTGGTTGTTGATTTAAAAAGTAGAAATACAAATAACTTACAGACAAGAAAATGGAAAGTATTGAGCTTCATATGTTAATTAGCCTGTGGTACCCAGAGTTATTCAGTTCTCTCCCTGACTCCAAACCAGTGACCCCTGACCCACGCTGCACGTAGATTTTGGTTCCCACCTGCAGGTAAACACTGGGAATTCTCAGATTTCATTATTCTGACAGGGGTTCCCCAGCATTCATGGCAGTGCTCCCTTAACTCTGTTGGATCTGACCCCCACGGACCTGGAAGTCAATCAACTAAAAGTCTGTTTTATGAGGGAGTTAACTTAAGGACTTATTCCACTTGGAGGAACCGTGGCACCCACCCTTCCGGTCTCGTCCTTAACATCCGCTGCTCCAGAAGGGAGCAGAGGTACACGAGCCATAGTGTTCCGGTCGTGGACTGTCTTGAGCCCTCTGTGTCGAGGATGGCTGGGCTAACTCCAGCTGATCATCTTAGTAAAGGGGTAGCTGAAATCCTTGAAATCATGTTCTGCATTAATCTTCATTAGCTGCAATATCCCTGCATTTCATTATACACAAACACACGTATGTGTACATGCATATATATATATATATATATGTGCACACAAATGTGTGCAAGAGACACACAGAGAAAGCATTTATAAAGTGTAAATTCTCCCCTGAAATACCAATAACTAAATATATTTCACAGGAAAATGATGATAATGCATCATAAACAAAAGCAGGATTAACTCACCCATTTGTACCTGAGGTCCAGAAAAAGAAAAAAAAAAAAGTTTGTATCAAACATGACTTAGTGCTTGGATATTTACGTATATTCACTCATTTAGGCCTTAAAATAAACCTGGCGATTTTAGTTTGTTTACCAATATAACAAATGACATACACAGAAGAGGTCCAAAAAGTTAATCATATAACAAAGTCACAGCTAGAAATGACGCGTCTATAATTTTAATTTTGTTCTGCCTGTCTCCTATGCTCATATTCCTTATGCAACACACATCATATCCAGGTTTTACCTGGAATACTTCCTCTGACATTAATCAGGAGCCCCAACCTGTAACTACAACCCCTCTGCCTTCTGATACCCCAAACTCAGGTCCTCTGCCACATGGGGACCCCCAATGTACTTGTTTCACTTCTCAAACATCGAGCTACATCTCTCTACATTTTTCCTGCTCAGTTTAATCCACACTTACTCATTTCAACAGGCACTTACCAAGACCAGAACATTTTCTATGTCCCTTGGACTATTAACCGTATTTCCCCATCAAAATCCCAATAGCAGGTGACTCCTCGTACCTGCCTTTTCCATGACTGCATCCGACACACACTACTACTAAGTGGACCCCTGCCTAACACAGAATCACCTACTCCTAGTTGTTTTCAAATATATCTGGCAACTCTACTATGTCTGGCAAAGTAAAACAGAAGTATTTCAAATATTTGCTCCATAAATATTTCAAATTGTCACCATGCCTTTTGAATCTGCACTCTTCACGTTTCAAAAGATGAGGTTATCTCCTACTACACATAGTGTATTAGTTTGCTAAGGCTGCTGGAACAAAGTATCACAGACTGGGTGGCTTAAGCAGATTTATTTTCTCACAATTCTGGAGGCTCTAAGTCCGAAATCAAAGTGAAGCCAGGTTGGTCTCTTCCGAGGCCACCCTTTTTAGCTTCCGGATGGCTGTCTTCTCCCTGTGTCTTCCCACTGGACACGTCTGTGCCATAATCTCCTCTTCTTGCAAAGACACCAGCCCATTGGATTAGGGCCCATCCTAAGAACCTCATTTTAATTTACGCACCGCTTTTAAGGCCTAATCTCCAAATACCATCAGGTCTGAGGATGGCTTCAGTATTTGACTTTTGGGGGCACACAATTCAGTTCGTAACACAGACAGATTACATGATGTGACAAAGTAACTCGGTTCACCATCATGATCGCTACAGATATTCCTACATTCCGACCCCTGGGCTACTCCTTTTCTCCCTTCAAATTGACGGGTCATGCTGCCTCTAGTCTAGCGTCTCCAGCTGAACTCCTTTCTCTCCTGTTTTCTTGTTCTCCTTTACCGGACACCTGTCCATCAGTCCCCTCTTCAGTTAAGCTCATTATGTCTCTTTTTACTTGAAGCAAAAATCTCCTCTGAACCTATTTTTTCTCAAGTCCCTGCCCATCTATCCTCCCTTCACCATCAAGCTGGAAGTACAGCCGTCAGCCCCTCATGTCCTCCTCTCCCTTGACTTGCAAAGACCCTCAATGTTTATCTCACGCATACATATTGTTAATATCACCAAGTATCTCCCCACAGATAGAGTCTTCCTTGAAAACAAAAGTTGAAACTTGACCTCCTTTCCGGAACATTCTCCTAGCCTAAACTGAAACCTCATTCTCCTGTCTTCGATCTACTCTGTCATCAGTCCTCTGCAAAGAATTCCTCAGTCCTACTGGAGTGTCTCAAGACTTAATGGGAGCTCCTGTTCTCCTCTCACACATTTATTCAATTGCTCTCATTTCTTCTACTGCTATCTCTGTTGAAAATGACCAGCTTCTTGTCTGGATTCCATTTCTGTGCTATCATCTCTCCTTGCAAACTTACATACACCTAAAACGAAATATTTCTCAGGACAACACCTCTGCCCCTCCAAATACAAAAATCACTCCTCCTCTAGTCTTCAGTCTTAGTTAACGGCTCCACCAGACATCCTGGCATTGATGTGTGCATGACCTGGCTGAGCCCACACACATACTGCTGTTATCTCTACACTGGGGGACTGGTATCAACCTTCATTTCCACCCAATCCACACACACAACCTTCCCACCCATACACAATTTATGTCAGCATCAGTTTAAATCTCAACTAGCAGGAGACTTTCACTAAACTCCAACCAAGTTAAACCTTTCCCTTCCCCTCTGCCCTAACTTACACAGAACTCTACCACTCCTTGAGGCCATTCACCTAATTAGTCATTAGATATTTATATATGCTCTGCCCTCCCAGTGGTCTAAATCTACCTATACATGGTAAGATTAGGCAAGTTCACCTCTGACCATTACATATGAATTATAAATACAGAGAAACTCTATGTCCACAGTAAGGAAACTTGCCCCCAAGTGGCTGCACTCATGTGATCCATCATTTCCTGATTATAAACTCTTCTGAAATAACGGAGTTGTCTTTCCTGACAAAAATTCTCTCTACTACTTACCCAAACCCATGGAAAAGCCAAAGAAGCCAACTCTTTATTGAGGATGCAGTCACCACCCAAACGAACTCAGAGTTTCTTTCTCTCTCTAGATAAACCAGCTTTTCATGGCAAGCCCTCTTTGTAAGCAGCTGATAATCTCATCAATCATGTAAATCGAAAGACACACCCTGATTAATTTGCATGCCAAGTCAATGTGGATCTAATCAACGCATGCCTTTTTTTTTTTTTTTTTTTTTTTGCGATACGCGGGCCCCTCACCGCTGTGGCCTCTCCCCGCTGTGGCCTCTCCCGTTGCGGAGCACAAGCTCCGGACGCGCGGGCTCAGTGGCCACGGCTCACGGGCCCAGCCTCTCCGCGGCATGTGGGATCCTCCCGGACCGGGGCACGAACCCATGTCCCCTGCATCGGCAGGCGGACTCTCAACCACTGCGCGGCCAGGGAAGCCCAAGGCATGCCTTTTTTAATCAAATATTTTCTCACTAATTAGGTAAATCACATAAATGGAATTAAGGAAAACAGATGATATCCTTTCATTCTTTTTCTAAAAATGCTTTATTTTTTTAGAGTTGTTTTAGGTTCCAAGCAAACTGAGCAGAAAGTACAGACAACAAAGTCTATGGATAACTCTTATGGAAGATCTAAGAAGCTCTTTACCCAAACATGTCATCAATATTGATCACATATTAGGTAACAGGAGTATTCTTATAATCTTGCCATTTATTCATTTGCCATTATTATTATTATTTTTTCTTTTCTTCTGGCCATGGCACGTGCGGCTTGTGGGATCTCAGTTCCCCGACCAGGGACCGAACTTGGACCCTTGGCAGTGAGAGTGCAGAGTCCTAACCACTGGACCGCCAGGGAATTCCCTCATTTGCCATTATTATTGTCACTTTTCCTTTCATGAAACCGACCTGGAAAGGATTCATGTGACTTAACAAAAACTACGCAGCATATAATTGGTTGAACTACGTTTCACGCTCACGTGTATCTGGCTCAAAAGTCTGTTCCCTGACCACAGTTTCATGTGAGTTATGTCCTCTCATGGTTCGGTGTGCAGGTGAGGGCGGTGAGGATAGGCCTGAGTTACACGGGGGCGTCGCTTCCACCACCTGGCAGGCGAGTGTGGCCTGGAATTGAAAGTGACCGCACAGCATAGCAGCGCCTCCTGCAGAAGAGCCCCGGCATCCTCCCTCCCCTGGCCTGAGGTGTGGACTTCCAGGAGCTGCAGGACTTGGAATCTGGCATTCTGAGGCCAACAGAGAGGATGTTAGAAGCAGAGAGGAAGTCTTCAGTGCTGGGAGGAATATTTTAGTTCCAGTTATAGCAGGGAAACCATCCTTTCTAGTTGAGACAATACTTTGGTTGTTGAGCCCACTCTCATACTGAGCTTCTGAAGATGTTGGGCTACTGCCTGCAGGAATCCACCTGACGAGAAGGAGTTCACCAGTTTTAGGCTGTGGAGTCAATCAACTTCAGAGACAGCCATCATGAACCCCTAGTCAGGCACGAGGGGAATGTCCACCAACTCCAGGAAACACAGAGCCTGCAGCCTGGGCAGGTTCATCATCTGCCTGCCTTGGAAGGTAAGAAGAGGGTCCAGGACAAGGTTGTGTTAGAAAAGCAGTGGAGAGAAGTCACTTTCCTTGAAGATCCGTGACTCTGAAATTTCACAGTTGTATAGTTCCACACTTGTGAGGACTGGGCAAGTTTGGTGATCGGGAATTTCCTCAAGTATAGAACATGCAACTAGAGTTCAGTTTGGTGAGGGTACCTCTTCCCAGCTTCCTTAATTAAAGCTGGAATGATTTCAGAAGGCTTTATGCTTCAGATCATGTAGAGCCCCACACTCAGTGACTGGAACCCTGCTCTCACGTGTCTCTGGAAGAGATGCCTGACAACCGGGGCCTCTCCCTGCAACACCCAAGCATTCCGATGATCAAAGGACAAAAATCAACTGCGTTCAACCTGAATCAGGGAGTGGAATGACAGATATTCAGGGCCCCTGGACAATATCAAAGCTCACTGAGCCGTCATATATACCTGCTCCAAGGAGCCCAGCATGGGTTTTGTGTAAGAACTGCCATGCCCGGTTTACAGCAGAGACCCTCAAGCATTTTCCCAAATAGAGGCCATACATACCTTGTAAGGTGTCAGGTACACATCTCCATAGTGCAGAATGTTCAACTAGCATCTTCCAAACTCTGCAGAGAGAGAAAACTGACATTGATCTCGGAAACTGACGCGAGCCCATGGTTTCCCCTCCGAGGCCCCTGCTGTCCTCCTCCGTGACCACAAGGCCAGAGAGTGGTTGGAAGCCCTGCTCCAGTTGTGCCCCAAGCTCTTATCCCAGTGTTTCCGTTTTAGTGCACTTGGACTGGGTCCTATGTTCTACACCCCTCAAACACCTGCCTCTACCCCAAGCTCTGAGGTACCTGATCTTCAGAACAGTGAGGACGCCCCTCCCCCAGACATGGGTCCATACCTGGAAATGTGAATCTTCTCTGTAACACACAGGAAGGAGAATGTCTTCAGCATCACAGAGGCAAGTAGTGCCAGGGTGGTTCTCCAGCTTTGCTCTCTGCCCGTTGTATGCATGCACTCTGATGAGGAACTGGAACCTTCTAGGGTGAGTTGAGGGACTGAGGATCTAGAGGGTTATTTAAATGTCTGTGGGTGGGTGGGTGGCGTGATAGCTGGATTCTGGGCACTGTTTCTTCTTATTTTCCTCTGTGAGTCACCCAGCAGGGAGGAGAGTACTTTCAATCAGATCTGAAAGGAAAACCCCAGATTAATGCAAGGATCTGATAACTGGGGAAAGGTAGTCAATATCTAGGACAGTTCACAATCTCCAGAAGATACTCCATAAATACGGTTTACCTACTGAGTTATCGAGAGCATATGGGAGAATCCAAGGACAAGGAAGGAAAATCTAGGAAGACTAATAAGGCACTGTCCATGGGATTACGTTAGGTTTTGACTTCAGGGCAGATTTAAATTGAAACATAAAATATTTTTTTTACCTTGAGGATTTTTCTTCTAAGGACATACAGGGACATCCAGGGAACCACGATGCACATGAAACAGAACAGCCCTGTGAGTGGGAAGGAATGTACCTAGGTATCACTGTGCTTTGCCCACACTTCCAAACAGAAGGCATCAAAGAAGGTCATGAGTGGATGAGAACTGTAAATAAAAGCAGCCCCTCACTATAAAAAAATAAATACCAGGTCCCACAAACTTTCCAAATGTCCTGTGTTAAAGTTATTTCTTTGAGCCAGGAGGAGTTCCTGCTATTCTCTCCAAACTATTACCATGAACTGATGTGGCTTAAGGAGAACTCAACTCAATGAAAATAACTTGGAAAAAATAACCAAAGCAGTAACTATTAAAAGACTAAAGCATAAGAGAGGTTGGGGTAAAAAAAAATTGAATATTAATATTCAAGGAACCCTATGCCTTGGAGCAAAACATTATTTAAAAATTATCCAGGGGCTTCCCTGGTGGTGCAGTGGTTAAGAATCCACCTGCCAGGGCTTCCCTGGTGGCGCAGTGGTTGGGAGTCCGCCTGCCGATGCAGGGGACATGGGTTCGTGCCCCGGTCCGGGAAGATCCCACATGCCGTGGAGCGGCTGGGCCCGTGAGCCATGGCTGCTGAGCCTGCACGTCCGGAGCCTGTGCTCCGTAACGGGAGAGGCCACAACAGTGAGAGGCCCACATAATGCAAAAAAAAAAAAAAAAAGAGAGAGAGAAAGAATCCACCTGCCAATGCAGGGGACACGGGTTCGAGCCCTGGTCGGGGAAGATCCCACATGCCGCGGGACAACTAAGCCCGTGCACCACAATTACTGAGCCTGCGCTCTAGAGCCCACAAGCCACAACTACTGAGCCCACGAGCCACAAATGCTGAAGCCCACACGCCTAGAGCCCTTGTCTGCAACAAGAGAAGCCACTGCGATGAGAAGCCCGCGCACCACAACTACTGAGCCTGCGCTCTAGAGCCCACAAGCCACAACTACTGAGCCCATGAGCCACAACTCCTGAAGCCTGCATGCCTAGAGCCCGTGCTCCGCAACAAGAGAAGCCACTGCAATGAGAAGCCGGCGCACTGCATCGAAGAGCAGCCCCTGCTCGCCGCAACTAGAGAAAGCCTGCACGCAGCAACGAAGACCCAATGCAGCCAAAAATAAATAAATTAATTAATTAAAAAAAAACTATCCAATAAGTTTAGTAATGGACTACAAACTATTAAAAACCTTAACAGAACTTCAAAGCGTAATTACAAAGATGAAAGAGATTATAAGACAACAGAAGAAAGAAAAATGACTTGACAGAGCTCCAAAACTTCCAAAGTAAAATAAATTAAGATTTATTAATAATTTAAGAGAAAAGACCACAGTGGGAGATAAGAGAAAGGAAAACGACAATGCTAAAAAGTCATTAATTTACATGGATGACAGGCTTTAAAATCAGCAAAAGAAAAAAGAATTAAGTAAGTAAGGATTAAGTAAAAACTACTGAAAGGCTTAGAGAGAAACTGAAAGATGTGAAAGACATGTCAACCTATAAAATCCATGTTAATGGTAAAGATAACAAAGGAAATGATATGACAAAATAATGTTATGATTTAATTCAATAAAGAAGTATTAAAACATACAACAAAGGAATACATAGAATACAGTATAACAGAGACAGAATGCAGAATGATGGTTGACAGGAGACGGGGAAGGAGGGAACAGGAAGCTATTTATTGTTTAATGGATTTAGTTTCAGTTTTGCAAAATGAAAAGAGTTCTAGATATGGATGGTGGTGATAGTTTGGACAACAGTATGAATAAACGTAATACCACCTAACACCACTGAACTGTACACGTAAAATGGTTAAGATGGTAAATGCTATGTGTATTTTATCATAATTAAAAAAAAAACTGAAAAAAAATTAGGCTGGAATGCTGAGTGTTCTGCCAGAGACAGAATTTATTCCTTAAATTTCTCTATTGTTCCAATACAGGAATGAACCTCAAATTAATCAACCATTTGCTCACTGCTTGATTTTAAGTTGGCTTCTCCTGCCTCTTAGTGATGTCAACATGAATGAATACTTGGCATTCTTAATTAATAATGAGTTTATTACTTTGAGGGAGACTGGCAGAACATGCATTCTAGTTGTGGGCTCATGTGTATTTTAAAAGTGAACAGATATTGCCTGGTTGCTAACCCCCAAATGTAGCACACTTTTGTTCTATCTGCAACGTATGAGAATCCAGTTTTCTTTCATCATATGAAGTAGGATTTTTCACTTTGTTCATGTTACCAGTCAGAGAAGATTAAGCAAGGCATGTTTACATAATTGTATCATTGTTTCAATACTTTGCCCTCCCACTGTCAGATAGACAGCTATTCCCCCGTGTCCATATCTATATGTCTGTGCACCTTCGTATGTTTACAGAGGTACATCCATTTCTTTGAGCACTTCTGGGCAATGAGTGTTCATATGCTATGCCTGTTTTGGAGGAGTTTTTACAGCAAGTTAATATGAATTTCCTGCTTTCTGTAGTTACACCAAATTTCATGGCATTTTTAAGAAGAGTCTCTGGCTCAACTTTATCTTCTTGTCCACAGAGTGCCACATGTTACTGCATCTTCCCTTAAACCATCCTTCTACCATGGAGGATCTCACGGAGTTCTTCATAAAGTCTATTCCAGGTAGAACGGGATCTAGCTCTGGCTCTGAATGGATTTTTTTGAGTGTCTATAGTTTATAAGTACTCATATGATTAAAAATCTTTCCCATCCTCTGATTTGTTCATAGTTATTGCCCCCTTTTTCATCTGGTGTTTTATTCCTATGCTTCCTGCCAGCCAGAGGAAGGGAGATGACACCTTCCAGCAGCCCCAGGCAGAGATACTGGAACAGAGGTGCACAGATACTGAAGGACCCAGGAAGAGCAGACGGCAGACAGGCAGCCAGAACTCAGGGCTGAGAGTGCTGGGGCTTAACATTCCTCGTAGGGGAGCAGGGATCCCTGCCTTCCAGGGAGACCCCCACTCCTGCCAGATGTCCAGGGGATGGGATGGGGCAGCAGGGAGGCCCTGGACCTGGGCTCCTCTTCCTGGAAAGTCTCACCTGCAGATGATCTCCTAGGAGCCCTTGCTTTCACCTATGCCCCACTTCCGGTGTTTCTTTTTCTCTTTTGCTGCTTGTCCTTCACCTTCAGAGAACACGTTTCACGGAGCAGACCTAGGACTCTGATTCGAACCACCCCAAGTCCTACTGGGTATCTGATCACTCATTCACTGAGGTCTGTAGTCTATTCTCCCATCTCCTTCAGTTTCTTCTTATTATTGCTCTTGTCATAAGGACCATTTTCATTATTGATGTTAATCACCGTGATTGTACTTATTACAACAATTATGATTTATCACTCTTGTTAAAAAACACTGAATCAGCTTTCTCTATCCACGCAGGGTATCGAGTTTACTGAAGCGGACTACAGAGGGTTCCACAAAATACAAACACACAGATGCTTTCAAGTCATTCCCAGTGCCCTTTCCGGAAACGAGTGTCCACAAATTTCCCAAGTTTGTCTCAGGAGGCCTGGAGTGGCCATTTTGACAGGAGAGACTAGATGAGGACATTCTGGCCTGCCTGAGCCTCTAGAAAACATTCTAAGTCATCTTGGGGACCAGCAACCATTTGAGCCTGCCTGCAAGGCCTGGGGAGGGAGTCCATGGCTGGCCAGGCTCAATGAACAACTTCCTAAGACCCCTCGGAGGCCCTGGAACAGGTATAAGAGAACACGCGTGGAAAGCTAAAGAGGAGGTCCTTGCTGCCTGGAGGCTGTGCGGTATTTTCTGAGTGTGCCCAGAACCAGGCAACTGCTCACGCCCGCTACAGTCCTGCAAGCACAGGAGGGCAGGGAGGGACCATCCAGTTGCCCACCAACTGTCCCAGGCTCAGAGGCAAGATCCCAAAGTAATGATACATACCTCTAGGCTGTAGGGTGGGGCAGTGGCAGAAAGCGCAGCGCCATGGGGCTGAGAAAGCGCTCTAGTCTTATTGTTCAGAGCAGGTGGAGCTTTGCAGGGCTAGTGGGCAGGGCATGGTCCCTGAGTCTGGCCTTCTTCCCGGGAGGCCAGATTCCCTGGAAGACACATACACACATACTTTAATGAACGTGTGTGTATATGCGTGTACATCCAAAATGTAGAGACTTTTTATCCCCACTTATTCCAACGTAGAGACTTCAGTACATCCAGTGCACGCATCAAATTTGACTTTGTAATTAGCCACAGAGAAAATTTTAGCTAAATGCAAAAGAGAATATATCAAATAGGCCACATATGCTTACCACAGTAAAATGAAAATGAAAATAAACAATAATCAGGTAGTACAAACAAAACTAACAGTCTGAAAGACAATGACAGTTTAAACAACAGGGTTACAATACAATCGAATGACCATTGCCAATTCGAGTCATCATCACCATGAAGAATGAACATATCAACTCCATAGAATAGGGTTAAATACACTTAATAGACGCAGAGAGGGCTTGTTCAACTTTATAAACCAAGAGAAAGTAAAAGGAAACAAGAGTGAGTTGACATTTCAAATTGTTACAAATTAAGAAGATAAAGTTAAAAGAAACAAAAGCTTAAATAAAAGATTAAAGACGAAAACGGAGAAACAGATTATTTGACAGAAATCAATGAAAGTTTTGACAGTCAAATCAAGGAATTAATAAAGACACGTGGAAAGCTTCTTTCCCAGCCAAAATCAGCCTTGAGATCCTCCCTCGGTGCGGAGGGTGTGCCTCTCATACCAGCTCCCTACGCCTCAGCCACACACAGGAAGGGACTCACTAAGTGGCAAAGACCGTCCCCTGCGGCCAGTGAAACCACAGGGACTCAGAAGTGTTACACAGGAGACGGGCAGATGGGTAACGCCCTCCCATCCTACGGAAGCCCACATACTCCATGGCAGCAGCGAGTGTGAGCGCTCTCCCACGGTCTCCTCCGTACCTGCTGAGCACAGGGTCACCTCGGGTGAGGACGGGAAGACGTTTCCCTTCCTCTTGTTCCCGAGCTTCTCAGTCTCCCTCCCATCCCCGGCTCCTTGGCCCTCGACAGCATTCTTGCTCTTTCTTCCGGCTCCCTTCAGAATCGAGTGCCCTCTTCTCCCGCCTCACTAGAGAGAGACTTTTGATCTTCGCTTAGTTTGTGAAGTCCGGGCCCTCCCTTGTCGGGTGGCCTCGTGACCCCCTGCTGGGTTGGAGCAGGCAAGGGGGTCAGCAGGAAAGGCCGGCGGAGAGGAACCAGGTCTGTCCTCACAGGAATGACATGGCCTGGATGAGACAGTGCAGGGTTTGCCCTTCTCACCCCTGCCTGCCCCTAAAAATCACATTTCCTATTCCTGAGCAAGAGCCACTTCCTTTCACGATTTTAATCACAATAATCTCAAGTATTTGACTCCTCTTTTCCAGAAGAACATCACATTAAAACCATCAAAAAATGACACGGGGCTTCCCTGGTGGCGCAGCGGTTGAGAATCCGCCTGCCAATGCAGGGGACACGGGTTCAAGCCCTGGTCCGGGAAGATCCCACATGCCACGGAGCAACTAAGCCCGTGAGCCACAGCTACTGAGCCTGCACTCTAGAGCCCGCGAGCCACAACTACTGAAGCCCGCACACTCTAGGGCCCATGTGCCGCAACTACTGAGCCCGTGTGCCACAACTACTGAAGCCCGTGTGCCTAGAGCCCGTGCTCTGCAACGAGAAACCACCGCGATGAGAAGCCTGCGCATGGCAATGAAGAGCAGCCCCCGCTCGCCGCAACTAGAGAAACCCCACGTGCAGCAATGAAGACCCAACGCAGCCAAAAATAAAATATAAAAAGAAATTTATGATCTTAAGAAGACCTAATTGGTAGCACTGGAAAACACGAAAGGAGGTCAGCAATGGAAACAGCTCAGCGATTTATTCACCAGGAACAGAAGGGCTCTCTTCCAACTACTTCTGAGGACAATCCAGCTCACCCTTGATCACTTTCAGAGACACGACAAAGGGAATATATACTTGGCTGGAAACTTCAGTTCACAGCCCACTAAGTTAAAAGCTCATAAAAGGGGATAAAGATGTTGAATATCAGACTAAGTGGTTAATCTAGGTTTTGACTGTTGACATAGAAAATTACCGATATCCTTAGTAAGAACACACTGAAATAGTGTAAAATTACTTGCTAAGCACTATAGAATATTTTCAACATGTGATGAAGACTGGAAAACCACTGAGACCTCATCATCGGAATCTGACACAATACCTGTAAACGGGACTGTAAGCTGGAAATTTAAAAACACAACTAATGAATCCGGGATCTACCTTTCTCTTGCCCCCGCCGCTACTGGTGCTCGTAACTCCCTCCCCGTCTCTGCCCTCTTCCATCTCTGCTGATCCTCTTTTGGTCTATTTTCATTTATTCCCCTGCTGCCCAGGTCATTCTCCTTCACTCTTAGCGGGTCTTTTCAAGCCCATGGGACCCACTCCCCCAACCTCAATTCACCCCTGCTTTTATCTCACTCTGTCTCCCTGGTTCTCCCTTGATCTCGCTCCTTTCTCGTCATCCCCCTGCCGCACCTCTGCAGTCGCAGGAATTGAATGCAGCAGCCCCTGAACAGCAAGAGCACGCTTTCCAGGGCGGCCCCGGGAATGTAAACACACCCTGCAGGCACGGCCGGGTGGGATGGGATTCGAGACCGCGGGGTGTCACGGGGCGGGGACGGGTGAACGCCCCCAGCGCTGGGCTCAGGGGCCTCTCTGAAGAGGTGACTGTGACGGGAACGCCTGGAGAGCGGCAGGGCTGGGCCCCAGAATGGAGCCAGGATGGGGACGCAGATTCAGGAGAGGACAGGGGGCTGCAGGACGCAGGGTCGGGAGGAGGCTGGACGGCCCGACGCCGCCCTCCAAGGCCGGAGAATACACACCGAGAGGGACCTGACAAGGCGCGGGGTGGGGAGCGGAGACGGTGAGAAGAACCGGGGCAGAACGGTCGGGCGAGGACCAGCCGCGCAGCGATTTTACCGGAACAGATTCAGGTCCGGCCCCGGCAGCTGAGCTCCCCCCGACTAGGCGGGGCTCCCCGCGGGCGGGGACGGTAGCGGTCGAGGGGCCCGGGACTCCGGGTGTGGAGGACGCGGCGCTGAGGGCATCCACGAGAGAGTTTGAACGAGAAATACTGAAACACACGCCAGGTAACGGTTCTTCGGGCCAGAAGAGCTGCTTCCGGCTCTGCCGGAAATTGCTAGATCGGGGGGCGGGGCCAGGGAGGAGGGGCTTGCGTGGGGCCGTGACCTGCGCCCTCCGCCCCGCCCCCAGGGAGTTACAAATAGAAAGCATTCATCACAGTCTGAGAAAAGTTTGCGGAAAGAAATGACAGTCATACAGATGTCAGAGCTGGAAGGGAATGAATGCTTTTCTATGGAAACCCCACACTTTACAGAGAGAGGAAACCACGCTCCCAAGAAACGCCACTGTCCTGCAGTGCAATTGACAATCACAGTCATAGCAGTTATTCATCCTGACACTGGCATTCCTCCAGCTTTCACAGAGAGCCGATTTTACAGAGGAAAACTGAGCCATAGCCAGGTAAATGAGTTGTCCAAGGAGAAATCATTAGTTACCGGAAGAAGGAAGGCCAGTCCAGGTCTCCAGATCCCTAGTCTGTGCTTCTTTGATCTTCATTAGATTTGCAGCCCATCCCTTCACTCGGCTGTCCTCCCCAAAAAGCCATGACAGAGCTGAGATGACATGGCATCAGAGAGTACACCCCATTTGGAGCTGAGATATTGCGCAAGGTTGTTTTTTAAATCAGGTAAGACCAACACGGTGGGTGTTTTGGTTTTCTGAGTCATGATAGATTGGCATTTGCAGACCTGACATAAGACCTTTCTTTCAACCATCTCATTCCCAAATAAAAAATGCTTTCTTTTTTAAAATTGAGATATAATCAACATATAATATTACATTAGTTTCAGGTGTACAACATAATGATTCAATATTTGTAGATATTGTAAAATAATTACCATAAGAAGTCTAGCCAACAGCCATCACCACATGTAGTTCCATTTTTTTTTTCTTGTGACAAATAGAAAATGCTTTCCTTATGGGAACGTTGGGTAGTTGTGCTTGACCTACAAGTCCACAAGTTATGGTGAGGAGAGCTCGGTTTTCTTTTCTTTTTTTCACTGTAGGCTGTAAAGCTGAAAATTAGGCCACAAGCTGAGAATCAGAACGATTTCCTATTTTCCTAGAGACCAAGACACACCCATCCAATCATTCGACTCTGTTCTCCAAAACTCTCTCTGCTTCTCCCTGTTGCATTAGCTCACATCCATCACCAGGAAGCTTGAGAAGCCTGATACAGTACAATAACATATAAAAATGTATGTATTATATATATCTTCCTGACAAAATTTTGAGATATGGATTACTGTCCCTGTTTTAAAGCTAAGAAACTGAAGCCCAGTTAAACTGGAACCTGTCCAGACACTTCATTTTTTTAAGCCTGTGGGCTGGGGTCATGCTTTATTCTTTTGCTATATGAACTAAATATCAGCTCTAATTTATTGTATCAATAGGGGACATTCCACCTGCAATCAGAAATGTTATCTGTTTTATGCAACATGGACCCTGCAGACTTTTTTTCTGCTATTCTGGTGAGAAAAAAGCTGAAATCTGCTCTGATCCCTGGAATAGGTGCTGCATACCACATACAGAGGAAGAAAAAAATAAATAAATACAATAAACCAGAGATGGATGGCGGATCTAGCACCTAAAATGTAAGCTTCCAGAAGGCAGATGGGATCTTGAGGTATCCTAAGGGCTTAGAAGAATGTGTGGCTTGTAGTAGGTGCTCAATAAATATTTGTTGAATGACTCCAGTACCAGTGATGAAGGTCTTATAAAAGATTTTTCCTAAAAGCTTACCTAGTTTGTCTTTTTCTGTTTGTTTTTTTTTTAAAGAGTCTCAGAGGGGCTTCCCTGGTGGTGCAGTGGTTGAGAGTCTGCCTGCCGATGTAGGGGACACGGGTTCGTGCCCCGGTCTGGGAGGATCCCACATGCTGCGGAGCGGCTGGGCCCGTGAGCCATGGCCACTGAGCCTGCGGGTCCAGAGCCTGTGCTCTGCAACAGGAGGAGCCACAGTGGTGAGAGGCCCACGTATCGCATAAAAAAAAAAAAAAAAAAGAGTCTCAGAATTTTATAATATCCACCTCCTTTCCCTGGTCCAGGGACTGTCTCTTACCTACCCACAAATAGGGTAGACCAGAAACCAAGCTGATCTCATCTTCAGAGAGACAGAAATGCAGCCAATCTTTTGGTCTCTTTTCCACCAAATGACATCTTTCCTCTCATCAAACCCAATCCCAGCTTCATCCTACTTCTTCCCAGACTATAATGTGCCTTGTCCCCTTTCCATAGACTCCTCAAGAAATAATAACAATAAGTCACATGTAAATAGGATTTTTTAAAATTTTCAAACATTTAGTCTTAGGTTATCTCAGCTGATTAACACACAGTCTAATGGAGAATATAGTCAGGTTGAGGCAGTTCCATTTTAGGGATGGAAAGGAAATGAAAATCAGAGGCTACGTGAACTTCCCCAGGTGAGCGGTTCGTGAGTAGATTCCTGAAAATCAGAGGCTACGTGAACTTCCCCAGGTGAGCGGTTCCTAAGTGGATTCCTGAAAATCAGAGGCTACGTGAACTTCCCCAGGTGAGCGGTTCCTAAGTGGATTCCTGAAAATCAGAGGCTACGTGAACTTCCCCAGGTGAGCGGTTCCTAAGTGGATTCCTGGCATACCTGGCCAATCAAGTGCCCATTGTTCTATGTTACCTCTGAAGAACATATATCTGAGTGAACAAAGCAAGGCAGGGCTCTTGTTCGTGAAGATTCCTTGCCGCTTCAGCCCGTGGTCCTTTGCGTTTCTCCAAATCCTGCTGGAAGTTGTCACTCATACCATATCGTTGAACCAGTCATGCAAAGAGCAATGAACATTCATTACAAGTAAGAAATGTAAAAGAATAATAAAAGCAAATGTCCTGATGTCGGAGACCAGGAGCCAAGCTCTTTCTAGGCTAATTACAGAGCGTGGTAAGATACCTTCTTTCCGTATTTCTGTTCACTGCCCGAGTCCAGTTTGCTTACAGATAAGCTGAACTTACTTTAAGAGTCACCAAGAAAATCTCCTCCTGGTTCCTGTCTTGATTCCCAGCTCAAGTTTCAATGAACATTTGGTATAATGCCTCGGCCTCTCCCCAGGCTCTCCTAAACTTACTCGTGGCTGTTTTCTAAATGGAATCAGACAGACGCGTGGGGCTGCATGGAGTGGAGTCTCTTAATCACAGGCATCTCTGGAGCCCTTTGTCGTCCCTTCAAAGGATGGAGGAGCAGTGCCGGCCTTGGAGGGAATGCCTGCCTGGGAAGGGATTTGAAACAGGCTTAGCTTTTGCTCCCAGGTGAAACACGACAGGTCTTCGTGCTTCAGGACAGGCAGACACATACACAGCCAAGAGTCCTGTCATTCCATGGGCATCTCTCTGTCCACTAACAACTAAAAACACACACACACACAAAGGAATGGGCCAGGGCCCAGAATGCTGGGGAACCTGTGTCTGGTTCTGCCTCTAGTCCCTTCACTTGACCTTAGTTTCCTCAAAAATAAAATGAGGTAGCTGGTCTAGACCTCTGAGAGCCATGACAGCTTAGCATGTGGGTGTAGAATCAGTGCCTCATCGGTGATCAGGGATAGCTGGGGCCGGGGCAGGGGGGCAGGGGCATGCCTGGGATTCTGGCTAGTCTCTTCTCTGGGTGGAAGTGGAGCTGGGAGCCGGGACCCTCTACTGGCCCCAGGAGGGCCTGGACTGTTCCTGGTGGCGAGATCCTGGGCCCCAGGCAGCCGGTGAGAGACAGAGGGGCCCAACTGGGTCCCACAGGGGTCCAGTGTTCATACCTGGAAAGTCTTTATACATCCCCCACGGCTCCCTTTTCTGAGCTAAGTATAATTATCTCCCACTGTGCCTCTCAAAGACTCAGCTTCCTCTTCTGAGATGGCCAGTAGCAGCTAGGAAGGACAGAGCAGTTCTTCCCTCCACTCCAGCGGGCTCCAGTGTCCCTCCACTCAGGACCCCCCGGCCCCCGCCCCCGCACACTGCACAGCGGAATCTGTTGCTGGAGCTCTGTGCCCCCACAGGCTCTTCGGTGCTCCCCATGTTGGGATCTGTCACTGTGCTGCTGTTACTTATTTACATGGCTACTTCCTCGCTGGCCTGTGAAAGCCTCAGGACAGGTCTGGGTCTTACTCCTCCATGGAACTTTAGTGACCAGCCAAGCACAGTCAGGGTGAAAGAGGTGAAGAAATGAATCAATTAATCCAAGCCTCAAGCACCAATCTTCAATCTACCACTGCTGTCCTTTCTGCCCCAAGGACAGGCCGTGGGAGCCACCAGGGGACTGGGGACACCACACTGTGACGACTGCCGCATCCCTGTCACAGCCTAAAGCCTGCATCCCCCCTTTTCTCTCACAACTGGTCAGAAAGTGGGACAAAGACCTTACTAGCTCTGCCCTATTACATAGCCTCACAGCTGAGCACGTGACCCATTCATTTTCGGGGGCTCCCTGCTCCCCCACCGTAGGCAGCAGAACTAGAGAAACAAGGCTGGGAGAAGCCCTGAAGAGCCCTCCTGGACCCTGAGTCTCCACAACAAGTATTCGCCTGCCTGGCCCTGCCCCTCAGACACAGAATCGTAGACGGAAAAGGGTCCCAAGAGGTCATTTAACAAAACCACCTCCCGATAAGGAGCACAGTGTCATGGAAAGACTCTTGACTGAGGAGTCAAAACCCCAAATTCCAGTCCTGCAACCGTCATGCCTGTCAGGCTCCTCATTTGAAATGTGGGCATATATTTGTATCCGCTGAGTTCAAATTCCTTGTGAATGATAGAGCATTGGGCCTCTACGGGTGATTAATTTTTTTAGTTAATGGTGGAAACTTCTCGATTCAAGTAAGACATAGAATGATTTGAGATTGCTTTTCAACGTGGAAACAGTACACATCACATTTGAATACCAGTGGGTGGAGTAATTTAGTGATCAGAATACAGACATGCATACACACGGACCCATTTACACAAGGTCTTTCCCTGTACAATTATAGCCTGAGTGGATTTTTAAACCCCTCAAGGGTGAAACAGTCCCTCAGCCGAGTTCAATGTCGATAATCTTTGTCAGGTTCATCTGGACTCTTCAGACGAACATGTTTGCCCTCCCCATGTCTTGGGGTCTTTGAACACAGGTAAACTGCAGAGAGAGGTGACAAGCTTGCTCCCTCACCTGCCTCTGAAGGAGATTGTCGCCACCAGGTCCCACCCTGCGACAACTGCGTGCTGTGGAGGTGACTGTGCTAATACCATGGACCATCTCTCGGGCCAAGCCCCGCCTGCTCACACTTCCAGAGCAATCCTCTGCCTTCTGAAACCCACGCCGGCCTTGGAGGCGATGCAGCAGAAAAGGCTGCGATGGAATTTTAACAAAACAACACGAAAACTCTCCAAAGTGGGCCACAGGCCGTACACGTTGACGATCGTGTTGCACTAGCGCAGCCTGTCAACTTCCTCTTCTGGGACAGAACCCGCCTCCACGAAACGCAAATGATGCCATCTCCTCCGAAAGAACCTAGTAGAGCCCGATCACGTACGGAGGAGTCAGGGAAACCAAGGCCCCGGAAGCTCAGAAATCCACCCATGGTCCCGGGCTACATCCCTCTCTTGGGGGTGAAATAAGGATTCTCCACACTCGGGAGTCTGCAGCCAGACCAGACCTTACGAGGCCCCGACCCTCACTTCTGCCCCGAAGTCTCCAAGGGCTATTGCCTGTCCTCATGTGGGGCCCTGAGCCGCTCCAACACGGACTACGAGACCCCTCACAGCAAAACCCGGGTGACCCCAGCTTCAGCTGTGCCCTTGCTAAGCTCCAACCCGCCCAAGCGGCCTTGAGCTTTGGGACTTCCTTTGATCTTTTACCTCCTGGATTTGGTACATTCTGTTTCCGAGGCCCTGGCGATGCTCACCCACGTCCAGTCTTTGCCCTTCAGGCCTTGGCTGACACGGCACCTGCTGGGACACGGCACAGCGCCCCCAAGTGACCTGGGACCCCTGCTGCACTGCCTGAGGACACCTGGGGCGAACACCGTCCCCCGCCAGCAGCCACGCTCCTCTGCTTGCCCGATGCGCCCTTGGAAGCCCAGGGCCTGAGGCCTGTCCACCATTTGTCTCGAGCTTGTAGCTCAAGTCCAGTACATTTCAGAGGCAGAAGAAGGAGAAAAGACAAAAAGAAAGACAGGAAGTTAAGAGAAAGCTCTTAACTTTAAGACAAGTTAAGACAAGCCACCAGGGCTTGTCTGCAAAGAGAGCTGCTGACCTCTCTGAGGTCAAGGCCCAGGATCCCACGTTTCTCCTCAGGGAATGCTCTCTCTGTCTGAAACGGGGTGTCACCCACCTGGCGTCTCTCTTCGTACAGCACTATCTTTCTGGGTACAAACGCGGGCCTCCGAGTGAGGTTTGCCCTCTAGAATACGCCTCCCTCTCTGACGTGAAGTGCATCATATGACATGTCTCCTCCGAGAGCGCTGTCCCTGTCTCTGAGGAGGAAGGCTAGCCTTCCCTCTCACAGATCGTTAGCGGGTCTGTGGATCGTGTGAAATGACCAGCGTCCACTGCAGCTCCTCTCTGTCTGCCACTCCTTCGGAGCCTTAGTTAGTGGGGGGATGTGGTGATGGCCAGAGTCATGTTACTGCAGGGAAAAGATACTGAAGCTGCTGGAGAGGATGTAAGGGAACCACGATTCTCCACCTGAGGCCATGGTTCTCAGCTCTGGATGCACAATAGTTTCACTCAGGTCCCTTTACAGAATTAGCTAAGGACCCACACTGCTCAATCAGTCATCCCTACAGGTGGTGCCTTGGGCGCCATATGTAATTCTTAAATGCTGCCAAGATGGTACTGAGAACCACAGGGCTAAAGGAGACGGTTTCTGAAGGGTGAAGACACTCCTCTGGCTTCGAGACACAAACTTGGGCTGGTAGCTACCCCGTCTCTGCTCCCCCAGCTTCCTCCCTGGAACAACACAGTGACAACAGTAAAGTGAAATGTGCAGCTTTTCCAGTTTTTCATGGTGCTCGCCTGGAACTGCACCACACCTAGTGTCAAGCATCACACCTGAACATCCTGTTCCATGAGTCACCACGGCTCCGCCATCAGCTGGTCGGGCAGAGGTGAAGCCAGGGAGCCCCAGGCTGGCTCACTGTGAGACTTCACACCCCTGGTGCCTGGCTCGCCCTTCCCCTTTGCTCCCTGTCATTCTGGCATCCGCTCATGTGGAGTGAAGACACCATGAGTCTTGGGAAAGGAATTTGCTGGAGAGACAGCTCTTCATGAAAAGAAGGATGAAGAAGCACCATGATGACAGAAAGCTTTGTTCCAGGATCTTCCACTCCAGCAGTTTTCCTCTCCAGGTGCCAGCGCCCACCCTGACCACGCCATGGAGGGTAAGGGTCTCGTGGGTACGTGGTCCCACCTTCCCTTTGCTGCCCGCTTCCTGGTGGCATAGTGATGCGTGCCTCCACAGGCCCCCACCCCCTGCTCTGGGAGCAGCTCTTCAGGGCTCTATCCAGACAACTACCGAAGCACCATTTGAGAAAAGGGTATAAGCTCTGAGTTTTTTTTGTTTTTTTGCGGTACACGGGCCTCTCACTGTTGTGGCCTCTCCCGTTGCAGAGCACAGGCTCCGGACGCGCAGGCTCAGCGGCCATGGCTCACGGGCCCAGCCGCTCCGCGGCATGTGGGATCTTCCCGGACCGGGGCATGAACCCGCGTCCCCTGCATCGGCAGGCGGACTCTCAACCACTGCGCCACCAGGGAAGCCCGTGCCCATGCTTTGAATCATTACAACGTACACATCATGACCTTACAATTTTATTTGTCGATTATAACTCAAATTTAAAAATCAGAAAGTCAAAAATAAAATAAAAAGGACATGGTCTAATTAATTTAAAAGAGAAAGAAAACAGGAAGGGAAGAAAGGAAGAAAGAGGGGAGGGAGGTTTCTGAGAACCAGGAATCCAGACACGAACAATGAGACAAGTTTTAGGGAAGCGTCGTTTGGCTCAATAAGGAGAAAAGTAAAATGATAGGCATCGCAGCTGAAAGTAAAGTGGGATCCTTTTGGGAACACTGAGTTCACCAATGTTAGAAGTGTTGCAGAAGAGGCAGGATTCAACCGTCACGTGAGGCATTTTGTTACATGACCTTGCAGATCCCTTTAACTCTTGAGATCTTGTTGCTGATGATAAAGCAAGAAAACAGTCGCTTTTAAATCGTGGATAAACTCCCCTAGAAGCATGGGCTTGACCATTTCAGCTCGGTTCTGTTTCCTCCTATGGAGGGAAGGCGCACTCACCGCCCTATGCCTACGTCATGGGGATTTGAGAAAGGTTAGTCCTCGATAAGATTTGAAGCCCTCCCCCCTTGAGCTCTTCTCCCCACAGAAAATGCGGGTTGATTCTTATCTCTGTTAGCTCATTCCGCATGAACCTTCAAAGGACGAGTCATTCCCGGGCTTGGCGGCAAGGTTTATTAATAGAAGCAGGGGGGCTTCCCTGGTGGCGCAGTGGTTGAGAGTCCGCCTGCCGAAGCAGGGGACGCAGCTTCGCGCTCCGGTCCGGGTACATCCCACATGCCGCGGAGCGGCTGGGCCCGTGAGCCGTGGCCGCTGAGCCTGCGCGTCCGGAGCCTGTGCTCCGCAACGGGAGCGGCCACAGCAGTGAGAGGCCCGCATACCACAAAAAAAAAAAAAAAGCTTTATAGCGCCAGTTACAGTGCTAGGAACATAACAGTTCAGGAGATGCCAGTCATTATGTGTAAAGCATTTGATGGTTTCCCATTGCTTATTTCAGCAATAGCCAATAGGTTCATTTCAAGTATCAGTTCTGATTATATAACAGTGCCGGAAGTCCTACATTTTCAAAAATTTTCCCTGGGGTCCTCTTGCCTTTGGATACATTACTTCCTCCACCCCAGCCCCTGGCCCATTGACGAGTTTACTACATAGCTGTTTTCTAAGAGCCACCTATGCCCTAAAATTCCTGCTCAGAGAAGCAGCCAGCAGACCGTGTAGGCTAGCACCAAGAGCTGCTGTCTGGTGAGCTTTCACTGGGGTTGAGCGTGAAATGCAGTCAAAGAATCTGATTAAAGTGTAGAAGTATAAACAGAAAGTAAAGCGCCATGCACACTTCATTCTTCTTGGGATGAAAACATTGCTGTCAGATAGGTAGGAGGTCTTTAGCGTGGCCTTATATGAATTTCTCATGTAACAGCCTTGTTTTTTGCCCTCAGGAGTCAAGAGATCAGCCCCACCTTGTTGGGTGTGATTTTAGACTCTGGGAAAATGCACACAGCATCACATTACCGCTAAGGCTTCAAATTCCTCAAATAGCTTGAGCTTGTTAGAAGGTGTCACGTCTGCAGCCTGGCTCTCTCTCCAGAGCGTGTCTCCCTTCATGCCTGCCGGGGGTCACCACCTTGATTGTCTCTCCCTATTGATGATACCACCATCTACCTGTCCCCTGAACAGAACACTGGCGGTCTTCCTAGCCGGCTTCCTCTCACTCTTAATTCCTTCTCTCACGCTCAATCGTACCAACTTTGGATTCTACCTTCTGGCTGGTTCTCGCTCTCAAGTCTGTCTCTTTATCCCATGGTTTTTGGGAACTAAAGAGCCCTCAGTTCAGCTCTTGATCTCCTGACCTTTAGCCTCAGAATCCTCTAACCCAACCTCCATATTATATTTGCTGTAAGTTTTTTGCTAAAATATAAATTCATTCAGATTGTTGTCCTTTGTAAGTCCTTTGTTGACTTTGCATTGCCTGCTGAGGTTCTCTACTTCCTAACTCTTCTGGTATTATTTCTCCTTTATGATATATTTTTTTCTAAGTTTCCTAGTTTGAAAATACCTCCGATTATTCAAAGGATGAAAGCAATGTAGGTCATGAATATCTACTTTCTCATTAACACAAGGACGCAAGTAAAGAGACACCATCTATTAAAGGTGATAAGAAATGTTCACAAATAGTGATAGTATATGACATTTACTAAGGAGTTTGGCAATAGCTCCAAGTATAGTACAAAATATGCCCGGGATAAATGCAGAGTAGAGAGCAATCACTTTCAGCCAGGGTGGTCAGCATCGTGAGGAACTGGTATGTGAGCAGGGCTCTGTAGATTGTGCAAACAGCTGTGTGGAATGAATTGACTGGACACCCTGATTGAATTTGAGTAATTAGGAAAAGAGAAGAATCAGAAAGAATGAAATATATAAAGATGATGGGATACCTTATCTAGCTTCTCTAAGTCTTGGCTTCCTCAACTGTGAAATGCAGATAATTATATTAACCTTATTGAATTATTGCACAATTCAAATAAAATAAATGCATATAGATTGCTCGGCATGGGGTCTGCATGTAGTCTGTGCTCAATAAATGTCAATTATCATGATAATGACGACCATTATTATCATTGCTGTGATAATATTAAATTCTTGAAGATGTTCGCTTTTATGGCCTTGGAGAACAGAAAGAGGAAAAATTCCATAATAAACCAAAGATAGCAATCAAATGATAGGAGGAAATTGGAAAGTGTATGTCTTTTATATTATGTGTTACCATGTCAAATGCCTGTGTCTTTCCACCATTAGTGAAGGGCACAGAGCCCAGAGACTAAATATTGTTTATCGATGTATCTGTCAAGGCTCCAGGTCCCAAGGTCCTAAAATAGAGTCACTATCCACAAAGTTTTTTGGATGTTGAGTTGAAGTAGAGGGACAGGTTTCAAGATTGAAAGTAGCCCCACAAGTCACATGTCGCAAAGAGATCAAATCAAATGATTACTGGCAAAGAAGCCATTGGATTGGAGATGCCAAAGTCATTGTTGAACTTGGAGAGAGTGCTTCTGATGTATTTCTTGAGACAGATGCCGGGAAGCAATAAATTGGGACCAGTTGGTTGAGGGAATATATACTGGTATAGACCACTCTTGAGAAATTTGATAATAAATGAGCAAAGACAGTGAAGTAATGGTTTGAGGGGAAAAAAGGGTCAAGGAGAGATTATTTTTAAGTAGAGAATTAAGTGCGATTATGGGCCATAACAACGGAGCTGGTAGAGAAAGAGAGGGTAAGAAAGTGGCTTGAGAGAGAAAGAGGATAAATAATGGTATATGGTTAAAAGAGGTGGATTCTAAAGGTATAGAAAGAAGAGCCTCGGAAAAGAGAAATACTCCCTCTAAAACAGAAAGAAAGAAGCGAGAACAGTAAAAATATACAAATTTGAGGGAGAACCTGGAACATGGAGATTCACTGAGGAGAGTTGGCTCCTGTACCCTCCATTCCCATAAGTTAAAAATACTTGGTGAGAGAAAGAATTAATTTTTAGAGCCCTGCGTATGTCTTTTACATCTTTGCTTAATTTGTGTACTCTAAACCATCAGGGTATCTTCTTCCACAAAAAAAAGATATCATCAGGTGTCTAAGCTACAAAGAGAAATACAGGGAATAGCCCAAAATTTTTTTAAGCTGTATTAATTCAGGAGATATTTCTCCCACTGGCAGGAGTCAACCTGGGTGTGTCCAGAAATGAAGAGTCTACCCTTTAAGCTCCAGCCTGAGTATAATATGAACGTTCATACAGTGAACCCAAGGTCTCTTCTGCAGTGAACTCTTCCCTTCCAGCAGACACAAAGTAGGCACTGCCCAAGCGTTCACCACTGAAGACAACACAAGCTCCTTCCTCTTCCCTCCTGAGAGGTTCTGTTCCCCATGCAGTGGCTCTCATTTTTTTTCCTGTTCTTGTAATATTCTTAGGCAACATCAAGTAAGTGTGGTCCTCACTTGAAGCAAAGTCAGGGAGGGTAATTTGAGAGGATTTGGACTTGTGACCCAAGTAGCACCTGAGAGGAGTGCTCTATGCAGAGTTGGTGCAGAATATGGACACAGAATCACTTTGCCAGTTTATTCGCCCTTTCCCAAAGCTAAGAAGTATCTCTGTGTCTGCTGGACCCATGAGTAAAATCCTGAGCGATAGTCCGTCATCAAGGCAATGGTGAGGCATCAATGGGTCTGGCTGGCTTAGAGTGGTCCACGTTCAGAGGAGTGGGAAATGGCTGTATGAAGGTAAGACGTGGTGGGTGCAGAGAACCTTGAAAAGAAGCCTTAGTGATGTAGCCAAAGAGGATCTTAAGCATCACCTCTTCAAATTAATTTATTTTTCATATAAAGAAATGAGGACTAGAAATGGCAATGTACGGTGATTTTAGTATTTGGACAATACAGAGTCTTAGTGACTCTCAGTGAGAGACCACTGAGAAGATATGCCCACGGCCTTCCTCAACAGTCTTTGAACCTTAATTCAAAGCTCCTGGGTGGGGCTTCCCTGGTGGCGCAGTGGTTGAGAGTCCGCCTGCCGATGCAGGGGACATGGGTTCGTGCCCCGGTCCGGGAGGATCCCACATGCCGCGGAGCGGCTGGGCCCGTGAGCCATGGCCGCTGAGCCTGCGCGTCCGGAGCCTGTGCTCAGCAACGGGAAAGGCCATAACAGTGAGAGGCCCGCGTACCACAAAAAAAAAAAAAAGCTCCTGGGCGGAGAAAACAGGCACACTGCCTCTACTGAGAGTTCTTCCCTCTGGTCTATGTCTAGCTGTGCTGAGAACCACCTTGCTGCTGAGGTGTGGAGGAATAGGACAGAGTGGCCGAGATCCAGCAAAGGTCCCTGGCATCAGTGGCCTGTCTCACAATGGCCACACTCCCAGAGCCATTGATAGACACCACTTGGAGGTAGATTATGTAAATGGTCTTTAACACACAAAGATTTTTGGAAGAGTTACCACCAGGCCCATTGGCCTAATTGTAAGCACGGCTTTCTCAGCCCTTCTCCTCGGTCTTTATTGGAGATGCTGGAGAGGTCAGCATTTTATTTATTTATTTATTTTTATTTTTAACATTTATTTATTTATTTATTGCTGGCTGCATTGGGTCTTTGTTGCTGCAAGTGGGCTTTCTCTAGTTGCGGTGAGTGGGGGCTACTCTTCCTTGCGGAGCACGGGCTCTAGGTGCGTGGGCTTCAGTAGTTGTGGCATGTGGGCTTCAGTAGTTGTGGCACGTGGGCTTTAGTAGTTGTGGCTCACGGGCTCTAGAGCACAGGCTCGGTAGTTGTGGCACACGGGATTTGTTGCTCCGCGGAATGTGGGATCTTCCCAGACCAGGGCTCAAACCCGTGTCCCCTGTACTGGCAGGCGGATTCTTAACCACTGCACCACCAGGGAAATCCAAGTTCAGCATTTTAGATCATTTAAATCTTAGATCTACAGCTCGGTGTTTTGTGACCACCTAGAAGGGTGGGATAGGGAGACGCAAGAGGGAGGGGATATGGGGACATATGTATATGTATAGCTGATTCACTTTGTTATACAGCAGAAACTAACACACCATTGTAAAGCAATTATACTCCAATAAAGATGTTAAAAAAAAACCTTAGATCTAATTTTTCATGAATTCTTGTCATCACCCCCACTACCAAATCAATGCAGACTTGTCCCCACGCTTGTCCACTTGGCTAGACTAGACGGTTCACTGTTCCCTAACTTGCCCCATCTCCCCACCATGTGCTCTGGCTCCTGGGGTGAACAGTTGTGTCTCTGACTCTGCTCCACCTGGTCAAGCAGATAGGAGTCCCTGACTCATGGTGAGCCAGGTATCCCTCACGCCCACACTTGTCTGTTCTTTGCACTTCCTCCCTTCACCTTTCTATTGATATTTCCTCTATTTTTTTTGTACAGTGGATGGAGCAAAATGTCAAATAAAATGTTCACAATTCAAGAGTATTTTCAGGACGCTAAAGGGTCAACCATGTTTGCTCATGCCTGGGAGATGCCGAAATGCCAAGAATACTTGCTGCCTGAAGATGACGTAAAGTATTAGTCCACACCCAGGGGGTTTGGTGGAGACAGCTCAGTCACCTAGTGTGAAATACAGCCTTTGCCTTCCTAGTCCATGTCCCCATGAAATGTAGCTTTTTGAAATGTAGCTTTTTTGAAATGTAGCTTTTTTTGAAATGTAGCTTTTTCTGACTTGGGTTTGAAGGGAAGACCGTATCTTTTAAAGCAGGAGTAACGGCTCAGATGCCTATAGGAAATATGCAAATATATTAATGTATGAAGCATGGGAATAAGAGTAAGTGGTAAGCTAATTTCTAAACCTCCACGGAGACAAAACAAAATACCTCCATAGATGGCCCCAAACTAAAAGCCTACAGTTTGCCACCCTTCCAGAAGAAAAGGCGGTCTGTGGTTACATAGTTAAGGCAAGGTTTTGTCTCTCCTGTTTTCTTTTTTTTTTTTTTTTTTTTTTTGCGGTACGTGGGCCTCTCACTGTTGTGGCCTCTCCCGTTGCGGAGCACAGGCTCCGGACGTGCAGGCTCAGCGGCCATAGCTCACGGGCCCCCGCGGCATGTGGGATCTTCCCAGACCGGGGCACGAACCCGTGTCCCCTGCATCGGCAGGCGGACTCTCAACCACTGCGCCACCAGGGAAGCCCTCTCCTGTTTTCTTTTCTTTTTTTTTTTTTTTAACATCTTTATTGGAGTATAATTGCTTTACAATGGTGTGTTAGTTTCTGCTTTATAACAAAGTGAATCAGTCATACATAAACATATGTTCCCATATGTCTTCCCTGTTGCGTCTCCCTCCCTCCCTCTTCTGTTTTCTTGCTTACATTCTTCTGGAGAAAAATAATTAAGCTAAGATAACAGTGATATCTTGGAATTCTAGAAGCTGCCTCACCTACAATGGGAAGCACACAACTGGGAGAATGTATAAACAAAGGGCCACAATTAGTTGGTAGCAACCAGCAACTCTATACCATCATCTCAAAGCTCCCATTTTATGCTAAATCTTAAGATGTTGATAAAGTAGACAGGAGGGCAGTGTGTAGCAAAGTATTCTAGCTGGTGACAACGTAGTATTGGCACCAGAAGGGGAAGAATGAACAGAACTTTCATAGCGTTATGATTTACAGCATGGACTTGGAAGATGGTCAAAATGCAACAAGGGAAATTGAGGTAAATATAAGAATCTCACATGGGAGGGGTTTAATATGGACAACTGGTTATAGAGGTGATAGGCTGAGAAATCAAGCCTATGGTGAGTCACTTCAGCATTTGCAACAGCAGAAAGGCACTACTATCCCTGGGGCTAGGGGGACAAAGACAGGAAGGAGGTAACCTTCCCAAAGCCTGGGATATGGACTGCGCAGCAGAAGCTGGTGTCGTGGTGGACCTGCCTGTGGAAGCCAGGCCCATGGATGAAGTAGCTTTCTGGCCAAAATTGAAAGCACAGAGGAGATGCCTTCTGAAGTTCAGGAAGATAAATATCCCGGCTTCTCACCAAGTCCTGCCTTCTCATCTTCTACCAGTGCATCCCTTTGGCAAATCTACATGGTACCTGGAGGTCAGGAGTGGCTGGGAAATGTACACAGTTCCCCACAGCTCAGGGCACTGCCATTTACTAGCTGGCTGGCCTAAGGAAAGTCACTCAACCTCTCTGAGCCTCAGTTTCCTCATCTGTAAAATGGGATAATGCGTATCCTTGCCCATATAACTTAAATAACAGTGGTCATGACAAGATTAAAATGGCTGCAAAGGAGAGCGGCTGAGTCACACTTAGACTCTGTGAAGATCAAGAAGAGTGGAAATCCTGCAAGGGAACCCGTGCCACAACCTTTGCCCTACCTTGTTATTGGTAACCAGACCTCATTGGTTATTCTTCCCCAGACCACATGGGTGATCCGTGGTAATTTGCAGTTTACAAGTCAATTTTATATCATTAACTCATAGGGCTTTCACTGTGGACTAAACAGGACATTGATTACTCTCTGTGCTTTACTGCTGAGGTACAGATGCTCAAAGAGCTTAAGGAATTTATTCAGGTAAACCCAAATAATAAATGATAGAGCTGAGAGGTAAATGGGAACGTCTCACTCCAACCTGGACCTCTGCACCCCACATAGTACTGCCCCTGGACCAAAAACTTTGATCTACCAAATCTCTGCTCCATAGTTTAAAACCAGAGTTTAAAAAATAAATAAAGGATTAGAGGAGATGAGAGGAAAGTCTGACATGAGCGAAAATAGTTGAATTACTCAAGTCTCTCCTCTCTCCACCTAATCAACATAGAAAACTGCTGACTCACAGCAGGGAGAAAACCCAGCACATCCAGTCAGCAGGGTCTGCATCTCCAAGCCCTGCGAGTCTAGGCCCTCTCGGCCCTGGGAGTCGCTGCTGTTCTTGTCAATGTCAGACTCACAGGCATGTGTGAATTACTCAATGGTAAACGTGTAACTGCTATTGCTTGAGAGGCCAAAAGTACTGGTGACATAAAAAAAGCTATAATAAGTCAAAAAGAAGGCAAATCAGAGTTACCAGTGTCTCCCCAGGGCAGAGAAGTGAACAGTCTCACTCTCCTATTGTTTGAATTTTTACCACAAATAAGAGTAACTTTTATAAACATCGTAAAATACAGAAATGTTCCTCAAACTTCATTTTGCGAGTGGGGTGAGTACCACTGCCATGGTACTTTCTCTCCCAAAGCACTTCTTAGGAAATAGTGGTGTTGCCTTGGAGAGCCCTCCCTGCTTTGAAGGGACAGGTTAGACCCTGGGCTCACCGTGGAGGTCTGCTCTCCAAGTGGGAAAGTAAGTCCTCACCGGTAACCAGAGCTCTGAGGACTCCAGCCCCGCGCCTGGGCGGAGAGCTGGTCCTAATTCTCTGTGACACCCCTGCAGCTATCTCTTTTACCCGCTGTGAGGCCGAGTGAGACTCTTACCCAGTCAGCACCTGCCCACCCGGAATTAACCTCCTTCCCCCGTTAAACATGTCTGCATTGGGGAATCAAATTAGCGCAGCCTCTGTGGAAAACGGTATAACTACCATATGACCCAGCAATTCCATTCCTGGGTGTATATTCAAAAAAAAGCTAAACCCACTAATTAGAGAAGATACATACACCCCAGTGTTCATAGCAGCAGTATTTACAATTGCCAAGACATGGAAGCAAACTAAGTGTCCATCAACAGGTGAACAGACAAGGAAGATGTGGTATATGTATATAATGGAATACTACTCAGCCATAGAAGGAACAAAATAATGCCATTTGCAGCAACATGGATGGACTTGGAGGATATCATGCTAAGTGAAGTAAGTCAGACAGAGAAAGACAAATACTGTACAATATTGCTTATTTGTGGAATCTAAAAAATACAACAAACTAGTAAACATCACAAAAAAGCAGACTCACAGATATAAAGAACAAACTAGCAGTTACCAGTGGGGGGAGGGGAGGGGGGAGGGGCAGATAGGGAGAGGGGAGTAAGAGGTACAAACTATCATGTATAAAATAAGCTACAAGGATATATTGTACAATATGGGGAATATAGCCAATATTTTATATTAACAACATTATAATACAGGGAATATAGCCAGTATTTTATATTTTTAAAAGTGTGACTAATAACTGATTCATTTTGTTGTGAAGCTGAAACTAACATACCATTGTAAAGCAACTATACTCCAATAAAGATGTTAAAATGAAAAAAAATAAAAAATAAAAAAAATAAAAGTGTGACTCACTATATTGTATACCTGTAACATATAATATTGTACATCAACTATATTTCAACTAATTAACTAATTAAAATAAAAATGTCTACTTTGTCTCAAATCCTGAACTGATGAGGGAAGTTAGAATTTAAAAGTATGAAGTGTCTACAACTCGAAATTCTTCTTAAATCGCTCTCCAAACTTGCCTTTCAGCATGAATTACCTTTCTTCTACATTTCTACAGCCTTGTGCTTGAACCCTTATTATGGCCCTTATTAAAGTCCATTCTCTATGGTTTATTCGATTCTATGCCCGTCTACATGGGAGTTCCCTGAGAGAAAGCACCAGAACTGGCCCCTCTGTATTTTATCCCTTCTATCCCCTCACCCACCCCAAGCACATGGTACTTTATCTATAGCAGGAGTTCAGAATTTGCTTACAGAATCCGATAGGTACAAGAGGATCCTGAACCCACAGTCCTAGATCTAAGACACCCCAGAACCCTGGTGGGCCCATTACAATTGCTTTCACACAAAGCAACAGCCAGCCAACACCATGATGATTTCAGCTTCCAAGGAAATAATCTATCGAGTATAACCCACTGATTGGATTTCTTAACAGTTAAGCCTGATAATTTTTTTAAAAAGCAGCTGGCCCCCTAAATATTGAATCTATATCCAGTGGAAATCACCTGACCCCTTGAATGCTCATGACACAGGAGTAACCAGAGGTTGTAAGTGTATCTTCCGAAGCTCCTCATTTGTATAGGGAGTGTCGCCAATGAGGAGGAGATGTCAGTCCATCAAATGTATCACCCCAACATCCTCTTCCTCTGATAAAGGAAAATGAGGCACCTTCTTGACTCATGACTTGGCGGTTTTCAGACAACAATGAAGTACATAAGCTGTGCTTCACCCAAGGGGCAACACCCCGTCACAGGCCAAGGGGCATAAGGGCAGGGTCTCTGGAATGTGGCCCACTTTTCCTCCCTTCCCACACTGCTTAGAAGCTGATCCTGTTTTCAGAGCAATTTCAGGCGTATCCGTGCAGGCTCAGGGCGTGGCCTAGCCCCAGTTTACGCCTAGATTCTGAATATACCAGTCTTGGAGTGTACCGATGTGGTTCCCAGTGGCCCTCGGGCTCTCGCAGGACTTTAGGAAGAGGCAAACACTTAGAAGGACCACAGTGGAGACAGGTGAGCTCCCAGCTGCATGTCCTAGGACTCCATACGCAGGAGCAGGCAGGTCTTTCCCACCTGTGCTGGCAGCCAGACCTGAGCCAGACGTACACGAGCACCCAGAGCTCAGAGGCGTCAGGACAGCCCTGCGCTCGCATCAAGCTCTGTGTCCCCCTTAGGTCTGTAATTAACTCCTGGGAGGAATGGGCGTGGTCTGCTTTGTAAGGTACGTTGGCATGAAGCATTAGGAAATACATCATATTGTCATAGCTGTAATATTACAGGAATTGCAGCTTTTGAATGCTTCTCCCTGTGGCTGTGGACCTGGAGCCTTTATAAGGTGAGCCAGTGCACCCTCCTGTCCAGTCGCAGCTGCGAAGCCGGCCAGCCATGAGGGTCTACTACTTTCTCTTTGTGTTGTTCTTCTTGTTCTTGCTGCCTGTTTCAGGTAAGAGGGGCTGGGAAATGAGAGGGCTGAAAGGATTGGGAATATATAATTCAGAGTCAGCCCTCTCCACTCTTCTGGGAATTTTAGACCAAATAGATTTATTGTCTGGGAACTAGACATAACCAATTTTTTTCTTTCTGACAAAGACCATTAAGAACCTTAAAGTAAGGGTCTCGAGCTCTTCTGATTCACTCTTAAGAGAAAAACCAGATCACAAAAGCCACCCCTTCCCGGGAAGGCCGTTATACCTGTTAATGAGACAGGAGGAAAGTGATGTAAAACTTTAATACCAAGAGGAAAAATTGACAGTCGAGAACAGAAGCACAGACTTCCCTTTTATTCGCTTAGTGGTTGGTGGTAGAGTCTTTTGGCCTCTAGAGAGTCCCGGGGGACCACCGTGGCCCCGGCCTCCCAGGTGTCAGTTCACGAGGGGGGCTGCCCGTGGTCATGCCACTTTCTCAGCACTCCTGCGGTTTATGACTGAGCTGAACCCATGGACACGTTGTTAGTTGCTTAGTCCCACGTTCTACTTTACTCCTGATGGTATAGAAAAAGGAAAAAGAAATAAAAGAAAGGCCACAGATCAGTTACGTGAGGAATTCCAAAAGCCTAGGTCTTGCACTTCCTAAAACCTTCCCGTGCTTTCCGTTTCTTCATTGCAGGCAGTGGAAGAATCGTAAATATATTACAAAAGTATTATTGCAGAATGAGAGGCGGCCGGTGTGCTCTGTTTGGCTGTCTTCCGAGGGAGATACCCTTAGGCCTTTGTTCCCACAGTGGTCGAAAGTGCTGCCGAAGGGAGAGATGAAAATTCCAGAAGCGCGATGAGAATGTCGCCAAGTGTGAAAATGCTCCCGCGGGGTCTATAGAAGCCAAATCAAATTAAAGATTTTTCACAAAAAAATTAGAAGGTGGATTATTGTTTTTTCTTTTAATTCTGGTTATGGTGCTAGTTGTTACCAAACAGGCAACTTAGGAAGTGTTGCTGACTCACCTTTAATTCAAATAAAGTATTATCTCTGGAGCAAGCCACGAGGGGATCTAAACTGATGTTCCCGGGGTTATCAGACTTTATTCCTCTTTTGCAAATCTTGCACCCCAGTGACACAGGACTCCTCGTTCTTCCTGAAATATTTTCTTCACTTACTTGTCACCCATTTTGAGTTTCCAGTTCATCTATAAGCCATAGCCTCTCCCCATCAAATCTATGTCTCATTTTTTGATGATGGCCATTCTGACTGGTGTGAGGTGATATCTCATTGTGCTTTTGATTTGCATTTCTCTAATGATTAGTGATGTTGAGCATCCTTTCATGTGTTTGTTGGCAATCTGTATATCTTCTCTGGAGAAATGTCTATTTAGGTCTTCTGCCCATTTTTGGATTGGGTTGTTTTTTTGTTATTGAGCTGCATGAGCTGCTTGTATATTTTGGAGATTAATCCTTTGTCAGTTGCTTCATTTGCAAATATTTTCTCCTATTCTGAGGGTTGTCTTTTCGTCTTGTTTACGGTTTCCTTTGCTATGCAAAAGCTTTTAAGTTTCATTAGGTCTCATTTGTTTATTTTTGTTTCTATTTCCATTTCTCTAGGAGGTGGGTCAAAAAGGATCTTGCTGTGATTTATGTCATAGAGTGTTCTGCCTATGTTTTCCTCTAAGAGTTTGATAGTATCTGGCCTTACATTTAGGTCTTTAATCCATTTTGAGTTTATTTTTGTGTGTGGTGTTAGGGAGTGTTCTAATTTCATTCTTTTACATGTAGCTGTCCAGTTTTCCCAGCACCACTTATTGAAGAGGCTGTATTTTCTCCATTATATATTCTTGTCTCCTTTATCAAAGATAAGAGAGTGTGGAGAAAAAGGACTTGCACTGCTGGTGGGAATGTGAATTGGTACAGCCACTATGGAGAACAGTATGGAGGTTCCTTAAAAAACTAAAAATAGAACTACCATACGACCCAGCAATCCCACTACTGGACATATACCCTAGAGAAAACCATAATTCAAAAAGAGACATGTACCACAATGTTCATTGCAGCTCTATTTACAATAGCCAGGACATGGAAGTAACCTAAGTGTCCATTGACAGATGAATGGATAAAGAAGATGTGGCACATATATACAGTGGAGTATTACTCAGCCATAAAAAGAAACAAAATTATTTGTAGTGAGGTGGGTGGACCTAGAGTCTGTCATACAGAGTGAAGTAAGTCAGAAAGAGAAAAACAAATACCATATGCTAACACATATATATGGAATCTAAAAAAAAATGGTTCTGACGAACCTAGGGGCAGGACAGGAATAATGACGCAGATGTAGAGAATGGACTTGAGGACATGGGGAAGGGGAAGGGGAAGCTGGGATGAAGTGAGAGAATGGCATGGACATATATACACTACCAAACATGAAATAGATAGCTAGTGGGAAGCAGCCGCATAGCACAGGGAGATCAGCTCGGTGCTTTGTGACCACCTAGAGGGGAGGGATAGGGAGGGTGGGAGGGAGACGCAAGAGGGAGGAGATATGGGAACATATGTATACGTATAGCTGATTCACTTTGTTATACAGCACAAACTAACACAGCATTGTAAAGCAATCATACTCCAATAAAGATGTAAAAAAAAAATCTACCTCTGAAACTTCAGTGCATCCCTCAGGGTTTTTCCCAGGTCCCTCTGAACACTTTACACCTCAGAGAAGTGGGAAGCCTGACTCTTCCTCAGCCATTCCACTGGTTTTCCTCTCATCCTTGCCTCTGTTCTGGCTGACCTCATGTCTGGCATATAATCTCTCCCCTAGCTTTGTCTCCAAACTTTAAGCCACCTCTCAGGGGCCATCTCAAATTCTACCTCCTTCTGGAAAACACAGCTGATTTCCCAAACAAATACAGCCTTTCCCCTGACTCACCACAGGGCTCTGACTTAAGTACTCCAGCTGAGTCTTGCTTAATTTTTGCATCGTACACATTTGCATATTTCCAATCTCCATATTTGGTCGAAGGATTTTGAAGGGCAAGGACCTTGTCTTAATCACTTCTGGCCTAAGTGTCTTGACACAAAAGCTGCTCAACAAGTGTTTAGTGAGTTGAAGTACATTCCAAGGCGTTGGAGCCATTGCTCCAACTAAGTATTTAGTGGTCTCTCGAGGCTGATATGGAATGATTCCAGCCAATGGAGTGGGAGGCTCATTGCCTCCGATTCTAGCCCCCAGTCAAGGCACTGGGCTCGTAGGAAGAGGGGAGCGGACACTCAAGGACAAGAGCTTGGACCCCACGATTCATCATAAAAAAAAAAAACAAAAAAAAACTGCTGCAGGAACCGCCCTCTTACAGTATACAGCTAAGGAACCAGACAAAATGTGTCAAACCACTGTTTCAGACACTGGACACAAGCAGTGCAGGACAATGATTGAGGAGAGATGAAAACAAGTGAGGGGAAACTTAGGAAGTCTCCAGCCTCTACAGGAGACAGATTTCCAGGCTAAAGCGTAGAGAGGAAGAACCCAAACAGACCAGCAATTCTTCTGAGTTGAAGAGACTGGGATCAAAGTTCAAACAGCACAGGACATCCTCATTTCCAGGACAGAAAACCAGCAAGGGGCATCAGGATGGGGGTGGGGCTCCTGAGGGTGTATGGGAAATCTCTGTACCTTTCATTCAGTTCTAAAGTTGCTCTCAAAAATGCAGTCTATTATTTTCAAATAAGGTAAAAACTTTAAACATAATAACAACAACAAAATGCTAAGAAAATTCCTGAGCAGCAAACTTGTTCTATATTAAAAAAAAAAATTACTCAGGCAGAAGGAAAATGATACCAGATGGAAATCTGGCTCTACAAGATAGAATAACGTGTGATGCTAAGACTCTAGACACTATCTTCAGGAGAGAGATGGTCATTTTGTTAGGGGAACCACTGACTGAAACTGCCCGCCTTGACCAGGTAGGATAGTAACCACTTGCCTGAGTTATCTTACAACAGGAGGTCCTGATAAGGAACACAGACCTAACAAGCTACCACCAGCAGGAAGAATTCGGGAAAGGTCAAAAGGAGAGAGGAGACACCAGTCCATATGTCCTGCCAACCTCCCAGAGTCCTTTGCACTGGAATCCATCTTGGCTGAGTGATGCGTGCACCACGAGGAAGGACCCTGAGTCAGAGTGATTGGCCAGAGACAACCTGGAAACAAACCTCATTACATAAAACCCAAGACTGCGAGCCCTGCGGTACAGCATTCTCCTGGGTTCCATGACCCTGCTGCTCTCCACCCGGGCGCCCCTTCCCAATAAAGTCTCCTGCTTTGTCAGCATGCGTGTCTCCTCGGACAATGCACTTCTGAGTGTTAGACAAGAGCCCACTCTCGGGCCCTGGAAGGGGTCCCCCTGATCCTATGTGACTGAGTGTTCTAAACCTTTTTGACAAAACTTCCCAAATCAAATTGTAATGAAGTTTCTTTGACCTCTGGCTAACTTTGGGATGCTTCAAAGGGCCCCTGAAACATCCCAAAGAGAGATATTAAACTAATTAGGTTCATTTGGTATGTTAAATTAGATAGGAGGTGTTGTCAAATGAGTAATACATCTTTTTAGGTTGTATTGTATGCTAAATGTTACTAATATAGATATTCTAGAAATTATATGTGATTCCTAAAAATGTGATATGTTCTGATAAAATGTTATCAGTCATAATTCTAGTGATTATCTTAAAGTGTTGTATGTCACGACAGTAATCAAGTTTCTTTGTCAATTGCATTGTAATCAGATTTTAAACGTACCTTCTTGTAACTCTTTTGTCATTGTCTTTAGTTATGGTTTTATTCTGATGCCTTTGCAAAAATGCTTCCTCTTCAAGAGGATTTATAGAAAGGGCTTTTGGATAAATATAAGTTTCTGACTTTCAGACCAGAAAGCTGAACTGGGTAAGAAATTGAAAAATTCTAATGGGAAACCTGATGACTTCATAAATCTGTTAATAAAAAGGATTAGTTACATAGGACTGAGTGAACTGGTGAATATGGTTATAAATTTTATGGTTTCTATCTGAAAAATTACTGGTTTAAACCTGTGTTTTCTAGGTGGAAGGAAAACCTTCCCCTCAAACTAATTACGACTTACAGTAATTTGGTAAATTATACATTTGTAAGCAGAACTGAAACATGTATCTTTTCTCTCTCTCTCTTCCTCCAGACATTGGAAACTCTTAGGTTCCCATCAGCTTTATCAGATAAATTAGGAAGGCCACTCACTAACAGGTACAGAAATTTCAAGGTATTTTGGTGACCTTGAAAAGGGATGAATTCACCTAAATCTGTTAAGCAAAATCTGTGATAAGCCCTTGGCTTGACTTTCCTAGCCTGGAGAGGTCTTTTAAAAGTTCAGCCTGAGACTTCTTTTAAAAGATTCAGCAAAAAAAAAAAAAAAAAAAAAAGAGTCTGTATGATCAATTACAGTTATATAAATCATCAGGCCAAGTTTATTGAGATCAGACCTATTCTGCAAACAAACTAGTCTTAATTTCTTTATCTTTGGTAAAAAATGAGGGCAATTTTAGAGAGAAAAAGATTATGTTTCAGTGAATATTAAATTCCAGTTTTGTTAATGGTGGTCTGAATTTACAAAGACTCACCTCTCACGTAGTTCCTTGCTGTTATGTTATATTAGTGTAAAGTCTAATTGAATTATTAAAAGGACCCTCTAAGTCTGTTTCTGAAGCTTATCTCAGTAACCCGTCTTTGGATGAAGATCAGATGCCCCACGACCTGCAACCAGGGAATTATGCATACTGGAAAAGACATAATTTAAAGAACTATCTCCAACCTAGATGGAAGGACGCTTACCAGGTACTCTTACATAGCCCGTGCACAGTGAAACTGAAGGGAATTGACTCTTGGATTAATTTCCACTCACAAAGGGCCCCTGCACTGGACAGGCCTACAGAGGGGATAGCTGACCTCAAAATCACCTTAAAACCATGCTCAAACCGAGGCGAAACTTCACTGACAACAGGATGAGAAGAAGACGACATCAGAAGTAGACAGCTTGCACAAGGCCCTGGACCTGACTCGTATGATCATTTATAATGTTTTCTTGACTTCTTGGATGCTCGCATATGAATCAAATGTTTTTCTGTCATAGGCATGATCCTATGCTAGTTTTAAAAATCATTCCAATTGTCGGTTTTGTGGCCAGTTGCCTGTGTCTAGTACTTCTGGGTTACCTTGGTGGATTTCTTCATTCCAAGGCTGTCATTGGTTAGCCCTTAGGAAATTTATTTTAAAGAAAAAATTATAGTCCTGTTCAAGCCACTGTTGATATTACTAGGTGGGATCCCCTCACGTAGCCAATTAATAATACCTGCTCTGACCCTGGCCATAAATATAAATTTTTCTCTATTACTCCAGCTCCATCAGAGCAACAAGCAAAATCTCATATCAGTGATTGTGATAGTGTGACTCTAGATATGGGGAGAAGCAGCAAGAGGGAATACTTTCCTGGACCAAAATAGACTACTAAGACAGGTGGTCCAAAGACTTTTGTCTACTAGTAAGGCCTAGTCCAGTAACAGCACACTGAGTAGCCTATCAGCAAAATCTTCACCAGACCTGGGAAGGAGCATTCCTAGCACCGTGCGATGAAATGCCTCCCAAAGCACGGTCAAAGTTATGACCGTGAGGATGTCCTGTCACCTACAAATTGGCACTTGCCATCTACCTCTACAAGGATTAAACCATGACCTGCTGCAACTGCTGACCTTCAACAGCTCCTGAAAGGAGTTCAGGGTGGAGATCAGAAATGAGGCTCTCTGTGCTCTGGAAAAACTAGTAGAACAGGCCTTCAGATAGTTAGATACTGTCAGAAGAAGATTTTTATGAGCCCAAATTCTTGCATCTTCTCATATCTAGAAAAGCACTCAAATGATTAACGTTGACATCCACTTTGGCCATTAAGGAGAGAAATGCAACTGAAAGTCAAAATGGAGTAGCTGTGGTTCAGACATCCAATGCGGTTCAGGCATTATGGATGTGATTTCAGACAAGTTCTTGCTAAGAACTAAGAAGAATACTTAGCAAATACTGCTAAGAACTTGAGTTTTCTGAGCTGTGTCAGACTTGGGATGCCACCAGCCATTCTCAAAACAATGCCTGCTGGCAGCTGGTAGCTGCAGCCTTATGGTTTCAAGGTATCCTCTTGTAACTATTAAATTTTTAGACAATGAAATTGTTTTAGATCAGATATTAATAAAAAAATAAATAAAAGAAGATGTTTGGTGGCCAATAGCTCCTGTTATGTATAAGTTAACACCACATCAGAAGTTCAAACCTACTTAGATAAAAGTAAACAACTGGCTACCCAGCTACAAGTCTCCCCAAGGTGCAAGGTACAGACTGGGTCTCAGGCTTATTCTTCTGATTTCCTCAGGGAATAAGATTTATTTTGTCTATTAAAATTCCAGCTGTCACTCCTCCAACTACTTCTAATTGGGTCTGTTACACCAAAATGGCAGACCAAGGGATTGAGATTTTAATCATACAAGACTCACATCCTGGTGAGCCTTGTAGGGCATGGTCCTGGTTCCCTTTCAAGGAGTATACATAACAACATTTTTGAGTTCTTCTGCAGAAAAGGGACCCCGCCCAGGTGGAGGATGGTAACTTCAGGCTGAGCCCAACATTCCTGGAGCACCACCCTGTTACCTCGTCACCAACTATCAGAAGACAGTCACACCCTGCAGCCCTCACCCCAAATTTTGCCTTTCTTTTCTGGGCCTGACGATGACCACCCTGTTAGGCTTCCTGTTTGGCCCCTGTCTGTTTCAACTGTTTACCAGGTTAATCTCTGCCAGAGTCCAACAGTTTAAGGCTAAATTGTTGCTACTACAAGGGTCAATGCCAGTTTGGGGCACAGAATATGTCGATTAAGATCAGGTGGAGAGAGACTTCAACTCTACTAGGCAGGACTACACTCACTCTCAGAAGGAAATAGTTACAGAAGAAAGACCTCTGCCTCAATTTCCAAGAAGTATCTTGAGTATGAAGTCTCTCAGGGGGAAATTGTTAGGGGAGCCACATGCCTCGGGGCCAAGAAACCAAAACATAAAACAGAAGCAATATTGTAACAAATTCAATAAAGACTTTAAAAATGGTCCACATCAAAAAAATCTTAAAAAAAGGAACACATGTTAATACTGAATCAGAATGTACCTAGCAACAGAATTTTAAAGTTCTTAAAGAAAAACTTATAGAAATAAGAGGAGAAACAGACAAATTAACAATTACAATTGGGTATTTCAGCACTTTTCTGCTTGTCATGAAAAGAAAAAGCAGACAAAGTATCAGATATAGAAGAGTTGAAAAACAGTAGAAAAAGTTTTTTTAAAAGCTGATACTTTGAGAGGATCAACACAATTGTTAGAGCTCTCACTAGGTTCATTAAGGGGGGAAAAAGGAAATTACAAGATGCCTCAGGTGTATGCCCACCCTCCAGGCAAGTAGGAAAATGAGAACAGTTCTGCATCTCAGCATTATGTAAACAAGGAGTTGCCACAGGTGGCAGTGATCTACACCCACATTCATTACCTCCTACAAGGTAAAGCTCTTATTATTTTTTTTAAATTTAAGGTGTACTACCAAAAGCAACTACAGATACAATGCAATCTCTATCCAAATTCCAATTCCATTTGTAGGTCTTTTTTAGAAAAATGTCTATTCATTTCCTTTGCCCATTTTTTAATCAGGTTGTTGTTTTGTTATTGAGTTGTATGAGTTTCTTATACATTTTGTATATTAACACCTTGTTAGACATATGATTTGCAAGTATTTTCTCCCATTCTGTAGGTTGCCTTTTCATTTTGTTAATTGTTTCATTTTGTCGATTGTTTCTTTTGCTGCTCATAGCCAACAGGTTTAGAAAAAGATGCTCAATGTCACTAATCATCAGGGAAATGCAAGTCAAAACCACAATATCACCTCACATCTGTAAGGTTGGCTACTAGCAAAAAAAAAAAAAAGATGAAAGATATTGGCAAGAATGTGGAGAAAAGGGAACCCTTGTATAATTTTGATAGGAATGTAAATTGGTCCAGCCATTATGGAAAACATTATGGAGGTTTCCTAAAAAAACTAAAAATTGACCTACCATATGATCCAGCAAAATCCCACTTCTGAGTATATACCCAAAGGAAATAAAATCAGAATCTCAAAGAGATATCTGTACCCTCATCTTCATTGCAGCATTATTCACAATAGCCAAGATATGGAAACAACCTAAATGCCCATTAATAGATGAATGGATAAGGAAAATGTGAATACATATATTGGAGGTAATAATAATATATAATATATTCCAATAAATGTGGAATATATTATATTCCAATATAATATATTCCAATAAATGTGGAGTATATTATATTCTAATATAATATAATGGAATATTATTCAGCCATAAAAAGAAGAAAATCCTGCCATTTGTGACAACACAGACGAACCTGGAGGACATTATGCCAAGCGAAATAAATCAAACACAAAAAGAAACAAAAAACATGTTTACTAGGTGAGAAGAAGATGTATTAATTGTAGCTTAACTGCTCCGTGGCACGTGGGATCTTCCCAGACCGGGGCACAAACCTGCGTCCCCTGCATCGGCAGGTGGACTCCCAACCACTGTGCCACCAGGGAAGCCCGGGACACCCCTTCTTGCTTGGAGAACTGAGCCACTTTGCCAGAGAGACACTGCATCAATTTCCTAGTCACAGGTGAAAAGGGGTGAGGACATAGCCTTTATGTTCCCTTTAAAGAATGGGACCATGAGTTACCTTTCAGCCCAGGCATGATGGTAACCATTTTCCACACAGCCTTGTTTTGCTTTGAGCCTGTGAAAACTAACAATTCATTTAGATTTTACCTAAAATCAACCCTTCCCCCAATCCTATAACTACAGCTCTGGTTTCTGGTGAGACACTGCATATTTTCACTAGTGTGTGACCTCCTTGCTGAAGCAACAGGATCCTGCCTCGATGGACAAAAATGCCCCTTGGCTTTATCTCCAGGATAAACATAGCTGCAAAGGAGTCATCCTTAGACCTTGCCAAGGAAAAGAAGCAGCTGCAGTCATCAAAATTCCTTACAAGGGCCGTGTCCCTGTGTCCCAATAGTGACTACACCAGAAGCTTGGAGGGGAACTCCTCTGAAACTCCCTACGGCACCCTGTCCAGCCGTCTTTTTCACTCCCCTTCAGAGACTTCCTGCTGTGGAAAGCCATGCCCGGTTTTGCACATAAGACAACATCATCAGCTTCCTTTAAAAATAAAAAATCTCTGCTGTGCTGCAAACCATAGATCTTTAAAACACAGCATTTTAAAAGAAGAAAGTAGACCACGATTCAGTTTTACTTCTTTTTCCAGTGCTGTATTATAGCACTTATCCAATTGACCCTGTAGTAGAGATTTTGCTTGCAAAATCTATAAATAGATACATATATTATTTATAGATAATTATGCATAAGTAGATGTCCATCTCTCTCAAACATCATTTAGAGCTAAAGCGGAAGGACTCACGATTAATACAACCTATTTTCCCTCAGAAAAACCCTACCCCCCGGGGGCCAGGCACGGGGCTCTGTCCACTCCCGGCGGCCTCCATTGGCTTTGCTGAGCCTCAGAGGCGCTAAGCCACAGCGGGAGACCTCGAACAGACCTGAAGCTCCAGGGGCTCCTTCAGGACTGGGTCCCCCAGGGGGCATAAAGGACTTGCAGTTCCACTCCGAGCTTCACCACAAGATCCAAGTGGCAAGTTTGATCACGAGCTTTGGCATTTCTGAAAAGCAGACAGGCCACAGGCTCTCAAATACTAAAGTCACTTAGTGACAGATGTCGCCCTGAGTAACCCAGTTGAGGGATCTCCACGGCTGTCCCTGCTTCGTGATATTAGACCGAGGAGATGCGTCCAGTGACAGCATCATCCTTCCAATCTTTCCCTGTTGAACGGAAACGGAGCGCGCATCTGCGCCACCACCTGTTCCATTGAGATGATGACACATTTTGGGAGATTTTCACATGAATGTTGCCTAGGTGGGGGTCTCTCTTCCCTCAGTGTCCCAAAGCTCTCCTTGGGCCTGGAAAAATGTGGCTATCTCTAGGGACGCTGGGTTTCAGCAAGCCCTGTTTCATGCCCACAGACTGAAATTGCCTTGGGATGGACTAGTTCCTGGTTTGGCCTGAAACAATCCCAGACTCTCAGGAAAAAACAAAGTGGGCAGATTCAAAGATCCCAGGGGAAAGCAAATGAGGGGCAAGAAGTCTGTTCCCCAGGGGAGACAGGCCCCGCCCCTCAGCCCACCCCCCACCCTTCAGCTGAACTCAGTGCAGGAAGAAGTTTCTGGTCCCAAGGGCAGCAGAAAAGGTCTTCCTGGGGTTTCCCATGGCCTGATTAGCATAAGGGTGACTGACTCTGCTTTGTGTTCTGAAGGCCCTTCCCATGAGACACAGGGCAGAGGCTCTGTAATTACCAAATCTGTAGCAATACTGAATTCTCCGGGTAACCTGGAACCTTGAAAAAGGGCAAAGCCCAGCCTCCTCTCCAGTGTCAGCTGCTGTAAAACTCCCCAGATGCCAGCATGAGGCTCCATTACCTCCTTCGTGTTCCTGTTGCCTGTGTCAGGTAAGCTGGGCCCCAGAAGCCGGAGGGATGAGCAGGTGGAAAGGACAGGATAGTCACTCTCTTCTGTCTCTCCCTCTCTCTGTCCCTCATCCCTGTCTCCACACGATCAGACTAAATAAACTGTATGGATTGCTCACGAGAACCCAGCACTGTGTCCTTTGGTGTTGAAGGAGTCTGAGAACCTTCCTGCACAATTCCCAGCCGCTTCTGAGCCATTATGTGTGAGTCACCAGCTCCTAAGTCCATCTCCTCACTGTTTTTCATGTGGAGGAAACAGAGGAAGCCTCTGTTAGGCAACTCTTCTTTTTCAATAAAGGCAAAAATTTGATTTCGTCCAAGGACAGAAGTGCAGAATGTTGCTTTATAAATCTTTATAATTGGGACTTCCCTGGCAGTCCAGTGATAAAGACTTCGCCTTCCAATGCTGGGGGTACGGGTTCAATCCCTGGTCAGGGAGCTAAGATCCCACATGACTCGGGGGCAAAAAGCCAAAACATAAAACGGGAGCAACGTTGTAACAAATTCAATAAAGACTTTGAAAATGGTCCACATCAAAAAAAAAGAAAAAAGATTTCCATTAAAAAAATAATAATAAATTAATTAATAAATAAATCTTTATATTTAAAGGGTAGAGTCTCTGGGTAACCAGAGAATCCCAGAGGGTAGTAAGGCTCAGCCTGGACTTGGAGAACTGCCGTTTGGAGCACTCCGTGCTTTGCCTTCTCAGCGGGAAGGTCCTCCAGGACATGCCCCTGAAAGCGCTACCTTTGGTTCATGGTTTTTTTTTTGTTTTTTTTTTTTGCGGTACGCAGGGCTCTCACCGTTGTGGCCTCTCCTGTTGCGGAGCACAGGCTCCGGACGCGCATTCGCTCTCGGCGAGACGGCTCCATGCAGCCTCAGAATCTTTCTCAACACAGCACTCCCGAAACATTCAGTCATCACGGCCAAACTAGACTAGACTTCCTGAACTGGAAGGGCTGTAATGTATCTTCCAGCTCTGACATTCTAGTAAATTGGTATCTCCCAAGCAGAGAGGAATTCACAAACCATGAGGAAAAAGAAACCAATAGTGTTAACAATGACAAATAGAAACACCTTCATTTCAGATACTAAGTGTCTACAATGGGCCAGGCACTCAGATAGGCAGCAAGGATGGAAAAGAGATGGCTGTGGACCAGGAAAGGTCTAACCTTGAGCTGAGTACTATATTGCTCTGATGCCTAAGCCTGTGCTGTCTTATATACAGTAGACACTAGCCATGGGTGGTTATTTAACTTTTCATTTTAATTAAAAGTAAATAGAATTTAAAATTCAGATCCTCAGTCACACCCGCCACATTTTGAGTGCTTGATAACCACATGTGGCCAATGGCTGCCATATTGGTCATCACAGATGTAGAACATGTCCATCATCACAGAAAGTCCTATGGGACAGCATTGCCCATGGGTCTCAGCAGTTCTCTCTCAATGAGACAAAATAGTGAGGCAGAGTTACACAAGGTAAAGAAAATGGAAAATAAGTGCTGTTTTAGTGCCTGCATAGTTGCCTTCAATGTTTATGCTTAAGCAGCATTTTATAAATTATCTTACTTTCGCCAATTGGAGAGGAGCTTCCTAGAATAAACGTGTTTTGTTTTGTTTTGTTTTGTTTGCGGTACGCGGGCCTCTCACTGCTGTGGCCTCCCCCGTTGCGGAGCACAGGCTCTGGGTGCGCAGGCTCAGCGGCCACGGCTCACGGGCCCAGCCGCTCCGCGGCATGTGGGATCTTCCCAGACCAGGGCACGAACCCGTGTCCCCTGCATCGGCAGGCAGACTCTCAACCACCGCGTCACCAGGGAAGCCCCAGAATAAATGTTTTGATTCTCAGTGCTAAATCACTCTGATGTTTCCTCATGGCTTTTTGGTGTTGTTTTGGTTACGATATTAATTTCTTAAACTCGTCAGCCTTATGTTACTACTTAAAAATTATATGCTGAGAGCATAAAGGGTATAGCACCAAAGTTCCCAGATTGGTTCAGTGAGGCCAGACTTTTAATGGGCAATAGCCAGTATTGTTGAATATTGTACACATTTTTATATTTATTTCTTAACACAAAAGCCCAGGGTGTACCTGCCAACTTCCCCTCCCTCAGAGGGTCCCTGGGCTCAGTGTCATGTGAAAGGCTCTCCTTTCAAGACTGCACTTTGGGATTTATTGGGTGGAGATCAAACCTCAGGCTGAGGGGCAGAGCATGCCGTCTGTGCCCTGTGGTTTCACGGGTTCCACAAAGATTCCTGCCCCCAAATGCAGGAAGGAGTAAAATCATTCCATTGGAATCTTATTCCTATCACCCAAGTCTTCATTGTCTGTAGGGTTACATTAAGTTTTCTTAATCTCTTCCTTAGCCACACACACAAAATTTATGTGATAGCTTGAAAGAGATCCTGTTTTCAAACATTAATGTTCTTAAAACCCTTCGACAGTTTTCCTTTGCCCAGGAATTCAACCAAAACTTTATTTTATCTGTTTCCCAACATTCAAGCTTTTCCTTGATTTTCCAAGTCCTTATTCTACTTCTTCTAATTTGAACGTTTCATTTTTGTTCCCAGTTCTGAGTTCTTGTTCATTTTCCTCCTTTTAATCCCATGGCTGTAGTTGTAACTCAGTCTCATGCCTCCTGTATCTGACATCCCTTTTATTCTTAACCTTTATTCTTTAGCTTAATTTATTATCATACAACCTTTAACTGGTTTTAAGTGTGATTTGGTTGCACTGTTTATTAGACTTTTATCATATTCTTTAGTGGAATTTCAATTTTTAATTTTTTCTTAACTTTTAAGTGTTATCCTAAAAGGTCTGTCAGTGTTTTATTGCCATAACATTTCTAAGTGTCTTATTATGACTCTTGCAAGGGAGGAACACTCTTCTGATTTCAGTAGCAAGAAGAGGGTGGCTTTTCCATGTGAATCATGAATTAATGGGCTCACGCTCTGGTCCAAGGCAAACCTTTCCACCTGGGTCCTGCATCTCGTTTCCCTTGCTTACTCGTGGGCGAGACCCAAACCAGCTCTACCCCTTGTCCCCTTCTACTGAATCTATAAAAACTAAAAGCAACCAAACAGCGGGCTTCCCTGGTGGCGCAGTGGTTGAGAGTCCGCCTGCCGACGCAGGGGACGCGGGTTCGTGCCCCGGTCCGGGAAAATCCCACATGCCGCGGAGCGGCTGGGCCCGTGAGCCATGGCCGCTGAGCCTGCGCGTCCGGAGCCTGTGCTTCCCCAGCGAGAGAGGCCGCAGCGGTGAGAGGCCCGCGTACCGCAAAAAAAAAAAAAAAGCCAACCAAACACCTCTTCCTTGACACTACAGCATTCAGCAGCTCGATCTTGTTTGTGCTTAGTTTTTCAGCAAAACCCTTTGGGAGGCGTGTCTGCAGACCCCACTTCCTCTCCGACCCTCTCAGGGGGTTTCAGAACACTCCACCACTCCACCAAGATGACTCCAGTCAACAGGGGATCATAATACATCCTTTATGACCTCACTCAGCCCTTCCTTTGCCCACTGTTGATCTGACCCCTAATTATGTGGCAACGGACAGGTGCTCGCAGGTGTCCCTGCCTGAATGGGCAGGCAGCAGACAGCCTGAGGAGGGTGAAGAAGCCAATTGCAAGGTAGGTTTTCAGGAGAGAAACATCCGTGGTTGAAGAAGGGGTGGGAATACATGCATATTTAGGGAGTCAATAAAAAGGATAGCTTTCGGTATCAAAGTATAGGAGGTGGAAATGTGGACACAAGCTTTTAGTCTATACTTTCTTTTCTATTATTTATTATTAATTATTATAGAAGTAGTACTGGTGCTGGGGCCAAGGAAGTAAGACCCTCACAGCTAGTCTGTAGAATTAAGTCTGACTTACGTAAGCAGATTACTACAAACACTTATTCTATTTTTCAGTCAACACCACTAAATTGAAGTAGAGCTCCACTTACTGAAAGATTCAAATGCTGGTCAAAAGATAACAAGCGAAAACCTTTTATTGCCAAGTTGCTTCTGGACAGAGAGACAATGTCAGAACATATTCAGTTCATTTAAGATAGAAGAGAGGGAGATGAGAGAAGACCAGATACTATGACATTTTATGACATACTTTGACATATTATATCGGGAATGGGTGAGTGGGTGGGTGTCTGTGCTCAGAAACACTTTTGGATAAAGTAAGTTAATGGGCTCTCACCAGACCCTCAACCCAAAGATTACGTCTGAGCCTTTCTTTCTTTTCTCCCTCCCTTATGTCCTCCCTCCATCCATTTATTCATTCACCCGTAAACTGATTCTTCCATACTAGGACCTATTCATAGAAACAAATATTTGACTACCCGTTCTCTGTCAGGCACTGTTCAAGGTGCTGAGAATGTGAGATAATAAAACAGGACTTGTTACTTTAGAAATTTACATACAGTGAAAAAGAGAGCTATAAACGCTATAAAGCAAAACTGAGATGACGAGAAGGAAGAGACGGAGAGGAATGTCAATGGTTTACCTCGTATACTTCTGTGCTTTTGACTCAAGAATACAGTGACGTAATGCCTCCAGCCCTTAAAGCCTCACCTGGTGGTGGTCTGTACAAGACCTTGGCATGGTAAGCTTGCTTATGATGGAGCAATTCTCCCCTTAAAATGGTAGCCAAACATTTTTGAGAGTAAAAATGGAGAGATCATTTCAACTTCCAAAATTCCCTTCCTTTTTAAACTCTAAAGCGTGTGAGGGGGTGGTGTTTGTTCTGAAAGGAGAAACGGACAGGAGCAGAGACATGCAGCAAAGGTGAATGAATGAATGATTTGCTAAAAGAGTTCAGTTTTTATTGATTTTTCTCAAAAAACCACCAAACTTCAGAGCCATAAGCAGAAGTGAGAATCAATGCAGAAACACTGAACGTCCTCAAGTTACGCTCAGGCCCTAACCGAACATCTTTAGTAGGAATGTAAGCCTTTTCTCTTTAGCTGAATTTTTCAAATTCTTTCCCAGATCACCTGCCCCCATTGACACTGCCAGTTCCACCTGGAATCCTGAAAATTCCTTTCCCATCATGAGGCTACTATACCTTCTCTTTCTCTTACTTGTATGTCTTATCCAGACAACATCAGGTAAGCTGTGGATCCAACTGGTGGGATGATATATGGTGGATGACCTCGGAGCCTGGAGTAGGGAAGGTCAAGTTGATTCATCATCCAGGAATGCGCTGATCTATGTAGCCACTGGACAATATCATATCTGAAAGAAGCATAGCATAGACAACATGCTCCACTTTACAGATAAGGGAAGAGAAGCTTAAAGAAATGCAACATATTCTCCCGTGATTGCCCTTAATTAGTTGGTAGCGAACCTATAAGTAGTCATGGTGATAGACAACGGTCTCAGGGGACTTTACAGCTTACAAATCATTTCCACGTGAATAACTAATAGCAAATACGATTGACCACTTCCTCTTTATCAACACAAAACTTTTCATGTGTTGTCCCAAATGTATTCCTCATAACAATATTTATGGGGTAGGTATTTTTAGCCCCATTCTACCGATGAGATTAAGAAATGAAGTAACTTGTTCAAAGTCGTGCAGGTTGTACGTAAGGAAGACTTTAACTCAGGCCCAAGTGGGTTTGATTCCAAAGCCCATGTTTTTATTAAATATTCAACAATCCCAGAAAACAGATTTACTTACTGGATTATATATAAACAACAACTGTTTTTAGCTTGAGTATGATCCATGCAGCACGTGGGTCATACTTAGACTAAAAGATTAATTGTTGTTCATCTGAAATTCAAATTAAACTGAGTGTCCTGCGTTTTACCTGGCGAACCTACGCATATGTCAGCACGTGCCAGGCTATGCTGTGGTGACAGCAGCCTCCAAATCTTAGCATCTTGAAAGAGCAGAAGTTTAATTCTCGCTCAAATGATACCAACCCATGACGGCCACGGGGTGCTCTACTCACCGTAGCTGCTCCGACCCTCCTGACGGAGCAGCTCCCATCGTGAAGGCTGCTGGTCTCTGTGTCAAAGGAAAGAGCTCTGAGGACTCTCATGACGGCAATTAAGGGCTCCAGCCCTGTAGGGAAACATCAGTTCTGTTCAAAATTCATTAACCAAGCAAGTCCTAGACCCCCTTAATCACATAAAAGGTGAATCCCACTTTGTGCCAAGAAAAGAGAGACTCAGCCCTAGTTGGTGAATAGCGTAATGAAGTTAAACAACAGACAGATATAGATGTGGATGTGTGTGTGCATATGGATATAAATATAGATATAGATGAAGATGGAGATGTCGGTATTGACAGACATGATATATTCATATTTATATAATATGAATAATAAGGTTAAATATATGGATATAACATATTCATTCATTCATATTTACAATATGAATATAAATCTATATGAATTACATTTATAATAGCATTTATATCATTATTTTTACCTTGCCTTCTTAAGAAAAATTAGGAGAATCTGCAGCTCCTGAAAGAAAACTCTCGTTGTTTGTGGTGAAGCAGGACTCAGAGGCCAGGTCTCCCAGTTCCTGGTTGCGTACGCTTTTCCCATCACAACATAGTTCCCCTAAAAGCTATAACCTCGGATGGAAACTCCTCTTATTCATTGTGTCCTCATGACTCTCTGTCGTTTGCTCTCTTGACTTAAGACATTATTTAGGTTCTCTCTCCTCTCGCCCTGCTTTCTGCTCACTACATGCCACGGCGGCGACATTTACAATATCCGTGCAGCCCTCATTGCAGCGACATAGGAGGCACAGTATTTAGGAGTGAGAATTCTCACCACAATGCTTATCGTCTAATTTGTGCTCTGTGCTTGTAAGATTTTGCCCTTTTGGGAAAGAGGAAGGCCCTTGAGGAAACTTTTATGAAGGACATGTGAAATGAAGTATGTCCCTAATTTGTGGCCCAATTAAGTTACTTGCTTTCTCTGACCTAACGTTTCTTCATCTAAAGAGGAAAGACACTATACCACAGAGGTCAATACGTTTTTTCTGTAAAGGGCAGGGCAGGTAATACATATCTTAGGCTCGGTGGACTATGAGGTCTCTGTCATGAGGATTCATCTCTGTTGCAGAGTGAAAGTGACCACAGACACATAAGACCTCAGAACGGTCTTATGGCCCCTTCTGAGATTTTTTCCACAATTAAAGAAAAAGTAAAAAACACTCTAAGCTTGTAAGTCACAACAAAACAAGGAGAGGGCCAGTTGTGTCCCCGTGGACTGCAGTTTGGAGTTCCTTGCTATATAAGATGAATTTTGGTAGCTTTGGTTAAACATGCCTTTATTTCTTTGTTTTGTTTTGTTTTGTTTTTTCACCTCCACTTCCTTTTCAGGGAATAAAAAAAAGATGAAAAGCACTGAATGTGGAAAAATGGGTGGTGTCTGCAAACATCAAACAACCCACGGGTGCATCATCCTGCCTGCAGGATGCAAAAGTCGGAAGAAACACTGCTGCAGAGCCTAGTTTCAGCACCCAAGCATCCCCAGAGCAGCACGGGACACTCACCGCCACTGATTTCTGCTTAATAAAAGCATCACCACTCACATGGACCCCGCGTGGGTGTTTCTGTGGGCACGGGAGGTCCTGAATTGGATGGGAGAGATTTAAGTTCTAAGTCTGGTCACACCACTCATTAGCTGATTAACATTAGACAGGCCTTTCCTTTTCTAGGTCTCAGTCTCTGCACCTGTAACTACTGAAATGGATGTTCTCCAAGCCACCTATAACCTGTTAATATATGTCTATAAATGTATGGATTGGGGATAGGAGCTTTGAGAGTGTGTGTGTGTGTGTGTGTGTGTGTGTGTGTGTGTGTGTGTGTGTATTATAGTATGAAAAGTCACTGAGGCTTTGTTCTCACTTTGTTCTCATTTTCATACCCTTAATGACTCTTGGGTATCAAGCAATGGCTCCCAATTGATTACTGAAGAGCCAGGACATAAGTTGATCCGAAGGGCTTGAAGGTGCAGAAAGATTTAAGCTGGTACTTAGGCATCAACCCGTAGAACTGGAACTCAGACAACAGAGACCAACCCACTGTTTTTTCAGAAAACCAAGCTTTAGTGAGGTAACGGCTATTTTCTTCTCTCCAAAGGTGCCTTTCCAAATAGTGAGATTCCTTTAGAACCATTTTCTTAGAACACAAGGGATTGTCTTCAGAACAAGATAAGACTTGAGCTGTATAGCAGAAGCCTGCTGATTAGGCTGGGAAATTCAATCTTCAGCAATAATTTAGTATCTCCTGTTCTGAAACAGTCAGGATACAATTTCTTGGTCATCTTTTTTCTTATCAACCTTTTTTTTTTTGGAAACAAATCCAACTTTCATACACTGCGGCTGGGGATGCAAAATGCTAAGGCTTCTTTGGAAAATCGTTTGGCTGTCTCTTGTAAACTTAAGCGTGTGCTTACCGTATGACTTGAGAGAAGAAAAATGCATGTTCCTGTCAAAAACCTGTATGCGCATGTGTATAGCAGCTTAATTTATAATTGCCCAAAATGGTAAACACAGATGTCCTTCAACGAGTGAATTCATTTTGATACATCAGACCATAGAATATTATGTAGCCATAAAGAAATGATTGACTCATGAATATCACAGAGGGATCTTAAAGGCCTTCTGCTGAGCTAAAGAAGCCAGATGGAAAGGCTACAGATTGTTTGATTCCTTTTACATGACCCCCTTGAAGAGCAAATCTGTAGAGTTAGAAGCCAGACCAGTGGCTGCTCAGGGTTAGGGGGTCCCAGGAGGGGTGGTCTGTGAAGAGTAACCTGTAGAGAAGTATGGTAGTGCGTACACAGCTCTCTGCATTTGCAAATACCTTAGAACTCTACACCACAAAATTTGAATTTGACTATATGTAAATCAAAAAAAAAAAAAAGAATCAACTCGATGTGGACAGAAAAACAGAATGCAGACCGTGACAAACATACTTATAACCCTGGTCTAATCGTGAGAAAAATATCAAACACAAACTGAGGGGTATTCTACAAAGTATCCCGATGGTACTCCTCAAAACTGTCAAAGTCATCCAAAAAATTGTCTGAGAAATTGTCATAGCCCAGAAACTATGGAAAGATGGTAACTAAATGTGGTATCCTGGATGGGATCTTGGAAAAGAAATAGAGATTCAAGTTACACATGATTATTGAAATAGGCAATTCGGGTCGGAGCTGTAATCAGAATGGTTTTTACCCCAGAGATCTCTGGCAATTTTGAATTGCTCACCGTGATGCCAGATGGGAAACAGAAGGGCCATTTACCGGAATGGCTGCAGTTGAAGCTGCCACAGGTCACATCTCAACCTGCCTGCTCCTTCGGTACCTCCAGCTTCTGCTTCTCAGCTCTATTACTCTCAGTCTCTGCTGGACGCCTGGCCTGTGAGCCTTCATTTATCACCCGGAAGAATCCTCATGTCTCAGAAATCATTATCTCCATTCTCCTTCTTCTTATTTATTTATTTAGTTAGTTAGTTATTGCGGCATGCGGGCTTCTCTCTAGTTGTGGCTCCGGAGTGCATGGGCTCAGTAGTTATGGCGCGCAGGCTTATTAAGTTGCCCTGTGGCGTGTGGGATCTTAGTTCCCCGACCAGGGATTGAACCCGACTCCCCTGGATTGGAAGGCAGATTCTTAACCACTGGACCACCAGGGAAGTCCCCATTATCTCCATTCTTGATCCCTCCTTTAAACTCTAGGCTAGGGACTCAACTCCTGGAAACTCCATCCCCCAGCGAGCCAGACTTAACAGAAATCGTGTTTCTCACTTCCCGCCCTCAATGACCAAACCCTCATGCTTCTACTCCCCAGGTACCTTTTAAATAACCAACCTTCAATGCCGGTCTCTGTGGAAATGTCTTAATTCACACCCTTTAACCTCAAACATTTACACTTCAGTCACTGCATCATACCCTAACTGGCCTCTGGGTTTCCATCTCTCCAGCTTCCAATCCCTCCTCACCTCCATGTAAAATTCTTCAATGTTTCCCTGTAGCTTAAAGGGATGAAGCAAAATTTCTCTAGTGTCTCAAGTCCTCCATCCTTTGGCCATACTTCCTCTAGTTTCATCTCTTACCACATCCCGATTCTCAAACTAACCCCTAACATAATGGCAGTCATGTTTCTGGCATATTTTGTTCTCCTCACATTGGAACACACTTAGGCCACTTTCCCTCAACTTTCTCTGCCTAATTCTTACTCATTTTTTTTTTTTTCTTACTCATTTTTTAAGGACTCAACTCATATATGGCCTTCACTGGGAAGACATCCTTGATTCACCCAACTTGGATAAGAGAAGAAGTATTGAATCCATATCCTTAGCTACCAGTACAGTTCCTAGCACACAGTAGGTGTTCACAAAATAAATGAGTGAGTGAATAAAGAAAACGATATGAGGTCTCAGCTTTCCAATTTAATTCAGGGCTGATCCCTTAAACGTGAATTCTTCAGTTCACTTCATTCTTACAACAGAAGCTCCTACCAGGGCACATCCCTGGCATGGGAAGAATACGGTTTCTTTTCCTCTTCAGGCATACACTTGTACGTGTCACATAAATTAAGCATTTTACTGTGTCCACAACCCGTAGAAAGAACAAAAATATCTGTTTTTGGAAGAAAGTCTTGAGATCGCTCTACAGGGGAAGGAATAATACAGTCCAACCAGGAACCTCCAAAATGTACTGGTCAGGAAAGTATACTGTCTCACGCACCTTCTTTTCCTCACGTCGTCCCTCCTACTTGCTTGTTGACAGGACAAGGCCAGTCTTCAAGAGCTTGTCATGAACCGAAATTTTATGCTGTAATTTGGAAGCTGGGATCAGAGACTTTAAACACTTCTCTTGGGTTGACACATACAGCCTCACGACAGTGGGAGGCCCGCGTACTGAAAAAAAAACAAAAAAAAAACAAAAAAAACAAGTTCTCTTCTCAAGTCAGGCCCTGTCTTGAGGCAGGGGCTTCACTGCCCCTGTTGGAGGATGAAAGGAATGAAATTTGCCCACCAAACTGAAAAGGCATCTTGAGACCAAAACACGAGGCAGGCCGCTCGGTATAATCAGTGGGTCAGTTTGTTGCGGAGGGTACCTTACTTACTCACAGGGTGAGATCCTGGAGTTTTCACAGCTCACTCCGCCCTCCAAGGGGCCATGGGACCAATTTATAGCTAACCTGGAATATGTGGGTCGGTGGTTGGAAATAGGATGTGCTTTCCCAAGTTAAGATTTGTGAAAGGGTAGCTAGTCTCATGGGAATACGTCAGGGAAGGTTTTCACCATTGTTTGGGGACTCCCACAGCATAGAGGCTACCTGGTCCTAATGATTATTAACAATATCTATTAACTACAAGGCCCTTGACGACAGAGAAGTGATTCACTGCACAGTCCGGTCCTGGGTAGGATCGGCAGAAGGACAGGAGGAGCTGTTCGGGCCCAAGATGGCGTGAGTGATGCTAACGGCCATGCAGCTGCCCACGCCTTAGTTTTCCTTAACCTGTTGTTTCTTGCCTCTGTCACAGGGCTTTGGCTGCGCCGACCCTCACATAGAATCCCAGGAGCTGGGCTGAGATTTCCATTTTTTTCTCACCCAGAAAATCTTGGGCCCCTCATAAAAAATGATCCCCCTTATTCTGGGTTTTGTTTTTTAACTGGAGTATAATTGCTTTACACGATTGTGTTAGTCTCTGCTGTACAGTGAAGTGAATCAGTTATATGTACACATATATCGCCTCCCTCTTGAACCTCCCTCCCCACACCCATCCCACCCATCCGGGTCACCACAGAGCGCCGAGCTGAGCTCCCTGCGCTATACAGCAGGTTCCCATTCGCTATAGCTATTTTGCATATGGTGGTGTATTTATATCAGACCTAATCTCCATTTTCTGTGAAGTCAAGTGTCTTCAGAGTGACCGGCTCAAGGATTTTTGTGCTTCCCCTCTTATCCCAAGATGATGACTGATGACTCATCCCACATTTATGTAATCCAGCCAAGAGGAACGTGTTGAAGGTGATTACGACAGGCTTCCTACAAGCAAAAGAAAACCAGCCTTACCTTATGCAGGTACTAATATTATCCCTAAAGGCATGCATGAGGAAAAATAAGACTAGAGGTATTCAGCATGGCGATAAAGTTTGTATGCAGTAAGATAAAAATTGGAATCAGGAATCTGATTCCAGATCCTGAATTCTTTACTACTGCAGGATGTTCGTTTTTTTAAAAAAATAATTCAATAAACTTTATTCTGGTCAGGGGAAGAGGGAGGGGAAAAAAGCCGCCTATTCCACTCCTCTCAGTAAATTAAATAACATGGCCGATTCCCATGTCCTCAGCAAACTTTGGGCACTTGAGCCAGTCCTGCTGTTCCCTTACGGCCCTGTCTGCTTCCCCTTCGCAGAGGGAGTGTTTCCTACCGCCGCCGGGTTATGTCATGCTCACGGGCCACATCTCCTCTGCGGTGAGGGTCTGGAGAGGATGCAGGCTGCAGCAGCAGTGACCAGGGAAGGAGGAAGGGGATCCTCTCCCTCGAAGCTTGGGGCAGGGAGGCTAGGCCTGGAAGACAGCTGTGGCTCACCCTTCCTCAGCTGTCCCCAGATGTGGGTGCTGGAAGAATAGGACGGGAAGGCTTCCTCCTCTGGGAGAGTCAAGAGCGCAAAGGACCCCGGGAGCTAATGAAGCCCCCGAGGCCCCGAGTCAAAGGCAACAGGCCGCGGGGGCTGGAGACGGTGTCCCCGGGTGGGGAGGGAAACCTCAGCAGCCTTGGCCCACCCAGGACCTCCAACCCGACCCACAGGCGCCCCTGGGAAGCCAGCAGCTACCTGCCTTCTCTCAGCCTCCCTGGGCCTCTGTTGAACATATGGTGCCGCCCAACTGCTCTTTTGGGGCTAGTAAGGAGTGTCCTGGTGCCTCTCCCGACCCCCGGAATGTTGAGAACCAAGGACCCCGGGCTCCACGGTGCTCAGGAAATGGAAGCTCTTTGATCAGTCCCAGCATCAGAGGCTGGTCCCCCGGATGGATCACTGCAGGATGTTCTACTGGTCTCTTTCCATAAGGACTGGCTATTAGAATCAAGTGAAAGTTATTATAGCATCTTAAAAGAATGATAAATTGGCTCATAACTTTCCACAGACTAGTGATAATTTAGAAATTAGGATGTAAAAATAAAGATTTTTACATTAACTAGCTGATTTTAAAATTCACTGTAAAGGGAAAACGTGCAAGAATAAACAAGGTTATTTTCATAAAGAGCAACATGGTGACTTTCACTACCAGTTATAATTTATGATGATGCTGCGGCTTGAAATATGTGGCATTGACCGAAGAACAAAAACAATCCCTGAGACAAAACAGAGAAGCCACCAACAGACCACGCAGACGCTGACAGCTAGTTATTGATAAAAGCAGCCTTTACACGAGTGGGGAGGCAGGGAGGTGGACTATTTCTTTAATAAATCATGCAGAGTTGATTGATTATCCATTTGGAGAAAAACTAATTTATATTCTAAAGGAAGCATGAAATGGATTATAATGGGTTTTTTTCTACATAATTTTTAGATTCTTGATGTTTTGCAAAAGGCCAGTATCATTACTTGTGTAATGGAAAAATTAAAAGACCATTCCACTCATGGACAGATAAACTATTCTGACAGGGCACACTGCGGACTTACGTTGCAGACACCAGGAATATTCAAAGTCCTACGACGATCCCTGTAGGCAGAACATACAGGAAATCAGTGCCAAGAAAGAACAAGTGGAGAAACTACATTAGGAACTGTATCTGGATATCTTTACAGACGCCCATTGTTCAGCTGTAAACCTGCTCTGAATTTTCTTTAATTATTCATTGATTGGGACCCAACTATAGTGTTGGTCTTCCTTGTTACATCACCACAATGCCGAGCACACGCTTTTCTTTCCCATGTGATTGTTTAGGTTTTGGAAGAACGTTAGTGTATCTTGTCGTTCTTCCTTTTGTCCTCCAAGTTCCTGGGCACTTGGCACTACTTCCTGCTCCCCCCTCGTTTCCTAGATGTGCTTTGTAAACTGCAGAAAGCCCGTCGTGTCAAGGCTTGTTCCCTCACCAGAGGGAGGGACAGTGACACCTGTAGTGGAGAGGCGACCTACTCAGCAAAGTACAGCAGACGCCATGCCCTAGACAAGAAAGGTGAACAAGCAAGACACAAAGTTATCACCCCTCCCTGAGGACTCCAGCCTTGGGCAGAAGGCTTCTGACCTGCCATTGCAAATCCCGGCTTCCAGCAGGCTTCTTCGCGCATCTCCACGCGGACTGATGCTTCTGGGTAGTCTCTGTATCCACGTGCTTCCAGCCTGCACGTCCCCAATGCCACAACGCCCCTTAGCACGTGCCCCTTCCCACCCTGCACTCTACTCAGTACAGCCGGGGGTGGGAGTGTCCCAGGACCAAGACCCGACCCCTCCCCTCCTCCCCTTACGCCACTGTAGTGATTCTCTCATATCCAGCCTCCCTGAGATTGTTAAGGAAACCATAACTCCCCTCTCCTGTCCAACAGACTCCTGTCCGACAGCCAAAAGAAAACTCTCAGATTATGTTCCTTCCTTTGTTGTCCTCTTGGGTGAGTTATTTATTAACCATGCCAAGCTTTGTTTTCTACATCGGTGAAATGGGATTGGTAAACCGAAATGGTTGAAGGATTACATATGTTATGTGAATGAGAACGCTTGGCAAAATTTAAAGCATAATGTAAATTTAATTCTTATAATTGTCTCCCTCCCACTGCCTACCCTTCCATGGGAAACCGTGGTCCCTTTAGTCGATCCTAATGATAAAATAGTCGATTGAGCCGCCTTGAGAATCGTTCGCTCTTATTTGGACCCAAGGAGCCTTGCTTCGGCTCTCTTGCCGGGATTCCTTTTCCCCCCATGTCTCTTCACGCTCTTGTTCTGACGTAAGATGGGAACGAGTGGGCCTTAACCGCGGGGTCAGTGACCACGCCCACTGTGCCTCACTGATCACCCCACCTCCTCGCCATACAAAACCCCGCCAGCTCTCACAGGCTCATCAGACAGAACCCTCGCCCAGCGAGACTCAAGGTCACCACCGTGGCATGCGTGGCAAGAGGTCTCCAGTCTAGGCCGGAATAAAGGGACTTTGGCTCCACACTGGGTTGTACCAACCAAGTGATTCAACTGATTTGGTTCTCAAATCCCCCAGGTCATTGGAAGGAAAGGGGAGTGGGCAGAAGTTTACCATCAAACAAGACTCTTAACGTCATGAAGACACAACAACCGGTTTATTCTCTAATTTTTCAATAGCTGATTTTGGGCGTGGAGGTGACCTATGAGTAGCTCCCTAATGCTTTACTTTCTGACGATGGTTGACTTAGGGAAGGAAAAAACAAAATAATGATAAGACAAGGCATCGTCGTGGTTGGTATTTACCGGGCAGTACCTGGAAGATGACCAAGAAGGTGGCAAGGAGGGCGTGGAGAAGCCTCACTGTTCTGGAGCTGAGGTCCCGGAAGGCCGGGAAGAATCAGGAGGTCGAAGCCAGAAGCCCGAGGAACTCGTGGCATCCCGGGATTCGTGCAGAGACGCACTCCTCAACCCCCGGGGCCCCGCGCTCCCCTCGGCAGGAGCCGCCACCGCACTGCGTTTTCTTGCTCCCTGAGTCCCAGCTGTCGCTCGCCTTGTGTTCCTCTCAAATCCGGGGCTGAGGCGCTCCTGTGACCACATCTACGGAGACGGTGTCCAGGTGAGGCAGGGGCCGGAGCCTCCAAGGCGAGCGGCAGGGCCGGGAGTCACGCTGCTGCCAACGGAGAATGAGGACGGCCGCTCATGGGGGAGGAAGTTCATTAGAAAAGACCTTGTGGCAGGTTGATCGGATCTTCCAGGGCTCCTTGAAAGGAAGATCCAGAATAGCGGTGGGGGGCTTCCCTGGTGGCGCAGTGGTTGGGAGTCCGCCTGCAGATGCGAGGGCACGCGGGTTCGTGCCCCGGTCAGCGAAGATCCCACATGCCGCGGAGCGGCTGGGCCCGTGAGCCATGGCCGCTGAGCCTGCGCGTCCGGAGCCTGTGCTCCGCAACGGGAGAGGCCACAACAGTGAGAGGCCCGCGTACCGCAAAAAATAAAACAAAACAAAATAATGTCATGGGGTAATCCTGTGGTGGATGACTTGTATTTTGCAAACGCTTTCTCAGTTACCACAATGCAAAAATTAGCTTATTTCTACTCATTTCCCCTGTTTTCTCCATTCTCATTTCTCTTATTCCTCCTTTCTCATGCCACAGATCAACTTCCTCAATATCCAAAAATGAAACAAGGTTTTTCAAAAATAGTTTTTAAAGAAAGTTTTTTCTGTTTTGTTTGTTTTTTTAAATAGATGCTTCCATCTTTTTTCTTTCCATGTGATTTCTTCCGTAAAAACCTTTGCTTTTTCTCCCAGGACTTGATTAGAAATTTCATCTCATGCATTAAGCACAAGTTGTAGTTTCAGCCCAGATGTCCTTGGGGGTCAGAAACGAGTCTGTGTCCAGTGAAGGAATTGAGGGAGTTTTAATGACAACACCAACACCCAGTGCTTCTGTGATGCTGGGATTGAGTCTACCGCTCTTGTGGGATCCAAAATTGAGATGATTTAGTTCACGTCAAGATTTCTCTTTGACAAGTTAGAGCAAGAGAAAACCCACTTTGGGTCTAGGAATGTGGGCTACCACCGCTGTTTATGAGTCCTGAGAGAAATCTCTGGAGGATGTAGGGGAAGTGAGGAAAATCGTCCAGGGCAAGGATAGTTAACATTTTTAAGGAGAGAAAATAGGAATGAAAGGAGGGAGGGAAGCAGGGGAAGAAAAGGAGAAAAAGAGGCAGATGGAGAGGTCCCAAGAATCTCTTGTAAAATCCTCCTCCAGCTTTGGAGCCATAAAAGCCCCCAGTCTGCTCCCCTGCGGGGCACCCTAACGCAGGGCAGGCCACGAAGCAGATGGCCCTGGGATGGCACGTCTATTCTCTTTGATGAGAAAACCAGATGCTGGCAGCTCCGTTCTCACCGGCTCTGATCTGACGCGTTTACTAACTCCATCCTGACAGGACAGGTCTGCCCGACTGAACTCTTGTTCTCTCACCAGAAGGACAGAATGATGTCCTTGCCGTTCCGGACCAGCTGGATGTCTGGTTCCCCGTTGACCCAGATTTCACCCACGAGGTCTTGAAAACCCAAGACTGGGTCTGTTTACTCTCCGTCTCCTCAGGCCCTTAGGAGCCCTGAGATATGAACCAGATGGAGAGTAACTCAAGCCTAGAAACAGGAAGCGCTTTGACAGAACCGGAGAAAGGTGGAGTTCCTCTCCCTTGTCTCTGCTGTCCCTTCTCGCCTCTGAAGACCTCGAGGGTGCTCCCCGGGCCTTCCCCGCTCTGCTCCGAGCAGCCTCAGGACATCGATCCTGACGCGGGGCCTCGGCATCCCCTCCGGCCTGGTTGCTGGCCTGGCGGGGAGGAGAAAGGGGTACCCTGTCTCCACCCGACGGGCAGATGTAGCCAGAGGTGACGACAGCCCGGATGGAGCAGGAAGCAGGTGCAGGAGCCCCAGCAGGGGGGTTTCCCAGCCTTCTCCTGAGCCAGACGCACCTGATCAACAGAGCCCTGCACTCTCCCCAGGGTGCCTTCTCGCCAGAGACTCAGCCTCTTGTCCGCCGATGCTTTCGTGTGACTGGACCGGGCAGTGAGCAAACAGAGGAGACCGTCTCCAAGGAAGGGGGGGGTGACTGCAATATTATAGGTCGCAATCTGTGCTTCCCCACTGAAAAGCGCTCTCCTACGGACTCCCTCATTTCCTTCTCTGCACAAACCCGCGAGAGGAACATAACGATTCCTGGTCCACAGAGGAGGCTCGTGAAACTGAAATGCTTTCCTGATGTGACAAAGCCTCCGAGTATGAAACAGGTGTCCGGACTCAAGACCAGAGCCTCCAGGACTGCCCCAGGGCATGGCCAACATTTCTAAGGGGCCTCAAATACCGTCCGACTCAAAGCTTCTGACGGCTGGAAACCCACAGTGTAAGGAAGAGGGAGACCGATGACAGAGAATGGCACCCCTGAGAAACTCCCTGCAACGGTTCGTTTTATATGTCCACTTGGCTGGGCCCTGCTGGCCCAGGCGTCTGGCCAAACGTTATTCTGAATGTACCTATGAGGGTATTTGGGGATGAGATTTACATTTAAGTGGGTGGACTTTGATAAAGCAGGTTATTATTACCCCTTCATGACGTGGGTGGGCCTCATCCAATCAGTTGAAGTCCCGGACAGAACAGAGACGGGCCTCCCCCCAGAAAGAAGGAATTCTGCCAGCGGCCAGCCTTTAGCCTTGAACTCCAGCGTCAGCTCTTCCCTGGGTCCTGCTGGTCTACCCCACTGGATGTCTTTTGTGATGGCGAGGGACTGGCCAAGCCGCCATGATGGCACGAGCCAATTCTTTAAAGAAATGGGCTGTTTCTCTGGAGAACCTGACGGAGGCACATCCAAGTCCAAACGAGTGATGGGGAAGAAGCTGGGAGGCACCCCCAGAGAGCCCCACAGGGAGGGGCTGTGGTTGTCGAGGCCCTGGAGTAACTTTACCTGGGTTCCAGAACCTTCTGGAACCTTCCCGCCCCCCCCCACACATGAGACAGTCCTGGAAAATTTCTAAGCCTCCTCCCCGAAATGTGGCCCCAGGCTGCAGCTGAGGTTGGGTGAGCGTGAAGTGGACCACAGGGGCCTGCAGCCCCGCGTGAAACTGACTAAACCACAGAGACAAGCCGCTCAGAGAAACGTACAGAAGCTAGGAAAGCGCACAGCGAGAAGGGTGACCCAAAAGTCGAGGCCGGGGAAGCTGGGGTGCCTAGGGAGTGAGCAGAGGAGCTGGGGAAGCTCGGGGAGCAGCCACTCCTGGGAACGGCAGGGACTCGGGAAGAGCTTCTGCGGAGCCGGTGGGTGACGGGTGTCAGGGTCCCTCTGAAGCCACAGCACGGGACGCGTGGTCTCCATTACTTCCCTCCCTCTCAGGGTCCACGGGAAGAAACCCCACCTCCGGAGCCCACCCGAGCAGAGTGGACACACCGCCCGTCGCTAAGTTCTTACCGCAGACCCGAGGCTGTACGGGTGAAATAAACGACTTAACACAGCTAACTCGCCGGGAAGCAGCGTCCACGCATGCTGGGGGCTGGGTTTCCACTCCTATTAGCGGTTTTCCCTCCGCAAGACAAGACAGGCTAAGGATATAGGAAGAGAGGTGAGAAGGAGGAGGGAGGGAAGCCAAAGGAGCCAGAGCGATGGAAACCTGTTTCACAGAACCTCCATCACCGTCCCTAAAACATGCAATTTAAAGTAATAGGAAAACTTGAAGGAATGGGGATGTTCAGCACGACCTGAAGCATGGATCGTCATTCAGGAATGTGTGGCCCTGTAAGAGATGAGAATCTTGCCGAGGTGAGGCTGTTTATGTAAGTATATTCAAGGTTACAGTATTATCTTTAATTGATATATGGGGGGGAACCTTTAATTTTTTTTACAAGCTTCAAGAAAGATGGGATCAAACCTTAGCTGACGAAGACATGCAGCAAGTTGAGTGAATTCCAGGCAGGCATCCCTAAGAATCTCTGGGACAAGAAGGGAGGATGTAAGTGTAGGGTTTTCATGTTAATCAAAAGAGACGGGAGTTTATCCTCTTTGATTTCTTCAGTGATCTCTTGGTTATTTAGTAGTGTGTTGTTTAGCCTCCATATGTTTGTCGTTTTTTTTACCGATTTTTTCCTGTAATTGATATCTAGTCTCATAGCGTTGTGGTTGGAAAAGATACTTGATACAATTTCAATTTTCTTAAATTTACCAAGGCTTGATTTGTGACCCAAGATACGATCTATCCTGGAGAATGTTCCATGAGCACTTGAGAAGAATGTGTATTCTGTTGTTTTTGGATGGAATGTCCTATAAATATCAATTAAGTCCATCTTGTTTAATGTATCATTTAAAGCTTGTGTTTCCTTATTTATTTTCATTTTGGATGATCTGTCCATACAATGGAATATTACTCAGCCATAAAAAGAAACAAAATTGAGTTATTTGTAGTGAGGTGGATGGACCTAGAGTGGGTCATACAGAGTGAAGTAAGTCACAAAGAGAAAAACAAATACCATATGGTAACACATATATATGGAATCTAAAAAAAAAAAAAAAAGAATTGGTTCTGAAGAACCTAGGGGCAGGACAGGAATAAAGACACAGACATAGAGAATGGACTTGAGGACACAGGGAGGGGGAACAGTAAGCTGGGATGAAGTGAGAGAGTGGCATGGACATACATACACTACCAAATGTAAAATAGATGGCTAGTGGGAAGCAGCCGCATAGCACAGGGAGATCAGCTCGGTGCTTTGTGACCACCTAGGCGGGTGGGATAGGGAGGGTGGGAGGGAGACGCAAAAGGGAGGGGATATGGGGATATATGTATATGTATAGGTGATTCACTTTGTTATACAGCAGAAACTAATACACCATTGTAAAGCAATTATACTCCAATAAAGATGTTAAAAAAAAAAAAAAAAGGGACAGGAGTTTTTTTAAGGCTCCAGAGTACAAGAGAGCGGAAGGCGATCCCCAGGAGGTGGAGTGTGTGCAGGTCTCCGTCCGACCACTAGAGGGCGACAGCATGCCCCATCCTGCGCCAGGACCGTCAGCCAGCGCAGCTTGTTTGCTTGTGGAAATGGTCCTTCTAGGCACCCCGCCAGGGATTCCAGGTTTCTACCACCACAACCTTTTTAAAGAGAAAGCGATTTCAGAGAAAACAAAGAAATCCAAATCCCAGAAAGAAAGCTAAGTTGGCCAAAATGTGCCCACGGAGCTGGCAGCCCCGCTCCATCTGCCTAGCCATCAGAACCCGGGTTCTGCCCATCACCTCCCCTCCGGATCATCACATCCTTAAGAGCTGTGCTTCCCAAACGCTCCCTGGAGAAAACTTCTATTGTTTGTGTATGCCGACTGTCATTTTTTAAAAGGCGTACAAATAATCAGTCTTATTTTTATTGTTCGATTCAACAAACATAAAATTGCATTCCAATAAGGATGATCAGAACAAACATCACCCAGAAAAAAAGGAAAATGATCTCCGCACGCATTGTCCATTGGAAGTGTGCCTACAGGCACTGAACACAGACAGTCACTGTTCTGTTTGTGTGTTCTGTCCTTCCTTAATTGAGATTCAACAAAAATTACGTGTGAAATGCTGATTACCCATAGTGAAGGCCTATGAACATTCTGAAAGAACACTGTCTCCCTCCAGGGTTAAAGTCTGCTTTGTGCTTGTTAGTGTATCCAAGTCAGGGTGAGGACTGTGCTACCTGCAGGGAATACTAGGTACTTAAACTATGTCTGTGCTTTGCTTCGAGAACACCTATAAGGCAACACAGTCTCACCAGGATATCCACAGAAATGAAAGAAGAAAGGTTACAAACAAACTCGTCAACAAACTCAGAATCTTCTTTTTTAGCTTTTATACAAAATGAAGAAAGTAACTCTATATTTTTAGATTTTGTCTTCATCACTTCCTCAGTTCCATCAAGCAGTGGTTTCATGGGAATTACCCTTCCATGAAAGAAACAGACTCTGGATCTGCATTTCCTATGCACGGATTGTATTTGAAGGAATTTAAAATTCGAACAGTCTACCCACGACAGAAGCTGTTCAGTGATCACTTTTTGCTGCTGTGCAGTTAATTTAGGAAACATGCTGTCAGGGTCTGCAGAACTCTGTCTTCCAAGTGTTTAACTGCCCTTTGTTCTCATGACTGTATCGCCGGAAAGTATGAAGATCATTAAGAACATGGCCTGTAGCAGGAATAAGCAGTTCTGGCTGGTCAGTGGCAGTTTTAGAATACTGTGACTAACCTTGTTTTTTAACTTACAGAAAAGTGAAGCGTTTTGTTGGTTAAACATTTTTGACAGAACTTTTCCTGTGGTTCACATGCAGTGACAGTTGTTTATGATCTTTGAGATTCTCACATTGTAAAAATAACCATTTCAAATTTACCTCATTAGTCTTGACATAGCTGCATCTCTAGTGAAATAATGTAAATTTTCCTGAAGGGAGAGGGGATTCCACTTCCCTTCAGAGAGGCGGAACGAACAGGTCCTTCTGCCGCTTCAGATGGGACAGCATCACGTCCCAGGGAATGGAAAGAGAGACTGTGACTCAGGTCCATTGAGAAAAAAAAGAACCGTTAATTTTTTTTTTTTTTTTTTGCGGTACGCGGGCCTCTCACCGCTGTGGCCTCTCCCTTTGCGGAGCACAGGCTCCGGACGGGCAGGCTCAGCAGCCACGGCTGACGGGCCCAGCCGCTCCGCGGCGTGTGGGATCTTCCCAGACCGGGGCACGAACCCGTGTCCCCTGCATCGGCAGGCGGACTCTCAACCACCGCGTCACCAGGGAAGCCCAAGAATCGTTAATTTAATGCAAGAAAAATGACATTATTAACTTTGGAAAGTGACATCAGGTTGACTTGCTTCTCTGATTGGACTGATATGAGAACGATACACAAAAACAAACACACACGATTCCAGAGCACGAGGCAGACTTCTTCACTAAATAACCTTTCTTGGAAGTTTCTAGGCTCTGTCTTTTTTCGTTCTTTAACAAGAAAATTTTAAACTATATCATCATTTTGCTTTTGCACCAGCCTGCGTAAGATCCATAAGACGGGTCTTTTGTTTGTTTGCTAAGCAAAGTTTTCTCAATCACTGAGTTTATTTGACCTTGATGTGGCCTTTAAGCCATCGGCGAGTCTGAAGTCTGCTGGAAAGTCCTTCACATGTTGAAGGTGAAGAAGGTGGCAGAGCTGCTTCTGAAACCGTGTCCCTGCCCCCTGAGACACCTACGCTCTGTGACCAACTCTCAGGCGTGTCATGGGAGTTTAGAAAACACCATTCAACGTCTACCAGAGGGCTTCCCTGGTGGCTCAGTGGTTAAGAATCCACCTGCCGATGCAGGGGACACGGGTTCGAGCCCCGTTCCGGGAAGATCCCACATGCCGCAGAGCAACTAAGCCCGTGCGCCACAACTACTGAGCCTACGCTCTAGAGCCTGCGAGCCACAACTACTGAGCCCACGTGCCACAACTACTGAGCCCTCGTGCCATAACTACTGAAGCCTGTGCACCTAGAGCCCGTGCTCTGCTACAAGAGAAGCCATTGCAATGAGCAGCCCGTGCACCACAACGAAGAGTAGCCCCGCTCGCCGCAACTAGAGAAAGCCTGCGCACAGCAATGAAGACACAACACAGCCAAAAATAAATAAATTAATTAATTAAAAAACAAAAAAACAAAGTCTACCAGAAATATTCACATAGTAACAGTCTTGACAATTTTATTTCTACCTGTCATGAAATCGTATGTATGTGTGGTATATGTCTGTGTGGCATGCACACGTGTGCACATGCATGCATGCATGTAGCTGTGTGCACACAGGAGCAGGTTTGGGAAGCAGCAGTGAGACGACTCTCGCTCCAAAGCCCGCACAGAGCTCGCGCCCTCGTCCTGTCCACAACTCAGCTCACGGGCTCCCTCCTCAGAGATGCTTGCCCTGACCCACCCTCGAAACTACCTCCGTCATGCTTTCTGCTGCCTCGGTTTTCTCACACACTGATTCTTTCCTGCACACGCGCACACACACACACACACACACACACACACACACAGGTGTGCACCATTTGTGTCTGCTGTCCATCTCTCCCTCTAGGTTAATCTCATCCACTACAGTAAGTGTTCCAGTATCAAGGGGCCCTGGTTGTCCTCGAATTGTCTGAGTCGGATCAGAGACAGAGCCACCACTTGTCCAAACAGGGGGGCCCTGCAGGAGTATCGCCGGCTGGGCTGCAGCCCTTGACCACAGCCTCGTGCCCCCTGCAGCCTGGACCCCGGGGGAGCAGTGAGAGGCCTCGCTCGTGGGCATCTGAGAAACCTCTCCAGTCTCGCCAGTCACGGCCTCCAGACCGAGGATCCCGCATCTCACAGCAGTTCCCCATGTTGGCAAATGGACCCAGGCCCACGCGTGAAGCGGACGGCGTGATGGTGCCAGGGGGCAGCCCCGCACCCCTGCTCATGACCGACCCTGGGGCGAGCAGGGTCCCAGACACACAGCAGACGGTCAACGGACGTCGTGGGATGAATGGACCAACCAGTGATACTTCGATTCAAAGGAAATGGTTGACGTCCAAGAACGAAAAACTGTGTTGGCTGTTTAAGAGTAATTCACGCACATTTATTCAATCAGAAAGGCTCCTTGTTAACGCTGTTTGTGCCCCCCGCCCTGGTTTCCGTAGCTGTGACCCACCCCCAGGATTGTTTGTAAAGCCCGGTGATGGCTCAGAACCTCAGAGCAGGGCGGGGACATCTCCCATCTCACCTCCCCGGCCCTTATGTCACACGCTCCTGCCCAGCCCCTGTTTCCTGTGCCCGCTGCCCGCGTGTCCTGGCTGGTGAGAGGGCAGGCCTGGGCCACAGCACGGCCGCCGTGGGCTAGGAGCTCCGCAACTGTTTGCCCGTGAGTAAAGGGAAACAGATCCGTGCGTGGCTGGCTCTCCTGCTAATTATCTTGGATAGGATCAAGCCCACAACATCCAGGTTGCTTCCACTGACCTCACAATGAATCCTCGTTCCTGGAACCCAGGCACGCCGTGGCACCGTGGCAGGCGACATGGTCACAGCATGAATCGGAACAGGATAATAAGCGGCAGAGCTGAAAGATGTGACCTGTCTTTCACCTGGGGCTTCTCAACCTCAGCACTGTTGTCACTCTGAGCAGATGGTCCTTGGTCCCGAGGGCTGTTCCCTGCACCGTACGATGCTTAGACGCTTAACAGTATCCTCGGCCTCGTGCACCAGATGCTACTAACACCTCCCCCTGGCTTATGACAAAAATGTCTCCAGAAATTTCCAAATGTCCCCTGGGAGGCAAAGTCAGCCCGCGTTGAAAACTCCTCTTCTAACTCAGTCTTAGAAGTAAGGGTTAATGTATTAAAAATGGGAAATTTGCATTATTTCACTAGAGGTGCAGCTCTACAAAGACTAATGCGGTACATTTGAGATGATTATTTTTACCATCCAAGAACCTCGGAGACCGTAAACAACTGTCACTGCGCGTGAATCACAGGGTCATCAAGAGGAAAAGTTCCGTCAAAAACAAACGACTGTGCCGCCATTCGGCCCGTCTTTCCACTGCTCCACTGGCCACAGGGGAGGATGGGCACATCCAGAAAAACCGAGGTCCGCGTTCTGACTAGGTGTCCAACAGCTGTTGACGACTAATAATGTATTTTCACACCTTGACCCGAAACAGGACCCGTTGCTTCTTCTGCCAACACGTGCTGCACCCACTTCGCGATGCACAACGGTGGTTGTGAGCGCTAGGGGCCTCCTGCCTCAGTTACCCGGACAGCATATGTCTTGAAGCTCCTTCTAGCCCAGGGCCCTTGAGGAACGCTTTCTTTTCCAGAGCCTGAGTGCCATACAGATGGTCCAGAACCAATGTATACTGTCATCTCTGAGACGTCGCTTCTCAGAAAACACCCTCCCTCCCTAACTGCTAGTAAACTCTTGGGTTTCTTAGAGGTTGAAAAAGGCCTTTCCTTCAGAACAAAGGAGCAAGAAAGATCTGGACCAAGGGGAAAAAAGGGAACAAAACGAAGCCCATTTTAGATAAGGGGACAGATAGCCTTCAAGCTTTGGCTTGAATACCTCCTCGAAAGGAGGTCTCACTACCCTCTGAATGGCCACCCGAGTGTTGAAACATTTTACTTACTAGAGCTTATGTCTCACTAAAATCTGCCCCTTGCTTCAAGTCTGGCCACCCACAATAATAAAGAACGCGTTCCATTTACCTTCTGATAATAATGGTGACTTACATGCGTGGAGCAGTACCATAGCCTCTCATTTATCCTACACTATCCTGTGAGCTGGACTTTGTCACTCTCCACAGCCTTGAACGGTGGGAAACTGAGGCTCAGAACGTTTGAATGACCGCCTTGTCCAGGATCTCACAGCTGGTGGGCGGTCAGGCAAGGACTTAAACCCAATCCTAGACTTTACTGAGGACACCACGCAGCCTCCTTCGCTCAGCAAACCCTCCCAGCACTGGACGGATGTCTGTGTGCAGCTCCTGAGCAGCTGCTCCCCTGGGACAAGCACCCCCCAACCCAGGAACTTCAGATCCTCCTGCGAGCTGCGGTCTCAACCAGGAGAGATTCTGTCTGGAGACAGAACGTCTGGAGACATTTTCAACTTCCACGATGGAGGGTGCGATCGGCATCCAGCGGGTCGGGGCCAGACGTGCCCTGAACACCTCCTGCTACAAGGCACAGGGCATCTCCCGCAGCAAAGAACTACCCAGTCCATCTAGCTTTTTCTGGAAGCAGAACCCCTGAGGGCAAAGAAGAAACACGAGGGCTGCCTGGAGAAAAGCCACAGCACACTCAGCCAGCCTTAATCTGGGGGAAAACGCCGGGGCTTCTCCCAGGGGAAGGCTGAATAGTGGCTCTCCACGTGCATGGCTGTCCCTCCAGCCCTCCACACTCTTGTTCAGAAAGTGGATTTTGTACGGGACTGCGTCCTTTCTGCGGCACAGGTACGGCAGTCGATCTAGAAGGCCCTTGGAACGTTGCGACGAGCTCTGTAAGCTTATGAGCACACCTGCCTTTCCAGCCCCTCCCAAACCCTGCCACAGCCAATTCCCTCCAGAGACCCGGGTCCTTCCTGTGCAGCCGTGGGCTGGGTCAGGGGCCGTAGAGACGCTTATTACCACCATTTTACAAATGGGGAAACGGAGGCATGGAAAGTTACTTGCCCGAGGCCACCTGGTTCCTCTGGGAGGATAACCAGGACAGCAGGTCCACCATGCTATACCGGACTGCCTGGTCCCGTAACCCAGCCTGGATGCAACGAAGGCTTCCTCGGCGCATAAATTCCCCGCGAAGGAGAGGCTTCATCCCACGTTACAGACGAAAACGCAAAAAGATAAAGGACCTTAGAGATTGTATGGGCCAAACTCATTCTTTAAAAAAAAAATTTTTTTATTGAAGTATAGTTGATTTAACATGTTGTGTTAGTTTCAGGTGTACAGCAAAGTGATTCAGTTATATATGTATGTATATATATTCTTTTTCAGATTCTTTTCCATTATAGGTTATTACAAGATACTGAATAGTTCCCTGTGCTATACAAAAGGTCCTTGTTGTTTATCTATTTTATAAACTCTTTTTTTTTTTTGGCAGTACGCGGGCCTCTCACTGTTGTGGCCTCTCCCGTTGCGGAGCACAGGCTCCGGACGCGCAGGCTCAGCGGCCATGGCTCACGGGCCCAGCCGCTCTGCGGCATGTGGGATCTTCCCGGACCGGGACACGAACCCGCGTCCCCTGCATCGGCAGGCGGACTCTCAACCACTGCGCCACCAGGGAAGCCCTATAAACTCATTAAAAAAATTTTTTTTATTGAAATATAGCTGATTTACAATGTTGTGTTAGTTTCAGGTGTACGGTAAAGTGATTCTGTTATATATACATATATATATTCTTTTTTTACATTCTCTTCCATTATAGGTTATTATAAGATATTGAGTATAGTTCCCTGTGCTATACAGTAGGTCCTCGTTGGTTATCTATTTTATATATAGTAGTTTGTATACGTTAATCCCCAAATCCTACTTTATTCCTCCCCCACTCCCCTTTGGTAACCGTAAGTTTGTTTTCTGTTTTGTAAACTCATTCCTTATTTTTTAATAAATTTATTTATTCATTCATTCATTCATTTTTGGCTGCATTGGGTCTTCGTTGCTGCGCGTGGGCTTTCTCTAGTTGCGGCGAGCGGGGGCTGCTCTTCGTTGCGGTGCGCGGGCTTCTCACTGCGGTGGCTTCTCTTGTTGCAGAGCACGGGCTCTAGGCACGCAGCCTTCAGTAGTTGTGGCACGCGGGCTCAGTAGTTGTGTCTCACGGGCTCTAGAGCGCAGGCTTAGTAGTTGTGGCGCACGGGCTTAGTTGCTCCGCGGCGTGTGGGATCTTCCCGGAACAGGGCTCGAACCCGTGTCCCCTGCACCGGCAGGCGGATTCTTAACCACTGCGCCACCAGGGAAGCCCTATAAACTCATTCTTAATAAGCAGGAAACCAGGGCCCAGGGAGGGACTTGCTGAGGATTCTGGTTGCGCCCTTGTTGGAGAATCTGGCTTGGTTTTCTACCATGTGGGTAAGCGCCCAGCAGCACCTGTCTGGAGACAGTACAAGCAGTTTCCCACGATGAGAAAGCCTGGCTCGTGGATAACAAGCAGGTGGTGTGCAAGGGGTTTGGAAAAATAGATCCAAATGGCAAGAATTGTGTAGTTTTTCCAGCTCTGCTTACAAATGACCAACACGTAATATGATCGCTGTTAGGAGTGTTCCCAGAAAGGTGTTGCTTATTCTCAGACATAATGTCTGGCACAAATATTTGTCTGCGATAAATATTTGTTAAATAACAAGAAAAAAAGAAAACAAAAACAACCCAAAGTCTGGCTCAGAGCCAGTGTGTTTACTGCAGGCATGTAATAATTTACTGGGGACCCAGCACCCAGCATTCACACTGACCCTGGCCTTCCATGGGCTTCACCAAGGGGACGCAGCTCTGGGGGGAGGAGGGGAAGGCAGGGGTGCCGGGTAGGCAGCATCCCCTTTTGTCCTGCTAAGACAGCTGCTCCAGGACTGTTCGGACACACTCCGCTCTCAACACTGTTAAAAAATCATACCTGCTTTAGTGCTGGACACGTTGCAAGGAAGTTGGATTTTCAAGTCCACAGGTGGCGGCGGAGTGGGACTGTGTAGACCCGGGGCCAGGACGACCTGTCTCCTGCCTGGTCCTGATGCCCAGCACAGGGGGGCTCGCCTGCCCAGTAGCCAACCTGAGGCGCTCTGAGCTCCATGGCTTGAGAGCAAACGCCACCTTCACCTTGCCAGCCTGGTGGGAACTCCAGAAGCCACGTGGCCTGCGGGGAGATCTTGGATTCTTTCTTCTCTCCCCGGTGTTCCCGGACACCTCTTTCAGACTTCCGTGTCCTGGCCCTGCCCTACTTAGGCCTTCACCTTGTCCTCCTATCCTTCCTGCCCTCGTGGGACTATACCTGGAGCAAACACCAGAAGAGGTCAGCACCCTTCCGACCGAGGAACCGTGAGGTCCGACAGCTCATCGGAAGCATCACACACCATGCAAACGTGCCAGCCGTTAAGCGGCACCCAGAAGAAACAAGTGGCTATTTGATGGGACATTTCTTCCAAGCCAGAGTCAGTGAAATATCGTATTCATTGTTGTAACATTACCCCTAGCATGAGACCTTGCACAGACCCTAACAATCAGGTACTGGATGGATGAGTGCACGCACAAGCCCGAGACCAGTTAAGGATGGATGCGTTTCAAGCAGCCGCTGAGCCTCCGTTATGTGCCAGCTATTGTCATGGGCTCAGCGTGTAGGACATTCAAAGACTCACTGTTCTAATACGAAGGTGGTAAACAGACAGATGACGCTCGCTCAAGGCAGACAAACATAAAACCCTGAGAGCAGTATGAAATACAGTAAAGACCCCGAAGGAGGAAAATGTCACAGCTATTAGGAGATCAAGAAAGGGTCACGGGCCTTGACGGATGGACAGAATTTCAACTGTGTGTGTCCCGAGAAAAGGGTCTCCCAGGCCCAAGTAAGTAGCCCAAAGGTCTAAAAAGCAGGAAAAGCAGGATCCAGAGGGGGTCAGTGAGACTAGAGCAGAGAAATAATGGGATTCGGGGAGAAATGGAATATAAACCAGGAAATTTGATTACATCAAGGAATGGGTGTCTCTGAATATCAGGTTAGATTTACTTCCAAGACAGGAGAGAATATTGGGGGTTCCTGCAGGCAGCGGCCTACTCCACTGATTCCTTTTGCAGGAGAAGCAAGTGGTCCCTTACGGCTTAAAGTCATGATTCCTGCCCAAACATACCTTACTGCCGCCTGGAACAAACGTTATCTCTCCTGCTTGGGCAAGTCATTGGCCGCTGAGACTTAGGTATCATCCTCTCTTCAATGGGACTAACGGTACCCAGATCACAGAGTTGTTTTGGAAGTTAACTGTGACTATAGCTAGGCACGTACTTGGCTTTTTGCAGAAGCATCTTTTCGTCCAAGGGAGCACAACAACCTTCTCTGGTAGGGACCTCTTTGTAATACAAACACACCAGCAGTGAGGAATGCATTCCATAATTTTCTAGCTGGCGAAGCCTCCATCTCACAGATAAGAACTCTGCAGGTGGAGAGCAGTGGCATGCCAAGGTCGCACGGCCAGTAACCCCCAGAGCTCAGACCAAAGCCCGGTCTCCTTTCTCCTCCACTGGCTTCCCAGAAACCAAACACCAGAGATATTTGTCTGCAGCAGAAGAGGCTGGCCCTCTATGTTCACTCCCAATCCCCCATCCCTTTAAAGACCCGAGTACAGGTGTTGAGAACGACACTCGCCAACTCCTCAAGATGCCTCTTTTGTTGTCTTGCTATGGATCGGGGAAAGGGGGGAGTCAGCCACCAGGTCAAGGTCACCTGCTGCTCCTGGGACCCTGCCTCAGCTTGGGAGGTAGCGACATCCCCTCAACCAACCTCCGGTAGGTAGGGTCCCTACCACCCGAGTGCACGGCTGTAATGAGTTGTTGGGAGTCTTTTGAGCATCCACTACTCACCATTTTGCAGATTCAGAAATAAAGGCTCAGAGAGGTTAAACAACTAGACCAAGGACACACAGCTGGTAACCTCCCTTGTATCAGTGTCCTTGGTTTCTCCATCCACCCCTGTCTGGTGTGTGTCGCACACATGTAAGTTGCCTTCACCCACGTAACCAATTACTTCTGTGCTGCTGAAATCAATGGACATGTTTGGTCTTCCCTTAACTAAACTCCTTCTTCCTGGAAGCCCTTCTTCTTCCCCGGCTTTCATGACAGCACACTCCTCTGGTTCTGTACCCTCTGAATGTTCTAGCTCACCATTCTTGGTCAGATGGTCCAACTCAACTAGACCTTAAACATCACAGTCGCCCAGGGATATCCCCCTGGACCTCTCTGCTTTCACTCTGCGCCCTCGCCCTGGGGAATGACATGCACCCCTCAGCTTCAATGGCTACTTTGACTGTGATCTCGACTGCTGATGACTTTCCCATCTGAACCTCCCGCTTAGACTGAACTCCAGATTTATAAATCCGCGCTCGGATGGCCCCGTGCTTCCGAAACGCCACATACCCCAAGCTCAACCCCTCACCTGCACCTCCTCCTTGAAAATGGCAGCCCCATCCCCTAGGGGTAATACGCGCTTGACTCTCCCTCGCTCCCCACACCCAAATAAACCTTTTGATGAATCTTTTGATTCCCCCTCCTAGCTGGGAGACCTAAATGGGACTGTTACTTTCTGCCTTAAAACCTTGTAATAGGTGTCCACCAACCAATGACTGGATAAGCAAAATGTGGTCTATACATGTGATGGAATGCTGTGAAGGCTTAAAGAGGAAGGAAACTCTGATGACGCTACGATACGGATGAACCTGACAACACTGTGCTCTGTGAAATAAGCCCGGCACAATAGGGCGAATGCTGTGTGGCGCCTCTTGCAGGAAGGACCTGAGGCAGTCAAATTCATGGAGGCAGGTCACAGGGCCGGGAAGGGGGAGACTGGGGCGTCACTGTTTAATTTCACTTCGGGACGATGACGTTCTGGAGATGGATGGCGGTGATGGCCGCACAACGGTATGGATGTACTTAAAGCCACTGAACTGTGCACTTAAACATGGTTAAAATGCTGACATTTATGCGATGTATATTTCACCACAGTAAGTACTTTTAAAAGACACAAACCTTTCGCTGGTTTCCCATTGTCCTGGAGGGAGGTCCCAAATTCTCAGCAGGCCTCTAAGCCCTTCCCCCTGCCGCCCTCATCCCTTCCCGTCACCCTGTCACCTCCCAGCTCTTGCTGTAAGGCACCTCTGTCGCCTCCTAAATGCAATAATGCCGGTCTGTCCCGTTCCCTATTCCCGCTCTTCCCCTCTCTCTCCCTGTACCACTCCTTCTGCCTGGACAACCTCTGCTCATCTTTTCAATCTCAGCGTCAAAATCCCAAGCTCTAAAGGGACTAACCTCACACCCAAATGAGGCCCGAGACCCTGGTCTCCCATGGATGCTACAATATGTTCCTCTTGCAGAGAATTTAATACGTGCAAAATTATTTAATATTTGTGTGTCAGGCTAAGAAAGAAGGCTCGTGTCTGTCTTGTCCATCTTTTTTTTTTTTTTTGGTGCTGGGCTCCACATTGATAAAAAAGCCTTCCAAGCGTCTGTTGGATGAATAAAGTGGTAACATGCAGATTATAACCAGAGTCCAAGCTCTTTCCTCCACATGGCATTGACTCTGATAAGTCCCTTGGGTGCGTGAGGGCCATAGAGCGAAAGTGGGAAGGAGGGGAAGTGGGTCCACTACTAACCCCCAGGTCAGAGCTAATCACTCTTTCCCCACGGCTCCCATGGGCCCTTCTGGCGCCGCTATTTGAACCAGCCATGGGTACAGCTATGTCCCCACGAGCCTCTGAGCTCCTTGAGATGGAAACCAGTTCCTTGTTCATCTCTGCACCCCCAAACCTAACCCAGCACCTCTCATGGGGAAGATGCTTATTATTAATACTGACTGAATCAATACATCAATATCCTGCCCAACCTACTCGAGTCTGCTTCTACTGGGAAGAGGGGATAAATACTTCCCCAACACCTGCTTTGTAAGGTTGCTGTAAACATAGAAATGAGATGAGGTGGTGTTGCCTTAATTTAGAAATACCACTGAATGCAACATTCACAATTCTTTAACCACTTTTTTTTGATGGGGGGAGGGAAGAGTCCTTACATTCATTGCTATCATTATTATATTATAATTTATTATATTTATGTTGTTATTAATGATCAATTGTAAGATTCACCCCAACTTCAAAATGTTAAATGGAAAACTGTGCATTGGTGAGTCTAAGGACTATGGCAGGTGTGTGAGAGCACAGAGCACGTGGTATTGCCTGAGCCTCGGTTATCTGGGGAGCGTGTTAAAAAGATAGACTCTAGAGTCTCACTGTGGGCAATTCTCATTCAGGAGCTATTTTGTGAAGGTGTCCCAGGTGATTCTGATGGGCTGCCTAGTTTGGAAACTGGTCCCTAAAAAAAAAAACCCATATAATTCACCCTCTTCTTTTACCAGATGGGAAACCGAGGATGGCGGATGGCCTGTAACATATGAGATCCTCCACGCCCAGATGTACCTGAGCCCTGATTCAGGAGGGTCCCCGCCTCTTCATCCAGGGGGGCCTCCCCCCAGAACACCCTGCCTCCTTACGGCTCCAGCACAGGCTTTCCCAGATCCTGATGACTTTGGCAGCTCCAGATTTCTGACGTCATTAAGCATTCTTATGTCTGGAAGGTCAGCGCACCAATTACCCGTGGGAAGAGCTGGTTACAGCAGGAAACGATGTGGGGGAAACGTCTGATGGGAATGGATAGTTGCACACACAAAACTGGTTCTACTCCCTTTACGGTCTGGCAGGTCTTTTGCTCCACACCCAGAATAAACTGGATGGACCAATCAGCCCCCGCAGTTTCTGGGATGCGTCCAACAGCCTTTGTTCTCAACAATGGTAACGCTAAAAATCAACCTGGCAGGTGTTCGGCAACCGGCAGGTATTGTTCGCTGTCGTGTGAAACAAAAGCAGGTCCCATATATCAAGGACATTGGCGAGCCCTGTGGGCTCACCTTCAAGGGTGAAAAGACTGTATGGCCTCCCTGGGCGGCACGGCCCTCCCTAGCTAGACCGGAGAGCCAGACCCAAGTGCCAGGCGGACACACACGTGGTCAGCGAAACGCTCCTACCCCCCAAAAACCCCCATTTCCACGGGATGCAGACATTCTCCAGAGTCAGCGCTGGAGTCCCTTCCAGCTCAGATATCGGGAGGCTACAGCTGTAACTGGTAGCAAGCGGCCGTTCTGGGCTTCCTCGTGAAAAGGGGACACCTGTGACTGACCAGCAGGCTCTGCCCTCAGTCCCACGTGTCAGAGCACGTCTGCCCCTGCCTGAGGGGAGCACGAGGGTTATGACCTTAAATGGTACCTTTATCGTGTTTATATCCAGTGAGGGACACTGTCCCACACTCAATTCTGGAAAAGAAGCCAGAGGCATCGTAGCACATCCCAGGAGGATTACTAGGCAGGTGGGGTGGGAGTTAAGAGCATCTATTCACGACACCGCCATCTCTGAGGTTTGCCCTACTCAGTAGAGGAAGAGGGTGTGAGTGCAGAAAAGACAGGAGGTCGTTTACTAGAGATTTTTCTGGATTGTAGCATCACTCCCAGGGAACTCTACTCAATATCCTACGATAAACCATAAAGGAAAAGACTATTTTAAAAAAAGAACGTATAGATGTACAACTGAGTCACCTTGCTGCACAGCAGTCATTAACACAACATTGTAAATCAACTCTACTGCAATTTTTAAAAATGCCTTAAACAAAAAAGAATTACTACCCGTCTTGTGTTTCTTCAAAGTGCTCCGAAATATTATTCAGCCTTCAAAAGGGGGGAGATTATGACACATGCTACAACGCGGGTGAACCTCGAAGAATTACGCTAAGTGAAATAAGCCAGTTGCAAAAGGACGACTACTGTACGATTCCACCTACATGAAGTCACTCATAGGAAGTGCTTAGAGTCCTCACGGAGGGACCAGATTCACAGAGACGGAAGGTGGAAGGGTGGCTACCTGAGGCGAAGGGCAAGGAGGAGGCGGCGTTCCTGTTTCCTGGGCACAGAGTTTCCCTTTGGAGGGATGAGCCGTTCTGGAGATGGACTGTGGGGACGTTTGCACTACAGTGTGGATGTACTTAAGGGCCCTGAGCTGGGCACTTAAAAACGGCTACATCGGTCAACTTTATCTTATGTATGTCTTACCAGAACTTTCAAACGTAAGTCAATTTTCCAGAAGTATTCCACTGTCCGTGGAATTCACACATATTGTACATGTGTTATAAAAATGAAGTTGATCCAATGATACAGAAAGAGGTCCAAATGAAAAGTGGGAATCAAGCATGCTGCAGACCTGTGTTACAGTATGTTTCCTTTAAGATATATACGTATGCATAGAGGCCTGGTGGAGAGATACCTCCGTGTGTACACAGGACAATGGCATGGACTGAGAGAAACCAAATTGTTAGCCATCCTTCCTTCTGAGGGAGGTAGAATTCCAGGCCGCTTTCATTTTCTGTTGATACGCATCAGTGTTGTTTTAGCTTTTTGCCACGTGTGTATTGTTTTTGTAAATAAAACCAACATCGGGGATGACCTCCAAGAAAACACTCAGCACGGGCAGCTTCTGCCTGGGGTCTGAGTTCAGTCAGGACGGCTGTGCTACACCGATGCTCTGGGTTCGATCCAGGACCTACTGCCCATGAGCCGTTTCTTACTCTCTGCCCGTCCAGGTGTGTCATCCAGGCAAGTGGGGATAACGATGCTTCATAATGTTAGAAAGAACAGAAACAGGAGCTGTAAGAACAGCACTTACTAAACCCTCCCGCCTGTCAATTACTTTCTAGGCACAAACGTATTAAAGCCACACAACCCTCTGGTCTATCTTTCCTGCGGAGCAGAAGGGCAGCTAAATGCCATGTCCGGTTGGCCCGGCCTCTAGGTGGAGGTACAGAACTGAAATCCAGTCCGTCTGACTCGGGGTCTGATCCAGCTCCCCTCCAGACCCCTCGTGGTTCGCTGCCGGCGCAAGGGTGGGAGGCCCCGCGGCGAACCTGGCCTGGGGTCGGGGGCTCCGTCCGGTTCTGCCCGTCAGGCTAGCCAGCTCTAGCATCCACAGCTGAGACCGGCTCCAGAAGGGTCCCCAAGGTGGGCCTGAAACGAGCTCAGCCGCACGGAGTCGGGTTCGATCTTCAGCAGGTAGGGCCCAAGGCAGGTGCTGCCATCAGGCCCCTGTCCCACCGCCCCCCGACCGGGTCTCATGCTCCGAAGGTGTGATCAACACCTGACACAGGCAGCTCCTGCCTCTGGGAAGCGGCGGGCCACGCAGCCTGCGAGGAGACGTATCCTAGAGACCAGCCAGCCAAGGACGACGACCCCGCCAGCTGTCATCAAGGTCAGGTGACAGCTAGAGAACAGGGGCAAGTGCTGGAAATTCTGGGCCACATGCAGCCTCAAAGCAAAACGTGACATCCATCAGTGGAGTAATCAGAATGAAAATGTACAGCGGGAATACAGGTAGGAACCCCCTTTCCTTTCCCAGAAGCAAATACTGGTAACGTTTGGTGATTTTCTTCTTAGGCTCTGGACTTTTCTCCCTGCATTTACAACTGCGAATGTGCACACACACACACATAGCGTTTCTTTTTCTTTTACCCCACACAAATGTGCTTAAATCTCAAGTTTCTCCCTGAAAAGAGCCTGATATGTGCCTTTTATGGTAAACTGTGTTGATGATCGCCTTGCCCCAGAAGCAGTAAGGAATGCAGGCCCTTCAGAGGTGGCCTCAAACTGGAAACAGAGAACTTGAGTCTGTTTTCAGACACAGGAGAACAGTATGAAAATAGCTATCATGGACCCACAAAAAAAGGTAAACCAAGGCAAGCTCAAAACTGTCAAAAAGGTGAGTTTATTCAGGAATAGCAGAGGAATTGCAATTCAGGACACGTGAACTGTAGCGAGCCATAAGCGAGTGGGTTAAGGCTGTGGAGCAGGCTGTATTTACGGGCAGGAAACGTAAACAGGGGAGAGTCCAGTTAGCGTCTATTAAAATAAAAACAATTTTTAAAAAAGGGACCAGTCCTGAAAGTCCCCTGAGCAGACCAAACCAGTCCAGGCAGGCAAAGCTCAATTCAGCCCAACCCAGGTCATTTCTTTTCCAGACCTCCAGAGATCATAAGCAAACTTTCCAAGGCTGATATGAGGCAGCCCTTGACCAAGTCCCTGCTCCAATATTGTCGCTTTTCTGTAAACGGGGCATTTACGGGAGCTCTGTTTCTCAGTCCTTCAGTTTTCTTTTTCTGAGGACACATGCGTGAGCTTTTCCGTTTTATATCCTCTGGTTCCATCTTAGATTGAAATCCTGGCACGCTATTAGGATGCAAACAAATGCGGGCTGTGACGTTTAGAGAGGGAACATCATCTGGGTGCCGGGACGTTGGGGTGCTGCCAGGAGTGAGGTCCTAGGAAACGAAGGGTTAACCAAAGTGCGGACACTTGTATCAGTCAGCTATGGCTGCTGTAACAAAACACACAGGCTGGGTGCTCGAACAACAGAAGCTTATGCCTCACAGTTCTGGAGGCTGCCTTCTCCCCGTGCGCTCATCTGGCAGAGAGACGTGGTGCTCTTCCCTTCTTGCAAGACCACCCGTCCGACGGGATCAGGCCTTGTGACTTCATTTAACCGTAATTCCCCCTTAAAGGCCCCGTCTCCAAAGACAGGGCCTGAGCACAGGAATTCTGGGGGACACCTTTCAGTCCACAGCAGCACTCGTTTCATTCATTTCCTCTGGCGACTGGTTATCTATGCCGGACACCAGAGCCTGGGGGGTGGAGATGATGGGGATCCCCACTCAGCCCCTCCCTCAAACCTCACAGCAAGCATGCAGAGGACATGACAGTCACTGTGACAGGGAAGGAAGGTGCGATGGGGCAGCTCGGAAGTACCAGGCGCTTCTAGGACAAGGGGAGGAGGTCAGGGAGGGCTTCTCAGAGGAGGTGGCAGGGGACAAGGGCATGGCTCACCCACAGGAGCGACCAGCCCCCCAAGAGCAAAGCACGTTCTTCACTCCTGCTGTGCTCAGGAGTTGTTGTTGTGATGTCATAAATATTGTTGAAATGCAATCAAGTGTGACTCTGATAAGGAGTGATCCAGGTTGAATATTCATGCAGGGCATGAGGGCTGGCCTGGCTCCCGTGAGCCGTCAGAATGTGCCTGTTTTTATTCTCACGAGCTCAACGCAACGCGAGGTCGCTGCCAGTCCCTCCAGCGATCTGTGCAAACACCACAAACGCCAGCTGCTCCGACCTGGGGGGCGCTGTCTGAATCTCCCTACTTCACAAATGGGGCAACTCGAGCCAAGAGGTTGTCCCGGCCTGTGTGGGCCAGGCCCAGCCGGTTCTGAACGGAGAACAGCAGGGAGGGAAACGAGGAGGGCCGGGCCTCCCCAGGAACCGTGATCTCGAACGTGGAAGCCTGGAGCTTCCTGATGCTGATGAGAACAGGGAGACCAAAGGTTAGAGGCTCGCGTGCAATCACAGACTCTGTGCCGTAATCCCTTTAATCCAGCCTCCTACACCCCCATTCGACCACACGCCCCGCCCCCAGCACACCCCCAAATACACAGCCAAGGGCCCAGGTTTCCGCCTTATTCTGCGGCTGAGACGTCTCATCCCCTTCAAATACACGGAACGTTCCCTTTTCTTGTGGCTCCTTTGCAGCCTAGGCGGAGGGCCGGCGCCGGGCGGCCCCTCCCCTGACCTCAGGCTCCCTGGAGCGGCGTCCCCTCATCACATCCACTTTGGAGCCGGCCGCCGGAGCTTCCGGCCGCTGCTGGACGCGGGGACGCGGCCACGCAGACCTGCCACCCAGACACGCCGTCCTAACCGCATAGAAGGACTGCGGAAAATACCGAAAGCAAATGTCACGACAGCACCAAGAGTGAAAGAGTGGAGATGAAGTCCTCCGGTGTCAGCAGTAAAGGACAAACCCAGAGCCGGAGTGGAAACAGAGAAGCAGGCGCTTTTTTGCAGGAGAAGTTTTCTGCCTCTGACAGAGGTTGCCCCTCCCTACTCTAAAGATGTTCCCTCCCCTGACTGCTACCCCCTCGTCCATGGTTTTCTCCCCTCCTTCCTCGAAAGTCAGTGTTCTCTGGGATTTTAAAAAAACTTTATTTTCCTAAGGATTTCATTCACTCCCAGGGCTTCAAGCGACCCACAGAAGCTGATAAGTTCGGAAGCCAGGTGTACCTTCCGACTCTGTCGGCAGAGAGCCAAGCCCATAGGTGTGATGCCAGCAAGACCCCCATGCGGATACCCGCGCATCTCGTAGCAGCAGACCCTTCTGGGGCTCCCGTTCCCCCAGACTCCACGCAAATCACTGCCTTCCAAAAGCCAGCCCCTGCCTCTTGGCCCCAGGCAGCTCGCCCCTTATCCTTCTGAATGTTGGGGTCACGACGCCTAGGAATTAGCATCCCGCTAAGAGCAGTTTTAACCACGGAGTAAGAGGCATTGGGGGTACAAAGCTCCTGTGGTCAACGGTGGCCTTAATAACACACTTCTATCTGCTTCCTCTTCTTCACACCGACTCTCCCCTCACCTCATCCTTTACGTCTCCCAAGTCCCCATGTTCACTCAAATTCTCGGTTCACACTCTTCTAGGGGAGCCCAACGTGAGGCACTCTTTCCGTGCAAACGTATCTGCAACTCACCATCATTTCCCTGAATCACTTCCTCTTCCTGTTTATCCTGCCTCGGTCCGTGACATCACCGAGCCAGAAGGGTCGCTCATTCTGTCTCCTTCCGTGTCTGCTGGACTTTTGCTTCTTAACGTCCCCTGAATCCACGTGTCCTTTCATCTCCCCTTCACGACCTTAGCTAAGACCCCGCACCAGCTCTTCCCTTGTCTTGCAGAGTCCAATCCTGCCCCTCTCCATCCACTTCCACACTTCCCTGAGACACTTTCTAAACCAGCAACTGCTTCATGTGTTTCCTCTGATTCAGGTCGTCCGTGGCCTCCCTACTGCTTAAGGAGAAAACCAAAACTGTTCAGATGACACTGAAAGCCTCAACTCACATACACTGCCTCAGATACTGGCCTTGGCCCGTGGTCCCCACATGCCACCCATCAGAGCACCTAGCAAGCGTCATGGCAACCGTCTGTCCCCTCATCTGTCTCCCCAACTAGACTTTTGCAGGAAACCACTAGAAAGCTTGTTCCTCACTGCACCCCAAGCCCCTAAAGATCGCCTGGTACGTAATGGGAACCGAATACATACACTTGAATCAGTGAATGAAAGAATGAATGAGTTTGAGTGTGATGAACGCTTGCATTTCTTTTGTCCACGTGACGGCTTCACCCCTTTGAGTGTTTGGGGAATTCTTCACTGTCGGAGCTTAGCGGGAGGCTGAAAGGACCCTCCGAAGATGCTGAATATGCCACATTCTTGCCTTCCCAGGCTCTCCTGCCTGGTCCTATGCCCAAGGTTCTGCCAACCAGACCCGGCAAGTGGGACTCAGACCCAGGCAGGTGGTACAGTGGCGTCAAAGGTGGGGCTCAAGGTGAAAAGGGCGGGGAAGAGACCTGATCCTGCGCTTCCTTCTCTCTGTCTCTGTACGTGTGCTTCTCTATTTCTTTATTTCTCTCATTTTATTTCTCTGCCTCTGTCTTTGTTATCTCTTGTTATTTCTCTCTCTTTTTAGTTCCCTCTAACTTTCTCCATTTCTCTCTGCCTTGATCTCTCTTTTTCTCTTTCCTTTTCTTTCTTTCTCTATCTCTCTCTGTTTCTCTCCCCCCAGCCTCCCTCCCTCCCTCCGTCTCTGTCTCTCACTGGTAGGGGTGCAGTGGAAGTGTCCGCAAGGTGCGTGGCGTTGTGGTACAGATGGCGCTCTGCTCGCGGCAGCAGCAGCTGCAAAGTCAAGCTCCTCTGTCTCACGCGCAGTGGCTGCAGCACAGTGTCCTCCTCGGACCAGTCCCTTGCAGGAGGTTGGACACTGTTTCTGGAAGCAGAGCTTATAAGCCAGGTTCTTCAGGCACCCAGTGATTCTGTGAGCTACCCCATACCCTCTTTTTTTTTTTTTTTTTGTGGTACGCGGGCCTCTCACTGTTGTGGCCTCTCCCGTTGCGGAGCACAGGCTCTGGACGCGCAGGCTCAGCGGCCATGGCTCACGGGCCCAGCCACTCTGTGGCATGTGGGATTTTCCCGGATGGGGCCACGAACCTGCATCCCCCGCATCGGCAGGCGGACTCTCAACCACTGCGCCACCAGGGAAGCCCTACCCCACATCCTCTTAACAAACTCCTCTCTTGCTCAGTCAGCCAGAGCTGCTTCTCGTGCCTGCAAATAAGAACCCTGACAGAGACATCAGGAAAGTTGCCGACAGAATTACAATGAAAATTAACGATAAAGAAAATATTTTTTAAATCTTTAGAATTGATGAGAACTTGAGAGCTGCTTAGAGATTAGCTAACACAACATCCCAGTTTGACAGTTCAAAGAATAAGTTTCAATCCAGGCAGCTCAGGAAGACTCAGCCCAGTCTGGACCCCGGGCCTCCTGACTCCAAGGGGCCACATTAGGGATTCGCCTTCTGGGAGAAGCCACAGTTGGAAGCTTCCTGGAAACACATTTCTTGGGAGAAAGAAAGGCTGGATATGAAAAGATGCTCCGTTTCATACGTCATCAGGGAAATGCAGATTAGAACAATGAGATACCACTACACATGTTTTTGAATGGCCAAGGTACAGACCACAGACAACACCAAATGCCAGTGAGGGGCTTCCCTGGTGACACAGTGGTTGAGAGTCCACCTGCCGATGCAGGGGACGCGGGTTCGTGCCCCGGTCCGGGAAGATTCCACATGCCGCGGAGCGGCTGGGCGCGTGAGCCATGGCCGCTGAGCCTGCGCGTCCGGAGCCTGTGCTCCGCAACGGGAGAGGCCACAACAGTGAGAGGCCCGCGTACCGCGAAAAAAAAAAAAAAAAAATGCCAGTGAGGATGTCGAACAACAGGAACTCTCGTCACTGCCGCTGAGAATGCAAAATGGTGCAGCCACTTCGAAAGACAGACAGTTTCTTACAAAACTAAACATACCCTTACCATACGATCTAGCCATCGCACTCCTTGGTATTTATCCAAAGGAACCGAAAACTTATGCCCAGACAAAAACTTGCACACAAATGTTTATAGCAGCTGGATTCATAACTGACCAAACTTGGAAGCCTAAGTAGGTGACTTGATAAATAAACTATATTACATCTACAATGGAATAGTAAAAGACATGAGTTATCGAGCCATGAAAAGACCTCGAGGAAATGTAAATGCATATGTTTATGTGAAGGAAGCCAATCTGAAAAGGCGAAATACTGTGTGGTTCCAACTATATGACGCTCTGGAAAAGGCAAAACAGTAGAGACAGTAAAAGGATCAGTGGTTGTCAGCAGTTGAGCACACACGGGAGAAATGAAGGACAGCACGGAGGGTTTTTAGGCCAGCGAAGCTATTCTGTAGGACGCTATAATGATGGCTACCTGTCACTGTCCATTTGTCCAAACCCACAGGATGTATAACACCAAGAGTGAACCCGAATGTCAACTCCAGACTTCGGGTGACAATGACGTGTCGGCGGAGGTTCGTTACTGTAACACACATACCATCTGGTGAGGGCTGTAGATAGCGGGGGAGTCTGTGCATGGGCAGGGATGGGGGTATATGGGACCTCTCTGTACCTTCCCCTCAATTTTGCTGTGCACTTAAAACTGCTCTAAAGAAACTGTCTTGATAAAAAAAAAAATAAATTTCAGTGATAAAAGAGGCCCATAGATTAAAAAGGATTTCAGAGATATCTCAATTTTAAAAAACACAGAAGCTCAAAAGGCTAGTATTAGTCAACCTTGGGCCTGATGAAAATTCCATCCCTAAAGGTTAAAAGAACGGGCTCGGCTTTTATAAGGGAAGAGGGTGAAGTCTGGGGTCTCATCAGCTAAAGGGCCTGACACTGGATGGCAGCCGGGCAGCCACCAGTCTCAGTGCCTCCCCGGGGCCGCCTCTCGGGGCTCCCTGAGCCATCCCAGCGACAGGGGTTCTAGCAGGAGCTCCTGTTCTGGGAACGGCAGCTGAACTGCCCAGCTGAGACTCAAAACAGAACCGGAGGACTGCCTCCACGCCTGCAGGCCAAGAGCTGGGTCCAGCTGCAGCCAGACAGAGAAAAGTGTGTCCACGTGACTCCCGGCTGACTCAGGGCTTGCCGTGAAGGGTTATTTCTTAGCGTTTCACTCTAAGGATTGCGACACCACCCTTCATCAGTATGTGCGATTGTGCAATCCTCTAGCCCTATAAATACAGTGACACTGCAGCCGCTGGAAGCCTCTGAGAGCTCAGCCTCCAAGAAGCCTCTGCCCTCCCCGGGGATCCGGGCCACCTGCCACCACCATGAGGGTCCTCTACCTGCTGCTGCTGACTCTCGGCCTCCTCTTTTCACAGCTGGCCACAGGTGAGCTGGGGACCTGCTGCAGCGCCCACCCCGGGGCTGGGACTTGGGGCTGAGTCTAAGAACAGCGGCCTCTGTGTCCCCAGGACAGATCAGCAGGAAGGCATCCTCGAGGCTGAGCGGCCTGCTGGGGGCAGAAGGCCGTGGGCAGAAGCCTACCGAGCCTGCAGGGTCTGGGCCATCCCGGCCGCTAGGGGCAAGCGCGCCTGCCTGGAGCATCCCCAGGCCGATTCTCCCCGGTGCCTGAGGGCAGCCGAGCTGCAGGAGGGCCAGACTCCCGTCTCTCTGTCTGTCCCTTAAGGCTCCCTTCCCTCTGCACTTGGCAAGGATGTGAGGTCCATGCCAGGCAGCTCCCAGCACCTCCCAGCCCTGTCTTTGTCTCGGGCATCCTGAAAGTATCCTATGGGGAAGGGGATCACCTATTCCCTCTGCAGAACGTCTCCTCACCCTGAGAGGTCAGGGTCCGAGGCAGCCGAGAGGTGCAGGCTGCCACGCCATCTCTCTCCAGGTCCCGGGGTGGGCTCTCCCAGGTGGCCTGCTGCAAGCAGATGCTTCCCGCCCCGCCCACAAGACCAGCTCAGCTGGAATCCTTGACTCACCTGTGTGCAGGCAGTCAGATCCACCTTCCTTGAGAAATCGGTTCACATCCTCCAGGGTGGGCCATTCCCCAGTGCAGAGCAGGGGAGCTCTGTGGCAGGCCCAGCTCCCCTGGGTCAAGGCAGCAGTGCCCCTGACGTAAGAGAAGGTGAGACTCTTCTGGCAGAATCGGGACACATTTTACCCCAGCCCCGTCGCTCACTCACTAAGTGATCTTGAGCGAGTCTCACATTCTGGGTTTTAGTTTCCGCATCTGCGAGTTGAGCGCGCTGGGGCAGGTGGCTCTAAAAGTGGTAGAGCTCTGGAATTCTCTGAAAGACCCACTTGTGCTTTTCTCCAGGCCATCATTTTAGTGTGCAGACGTGCCTAATTTGCTCCAGGGGTGCCTCAGTGTTCCCCTCGGACAACTGGGTTCAGAGGTATTCCAATGCAGAGTTTTAAGGTTTCCAGGTGGAATGCATAAGAGAGGTGGAGAAATTAATTTAGTGAGTTGCAACCTTGTTTTCTCAAAAGAATAGAAAATACCAGTGCATGCCACGCAGTCAGCGTCTCCTCTGTTTGATCACACTCATCTCATTGCATGTGTGTTCGTACTGAGTAGCCGTGCAAAATCTCTTACTGCAGCTCAGGTACACTCAAAATGTTTGAAAGTCACTCTGTTAACGTGAAGAGCTCTTTTCAGTCTATGACATGTAAATATGATTATGAGCATCTCATGCAGAGTTCAGAAAATGAAAGTGTCCCCAAGGGTATGTGCAGGAGCAGATAAACTTACTAATCACTCCTGAATCATCAGCTAACATCATGCAGCACTTAGTGCACGCGGGATCAGCTAAGACGCTGTCCTCCGACGCCAGGCAGGCCCTGTCTGGACAGAACTATCAGTGAATGGATTCCCAGGATGGGGACCGGGGCCCTCAGGGCCAGTTGCTGACCCCAGCTCGTCTTCTAGAAAGGCAAGATTAGCACCCACCCTCCACCTCCCAGCTCATGCTGGGAGGCTGCGAGCGGCCGAGGTCCTTGCACGGCAAGCACCACCTCTGCAGTGCCTCTACTGTCCCAAGACGTTTGCATCTTAAAAGAGGGCCACAGGCAAGGGCAAACTCGACACGAGTGTTTTCTGGGGGATGTCGTGCTGTCTGGATGCTGTTATCTGGGTGGAAAGAGCCCCAGGTGTCTTCCGCGTTGGAACACACAGATGCCCCCAGCCTGAGTCCCCAGGGGCCACAGCGCAGGTCTCTGCTTTACCCTCAGGCACCGGTTGCGCTTCTGGTCATTGCGTCCTCACAGCTGTGCAGGGGTTGTCGCAGCTGCTGCAGCTGCCCCTACCATACCCACCCTGCCCGTGGGCCGCACAGTTGCGGGGTCACTGCAGGGAGGGAGCGGGGGCTGCTCAGCAACGCTGAGCCCCTGCGCAGGTCAGTTCACTCCTTTTCTGGAAGAGCCCTTAGACCTGGTCATTTCACAGGTGGGGAAATCGAGGCCCACGTGACCCGGGGGAACCAGTGTTCTGTGGTCACTACAGGAGATCCTAAGACTTGACGTTCCCTTTAGCAGTTTTCATCTCTGTCAGAAAAAAAAAAAAAATACGGGTTGCCCACTTGTATCTTATTCAAATGGTCTTTCTGTGAATGCAGAATGATGTCACAATGACAAGGCGACCCAGGTCCCTGCATCAGCTGGATGGGACCCCAGCCGAGGTGTTGAGAAATCAAGACAGGTTGACATTGTCCCCTCACTGATTCAAGGAGTGTTTGGTTAAGAGCTGCTGTGGGCAGGTGTTGCCCAGGAACAGGGGATGCGCCAGGAAACACAGCCCTGGGTCTCATCTCTACACATTCCAGAAACAGAGCGGGACGAGAAAACCGATTACATAATTACTTAACTAATGGCAACCGTGTTGTGAAATGCTGTTAAGTGCAGGACGCTAGGAGAACACATGACAGTGAGAGCTGACCTGGCCTTGAGGAAGCTAAGGGACGGAAAATTGTAAGTCATTTTGGTGTTCATGATACTTTCACATAAATATTTCTTTTAATTTCCTCCCAACATTTAAAAGTCAGGATATGCCACCAAAAAAAAACAAAAAAGAAAAGAAAATCTGATTTTTATCTTCTCTTTTTTAAAATTTAGAAAAGTTTTAAAACTTTTAATTTTATATTGGAATATAGTTGATTAACAATGTTGTGTTAGTTTCAGGTGTACAGCAAGGTGATTCAGTTATACATATACATGTATCTATTCTTTTTCAAATTCTTTTCCCATTTAGGTTGTTACATAATATTGAGCAGAGTTCCCTGTACTACAGAGTAGGTCCTTGTTGGTTATCCAGTTTAAATACAGCAGTGTGTAAGTGTTATCTTGTCTTAAAAACACAAAAGATGTGGCAACATTCCTACATGGCAACAGTGAGCTGCTAAACTAAACAGCGGCTGTGCCTCCAGACGGGACTCCCTCCCCATGTCACTGCAGACCCCACCGGTCCCTAATGCCTCACCTCAGCCCACTTCACAGATTTGTGTTACCCGCCTGGCTGCAGTGGGCAGCTGGATTTGCAGCCCTGAATTAACTAAACCAGTGAAAGGAGAGAAGTCAAGGACAAAGCAGACGGAAAGGATAGCTGGTGTGAAAGCCTAGAGATGAAGAGAAATAGAAAACCATAGCTCTCGCTTTTAGTTTAGTCCTCCCAGTGGCCCCGTGGGGGAGGAAGAATCATTATTCCCATTTTCTGGGTAAATAACAATAATGAAGTCACATGACTGGTAGCAGAGCAGGGACTCCCAGGCCCTCAGCTGCAGCACTGCAGGCCGCTCAAGGCACAGAGCGTGCCAGGGAGCAGAGAGGAGCCAGGATGGTGATGCGGGGGCAGATCCAGTGAGCGCTGAGGCAGCAGGAAACGCATCTGGGTGCGAGTGAGCCCCGGGGGGTTTTAAACCCACGAGTGACAGAATCAGAAACGGCTTCTTTAAGAGACCAGTTTGCTGGGCTTCCCTGGTGGTTAAGAATCCGCCTGCCAATGCAGGGGATACGGGTTTGAGCCCTGGTCCGGGAAGATCCCACATGTCACAGAGCAACTAAGCCTGTGCGCCACAACTACTGAGCCTGTGCTCCAGAGCCTGTGAGCCACAACTACTGAGCCTGAACTCTAGAGCCCGCAAGCCACAGCTACTGAGCCTGCGCTCTAGAGCCCGTGCACCACAACTACTGAGCCTGCACTCTAGAGCCCACAAGCCACAACTACTGAGCCTGCATGCCACAGCTACTGAGCCTGTGCACCTACAGCCCGTGCTCCACAAGAAGAGAAGCCACCACAGTAAGAAGCCCACGCACCGCAATGAAGAGTAGCCCCGCTCGCCGCAACTAGAGAAAGCCCGTGCACAGCAACGAAGACCCAATGCAGCCGAAAATAAATAAATAAATTAATTTTTTAAAAAAAGAGACTGGTTTGCTGCCGCGTGGAGGTTGATCAGAGGAGAGGACAGTAGATACAGGGGGACAGTGAGGACGGTCTTCCTGTAAACAGGGCCCACAGCTGCGCTTTTGCCAGGTGATCAGCAAGTTAACCAAAATTAATGCCACTGATAGAGTCATGGCCCAATCCTCAGTCCTCTTCTTTCCTTTCCCTCCGGACACGGATACCACGTGCATTCCCGGGAGTCTGGGTCTCTGTTTCCTCACCTTTAAAGAGACAGATGAGGCAAAACAAGTCCCAGCCCAACGTCCTGTGACCCTGGATCTCCACCTGGCCCTGCTCACACCTGACTGTCGCAGAGTGTGTTACTCTGACCTGCTGGCCCGAATTCCTTCCACCTTGCAGAACTCTGGCAACAGCACCAGGAATGTGCCTGCTACGGCCTCGGATCCCATCCGGAAAAACAGGCTCCCTGGTGCCTCAGACACAAGCCCCTGATTCCTACGAAGCAGACCCGACAGAGGCACCCGATTAGCAATGCGGGGGAAACAGAGTCATCCTCAGAAACGCCGGCCACACGGCACCGGCTGTGGTACTTCACAGTGCCACGAGCAACTCCGAAAACATCTCACTAAGTGTCCCTAGCATCTGCATCCGTCATGCAGGGACGACTCTTATCCCCACGTTAGAGATGGTTTTTGCAGGGAATCTCAGAGAGGCTGACTTTTCAAATACTCAGCCCGTGAATACCAAGGACTCGAATCCAGCTCTGACTCGAGCTCCTATATTCTTTTCCCACACCTCCCAGAGACCTCTGGATATGTCACCAGCAAATCAATTTATCCTAAGGATAATCTAGATGGAAGTGACTTAAAGCTTTCATGACCTTAATAGGAGGCACTGCTGGTTATCAGTGGCCGGCAAGTGTTTCTAGGAACAGGGACGTCATGGGTGACCCGTCTGTGGAAGAGGGGCCCTGAGTTTTCACTTGGTTTGGAGTTCTGTTATTTGTTTTGCAGGAGTGCCTTGTATATATTTGATTTCTTCCCCAGATATCTTGAAAAGATCCACAGAGGTGAAGTCCGACCCTCTCTGGCCTCCACTGACCGCCTGAGCCACCAGCACGTCTCCTAAGTGGACAAGCGACCTCTATTGTAATGTCCGCAATGGGAGGGAACCCACTCACTCGTGGGCAACCCTTCCCCTGGCACACTGCCAACCAGCCACCTTGTCCTGACTGGGGAAAGAGCCCAGCTGACTGGCCCAGGCCCACATTCCGAGACGACCAGTCTCACGTCGCTTCCCACGGACCAGTCCGTGTATGCATCACCACAGGTGTGGGACCCCACGGCCAGCGCGGGCAAATCCGGATTTCACCCTATGGATCCTCAGACCTGTGTCTGTGTCTGCTCCTCTCACATCTCAGATCCATGGGTGCCGCCAACCCTGTTCTGGCTCCTGACTTTCTCCACGCCTGTGCTTTTCTGCTGCTTATGCGGTGCAGTCCTCCAGGGCAGGGGGTAGGGGTCCTGGCAGGGGTAGAGCTCAGGCCTCTTCTTCTCCAAAACCCTTGTCATTTCGGCACCTCACTCCGCTTTAGCCTGGTGGTCTTTTAGGACAAGAAATTTATATTTTAGTCAAAAGCTCCCCAATTTTCCCTTCTGACATTGTTCCAAAACTTCACTTGCACCTCCAACTGTATACTGTCAATCCAACTTCAGAGGAGAGTGCCGGGGAACAGGGTCCACTGCCCGTGGCCTGAGGACCACACGCCCAATCTCAGAGCTCCCCGATCCTGTCTCTCTGAAAGGCTCTTTAAGAAATTTTATTTTCGTGGCTTTTTTATATAAAGTCCAAAGATCCCCCCATGTTTCCAATGTATCTTCTTCTCTGTAGACTTTTTCACCTGCCCTTTTCCTTGAACCTCCACCATCTGACCTGCACAGGCTGTGTCCCGTCTCCGCAGCACTGACAGCTGTCCATGCCCCTCAGGCAGATATATTTCCTGATGACTCTGTAACAGTCAAGCCTCTGCTGTGTTCACTGCCGTGAACATTCTTCCTCTCATTTTCTTCTGGGACTGACCCACTGGTACTTATTTTCTAGTTAATTTCCTGCTACTTAATCACAACAGCCCTTCATTCAGCCAACACCTATTATTACAGTTGACTTAAAAAACAGTTGGTGTTGTAGTTGCACTTGGGTGGGATTATTAAGAGTCCAGCTATAATTGGCCGAATAACTGTGTAGTATTTGAGAGTCTCTCTTTTCGCTGCAAGCATAGAAGCTGGTACAAGCCTGCTTTCCTAACAGGCCTGCTCCCTTCACCCCTCCTCATCCTTCATTCTTACCTATAAGCGCGCTCCCTCTTTTCCATGTTCCTCTGGTTCACGGCGCTCCAGAGGCCGCCACATGATGTGTTGGACTGTATTTCTCAGACCAGCTGAATAAGGACCAAGATAAGAATGAGCGCAAGTCTAGAGACGTACTATCATTCTTGGAAAGGGGAGGAGAAGAGCGGGGCTGTGAGTTATCCAAGGAGCTTGCATGCCCGGGGAGTGGACGGAAACGGACCAAGGCATGATGGGAGAGGGTGTAAACAGCACATAGCCCAGGAGGCCCACAGTGCTAGGAATACACGGAAGACCTTTTCAAAAGCAACTCTTATTGTTTTAATTTTTAATTGTAAAATATAACATGTATCCAGAAAAGTACATAAAACTCGAATGTATAATTTAATGAATTATTATAAAACAAGCACTCCTGTAACCACAGTGTGAGCCAAGAACTAGAACTTGGCCAGCACCTAAGAGGCTCTCCTCCAGGCTTCTCGGTCACAAATCCCTCCTTCCCCCAAAAGCAATCATCACTTGACTTTTATGGTCATAACTTCCCATATTTCTTATAGTTTTACCATGTTAACATTCATGCTGAATAATATAGCTTGGTTTGCGCATACATTTCAACTGACTACGTGTCAAGAGGTGGTGGCATTGCTGGGTCGTAGCATGTGCTTATACTACTGAATTTTAATGAATAATGCCAAACTGTTCTCCAAAAGCGTATATATCAACTTACGCTCCTACAATCAATGAATGAAAGTGCCTGTTCTTCCATATCTATGTCAATGCTTGATAATGTCAATCACTTTAAAATTTTAGCCATCTGGTGAGGGGAGTGGCATAGCATTGGCAATTTAATGTGCATTTCCCTGATAAATAATAAGTTGAGTACTTTTGTGTATAATTACTGGCCACTTGGATATCTTTTGTGAAGTACCTGTTTGTCTTCTGCCCATATGTTCTATCAGATTATCTGTCTTTTCTTAATGATTTGTAGTAGCTCTTTATATATTCTGCACAGAAGCTCTTTGTTGGTTGTAAGTATTAGAAATATCTTCTCCTACCTTGTGCCTTAATTTTTCACTCTCTGAATGGAAACTTTCCTTAAGCAGAGGTTTTCCACATTATTTTAATGTGGTTAAACGTGTCATATCTTTTCCTTTAGGGTTAGCGTTTTTGTACCTTAAGAAATCTTTTTTTACCCCAAAGGCACAAAGAAAGTGTTCAGTGGCGTTTTCTGGGGGCTTTTACTGTTTTTCCTTTTACATTTAGGCTTATAACCATCTGGCAGTGGTTTTTAGTGTGCACGTATGGTCCGAGCTAAGAGTAAAGGGTTTTTTTTTCCACTATGAATATCCAATTGTCCCAGAACCACCCATTGAGAAGACCATTTTTCTCCACTGTTCTGTGGAGCCACTGTTGTTCTACTTCAACTCTGCACATATGCATGTATCTCTTTCTGCTGTCCTGCTTCTGTATTTGTCTGCCCTCGTATCCTCACCACACTGTCTAATTACAGTGGCTCTGTAATTAGTCTCAAAATCCAGTAAAGCAAATTCTCCCGCCTTCTTTTCTATGAGTGTCTTGGCTATTCTTGGTCCTTGGAATTTCCATATATGTTTTAGAATCAGCTCATCAAGTTTCACTGAAAGAAATCTCTTGGGATTTTATGGTATTGGGTTAAATCTGCAGCTTACTTTGGGGAAAATTAACATTTTAAAAATAATGAATCCTCCAATGCTTAAACATAGTATTTCTACTTATTTAGGGCCTCTTTAAATTCAAAAAAATACTGTATTCTTTATAGATAGAGGTATTGCACATAATTTCTTAGATTTATAACTAGGCATATTTTATGCTCTTCTATATGGTGTTTTTATTTTATCTCCTTTTTTCTGTTGGTTGCTAATATACAGAAGTAACATTCATTTTTTCTTTTTTGTATGTTGATCTCAGAAAATTTGCTAAATGTGCCTGTTCATTCCTTTTGGATTGCCTACATATAATCATAATGTCTGCAAATAGAGACAATTTTATTTCTTCCTTTCCAACCCTTGTACCTTTTTTTTTTTTTTCTCTTATCCCCCTGGCCAGTACTTCAAGTACAATGCGGAATGGTAATGACAATAGCAGTTATGCTGGTCTGATTGCCAATCTCATGGAATGTTTTCAATACTTGACCATTAACTGTACTGTATGTTGTAGGCTTCTGTAGGTACTCTTTATCAGATTAGGGAAGTTTCCTCCAGTTTCTTATTTGCTAGGAGCTTTTTTTTTTTTAATCGTGAATCAATGTTGATTTTTTTCCCAATATCTTTCTGCATCTATTAAGGTAATATAATCATTGGCTGATTAGATTATGGGAACATTGAATCTCCCTGGGCCTCAGTTTCCCTGTCTGTAAGTTAGGAAAAAGTGATACATTCCTTGGAGGATTAAATGCAACCATAAACGTGTTAGTTCCCCACCAGAGGAAAGATGACCAGCTTCAGAATCTTAGAAATAGATGAGATCACATAATCTAGTCTCCTCAATTTTAAATTTGAGAAGCTGGGGCTCAGAAAGTTTGAGTGCTTTGCTAAAAATCACACAAATTCATTCTAGAACAAGGAATGTAACCAAAGTACCCTGACATTAAATATGTTGCTATTTCTTTGGGGTCCGATAACGTACTAGATCCTCAAAGATAACGCCAGAAATGAGTTCCCGCTGAGCGTGGTGACACCATAATTCACTAGCAGAGAGGTGGAGTGAGAACTGGTGGGGGTCATGGGATCTACCTCTGGTCCTGGCTCTGCCTGTGGCCAACTGCATGCCCTGGGGGGCATCGCCAGACCTCAGCGTCTTCATCTAGGGAGAGAAGCACAGAGAGGTGGAAGTAGTTGAGCTCTGAGGTCCATCTGGGCTCTAAAAAGCCACAGTTGGTTGTATTTGGGTCTCCTGTTTACCCAACAAAAGGAAGGGTAAATATAACATTAAATATACATATATTTAAATGTTGGTATAAATACACACACACACACACACACACACATACCAACAACAACAAGAAAAAGAAAGTGTAGACCTTCTGATTTCAAAGGGCTTTCACATTCACTAGCTTGATCCATCTTCCTAATAACGATCACTTGGAGGATGTACTGAAGGAAGGATTCAATCTTGCAGCAGGGGTTGGACTGAGTATCTTTCCAGCTCTGACATCTTCCAATGAAGAGCAACAAAAGCTGGAACTGGAGATTTAGAGAGTCTAGTTGACTATGATCTTACTGGAGGTCGATATTGTGGTGAGGCTTTTAAAACCTGGAACAATCTTGAACAGCCTTGGCGGGAACCAATACAATGTACAGAAAGAATACAGGCTGGAGGTCAGGAGACTGTGTTTTGTGTGAGCAACTGTGTGCCCTTGGCCTAAGATGCTTCCCTCGGACGGTGGGACCAGCGTGTCTCTCAATGCCCTTCCATCTCCATGGCAACACAGTCCAATGAGATGTTCTCTGATGATGGAAATATTCTACCGCTGCATGCTCCAGTGCAGTAACCACTAGCCACACGTGGCCATCGATCACTTGCAATGTGGGTGATGTAGTTTCGATTAATTAAAATATGTGACCGCACGTAGCTGGTGGCCACCACATTGCACAGCACAGCTCTGTAGTGAACAAAACGAGATGAAGCCTCTTTTTGCTCTCGGTAGACGGGACACGTCTAAAGTATTTTGTGTTTATTCCAGGCCTCAAACTTAAGGAAGTCTATCCATGAACTGAACACATCCAGAGGAGAATGAACAGGGTTGTGAAGTGTCTGGAAACTAGACACTGAGAAAAATGAGAAAAAGAAGACTTTTAAGGCAGCAGAATGACTGAAAATGGGACAGCCTTCTGAAAGAGTGCTTAGACTTGCCTGTATAAAGCAGGAAAAGCGCCACTAGCTGGAAGTTACTGAGAGGACAGTTTCCATCAGTATGAAAACCAAGTGTCCGGCAGGCAGAGATTAGAAGCCTGTCTCCCAGGGTGTCTGCTCCAGGGTGGGCGGCGTAAACAACAGACGCTCGTTTCTCGTAGTTCTGGGCGGTAAAAGTTCAAGATCAAGGTGTTGGTTTGGTTTCTCCTGACGCCTCCCTCCTCGGCTGACAGAGGGCCGCCTTCTGTCCTCACACGGCCTTTCCTCTTTGTGCTGACACATCACTCGTGTCCCTTTGTGTGTCCAAATTTCCTCTTCTTACAAGGACACTATTGATTGGTGATCACCCATATACCTCCTTTAACCGCAATCAGCTCTTTGAAGGCCCCATCTCCAAATACAGTCACATTCTGAGGTCCTCGGGGGCTTAGGGCTTCAACTATGAATGGGGGGGGGAACATTGTGGGGGGGTTTCAGGCCATAACACCTGGCAACAGAGAGACACAAAACAATGGCTAGATAGCTGCTTGCCAGGGGTATCAGAGGGCAGCTTTTTCTGCTGGATACGGTGGAAGACGAGTCTAGAGGTCTTCAAATTATGAGATTCTGTGACGGGGAGGAAGACAAAATAAATTCCAACTGGGAAAATGATGAAAGCTTTATAGAGTAGCTATAATTTTAACCTGACATTAAAGGATCATAGATTGCAGCAGACACGGTGATGGGGGTGGGGGTGGGGGGTGGGCAGGGATTCAAGCTGGAGGGAATGATGTAACTAAACAGCACAGGAGTAAAAGGAAAGTTCAGGAATGCTCCTGGAATTCGAAAGATGCTTCTGCATTTCTGAAACAGAGGATGGCAACTGTACAAAGTGGTCGAATACCTATCTGGGGACTAATGTGAATTCCCTGTACACCAAAGCTCCCTGGGCAGGAGAAAGCCCGCTCAGAACCCTGCTGTTCATCTCTGGCTGCCCACTGTTTGGCCACAGCTGGCACAGACCTCGGACGGAGGGGTCTCTTTAGATGCCTTATTTCATGAGCAGCCTCACAGATCAACTGAGTGCAAAGCTCTTGGAAGGGAAACCCCTGTGACGTGCTCTGCAAAGGGTTGTCTGTTCTGCTTTCACCGAGTGTTCTGAAGTCCCTGTGGCTGCAAGCCCGGAGTCTGAAGTGCTCTCTTTCCCTTCTCATAGGTGTTAACCTGCTTACGGGTTTCGGCCAGAGGTCCGACCACTACATATGTGTCAAGAAAGGGGGGACCTGCAACTTCTCCTCCTGCCCGCTCTTCCAAAAGATTGAAGGCACCTGTTACGGCAAAAAAGCCAAGTGCTGCATCCGTTGACTTTGGGCTGGAGCATGGGCAGAGGGGACCCAGAAGCCAAGTGAAGTACTTGTAACTGTTGTTTGAATAAAAGAAGGTTTTTTCGAGGCGTACGTCCTTCAGACCAATATGAGTCTTGTGTCTCCTTTTAGAAGAAGTTCAGAAAGTATGAAGGTCAGAAGGGCAGACAGGCTGAGCCACAAAGCCTGTCCAGGATGGGACTGGGGGATGCTGACTAGGCTGTGACCTGTTTCACTGCCACTTTGTTTCATCAGCAGATCTACACAGGAGGGATGCAGGGGGTCCACGTGAGACTAAGGACACCTGATGACGAGATGACACAGCTTCAGGCCTCCCTCTGTCCCAGCAGAAGTTCACCCCTGATTCAGCGGTCTCAGCTGCCTGCCCATCTGCAGAGGCCAGAACCGCTGCCCTTTCTCCTCCCTGGGCCGGGGGCAGTGGGTTGTGGGTTGGTTAACCTCAGCATTTGGGAACCTTCGCTGGGACCATAAAGCTATTCCTATTTCACTCTGTAGGCCTAATAGTAGGGCTCCCGGGTGTCCATTCTTCACTCCAGCACAATCACGTGGTCTATTTACATGTCACTTAGAAAAGCATCCTCTACGACCACTGCCCCGCCTTTCATCATTTCTGCACCTTTAGGCCTGTAGACACCCACTGATGGGGAAGAGGGAGCTGCCTTCCCTTTTTTCCAATAAATTTCTTACAACTCCTGATGATCCGTGTGCTTCTGTCCTCTCCTTCATCAGGCAACAGCAATTCCACATTCCACTTCGATAAATTGCAAGCACAAATAAAAATCAAACATTAGAAAAACTTTGGGGGAATTCCCTGGCGGTCCAGTGGTTAGGACTCCTCGTTTTCACTGCCCCGGACCCAGGTTCAATCCCTGGTTAAGGAACTAAGATCCTGCAAGCCACGTGGCACAGCCCCCCCCCCAAAAAAATTTGCCCCCATCCCCCAGTGATGGATTTAGACACCACACCCCTCTTTTGTGAGGGAAAGGCAGAGGAGATGCCATTATGCTGTGCACACTAACCGCTACTCGGGCGTTCTCTGTAACAGGAACACGGCAAGTGTTCATTACACTGCGTCCAGGCCTCCCCCGACTCCTGAAAGGCTAAGAAATCATCTGTTGACTTAAAAAAATATTCACACCCTAAAAGTTGAGAGTTATGTTTTGTTTGGCGGGAAAGTTTAGGACTTCAAGCCCGGGAGGCAGCATCTCAGGTAACCCTGAGAGAACTTCTCCCAGGAAGCGAGGGGGGAGCCAGGTTATACAGAAGTTTTGCAACAAAGGGCAGGTAGTCAGGAACGTCAAAAGATTATTGTTAATTAAAGAAAACCAGATATCCCAAGTTAAGGAATTTAACTTAGCTCTTTTCTGTGTATGGGAAGATGCAAGAGTCTGGGCTCCCTGAAATCATTCCTTTGATATGCACCTCAGCTATCTGGGGCCAGTATCCTGTGTGTTCCCATCCTGAGTTTCCTCAGGGCTCATGGTAGGGAGTGGCAGCAGTCTGATGGCGGCTAGATGGCAGGCATTCTTTCCTTCCTGAGTTCCCTCAGGGCTCAGCAGCTCCCCCGTTGGCTGTGGTTGCAATCGCTGATGACTGTGACATCCTTTGTTTACTGACATGGTAGGCGATATTCCACTTATCCCCAGCCACAAAGAGGTCACTGACCATCTCGGGAAGGTGGCGGCATCACATCAATAGCCCTGTTGCCAGAGACTACAGGCTCAGACCAGAATGACTAGCAGGGTTCTTACAGCCCTTCCCAGCCCAACAGCATTTGGCCCCAGGACTTATATTCCTCAGGGGGTAGCAAGTTTTAAAGGAGATGTCCCATCTCCTCTCCGCCTTCTCTCCTCCACCCAAATCTCCTCGGAGCTTTTGCATTCACCTACACCTGTGTGCCAGTGTCACCCTCCTTTGGTGAAACTGGAACGCAAAAGATATCGCCTGAACCAGCCTGGAGGGAAGATGGCTTTGAAGTTAAGCTGGGGGGTGCGGTGCATGGGGCTGCCTACAAGGCACCTCACTCCCGAATGACTGAAAGGCCCAATTTCATGGTTCCTATTACAGCAACTGTCTAGATGAAGGGCAAGTATGGATTTGAGTAAGCTGTACATACAGACCCAGATCCAACCCTTTATCACCGTGGCTGTCATTAAGGAATTGCTGAATCACGTACCTTCACAGTCATTAAACACGCTGACAGCTCTGAGTGGGAAAAGTGTCCACTGGAGGAGACCGGTGTTGCCTGAATGCGTTTGAAGGACGCCCTCCTCTCTTAACTACTGTTGCCTTTTAGCGTGCTATGGTGGATGGAAGCCTAGTTTACATTAGTGAGCGAGTCCGCACTTGCCTATCATGAGCGATACGCTGGGTACTCCGGTCAAGAATTACTTGAATGCCAACATAAATTGATTAGTGAGGACCTCTCCCATCACTGCAGTTGTGTCAGCAAAGCTGGACATGGCCGCCCAGATCTCTGGGAAAGGATGCAACGCATAATCACCGCTAAGGCACACTATCTACCTGCACAGACAGGCACGGGAGCTGCAGAGTCATCCTGCCAATCCCTACCTCAGTCACCGAGGTACTTCCCAGGAAGGCGGCGTCACGCACAGGGCAAAACGCACCCTCGCTTTGCTTCAAACCAGCGTTTGATAGTGAATTCGTCTAGCTCCACATTGGGAACAATGTGGCCTCCTGGCTTCCATGGCTCGTGGGCCTATAAGGCACGTCACCCAATCAAGCAGAGAGACCTGCCATGGCATTCCACGCGTTCTTGTTTTCACGGGCACTAGCGAGTCTCAGCCATTCAAGGTTTCGTCACAAGTTTCCCCAAAAGGGGGAACTTTCTCCGATAAAAAAGAATGAATAAGGGGAGAACTGGAGCTACTCACATACATGTTAGCCTTCAGAGTAAAGGCATCTGTGTTAGTCAGGGTTCTCTGCAGAAGCAGAACCAACAGGATGTGTGTGTATATACAGAGGGAGATTTACTTTAAGGAATTGACTCATAGGACTGTGGAGACTTAGTGAGCCCAGAATCTAATGGGGGGGCCTACAGGCTAGAGATACAGAAAAGAGCTGCAGTTTGAGTCCAAAGGCAGTCTGCTGGAAGAACTCCTTTCTTCTTGAGGGAGGTCCGTCTTTCTTCTATCAAGGGCTTCCACTAATCAGATGAGGCCCACCCACATTACGGAGGGCAGTCTGCTGCACTCAGAGTCCCCTGATTTCAAGGCTGTGTTGTATACATTTTATTTTCTGTATATTATGATGGTTTGGTATCTTTTTAAAAAAGCTACAAACAAACAAAAAACCCAAAACAAAAAAACACCTTTTCTGGCTGGGAAGAAACTGGATTTCCTGGTGCTAATCGATGCTTAGAGCAAAGGGTCCAGCTGGGAGCATGCGTTTGCTATGCCAGCTACGCAGTCCGGAGCCAGGCCCCCTCTATGTGGCTCCCACTTTACAGGAGATGACATTCTTCTGCCTGCATCATGCCAGGGCAACTAGAGAGAGCTAGTTGCCTGTGACTTAAAGCTCACCAAAATTATTCACACTAGCCGATCCTCACCTAATTCCCTATCCTGCCTTGTTTTCCCATGGAAACCCTAATAAAGGTTCTGGACTCTGTCTCCTGCCCACACTACTGTTTCCCCATGTGGCCCTGTGGAGTGTGCTCTCCTCCCACCTCTAGGACCTGTGAGGATAATAAACTTTTTCTTCCTGAGCCTCTCCTCTGGCCTCACCTGACTGACCATCTCATAAAAGAACACAAAACAAATGTTAATCTCACCCCGAAATCACCTTCATGGAAGCACTCCCATTAATGTTCAACCAAATACCTGGGCACCGTGTTCCAGCCCAGTTGGCACAGAAAATCAAACATCAAGGCATCTTTTTTTAAAAAACTTTTTTTTTTTTTTTTTTGCAGTACGCGGGCCTCTCACCGCTGTGGCCGCTCCCGTTGCGGAGCACAGGCTCCGGACGCGCAGGCTCAGCGGCCATGGCTCACGGGCCCAGCCGCTCCGCGGCATGTGGGATCCTCCGGGACCGCGGCACGAACCCGTGTCCCCTGCATCGGCAGGCGGACTCTCAACCACTGCGCCGCCAGGGAAGCCCAAGGCATCTTTAATGGCACCTTAGAGGAGTTCTCATTCTGCTGGGCAGACATCCCATATTTGTGCTTGAAAACAAAGATCTCTTATCAGCATGACCTATCCGTGTCAAGGTTCCCACTTGGTTTTGTCTGTCAAAGAAAAAGCTTATGAGGAAACAGGTCTTCCAACAGAATACCTTAGGAAACACACTCTTCCTACCTAGAACACAACGCAGATCTTTATCCTTAACTGGGAACACACAACCAAGAAAAAAGAAGACAGGTGAGGCCAACCACAGGCACGATGGAGAAAGCCACCTTAAACAAACGCAAATTGCCTCTGAGAAAGTACTGTTAGTCCTGGAACAAAAGAGAACTTGTAAAAATTGTTATTAGTATCATCAAATGGATGAAAGGAGATATTGTAGTCATACAGTGCTAATAAAATGCCCTGGGGAAACCTCAGAGAATGCAAAGAAGACAGCCACTTATGGATTGTTGACAAGATAAAGTGGTTTAGTTCAGTGCAATATTTAATAAAGCGGAGAAATGCTGTGATGCCTTTAAGAAACATTTCCATCCCAAATGGTTAACAACAAAAAAGAAAATTTGACATGTAGATGAAGGTCCCCTAAGTTCCCTGCTGTGATGCCTTTAAGAAACGTTTCCATCCCAAATGGTTAACAACAAAAAAGAAAATCTGACATGTAGATGAAGGTCCCCTAAGTTCCCCAAGTTCCCAGAGACCACAGGAGCTGGTGGAGCCACCAGAGGGACAAAAAGTCCTAAATGGTGACGTGGAGAAAGTCCCCTCCGAAGCAGGAACAGCCACGGTATGTTCTCACATGCGCCAGGAAAGCACTTCTAGGGTGTTAAGTCACTAAACTTTGAAAGTTTATGTGTTATTGGAGCCAAAGTGGCCCTGACTGTTAGACACGGGTCCATACACAGCCTCTAACCCAAGGCTGATGGAAAGTGAAATCCCCAGGCGGTGACTCCACGGACCTAAGGACCAAGCAGGACAACCTGAAAAAGGAGATCTGAGTTCTAGGATGGACTTCTGTGGGTGGGAGGGACGCCATGTATCGGATTGTAGGCTAAACAGCTGAGGAAATTTCACAAGATAATAATGTAATACACACACACACACGCACACACACACAATATTTAATAGCTTCTGGAAAACATCTCCGTGACATAACTGTGGTCCAAATATACGATTATTTCTTCCTTTTCAACCCTTAGAATCAACTACGGACGATGCGGCGAAGATTTCTTTAAGGTTACAGGTTAGAATACAGTTGTTAACGACATGGCTGCATCAATGGATAACTGAGAGCAGTTGGAAGGTAGATGGGGAAGGAGAGACAGGGAGAGGCGTCTTGTTGTACATGGTGGGTAATCAGGGACGTTGTCTAAAGTTGTTGCATGAGAAATAGATGTAGAAGTGCTATGTCCTCCCCAAATGTACACGTGGAAGCCTAATCCCCAATGTAGTAGAACTCGGAGGTGAGGGCTTTAAGAAGGGATTAGATCACGAGGTAGAGCCTCATGAATGGAATTCTCATAAGAAGGGACAGGAGAGATGGTCGCTTTCTCTCTGCCCTCGAAGGGAACAAGGAGAAGGCAGCTGCCCACAGGCCAGGAAGCAGCTCTCGCCGGAACCTAAGCATGCTGGCACCCTGATCTCCAACTTCCAGCCTCCGGAACTGTGAGAAATAAATGTTTCTTGTCTAAGTCACCCAGCCTACGGTATCTTGCTATAGCAACCCAGACTATGACAATGAGCATATTATATAAAGGCATAAACTAAACCAATAAAATAACTAGAAATAATAACATGCCCTCTTATTTGGACGTAAGAGGGGGAGGGGGTTGGGTAGTATCAACTAAATCCTCGTGGTTTATGGGATAACAGATGGTGTTTAAAGTTAATAAGTGAAAACAAGAGGTGCGAGCATGTCATTCAGAAAAGGAGCAGAGCTGAACGTGAAAAACGGTGAAAGGTAGTTACTTCCTGTTATACTTTTTAAGAACTTGGTTTTCATAAAATACATGTACAATTTTTGTAAAATGTATGCAGAGTGTCAAATGTCTGTTTTGAAGATGTAAGACATTATTGTTGTCCAATGGAAAAACCAAAGCCGTGTGAACCCGCGCCCCTCCTCAGAGCAACTTCTACAAGAACTGCGTCAGTGTTGGTTTCCCGCATTGCCATTCTGTGGAAGAATGGCCTGCTCCTAGGAGGTATGTGCTGAAGTATTTAGGGCTGAAATGTCACGGTGCTGGCAACTTCCTCTGTAATAGCTCAAAGCCAATACAAGTTGCAAAGCGATTACAACTGGTGGATCCAGAGGGAGGGTGTACCGGTACCCTCTGTACTACGCTTGCCTGTGTGTGTCTGTCTGAAGCTTTTCAAAACGAAAGTTGGGTGGGGGGGATGAAAAAAATCAGAACCAAGATTTTCGATGTAAGAAGATTCATATAAAGTTAAAAGGTTATATTAAAATCCCGTAGTCTTAAATTTGAATTGGGATTATCACTCTAAAACCCTGGCTTTTTTCCCTCTTAACAGAAGTGTGTATTTCTCAGCCCCTGCACCTAAAAGTGCAGTGACAATGAGTACCCCTAGCACACAGGCCATGGGTCACTACTCTTTCCCACGAGGAAGAACCAGGATGTCTTACAGAAACAGAAGAGTCCAGGTCTGGAGCATAAGATGTACAAGATGAGCCAGGGGTATGTTGTTGTGCTCGAAAGTAGGGAAGCTACAAGGCTGATGGGTCACGGCCGTAGAACACTGGCTGCAAATTGACGGGGACTCACTGGGCAAAAGGATGGAACATTTTTCATCACAGCCGAGAATCATGACTACAATTGATTAAGTATTTAAAATATATAAACACATTAAATATATAAAAGTATAATATTAAATTATATTTTAAACACATCAAATATATGAGGTCAGAATGATACTTAAGAAACAATATTATTTATAATTGGAGTTTGTTAAGGTGCCAACTTCACTCTGGAAATTGGTACATAGGAGAGAAGATCAAGCATTTATTCTGCCCTTCCAGTACAAACTGCATTTTAGGATAAGCAAGAATTATACGAAGGAAATATCTTATTTATAGAAAATTTCCAGCTAATAAATGAAGAAGGGATTGAGCAATGGAATATTTCCTGCCGTATCAGTAAACAAAGGATGTCACAGTCATCAGCTATTGCAGCCCTCCAACGTGAGCCCGGAGGAAACTCAGGAAGGAAAGAATGCCTGCCATCTAGCAGCCATCAGACTGCAGCCACTCCCTACCATGAGCCCTGAGGAAACTCAGGATGTAAAAACACAGGATACTGGCCCCAGATAGCTGAGGTGCATATCAAAGGAATGATTTCAGGGGGCCCAGATTCCTGTATTTTCCCATACACAGAAAAGCGCTAAATTCCTTAACTGGAGATATCTGGTTTTCCTTAATTAACAATAATTCTTTGACATTCAGACTACCTGCCTTTCGTTGCAAAACTCCTATATAACCTGGCTCCCCGCCCTGGCCTCCTCTGAGCAGTTCTCTCAGGGTTACTTGAGATGCTCCCTCCCGGGCTTGAAGTCCTAAAAATTTCTGCCAAATAAAACACAGCTCTCAATTTTTAGGCTGTGCGTATTTTTTTTAAGTCGACAGGATGGTAGAATTGGAAAATCACTTGTTTTGCACCCCTGAATGAAATCATAGATCTAAAACAATTGTCAATGGATGGCTTTAAAACCATTTGTTGGAAAGCTTGGTGGGGAATTTGATAACAGAGGGTTAAGGTTAACACCAACTAAACTCAATGACTCACCTGGTCCCCTCACTAAAAGTGGCAGGACCAGAGGTTCAGGGACCTCCTGTTGTGATATAAAGGAAGCACACACCACCACCTATGAAATATTCTGGCCAAAAGCATGAAAAAAAAGGCACAACCTGAAAGTTGAGTGTTATGTTTTATTCGGCAGACGTTCTTAGGACTTCAAGCCCGGGAGGCAGCCTCTCAGATAAACGCCGAGAAAACTGTTCCAAAGAGGAAATGGGGAACCCAGGATATATGCCAGGATATATAGGAGTTTTTAATAGGACCAGGTAATCAGAACAAAAAGCTACTGATAATAAAAAGAAACTAGACATCTGAAGTCAAGGAATTTAGTGCTTTTCTATGTATGGGAAGACGCAAGAGTCTGGGCTCCCTTCTGAAATCGTTCCTTTGCTACGCACCTCAGCTGTCTGGGGCCAGTACCCTATGTTTTCTCATCCTGAGTTTTCTCAGGGCTCACCGTCAGGGGTGGCTGCAGTCACTGATGACTGCAGGCCATATTTTATTTTTCAAGCAGCTGAAACTGCAACTAATCGACTTGCCACATATAATCAATAATTCACAGGAAATACAAAAGTTAGAGAAACAAGTAAAACGACAGCTCGAGGGAACAATCAGTCAAACCCAGAGCATGACACGTTATATGGGAAAAGCGACCTGGTTTCTCCAACAAACTCAAAGGCATGAGGAAAAATAAGAATTACCATTACAGAAAAAGAGAGGAAAGAAGCAACCAATGGGTGGGCCTTGTTTGGACTCTGTATTGAACAGACCAATCGCAAGAAAACATTTCTGAGCTGGTCAGGTAAATTTGAATATGGCCTGGGTAATATCAAAGGCTTCTTATTGATTTAATTAGGGGTGGCAGTTATGTTGGAAGAGAAAGGGCCTCATCAGTTAAAGATGCTGACTGAAGTACTGATAGGTGAAATGACATGATATCTTGGATTTGCTTTAAAACACTCCAGCAAAAAGAAACGAAATAAAGAAATGAAAAGTATGGACCTGAAAAAGGATCTGGAAAATGTTGAGAAATACTGAAGCTAGGAAATAAGAATATTGGGATTCATTATATATTTGACATGTCATAAGTGAGAATTTAAAAAAGAAAGAAAGGAAGAAGAAAGAGAAAGAAAGAAAGAAAGAAAGGGAGGGAGGGAGGGAGAGAGAGAGAGAGAAAGAAAGAAAGAAAGAAAGAAAGAGAGGGAGGGAGGGAGGGAGGGAGGGAGAGAGAGGGAGAAAGAAAGAAAGAAAGAAAGAAAGGGAGGGAGGGAGGGAGAGAGAGAGGGAGAAAGAAAGAAAGAAAGAAAGAAAGAAAGAAAGAGAGGGAGGGAAGGAGGGAGGGAGAGAGAGAGAGGGAGAAAGAAAGGAAGAAAGGAAGGAAGGAAGGAAGGAAGGAAGGGGAAGGGAGGGAGGGAGGCAGGGAAGAAAGAGCAGGGAGAAAGGAAATGTCAGGGCTTATCATTATAACTGCCCCTCTCTCATTTTGGCCAGCACCGTTTTTCTCTCTTGAAGCCTTGGTTTGAAAGTCATCAAAATGGTTATTGTTGGTTTTTAAATTTAGTTTGTTAAGTGAAAAGAAAGGATGAGAGTGGAGGTATAATGTAATATGATGGGGGGAAAGTACGCTTTGTCTTAGTAAGAATTTCTTTTGCTGGAACTTGCAGGGAATTAGACTCTGGTGAACTGGACTGTCCGTGGGCACAGCCCTCCCACTGCAGCTCTGTTAAAGAATGTTTCCACAAACATAAGTCCCAGACCTTCTGCATCAGTGGACCCTGGTGACACTTCTATTCAATGACTTGCCGGTTGTCACCATGTAGGATTAGATCATGATGTCAGTGGTTTAGCACATGGGTCTGCAAACATTTTCTCTAAAGGGACAGATAATAAATATCTTCAATTTTGCCAGTCATGTGGTAACTGTCACCACAGAACTCTGCCACTGTAAAGAGAAAGCCATGGATAATACATAAACAAATGGGAGTGGCTGTGTTTCAATAAAACTTTATTTACAAAAACAGACAGCATGGCAGATTCGGTCCAAGGGCCATAGTTTTCCAACCTCTGGTGTAGGAGACTATGCTGATTCTGTCCAATGTTTAGACTGAGAACTACTATGGAAATGGGTGTTTCTAACAAATATATATCTATTATTACATATGTATATAAATTTACATATATATATATGCTTTTTCAATGAATACTTTAGAAGTACTTCCCAAAATATAGAAGTATCCAAAAATATTGAAAAATAATAATTTGTAAAATCATAGTATTATGAAGGCTTAGGAGAAATACCTAACTCCCCAGCTTTTATTTCCTCTGATAGATCACAGGCTAAACACAACTTACAGACAAAAGCCACCTAAGGTCTTTATTACTGTAAGTCCCAAAGCTTGGACAACAACATGTCTTGATGGGAATTAGGTCCCCTTTCAGTGGGGGGTACGACCGTCCTGCTTGGGCAGGTCTGAGAAAGCGCGCTCTCCACTGATGAAGTTCTTGTACCATTACTATTTTGATCAAGGCTGTCTTACCCCAACCAAACCCTGAAAATTCACAAACATGAGTAGAAAAATATTTTCCTGTCACAATCAAACAAATTACAAAACAGTAATGAGAAAAAAAATTGCTTAAAATACCACTCTTCCAATCAAATCTGCTGTTGACCTATCTTTCCCTCATACTTCTCCAGTCCTGGATGGCCCGTGTACTTTACTTCAGAATCGCACTCATGGCATATGTGCCATTCTGACTCCCGAGTACAGTTTAGGTCCACAGCCCACCTGCCCCACCCCTGTGGCCTCATCAGAACCACCATTCTACCCCTCCTCAGTGAGTACAGAACACCCCCAATCATCCTGGGGGCAGATTTACATCCTCTCCCTCTCCTTAGATTAAGGAGCAACATATCCCCCCTCCTAAGGGAGAGAAGGGAGGGGTCCTTTAAGATCCAGAGAGGGGGTTTCTTGGAGTAACTTTAGGAGATGCTGGGCTCAGAGGTGACCTGTCTAAGGAAAGGCTGCTGAGTTCTGCAGATGCTTGAGGGATGTAAAGGGAAATGTTTTCATCTAGAGCAGCCCTTGCCTGGAGCACACCCAACCTGAAGGCTGATTGCAATCCAGCTATTTCTAACCAACCAGAACTGATCACTGACTAAGAACCGGGAGTGACCCAGTGTGACAGCACCTCACACACCTAAATTCAGACTCTTCTGACCAATGAACAGTGTGGCTTGTTTCAACCAACCGAGTGCAGACTGACAGCCTCATGGCGCCGGTCCAGAGTGCAGACCTCAATCACTCATTAGCAGAGTCTCTGCGAGCTCACACCTGCCTTTGGACATATTAGACCTCCGAATCTTCCCTCTTTCAACATCCCAGGGACCTGATTCATTGGTGTGAATTCCCTTATCGACAAGCAAACAGACTTGGTGGCCCCTGCAGTGGTCACTGTGTACAGGAACTCAAAGAAGAGAAGGAGATTCCAGGACAGGACAGGAGACAGGCTCTCCTCGAGAGGCAGAGCACCGTGGTTCCGTCCAGAGCTCACCAGCTGCGGATGGGACCAGATGGGACCACAGACCCACCACAGGGCTGGGAAGTTGCCCCCTCACTGTCAGCCTCCCTCCCGGGTTCGCCCATCACTCCCTGGCCCTGGGGGCAGCCGAACAGACCACGACAGGATGGCTGTGGGGGCGGCAGGAGCTACCCGTGCAGTCCACTCGAGATGTCGTGTTTTTGTCACTTGTCAGAGAAAGAGCCGTCGGGTCAGACATGTGCGCCCTGGAAGCAGAGCGAGCGCCTCCCCTCCAGCCCTGCGGGCTCGCCTGGTGGCCCCGTGGGTGGTGAGAGGGGCAGGCTGCCCGGTCCCACGCCTGCATCACCAAAGTTGGTGCAGAGCAGAATGTGGACTTTGGGGCTTTAGCACCGGCCCAGTGACTCTGCCTATGGAAACCGGGGTACAGTGTGGTTACAGACTCCCTGTCACCCAGGACATTGGTGATCCATCCCGGGACAGCAATCATGCAGTGGCCGCCGCACCACCACATTCACCATTCACCCCCGAACTATTCCTGCCTCTGCCTTACCCGGAGTTTGGGTTCCATTTGTCCTCTGTGCCCAGGTGGGTTTCTTTCACCGTCTCCTTACACTTTGCGCTTGGTGAGTCCATCTCCCTTAGATGCACTGGGGAACGCCTGGCCCCAGCATCCAGGACCCACCACCAAAGTAGTTCACACAGAAATCCAGGTGGTGTTAGAACCACACGCTGATTTCCAAGTCGCAGAGACCTGGGTCTCTGGACAAGCAATGTCCCTGATGCTTGGCTTTCTTGAGAATATAAAAAGGACCAGGAGAGATTTACCCGCAGGGTTGATGTGAGGACTCGGTGGGCTACCTCACGTGTAGACTGGTATAGCCCAATCCCTGAGACACAGGGACTCCCGGGACTCGCTGGTGCAGCTCTCTGCCCTGTGCGAGGCCTTATTCTTGGAGGTGCAGCCGTTGCAGGGAGATGTGTCATCCTCTTGTCCAGCAGGTCAGAGCTAAGGAGCCCGGCCAGCCCAGCTTCTCACGGCTCCTCCTGTCACTAACAAGCCGGTTCTTCCGCTTCTGTGGGTTGAAGAGCTTCCCTCCGTGGCACAGTCTGACTCAGGGCTGAATCAGAATGCGTGTGCAATCAGAGACTCAGAAGATCTCAGAGCTACAGAAAGCCATTGTACAGTTCACGCTGAGAAAAACCTCAGAAACCATTCACGGTGCAGGACGGGGAGGGCACCTGGGCTAAACCCCTCGTCCACCACCTCCCAGCCGTGCCTCCTTGGAGAGAAAGAAGGAAGGAGGGGAGGGAGGAAGGAAAGAAAGAAAGGAGAGAGGGAGGGAGGGAGGGAAGGAAGGAACAGAAAGAAAGGAAGGAAGCAAGAAAGAGAAAGGGAGAAAGAGAAAGAGAGAAATAAAGGAAAAGCGGGGGGAGAGAGAGAAAAGGCATGAGTTTTAGTCTTGTTGCAATGATTATTCTTTTCTCTTTTTTTATAAGCAACGTCCTGGCTGGCCATTTGCCATAACAAAGGACACAGTCACAGAGGACTTTCCACGTCCCTTAATCTACGGGGTCACTTACACTCCTACAAGCCCCGTCCCTCAGGAGCTGTCCTGCTTCACCCTCCCAGGTCCAGATCCGGGTCCAGGTCCGGGCACGCTGGCATTTCACGCGAGCGAGTGCACGTCTGCACGTGGTGGCACTGGCCTCTCCTGCTGTCATCGGAATGGCCGCTTTGACTTGGGCTCTTACAATATTTGCACTTGAACCTGCCCCACAGGATCGAACTGTCCCCCTGTGTTTTGGTATGAACCTCTCAGGGTCCTCTCCCGCTCTCTACACTTGCCAGTGAACAGCCCTGGTAGCTGCCACTGGACCAAGGGAAGAAGCAGAAGCTGAACACTCTGCAAGGAGCCGGGGGTTTCTGAACTGCCCTCGGTGGCTGTCCCTCTCCATGGCTCTGCGTCCACACCGCCCACCAGGCCCTTCCTATGTCAGTGTTGACAGTAACGGCCCGCTCGCAATTCTTTTTCACGGCACGTTTTTTTTTTTTTAAAGGAGGAGCCACAGGTCTGAAATTCTGCCTGTTACTAACTCTGCAGTTTCGAGCGAGCACCTGAGTTTCACTGGCTCACGGGTCCGTCTGTCCAGGCTCTTTGCAGAGGCTCAGAGTCCATTTCCACCTGGTCCCAAGGGCAAGTGGTCCAGGCTTTCCCTTCTCTGGCGCCATCTAGAGACAAATAAGTGTAACCTGGGTGCCACCTGCCAACAGCACCCTTTGGCTTTCTCAGTAAGCTGAAAGGCAAAGAGCTCTGAACGATCAAGTCTCCATATTCTAATTTTCTAAAACCAACTCCCTGCTGCTTCCAGTTCAGGACCTTGAGGAAGACATATTTCAGACCACTGAGGGACTTGATGGATTCCCAGCAGTCAAGTCGGAATAGCTTTGTCTGAAGAACACACGGTGGTTCTGCAGCCAGGAAGGTCTTGCCGGCTCCCTCCAGCTCCAGTGCCTCGATGGGGCTGGCCGTGCGGAACTCTCTGGAGTTCCGTGGGCTCCCCTCGTGGTCTCCCCCCAGGGGCCGCTGCCTTGGAACAAGAGCTCAGGGCTGGAGCTGCTTTGGGTGCAAGTGCCCTGCCTCTCTGCTATCTGGGTCGAGTCCAGAGATTAGATAAACCATGAGAAACGCAGTGGCACTGCATGGGGACAGTCAGAAACACGTCCTTCTCCGGCCCTTGGCAGCTGGCCGCAGGGAGAAGCAGAGAGATGCTGTAGGAGAAGCAACGAGGGCCCTGAGATTCAGAGCCTCACGAAACGCCCATGATTTTACGAGAGCTGCATCCCAGCATCGATGCGGGCCGGAAGCCTAGTCCTGACCCAGCTGGAGGTGGGTCACTTTCCCTGGAGGCAACCCAGTGCCGCCCAAATATTCCTGGGCTCTGGGAGGAGCCCACACAGAGGCTCATGTGACAAGTGACTCACAGTTAACGTTTATAAATCAGATTGCTGAATAAGCTCCTACCTCCTACCCCTCCCACGGAACAGATACACGTCCACAGCAACCTGGCCGGCCAGGTGAAACCAGGATCCTCGGACTCCTGAAAGCCCTCAGGATGAGCCGGGGGCCTTGGCCGGCAGCCCCTCCCTTTCTTCCTACACTCCAGACCACCCCTCACCCCGGGGGTCTCCTGCGCTCCCACAAGGAGGCGGCGTGCTCTCCTGCTGGCAGTCAGTAATTCTGGGGTCACCAGAACCCAGAGGATGATTTACAGGGGAGAAGGGACATGAGAGGAGAGGAGAGGAGAGGAGACCCCCTTAAAGCCGAGCCCCGGGGAGGAACCCCCTTGCCTGGGTCTTCTGCTGGTACTGAGACGGGCAAGCCCGAAGGAGAGAGTTTCCAGTTGGCCCTAAAGGTTGTGTCCTGAAAGCTCCCCAGGTGGAGAGGTGGGCAAGGAACTGGACCAACTTTAATCCAGCTGGGTTGAAACAGACTCCCGTGAGCGATGCCTCGGCCCTGCTACTGTAAACAGAAAAATCTAAGCTCAGGGCGTGTGCACGTGTACGTGAGTGTGTGTGCGTGTCCGCGCACGCGCGCGCGTGTGATTTCCCCCTCCCAACACCAGGCTTGTGTTAGCAGCTAGACTCTGAGCTCTGCGGCCCAGGGGACGCTCAGCGCTGACCTCTGCGTGGGCCTGCAGGCTGGCTCTGCGTGTGGCCTTCATCAAGGCCACCTGCAGACTCTCAGAGGGGGAGGTTGACAGACACTTCTGCCCATTTTCTGGACGCTGCTGCCTGCGGTGTGTAAAGCAGGTTGAAAAGCCTGTTAAACTGGACCCGTGGGCCTCCCGCCGCAGAATTCCATTTTCCTGGGTCCCTTTCTTCCTATAGAAGCACTTTATAAGGATTTTTCACCCCTCGCATTTGCTGGTTTAATTTCCAAACCATGCTCTGATATAAACCTCGTGTCCAGCTGCTTTGGCCAGACGTGGGAGCGGAGGCCTCGGAGCTCGGAGCTTTGGGACGGGTCTGGGGGCCGTCCCAGCCCCCCTGCAGCCACGCCCTGCTGTGTGCCTCTCCTCGGGCAGACATTAGCACCCGATCAGAGACACGCTGTGCTGCTTAGAGGAAAATTATCTACAGGCTCACCACGGGACTTTCTAGAAGATACCAGACCTGCCCAGACTTCTCCCTCCTGCAGTGACGCTTCACCCTCATACAGGCGACTCGTTCCTCTCCGGGTCTAGGAGCACCTGCTTCCCCCACACGTCGAGATATGTCACCTGAGCCAGGTGAGGACGCACGGACACGCCGGCAGGAAGTGTCTCTGGCACCTTGCCTGCTGCAGCAGATTTGAGCTGCTCTCTTGGTGGGGAAAAGTGGGCCCATTCTTGCCGTGGTGGAAGACTTTGGAGCAGAAACCCCAGCAGTGAGGATGACTGTCATTCCACTCAGCAAACCTGCGGCACGGCTTTACCGTAGGAAACGTGAGATTGTAAAGAAAGTAAAGCACAGCCCTTGCCTTTGGTGACCTTGCTCTGCCCTTGATGATATCATCCTCCTCTGTGTGCCTGGACTGAGAACGCTTTTCACTTCACTTTAAAACTCGTGCGACCATAATCACCCATCCAAGAAACAGACCTCTCATTCACACATGGTAAAAGGGGGAAGAAATAGAGCTCCTGGCGTTCCTGGGGGCTTCTTAACAATGAAAGGAATAGAAAGCTCGCCTTCCTCCAGCTCTCTGGAACTAATAGATCTATCTGGCCGTTTGACCGTGGGAGCAGCCGACTGCCGGCTCGAACACCACGATAAACGTCAGTCACATTTTCCTCTGCCAGCCATCGCTTGTGCAGCCTTGGGAAGTGTGTTCTCCTGGGAAGGAGAGTCCAATGAGAGCCAGAGCATTCAAAGCAGGGCCCAGTCTCCCAGTTTGAGCTTCAAAATCGAAGCGGACCCTCCGCTTCCTGATGCTTTCCCTGGAGTCACCAAGCAAGAGGCCATGGTGTCCCGGCCGGGGGTTTGTATTCTCCAGAGCTCCCACCTTCCCGGCCTGGGGCAAGAGGCAGCTCCAGAGGCTTCTCTGGGTGTAGCTGCCGCTCTGGTGGGTGATACTTTGCTGCTACCGCCTGGGGCAGATGCACCGCTGTGACCACCAAGCCTTGCTTCCCGGACTCGTTTGCCAACAGAACGGCCATTATCTGAAAGTCTGTGGAGCAGGCTAAGAGCCACCCACGGTGCCAGGCCCTAACCTCTGGGTCCTGCGAGTGTGACCTTATTTGGAAAAAGCATCTTCGCAGATGTGATTCAGGTAAGGATCTTGAGATGGGGAGATGATCCTGGATTCTCTCTGGTTGTGCCCTGAATGCCAGTGCATTTGGCATAAGAACGTGGCATAGCAGGTGAGACCCACGCGAGAGGAGGGGCGACGGGACCACGGCGGCCAGGATGGGAGCGACGCGGCCACACGTGACGGATGCCAACGGCCTCCAGAAGATGGAAGCAGTGAAGAAAGATCCTCCCCTAGAGCCTCTGGGGGCAGCGTGGCCCCGCCAACACCTTGATTTCAGCCCCAAGCTGATGGCAGATTTCTGGCCTCCTGGGCTCTGAGAGAATAAATTCCTGTGGTTTTAAACCACCAAGTTTGAGGGGAGTTATTTATCTCACCATCAGGAGATGAAGACAGCCTCCAAACCCAGAAAGAAGTGACTTCACATCCTGGTTGAGGAGGATCCCATCTTGTCCCGACTGGCTTATCAGAGCAACTGGTAACAAGGAAGGCATGCATCCACTCTTCTAGAGACCACCGTTACATGACAAACCTGCTTATACTCCAGACTGGAAAGACAGAGGCACCTCACATAAATGTGCAAGAGAATATGCAGCTGGGATACCTTCCCCAAGCATTTCCAGGGTCCCCCCAATTTCCAAAGGGAATCTAGAACACACACACCAGCCCCGTTGCAAATGCTGAAAGTGTTACTACAGCTATCAGTACAAAAGCAAGCTCTACCCCCAGGGGCCTCAACAACCCTCCCAGTGCCCCCATCGTGGCCAGGCCGCACCGGGGCATGGAGATGGCGCCCTGGCTTGGAGCCCCAGATCACGCACTGTGCCAGCCAACACACCTGCAGTTGCAAACAACCGGAAACTCGGTTCAGATTGGATTAACCAAACAAGGGCTGCTGTCTGAAAGATCCAGAGTAGGAAGGCCAGGCTCCAGGGTCTCTGGATCCAGTGCAGACCCAGTGTCACCAGGAACCTAGTGTATTTTCACCAGGGTCTGATTTATTCTCAGACCCACTTCCTTACAGTAGCGAGATGGCAGCTAAAATCCTGGGTGACATTGGTTTTATTTGTATCCTTGCAGAGAAAAAGAGCTTTTCCTTCTCCACCAACTGAACAAACACAACGGACTTCACGGTAATGGATGTCTCCACCGCAGCCCATGCCCAGTAATCATTGTGACCCAGGGAATGTGCTGTCCAGTTTGCTGAGACCTAGGTTAGGGGTCCAGTCTGGAACACCTCTGCAGTCAGGTGGGTGTGTCGAGCATCCAGCCTTGGAGCAGGGAGGGAGACTCTGCCCACCTGTCCCACCCAGTGTGGGACATGGCGCAGGAGTGGGGCAGCTCCGTTGGCATGCGTCTCATGGACAGACAGGGATCCTTCTGATATAATTAGGATCATCACGTTTCTGGACCACGTGCCTCTTGCGCAAGCGCCTGGAGACCTGCAAACAGAGGCTGCTCCGGCCCCGGTAGCTCGTGGACCTCGGCCGCCGGCTCCCCCTCTTTCTTCCTCACCACCCAGGACCCTCCGCGAGGCGCCTCTGCTTTCTGCTGCTGGCCTCCTGCACCCCCTTCGCTCAGTCTGCCTCAGGTAAGCCCTGGAGCCAGGCTTACGGGGGCCATGGGGGTCTCATGCCCAGGGAATGGGGACCAAGCTGTACTGGGGAGTGGGTCAGGGTCTAGAAACAAGAAATAAATCTGGACGTCAGCCAAAGAGAATGTCTCAGGGGAAACGCTCATCGCTTTCTTAACTGCCTGGCACACCGCCCCTCAGCATCTCCACAGACTGAGAGGGAGGGTCGTTTCCCGGGAACGACGGGCGGCAGGGAGAGAGTGAACTGAGTGTCCCTGCCGTGCTCTCGGGACAGCAGACGTGGTTGGAGCTGGAGCGGGCCTTGGGGAGAAGCCCCAGGTCGGAGGGCGTCCCTGGGGCTCCTGGGCTGTCTGCCGCGCCCGGAGCGAGGCCGGGTGTGGGAGGAAGCTGGACCGAGCAGACACCAGCGTCCTCCCCGGCCCCACGCCTCCTGGCAATGTGCCTTCAGGTGGGCGTCCTAACACTCAGTCGTGTCCCCTGCAGAGCCCGGAGGGGCCCAGAGGCTCTGCTGAGGACCAGTGAGGTGAAGCAGCCCAGACATTTAGGGGGTGGTTGCTGCCTCTTATTTCTGCCCTTTTTCATCCCTTGTGTCCTCTGACTCCCCACCACGCCAGCCCTTCCTGAGCCCCCGGATGCAGGGGCGAGGGCCCCTGACCCCGCTGCTTCTTCTGCCCAGCGCCTCTGGCCACACGTCCCCGCGCTTTCGTGTCCGGGGGCGTGCAGTGCACAGCGTGCTGAGCTTCTCATCAGACGGCCCGAGGTTGCAGATCCCCCTGTGCCCCTCGAGCAAGGTGGACCCAGGCCGGGGCGCTCAGCATCCGTGTTCGGGGCAGACACTTCAGTATCTGGCCTTTTTGGAGTCAAGCCTGTCCTGCCAGCCAGGAGGCACGGGCAGCAGAGGCAGAAGGGAACACGGGTTCCGAGAGAGCCACCTGCAGAAGGGGCCACCCGGCCGGCCGCTCAGGGCACATACATGGCCCAGCTTTCACAGGTAACATTCTTCCCTACAGAGCAGCTGACGTATATTTTCCTCTCCACAGCCTATGTCCAGGCCAGACAGAAAATCTCTTAATGCTCCCAGAATGGGGCCCATGTTATTGCGCGATACACCGGACACCCGCCAGTTCCTGTTTCGGTGGAAGAAAGAAATGCTGTAAGGGCCGATGAGGGCCCGGAGGACAGGGGCCCGGAGAATGAAATAGAGCAACTACTTAAACTCTGTGAGTTCTATTGTATAATTTCCTGAAAATAAAGAAATGACCTGGTGCTGTCTTTACAAATGGTAATTACTGTGCATAAGAATATTTGGGAGAGACGTGCGTGTTGAAGCCGAGACGGAACGATGTGTGCACAGCGGGGCGTGTGTGTCGGGCGCGGGCCTGGTGCACCTGAAATGGGGGATGCCTTTATGTCGAAATGGCAGGGTTTCCGTTATGTGCTACAAGAGAGGTTTCTATGAACATAATGCTGGGGAAGGTAGTTTTATGTGGCCTGTGGTGTGCTTATACCAGGCAGACGTGTATGCAGGGGAGAAAGCCAGGATATTTAATTAGGAATTTACCTTGTTCTGTTTTCCATATATGCTGAGCCATTTTCTGGGTCATTTAAAAGTTTATCAGTTGACTCTGTAAGACCCCATCCCCCAAAACTTAATGGTTTAATACAACCACCACCTGCTTAGCTCATGATGCCAGATTGGCAAGTGGGCTGAGCTCAGCTGACAGATTCTTCTGGTCTTATCTGGCTGCCGCAATCACTTTCCATTCCCTCCATGTAGGACTCCCCAGGTGCCCTGGAGGTGACTGTGCACCTGACGAGGGGGAGTCACAAAGACCAGCTGTTCCTGGAGAAGCAGCGATTCCGCACCCCTGCTGGGCAAACGGTGCTGGAAACCCAGACAAGCCCCAGGGACACACACGTGCACGCACTGCACCTTCTCCTGATGGAACTAGAGCCATCTGTCAAACGGTGCTTATCACGCTGGAATGGCAAGTCGTTTGTCAGTCTGAATCTATTTTAAGTACCTGAGGCAAATTCCAGGAGTAACTTTTAACTATTGTGTAAATAGGAAGCTGTGGTAGTAATCTGCATTTGGTGCAAATGTCTGAACTTTTGGAACCTGGCTAAAGGGCCCAACGCTGTGCTTTGCAGAAGGTCAGCAGTGCCCTGTCCTGAGATGAGACTCGTGGACTCTGTGGAGTCTTTCACTGTAAATCACGGTGGGGACACTCCCACGGCTCTGCTTCTTATGTTTCATAAAATGTTACTATAAAGCTTTGTTTTCAAATTTTCTTTCAATTTTAATAAAGTTCTACCGTATAAGACATGCTGTACGTGGTTTTTATCTCTAAGCCTTGAAGATCATCTTAACGTTTATTTTTACTGATCAAAGCTCATGTAACTGAGAAGAAAGAGAAGCTTGGGGGGAACCTAAGACTTATTAAAAATATAGCATCTCAGGCCCTCACAGGTCCACTGATCAATAGATACACATCGCGCCTTCAACCAGCTGCTCTTTGCCCTTGAGGTACACAGTTCCGCAGTCTCTCACTTTGCTTCTTGAGCACAGGTCTGATTGGATTAGGGACCCACCCTAAAGGGCTCACCTTAATCTCATCACAGTTTTAACTCTGTGTCCATATACATTCACGTTCTGATGAATTAAATGTTAGAGCTTCAACATATGAACTTGGGGGAGGGGAACAAAATTCAGTTTATACAAGTTGGTTCATTCTGTTTGTATTTTTATGTTGTAAAAAACTTACTTTTTTTTAACATCTTTATTGGAGTATAATTGCTTTACAATGGTGTGTCAGTTTCTGCTTTATAACAAAGTGAATTAGTTATACATATACATATATCCCCATATCCCCTCCCTCTTGCATCTCCCTCCCTCCCACCCTCCCTATCCCACCCTTCTAGGTGGTCACAAAACACGGAGCTGATCTCCCTGTGCTATGTGGCTGCTTCCCACTAGCCATCTATTTTACGTTTGGTAGTGTATATATGTCCATGCCACTCTCTCACTTTGTCCCAGCTTACCCTTCCCCCTCCCCGTATCCTCAAGTCCATTCTCTAATAGGTCTGCATCATTATTCCCGTCCTGCCCCTACGTTCTTCTGACCATTTTCTTTATTATTTTTTTGGAAAAAACTTACTTTTTTTTAAATAAAAGAATAATATCCATGAATTAATGGAGACAAAAAATAAGATTGTTTGAGGTGAGGAGAAATGTAAATTGATGGACTCTGCCCTCAAATTGGATTTTAAAAGTGAGAGGGCAGCTATTGGGAATAAAAGGACTTCAAAATTTTACCTTTTTTTTTAAATTCAAATTTAAGGTTGAGTGATACCACAGCATATTTAAATGGTAAGACGAGAGTTCAAAGAGAGGGAGTGGTTTAAAATAAGGTGTACATGTTGTTTTACAGCTCATACAACTCAGTATCAAAAAAACGAACAGCCCAACCGAAAAGTGGGCACAGGACCTGAACAGATATTTTCACAAAGAAGAAATTCACATGGCCACACGCACATGAAAAGATGCTTAACATCGTTAATCATTAGAGACATGCACATCAAACCCACAGTGAGCTATGACCTCACACCTGTCTGAATGCCCTCATAAAAAATTCTTCAGCCAGAAAAGGTTGTCCAGGATACGGAGCAAAGGGAATCCTAGGACACTGTTGGTGGGAATACAAATTGGCCTAGTACTATGGAAAAGAGTATGGAGGTTCCTAAAAGAACTAAAAAATAGTACTATATGATCCAACAATTCCATTCCCGGGTATACATCTCAAGAAAACGAAAACACTATTTTGAAAAGATACATACACCCCAATGTTCACAACTGCATTATTTACAATAGCTAAGATATGGAAACAACTTACATGTCCATCAGCAGATGAATGGATAAATAACAAGTGTTGTATATATACAAAGGAATATTACCCTACCATAAAAAGAATGAAATTTTGCCATTTGTGACAACATGGATGGACTTGGAGGGTCTTATGATTAGAAAAATACGACAAACAAAAAAAGACAAATACTGTACGTAATCACTTGTATGTGAAATCTGAAAAACAAAATGAAATAAGAAACCAGAGACAGACTCACAGATATAGAGAACAAACTAGTGTCTACCAAAGCGGAGAGGGAAGGGGGAGAGGAAATTAAAAACATGAGATTAAGGGATACTAACTACTATGTATAAAAATAAAAAAAACATAGCTACAAAAATAAATTGTACCACACGGGGAATATTTCATTATAACTTTAAATGAAGTATATATGTCATGAAGTATAATGTTTAAAATAATTAAGTCACTACGTTGTACACCTGAAACTGTAAGGCCAATGGGCCCGAGGCAGGGGAACACAATCAGATTCACAGGTTGCATCAGACCGAAATTCTCCGGACCACCCAGTTCCAGGAACTGCCCTGGAGACATTCCGGACCACCCAGTTCCGGAAACTGACCTGGGGACTTTGAACCCAGCCCAGCCTTCCCGCCTTTCGAGGGGCGGGACTAACGTCCCCCATGATACCCGAAAAGATCACCAAATAAGGAATACCCTGCGCCCTCCCAGATTCACCACACCCCTTTCCCGTCTTCCCCTATAAAATCTTGCCCAACCCTCGCCCGGGTGCGACTTCTCTGACCCCTTTCTCTCGGACCAGTGAACCTCGCCCGTTTTGCGGTGCCGTTTGTTAAGATCCGACCTTACATTTGGTGCCAAAACCCGGGAGGGGTACCAAGCCCCGCGGGTTACCGCGCGGGCCGCTCCTCCCCTCCCCCAGGAGACAACCAGGGAACCTCTACTCATCCACCCGATCCGGCAGAAAACGGGGTAAGTCCCCCTCCCTTGTTCCCTCCGACCCTCAGAGTCCCTGCCCACCGGACTCCCTGTCCTTAATCGCGGCCGCGTCAGGGACTCCTCCGTCCTCTCTCCGGGCCTCCGGCAACTGTGGAGACGTCCCAACCGCCTGACCGCCCTCCGACCTGCCGTGAATTGGAGACTGAGACCAGGGAAGCCTCTCTCCCTCTCCATTCACTCAGGGACAGACTGGGGGTCATGGGAACCTCACAATCGAAACCAGATTCTAAGATGCCCCTGGGGTGCCTCCTAGCCAATTTTACAGCCCTCGGTTTCTCCCAAGATCTCCGTCGCCGACGGCTTATTTTCTATTCCACGGTGGCCTGGCCACAATGTCCTCTAGACAATCAATCCAAATGGCCTCCTGAAGGGACTTTCGATTTTAACATCCTCCGTGATCTAGATAATTACTGCTGCAGGACGGGCAAATGGTCTGAGGTCCCCTATGTTCAGGCCTTCTGGTATTTGCGCTCCCGCCCTTCCCTCGGCGTCGATTGTTCCACTTCCCAGATCCTTCTTGCCAAACAGACATCTCCTACATTCAAGCCCTTAATTTCCTTTGACGATGACCCCTCTCCACTAGCCGACCCACCCGAATCTCTCGCCTCTCCCCGCTCCAGAGCTCCTCTCCAACCTCCACCCTACCCTGAAGCGGTCTCTCCTCCTCCCGAACCCCGCTCCGGCCCCTCCAACCGTTCCCCCGCCTCCCTCAACGGTTTCTCCTCCCACGCCCCTTGCTTCGCCAATCAGTGCACATACACGCTCTCACGACTCCCAAGATTCAAATCTCTTCTGCCCTCTGAGGGAGGTAGCAGGAGCAGAAGGATTAGTTAGAGTTCATGTTCCCTTTTCTCTCCAAGATCTCTCTGATAGAAAAGCGATTAGGCTCCTTTTCTGCCGACTCTTCCCGCTACATCAAAGAATTTCGCTCTCTCTCTCAAGCTTACGATCTAACCTGGCACGATATCTTTGTGATCCTATCTTCTACTCTGACCCCTGACGAGAGGGAAAGAATTCAAACTGCTGCCCGAAACCATGCAAATCAGGTTCAACTCACCGACAACTCCATGCCTGTCGGAGCGACTGCCGTACCTGGCACCGATCCAGGCTGGACATATCAGGATGGCCAAGATGGCCGCCGTAAACGCGACCTCATGATCCAATGCCTCCTGGCTGGCATGCAGGCTGCCGCTCATAAGGTAGTCAATTTTGAAAAAACTAAAAGAGATAGCCCAAGAACCTAATGAAAATCCAGCTATCTTTCTCAATCGCCTTACAGAGGCCTTAACTCTCTACACCCGGCTGGACCCCGACACCCCGGCAGGGGCAGCGGTCCTAGCCACCCATTTTATCACCCAATCAGCCCCGGACATCCGAAAGAAATTAAGACGGGCAGAAGACGGCCCTCAGACCCCTATTCGAGGTCTGGTAAAGATGGCCTTTAAAGTCTATAACGCCCATGAGGATTTGGCGAAATCCAGCCGACAGGCTCGGATGCACCAGAAGGGGGCCCTCCAAACCCAAGCTCTTGTAGCCGCCCTAAGGCCGGCCATCTCCCATGGATCACAGCATCCACGGGGTCCGCAAAAGGCAACCCCGCCGGGGGCTGCTTCAAATGCGGAAAAGAAGGCCACTGGGCTCGCCAATGTCCCAATCCCCGACCTCCTTCTAAGCCCTGTCCCAGCTGCGGGCTAACGGGCCACTGGAAGAGTGACTGCCCTACGACTGGCCCTCCCTCAGCGTCTCCACACGGGGGGCAGGCCGACCCACTCGAACTGCTGGGATTGGCTGACGACTGACGGTGCCCAGACTCGAAGACCCCCATCACCCTCGCCGAGCCCACGGTAACGCTACAGGTAGCGGGTAAGTCCATCTCATTTCTGGTGGACGCGGGGGCTACCTATTCGGTCCTGCCTACTTATTCCGGGCCAGTTTCTCCTTCCCAGATCTCGGTCATGGGTATTGATGGCAAACCATCCTTCCCACTCCAGACCGGTCCACTCCCATGTCATATTGGAGGACTCCCTTTTACTCATTCCTTCTTAGTCATACCATCCTGCCCAGTTCCCTTGCTAGGCCGAGATGTCCTTTTCCACTTAGGGGCCTCCCTCCAGCTGGTTAGACTTGACCCTAAGGTCCCCTCCTCCCAACTCCTGCTTCCTCTCCTCGGCCTGTCTCTAGAACCCTCCCCCTCCTATCTCCCTCTTCCAATCACACCGAACCCAATCAATCCCCAAGTCTGGGATACTTCTAAGCCCATAATAGCAACACACCATTCCCCCGCCCTCATCCGCCTAAAGGACCCCTCCAAATTTCCATCAAGGCCCCAATTTCCCATCTCTGAGACTCACCTTAGGGGCCTACAACCTATTATCACCAGACTCCTAAACCAGGGACCCTTATCCCCACTGACTCACCCTGCAACACCCCCATCCTGCCTGCCCGCAAGGCCTCTGGGGATTATCGCCTGGTCCAGGACCTCCGACTAATCAATGAGGCCATAATTCCTCTCCACCCAGTAGTACCAAACCCATACACCTTGCTCTCCCATATCCCCCCATCCACAACCCACTTTACGGTTCTGGATCTCAAAGATGCCTTTTTCACTCCCCCTACATCCCGACTCCTATTTCCTCTTCGCCTTTACCTGGACGGATCCGGATACTCATACTTCCAGTCAGTTCACCTGGACAGTTCTTCCCCAGGGCTTCTGCAACAGTCCTCACCTCTTCGGTCAGGCGCTGGCACGGGACCTCACTTCCTGCTCCCTTACCCCCAGCACACTCCTTCAATATGTAGATAACCTCCTCCTTCGTAGCCCATCTCTCAGCCTCTCAAGACAACACGCTGCAGATCTCCTCAATTACCTTGGCTCTCGTGGTTATCGGGTCTCCCCAGCCAAGGCTCAGTTATCTGTATCTTCTGTAACCTACCTGGGGCTCCACCTTACCCCTACCACAAAAGGTCTAACAACCGATCGCACCTGGATTATCCGTGAACTCCAGCCTCCGGAAACAGCGGAACAAATTCTCTCCTTTTTGGGCCTTATAGGATTTTTCCGACACTGGATCCCTAACTTTGCTCTCCTCGCTAAACCCTTATATCTAGCCTCTAAAGAAACCCCTCAAGGACCTCTCCTTCCGCCGTTCGACAGGCCTTTCTCACCCTCCGTAACGCTCTGATATCTTCTCCTCCCCTTTCTCTGCCCAACCCAAACCGACCTTTTCACCTTTTTGTGGATGAACGGGCCGGAATAGCCACTGGGCTCCTTGCCCAGCCTGTAGGGCCTTCCTACCGCCCCGTGGCTTACCTCTCCAAACAGCTAGACCCAACCATTTGGGGATGGCAGCCATGCCTTCGGGCCCTAGCAGCGGCAGCCGAACTGACCAAACACTCAAACTGACCCTGGCCCACCCACTAACCGTGTTTTCCTCCCACCGGCTGGTCAACCTCCTAGGCCACAAGCCTCTCTCCCTCCTGGGCCCCTCCCGCATCCAGGATTTCCACCTACTGTTCATTGAAAACCCTGCTATCTCCCTCGACCTCTCCCCCGGCCTAAATCCGGCCTCCCTCTTGCCTATCTCTGGCACCGGTGGTTTTCCATCCCATTCCTGCCCTCATGTCATAGAAGCCTTCAAACCACCAAGAGAGGGACTCTCTGACACCCCTTTCAAATCCGGACCGCACTCTCTTTGTGGACGGTAGTTCGATACTCGGTCCTGATGGGCGCCGACGGGCAGCCTATGCGGTGGTAACTATCTCAACTATTATCGAGGCTAACAGCCTCCCAGAAGGAACGACCTCCCAAAAGGCTGAACTAATCGCACTTACACGAGCCCTTAACCTTTCCAAAGACCAAAGGGTTAACATCTACAGACTCTAAATATGCCTTTGTCATTGCACAGAGCCACTCAGCACTATGGAGGGAACGCGGATTTCTGACCACTAAGGGATCCCCAGTGGTCAACGCTTCCCTCATTACAAAACTCCTGGAGGCCCTCCAGCTTCCTAAAGAAGTAGCAATTATCCATTGCAGGGGTCATCAACTCCCATCCAACCCAATAGCACAAGGTAACTCGAAGGCCGATTCCGTGGCCCGAGAGCTTACAAAAGGGGATCCTCCAGCTCCACTCCTATTTTTTTTACCAGTCCTACCCAACCCACATATACCCCGCACGAGGAACTGCCTTACTATCAAAAGGGGGACACAAAGACAACAAAGGATGGATTTTTATAGACAAAAATTGCCCTACCTCTGGCCCAAGCAGCCAGCCTCCTATCAGACAACCATAAATCCTTACACATTGGTCCAAAAGCAATGTTCCTTTTTTTGGACCCCCTCTTTCATCTGCCAGGACTTAGAGAGGCCATCTCAAAGACTCACATGGCCTGCCAAATCTGTGCATCCGTCTCCCCACAAGGAGGCCTACGGCCCCGAATTCCTACACACCAGATGCGTGGGCATAGGCCTGATGAAGACTGGCAGATCGACTTTACCCATATGCCCCGCTGCAAACGCTTCCGATATCTGCTCACTCTCATTGACACCTTTTCAGGTTGGATCGAGGATTGAGAAACGGCAGACACAGTCGCCACCATCCTGTTTCAACACATCATCCCCCGATTTGGTCTGCCGGTCTCCATTCAGTAGGAAAACGGACCCGCCTTTGTCTCTCAGGTGGTTCAACAGGTATCAGAGGCTCTCCAGATCACCTGGAAACTCCACATCCCCTACCATCTCCAATCATCTGGTAAGGTTGAACGCGCCAATGGGATCTTAAAAGACCACCTCACCAAACTGTCCCTTGAGGTCCGTGTCTCATGGCCCGACCTGCTGCTTCTAGCCCTTACCCGAATCCGAGCCTCACCTCGGACTCCTACTGGCCTCAGTCCATTTGAACTACTTTACGGCTGCCCTTTCCTCCTTCACGACCTACCAACCCAGAGTCCACCCCTAGCCTCCTACCTTCCCTACCTCTCCCTGCTTCACCGTCTTCTCCGCGAACACGCTGACCGTCATCTACCGACAGTGACTGTCTCTGAAACTTCCTCTCTCCCTCTACAACCCGGCGATAGCGTCCTCCTCAAAGAATTACACCCTCAATCTCTCAAGCCACGGTGGACAGGCCCCCATATGGTGATCCTCACCACTCCCATGGCCGCTAAACTCTTGGGACACCCCTCCTGGTACCATGTTTCCCGCCTTAAAATGGCCCCAACTCCAGACTTGGACGGCCCTACCTATTCGGTCCTGCCTACTTATTCCGGGCCAGTTTCTCCTTCCCAGATCTCGGTCATGGGTATTGATGGCAAACCATCCTTCCCACTCCAGACCGGAGTCTACAAGACTACGGCTTGTCCGTCACCCTGTCTCCTCCTGCTGCTCCTCCTGCCACCCAGGACTCACCAGATGTCCCTATGGTGCTTCCATGTCCATGGGACATGGCAAACTAAAGGTCGGACCCACACCCGAGTCCTGGGCACGGGAGACTGCCAACCAGATGGGTGCCAGGCCTTGGTAACAGTCCAGATCCCCATCTCTAACACAGAAGGTGTTCCCCTGGGATGGTCCACCCCCGCTGTCTGCTTCACTTACGATCAGACCCGAGACTACTGTCAATGGTGGAATAAGACCTATGGGGGGTGCCCCCATCACTCATGTAACATCCATGTGGCAAAACTAGGTACCAGGAGCTCGCTCCGACAATCCCACCTGCTCACCACAAATGGAAGGGTCAATTATTCATCAACATCAAAGATCCCTGGGACACAAGATGGGTAAAAGGGGTACAAGGAAAAATCTACCGATGGGCAACTGATGCCTACCCCGTGGGCTCTATCAGGGTCTTTCGCTCATATATCAGTTTGATTCCCAAAGTTATCCAACAGTTGAGCGAACAAGCCACTGCCATCCAGGAAACAGAACAAGCCCTAAGACACCAACTACCTCACCCCGAACACAAAGAGGATCCTTCTTCCTGGTTGACCCTCGTCCGTCAGGCAGTACAGATACCCAACCACACAGGAACAGGTAACATCTCCGACTGCTTTCTATGTGCCTCGCTTGGCCGGCCACCCTTGGCTGTGTCCCACTCGACCAGCCCTTCAATTCTACTTCCCACACCTCCCCAAACCCACCTTTTCCCCCGTTAAAAGTCCCCATATTCCTTGATTCAAAAAATCTCACCATCTGTTACGGCAGCCACCCAAATCTAGCTGATACTGGGTTTCTTTGCAACTCATCCCTCACGGTAAGCACATCAATTGAAGCACCACCAGGCATGTTTTTGTGGTGCAATGGTTCCCTCACAAAAGAGATCAATTCTTCCTCCCCCTTCCCATGTATCCCCGTTACTCTCGTCCCACAACTCGCACTGTATAGCCAAGCCGAATTTTCCTCGCTAATCACGCCGCCCTTTACCCGACGGAAAAGAGCTATCTTTCTTCCTCTGGTCGCAGGCATCTCTCTTGCCTCCTCCCTGGTCGCTGCAGGCCTCGGGGGCGGGGGGGGGGGGCAGGGAAGCTCTAACACAGTGTTTCAACATCCCGCGACTTAGAACATAAACTCCAGCTAGCCATTGAAGCCTCCGCCGGCTCCATCTCCTCTCTCCAGCACCAAATCACCTCCATAGCCCAAGTCGCTCTCCAGAATCGACGACGCCTGGATCTCCTGACGGCCGACAAAGGAGGTACCTGCCTCTTCCTACAGGAGGAATGCTGCTATTACATCAATGAAACAGGACTCGTCAAAGACAACGTAAAAGCCCTCCATCGCTTAAGAGAAGAACTCCAACGCAAACACCAACAGTCCGCCTCCCCAATTCCCGACTGGTGGCGATCCACCCTCTATACCTGGCTAACACCAATCTTAGGCCCCTTAATTCTCATCTGTATCTTGTTCATGCTTGCTCCCTGTTTTCTTAGGTTCCTTCGCAGGCACATGGAGGAAGTCTCTCGGGTGGCCACAACCCAAATGCTCCTTGGTCCTTACACCTTGCTTCCTACAGAACCCCCCACTGGTCTCCCCTAAGCCTCGGACCTCTGGTCGCCCGACTCCCCTTTTGACACCCCCATTCAGCATGAAGTAGCCAGAGATCAGAACGCCACCCCATTACACCAAAGATGTCGGGATGTAAGGCCAACTGGCCCGAGGAAGGGGAACACAATCAGATTCACAGGTTGCATCAGACCGAAACTCTCCGGACCACCCAGTTCCAGGAACTGACCTGGGGACTTTGAACCCAGCCCAGCCTTCCCGCCTTTCGAGGGGCAGGACTAACGGTCCCCCAGGATACCCGAAAAGACCACCAAATAAGGAATACCCTGCACCCTCCCAGATTCACCACACCCCTTTCCCTTCTTCCCCTATAAAATCTTGCCCAACCCTCGCCCAGGTGCGACTTCTCTGGTCCCATTGTCTCGGACCAGTGAACCTCGCCTGGGAGCGCTCCCTAATAAAGGTCTCTTGAAGCTTTCCTCTGTTTCACGGTGCCGTTTGTTAAGATCCGACCTTACAGAAACTATTATAATATTTTAAATCAACCAACGTGAAAAATAAAGTGAATTCAATTTAAATTATAACACACCTTCTGACGTGGCAGGAGAGAATAGGAAAGAAAACGAATGTAGAAGTAAATTTCCGAGCTGAGAGGAAAGGCAATTCCCTTCCTTTTAGGTGGAAGATGGCATAAGTAGTGAATGACAGTAACAGAGTACTTTAAATCTTGTGGTGGACAGTATCTACATCCAAAATATCAGTTTCATTTGGGAAATAGGTTACACATAATCTGATGACTGTAAGAGAAAAGGATGAGTCCTTGGAGATTGAGGGGTAATGGCGAAGGTTTAAAATATTTTTTTAAAAAAATTGAAGTATAGCTCATTTACCTTAATATATTTGTTTCAGGTGAAATACTCTAATGTGTATGGGAGATAGAATTGAAATACATGAGATAATAGGATTGCCAGGCATTGTATGATACAAGCAAAATGTCCTCAGATACAATGAAATACTCACCATGTCCCCTGGTTTAATTTTTCCATTTAGGAACCAGGAATTTTAAGCTTAAACAGCCATCTCCACACCCATAAGATTTCCACTAAAATGTATAAATAGATTCCGAATGACATGGAAGGAAAATTATTTACAGTAGTTTATTATGCAGGAACATTTGTATGGATTTCCCCACTAACCAAGAACTAAAGTATAAAATTGTCTTCCCTTTTTCTTTGCATAGTTAATAGATTCTTAACATGTTCTTCAAAGTACTGTGTGGCCAGTGCCTTAAGAGTCATGTTCTGCATCCCAGCAATATATCTTCTTTTGTCACCTCCTTATTTATATTTCACATTTTCATAGTTCCTCATCTTGCATTTTATTTTTAATTCTGTATTTCTCCCAGCGAATCCCAGCTTCATTTCCACAGATTCCCAGTGTGTCTGATGCCCTGTTATTCTGAAGACATAGAATGGTTCCCAGTATAGAGAATGCACTCGACAGTGTTTACGGATGAAGAAGGGAATGAATGGATCTTCTCACTATCCCTGGACATGACCTTACATCTTTGCTCTCCAACACTGTGTGAGGATTACAAGTTCCTATTAGTCTGGAAAATCCAATCAAATTGAACAGGGTGTGGCTCACAGACTGAAACCTATTAGGGTCGGTAACCTTCTGAGAGGGTGGATCCTGGAATGTAGCCCAGTTTGGGTTATAAACTGTTATCCAGGTATAAAGGAAAGTCAGACAGGCAAAGGGATGCATTTGTCCAGAGAAGAAGAAGCTGGACAGTTTGGGGCTTTGGAGGAAGAGAAATTGGCTGCTTGCTGTGGAACTTAGCTCAGAATCTATTTGGCTTCACCAGCTCCTCCAACTGGGGTTTTGGTGAGTCCTACAAACTGTGAGATGTGAGTTTGTTTCATCCCATGAAAATGTTGTTAAGTCCTATCTGTCTCTAGACAATTGTCCTATCAAAGTAGCTTCTTGTAGTCTCTGAATCATATTGTGTCAACATGTATTTTGCCACCATCATTTCCTACTCTTGACTGTACATGTCCCTTTTTCCCACTCCAACACAGTTGTCTTGAATCTATTTAGTTATTTTATCTGCCTAACCTAAGATCCTAAACTTGTGCTCTCCCAATACAGTGACGACCAGCTGCATGAACATTTAAATTAATGAAATTAAATAGCTAAACTTCATATCCTTGGTAGTGCCAGCCAGATTTCAAGTGTTCTGTCACCACATGTGTGTGGCAGTTTCTGTATCATACATTGCATATGTAGAGCATGTTCTTCATCTTGGAAAGTTCTATTGGCTGTTGATCTACATCTGATATTTTTACTAATTTGTTTCTAAATACTTCATTTTCTGCTTCTCTGAATTAATTTCCTTTTATGGGTTTCATCAAGTGATTTTCATTTCATTTCTTATGTGTCTTGGGATAGATTTTTATGTTGAAATAATTATCTCAAGGTAAAATAAATCTCTTGAGATATTTAATTCTTCCCCTAAATTAATAGATGTTAACCTCCTTTGATTCCTATAACTTGTAATCTGGACATGGCCAGGGTCACCTAGGTTCCACCTTCTAGATGCAAGGCAGCTCTTTTGCATATGCCTGGGGTTTCCCTGGATATCATAGGGATTTACGTATTCCTATTATCAATAGAAGAAATATTCTAAGAGTGAAAGAGAAAGTTTCATTTCCCTCTGAAATTTGTCTTGAAGTCAAAACCAAAGGTATAATCCATGGCCAAGTCTTGATTGGTTTTCCTAGATAGTCCCTCCCACCTTGGATTTTCCTAGGTGCTGTGGATAATACAGTCACTAAACGCTTTTTCTTGAGTGTGTTTATCCACAGTTAGCAGATGCTGGCATTAATCCAGGGCTTCTCTTTTTTTCGATAGAAAAATGCACTTTCACTTTGATTGTGGAGGGAGGACAGGAGAGAAGGAACTTGAGAGCAAATATCTTTAGAAGAGATTTCTGTTTCAAGATAGGATGTAATGAGGGGATTGAGTGTGGCTATATGGAGAGGTTTCCCTATATCTGGGTGATAGACATGAAGAGAGAAATAACAGGGAGCTTCTTCTGATGACTAATATTAGAGGTCGTATTACAGGTAAAATCTAGGTGATCTTTGTTACCCTAAAGGAATTTGAGCACAGGACACAGGCTGAGCAAAATTAAATGACAGCTGATCCTTCTTCTAGATGTGTAACTCTGTCATATACTCAAGTTTTTGGAACCTTTGTGTGTCACTTGTAAATTGGTAAATAAACCAATTTCCTCCAAAACCTCAGTCATTTTATATTTCTGAGCAACCTTGACACAGAGGGTTGAGACAGTCCACGACTGGAACACTGACTCGTGTACACCTGCTTCCTTCTGGAGCAGCGGATGTTAAGGACGAGACCGGAAAGGGTGGGTGCCACGGTTCCTCCAAGTGGAATAAGTCCTTGGTTTAACTGCATCCTGAAATAGGTCCTCAGCTGATTAATATCCACGTAGATGGGGGACAGAACTAAAAGTCAGGGTTGAAGGAGAGCTGGAAGGCAGTGAGGTTCCAGCGGGCTGCCAGGGGTGTTGGAGGACCACTGTGGGTGCATAAGGGAAGAGAATGATCTGGGGATTTCCAGTGTTTCCTACAGGAGGAAACCAAACTGTACTCCGGCATGAGTCAGGGTTCCCGAGGGTTTGAATCAAGGAGGACACTGAATGCTTCTGGATGCCCTAGGCTGCTGAACACACAAAGTCAATGCTTAGCACACTCTTATTTGCAAGCTCTCTGAACTTTGACTTTCTGTCTTAGCAACCACAGCTCTAGCTTCTTACATGGGATCTGGGAGAGAAGAGACTGCACCGTGTTCTTAGGATGCACCACTGGTTTCCGTTTGCTGGGCTGGGGTCACACCCAGGTGGAGGTGGGGGGCTCCATTTCAGGTGGGTCTGGAAGTTGTGCACAGGACTGGAGTCTCATGGCTTCTTCTCCATCCTCAGATTTGCGTGTTCAGTGCTTGGAGTGGCTGTGAGTGAAATCCCGAGAAAGACTCCTGGCGACTGAGTTGTTGACAATGGAGCCTCTGGTGAGTAGCGACGCCTCCTTCTCCTGAAGCTACACCCCAAGTGCCATTAGCGATCGTTCCCTCATTCACACCTTCCAGCTCTTAGTAATTAAGCTTTTATTCATATTCGATAACTGGGAGGAATGTGTAGGGAGGAGTATTTTCTTAACTGTGCTGCACAGAAAGAAACAGTACAGTAGGTAGAATAAAATTAGGTTCTCTCATAGATTTTTGAAAAATTGGAGAAAAACCAATCACTAGGCTTCTTTCATCCCTCAGCATGGAGATGAGACTAGATTACAAGAGAAACAGTGATAACTAAGGTCAAGGTCCCTGAGAAGGTCAAGAATGGGAATCCTTATGCTGCACAGCGATGGTCAGGCTAGGTCTGTCCTTCACTCCAGCCACCTGAGTCCCTGGCTTATGCTTCTGAACCATCTGACCTCAGAGTTTGTTATGAACACCTGTGACCTGTAGTGTTGAGAAAGAGAGCACCTACTGGTACCAAGTTCTGTATGAACCTTGCTCAGTTCTGAGGAACATGAAGGATCCCTTCATGGTTCTGTGACATTGGCATGATTAGCAGAATAATGTTTTGTATTTAACCCAGGTTTGCTAGACAGCAAACCCCTCATACAATAATATATTGGATGATTCAACACTCAAAAGAAGTAATGAAAGCAGTTTCTATCTGGAGAGTCAAAGGCTCCTCTAGTGACATAATTTAAACCAATAGTCATGTTTTCAAGGTAGCCCATCATGGTTATTGTTTGTCTTGTCATGAATCTGTAGAGTTCCGTGAAATTAATAGGGAAGAGAGATTGAGTTATGAATATGCAAGTGAATATTTCACTATCAACTGTCTGGAAGTCCTAATTTCCAGGTTATTGAAAAACTTCACTGTTGTATTATAACACACTTCAAGTGATATTTCTGTGAAATAAAGCTTCATGATGTCAGAGTGTGTAGGTTTCTGTGAATGTACCTGAAAGGCAGACACAAGCTCAGCGCTGGCAGAGGACCAAGGGGAACCCCACACAGAGCGTGATCCTTTATCCACCCAGACCCCATCACCTCCTCATCTCAACCCTCCCACCCTGGACAGTGGTAGGGACCGCTCTGTCTAAACCAGAACATCCCCGATGTTTTAGGAATCAGTGACGTTTGAAGATGTAGCGATCAACTTCACCCAGGAAGAGTGGGCCCTGCTGGACACATCCCAGAAAACCCTGTTCAGAAACGTGATGCTGGAAAATATCACCCACCTGGTCTCCGTAGGTGAGTCTGTCAACACGGATGTACGTGCATGTGTGTTCACTGCATTCATTCACTCACCGAACAGGCATTTAGATCAGCTTCCCCGTGTCCCACTCCAAGTCCTTCCTGCTTCTTTGATAGTCCTCATAACTACTTAAAACGAAGACGTTTCTTTTCACGGCACTTTTCATTACTACACTGGAAAGTAATCTTGGCCACATTTCATATCTCTGTGGCTACTCAGTGTTTACACTGAGAACAGAACTGGGGATTCAATGGATATTTTAATGCATAAGTAAATGGATCAAATATTTTTAAAATGATTCTTCTGTTCTAGTCACTCCATGAAGGCTTGAGACCAGAGTCGTGTATATGACATAATTTTGATGATTCCTGTAAGGCGTATCCTTACTGGCTCCTGTTTGAAAGTAATATTCAGCCCACTGTAGAGTCTTTCAATCTTTCCCATTTGGAAAACACTGAGGATTCTGTAATCTCTCTTTGAACTTGTGCACAGGCATCAGCCGCTAGAGGGTCTCACTGTGTTTGCTGCTGCTCTGGATTTCCTCCTGGTCTGCTGAAGGACCTTCACTGTTCTGTCTGTTGAAGATGTTGTTGCCTGCACTGACCTTCAATTATCTCTGTATTTTCCTCTTTCCCTTACCCTGGACTTGAGCACAGCAAAGGGTAATTAGCCCAGACTCAAAATCCAACACTTTTTTTCTTTTTCATATCAAACAGGGTATCAGATCAGCAAATCACATGTGATTTCCCAGCTCGAACAAGGAAAAGAGCTGTGGAGTGAAGCAACAGGATGCCTCCAAGGCCAGAGTCCAGGTAAGAATCAGGGGCCTGTGCTTCACTGAAAAAGAGTTTCAGTCAGTGTGTTAAGTCCTTGGAAACACCAAATGAAAGTTTTATGATGTGAGCGATATGTTCTAAACTGGAAGTGAGGACATTGGGCTGAAATTCTTCATGTTTTGAAATTCTTCAAAATCCTTCATTTTCTATTCTTTAGGGAAAAGGGTGCTTGTGAACTCACTGCAGTTAAACTTTCACATAGTGATTCTTGTCCTGATCGCCCCATTTAATGTGTTTTCCATCATTTGCTGACCCAATGTCTTTCCACCACATTACATTTTTATATTTTAATCCTGTTTTTTTCTAATAGACAATGACTTTTAAAATATTTCTACTACCTTGAGTACTTCTTCATGGACCTTGGTGTTTGTTTACATTTCTATTTCCCTAATGCCATTCTAAAATCTATATTTTTTCCATTTCTTTAGATGGTGAAAGTCCGCTTAGACTACAAGAAATGATATTCACGCAAAGTGTCTACAGGAAGCACATATCTGCCACCATGCCAATGGTAAGTTTCATGGGTGGAACACCAGTCATCCAAATGAAGGACCTGGCAGTGAGATAAGTTGGTAATTGAGCACAATTGCTGGTATGTAATTAAGCTGAGATTGAGCTCTTTCTGGGAAAATTTTTGGATAGGTTAAAATCAGTTAAGAAATTAATATGAGCTCAAAACCGCAGCATGAAACCTAAGAAAAAAAGTCAGTTGCACTAACATTGCTCATCTCATAGTCTCTAAAACACACTGAAATCTTCAAAATTAATCTGATATCTGGGTTGGGAAACAATAAAAGAGAATGTTTGTGCCTGCAGGGGAGTAACACAACATGTGTATGCAACTGACACTGGAAACATTTTAACAGGAGACTATTAACAACTGATGCTCTAGGGTGTAAATGTAGAGGCATGAGTGTCTGCATGGATGTGGGTGAACCAGTAACAGCCTCATATCTCCTTCCCATAACAGGTTTCTCACACGCAACGGGATCCTGTTGGATGGACTGATTTGAGTGATGAATTTACTCCTAGATCTTCACCTAAACATTTATCAATTCACTTAAGGAGGAAACGTAATGTCAGCAAACTGTGGAAATTCACTTAGTCAAGGGTCATTCCTTGACGGACAGGGTCACATTCACACTAGAGGTAAATCATGTGAATGTCCTTTCTGTGGGAAAGCCTTTAGTAATTCCTCTAGCCTCAGACGACACAAGATGATTCATACTGGAGAGAAACCATATAAATGTCATCTCTGTGGAAGTGGCTTTTTTCAAAGTTCTAACCTTAGAAATCACAAGTGGATCCACACTGGAGAGAAACCATATAAATGTCATGTGTGTGGGAAAGTCTTCAGTCAAAGTTCCTACCTGAAAGAACATGAGAAAATTCACACAGGAGAGAAGCCATATAAATGCCATCTATGTGAGAAAACTTTTAATCAAATCTCTTACCTTAGAAAACATAAGAAAATCCATTCCCGAGAGAAGCACTATGCATGTCATCAGTGTGGGAAAGCCTTTAGTCAGAGCTCTGGACTTAGTCAGCACAAGAGAATCCACACTGGAGAGAAACCACACATATGTCTTCTGTGTGGGAAGGCCTTCAGTCACAGTTCTGAATTGACTCGGCACAAAAGGACCCACACAGGAGAGAAACCCTATAAATGTCAGCAGTGTGGGAATGCTTTCAGTCAATGTACAAACCTGAGAAGACATGAGAGAACCCACACTGGAGAGCAGCCCCATGAATGTCAGTGGTGTGGGAAATGCTTCAGTCACGACTCTTCCCTTAGACGACATGAGGGAATTCAGCACTGGAGAGAAAGTCAGGAGGGCCCTCAGTAGACGTTCTGACCTGAGATGACATGGCGTCATACATGTGAGGAATGTGGATGGAACACCAGCATAGCTTTAGCATTTAACCACACCAAGGTTCACACCCACTAAAGAAACTCTGTCTGTAATCAATATGGACACTTGTTCAGGCATCACGCTCCTCAGTCCAGACAGGCATCACCTGTGGATGTGGATCCATATGTGCCCTGTCTCTGTGGCAAAGCCTTTAGTCATTGGCCTGACCTCAGGTAACTTAGCAGAATTCACTCTGTAAATACAGTATGGGTGTTTTTAGCAACAGCTCCCAACTCTAAAGACCCTAGAGCAGTGGTCCCCAGCCTTTCTGGCACCAGGAACCACTTTCGTGGAAGACAATTTTTCCACGGATGGGGGGCCACGGGGATGGTTCAGGTGGTGATGCAAGCTATGGGGGGCAGCAGATGAACCTTTGCTTGCTTGCCCGCCGCTCACCTCCTGCTGTGCGGCCTAGTTCCTAACAGGCCACAGACCAGTACTGGTCCATGGTCTGGGGGTTGGGGACCCCTGTCCCAGAGGGCTTGAGCAGAGGATAACCAACCCCTAGTTATCCTTTGATAATTATGGTCAACATGAGCCAACTCCCAGTGGAGAACCACTAAGACTATAATAACTGTAAATAAACATTCAGCCAAGCACCAGGTTTGATGTGCACAGGAAACTCAGTGAAAGAATAAACACTAAATCAAGAACAAAGATGAAGACTTGAGAAATACGAAAGTTTGCTGAGCAACACCAGAGCATACTTATAAATAATTCATACTGGACAAGTGAATCAATGTAAGGTCATGAGAAATTCTTTATTCATAGAGCAACCTCTCTGGTACATGTGTGCTCAGACTGTACATCACACCTTCAGTGTTCTGAAGGAAGGGAAATTTTCAGTGGTCACTTATTTCTTAGTCAACATTAAATTCTCACATTGAGGATGCAGCAATCCTAAAAATCAAAATGGAGATATAGCTAGATTTTACATCAGAAAAAAAATGACTTGAGTATGTGGAAGAAGGAGCCTCTAAAAGAATCCTTTAACATACAGTCAGGCAAATTGTGATCTGGTGAAATACCTCTTCATGAAAATGTGGCATAAAAAGGAGAGTAAAGTGATCTAGCAATATAGAATGTAGAGTTTGGAAGAAATTAAAATTTGTGTATAGAATAATAGTTGCAACTATTCAAACAATAAAGTCTGTGGCTAAAGGAGCCAAGTGTTGGTGTCTGGTCTTCTTTATGCCCCTGTAAACACAGGGATTCAGGTCTGCACCCTCGGAAAGTGGGCAGAGACTCAGCCCCACTCTCTGAGTGTCCCCCCCCCCCCCCCCCCCCCCCCCCCCCCCCCCCCCCCCCCCCCCCCCCCCCTTTCTCCACAGCTCTTTCCACACAACTCAGCTCCACTTCTTCCAACGTCCCTCGACCCCATCTACCCTTTCAGGCCCTGGTGGTGACACAGCTCTGATCTTCAGCTCCACTGGTCATGTTTCCCAGAATGTCACGACCCTGGTCAGGCAAGGTCATGGGGAAGTCTCAAAGACATCTATCTAGTCCTACACTTTTTGAGGCCCCTCAACCTATGTCTGCAGATGGAAACCACCTGGGGCTAGAGAGACAGGCATGTCTGCCCTCCCAGACCTCAGAAATCTCTCTGTTATTTTGTCCCAAAACCTCTGAATGGAGCTAAGTGGATGAAGAGTTCCTTCCAGGATCGTACTCTCTATCTTAATTCACCGAGCTGTGTAGAGAGGGCTTCCCGGGAAGAGCAAAGCATGTTCCACACAGAACAACTGTTTGGGGAGAGCATCTTCACTCCGCAGAAGCCTGTACGTCAAGGGCAGCTGCTGGTTGAAGGCACAAGGTTGTTAAAATATCAGGAAAGCAGAGCCGGCACACTCGGGGCCGTGCCCACACCTACGGGAACTTCTGGAATGACCCTTCTCTTTGTGACCCGGGTCTGACCTTATTCCTTATATTCCCTTATCTCATGACCTCAGTCCTGTCCCAGCACTTCCTTACAGATTCTCACAAAACAAAACACCACTGATCCTTACTTCTGGCATTTCAAAGCGTCTGAATAGGCCCTGACACGTGTTCTATTTTATGGAATCCTCTGAACATCACAGGATTAAAGAAGAGGAGTCTGTCATCGTAGCCATCTGGGATTGGAATTGTTAGGGATGGGCTCGGTTTTCTTGGACCTGAAAATACAGGGGACAGGGTTTCAGGACACAGGATGGGTTTAGTGAGACAGCATTGATCTGGGGCTCAACAGAAACACGTGCTGTCACTTTTGAGATGGTGGGGTACCTTCCACCTACCCAGGTGATGCCACACAGCTCATTATCCATACTCGACCCCAAATATTCAGAGTAAGTATGTCCACACCACCAGACTTCTTTTGACAACTGCCAAGTATGTGCAACACCGAATCCCCTAGAAAAATTGGCGCTAATACCATTCTCCATCTCTGACTAATGCACTCCAAGCGCAATACTGGAAAGTCATTCAACTGATTCATAAGAATTCCATAGTGCAAAAATTCAGACATCCTGCACCCCGTCAACAAATGAGTCTTCAAACGCAGAACAAGTGGAAAGTCCTCAGACCCAGTAATCAACCCCACCTGCTCCAGTAGCTTTGCGGCGTACACCACACTCCTGAGAAGGAGGCACAAGTTGCCACTGAATATCGCGTCCTGTGAACACTGCAGACACGCAGTCCTTTCACGAGACTAGATTATTCACACCTGCAACACGATTTCCTATACACGACTGGGTTTGTGTGTTTGTGACTGTGGGTGTTGGGCGTGTGTGTTTGCAGATGTGCAGCAGAGCTTACTGCAGTGCATCCAGAGACCTCAGCTTCTTCTCGTTCTTCTTCTTGGAAGTCCTTCCCTCTGAGACAAGGGATGTGGCCAATGTTTACTGGTCCCTGAGGCGGGGTGCCTCTGGTTGGATTGTTGAGCCGGCAGTTTTCCTGTTCAGGAAGTTTCATTTTCATCCCATCTCCATATTTCGACGGGTGAATCACGACAGCATGGGCAGGCAGGGGAGACTCGATCTTCCTGAGGTTCAGGCTGAGGTCGGTTGTGTTCTCGGCGGCATCTCCACTGCTCTAAGGTGATTTCTTGAACATCTGTTTCCTCCAGGTGTTCCCAGGAACTCTGATGCTGGCGTCTCTTCCAGGTTCCCCGTGGGCTGCATCCATGCCTGCGGGGTCAGCCCCAGGGATGTCGGTGCCCCTCCCGGTGACGGTCCCCCACCGTCTCCTTCCAATGAGGTCTTCTGGACGTAAAAGAGGACATAGGCACTTTGGCTCAGGGCAGAAGCCACGTCACAGGCGGTGACCTTGGTATCGTCCATTTTATACCACTGGCCGTCCCCAGCTTTAACGTAACAGAAGTAGGGTTGTCGGTGACAACTGCCCCCAGAGGGCACCAGCACCACACAGAACACATAATCCAGTGGTCCTGCCTTCTGCTCTGACATGTATGGTTGCAAGTCGAAACACCCGGGATACAGAACTTTCTTATCCATTTTGTCACCTGTGAAATCCGAAGAACTGCTTCAGCACAAGGATCAGGACCTTGGGGTGCTGTGCAAAGTCAACCTCTTGGTGGCGGGCACCTTCTTGAGACAAACACTACAATGATGGGCATCTTCCCCATCCAGCTTTTTGGGCTTCTCCAACTCTCTCAAAGCGTGGTTCACACTCTGAGCTGCCATGATATCCAGGGTGCTGTCCAGATAAGGGTCAGAAGGGTCTATTTGTAGATGACCTAAAATATGTTTACTTGTCAGCATCATGCATAAATATGCTGAGAGAGGAAAACAGCGTTCGGGTAATGAGGATACATTTTGCCTAGCCCCTCCAAAAGGAATAAAAGGAAGACCGCAGGAATAAGTGGGGTGTGTGTGTGTGTGTATTTATAAGTACCTTTAGGCATGCACATTTTCAAAGTACTAATATTCTTAATGTATTATGGTTTGTACTTAACAAAAAGATTTCTGCCATTTGGGACACTTCTTAAATGAAAAGCAAACTTCTGGTCACTTTCTTAATTCCCTGAATATCCTTGGCAATCTTTCCCAACAGATTCCCTTGATGGTTTAGAGTTCAGAAGGAAGTCGTTCATGAATGTATCCACCTTGCAATGGAGTGAATTAACAATGAGTTAATAGTGTCATTTACCTGAATTAACAGTGAATTAACAGTGTCATTTACATTAAGTTTTCCATTATGTGGAAGAAAATTTTCTGTACAATGCTCACACTTTATGTAGACAGAACTCCCTTCTCAAATGCCAGTATTTACGGAGGGCCAAAAAATACTGAACAAAAAGATTATCGTCCTGTGGTTTTGTTTCTACACTTTTGCTCCTCCTCTATTTTAACTCATCAATATAATGATCACGAGGGTAATTAGAAATACATTAGTCTACCTATGTTGGTCACTTAAACTGTGACAATGTAAATCCTTGTCAATCACTTGGGGGAATCTGTTTCCTAATCTCCATTTCCTTAAGTTGATTATTATTATTATTAACAGCCATCGTAGCATTAATATCATTAACATCACCATCACTATCATCATTATCATTATTTTTATTATTACGCTACTTATTATAGAGGTCTTTTGCATACTGCTCTATTCAAAAGTGTTTTGGATTTGCTGAAGATGATTCCTGAGGGTTCTCCCCACAGACACACACACAGCAGCCCTTTGACAACAGCTTTACTGCCGGCACCTGTTGGCTGGACGAGGCTCATGAAATCCTGCACGTTCCCCTCAGGGAATGGTGAGCAGCCCAGGCTGGAAGGGGAGCTTCGAAGAGCATGTCCATGGGCCACCTGAGCCTATAGGACAACTGACGAGTCCTCTTGAGGGCCCAGAAACAGCTGTGTCTCCCAGGAAGTCAGAGAGGGTATGCTTGCCCACCATAGCCACATTGTCAAGGTTACTCTGGGGGCCCAGGAACCACTCTTGCCCTCCTTGAGAGGCTGGAGGTGGCATCCCTGCCCCCAGCATCTTCAGAATTTTCTTCTCAGATCAGGAACCCAGGAACCACCATAGCTGGAAACGGAGGTGCACAGAGGTCATCTTATCCCCCCCAAGCCTCTAGAATGTTCTCAGTTCCCACGGGTGCCCAGGAAAGGCCGATGCCAACACTGAAGGCATGGAGAATGTGGTTCGCTCACCCAAGCAACTGCAGAAAGTTTTCAGTCCACCTGGCAACTGGGAAACTGGTGCTGCCAGTCCCTTTTGCCCTTGCTGGCCAGGAAGCATACAGATGATGACCTTGGACAGTGTAGGTGCAAATGGAGGGGCCTGGACTTCAAGGTGCCCAGAATGAGAAGGACTGACAGCAGGCGAGGTCTGGGCAGTGCTGGGGGCTTCAGGTCTGATGTCTGAACGCTGACTGTGGATGTGCATTCTTGTCTTCTTTGCCTGGAGAAGCTGAAAAAAGTTCTGGAGACGAATGGTGGTGATGGTTGCACAACAATGTAAATGTACCTGATGTCTCTGAACTGTATGACCATAAATGATTAAAATGGTAAGTTTATGTACATTTTACCAAGATGAAAAATCATAACTCCAAAGAGATGGACAGTAGAACACACATTGCCTTAAGGGGATGAGGAGATACAGATGGCATAGTACGGAGAAGAAAGTGTAATCTGCTGTTTTCTGATGGAATGTCCTATAAATATCAATTAAATCTATCTGGTCTATTGCATCATTTAAAGCTTGTGTTTCCTTATTAGTTTTCTGTCTGGATGATCTGTCCGTTGGTATAAGTGAGGTGTTAAAGTCCCCCACTACTATTGTGTTACTGTCGATTTCCTCTTTTATAGCTGTTAGCAGTCTCCTTGGATTGATCCCTTGATCATTATGTAGTGTCCTTCCCTGTCTCTTGCAACAGTCCTTATTTTAAAGTCTATTTTATCTGATATGAGTGTTGAACCTCCAGCTTTCTTCTGATTTCCATTTGCATGGAATATCTTTTTCCATCCCCTCACTTTCAGTCTGTATGTGTCCCTAGATCTGAAGTGGGTCTCTTGTACACAGCATATATATGGGTCTTGTTTTTGTATCTGTTCAGTGAGCCTGTGACTTTTGGCTGGAGCATTTAATCCATTCATGTTTAAGGTAACTATTGGTACGTATGTTCCTATGACCATTTTCTTAATTGTTTTGGGTTTGTTTTTGTGGGCCCTTTTCTCCTCTTGTGTTTCCCACTTAGAGAAGGTCCTGTAGCATCAGTTGTAGAGCTGGTTTGGTGATGCTGAATTCTCTTAGCTTTTGCTTGTCTGTAAAGCTTTTGATTTCTCCGTCAATTCTGAATGAGATCCTTGCGGGGTAGAGAAATCTTGGTTGTAGGTTCTTCCCTTTCATCACTTTAAGTATATCATGCCACTCCCTTCTGGACTGTAGAGTTTCTGCTGAGAAATCAGCTGTTAACCTTATGGGAGTTCCCTTGTATGTTATCTGTTGTTTTTCCCTTGTTGCTTTTAATAATTTTTCTTTGTCTTTAATTTCTGTCAGTTTGATTACTATGTGTCTCAGTGTGTTTCTCCTTGGGTTTATCCTGCCTGAGACTCTCTGTGCTTCCTGGACTTGGGTGGCTACTTCCCTTCCCATGTTAGGGAATTTTTCGACTATAATTTTGTCAAATATTTTCTTGGGTCCTTTCTTTCTTCTCCTTCTGGGACCCCTATAATGTGAATGTTGGTGTGTTTAATGTTGTCCCAGAAGCCTCTTAGGCTGTCTTCATTTCTTTTCATTCTTTTTTCTTTATTCTGTTCTGTGGCAGTGAATTCCACCATTCTGTCTTCCAAGTCACTTATCCGTTCTTCTGCCTCAGTTATTCTGCTATTGATTCCTTCTTGTATATTTTTCATTCCAGTTATTGTATTGTTCATCTCTGTTTGTTTGTTCTTTAATTCTTCTAGGTCTTTGTTAATCATTTCTTGCATCTTCTCGATCTTTGCCTCCATTCTTTTTCCAAGGTCCAGGATCATCTTCACCATCATTATTCTGAATTCTTTTTCTGGAATGTTGCCTATCTCCACTTCATTTAGTTGTTTTTCTGGGGTTTTATCTTGTTCCTTCATCTGGTACATAGTCCTCTGCCTTTTCATTTTGTCTGTCTTTCTATGAATGTGGTTTTTGTTCCACAGGCTGCTGGATGGTAGTTCTTCTTGCTTCTGCTGTCTGCCCTCTGGTGGATGAGGCTATCTAAGAGGCTTGTGCAAGCTTCCTGATGGGAGGGACTAGTGGTGGGTAGAGCTGGGTGTTGCTCTGGTGGGTGGAGCTCAGTAAAACTTTAATCTGCTTGTCTGCTGATGGGTGGGGCTGAGTTCCCTCCCTGTTGGTTGTTTGGCCTGAGGCGACCCAGCACTGGAGACTACAGGCTCTTTGGTGCAGCTAATGGCGGACTCCGGGAGGGCTCACACCAAGGAGTACTTCCCAGAACTTCTGCTGCCAGTGTCCTTGTCCCTTGGTGAGCCACAGCTGCCCCCTGCCTCTGCAGGAGACTCTCCAACACTAGCAGGTAGGTCTGGTTCAGTTTCCTATGGGGTCACTGCTCCTTTCCCTGGGTCCCGATGCACACACTACTTTGTGTGTGCCCTCCAAGAGTGGAGTCTCTGTTTCCCCCAGTCCTGTCGAAGTCCTGCAATCAAATCCCACTAGCCTTCAAAGTCTAATTCTCTAGGAATTCCTCCTCCCGTTGCCAGACCCCCAGGTTGGGAAGCCTGACGTGGGGCTCACTTCAGTGAACTTCACTCCAGTGGGTGGACTTCTGTGGTATAAGTGTTCTCCAGTTTGTGAGTCACCCACCCAGCAGTTATGGGATTTGATTTTACTGTGAGTGTGCCCCTCTACTGTCTCATTGTGGCTTCTCCTTTGTCTTTGGATGTGGGGTATCATTTTTGGTGAGTTCCAGTGTCTTCCTGTTGATGATTGTTCAGCAGGTAGTTGTGATTCTGGTGCTCTTGCACGAGGGAGTGAGAGCACATCCTTCTACTCCGCCATCTTGAACTAATCCTCTATACATTTTTTCTAAGTCCACTAGGGGGCAATACTGCTCTTGGCTTTCTAGGAAGTGTCACCACCTGTCCCTGCAGGTATTTTCTATCCCAGCTCAGAACCAGAAAGCCAACACTGCCAAAAATTGAGGTGCAGTTAGGGCACTCTAGGACCACCTGCGCCTCTGGAAACATTCTCAGTCCCCTCATTGGCCCCAGAAATTGTGTTACTAAACTGGACGGCACAGAGGTGCCGACATGCCTGTCCACCACCCGCGGATTTGTCTAAGTGCTGCAAGAAGCCCTCATATTCTATAAATCGACCACAAAATCATCCATAATAAGAAAAAAAAATGAATAATGTTACTAACAAATACTAATAAAATAATGATGAATGTTACTAATAAAATACTAATAAATAATGACTAACAATGACAATAAAAATTGAGGGCCATCATAAAGATAATAATAATACCACCACTATTAATGAGAATCAAAATAAACCTTAAGGTAATGGGAGATTAGAGTACAGACTCTCCTGTATGACTGACCAGGTACTAATTTCTGGCCTCATGGGATATTTTGGCTTAAGAGTCCAAGGTCTGCACAAAGAGAAAAGAAAGTAAGGCAGAATGTAGCAAGAAAAGAGAATACAAAAACAAGGACGAGGAGGACACAGGTGACCTTGGGAACTCTGGCACAAACCCCAGAGGACAAATCTCACAGGGATGTCCTAAGGGACAGAGATAGAGGGACTTCGGTCCTGAGCCTGCCCACCCCTCCACACCCACTGATTTCAGAAGTTCTACCCCGGCAACTGCAGGCGAGGAACGCAGGACCACAGACCCACAGTCGGAGCGCAAGCCCCAGCTACACCCACCGGAAGCCCCAGCCTCGCCTCAGCCCTCACACCTGCATGCCCTCTGCCAGCTCTTCCTCCAGAACCCTGGGGTCCAGACAGCTGGCTGCCGTGTATCTCAGAGGCGGGGTACAGGACGGTGTCAGTGACAGCTGTTTCTGGACCAGCAGGGGGCGGCATAGGCCAACGAGTGGTTCTAGAACTCCCGGAGCAGCTGGCTTGCTCAGGCTGAGGGTCACCACCCGCCGCGCCTCTCACTCCAGCACCATTTCCAGGTAAGCGCTGTTACCATTTACTTAGGCACTCAGGTTAAACTTACTGGATGACTCCCATGTGCCCACTTTCATTAGAAACGTCATCATGGCCCTACACTTCGTCTCTCAAACATTCTCCATCCTCTCTCTGTCACTCACACTGTTTTAGTCTGGAGCTTCATCTAGGGTCTATTACCGCAACAGCCTTCTTCCAGGTAGATTGCTCTGTCAATTTAGTTACTCGTCCTGGCCAATTCCGGAGTTGTTTTTATAAAATTGGAATCTAATTTTGCACAGATTAAGGTGTGCGCTTCACCTTTCTGTGCTGCACACAGGCAGGTGTGCGCGTGCGCACACACACAAAATGTTGTTGTCAGTGATAAAAGCCAAGCCTGAGTTTTATTCTAAGACAAGAACACTTAGGATACTCTAATATAAGAGCTAGAAAGAAGCTGAGAGGTGATCTAAGTTGATATTTTCCACTGAGTATTCCAGAAACCATTTCAGAATTGGTTCCTGGGAAATTCGTTAAAAATGCAGACTTCTAGGCATTAGAAGGTGTACCTAGCCTTGTAGGCACCCTACCAAACTAACATTGCCTGGAGTGGGTCGACGTGTCCGCATTTTGAATCAATTTTCCCAGTTGTTTTTATGCGTAATGATTGAGAGTCTCCTGATTGCGACCCAATAGATCTAGGTCTGAACGGGCGCTACTGAGATTCAAGGGGAACGGCCCTCCTGCCGATGTCTGGACCTCCGGGGAGAAGCAGGCCTAGAGACCCCCTGCCTTCATGTTCAGAGGCATCTGACTGCCCTGCCAGTGTTGTATGCACTTGATGCGCTATTGAGAGTAAATGACCACCGGATTCAACTTCCTCCTCAGCCCTGAGGGGCGATGTCTGGTCTTAACAACAGGGAGCTCACGCCTTATTGGGAGGTAAGCATCTGTTAAGCAAACTAACATACGTGTGGTCAGTATATCCTGAGCAGAGCACTGTGGGCTTTCGGACCAGGAGTGAGTGGGGCGATTAATCACGGGGAGGGCTAGCAAAGCCTGGGAAGTGCTCACTAACACAATGTCTAGTCACTAACTAAACCAGCAGGTGTCTGTACACAGCCTGACTCCTTGTAACTGAATATAGATAGCTCTTCGCTCGCACACCTTACCTGGAGCCAAAGTGTCTGTAGCTTATGTTCCCATTTAACAGGGTCTTCTGGTCAAAAGTGTGCGCCCACATCTCCCTAATGAACTGAGCGTCCAACAAAACAAGGATTCTCAGCCTTCTTGCAAAGGCCATTCTGTGCGCATAGAACGCTCCTGTCCACAAGTACCCTAATGAGGTACAGGAGGGCACTTGATATCCGGCCAAAGACATTCTGCTGGTGCCAGGGAGCCGCAGACGGAAGTTTTCTCTGCCTCTTGGAAATGAAGCCAAGCTTTCTCCTCTCTGCAGCCACGAGGACTGCGGTTCCCCGGCTTACCATTCTCTTCTTTATGGGCCAAGTCCCACCAGGTAACAAAACAAACTCTACTGAAGCTCTGGTAAGGGTAGGGTGCCTGAGGCCTTACAGGGGTCCAGTGTTCACAGCAACATCTGCATCACCTCTGCCCTGAGCAGGGGTCTCGTGGGAAACCTGAGAAGTCCTGCAGCCACTGACTCAGTAGTTCTCCACAGCAGCTCTCAGCTAGATGACATGAAGCCAAGGGCGTTTCAAGCGCTTGCAACCCTCTTTGTTCCAGCACTGAAGATGAATTATTTAGGCAAATTTACTAGCAGTTTCTAGATCTAGGTAACAAAAAAATGAGGCATTTTTCTACTAAAACTTGCTCTCCAAAACTCCTCTACTTTCAGCAAAAATTAGCATCCTAAGATACTGATGTAAGAGCTATGCCAAAGTTATAGGGGCAGAGGGATTGGTCGGGGTGGGGGGGTCTCCTTGAAAGGCTTGCTCTGAGTCCGAGAGACCTCCAACCCGCTGCCCCACCCAGCCTTGATGATGCCCCTGAAGGCTCCATGCCAACCTCGGGCTATCCTCTTCCTTTTCAACATCTGTTCTCCTAAAGTAGAACTTTAAACACAGGGGTCAAGGTGGCACTGCAGTGAGTGCACCCCCTGCATTCTGCATGCGAACGTGGGTCACAGGTACAGGCACAGACGTCTATCTCCGGGACATGCAGATCTAAGGAGGGATGAGCAACTTACTGCTCTACATCAAGAGGACTGTCTTACCTTTTCCTGAGAATTCAGGGTCTCAAGGGTTGGAAAGGAGTAGGAAGGTAGACAGATGCTTGATTGGGGACAGTCCTCATATAAGGAGCGGTAGTCTACTTCATCCCAGCCCTGTTATTCCTCTAAAAATCCTTGCGGAGTGTGGGGTAGTGGATATATTTCACTATATTCTGCATTCACACACGCAGAGTATTACTATTCTGGCTACAGGTAAAAACGCAGATGAAAACCTTGACTAGACAGCCTCAAACACTTAGGACTAACGTGATCCCATGATTTTCCTTCCAAAGCCTGCTCTGACCATCAGATCCTTCAAGGCTTAGTGCCTTAAGCTTTCAAGCCCTGCGATACTTCTTTCTTTCTTTCAGTCGTGCTTTCTCTCTGGCTCTCACTTACGAAACCTCTCCCTCATCCTTGTGCCAGTACTCTATTTTGAGGGCTAGCTGACTCTTCCCCGGACTATCTACCAGCCAAGGTTACTGGCCTATGATGTCTCGGAAGTCGAAGGCTATCGTATCTTTTTTTCTTTGTATGCCTGCTTCCCAGTAAGGGCCTCACATTCAGTGGATGCTTAACAAATATCCATTAATGATTGCCTTGTGAACAGTAAAGAGTTAAATTCAAGTTAATGCATTTGATTTTCAGCTGAATTCAATGGACTTTTGTTGAATGTCCATGAATGCCCTATACTGATTTGAAGCTATTCAAGAATTGGCTTTTATGTTCCAGAATAGGAAAATCTAGAAGTGTTGGTTTGGAGACCTCTCTTAATGTCAGCAAAGAGCTTAAGAAGCTGTCAGGGGAAAGGTGCACTTTGCGACATACAGGGACGGCTCAGAATCAAGCCACTTTCGAAACTGAGCCCCTCATTGTGTATGACCCCACCCCCGAACACTAATACATTAGGACAGAAGTCAAATACTAGTCAATGCTTTTAACAAGGATGCTTGTTTAGCCTTTAAGAATCTTAATGTATGCAGTGATTCCTGCAGCAGATTGCAACCTCAAAGACCAGAGCCAGGAAGAGAGGCAGTGAGCGCAGCTCCAGGATGCAAGAGATACTGACATGGGCACTGTTTGCATGTTACATATGTAGGAATATTGTTCCCTTCCCCCGGAAACATATTCTCTCTAATAATTTCCTTGATGTATATTATCCTTTGGATCTGTATTTCAGTTTCGCTTTTGAAAGACACACACATACACACACACATATAGAAAGAGAGATATCTCTAAAAAGTTTCTTCTACTCTAGGAAAAGCAGCAGTAGAAGACTAATATTAAATAAAAACTGACCTCTGTCATCGGTGTTAGCAGATAATAAGGATCGAGACAGACCCAGAAGAGCTGGGGCGTGTGTGCCCTGGTGTGGGGGCAGGGCTGCCCACGGCTAGCCTTTCGTTACTCAGATGCACTCAATATTGTCCGATTTTACAGCAATGCCCCAAATCCAAATTTTTGTGTGAAAGCAGATTTTTAAGAAATCAAGTAACAATGAAAAATCCACACAAGACTGTTTCCAGATACTCCCTCCTCCCATGTAATTCAATAAAAATTCAGGGACACCAGGAAATAGCTACCACAACTCTCTTCTCTGTGCAGGCAGGGCCGGTTTCAAGGAAGTCTGTGAGCGTTCCAAACGGCTCCTGCCAGGAATTCTGCATCAACTCAGAAATCCAGGCTGGGAGACGTGTGGACGGCCGACCATGCCGTCTGCCCACGGTGCACGTGCCTGAAGTCGACCCTGCTATACCCAGGGAGCACTGACGCCCTTCTTAAGCTGTTTGTTTGTTTGGATGTTTTATTCTCACTCCCTCGCTCGCTTTTGCTCTCGCCTCTCTTTCTGTCTTTGTTCTCACAGGGATTCTTAGTGAGTTCTCAATAAATAAAAAAAACAAAACTTGCAAACACAAAACCTATTTTAGGAATTCGTACGATGTATTTTCACTTGGTCGTGGTTTGGTCTCCATCTTTCTATACGGCCTGGATGAGCTCCAGGTTGGGTGGGGGGCCTTTTTTCTTACCTACGGTTTTTGCCTGGCCCTGGGCAGCCCTCCACCCTTCATCTGGGGACACTACTCTCCTTCCCCACTTGGAAAATGCACGACTTCATTCCATGCAGCCTTGTGGGGTCTCCCTCCCTCTCAAAAGGGCCGATCACAGGAAACCTGCATAATCGGATTTCCCAGACTTCGCCAGCAAGCTGACTGTGGACAGAGCAACACCCCGATAAAAGACAATTCTCACACCCTTTTCAAAGCCAGTCCTCCAGGTTCCCTTTTTTCCACATTCTCACCAACACTTCTTCTCTTTTATCTTTTGACAACAGCCATCCTAACAGGTGTGGGATGGTATCTCACTGTGATTTTGACTTGCATTTCCCTGATGAATAGTAATGTTGAGCAATTTTTCACATACGGATTAGCCTTTTGTATGACTTCTTTGGAAAAACGTCTATTCTGGTCCTTTGCCCGATTTTTTAATATACATAGTTATCACAAAATGGTTACCACAATAAGGTTATCTAACACTTCCATCACCTCAGATAGTTAGAATTTTTTTGTGTGTGGTGCAAACTTTTTTTTTTTTTTGCGGTACGTGGGCCTCTCACTGTTGTGGCCTCTCCCGTTGCGGAGCACAGGCTCCGGACGCACAGGCTCAGTGGCCATGGCTCACAGGCCCAGCCACTCTGCGGCATGTGGGATCTTCCCGGACTGGGGCACGAACCCATGTCCCCTGCATCGGCAGGCGGACTCTCAACCACTGAGCCACCAGGGAAGCCTGGTGCAAACTTTTAAAATCTACTCTCTTATCAACTTTCAGTTACACAATAAATTACTTACTGTTAACTACATATACCAGGCTGTATATTAGATCTCCAGAACTTATTCATCTTACAGCTGGAAGCTTGTACCTTTTGACCACCTTCACCCATTCACCCCAACCTCACTCCCTGCAACCACCAATCTACCTGAGGTTTCTATGAGTTTGGATTTTTTTTAGATTCCACATATAAATGAGATCATATGGTATTTGTCTTTCTCTGTCTGACTTACTTCAGTTAGCATATGTTCTCCAAGTTCGTCTACGTTGCTGCAAATGATAGGATTTCCTTCTTTTTTCATAACTGAACAATATTCCATTCTGTGTGTATGTATATGCCCAATGCATGTTTCCCAACACCATTTATTAAAGAGACTATCATGTCCCCATTGAGGAGTCTTGACTCCCTTGTCAAATATTAGTTGACCATATATATGCGGGTTCATTTCTAGGCTCTTGATTCTATTCTATCGGTCTACGTGTTTGTTTTATGCCAATAACATGCTGTTTTGATTAATATAGTTTTGTAATACAGTTTAAAATTAGGAAGTTGTGATGCTCCAGCTTTGTTCTTCTAGCTGATGGCTTTGGCTATTCAGGTTCTGCTGTGGTTCTATATGAACTTTAGAATTTGTTTTTTCTTTTTCTGTGAAAAATGCCATTGGAATTTTGATGGGAATTGCACAAAATTTGTAGATTGCTTTCAGTAGCATGGATATTTTAAGAATATTAATTATTCTGGGACATCTTTTCATTTATTTGTATCTTCTTCAATTTCTTTCATTGTTGTCTTATATTTTCAGTGTATAGGTGTTTCAATTCTTTGGTTAAATTTACTCATAAGTCTTTTATTGTTTTTGATGTTATCACAAATAAAATTGTTTTCTTAATTTTCCAGATAGTTCATTTTTAACATATAGAAATGCAACTAAGTTTTGTATGTTGATTTTGTATCCTGAAACTTTACTTAATTCATTTATTAGTTCTAACAGTTATTCATGGAGTTTTTTAGGGTTTTCTATATATAAGGTTATTTCATGTGCAAAGACTATTTTAAAAATAAAACTACCATATGATACAATAATTCTGCTTCTGGGGTTTATTTTAAGGAAACAGAAACACTAACTCAGAAATATATTTGTACCCCCATGTTCATTGCATTATTCACAATAATCAAGACATGGAAAAAACCTTTGTCCACTTATAGATGAATGAATAAGGAAAATGTGATACACATTATATATATGACGAAATATTATTAAGCCATAAAAAAGAATGAATCCTGCCATTTGTGGCAACATGGATGGACCTTGACGGCATTATGCTACGTGCAATAAGTTAAATACCGTGTGATCTCATTTATATTGGAATCCAAAAGAAAATCAAACCAAAAAACAACAAACTCATAGATACAAAGAACAGACTGGTTGTCACTAGAGTCAAGGGGTTGGGGGTGGGTAAAAAGGGTGAAACGGTCAAAAGATACAGACTTCCAGTTATAAAATAAATAAGTCCTAGGGCTTCCCTGGTGGCGCAGTGGTTGAGAGTCTGCCTGCCGATGCAGGGGACGTGGGTTCGTGCCCCGGTCTGGGAGGATCCCACATGCCGCGGAGCGGCTGGGCCCGTGGGCCATGGCCGCTGAGCCTGTGCATCCGGAGCCTGTGCTCTGCAACGGGAGAGGCCACAACAGTGAGAGGCCCGCGTACCGCAAAAATAAATAAATAAATAAATAAATATATAAGTCCTAGGGACGTAACGTACAGCATGGGTGACTATAGCTAATAATACTGTACTGCATGCTTGATAAGAGAGTAGATAAGTTGATAAGAGAGTAGATCTTAAAGTTCTCATCACAAGGAAAAAGTTTGTAGCCATGCATTGTGATGGATGTTAATTAGACTTATTGTGGTGATCACTTCCCAATATATACATATATTGAATCATTATGTTGTATACCTGAAATATAATGTTGTATGTCAATTACATCTCAATAAAAAATCATTTCCTTTTCAGTAATCAATAAAATAAGAGGACAAAAATTCAGTAAGTATATAAAAGACCTGGACAATACTAACAACAAACTTAATCTAATTAATATTGTTTAAAAACTTCCCACAACAACAGCAGAATAAACATTCTTTCTAAGTGTGCACTTACCAATATAAACTGTATTCTGGGCCACAAAACAAGTCTTGATAGACATAAAATTATCCAAATCATATAAAATATGCTCTGTGACCTTAATAGAATTAAACCAGAAATCAACACTCAGTACCTAGACACTCAGTACCTAGAAAAGTCCCATATATTTGGAAATTAAACAACACACTTCTGGATAAAAATGAATAATGAATTGAGTAAAAATAAAAATACAACATAACAAATTGTGTGGAATAAAGCTCCAGTAGCATTTTGAAATAAATGTATAGTATCCAAATGCTTATATCATCAAAGAAGAGCAAATTAAATCTAAAACAAGAAAAGCAGGAGATTAATGTAAATAATAAAAGAAGTTAAATAGAAAATCAATAGAGAACAAAAAAGAAATCAAAAATTCGTTCTTTGAAAAGATGAATAAAATTTATAAATGTCTTACCATTCTGATGTGAGAGAGATAGACAGAAAGAACACAGATTACCAATGCCAGCCATGAAAGAAAGGACATCATATCCTACAGATATAAGATGAATAACCAGGCATTATTAGGCATAACCATATGTCCATAAATCCAACAAGATCAATGAAAATAGGCAAATTCTTTTAAAGAAACAAACTAACAAAACTCACTTAAGAAGAAATAAATAAGAAAGAAGAAAAGACAAACTATAGGGACAAAAAGATAAGACATTGTCAGGGGCTAGGAGCAGGAGACGTTGACCACAAAAGGATGTGAGGGGAATTTTGTAGGTAATAGAACTGTTCTATGTATTGATTGTGGTGTTGGTTATACAACTATATGGATTTTTTAAATCTCATAGAATTGAGCTAATTTTTAAGGAATAAAATTCAGATGTCTGTTGTGTAAGACATCTCAATAAACCTGACTTAAAAGACAGTACAAATATCAATTCTGTTCCTGTCTTCTGCTTTTATTGTTCCCTTTATCTGACTTCTAATAGCTTGTGTCTTCTTTTCATTAAGCTTGAATATCAGGATAGAGTTCACTTACAAGAACCTGCTATATTTCTCCACCCAGAACACGGCCTTCCAGAGTAACCACAGCTTCCACCCCCATACCTTTCCTGTACCTTTGAGGCCTGGCACCACTACAGGGACAGGTAAAAATCTGGAGGAGGTCCAGTCATGCAGAAAAGCTTACATCACCCTCTCTTATAGTTCAAAGTATAAAACAGTGGGCACTGATACTGGGCGATGGAAAAAAATCCCCTCTGGCTCTGCTCCTGATGTATTCATATAACCCAAACTGTTTCCTGGGTTCATTCAATGTCAGCTACCACCTGATGACCCTACAGCCAAAACTTAGCCCTAAGGATTGGTCCAAATGGCTAGAAGAAAAACAAACCCTGCATGAGGATACAGATGCTATAAGCCAGAGTTCTCAACTGGAGATGCTTTTGCCCCCGGCACATAATTGGCAATGTCTAGAGATACTTTCAGTTGTGACAACCAGAAATATGCTACTGGCACCTAGTGGATCTCGAGACCAAGGATGTTACTAAACATCCTACAATGACAGAAATGACCTTCAAGACAAAGAATTATCTGACCCAAAATGTCAGTAGTGCTGAGATTGAAAAAACTCTGCTACAGGCTTTGACACAATGGTAAGAACCAAAACCCAGAAGAGGATAAATATCTTGTCTCAAGAGCATGTTGTAGCCTTCCTAGGAAAGCCCTAAATAGGTGTGAGGCATCCACCCACTCCCATAACTATCCTTCAGAATGGTGTGCGTTTAATTCATGGACATGCAGCATGTGACAGTAATTCTCAGACACTCCAGCATAATTGGTGATATTTTTCATTCTTACATATTGTTTCTCTCCTGTTTTTGCTTCTCCATCTTTTTCAGTGCCTAACCACCTTCTCGCCCAATTAGCATCAGATCCCATTGCCTGAACGAATCTGACTTAATTCTTCCCCAGTTCCATACTTCTCTTCGTATTTTGCCCTAGAACATTGTTTTCCTAGACGACTTAAAATCTGTTGAGGAGGGACTTCCCTGGTGGGGAAGTGGATAAGACTCCTGCAGTGGATAAGACTCTGCACTCCCAATGCAGGGGGCCAGGGTTTGATCCCTGGTCAGGGAACTAGAACCCACATGCATGCCACAACTAAGAGTTTGCATGCCACAACTAAGTAGCCCGCATGCCACAACTAAGGAGCCCGGCTGCTACAACTAAGGAGCCCTGGAGCCGCAACTAAGGAGCATGCCTGCCGCAACTAACAACAAGTGCAACCAAATAAATAAATAAATATTTAAAAAGTAGGAATCTAAACTATGTATACTTTAAAAAGAATCTGTCAAGGAAATTACAAATGCGTTTACAACATAATCACTTGAAACATCTACACATCAAAGAAAATCTGACTGTTCAACCTTTATAACATTGCACCCACTGTGGCGTCACTTCCCCCAATGTCTCTTTGTTCCAATTTCCTTGATACTATGCTCTCCAGTGATGCTGGGACCAGGACTGTGCAAATCACATTTCCCAGACTCCTTTGCCAATTGGCTTCAATGACAGGCACTATAGGGGGATGTAGAGCTTGGAGAAGGGGGAGGGACTTCCTTCCTCATTTTTGTTCCTGTCACTGCTGCTACAGCAATGACAGGTTGCATCCAGGAGAAACGGTCGGCCCCAGGGTCCATCTTCTCATGGCACTCCAGGATCAATTTCATCATGTCCTCAAACAGATGCCAGCAACAGCTAGTTGATGCCCCTTCCTCATAGATCTGAGGGCTGACCCTGAAAGGTCTCCCCTTAGAGCTGCAGAGGCACCAGGCACAGCTGCACAGCATGCCCCTCCTCCGAGGCCTGACGGTCACAGGACTCCTTCCCAGGCTCCTGGTTGCTTCCGTTTTGTTGTCCCACTGAGTGGTGTTATCTACTTCCTGCAGTTATTTCTGGGTTCCCTCAGCATTCTCTTTGAACAAATCCTGACATAAATCCCCTTTGTCCAAAATACTAGTATATTCTAATTGACTGGATCCTGACTGATAGAACTGCTACTACTATTGTTTCTCCTGTCGTTGCTACAGTTACTGCTGCTATTATCATCCTAGATAACACATCTAGGTAACACGTCTAGTTACCCAACCATAAATTGACAAAGAGTAATACAGACGACATCTCCTCACTCACAATTGACAGATCAAGCAGTAAAAATACATTAAGACTATAGCGCACCTAAAACAGCAATTTTTAAGGTAAAATCTACAAACGCTTTCAATTCTAAACACTATAAATGTGAAATATAACTCAGTTTCTATTTTCCACATAACATAAAGAAGAACTGACTACATATGAGTCCTCTCAGGATCCTGAACAATTTTAAAACAGCACAGATAAGTATGTTTGATAATAATGCATGTAACTGTAATTTAATAACAAATGAAAATTGAAATAAGAAAGCATAAAGTAATTCAAAAACATTTTAATAACTAGAAAGGAAATAATGAAAATACTCCTTATACTGGTTTACTGATCAGATAAGCTAACATTACTCTTATATAACATGTGGAATTATTATGTAAGACAATGTAAAATGTAAAAATTTTTTTCCCAAATAAAAATAGATAATTCTTTTCTTATATCTTAAAGTTAAAACAGTAGCAAATGATAGGGAAAAGTTCTGTATTACTTAATATTATGGCTAATTATAGACATGAATTTTAGAGCCATTTCTATCAAGTCTTTAGATTTTGACAGCATATTTATATATTTTATTTCAAGTTACGTTGTTCTTAAAACTGTAATAGTACTTGCCCTCCAGTTTTTTTTTTTCCAACATCTTTATTGGAGTATAATTGCTTTACAGTGTTGTGTCAGTTTCTGCTGTATAACAAAGTGAATCAGCTATACGTATACATATATCCCCATATCTCTTCCCTCTTGCGTGTCCCTCCCACCCTCCCTATCCCACCCCTCTAGGTGGTCACAAAGCACCAGGCTGATCTCCCTGTGCTATGTGGCTGCTTCCCACTAGCTATCTATTTTATGTTTGGGAGTGTACATATGTCCATGCCACTCTCTCACTTCGTCCCAGCTTACCCTTCCTCCTCCCCGTGTCCTAACCTCTTTCTCAGAGCTCCTCCCTGGTCAGGGGGCATGGAGACGCCCACATAGGTCTGACTTGTTAATGGCCCGTTCTGTCAAGAGGAAATGAATCCATGCCACTTGAGTCAGTCCGTCCTTAGAGTGCAAGTAAATTGAGTAGAGGTTAAAGAATACCAGCATGTGAACAACATAAAGGTTAGCATTGGAAGCACCATTCAAGCAGGAGAGTTTTCTCTGTTCTAGTCATAGTCTTAATTGAAATCATACTATAGCCGATAGGAAATTTAGAGCAGAGCCTGACAGTTAGTATACTCTAAACAAATTCCTCTTTAATGAAAAAAGAAGTGCAGAGATCACTGTGTCCAATATGTGTCTTCTTAATATGTTTGCTCCCACTGCTACCAGCTAGTCTTACATGACCTACAAACTATTTAAACTCTTTCTACAGAATTGACTATCAACCGTGACATATTGTTTTCAGATGCAGGTATGAATACTTAAATTATAGATTGTGAAGTACTTCTGTGGACCTCAGTCATCTTATCTAAAAATGACGAGTTTGAGCCTGATAGCTTTTAATTGACAGTCTTAGCCCTAAGCGTCCATGATCACAGAGTATCCCATTTTGTGTTGCTGTCTCCATTTCCCAGCCCAGTCATTTTCTTCCTATAGAACTCATGCGTCAGTATTCCAAAATGTGTTTTCCTCCTTCTTGCCTCCTTTTGCGAGACTAGATTTATGTTGGGGTACCTATGCCGTGCGACTGCTATTTAACGTGAGAATCCCTTCCTAGACTGTGGACCAGCACTTGATCTTCTCAGTAACCCCTCCCTGGGAACCGTAATCCTCTTTCTGAAACCCTATTCTGGGTCTGTGCCATTTACATAGAGTGGCCCAGTGGCCAGTTTAGATGAGACAGTTCTGGTTTATGCCTTAGTTCTGATACAGTTATAAGACTGCTTCTTTGGGCTTCCCTGGTGGCGCAGTGGTTGAGTCTGCCTGACGATGCAGGGGACACAGGTTGGTGCCCCGGTCCGGAAGGATCCCACATGTCGCGGAGAGGCTGGGCCTGTGAGCCATGGCCGCTGGGCCTGTGCATCCGGAGCCTGTGCTCCGCAGCGGGAGAGGCCACAACAGTGAGAGGCCCGCGTACCGCAAAAACAACAACAACAACAAAAAAAAGACTGCTTCTTTCACTTTCCAAAAGTGTCTAGTTTGGATTTTTAAAATGCTCACCCTCCTCCTACAATTATGGACATGCCTCTCCCATAGCGAGAGTTGTACTTGTTATGCTGATGTCTCCATTCCTTAAGGAGACAAACACCTACAGGACAGAGTTCCCCAGGACACCCCTTAGCACTAACCCCTGTTGATAAGACACTGTCCATCTCTTTTTCCGACCTACTGAATAGATAAAATGATAGATGCTGATGAAACCCAATCCTTTCAGATCTACCTGCCTACAAATAAATTGCTGTGCCTCACCTAGACATCCCAAGACACAAAGTAAGGATAAAGCGGAATGTGACCTCATCAGGCAATTTGGCTAATGGCAAAGGAAAGGTCTCTTTCCTATCCTCCCCCATTGTAATCCCAGGGAAGCTGTTGATACGAGGTTTACGAATCTGTAAGACTGATTCCAGGGTCTTGTCTGACCTGCCCAATAGCCTTCTAAACTGCAGACCCAGGTAATCAGCCACCACCTTACCTGGGGATAAGAGAGTCAAAAAGAGGAGCATGGAGAGAAGCACATGGAATCTCATGGGTGAACGGCAGCTGAAGGGAAGCGTCATCAACATGGTCGGGGCCTGGGGTCACTGAGCATGGCAGGTCCATGGCCTTTTATGATGCTCCCTGGACCTGTGGTTTGTTCATGATTAGTGGAGCCTAACAGAAAGAGAATAACTCAGTCTTCCACAGGAAATCTCCAGGGACAAAAGTATGCAATGTGGTGGTAACTCAATGGATGAGAAAGCAGGAGTTAGTGTTAGGCATTTCCCACAGATTTAGGATATCCGCATGGTCTGCTGGGTTCCTTTATGGGAAGACCCATGTGGCAGGGGACTGACGACGTTAGCAATTGGCCAGTGAAGACGTGAAGCCTGTGAACAACTGCATGAGTGAGTGAGTGAGCTTGGAAGCAGATTCCTTTGCACCCCAGCCTTCAGATGAACCTCCAGTCAGGCCCCCAATTTTACAGCAACCTTGTAAGAGCTCTTGAGCCGGAGACACTTATCTGTCTCACCACATAAATTATGTTAGTAACTGCTTACTGTTTTAAGCTACTGACTCTTGGTAATACGCTATATAGCAACAGATAGCGAATGATACAAGTATGCATCTGTCCTCTAGCAAGCATGCTTTAATAGGGCACAAGTTCAGGTGGGAGGATCATGAGGGTGTTACAATTGTATTTCAGGTCTTTTCCAGCCATATGTTAAAAAGATAAATGTATAACAACATTTAAAGTAGCCGTGGAAGTGACCCTATCTACCTTGCATACAATTATGTGTGTGAGTTTGTGTGTGTGTAAGAGAGACAGATGGGGTTGGGAGACCGGGGGAGGGGATGGGCGGGAGAGAGAATGAATGAGAGAACAGAATGGGAGAATGAGGGAAAGAGAAAGAATAAAGAAATATGAAGCAATCATTAGTTCAAGAGTATTCCCTGTGATAAACAAACACATGGTGGTTCTTCTTCAACTTTATGCTGATTGTTGGAAGAAGGAAAAACAATGAATACTCCATGATAAATGTCTCTGTAAGAGACATTTCAGCTCCTATATATCTGTATCTATCTATCTGTATCTACCTATCTATCTATATCTATCATTTATCTATCTATTATTTATTATCTATTGTATCTATCAATCATCTATAATCTATCTATATCTATTGAGCTCTGAGACTCAAGCAGTCCAGAGGCGACCTTCTCCCTCCTTCTCTTCTGCTGCTTCCAGCCCATGGCCCTCCTATTCCTTTTCTTTGCTTATATGTCTTCACCTTTTACTTTGATCCCTCCTTCTGAGTCCTCTGTGGAAGAGATTCCCAATTTGCAGTTTCACCTCTAACTTTTCAACCCCAAATGGTCATTTGAAAATATCTGCTTATTCAGTTTTCAATAAAGTTATTTGTCAGTCATCTTATATCTGAATATACTATCTTCCAGTCACTTTTCTGAGTTTCAGGTCTAAAACACACGTAAGCCACATAACTACTCACAAGGATCTTAAAGTTTTATGGGAAGAGACAAACATAGGAAAAATGATTATACCAAAATAAGTGAAAAGTTAAAGCATGACTATTTGGAAACACGGGGTTACAGAGAAAGAGGACTAATTCTTTTTGTGAAATTAGTCAAAGTATAAACAAAAAACCCACAACAACACCAACTTTACAAAAGAAATCATGATTGTATATATTTATAAATGAAAAATGATTTGTGAGGTGAATCTGAGGACTAGAGACGAGAGTGGAGGGGAATTCAGACAAATGAAATAACATGAGGAAAGATGCCGAGATGTGATGACCACGGTATACTGATGGTGGTGGATTATAGCACAGTGATGTTAGCTGAAGCGATCACGCCCGCAGTCTGGTGAGGAGAATCAGAGGCGCCCATGAGTGCCCTGACGGCACATGCTAAGGTAGGAGGGGCTGTATGCACTGGCTTGTCCTCATAATGGAATGGACAAACTCATCTGAGTTTAGACACCTGTCTTTGGGCAACGAAGAAGACAGACAGGAAGGGGCGGCCTGGAAGGGAATGATCACTGGGACTGAGCTGAGACAGAACAACTGGACGGCAAACTCTGGGTTAAGAGAAGGTGACAAGTGAAAGGAATATGGAAGAGCTATAACTGACTATATTTAATGAATAAATGGGTGCACTGGGTTCCTGAATAAAGTAAAAGGGCATTCACCAAGAAAGGAAACACAGTGATGAGAATGTTTGGTTTTGTGTTTCTTTGTTTCTGAGATTTGGACAGGAACAAAATGAGGTCCCCTTTCAACATCGTAATGTTGTGACTAAAATCAGGTCATAAGGTTTTTTGCGTTTTTTTTAAACAAGTTTTTTCCAGCCTTATTGTCAAATAAACTTTGTATGTATTTAGGGTGTACAACATGATGATTTGATATACATATATATTTGCAACAAGGTGGATGAACATGGAGACATTATGCTAAGTGAAATGAGAAAGATAAATACTGCATGATTTCACTTACATGTGGACTCTAAAACAGTTAAACTCAATAGAAATATTGAGTAGAATCATGGTGACCAAGAGCTGAGGAGTGAAGGAAATGGGAGATATACATATATGTGTGTGTGTGTGTGTGTGTGTGTGTGTGTGTGTGTGTGTGTGTAAATACACCTCCATGGAAACTTTACTGCATTTACCATTTTCACTGCCTACAATCATCAGTCCCCTATGTGTGATAGTATGCTGGAGTGACCCCAAATCATTATTTTGAAGGTCAAGTTTATTGGCGAGAAAATGAATCCTTATCTGGAAGAAAACGTGGTTCACACTAGCAGGCAATGCTTCCATCTCCAATCCAGTGACACAGTGTCTGGTCAAGTGTATATATGCTAAGTATTTGTAGCAAGCAAGAGTGCAAATGGCTCTTTTTTTCCATTTGTGTTATTTCACGTGAGGACAATATGAGCTGTGACTCGTTTTGTCATTTTCCAGAATCCTTTAGAGAGAAGAGTCTGTGAAACTTCAGAAGAAGTTGAAGGTAGTCTGGAAACGGAAGCTAGCATGTTCTAAGAATAAAGATAAGACCTTTGAGAGGTGCCCGAAAGACATACACCGTCCCCTTTGTGATGTCACGCCCCCTCCATTTTAGTAGGACCTTATGACTTTGGATTTTAGTTAACTAGCTTTCTTTGAGAACCCAGATCTCTGAGGGGCTCTTAAAAACTGTGATCTACAAATTACCCAGCTTGCTCTCTTTGTCAGGGCAGGAACATAATTCTTTGCTCACATGGGCGACTCCAATAGTCCCTGAGGATCCAAGTATGTTATTTATTCCATTAACTTGTACTCAACGGCGTCTGGCCTTCCTGATCTTCTTTCATAATGAATTCATTGCTTATACTCAGCCTGCCATTTTCTTACAGTCTCATTTGACAATGTGTCTCTGCTACCAACCAAAGCTACTGCTCTGAAACCTCTTCCCTCTTTGTCTCAGTTCCTGGGTTCCAGTCTTAACCAGCTGGCAATGTGGCAAACCCGAGTCAGTCCCCCGTTAGGACGGGTGATGATAGCACTGACCTTCCGGAAAGCCCTGCACCCACCAAGCTGACCAATACAGAGGGCCTACTGCTCAAGCTTCAGTTCACAGACTTTTCTCCTTGAAGAAGGGAGTATTTCAGGAAATTGCCCTACGATTTTCAAGAACAGAAAAATTTCAAAGATATTCTCTAGGGTCTATTTTTTCTATAACAGCAGTCATTTGAGAGCATTGAACCTGTAATCTTGGCAAAGTTTAAATCTTTCTTTCAACCTGATCATGTTTGGTTTGCATCTTTCAGTTATTTCTCAGTTTCTGATGCATTGATGGTACCCGGTAGTTTCTGGCACCCCTATAGATTCTCTCAAAATGCTACTTACACCATTCCAATGACATCTGGGGAGTTACAGAAGGAGAGGAAACACAGCAGGCTCAAGCCCTCACTGACTTTCCTCCTTATGACTTTTGGCGTGGTTCAAACATGTCAGAGCTATGTTCATGTAGTGCCGACCGTGGACGTTCTTCTTTTCTTTCTGACCTTCGTGAGATCGAGGTTGATATTTTACTACGAGACACTACATGGATTTTTGTGTTCAGACAAACTTTAACTTGGTTAAGGCAATACCGTCCTCTTCCTAGTTAAAAAATGATGTTTCTCAGGTGTCAATGTTGATTTTCTTTTCCTTTCTCCCCTTCAGATACACATTTAAGTTACTTGATTAAGTGGGTATATTGTCTACGTCATTCTGTCACAGTGAACAGGAACATCATCACCAAATTTTAATCTAAAAATATTGACTTCTTATTCTTAGCTAGGAATGGCCTCGATAGGCAAATATAAATAAAACTAATGTGATAACACCAAAAACTATCTTATTTAATAGACCCCATAATTATTAAATGGACCTTGAGTTATTTCTTGAGTGGTAAAACCTTGACACTATGCAAATTCTCAACACACAGATGAGTCCAAAGTGAAGCTATTAACTGTCTGTTTCCTAACTCTTGTTTTAGACGGATTTTCTACTGGAAGGCCAGTTTATGTTGAGGACTGTGGCATCAGCTCTACCACTAGAGAGTTATTTATTAAATTAGCTTTTCTACCATACAAGTCATCTGGAGGATAAAATGGTCTGGACACAATGACCAATTTTCAGCTTTCTAATACCCTTTACTTTTTAGATACAATTGAAAGGATTATTTAGAATGTCCACAAACTTACTTTTCCTCTAATTGATATACTCCATGATGAAAACTTCTCCATCCTTTGAGTTAGGTAGATCACATCTACATTTGGAAAGAAAAAAGAACTTCTTCTTTCTGAGCTCATTGAAGCATGAAGAGATTGAGAGGTTTTCTATTTGTTTAGAATAAACCTGTACCACGACTGAGTACCCACAGGCTCTTTTTTCCTGAAATCCTCCCCTACCCCTTATCTAAAGGAAAGAGGAGGTGAAATGTTAAACTTTTCTCTTTTTTTTTAAGATTTATTATTTATTTATTTATTTATTTTTGGCTGCATCGGGTCTTAGTTGTGGCAGGCAGGATCTTCGTTGAGGCAGGCGGGATCTTTTGTTGAGGCACGTGGGCTTCTCTCTCGTTGTCGCGTGCAGGTTTTCTCTTCTCTAGTTGTGGCACGCAGGATCCAGGGCGCGTGGGCTCTGTAGTTGTGGCGCATGGGCTCAGTTGCCCCACGGCATGTGGGATCTTCGTTCTCTGACCAGGGATCGAACCCGCGTCCCCTGCATTGGAAGGCGTATTCTTTACCACTGGACCACCAGGGAAGTCCGGAAATGCTAAACATTTTAAGAAAAGAACGAGCACATAGAAGCTGACGGAAGGCAGCTACAATGATAGCTGTATGGATCTGCAAGCTTCCTGTGACCTACAAGTGCAAAGTGACCTTGATCCTGTTTAACCAAAGTCACCTCATTTCTCATCAAACTTATTTTTTTCCCAATATGCTCCATCCACACAGGTCTTTCTGTTCTTCAAGTAAACTAAGCAGGGGACCTTGCTCCTGCTATTCTACATGCCTATCATACCCTCACGTGGGTATCTGCTTGTCTATCTCATTTTCAGCATTCACATCTCAGCTCAAATGCTGTATCCTCAGAAAGCCTTTCTCGGTCCATTTTATCAACTCCACCCTCCAGACTATATCTGGCCCATTATTGTATTATTGTGTTCTGACCACTTATCACTTTCTGAAATTACCTTATCATTCTATTTTTGTATGGTCAGATTTTCCTCACTGAATATAAGTGCTGTGAAAATATTTCTGCCATTTCTGCTGTTCTATTGCTAGTACAAAGAAAAATGCCTGGTGAATAGAAGACATCTGGCAAATATTGGTTGAAGATCCATATAAAGGATTAAAATAATAGACACTGGTGTATTTAGAACATATATTTTGTCCATCCCCTCGTTGTTTCACTTTGACATTTACCAAAGTTATGTTTGAAGACTAAATTAACAAAATGCCAAAAACATATAAGAAAAGGAGGGAGGGGTTTGTTAATATTTTGGCTGTTGGGTAAAAAGAAGTCAGTGAATGTGACGAAGCAACTGAATGGACCCTTTGTCCAGCTTCTTTTCCCCATGTAGAAATGCTCTTCCTAGAACTCTTCTACTCTCATGCTTAAGTTTACAGGTTTATATTCCATTCATGGACTAATGATCTCACTGACTCTTCTTCTGCAGTAAGAAGTGGTTTGGCTTCTGCTGAAAACCACTGTTTCAATCTCTCTGGCCTTTGCAAAAGAGACACCTGCAAGATAACAGGATATAATTGGTGCCTACCGAAGACGGTGGAAATGCTGTCGCCAGTGGTGGATTCTTCTGCCAATTCCAACGTCCATTATCTATTCAGATTATCAACCACCCATTAAGTATAAATTGAAATGAAACTTGGAAAAACAGCAAAAGGAAACGTCTTTGTACCTAAAAATTTAAAACATACATATTAAACACTGCTAGCTTTATTATCAACTTCTATTATCCCTTGTCAAGAAAAATAAATAAATATATATTGATTTAAAATCTACCCAGACACTACTTCTTTGTGACTCATTTTCAGATCCAAACAATCTCTTTAGAGGTAAGAAAGCCCATTTATTTGACAAATTTTTAAAAAATTTGTCACAGAAAGATCAAAAGATTAACCAAGTTGCAAAGATGAAAATATAGTTATATGCAACATAATTAAATAGACGCACAGAGAGTACAAAGGAAATGCAAAGGTCAAATGTAGAAGAAATCTAGAAAATATCAGGGAGGGGAGGAGATGTAAACAGGGAAAGGGGAGAAAATTGGAATCAGGCAAGAGGAAATAATCTGGGATGATATGTAAGGATTGTAACTGCATGGCAGGTAACTGGAAAGAGATGAAAACAAGGAGAATGAAAGGTTGAAGACCAGCAGAAGTAAGTACCCTAACAAATAAAACCTCAATTAACAACAACAACAAAAAAGATTTTGATATTCTACCGCTATGAGGAAACATTGTGATCATTTAGAGATTCTCAATATTTTACTCCTCAACACAAATAATTCCCTTTTATAGAACCTAAACATTTTACTGTAAAAAACATAGCAACCTCTTCCAGGGGTATATGGAAGTCAATACCCCTTTTAAATCGATTTTTGATGCTTCACAACTTCCGCTACAACTTCATCTTCCTCCCTAGTGTCATAAGGTCTCACTTTCCTTTCCTGAATGTCCTTAGGACTTGAGTAAACTATATACCTCAAAGCAGTTCTTAGAAGGAGTCTTACTTTTCAGTCATATATAAAACCTCGATGATTAATGAAATGTGCTTTGGTAGTGAAGACTCCCTTTCTCTCTTCCTATAATGCAGTATTTATGAAGTCTTTATGTTTTTTTTTTTTTTTTGATTCTCAGAGTATGGACATTTCCCATAATAATTTGGTATAATCTTTACTCGATTTAGGGCAAAATTGACCTTAAAACAGCAGAGGTATACTGTAGGTAAGGAACTAAGTGTGTAAGTGGTGAGACAGCTTGATGGTTTGCTTTCATTTCTCCCTCCCTACCTCATCTCCACCATCTGGCGAGAATATGGATATAAGCACCTCACCTGAGTTGCGTTTAGTTTACAAAGACTATGTCCTTTTTGGATACAGGTGGGAAACCGGGACTCTCTACCAAGTCAATCTCACCCCTATATTACTGATCTATACCTGGACTCCGCAGAATTGGGCGCCTCAGCTTAGACTAGCTGCCTGTGAGCGCTCGTGAGTCTCAGAGCTCAGAAGAGGTCCTCAATCTGGCTTTAGCTCATTTAAAACACCATGGCACCTGTTATCTAGAATTCGGAATTTGCTGGCAAGTCCGCTTGTTTTCCTGATTTATCATGGAAACATGATATCTTAAATAACTAAGGAAAAAATACCTGAAAGACTGTTATCCTAATGAGATGCAATCACAGTTCTGGGGTGCGGATGGGGGATTATAAGAGAATAGCAAAACCCTTACAGGTACGTAGGAAAGATTTCAAAACCTTGAAAGAACAGCAGGCTTCGACTACATTACAAGTGCTATCAAAACAGGAGGAGCAGACTCTCTAGTCCCTAGAAGAAGCAACCTCATGGTGTGTTCCAAAAGACTCTGGAAACACTGATGTATTCGTCATAGTTTTTCTCTTTTTTCTCTTGCCAAATATAGAATAATCTCCTGACTTGTGTCTGTCTCCCTACAAATACCTTTTAGTTAGTCATGTACAGTAATAAAGTCTTGTCTCTGGCATTTTTTCATCCTTTTTAATAAAAATATCCTTCTTATACTTAATTTACATCAGTCCTTAGCATCCTGTCTAAATCCTTTTGACGGCTGGACATGCCACACTTGCTTTAATAATTCAACATGTTGGCTAACTTCTGTGGGAGACACTGTGTGTGTGTGTGTGTGTGTGTGTGTGTGTTTCACGCTTCCAATTCTTTTGTTCAGACTTTAAACACTAGAATAGGAATATCTGAATAGAGAGGATCGTCATAAATATTCCAGGAAGCAAACCTGCACAACAGCAGGTCCCAGACCCCCTCTTCTCACACAAAGGCTAATTTAACAACTATACACGGATGGAAAGACCTTTATGAGAGTCTGGAGTCCAGTCAAGAGATCCAGGCGTAGGTCCCATTCTCCAGACACTCCTGGGCAGGGCTGGGGCCTCCGAGGCTCCAAGCAGCCCCGCCCCCACAGCTCCCTGCATTGAGGGGTACACGGGCCGCTCTCCTGAGCTATAACTGCATGCCTGGAGTTTGGGGGAACCATGCGCATATGGCTCCACTAGGCTTTGCCCTAAAGGGGGGCTGTCAGTGGTGATCACGCCTCAGCAGTAGTTCTCTGCCTGGGACCCACAGCTCTCTAGAGCATCTTCTGAAATCTAGGCAGAGGCAGCCATGCACCCACAGCTTTGCTGTGCACAGCACACACCACATCAAGGACTTCTGGAGCTGTACCTGGGGCTGCTGAGGACCACAGCTGCAGGGAGAGAGTCCATAATGTGAGGTGGCACCAGGCAGCAGGTGGCCCCTCTTCTGAAATCATTCTAACCCCCAGACCTTTGTACTCTGGGATGCAAAGCGACTGGAGGGGCAGCCTATGGTCTCTGAAAGTAATTTTTCCATTAGACAGTAGGTCCTGCCTTCTGACATCAGTATCCTATTTTTGGTTATTGAGATGATTATATAAGTCGTTCCTGACTTCAGTCTCCCTCACAAGAAGACAAACTAGCAAATATCCACAGATTAGACAACACTGTGAAAATCCCAGAACAGGGGGTGAGTCTGAAGAAAGTCTTTGGACCGCGAACACTGAGAAGGATGGTATTAGAAGGTAAATGGATTGCTACACTCTAACCTCATCACCCCTCCCCGAGGCTGGCACAGAACCAGACCAAGAAAGCCCCCATGGACCTGTGATTCTCCAGTGGGAAAAAGAGAGCCTGATGTGGACATCTAGCTTCCCAAGCATCATGGCCACTTCCCAGGAGGCCCTCAACAGAAGGGCAGAATTCTTAACAGAAACTTTTCAGACCAGGAGAGGATGAAATGATATATTTACCCCACTCTCAACAATGGATAGATAGGTGCACATGTAGCATTTTCTCAACTAGATAATATGTTAGGCCACACAACAAGTCTTGGCAAATTCAAGAAGATGGAAGTCCTACGTATATTCTCTGACCACAGTGGTAGAAATCAGTAGAAAAAGTAGAAAAAAAAGTAGAAATCAGTAACAGGAGGAAAACTGGAAAATTCATGAATACATGAAAATTAAACAATACTCTCCTGAACCACCAATGTATCAAAGAAGAAAGTAAAGGGGAAATTATACATATATCTTGAGAGAAAAAAATGGAAACACAATATACCAAAACTTATTGGATGCGGCAAAAGCTGTTCTAAGAGGGAAGTTCATAGCAGTAAATGCCTGTATTAAGAAACAAGAAAAAACTCGAATAAACAACCTAACTCCATGCTTCAAGGAACTAGGAGAAGAAGAATAAACCAAGACCAAAGTTAGCAGAAGGAAGGAAATAATAAAGACTAAGGCAGAAATAAATGAAATAGAGAACAGGAACATAATAGAAATGATTAACAAAACTAAGAGTTGGTTCTTTGAAAAGATAAACAAAACTGACAAACCTTTAGCTAGGCTAAACAAGGGGAAAAAAGAGAGAGGATCCATATCAACAGAATTATGAATGAAAAAGTAAACATTACAACTGAGACCACCAAAATCCAAAGGATCATAAGAGGCTACTATGATAACTCTATGCCAAGAAACTAGACCTAGAAGAAATGGATAAATTCTTAGAAATATACAACCTACCAAGACTGAATGAAGAAGAAATAGAAAATCTTAACAGACCAATTACTAGAAGGGATATTAATTCAGTAATCAAAAACCAGATGGCTTCACTGGTGAATTTTACCAAACATTTAAGGAAGAATTAATGCCAGTCCTTTTCAAACTCTTCCCCAAAACTGAAGAGGTGAAAACACTCCCAAACTCATTTTATGAGGTCAGCATTATCCTCATACCAAAGCCAGAAAAGGACACTAGAAGAAAACTACAGACAAATCTACCTAAAGATACAAAAATCTCAATAAAATACTAGTACTAAATTGAATTCAGCAGCACATTAAAAGAATCATTCACCATGATCACATGGGATTTATCATTGGGATGCAAAGATGGTTAATAACATGCAAATCAATAAACGTGATACATCAAGTTAATAGAATGAAAGATAAAAATCATGCAATCATCTAAATAGATACAGAAAAAGCATTTGACAAAATTTAACATTCATTCATGATAAAATCTTGTAACACCTTAGGTATAGATGGAAAGTATTTCAATATAATAAAGGCCATATATGACAAAACCACAGCCAAAATCATACTCAATGGTGAAAGGTTACAAGTTTTCACTCTAAGATCAGGCACAAGACAAGGGTGCCCACTCTCACCACTCTTATTCAACACGGTACTGGAATTCCTAGCCAGAGAAATCAAGCAAGAAAAAGAAATTAAAAGCTTTTAGAATTGGAAACCAACAAGTAAAATTGTCTCTATTTTCAGATGACATTTTATATATAGGAAATCCTAAAGAGTCCACCAAAAAACTGTAAGACCTAGTCAATGAATTCAGTAAAGTTGCAGGATACAAAATCAACATGTGAAAATCAGTAGTGTTTCTATACACTAACAAATAATTATCTGAAAAGAAAATATAAAAAGAAATTCTACTTAAAATAGCATCAAAAATTAAAATAATAAAATGCTTTTGGCATAGAAACGGATGCAGAGACCAAAGGAAGAGAATAGAGAGTCCAAAAATAAATCTCTGCATATACAGTCAACTAATGCTTGACGAGGGAGCCAAGAATACTCAGTAAGGAAATGACAGTCTCTCCAGCAAGTGGTATTGGGAAAACTGGATAATCACATGCAGAACACTGAAATTGTGCCCCTACCTTACACCACTCACAAAAAATTAACTTGAAATGAATTAAAGACTTAAACATAAGGCCTTATACCATAAAACTCCTAAAAGAAAACAGGGAAAAATCTCCTTGACATTTTCTTGGCAACGACTTTTTGGATATGACACCAAAAACACAATCAACAAAAGCAAAAATTAACAAGCAGGACTACATCAAAGTAAAAAGCTCTGCACAGCAAAAGAAACAATCTACAAAAATGAAAAGGCAATCTACACAATGGGAGAAAATATTTGCAAATGATATATCAGATAAGGGTTAATATTTATAAATATATAAAGAACTCATACAACTCAATAACAAAAACCAAATAACCCAATTTTTAAAAAATGAACAGAGGAACTAAACAGAGATTTTCCCAAACATACAAATGACCAACAGGTACATGAAAAGAGTCTCAACATCACTAATCATCAGGAAATGCAGATCAAAACCACAGTGAAAGATTACTTCACACCTATTACAATGGCTGTCATCAAGAAGACAAGAAATAACAAGTGCTGGTGAGGATGTGGAGAAAAGAGAACCTTTGTGCACTGTTGGTGGGATGTGAAATGGTGCAGCCACTATGGAAAAGCGTGGAGGTTCCTCAAAAAAGTAAAAATAGCGTTACCCTATGATCCAGCAATCCCACTTTGGGGCATATATACAAAGGAAATGAAATCAGGATCTTGAAGAATTATCTGCATTCCCGTGATCTTTCCAGCATTATTCACAATAGCCAAGATATGACAACAACCCAAGTGTCCATCAGCAGATGAAGAAGTGCGTGTGTGTGTGTGTGTGTATATACACAATGAAATATTATTCACCCATGAGAAAAAAAATGAAATCCTGCCATTTGCAACAGCATGGAAGTACCTGGAGGGCATTATGCTAAGTAAGATGAGTCTGACAGAGAAAGACAAATAGTGTGTGATCTCACTTTGATGTGGAATCTAAAAAGCCAAACTCATCACAACAGAGGGTGGAATGGTGGCTACCAGGGGCTGGGAGTGGGGGAATTGGGGAGATGCTGTTTCAGGGTACAAACTTACAACCAGTAGGTAAGTAAGTTCTGGAGATCTAATGGGCAACATAGTGATTATAGTCAACAACACTGTACGATAAACCTCAAAGTCATAGGAAACTACATCTTAATTGTTCTCGCTACACAGAAGAAATGATAATTATGTGACCTAATAGAGGTGTCAGCTAACACTGTGGTGGCAATCACACCGCAATACATAAATGTATCACATCAACATGTCGTACACCTTAAAGTTACACAATGTTATATGTCAACTGTATCTCAAGTTTTCAAAATAGATAAAATAAACTCATTAGTTAATAAACATGTAAGTGATCAAAAGTAGTCATAATAGAAGACATAAAAGTATATAAAATTTTTCTGTAAAAAGCTGATATCACATATAAAAGTTTATAAATGAAAAAATAAGTAAATTTAGATAAATGTGTCATTAAGCCATTGATCATAGGTCAATTAACTTTAGATAAACTGGTTTTAGGTCAATTGGTTATTGGCCAAAGGCATATACTTAGGCTTTCTATACTTTGTTTCTATATGGTAGGGTAGGGGGAAAGGTTAGGGATCTCTTTAAGCTTTTGGTTTTTTCCCCCAAAATTTATTCTCTTATTTATTTTTTTTAAATTTTTTTGGTCATGCCATGCACTAGGGATCTTATTTTCCTGACCAAGGATTGAACCCACACCCTCTGCATTGGAAGCACGGAGTCTTAACCACTGGACCGCCAGGGAAGTCCCTCTTTAAGCTTTTGGCATATAGTGTTTAGACAATACACAGCTATTGAGGAAATACTGTGCTCTTTATTTGACTCTCCTGATCTCATCAATTTTGTCATATGGGACAGTTATACAAAGGGTTAATAACAAATGAGAAAATTTTAGTTTTCAATGTGAACTAAGTGTATTTACCTTTCAGATGCTACTAAGAACATAGTACATATGTGATACCGGCCTCTCTTTTAAAGGAATACCTTCAAAATATAGCTTCTTTTTTTTCAGAAACGGTCCGTAGGCAATTATTTTATCCGTCTTGTGGAAAAGAGTTTGCTGTGGAAGAGCTCCCTGGAAATTCAGAGGACTTTGGTGACAAGGACTATTACACTCAGTGACCCTTTAAAAGATGACTGGCCAAAGATACTGACCTCTGAGAAACTTGAGAGCCCATAGAAAAAGTAAAGGATTAGCCATCTGGTCTCCAGCAGTTAGGTTAATTTGTCACCAAATTAGGGAGTTCAGGGCTTGGAAATATTCCAGCGGAACCTGTTTTATTTTCTTACTTGTTAAGCTTCACTGACTAAAAGGAACCTCAGTCTCCAGAAGTAAATAAAAGGCCCTGAATCCCACTATTCCTGATTATTCACTTCTCTACCGGGCATTCAACCATGAGACTCCATTTACTGCTTTCTGTTCTCCTCCTCTCTTTGACTATAATACCAAAAGGTAAGACGGTGAATAACTGTAGAGACAGATTTCTTCGGAGACCTACTCGGATGCGTAATTATACTGTGGCCATCTCAGACCCTAATGCACAGTCTTAGGGATGCGAAAGTCCAACATGATCATCTTCCTTAGAACTGATGAGGCCAAAACTGTGAAGCGGGACAAGGATTTCCACCAACAGAAAATGAGTTCCAAAAGCTCCATGACTAGAAAAGGGGGCTCAAACCGATGTGGAAGTGGAGCAGCTCTGACATGTGACATCAGGCTCAGCATACAAATCGAGCAGCTTTTACAAGGGCCCCCACCTCCAAAAAGGGGAGTGAAAATGGCGGCTATTGGGTCAGACTTGGTTAGTGAATGGAAGTGATGCAGTCTGTTGGTGAGGGAATATTTGTGAATAGTAGAAATTAGGCGCATAATACAGAGCTCAACAAAGAGAATTATATCAAGTTATTAATAGGGAGCAGAGGAATTCGGAAAAAGCATGGATTTGGGACGGCGCGTCAATGGCAAAATTTTAAGCAGAACGCAAAATAGGAAGGGAGCATTTTAACAACCTGAGTTACACCCTTGGTGCTCATGATGGAGAAGTTGGAATATTACAGTGTAGACTTACAGGGAAAAGGGAACATGGCCATTTTCAGGCTGATTCATTCAGATCCTTGTAAAAACTAAGACTGTTTTCTCCACTGTTGATGTCAGGATGTTCACATACCTCAAAATAACATCTGTGTTCACTGAACATAGATTAAGTCTGGGTAACTCTCCCTCTTCCTTGATTCATCTATAAGATTCTTTCAAATACAATCAAAGATATTTATGTATGTTGAAATGTTTGATCTTTGCCTAATCTATGAATATCTTGGGATCTATCTGATGTATAGCTGCCCCCTCTTAAAGGAGTTCATGTACTTCTCACCTGGCTCTCAATTCTGTCAGAAGAAGACACACTTGTAGCGACAGCTAATATAAAATTATATGATGTTAATGACTTAAAATTAGAAGGCAATTTAATGGTTAATTCTTTAATTTTACAGATAAGGGAATCCATGTCCACATAAAGAATATGATTTCACTAAGGTCACATAGGTAGTGGCAACACTGCAGCTGGAACCAAGTATTTTTAATCTGGGTCATCATTGTTTCCAACGATCTAAGGGTGTAGGTATGCCCATAAAGTGGTAACCCTAATTTCTGTCAGGCTGTTTACCTCAAAGTCCCCTAATTAGACATTGAAGAACCTAAGGAGATTTTCAAGTTTCCTCTTTGGGAAGCTACAATGTCTTTGAAACGTGTTACTTCACTTACCTCTAAATCCTTTTTCTTCAGTGTCTGTGGTAGGCATGTTGAACCGGCTTAACATTCTGGCATTATTATTGGGATGACTTACACTAGTCTTTAGATTTTCCTGATCTTTGTTCTTAAAATCATAAAATGGTGATAATCAGACTGCTGAAAGCACTTGCTTCAAGATAATTATGTGTGCATGGTTGTTGAGTGAATTTTTTTTTTTTGCTCATGCTTGCTTTCCACCACCTAAGCTAAATTCAACTCAACATAAATGACTGTCTCCATCCAGAGTCATGCACCATGTTATGGGCCTTTTTTTTCAAGGTTAAGGAGGGATACTTCTGGAAGTAAAGATCAAGCCAAAAGTCACCATGATAGTGAGAAAGTGATATGGCAGTGGTTCATTCTCAGAGTGGAAAACAATTCAATAAAAAGGTTGTCCTAGAGCAAAGGCCAGAAATAACTGACAGGAAAACAGGACTCCAAGAAATTTAGGCCTGAGGTTTAGAGAAGTTCCTATGGTAATAACAAGACTGGACACCCATAAATACAATTGTACATCCAGGAGTGGGTGGCCAAATAGTTAAAAATAGGCTGGAGCCAAGAAGTTCTAGAAGCAGTAAGAGACAGAAAATGTGCGTGCGGTCAAAGAATACTTAACTGCATTCAATGGTAAGAACTGTGTACTGAGCATCTGCCACTTTCCATGGGCTACGTGAGATACCCAAGATACAATGGGAAATGAAAGGAAGACTGTCTTCCCTCAGTAGACAAGACAGACATTAGGCAAATGATTACAAATGCGTCTATAAGTTATACATTTTAATAAGTACAATGAAAAGGAACAGAGTATTCTGAGTGCCTGAAACATGCGGTCATCGTCAATCTGCAACATCCGGGAAAAGTTCATTGAGGCGTGCCTTTTGAGCTGAAAACGGGAAGATAAGTGTTCATCGATGAACCCCTTGCAAGGAGACCTCAACACTCCTGGCAGAGGAAGAAGCCGGTGCAATGCCCCTGATGCAGAAGAAACCACAGTGTGTTTAAGGAACTGCAAGAAGGCCGCGGCAGGAGAGCGCTAGTTCATACCAGAAAATGTGCCAAGCATCTCATGGAATTAGGCCACAGTGAGAGCTGCATGGCACCAAGGCTCAATCTGCAGGGACACTTCGGGAACAGGGAGGGCAAGGCTACCAGCTTTGCGCCGGGAGTGGTGACCACGAGTATCTCCATCACCAGGGGTGGGTCTCGCTTTATGCCTAAAGCAGGAACATCTACGGGTTCTAGGCGGCCTACGAGCCTGATAGGTCTTTCCTTTTGTTTCACTACCTCCACTATTCTTTCTTCAGAGTTTCTCTTCCTGGTTCTGCCACAGAAGGAGCTTCAAGTTTAGAGGAGCTTCCTTCTTTTCTAATCTTGAGACAATCACTCTTTGAGGTACACACATAGAATGAAGCCTGAGAAACCACCAGCAACTGTGTGGAAACAGATAAACGGTATCAATAACAATCATGAGAAATTAGGAAATCAAAATTCCTAACCTTTCAATCTGATCATTTCTGTGGTCCAAAGGTAAGTAAGTCTGATCTATCTAGGTGGATTCTCTAAGTCATGATCATGTTTAGACTTGAAAATATGCACTGGCTGAAATCTCTGTCGTCCTTTGGATGAGGTCCCTTCTTCAGTATTCCAAAGGAAGTTCCTACCCTCTAGCACCATGATTCGTACTCCATTAAAGTAGGATACCAAAGTATAAGACAAAACCAGCAAAGGTGGTGAGGAAAGTGCATCACTGATGGTATGAAGGACTCACAATTCACAGGCAAAACCCGCCAGGGTCCAGGATGATAGATGTGGGGCAGGTAGACAAGGAGGCACAACAAACTCTACTTCAAGACTAATCTGGAAGGTGAATCTGGAGGACATGATGCTAAGTGAAATAAGCCAGTCCAAGGAGATAAAGACTGCATGATTGCCCTTACCTGAGGCATCTAAAAATAGTCGAACTCGTAGAAACCTGGAACACAACAGCAGTTTCCAGGGGCTGGGGGAGGGGAGAAATGGGGAGTTGTCGTCTGATGGGCTTAAAGTTTCACTTCTACAAGATGAAGGAATTCTCGAGATCTGCTGGGCAGACTTGTGCCTCTGGATAATGGTACCATGCTGTGTACTTAGAAATGTCAGAGTGGAGATCTCACGTTTAGTGTTCTTACCACAGTTAAAAAAGAAAGAAAGAAAGAAAGAAAGAACAAGTGAAGAGCAGGAGGTTACTGGGGCTGGTAACAGCGTCGGGCTCCCCACGAGTCTGACAAGAACCCTTTGGAGGCGTCATGCCGACCCCTTCCTCCAGATCAGTCCTCCTTGGTTTCTCCCAAATCAGTTATGCCAAGAGGATGGATTAAACAAAGATCCTATAATCTTTCACAGGAGGGAAAAACTCTCAATGGCCAGGTGTTTTCGGAAGAGAATATATTGCAGCCACACGGAAAGGTCACGATACCTTACTTTGGCATGTGGAGATGCACCGTGTGGGACGCCTCTATGTTTATACCCAGATGCGTCCTTGAAACATACTCTGCCTCTCACTCTGCCTTGCCCGATATTAAAAACCCTTGATTTTAGCTTCGTTAGAAAACCTGAAAGTCTCACCAAATGTTACACGAAGTGCGTGGCTGAGGTTATCGGGGGAGAGACCGACAGCTGGTAAGAGGACTGCTGCACTGCTGGGTACGGAGCCTGCACTCTGTGTAGACAGGCGTGGGGTGGGGTCACCCTCGGCTCTCTCCCCGAGAGCAGTGAGACCCTCAGCCCTGTCCCTGAGAGCAGCGGGACCCTCGGCGCTCTCCCTGAAAGACAGACGCTCCAGCCTCCAGAGCCGGCAGAGCAGAGGCAGCACCACAGGATGCTAACCAACTCCCCATCATGCCATTCTCTTGCCGCACGAGGCTCCGAGCCCACGGACGGCTAGCCTGAGAGTCAGATCCTGCAGCAGGCGGAGAACACAGACTCGCACAGGTTCTGAAAATTCAGTTACAAGAGGCTGCATTGGTGTATATGGCTGTGGGTATTTTTCTACGGGACGGTGAGATAACAATGAGGGCCTGGTTTAAATACCGCCCCCCCAAACAAAGATTCAGAACCCCAAAGTGCTCAAACTCTCAGTTACGCGGTAGAAGTTAGGGACCAAAGAAGCCAGCCAGTCAGGGTTAGTACATTATTGGACAGTAAAGACAAAACGGGACACAGGTGAGTTAACAGGACGGTTCAGGAGCCAGCTAATCCCCGTTGCTGGCCGCAAACAGAAGTGTCCTGTTACGTATCAGCCACCATGACCCACAGGGAAAAGGACCCTTGGCTGCGCTGGCAACGCTAGAGGAGGGATGCTGGGGTGCGAGGGAACGGTGCTGAGGCACACCTCAGTTACGTGCTTTTCTGCAGCCCAGTGCATCGGGAAAACATCTGGGTGTGTTTAAGGAAAAGCACCTTTCAGCTCTGAGAGAAAATCTCTCCATGCATCTGCATATACCGGGCACTGAAGAACACAGAAAATCCGGTTCCTGCACAGTCCTGAAATGGGGGGATTAGGCAAGGTGAAATCTGGAGCATGGCTAGACTTTCCACAAGAGGAGATGAAATGAGGACAGGTGCCATACGATAAGGATGCTGTAAATGGGGATGAGGAGGTTAGCACGGGCGAGGCGGTAGAGGGTGGATACTTCGGCTGAAGTAGTCTGTCTCAGAGGAGGTGTTACTGGCATTTGGAGCAGGACAGCTCACTAGGAGGGAAATCTACCAACCCTGAGCCTTACCCACCAACGCCAAGGACATCTCCCCAGTCATGGTGACAACAAAGCACCCCACACGGTTCAACATGTACTGCCCTTGATACGGACAACTCTCTAAAAGCTTCTAGAAACCAGCCTGCCCCCTCTAAGGTGTGTATAGTCCCACACTCTTAGCACCCCTCCTCCAAAAAGCCACTTCTTTTGCCTAAGGGATTTTTTCATATAGGTAATATCATGTATTCTATCTCAAAGCCATTCTTCTCTAAATTTATTGCTTTACGTACATTACCAATAATTTGATGGTGAATTAACGAGGCTGTTAAATCTCTTTCTGTGCAGCAAGTACTGGCCTTATTCCAGGACAAAAACAATGTATTCTTCTGCAAGGGGTGTGCAAAGATGGAGGATGCACCAGCACGGATGATACCATTGGTGTATGTAATGATCAAAAAAAATGTTGTAGAAGGTGGTGGGTACTTCTTCCCTATCCAACGCCAGTTCCCAAATCAAAATCTCCTTGATGACAGCAAACTGTAAGCCCTTCGAACTCTAGAACACATGGATGAACTTCACAGACTCCTGTTTGACTCAGAACTCCAGAACCCAAGGATAAATTATACAGACTCCTCTTAAACTTGCTTTTCTCCCTTGACTGGAAATAAATGTCCTAATTCTACACGTACTCATCCCTGGGGAACTTCTTCTTGATGCACGTGCAAACCTCTTAAGAACTACAAGACTAAACTAAATAACAGAGGCACCTCACACCTTAAAGATGTTTAAACAGAATACGACTTTCTTAAAAAAGATAAAATTTTAAAATGTGAAAAAAAAATCATAAGGGTATGAAATAGCAGTAGGTAGTGTTTGATTATCTAAAGGGGGATAGCAACCTTTTTCCTCATCTGACTCTGACCAAAAATTATTTCTGTTATTAAGAGAGACCTACTTGGGTGGCGTGAGTCAAGGTCTGTTCATCACATGGTCCTGCTATGTGACCTCAGCAGTAGGCTGGCTGCCAACCCAGTCCTGCCAGCACTGGCTGAGGCTGGTCTCCCCCACCCACTTCACCCGGGCCCTGGGGGGATGAAATGCAAAACTGCTCCCTGCAAGGAGGCCCACAGGGAGACAACAGAGCGCTGAGGACTCAGCGTGCCCTGCTAGTTCTTTCCAAATTCGCCACGAGATAATTCCACTTTCTGGCTGGAATCATTTCCACCAGAATAATAATTCTGGATCATCTGTACTTTATGGCTAAGAAAATGAAAGGGCAAGAAAGAGGGCAAGAACATTACAGGACACGAGTTTCACAAGGATGGAAAAAATCTTTTGAATGAGGCCAAATGACTCCACAAACAAAGTTCGAGGCTTTTTGTTTCCTCAACCGTAAAGCTGGTCTTCTGTGGTCCATCAGAAGAAGGTGGGTTATCTCACCTTCTAATAGTCTTAGGATTTATGTTTCTATTTTTTATGTGGCTATCAGGTGTCCACAAGACCATAAGTTTCTTGAGTACAAAATCCGCCTTTATTCACATCTGCGTGTTCCGTGCATCACACGGTCTCACAGAACACACAGTGTTGACGTGTGCAGTTCTTGATGAAACGGTAGTTGCTTTGCTTACCAGTCATGTGACTTTGAACTATTTATTTACCTTCATTTTCCTTAAAATTCTTCTCCAATAAATGAGTGAAATAAGTCTAACTACTGGGCTTGTTGTAAGGATGAAATGAGATCACGTACACCAAGCGCTTGGTATACACATGGCGAAACCCAGAAAAGCTTGCCGCTAATATTATTACTGTTCTCTTATTGTTAAAATACCTTAAGGAAATAAATCATTGTACTTAGATAGGCCTGTTATTATACGATGCATAGATTACCAGTTTAAAATAAATAAAATGGAACTAAATAGATTTCATATTGAAAGAATATATGGATAAACAACTATTTCTTGGTATTTCAGAAGAAACCACAGCAAACTGTTAAAATTTTACAGTTTCTATGATAAATACCATTGTTTTCTGATATTTAAAGCTTCATTTCTTTAATTAATATGTCTCGTGACCTCCTATGAAAACTGAAATTAAAAAAGCATGTTAGGAAAAATATTAAAGGAGATTTTCATCAGGATTGATAATGAAGCTTAAATACTGACATTTCATTAGCATTAGACAATCCTTTCTAATGACATAATAGATTAAAATAAGTAACAATATCAAGGGAAGGACTTTTTTTAGATGACAAAGGGCGTTAGAATTGTTATTTTGTTAATGGTGTGATGGATGGCTAGCATCTCTGAGAAACAACTTCTCCCAAAGCCTCAGATCTCTATTCTTTCTGACCTAGAGATTGTATAAAGATTTAAAAGGTTTCCTTTAGGCTTTTTATTTATTATTACTTAAAATGTTGCTAGACATATACTCACCGAATGCACATAAGAACTGTTGGTTTCACACCTAGAAACACTTACAAAATACAATTTGAAGTTATTAACCATAGAAAAATATAACTGCAGTGAAGTAAGCCATAATTGAAGCGAGTGTGCTTTCTCAACAAGATATTAGCTGGAACATTAATAATACTTCAAGGCGTCTCTTCTCTTTCAATTCAAAGGCGCTAACCTGAAGGCATATGTCCTTGTCTAGGTGAGACCTAGACATGGGCCATCATTTGAAATGTCAGATTGCTCAAATGAGCAATAACGTAACATCACAACTTGATCCCACTTACAGGCCTAGCCAGGTGCACAACCAGAGTAGGAAGCAATCCCTGTTAGTTATTTTATGGGTAAGATGTTAAAATTTTTATCATAATTCAAACATGTTTTCTGGAAGAGGTAACATAATAGGTCATTATCCTTCACTAATATGTTCCTATATTTTAAGCTATTATTTAACACGCGTTGGAAGGAGTATTAAAGAAAAACAGTCAATTTAAATCCAAAGATCTGAAATGTGGCTAGTGTGCCTGAGAAAATGACGCTTTATTTTAATTAATTTTAATTTAAATAGCCGCATGTGACTAGTGACTTATACAGCACAGCATAGCTTCAGAGCTCTGGACCGGCGCAGGGTGACACAGTGATGAAGCACGTGGCCTTCAGGCCAGGCAGCCTGTGTGCAAATCTCAACTCCATGGCCTGCCAGTTCCGGAAAATGAGGATAACCATACTCACTTCCTTGATTATTATGAGGATTAAATGAATTTGCATATAGAAATCCCTTACGGCAGTATCTGCACTTATCATGAGACCAATGCTCGGCCATCCTGGGTTCTTGGGAGTGATGAGGAAAGAGGGAGACAGCATCGTGAGAACACTGGGTAAGGAGCTCTAGCCACTTTCTAGATTCATCCTAGACTAGCTTTTCCATCCCTAATGCCATCACTTTGTTCTTCTTGCGAGTATAAAGAGCTCTCTCAGAACAGGCACTGAGAATCGCAATTTAGGACACGGTTTTCCACAACTAAACTTACACTGGATAAATGTGCCGTCACACGATGAGGAAAAGTTTAAGAGTTAAAAGAATCACAAGCCAAATGCTGTCAGCTCTCCGGTGAATCCTCCGGAGACGTTTTATTCCTAGGCTGGCGAGGGAAGGTACAAAAGAAAAGGGTCCTGTGTTGGCTACAAGGATACAATCTCTGGGGTAGCTTCAGCCCTCCATCCGACAAAAACAAACCCCTCCTCTCAGCGGGGTTTTCTCCACGGAGAATGCAATACCACAGATTAGAAATTCAGTTGTGTTGACATGAGTCCTGTTTCCGAATTTGACTAGCCTTGGAGGATAGGAGGGTGCCTTTAAATAACTCCTCTTTTGCTGTGAATCAGTTTTATGACCTCGTTTTCTCCTCAGCCCTACCCGTGATCAAGCCACCAGGAAGAGGGGGGTTTTGTGGGCACTGGAGAAGAGACTGAGAAATCGTTTGGCTGGGGGTGTCTTTCAGGCAGGGGAGACACCTGCCTGTCTTAGTGTTGGTGTGTGGAGCTGTGAGACCTCTGAAATAAGGCGGGATGGTGACTTTGGAAAGAGAGAGTCACACTTGGAAATGAAGTGTCATATCTGGAGAACAACCAAGTGAGAAGATGTTGCTCTGGTAAAGCCCACTAAAGGCTGAGAGAACAGTTTAGTGAAATGTTGGAATGACTGGCAGTAACGACATCATGAATTGCCTTTTCTTATCACCCCCTAACTTTTCACCTGGTAAAATCCCACACGTGCCTCAAGGGATCGTTCAACTGTCATGCCCCTGCTTAGCCTTCCCCCAGATGCCCTCCAAACCCATCTCACGAGGCAAATCGATCTCTCCCTCCTTTGTGTTCACCACACATGAACATACCTCTGTGGACGTCTTCACTCATTTTAACTTAGTTCCAGAAGTGTCTCAATTCATGGAACTCTTAATGCCTCATAATTATTTCTAGGGCACCCTGGACCAAAAGAAATGCCTAATAGTTTCAGTTATTAGATCTTAATAACTTAAGTTATCTCTGCCCTAACAACATAGTAACTACGTGAAAAATAAAACGCACAAATCGAAAGAAAAAGTAATACTTTTTAACTTTTAAATAACCCAATTACTGACTAATGGTAGGTATGTGCCCACTGGGCACCGAACAGCTTCTCAAATCTTGGAATCAGATGGGACACAGCCACCCTCGCTTTCTGCTCCACAGCGATTCCCTGTGTGGCGCTTGACGTCGCAGCTGAGCAAGGTCTGACGTCACTGGGAGGAACGTAGCAGGTCTAATGCTGAAGGTGAGAAGTACTTAGAGGTAGTAGTTTCGGCAGAGTCCAAAAAAAAACGCTCAGCATCTGCCTTTCCCTTGAATTTTTAAAATATTTCATGGTGCCCTTGGAACTGGCTGAGGAGCGCAGGGGTGCCTGGTCGCACAGCTGCAGACCTGAACTTCAGGCACTTGTAAGAATGTCTTCCGTTCACCGTAGATTGTGAGCCTCCTGAGGACACCACTGTGTCTGACTGGTGCTTGTATTTGCAGCTCACCACCTCATGAGTTATGGAAAACTGTTGAATCTTTGGTGAGATGAGCAGAAACCGGCCATGATTTTCGGGTTTTATTGCTGCGATCGATGCTCCGTGAGAACTTATCTATTGCACTTCGCCGATGACCCAGAGAAGGCTGTTACTGCTTTGGTGCAGAGAGGCTGGAAGCTAACACAGCAGGAATGTGGCCCAAGGGAGCAGAGGGGGCTTCCGAGTGACCGGCCTGGGAAGAAACGCAGACCACCGGAGACTGAGTATTATGGTCGCTTCCTACCAGGTTTGGCCTGGACAGACAGGGTACTTTCTCTGACGCTGTAAGGATTGTGCCCTCAGTGGCAGAAAATATTTCACAAGCGACACCATGTGTTTTGCACAGAGTGATGTTCCCAGCTGAACGCTGAGTGCGGGACGGCCGGGAGCCTTCGGCCCAGGGGCCCAGCCTGACCCTCACCAATAGGTTTCTTGCTAGCTGCTGGAAGATGGCGACTTATCTTCATGGTGATCACTTGCAGTCTATTGCTTACATTCCTGGTTCACACTTTAAACAGCATTTTCTAAGTTTCTACTAGAAATATTACTGTTCTGGGAGAAGTTAATAAGCATGCCACGAAACATAGATTAATACACTTGAGAACCTTGTGGTACCAAAATCCACAATAAAAATCAGCCTATTAAAAGCGTGGAATTGAATTAATTCAGGATTTCTCAAAGCTTCTGATATATTTTAATGTATATAAAATATATAATAAATATAATAATTATTATTATAAATGATTATTGAATGCTCAGTAGGTGTTGGGCTTGGAAATACTTTTTTCTGTAAAAGGTCAGATGACAAATATTTTGGGCTTTGTCAGTCACATACACCCTCTGTCATGAATCCTGAATCTTGTTTTTGTTTGCTTGTTTGTTTGACACAACACTAAAAAATGTAAAATCCATTTTTAACTCTTAGGTTTGAAACAGTTTGTTGTCCCCTGAGAAATTTCAAACACCACCAATTTGTGGTTTCAATTTATAATATACTTCGAAGCTGGAGGAATGAAATCTTCCAATGAACTGGAAGTAAATTGTAAGAGAAAGGGAGGCCTCGAGGATGCCTCTCAAGTGTGTTGGCCTAAGCAATCCAGCGGGGGGATGGACGGGACCGAAACTGAAACTGGTTTGCGCGTCAGAACTCCATGTCAGGTGAGTTAAGCTTGAGACACCCAGTGACAGGCAAGTGGAAAGATGAGGTGGGTCAATATACACACAAGTTTGGAACTGGGGTGAGGTCAGCACTGAGATATATATATTTGGGAGGGAGCAGATATTCAAAGATATGGCACTGAGTGAGTTTACTTAGAGGGCAAGGATAGACACACCAGAAGCCTGCGGACTGAATCCTGGGACACCACCCTGTTTAAGGGTAAGGAAGAGAGAGGATTCAGCAACTGGTGACTGGGGAAAAGGAAACCCAGAGAGGGCGAGACACCAAGAAAGATGTTTCAGGAAAGAGGCAGTGACTCTAGAATTTTTTTTACAAATTCCTCCGTGAAACACCTATTAACACCTAGTTACTGGTTGTATTCGTTTGCTAGGGCTGCAGTAACCGAATATCACAAGCTGGGTGGCCTAAACAACAGACATTTATTGTCTCACGGTTCTGGGGAATAGAGGTCTGAGATCAGGGTGTCAGCAGGGTTGCTTCCGTTCGGGGCCGTGAGGGAGAACCTGTTCCGGGCCTCTCTCCCTCCTTCCGCTGGTTTGCTGGCCATCTTTGCCATTCCTTGGCTTGCAGAAGCGTCACCCTGGTCTCTGTCTTCCTGTTCACGCGGCGTTATCCCTGTGTGTGTGTCTGTGTCCAAATTTCCCCCATGTACAAGTATGCCAATCATACCAGAATGGGGGTCTACCCTACTCCAGTATGCGCTCTTCTCAACTGATTACATCTGCAATGACCCTATTTCCAAATAAAGCCACGTTCTGAAATACTGGAGGTTAGGACTTCAGCATGTGAACTTTGGAGAGATGCTACTTAACCCATAACACTACGTTTGCATGAAACACCATTTGGGAATAGATGGTTTGGACATATTTAATAAAGCCAACACTTGGCAAATGTAGGAGTAAAAAAATGTTTGCCAGGATATTATAATTTATATATAACTTTATAAATAGAATCTACTTAAATATCAATGTTCTATTTTCTTTGTTAATTGAGGATACTAACAAGCTGACATTTTAACTGAATGCCCAACCTTGTTTAGCTTTAGATTAAGTCAAGTTTGGTTTAATTCGGTTACACTGAAATTTCCTGAGATAACAAAACTACCAGATGTTGATATTTTAATAATAAATTATCTAGAACATTCTGGATTTTTTTTCCTTATGAGGATAAATGTTTTGATAAAACTCTGATTACCCATAATTGTTAAGATATCCTTTGTAACTGAAGAGTTTCATAACTGTAATGCTGTCTGTTCTAGGAGGACTAGAGATAAATGTCAAAGGTTGAAAAGACAAATTGGTTTTTATACAGATCTCTAGAATGGCATTTTGAAATAAATCCTTCATTTCTATCTAGTTTATTACCATCTCTCTTTCCCTTACAAGTCTAATGCACTCAAAATAAAACAATTCATTAAAGAATCAATTTGGTTACTGAAGTTCCTATTAGATTTGAATAATTCAAACTGATATGTTCCTTTTAAGTTATATTTAATGAACACTTTGTCAGTTTATTAAATTTTTAAAAACCTAAAAAATTTAAAGAAACTTTTAAATATGACACAGTTTGCTGCAGGAGATACTGTATTATTTTAAACTCGTACGCCCAATAAACCGAGAACTGGCATACACCGTGGGAAACTGTATCTGATACGGAATAGGAGGCAATGAGACTGAAGGAATAAAGTAGCGGGGCTCAGCCCAGCGGACTCCGCCTCCTAACCCTATGTGCCTCGACAGAACTCAAGTCAGGCATCACTACTCCACTCAAGAAAAGGCAAACTATGCCATCTTGTGGTTAAAAGCCTTTTTCCATTTTTGACAATTTTCAGTTTCCAAGACAGCTAAGAAGCTGCAGCTTTTCTAGCAGAGTACAGAGCATTAGGTAAAAGAACTGGAAATACATAATAAAATTGAAAATACAGGCTTAGCTTGCATACTAATGGAAATGAGAGATTTTAAAATAAAACTCATTAAGATGATTCTGGTTCCCTTTTTCTAGAAACCTAACATTTAACGTGATTCAAAATTGACCACCTAAAGTAAAATAACAAAAATAAGTTGAAAATGGGTAGTTTAAGTGATGCACATGTAATCTAATCTATTTATATGTGGTAAACCGACAGGCCCAGGCGCCTCCCACAGCTTCATGATTCAGCTAATAGAAATCATTAGCACAACGCCCACATGCGAAGCAGCCGAAAAAAGCCACTTCTAAGCCGCAGTTCTTTGGCTAAGATTCAAAACAACAAAAGAAGAGGAAAATTGTCATTGCCAACTCCACCTAAAACAGCTGTGCCATTCTGTCATAAACACATATAAGCCCATCACATTTACTCAAAATACTAAAGAAACAGAAAGGCTTACATTTGCCCCATCCCCTCATGAATTTCTCAGCCTGGATTAAAGCACTTTTATATTCTAAATCATTATTTAGGAGAACTACTAAAGACCACCATTTTCATATAGGAAGAATGAAACCCTCCCTCCGGGTGGTGGGAGGGATAAATTGGGAGACTGGGATTGACATAAACACACTACTATGCATAAAAGAGATAACTAATAAGGACCTGCTGTAGAGCACAGGGAACTCTATTCAATGCTCTGTAATGGCCTATATGGGAAAAGAATCTGAAAAACGAGTGGATATATGTATATGAAGAACTGATTCACTTTGCTGTACACCTGCAACTAACACAACATTGTAAATCAACTACACTGCAATAAAAATTTAAAAAAGAGGAAGTAGGAAGTTCCAAAAAATATTTATTGTATTTTGTAAATAGAAGAAATTGAGGAATCAATGAGAATCATGTAATTTTTCTCATGCTTACCTAGATCCAATTTTAGTCTTCTGAGAAATGCTTCCAATTTAAATCACCCCCTGACTTTAAAAAGGATCCCCTCACCCTTATTCTATTTGAACTGTTTCTTAGTCCAGCACATCTGTGAACTTATTGAAAACCCCCTCAAATCACTGGTGGAGCAAACAGGTTAGGGGGAAAAACATAATGAACAAATAGTAGCATGAGTAATTACAAGTTTTTACAAGTTTTCCTTGTGGAAAACTTCATGGAAGGCAAGTGCTTTACATGATTTTAACTTTTTGTTTTTTCCTTCAAAAGACTATATGTGGTAGATACCACCCTTGTAGAACAATAATCAGAGAGAGACAAATACCATAAGGTATCCCTTATACGTGGAATCTAAAATATGACACAAATGAACCTGTCTACAAAACAGAAACAGAATCACAGACACAGAGAACAGACTGGTGGTTGCCAAGGGGTGGGGTGGGCGAGGGATGGAGTGGGAGGTTGGGATTAGCAGATGCAAACTCATATATATAGGATGGATAAACAACAAGGTCCTACTGTATAGCACAGAGAACTACATTCAATATCCTGTGATAAACCATAAAGGAAAAGAATATAAAAAGAAGAATGTATACATATGTATAACTGAATCACTTTGCTGTACAGCAGTAATTAACACAACACTGTAAATCAACTATACTTCAATAAAATTAAAAAAAACAAATTTAACAAAAAATAGTAATAACTAGTATCAAGGCTGCAAAGAACAACGAGTTTATTTGGGGTCTTAGGAAGTACAATTTGGGAGACAGATTCAGGTAAAACAGAGTGCTCTGGGGAAGAGGAAGAGGCAGGGGCTCACAAAGGCAAGAGCACAAGATTGTTAACGTTGTTGGGTAAGAATTATGATTGAGTCTGACGCAAGAGAGGGAGCATCTGTCCTTAAGGGGTGAGGCTGACACGAGTCCTGTTAGGGTGGAGGTCTGATGAGCATCTTGAGGCTCTGGGACTTTGGGCAGATTGGTTCTGTGTTAAGACAGCAAGTGGTCGGAGGTCAGATCCCATCTGGGCCGACACATGCGTAAGTCACACGTTCTCCATGGCCTCCAGCTCCGGCTCAGAGAGCTCTCTCAGCCACACCGGCTCCATCTTGATTTTCCTTTCACACCCTCATTTCACAGACGAGAAAACGGAGGCACAGAGTAAGCATCTCCACCACGGTTGCAGGGCTACTAAGTGGCGGTGCTAGGATTCAAATCGAGCCAGTTTTCTAAAGACGGCTACCCTGACTCAATAGTACAGAGAAATACCAGTGGTTTTGAAACCACGCAGGAGCGTGTGGGGCTTGTGAGCACAGAAACCTTGCAGACAGCTGCTGCTCAGGGAAGGGAGGGGATGCAGAGACGAGGGGGTGCATCCAGGAGAAGCCAGTGCAGCCTGGGGCAGGGCCCTGCTCCGCCCAAAGGGATACACGCGAAGGTATCTTTGAGCTCCTTACAGAACTAACACCCCCCGGTGGAAGATGTCAGCATCCTTCATTCCAGAGAAGACCACCTGAGGCCAGACTAAAGGAACCAGAGAAGCTCATCGAGATATCACCTGAGGCCAGATTAAAGGAGTGCAGGCCCTGCACACACCCTAATCTTATCAGCAACCCCGCCCTTGAACCACGGCTATAAAATTCACCAGCTCCTCCTGGGTTGGGACACACAGTTTTTCAGGGCCAGAGCCCACTGTGTCCCCCTTTGCCTGGCAAAGCAATAAAGCTGTTCTTTTCTACTTCACCCAAAACTCTGTCTCTGAGACTCGATCTGGCACCAGTGCACAGAGGCTGAGTTTTCAGCATCAGTTTCCCAACCTGGAGACAGTTCAGAGACAGACAGCAGTCGTAGCTCAAAGAGGAAACCACAGACCAGCTCTCAGCCCCTTCACGTCCCCACAGGCTTCATGTGGCATTCAGTATGTACCTCAAGTATCCTGGAGATTCAATGAGCTCTTTCTCTTAAAGTATTTGCCTGAAGACCACCACCCCATTGCTAATAAAATGTCTGGTGAGATAAAGTGTAATTAAATTGCATCAGTCCCAATATTTCACTTGAAACCCTAAAGTTTTTAAGGAACAACCATGTTTGATGGTTTGTTTTCCCAAACATAGTGATCATTTAACAAATAAACTATGACCTCTGAGAAAGACGAAACAGAAAGTCACATCTTACGTTTTGTTTTTGTTTTTGTTTTTGTTTTAGCATGCCAGGATGTCTTTTACTGTTCCAAGGCCTGTCACTCAATGCCCAAAATATCCTTTAAGGAACTTTCATTTCAATTGATTGATTTTTTTAAAAAAACAAATATAAGTTTGTTGTTGTTGTTGTTTTGCGGTATGCGGGCCTCTCACCGCTGCGGCCTCTCCCGTTGCGGAGCACAGGCTCCGGACGCGCAGGCGCAGCGGCCATGGCTCACGAGCCCAGCCGCTCCGCGGCATGTGGGATCTTCCCAGACCGGGGCACGAACCCGTGTCCCCTGCATCGGCAGGCGGACTCTCAACCACTGTGCCACCAGGGAAGCCCCAAATGTAAGTTTTGAAGGAGTCACAGATCCCACAGATTAGTGTGTTTACTCTATGGAGTCTGAGGAATTTAGGGTTAACTGAGCAGTCTGCAGTTTTCGGGCGGAGGTGGTAGGCGGGTGGGGAGACTGTGAAACTAAAAATGAAATGCTTCAACGTGTTTTCCAAAGTTCTTGAGCATAAGGATGCAGGATTTAGTACTTTAACTAATGGGATTAAATGGCTCAGCTTGGAAATGGGCAAACTGGAATTTTTCACAGCAAAGTAGACGATTCAGATTCCACTTTCCTTCAGGGTAGAAAAGTTACATGAACTCATCCGTATGTCCAGAGCAATGACACAAAGTGGATTTTGTTTACAGTAATTAGAATGGAGAGAAATAATTTTCAAAGACTGGGCAGGGATCAAGTGGCAATCAAAATCACCAGTGCTTGAAACACTCAAGTGCTACCAGGGGAAATGCCTTTTCATTTCCAGCTTAAATGGGAAAACTGCCTAAGGGAGAACAGATGACATTCTTGTCAGGGCCCGAAAGGAGCTTCATTGTGAAGCAAGTCAAGCCCTTCCTCTCTGGCTGTCATCTGTACCCCTTCTTGTCCCGAAGTCCTCAGTCTCACCCTTAGAAACCCTCCCCCACCACTCCTCACCCACCTGGACCCCACCCCAGACCCTGCTGTTCTTTCCCAAAGTTTCTCGCAGTTACTCTCAGAAAAACCTGAAGGCCTGGGATCATGTGGCCTCCAGGCCTGCAGAATTAGACGTCCAACCATTTTACTAGTCCAAGTTCATGTTCTGAGGGGACTGAGTAGTTGCCTCCCACTGATGCTTCTCTGCTTGAATGTTACACGTGCCAGTAACCCAAAGCGGCATCCTGGGTTCTGGAGTCCAGGGTGGCCTTTGGGAGCGGGGAAGGGGTAGGGACTGTCAGATCCAGCAGATACAAATACAGGATGCCCCAGGTAGGCTGGATATTAGATAAACAATGAACAATCTTTTAGTATAAGAATGTCCCATGCAGACGTATGCCCCATGCAATATTTAGGACACAGTTATACTAAAAAAATTATTCATTGTTTATCTGAAATTCAAATTTAACTGTGCATCCTGCCACAGTTTTGTTTGGCAAGGTGGTGGGGGGGTGTCCTTCAGGGCTCTTCAATTCCCCAAACAGACGAAACTACTGTACTTGTTCTGCCAGCTCTCGTTGCTAGAGGTGCAAGTCAGTGAAGTGGTTTTGTTACAAAAGTTTATGGCACGCAGAACCCAGAATGCACACTTCTTTCCAAATAAAGATGGAACATCACACTCATCAACAAAAGAGGCCCCTGTTCCAAGTGATTTACTTAGCGCTACAGTAAATTTGCATTCATTCAAGTAGATGTTCCCACTGGGCTCCATTTAGAACGTATGACAGGCATTTGCAGCTCAGTTACCAAATTCCAAAGTCATAAGACGTAAGTATGCTTAGAATTTGAGGTTTCTGAGTACTATCAGTTAAGAGCTATGTTAGTTTCGTGGTGGTCCTGTACCGAGTTACCACCGACCCTGTAGCTTACAACAGCAAAGTGTATTGTCTTAGAGTCTGTTGAAGTCCAAAATGAGTCTGGCCAGGCTAAACTCAAGGTTGTCGCCAAGGCTGCATCCCTTCTGGAGGCTCCTCGCTCTGTCTGGCTTCTAGATGCCCCGCACGCCTTCTCACGCTGCATCATCTGAACTCTGTCCATAGTTTCATCTCCCTCCGGCTCTCTTCTGCCTCCATATCCCATTTCCCACTTAAAAGGACCCTTGTCATCACACTGGACCCATCAGGATAATCTATTTTAAGGTCATCTGGTTAGTACCCTTAATTTCATCTGCAACCTTAATTCCTCTTTCCATGAAACCTAACATATTCACCGTTTCCAGAGACAGGGACATGGGCATCTCTGATGGGCCGCTCTTCTGCCTCATCAGAGCTTTGACTTACGCCTCACTCTACAGAGATAAGGAAGTCCAGTGTGGTGGTACACTCTTATCACACATGTAGTTAACATAAAGGCCTTTAATCGCTGCCTCATTAATGAGCGTATCTTTATTGGCAATCAATGGTAGGTGCTGTCAGAGTATAAAACACTTGAACAAATCACAGTCCCTGACCTCAGAGGGCTTACAAGCTATGTGTTCATCATGCATGGATCCGGTATATGAGGGAAGAGCTTCAAAGCCAAACAAGAATATTTCTCAAACCTTTAGTTGGCAACCCAGCAGGAGACAATAAAATGTAATAATTACCACTGTAATACAAGACAATAAGAGCAAACCAGCAAATCATGACTGTATAAATAAAGCACAATCATGTATTTTGGAGGCATGATTATACAGCTATTAAGAGAAAGGTGTTTAGGCTTTAGGTAGAGCTGGTTTCAAATCCTGACTAACAGTCTGGAATCAAGTAGTTATAAAATCAAGTGGTATAAAAGTCTCAGTTTCCTCTTCAATGAGATGTGAACAGTACCTACTACGATGAGTTTTGCATGAAGAATATGTATAGAGCTTAGAGCGTAATGTGGCTCCTAGAAAGTGTTCAATAATTACAGTAATTATAATCAATAAAAGCTGAAATTAAATGAAGATTATACACCACAGAAACTTATCACGGAACTTGTAGCATAAAAAGAAAATGTAATAAAGGAATGAATCATTTTTAAAATGTCTCAAGAACCTAAACTCACCAACCTAAAGAGAACCCAGCTGAAAACTGAATTGCCTGATATTTACATCGATTGCATTAAAGACCGTGGGAATAAAAGGGAACTTCTTTTTCCCCCACTGTCTACAAAAGAAAACGATAAAAATGATTTTATCAAGCAGAAGCAGATCTTTCCAGGCACTGATGGAGTACATCCTGGCATATACAGAGTGGCCTTAGCTGGTAAATCATATTAATATAATAGAGTCCTAAGAATGGAAGTTCTCCAAGTAATTTCCCATTCAAACTTGTAAACTCGTATCTGACCCAAGAGAGTGTGTGTATGTGTGTGTGTCTATCAAGAAACAAAGTTTCGTGATAAGTAATAATAGAAAATTAGGATTTTTGTCCCCACTGTCACCTTGTTCTAATTCTTTCTTCATAAAAGGTTCATATCTGTAAAACTGTTGCTTACATTTTATATGCCCATCCTCATGAAATTATGCAATGCAAGGATTCCACAGTACATGGTTAAGAAAATGATGTTTAGAGAATAAACGAAGTCGTTTGGTGTTGGCAGTTGGAGCTTTTCCCCACTGACATTTTTGTACTGTGTTGCACTGCTTTCTTCTAAACACGCTCGAGTAGAATGTCTCATCTCTCCGACAAGCACAGTCTGCTTTCTTTGCATCCTATAGAAAATGAATCTAACTAGCCAATTAAAAGCGTAGAATGTCTGACTTACTTCTGCAGAATCCAGAAAAAAAATGATGCAAGTAAACTTATTTACAGAACAGAAACAGACTCACAGACTTAGAGAATGAACTTACAGTTACCAGGGGGAAGGGTGGGGAAGGGATAGTTAGGGAGTTTGGGATTGACATGTACACACCACTGTATTTAACATGGGTAACCAACAAGGACCGACTGTAGAGCACAGGGAACTCTGCTCAGCGTTATGTAACAACCTAAATGGGAAAAGAATTTGAAAAAGAGAAGATACATGTGTATGTATAACTGAATCACGTTGTTACACACCTGAAACTAACACAACACTGTTCATCAACTGTACTCCAATATAAAGTAAAAAGTTAAAAAAAAATAAAGATGTGCTTTTGGGCACCAAAACAAACAAACAAACAAACAAGAGTAGAATGTCAGGCCACTCGAGATAAGGCAGCTTTAAAATTACTGTCTCAGTCAACGCAGATATGCCTTAAAGACTGTGGTAGGCGGGTCAGGAGAAGAGAGCGCAAGGGAAATGGGCGTGTGGAAGACGGTCAGACCCACCCGATGCGAAAAGGACGTGGCCCGTCACGCTCCGTCCAGGAGGCAGAGAAAGGGAGCCTCAAGCCAAGGAGCACGGGGGACTCTAGAAACGGAAAAGGGAAGGAGGTGGATTTTCTGCCAGAGTCTCCAGAAGGAACGCAGCCCAGGCGATACCTTGATTTTAGCTCAGTGGGACCCACCTTGGACTTCTTCTAACCTACAGAACGCTTAGATAACAAATGTGTGTGGCTGTTAAGCCCCTAAATTTGCGGTCATTTGGGACGGCAGCAATAGAAAGCCAAAACGAATATTGACTGAGAGACTTTAATATACTGAGGTGAACCCTAGAGACAGGAAGGTTCAATCCAGTTTATCCAAGCCTCTCGGTGAAGATTCATTTCTAGTGAGGGCTGCCAGATAAAATACACGACTTGCAGTTAAATATAAAGTTCAGGTAACCAATGAATATTTTTTAGCATGAGAATATGCAATATTTGGCCCACTTTTACAATAAATTTTCCATTGTATCTGAAATTCAAATTTAACTGTGTCCTGTTTTTTTACTTGTTAAATCTGGCAACCTTATTTTTAATACACATATGTGGGACATTCCAGGGATTACCTCTGCTCAACAGAACTGCTTCCTGCCAACCATGCTGAAACCCGCTTAACGATTCTCCCCCTGTATTTTGGGTCTAATTTATCATGCACAGACTGTCTTTCTCCATGATGAGACAGTTGCCTGGTTTCCATCTCTACTCGTGGTATTACTGTCATAAACTGCAAATGAAGGTCAGTGGATTTTTGCTAAATGTGACAGTCCAAGAATCATCGGGAGCCTCAAACGCTTTGTCCTCCTTGGATTTCACCCAATTTGCATTTCTCCTCTGCCAAAATACATCAGAGCTATCTGAGCACTACTCAGAGAGCAATATTCAGGCTCCGAACCTGGGCATAAATATGCTCCCTCTGCTTGTTTGAAATAATCTCATTCCCACAGCAGCTGTTGATTCTGCTTTGCTGAACTGATCAGCAGGTTGTGTGGCAATGCCGTAAATTTGAACAAACTAGCCTGCCTTTTCCCACAGCACTTTCCTCTGCCTGTTAACTTACACTTAAGAAAATCATGATTCATGCATAACTGTACATGTAATAGTTTAATATTTTCCAAAAGAATTACACAGTTCCTTTCAGTGGGTTCTTATATGGCCAAGGAATGGGTGAGGATAGAACTTCTGTTTCTGTTGTCAGAAAGTATAACGTGGTACATGCTCACTTATTACAAATTGACAAGCTTCTATTCTCATAGTATAGAGGCTATTGGTGGAAATAATTTGTTCCTCTTTCAGCAGGATATAAAGAGGAAGGTAGGATGTTAGTTCTAGACAAGACTTAGGGGTATAATAGTAAATTTATGTTAGAGTTACATCTTTCCATTAATACACTTGGGGTTTATTCCAAGAAGTATGGGTTTTTTTTTAATGATATGAGATTTTTAATACAGATTCTTCAGGTAGCCTTATCATTTGTAATGAAATAATTTTTTTAAATACATGAATAATGTCCATTTCTGTTCACTGAGTTTTTGAATGATACCAGTGTTGTTGCCTCTTTAGAGTTTTGGGAGAGATTCTAAACAATACTAGATAAAATTTTCATTCAACACAGTATAATTTTTTTACTATATTGCATATGTGAGAAATACCATAGGCAGCATAATTATAATCCTTACTATATTATTATCTTTTCCTTTTGAACAATACTAAGGTAGATGGTGGCAGTTCTGATATTACCGTAAAAGATAAATCTCTTGCAAACATAAAACGTTCTAAATGTCATTTTTACAAGTGAAAAAAAAAGATCCTAAGAAGATAAAGATCTTGCCTAAGGATTTATGGTGGGTGATAAGGTTAAGGGTTTATTATAGATAATAAGGATTTAAGGTGTATGATAAAATACAAAATAAAAATAGAAAGAGTGCAGATTGTACAGCAAGAGAAGAATCATAAAAGGTTGAGAACTGAGGGTACAAGACTTCAATAAGTATCTTGTTTGAAGTGGTCCACAGCTTTGGCATTATGCTTTCTAGAAGCCAAATAACAAAGTGAAATATTGCCACTTGCACTTTTTAAAGAATCAACTGAACCGCTTGCTTAGGAGAAGCACAGATATTACTGGTACTAATACGAGACACGAATTCCTGCTTGGGTTCTCTTCATAAAGGGAACACCATGTAACATATAAGCTAAACATCTTAGAAACTCCAGACAAGAACCGAGTCCAAAACCCAGATCTATAGATTTTCCACCTCATTATGCAGAGATGTTACTTTACGATTCTTCTCAGCAAGACTGTAGATTCCCCATTATGTTGTCATGAGTTTCTTCCACCCTTCAATCAAGATGATATATATGGTTTTTCTAAGGATGACAATTCTCTCTGATCATAACTCAAGGAAACTTTTTATTATCTGTCTTAAATTTTTTTAATGTTCATCTAGACTGAAAGCTCCCAAATGATGAGTCCCAAGCCTGGAATATAATACAGACAGAGGGCAGACACTTTTGAGTGATGAATTACAGACTACTGTCTTAGCTTTAGTATAAATGAGAAGATCTATACTGAGATGCGGGTCTCAGCGTTTTGCCCAGATACATACAAAAAGCCGCTGCCATTTGGCAGGTGTGTGCATTAAGTTTTGGTAAGCATTGAATTTTTAGGGAAAAGTGAAGCTGGACCGGTAGTAGCGGGTAGCCTTCTGTGAACCAGCTTTCCTTGGCGTCCTCAAAGCTGCCTTGAACGGAGTCCTGCAGCTCTGCACCAGCAGCCTGGTTATCGATCTACCGCACATCCAGGTTAGCGCTGAATACAGTAGGAAGACACTTCACTCCAAAATTTAGATAAAGTGCTTATTATCTTGATCCCATTCAAGTCATTTTAAACGCAAAAATTAAATACTTGAAGAAACAGGATCCCTTCCAAGGCCAAGTTACTGGTTGAAATAAATATCCAGTGTCTCGCATTAACCTAGGGTTTTCCTCTGCTGTTCCACATAATTTTTCTGCTTTGTACCAAGTAGAAGTTAACCTACATTCACGCACAGAGTTAAAATTGGGTTCACGCTCTGAGGTATGAAGCTGCCGAACAAAGATAAGACTAAATCTTACATTCCCAAGAACATCTCTTGTATTCACCCTGTCAGAAGGAAGGGGATTTATTTTAATATCTACAGCCTTTTATTATTGTTTTTCATTTTGAAAAGCATCACATCTCCACGAAAGTATAGGGAATAGTACAATGAAACTCCACGTATCCCTCATCAAGTGACAGCCGTCAGCAACCTGTGGCCACGTTTGTCTCAGCTAAGTCTTCACCTGCTCTCTTTCCTCCACACAATTATTGTGAAGCAAATCTCAGAGATTATGTTATTCCACTGATAAACATTTCAGTATATTTTCTCTAAAAGGTAAGCACTCTTTCATTAAACACCACCACAATCAATCCTGTTATCACACTAAAACACTTCACAGTGATTCCTTATACCATCAGATACCCTGTCGGACGCCAACCATCACACCACTAGATGATCTCATTAACGATTTTTTACACGTGCTTTGTTTCAGGGCTTTTGACAAATATTTACTGCAAGCCAGTTTGGTTCCAGGTGGTGTGCAGCACATCTGACATATTTTATTCATTCATTCAATGTAATGATCTAACAAGTGCCTAATATATGTCCTTGGAATACATCCATGAATAAAATAGACAAAGTCCCCGCCTTCTTGGAGCTCATACTGTAGGAGGGTGAGATAGGAAATAATGAATAAAAATAATAAAAGTAAATGTGCCCATTTGTTATAAGGTGACAAGTGCTTTTGGGAAAAAATAATATTACAGCTGTCTAAGGGTTATTTGGACATCGTGGGCAGGGATGCAATTTTAAAAAGGTAATCGGAGGAGGCCTGATTGCAAAGGTGTTATTTGAGCAAAGACTTAGAGGAGGAAAGAAAATTAACCCTGCAGATACCTGGAGGAAAAGTGTCTAAATCAGAGGCCAGCTCAAAATCTCTAAGACAAGATACGATTGGCACGTTCCAGAAACAACAAGAAGGCTAAAATCTGTGATATCATTTAATAAAAATAAGTGAAAACTTGAGGAAAAGGAAACAGCCACAGGAAAGCATAAGTAGAATAAATGACCCAGTCTACTCAGTGACCATGATGAGCTATATTTAGGAAAACAGAAAAAGTATCATATTACATTTTATAGAAAGGTTGAATTAGGGACATTTTGAGATGTTTAACCTGTTGGGTGTTAAACACCCAATGTTTAACCTGTTCAATCTATCAAATCTCTAAAAACATCTAGAGTTATTTAAAAAAAAGAGTGGTCTCAATTCCATATATATTTATAATTTATATCACCATATTTATTGCTGCCTATGTGGCATTTTCCTGAACAATCGCATTCGCTTGGATGGCTTCACCTACTTTTTACACGCAGTGACCACCAAATGTCTATTTTCAGAAGTCCAGACCTCATTGTGCTGTTAGCGCACGTGCACACCATGTACTGAATATCTCCCTTTGCACATATTTCATATCAGTGAATGTCAACATGACCTTCCCCAATATCAAAGGCAGAAACCTGGCCTTCACCCGGTTTCCTTCCTTTCAGCCTCTCCCCAAGTCCAGGCGGTCCTCAAACCCTGGCGACTCCAAGTCCACACTCTTCCAGGATACTTGAATCACCATTTCCGATGGCACTCCCTCATCATCTCTCTCACCCGGACCACGGAAACGGCCGAAGCGCCCTGCCTAGCTGCGCACTTGACCACTGCAGTTCCTCCACCTTCCTCAGAATGGCCATCCACCCCTACAAAGAGAGATCCCAGAACCACAGCCTCATTTGGGCGGGAAGAGAGAGGAGGGATCCTAGCGGTCACAGATAATCATGATGGGCCCGTTCCCCCATGCCCGTCCCACTAGGCATGGGGCGGTCACACAGTCCAACCAGCGAGACCCATGCGGAAGCACAGTAAGGACTTCTAATGATGGCTTCCTTCAACGACGAAAGGACACCTATGGTAAACATTCTGATTATGCTATTCCCTATTGAAATATCAAAAGGTGGACCTCCTCATACATTGCTGGTAGAAGTCTAAATTGTTTCAATTTTGCCAAAAGAAAATTAAGTGATACCACTAAAAGAATACTAATAAGAATTTTCATCGTAAATACTATAATACTTAGAGGTAAATTTCATCTCTTCCAATATATCAGGCCCTATGCAATGTGCCTTACATTCATTGTCTCATTTAGTCTTTAACCCAAGGAGTGAGATATTATTGTCCTGAGAAATGAGGAAACTGTGTCTTAAGGTAATTAACGCTTTCCTCAATTTCACATAGTGCGCTAGAAGAGATTTTGAAATTCATAATAATTATTCTAATGAAATGATAAAAATAGACATAAAGGAATGTGCACAAAGCTATTTGCCAATTGTTTGTTATCATGTGGAATTTTGAGAGAAGAAAATTTAAGACCAACAGCATTGAGGAACTATTTAACTAAATGAGGTCACAGCTGAATAGAGGGCTAGTTGTAGACTTCAAGATACCAAAGCAAAATTATGTTCAGGGAAAAGATACCTGGGTGATGTCTTCTTTTTTTCTTCTCTCCTCCTTTCTCTCTTTTTCCCCAGTCCTCTCAGACCAGGCGTCCATCACTCAGATGGCGGCTGTCATGGCAACGGGCCCCAGGTGAGTCGGGGCTGGAGCAGGGCTCACCATCCCCGCTCCTTTCGGCCACCTGCGGGCCACAGCATCCAGGCCAGGGGCAATCCGCCCCGTGGTTTCCAGGAGGAAGGTCGGCCTGCACCTCTCCTCTCCACCACTGGGAGCAGCACTGAGCCCCCAGCCTGAGACTCTTCAGAGCGCACTGCCCTCTCTTAACATGGGGGGATGGATATTTCATGGCTGACCACGAGGAGGTAGGTTGGCCAAAGACCTCACTAGAGTGGAGCGAGAGACCCCGGGGGAGCAGACAGGACAGCTAGTCCCAGAGCTCTCCCCGCACGGGGCAGACACATGAGCACCCAGGCGGGGGGCTCGGGCCAACGAAGCTTTCGTGGGAGCCCTCTCCACACCCGGCGCACGGAGGCTGGGGGCACACTCCAGATGACATGCCAGCCTACACCATGCTCAGACGCCCAGCTGAGAAGGGCAGAGGCCAGCAGTGAGGAAGGAAGAGAGTGTGTCAAACATCTGCCGGCTGCCTGGGGTCCTTCCACACGCTGGACCCAGGTTTCTGGTGGGAAGCGGGTGAGTAGGTAGAAACCCCATGAGATTCCCAGCCTTAAGTCAGAGATCTGCTTGACAATGATGGCCCATCTTTCTGCTTTAAACGTCGGGGCTTGGGCTTCCCTGGTGGCTCAGTGGTTGAGAGTCCGCCTGCCGGTGCAGGGGACACGGGTTCGAGACCTGGTCTGGGAGGATCCCACATGCCGCGGAGCAACTGGGCCCGTGAGCCACAACTACTGAGCCTGTGCGTCTGGAGCGTGTGCTCCGCAACAAGAGAGGCCACGATAGTGAGAGGCCAGCGCACCGCGATAAAGAGTGGTCCCCGCTTGCCACAACTGGAGAAAGCCCTCGCACAGAAACAAAAACCCAACACAGCCAATCAATCAATCAATCAATAGAAATGCTGTAGAATTATTAAACACAAAAAAACAAAAAACCTCGGGGGTTAGTTCTGTGAAACACTTCATAAAATTATGTCACACATGACCCGTATGATCAATTATGTATGTGTAATATATAATTGTATTTAAATATATAAACACAAATATATAAATGTAATACATGTATATTTGTATGTAATAATATATTAAATATATTATAGAAAGTATAAAATTATAAAAATGCACATATGAAATTTATATAGGTATATATACATAATATATGTGATAATATATAGATGACATATATAAATATCTATATAAATTATACGTATGGTGATGATGTTAATTACTGATATTAAATCGAAAACACATTGATGTATAATATATACACATCATACCAAACTTATATAATTTAATTTACATACAATTTAGTGATACTTATGTAGTATGTATATAGATAATTACATATTATAAAATGTTAGATGTGTGTATATATTTATATTATTATGTAATGTATTACTATGTTGAATATTTATAGATAATATATGTATAAAAATGCTTATATGAGGTACGCACATGCTGTAAGTGTATATATGTAGTATTTCATATATTGTGCCCAAATATATCAGCATCAGGAAGGCTGCCCCACGTGTGTAACAGCACGTGCTGCACACTCACACTGAATATGCCTCTGGACCGCTCGCGGACGAGGCGCTTCCCGCTGTGAGGTCGGTCAAAGGCCCTGGTGGGCCCTGCCCAGTGCCGGGCGGCGCACCGCTCACCTGCACGTGCCGGGCACACCTGCACACCTGGGACGCCGCAGGCCCGGATGCTGACCCCGGGCCCGTCTACCTGACGCCCACCTGCCCTCTGCTTCCGCGTCCCCAGCCCGCCCGGCTCTGAGGACACTTTAACCCAGGTTAAGTGGCTGGGGGTGAGTGGCTGCCGCAGCGGGTCCCCTCATCCTCGAGGCCTGCCAGGCGACCTGCGCAAGGACGGGTGCCGAGGCAGAGGCTGCGGGGACCTGCCTGGAGCTGCAACCCACGCCCGGGGCCGGGGGACGGCGAAGGGCCTACCTGGAGAGCCGGGCCGGCTCCGCGGACGCGTCTCCGCCGTGTCCTCCTCCGGGAGCGGCCGGGGGCCCATAGCGCGGGAGGAGCTGGGCGCCGACCTGGGCCGACTGGGCCGGCCTTGGGCCCGGCTGGCTGCGCTGGACCGGTCCCCGGCCTGTGGAAGCCGCACTGCCCCTCGACGGATGGAGCGAGACCACTCTGAGGCCCGAGGAAGGGGCCTCCCGGGCCCAGCGGAGGGCTGCTCCTGGAGGCCCCGGGAACCACTGACGCCCCAGGCGCCCGACTGGGCCTGCGCATCCCCATCGCCGAGCGGCCTGTGCCGCGGCGCCACCTCGCGGCCGATCCCGGGGCTGCACCTTCAGCACCTGGCGTTAGGGCCCTCTGGCCAGAACCCACGCCCTGCCCCTTCCCCTTCGTCCCGCGGTAACTGTAGCAACTAAAATGATATCCCTTGTCCGAAAAAGAAAAAGGAAAAAAAAAAAAGACTGGGTGGCTTCAAACAACACAACATACATTTATTTCTCACAGTTCTGGAAGCTGGGAAACCTAAGATCAAGGCGCAGGCAGATCCTGTGTCTGGTGAGAGCCCACTTCCTGGTTTGTAGAGGGCCATCTTCTCCGCGTACCCTCACCTGGTGGAGACGGAGTGCGCTGGCTCTCTGCGGATTCCTAGCAGGCTCCATCCTCATGAAAGAATCACCTCCCCAAAGCCCCACCTCCAAATGCCATTACATTAGGGATTAGGTTTCAACATAGGAACTTTGGGGGCGCACAAACTTTCAGCCCATAACCATACGGAAGGAAGAATAATACTGTGAAATGTCCGTATTTAGGCACTGAGGGGAAGAAGGAAAACGTCAGAGAAGTTGTAGCACACGCCATTAATTTGGTGGACCACGGTGGACCAGGCGAGGAGTGGTGACAATGAGTTGGACAAAACAAGCAAGTTTATCGAGTCAAGGAGGACAGACTTGCCACTGCCTTTGAAAAGTAGGAGACTGTGAAGAGGTCTTTAAGAATGAAGAGTTCAGTTAGTTTCCAAAGGCAGATTTCAAGATGTAATCAAAGGAAGTTGAAGCTAGCATTTCAAGACATTTTGTGGTAAGTAAATGCAAGACAGAAAATGATAGTTTGACCCCTGACTCTAGGAATATCTACAGAGATGCTAAGGCACTGTGGCTGCAGTCCCAGATGAGACTTGAACCAAGTGTGCTTTCCAAGCGTTGCCTCCGTCTGCGTCCTCCTCTCTTGAAATCTGGCTTTTGCCTTCACCACACGAATGAAATTGTTCTGGAAAAGATGACTCTTGATTTCTGTGCCTGAGCACTGTTCAATCTTTTGGGCTATCTTTGTATGCCAGATATGAGTGAAAACTGTAGGTATCAAAAATTGAAAGCATAACTAAGACGTTCCACCATTTTTATGTAAACTTTGTGTCTCTAAATAGATGCATGCACAGGGAACTCTGCTCAATATTATGTAACAACCTAAACGGGAAAAGAATTTGAAAAAGAATAGATATATGTATATGTATAACTGAATCTCTTTGCTATCACAACATTGTTAATCAACTATACTCCAATATAAAATACAAAGTTAAAAAAATATATATAGGCACATACATAATCTGGCTAACAAATTCCACAGAAAGAAGCTTAAATGTATTATACAGATGATTACTTAGTGATGATGGGTATGATCTTATGGATTCTTTAGGAGATCTGTGATACTCATATCTGACAGATTTTTGATAAGGAAAAAAACTATTTACTAAATAATACATTTGCTTGCCTGACGTGTTTGAGGAGCACACCTTTCATTACATAAGTATATATCTTTATCTTAACACCAATTATGACTTACTAGTTCTGACAGAAATTAAGCATCTAACTAGGAAATACTGTCACTCCTAGTGATGTCACCTTGAGCTCCAGCTCTCTAAGTCAGCCATGCATTTAAAAAGCAAAATAAGTAAGACTAAATAACACTCTGGCTTCTGTGCATGAAAATCAGGCAAATCTTCCAAGCAATGTTTACTGGTATCCCATTTAACTAAGCCACTTCTATCACTCACAGCAGAGTAATTATTTTCAACATTTTAAATCTGAGAACTGAAGCTGTTATTAGGTGCATGAACATTTCGGGATGCTGTGTCTTCCTACTGAATCGATCATTTTACTATTATAAAACATCCTTGTTTTCCCTGAATAAAACTGTTTGCCTTAAAATCTACTTTGTCTGATATTTAAATAATCATGACAGCCTTCTTTTGTTTAGGTTTCTGTGGCATATCTTGTTTGATCATTTTGCTTTTGATTTATCTGTGGCCATATGTGTGTGTCTTCAAAAATAGTCTATGGTTGTGTCTTGCTGTTCTTTTATTTTTTTAATCCACCCTGAGAACTGTATTCTTTTATTCAGTATCTATTCTATGTATATTCAATTCAATTGCTGATGTGATTTGGATTTAACCAACCATCTTCCTCTTTGTTCTCTATTTGTTTCATCTATTCTTTGTTCTTTAATTCCCTTTTCTTGCTTTCTTTTGGATTAGTCCATTTTTTTTTTTTGCTATTCCATTTAATATGTTCTTTTAGATCTTTTATTTTAACTTTTATATTATTATTTTAGTGATTATGCATCCATGACTTATAAGAGTACCTTAAATTAGAATTTTATCACTTTCCATAAAATACAAAATCTTACCACAGTTTAACTATATTTACTCCCCTGCCTTTTCTTTTATTGTTCTTATATAGTTAACTCTATATCTTGTAAAACTACAAGCATAGTTTTAAACATAGCAATTATTGTTACTTTAAGTGGTTACTACTTTTTTCATATTTTCCCACATAGTTTCCCTTTCCAGGATTCTTTATCTCTGCCTGTAGTTTTGTACTTCTACTTGGAATCATTTAAGTTCTACCTAAATCATTTAATGTTTCATACAGTACAGTTCTAATGGAAACAAATTCTCTCAGCTTGTGGCTATCTAGAAGAATAATCTTCATTTTGCCCTCATTTTTGAAAGATATATTGCTGAGTTAAAATTCTAGGTTGACCCGTTTTCTAAGACTAGTAAACTACTGTATCCTAGTTTCCATTTTTAGTGCAAAGGCAGCTGGAAATCTTACTGTTGGTCCCTTATTAGGCCTCTGCACCCCAACCCTTGGTTTTAAAGTTTACTCTTTGTTTTGGGTTTTCAGCAGTTTGGCTATATGCCTAGATGTGGGGTTCTTTTTGTTGTTTGTTTTTATCCTACCAACAGGGTGCCGGAGTCCTTCAATCTATGTGTTGTTATCTCTCATCATTTTGGAGAAATTCATGCTGTCTATCTTTTCAATATTGTTTCTGTCCCTTTTTCTCTCTTCTTTCCTGCTGTCCCTCCAGTTACACCAAATTAGGCAGTGTGGCTGTCCTACATGTTTTCTACATTCTGCAATACTTTAGAAAGAAGCAAATAACTGCTACCAGTTTTGATCCGTAGCTAAAATAAGTAATCCTCCTTTACCCTGTGTGGTATCTTACAACACAGCATAGATTAGAAGACACTTTTTGTAAATGCAGAAATAACATTTGAAAGTGTCATGTATTTTCAACATTTCAATCCAAGGCAAAACGTTTAGAGACACAATCTTGCTGTACAATTCCTTTATAGACAGCTATAAAGTGGATGTTTTTATTTTCTAATAGTGTTATACCTAATGTTAAATGCATATTAAGGGACCAGTAGGCCGTAGTACCATAGACTGCGGTTGACTTTATGTGGAATAGCTAGCTCTCTGGGTGTGTTTTTTCTCCATCCCACAAGCCCAACCTCGGATCAGGGACAATTTTACTCTCAAGTTTTGAAGTCATGAGAGGAGGCCGCCCACATCTGTAACTCTATAGAGGATTCATTATCTAACGCTCCTGAATCCCCATTTCTGTAACTTCTTTCTTTCCTAGTCCTGTATCCAAGTTACAGTGCCCTCAGAATCCTTATTCCTTCCTTCCTTTATCAAAGCCCAGAGAGAGGAAAATCATAAACGCTCCCTGACTCTAGTAGAAATCAGCAGTTCTCAAACATTTTGGTCGTGGAAACTCACGGCACTCCTAAAAATTATTGGGGACCCCAAAGAGCTTTTGTTTATGTGGGTTAAATATATTGATACTTACCATATCAGAAATTTAAGCTGAGAGATTTGTTTAAAGTCTTTATTTCACAGTTAATTTAAAACACCAGGGGGGGAAAGCGAGGGGCTGGAGTGGTGGGATGAATCAGGAGATTGGGATTGACATGTATACACTAATATGTATAAAATAGATAACTAATAAGAAGCTGCTGTATAAAAATAAAATCATATAAATTTAAAAAATTTTTAAATAAAACAGTAATGATAAACTATTGCATGTTAACATAAGTAACACTTTTATGAAGAATAATTGAATTTTCTAAAGTTAGAAAAAAGTGACAAGAGTGACACCGTTGTCCATTTTTAGCAAATCTCTTTAATGTCCGGCTTAATAGAAGAGAGCGGTATTTTTAGATCTGTGTCTACATTCAGTCTCTTGTGAGTTTACATCTTGTTACCTCTGGCAGACTCCTCTCAGAGAATGGGAATCTTAAAAGGCAAATAATGTCTTGGTATTATTAAGAAAATTGTTTTGACCTTATAGACCTCTGAAAGGGCGTCATCAACCCTTCAAAGGTCCCTAGTCCATGGTTTGAAAACTGCTGATGTAGATATTAAGATTTGTATGGCCAGAAGAATTTAACTCACAAGAGGCTTATTTCAGATTACAGAAGGTCTAAACCAGGGGGTAACAAGTAACCATTTATAAAGAGGTTCTCCTACATAATAAATAATGTAGTAAAGGAAAAGGGGAGCTTTCTTCAGCTTTAGGCAGAATGTGGAGTAAAACTGATCCCAAAATGTCTGTTTCGCTTCAGTTTTTCATTCTGTCTAAATATCATCAGAAGTTTAACATATAAAGGACCACGATAGGTCATCAAAAGAAGATACATCCATGGGTCACAGGTGTGCATTTTAACTTGGAGGCACAGGGCATGTAAATGGAAAGTAATGTACTGTTGTTGAACGTGTTCTATCGCGATGGTGCTGAGAGCCACCAGGTGTCAGCCTCTGATAATTCTCTGAAAGAGGCTCACGCTGCGAGCGACTTTCTGTTCAGCCATTTTCTCCATCCATAGAAAGAGTGAATGAGAAATCGTATGCCATTTAAAATAATACATATAAAAACGTAAGAAGATCAGCAATTCATTGGAAATGACTAATTTTCCAATCACAAGTTTTATGATATGTTAAGCAGAGGTCTTAATAAAAATATCAGCGTGCGCACGCGCGCGCGTATATGTAATGCACATTGCCATGGTATGAGAAGGAATCGCGTCAAACACATTCTTAACCCCTTAAGCTCTTAACAAGTGTTCCCCATCCGCTGGATCATGGGGAAAATGCAGATGTCTGATGATTTCTTTCCTGTTTCTACTCTATTGTAAATTTAGCCCTTTCAACATTTTGTGAGTATTTTTGGATCTCTCAACACTTCTGCGGGACTACTACTGCCTTGAGGGCTAGAAGAGTCTCTTGTCCATTACGTGTGCAAGGTAAAATCAGTGAATTTGTGAGTGAATCAATGTACGGATTAATTAATTCATCATAGGGAAATAATTTCAAGAGTAAGTCATGTCTCTAAAGCCAGATCATGCATTTTGAAGAAGGTGTGTTGGAGAATACATATCATTAAATTTCCCTGGACTACAGATATTACGAATCTGCAGCTAACAACTAAGGAATTACGGTTTGCCTTTTCCCTTAGGTCACTTTCTCTCAACACCTGACTTTGGAGAGAGGAGAGCCAGAGAGGATTTTCTGTCTTTCCCAACTGTGAACAACACAATCAAGTGAGACCTACCAAAGTCCTCTCCTTACAGCTGACAAAGGAATATTATACAAACTCTATGTATGTGTAGGCAGCAGTTTGGGGGAAAAGGGCATAGAACTGGGGAATTTTGACACTTACAAAGGTCTTAAAGATTAGTTATGCAGTGATTTCCTGTTGTGAACGGGCTACAGTTTGGGTGTATTTATCCTTCAGTTCACTGGGTGAGATCACTCTTTCAATCCCAATTCTAAAACAAGGTCTCCCCTTTTCTCTGAGAAACTGTAGCTACAGACTGAGATTGTAGAATCTATTCATTTAGCAAATGTCTATTCAGCCCAGCTCTCTGTGAAGCACTGTGCTAGGTTCCATGGGGGGATACAAAGATGTATTCAAAACAGTCCCTGTTCCAAGAAGCTTAAAATGAATCATCTAACTAAACTACAACATATTACAGTCTTAATGTTCCAGAATTCATTAATACTTGAAACTCACATAGCACAATTAGGCAGAGGATATTGACTCATCTTGCAAAAAATTCTCATTGGTACATTTAACATATAGAGAAATCAAATCTTACCAGCTGACTTTTTTAGATAAGGTAATTGAAACTTTTAGAAGAAAATGGCTTGCTTCAGGCTATGGAATAAGCTGAGGTTATATAACCGTTCTCACTAGCAGTCTGCTGGTACTGTTCTAACTCATAAAATCCTGATTGAAAACAATTTGTAAAGCAACAGGTACAACAGAAAATGCAAATTCTTTGGTGTGTCTACATTCAGTATGACTGTTAATATAATAATTCTGTAGTTGGGCTCCTGGGCACTAAATATTTGGTGGTGGTGAATTTATTTCAGCTTATCTCAGAAGGATATGTAGGATTTACGTCTCCTTTTACTTCAAATCTATGAAACTGGAGCATTTCCCCACTGTTAGCTGTTTCCTCACTTAATCTATTCGCTTTTTAGTAAATACACTAAAGGATGGTGCGGAAAGAGCTCAGGTGTGTCCGTGTGCACCTGGAAATATTTTCTCCCTCTTGCTGGTGAACGGAGGGCTGGCAGGAACAGACCTGTCACTCAGACAAGAGAACAGATTCCACAGCCATTTAGTTTTCAATCCGCCTTCACATCATGTTTATGATTTCGTGAAAAAATATCTAGTTTCTTTAACTGAAGGTTGAATTGAATTACCTCACAAACTTTCATCCTAATCAGCCGATAACCCTTCATGTACCACAAGGAAACAAAAATCACAGATTCACAGGGCTTGTACGTGAAAGCCTGGAGTAGGCTTGTAGCTTGTCGTTTATTCTTTATTTGTGAACATTTTTGAACATGATATTGACAAGATGTTGGAAAAGACTCATTAATGCTAGTATATGACAAGTGTATGTGTGCGTGTGCATGTGTGTGTATCCATTATTTAATAAAATAGAGATGAAAGACTGGTGAAAATAAGCAAATGTTTGGAAAAATAACCAGCTATCAGTTTGAAGATAAATAACTAACCAATTAGTTACTGAGCCTGGAAAACCAACCATATTGGGCAAAGGATTCATCTGAAAGTGGTCAAGCTTGTGACACTATTCATTTTATCTATGCGCTTCAAATATTCTCAGACATTTGAAAAAAACGTATCTAAAGGAAGCACTGATAATTTTATTTGTAGAGGAAATGCTTTGAGATGTATAAATAATATTTTTTTAAGTTGATTATTCAATGAAAGTAAAAAACCTTTCACACACCACTTTAACTAACTCACGGACATCCAGTTTTATAGCTCCTGTAGGGCCCCCGCAGAACCAGGGCAGGACAATTCAAAGGAATAAGCCCACCAAATTTCTGTACTTTCCTCTCAATTTCACTGTGAACCTGAACTGCCCTAAAAAAATAAAGTAAGGTACATTGGGTGGGACTTCTACTAGAATGTTGAAAAGAAATGGTAATAAAGACATTCTTGCTTTTTTCTGATCTTTGTGCAAAACATTTATCTGTCACTATGGTGTGATCACTGCTATGGATTTTTGTAAATCCTCTTTACCAACTTTTATTCCTTTTTATATATTGCTGGATTCATTTTTGCTAAAATTGTGTTAAGTATTTTTTCATCTATATTTCATGAGAGATGTTTGTCTTTTTTTGTTTTGTTCTGTTCTGTTTCGTTTTGTAACTGACTGTGGTATCAGAACAATGCTGGCCTCTTCTTCTATCAGCTGGAAAAGTTTGCTCAAAATTGGCATTACTTCTTTTTTAAAACAACTGCAGTCTTCCATTTTCTTTGTGGGACAGTTTTTAACCACAAATTTAATTGCCTCAATCGACATAGGACTATTTAGGTTACCCATTTCTTCCTAAGTAGTTTCTTAGTAGCTTCTTAGTACCTGTGTCTTTCAAGGAATGTGTACATTTCATGTTAATTATCAAATTTATTGACACGTAGTTTTAAAAAATATTATCATTTTAACTAGAGGATCTATTGCATTTTCCTCATTTTCTTTCCTGATATTGGTAATTTATACCCTTTGGGGGGGGTTTCTGGATAATATTTATCAATTTTGTTGATCTACTCAAAGAACCAACTTTTGAGCTCATTGACTTTTCTGTATTTCTACTGTTCTCTACTTCATTGATTTTTGTTTTATCATTATTGCTTCCTTTTGCTTACTCAAGGTTTGATTTGTTCTTACCTTTATAGTTTCTCAACACAGAAGATTAGAGCTTTAAGACCTTTCATGTCTTCTAATATGAAGATTTAATGCTATAAGCTCTGTTTCACCTGAATTCCACAAGTTTTGATATGCTGTATTTTCATTTGCATTCAGTGCAAAATATGTTCAAATTTCTGTTTTGATTTTTCTTTGACCTATAAATTATATAAAAGTATGCTATTTTATTTCCAAATTTTGAAATACTTTGTCAGCTACCTTTCTATTACTGACTTCTAGATCAATTTGTTGTGGTTACAGATCACATTCTGATTGATTTCACTGCTTTTAAATTTATGGCAATGTGTTCTACCGCCCAGAATATAGTTTATCCTTTTGAATGATCTGCATGATCTTGATAAGATTCGTGTATTCTGTTGCTGAATCAGGCTTGCTTTTAAGCTTTGTTCAGGGTCGATTCAAAGCAGCCCTTGGTCCAGGGCTAGTTGATGCCCACCATGGAGCTGGTGCTTTTCTAAGGACTGCACCCAATGTTTGTTTATTATAAAGTCTTTCTATTTTGGCAGGTGGAAACACAAATGATTCTAAGGTCTGCACTGCATGTGCTTCAGGCAGTGTTTGTCCCATGCTTTCTGGTGTTTCCCCATCTTCAGGTGATGCCTTCGTACACATTTGCGGATCAGTAGTTGAAGACTTAACGTGCGTCCCTCTGCTGAGGGATGAAGCTTTTCTTTTGTGAAGCTCGCTCCTCTCAGATAACCTGCCTCACAAATTAAAGCCATGTTGGTTGACTCAAATACCAGTCTCTGTCTCCTCAACCGATAACTACTGCTTGGCTTTCCCAAACCTGTGCAATGGCTTCCAGATAGCTAGCTGAGGCCTCATCTGCTTCCTTTATGTCAGGGATCACAGCACTCTGCTGTCTGTGGTCCAGTGTTGGAAAACTATTGTTTCATGTTTTGTCTAGTTTTCTAGTTGTTAATGGCAGGACAAAAACCCCCGTCCTGTGTACTCCATCATGGTGCTCAATCTATTTGCAACCTTGTGTTTTTGAATTACATTTGTTTTGAATTCACATTTCTCAGTTACACCTCGGTTTTGAAAGAATGACTATTAATTTTCCTTTTTACAGAAGAGAAAATAAAGTTTAGAGAGATCAATAAATGGGCCAGGGAAGATCCCACATGCCGCGGAGCGGCTGGGCCCGTGAGCCATGGCTGCTGAGCCTGCACGTCCGGAGCCTGTGCTCCGCAACGGGACAGGCCACAACAGTGAGAGGCCCATGTACCGCTAAAAAAAAAAAAAAAAAAAAAAAAGAGTAAAAATAAATAAATAAATGGGCCAGAGCATAATATTTTCTTTCTCTTAGGCTGTACCGCACACTTTAGCGTTCCACTGATTCTCTTCAACCAGAGTTCTTACTAGGAATTTGGAATCACGTATTTGTGGTTTTGAATACAGTACCATCATTTAACAGGACCTGGAACAAGTTAATATCTCTAAGTCTGTTTTCTCATATGCAAAATGGAAATAATAACGAAATAAAATCTCAGCAGTGCCTTGTAATAGTAAGCATCAATATATAGAGCTACAATTTGGATGATAAAGATGATTAAAGTATCAGTGCTCCCATAACTGGCCCTCATATCAACACTTTGTACTTATTCTGTATTTGTTCTCTCACAGTATTAAAATTAGTTGTAAGGAAAGGGTTGAACTCTTACGTCCTCGTTGCTCATTTAAGGCTCAATTTAATACATACCTCATTTTATGTTTTATCCCCAATTTCATGAGCTGTCCAATCTATCACATGAGTGTGTGATAACGATTTTCGTCTACCATTAATGAACATTACCATCAATTTTTTGTTTGTTTGTTTGTCTGTTTTTGTGATATGTGGGCCTTTCACTGTGGTGGCCTCTCCCGTTGCAGAGCACAGGCTCCGGACACGCAGGCTCAGTGGCCATGGCTCACGGGCCCAGCCGCTCTGCAGCATGTGGGATCCTCCCGGACCGGGGCACGAACGCGTGTCCCCTGCATCGGCAGGCGGACTCTCAACCACTGCGCCACCAGGGAAGCCCACCATCAATTTTGATATTCTTGCTTATTCACCTTAAAGTATCGTTGGCTTTAAATTAGCTCTTGCTTGTAGCTAGAGGATAATCATTTTAGGATTATACACTTCGACAAAGCCTGATGTAGTCACCATCATCGTTTTCTGTTCATTAAAGGGGATTTTATCCTTTCACAACTAAACTATACAGCAGTTTTGACATAACGTCATTTAAGATAAGAAAACAACCCCAGATGCCTGTGTGGATGTGGAGCGTTTAGCTTTTGCACATACATCCCCCAGAGCCAAAACCAAGATTTTCATGTTTTTAAAAAGGCTTGAACAATCTGTTGTTAAACACTTTGTGCCTATTCAATCCTCGTGTAATCCTCGTATAATCCAATTTCTTGAGTTAATTTGTTCGTTTATAATGTTTCAACAGCCTTTCAAATGAATATCGCCAAATAAATATAGTTCTAAAATAAAAACTGCATCCTTCATAAATGTAAAATGAATTTTTGGTGAACGTATATTTATATATTGCGTTTCAAGATTTTTCTGGTTTAACGTAAGCAGGCAGCATTCCAAACTACCTACACGGAACTGGGACCGGCTAAGACCTGAGTCCGTCCCATAGTGAGTTTTGGAGTCTCTGGTGATTCACCATAAATCTCTTTACGGTGAGACCCACAGGTGTGCACCTCGGGAGGAACCTAGAAGCTCACGACGACTTCATAGGTCACTTTCCCCACACACACCCCTTCTCTTTCTCTACACAGTACTCACCAGTTTCCCCAGGGCTCTCCTTGGTCCTCCAGCCAGAAGCTGGGGATTCTGCTACCTCGTTCTGTCTGACACGTTTCTGTCACTGCACCTGCATCTGAGGCCAAGCGGCAGGAGGACAGGAAGTTGTTAAAAGTGCAAAGACGATCACACCATCCTCTAGAGACAACAGTTCCTTCACTCTGAAAAAGGGACGCTGCTGTCATGGCTGTCACTGTCTCTACCCTAGGCTTGCTAGGGAGCTGGGGCATGAGAAAGCAGAGAAAATGAAAACAAATGGGATATTTCCGCCACCCTCTCTGAATGTTAGAGACCCATTTCATGCTCCTCAAACCAGAGTTGGAGGGCTCCTCCTGGAGCTTTTTCTCGGTCCACACTGATGCTATTTCCTAACATGGGGCTGCCTTGAGCCAAGGCCGAGGGTAATGAATGGAAAAAAATTAGGTAAAACTACCACTAATTTAGGAGTACTTCAACGTCTAGTTACTTCTCTAATCAGCTTATTACTGTTTACTTTTTTTTTTTTTACTATTTACTTTTAAAAAAATAGGCTTTATTTTTTACAGTAGTTTTGGCTTCACAGCAGTATTGTTTCTCATATACCCCCCAACACACACACACAGTCTCCTCCATTATGAACAGTCCCACCAGATGCCACATTTGTTCCAGCTGATGAACATACGCTGACACATTACTATCACCCAAACTCTACAGTTCATGTTAAGGTTCTCTTTCAGTGTTGTACATTCCGTGGGTCTGGATAAATTGATAGTGATATGCATCTTCCATTTTAATAGCATATGGAGTAGTTTTACTGCCCTAAAAATCCTCCCCGTTTAGTCACCCCACCCCACCCCCCACTAACCCCTGGTCACCACTGATACTTTTACTCTCTCTCTCTCTGTATTGGGTTGGCCAAAAGGTTGGTTTGGAACCTTTGGCCAATCCAGTATGTATATGCCTGCACCAGAGGACCCTCTCCCCTTCACAAAGATTTTCATTAACATAATGAGAGCTGAAAGTTGTCACTGAATGCTTCCAGTTCGAAATGTTTTTCCAAAGTTATAAAGCAAAAATCGAGACGTATACAAGCCGAACAACAGTTTTTATAGACCTTATCTCTTATTAAGCCAGCACACTGTTAACGTGTTTTAGAGCAAAATAGGGAAAAGCCAACACATTTTCAGAAAAAGCTAGTGGACAAATACTCCCTCGTGGCATGTTGTTCTCGGCCAAAACAAAACTCTACCAAATAGCAGACGCAGTCAAATATCTCTGTTATAGGCGACTTATTTACCGTCCCAGGGATCAATACTTCATATCAGAGGGTGAGCTTACCCTGACAGCATGACATTAGCGTTGGTTCTCATTCTTCAAATGCTATCAAGTACACTAAAGAAAATTAACAAGCCACAGTAAGCATTCTCTCAAGCACAATTTTAACTGAATATGATGAGACAAAAATAGAAATATAATAAAACGGTATATGAACTTGGTACCCCAGGTTTGCATTCCCAAATCAGTTACAAAACTATGCTAAGGCAGGTCATTTAAAGTCAGTTTCCTAGGTATGAATTCTACAAAATAATGATTCCACAGAAAAGTGATGAAAAATGCCTAAGTACCTTTAAACTGAAAAGCATTCTAAAAGTGATAGATTTGATGACAATACAGAAACACACATATATTATTGATCACAGAGGTTGAGCCACTGTAATAAAATGACCAGGAGAGAGCATGAGTTTATTTCAAAATACAGGAGAGTCACAGACCTACTCTGCTTATCGAGTTCTGACAGTGATTCTATAGTGCCATTTTAAAGTATGAGAATAAAAAAGGTTAAAAAAATAAGCTTCCATTCAAAAGTAGCTTACGTTGACATCATCTTCATATTTTAATTCACTCATCACTGGAAATCTTTGTTTTGAGGTTTAAACTATTTCTTTATCACGAAAAATCTGAGATTATGAGACCACTAAGTACACAAGGGTTTTCAATCCGAGACATGCGATTTTCCCAATGCCTTTGTAATGTTTTTGAAACTAAGGGCTAAAATACAAGATACTATTTATGCAAAACAAAAATGAAGACATATCCTTTGGTATATGCAATCACGTGTACATTGATCAACTACAGTTGATTATAATCATTTGTAAACCCCTTCGCAGAATATTATTGTTGAAAGGACCACATGGTGAGGGAATTCTTTCCTTCAAAAACTAATATTTTATTTTTTTATGTAAAATAATTTCCATTTCGAATATGACTAATTTCTAAACTCTGATTTTACAAAAAAGACGGCAATGGAAGGCCAACTCTTTTGCCTTTTATCATAAATTCCCCTTTTTTTTCATGAACAAGATGGGAAAATGGTAAATTGCTAAAATAGTCATTTGGGCAGATGTCCGTGAAATAGTTGTAATAAGAAACAAGCTGTCATCAGTTTAATATAGTTGGTTATATTGTTCCTTTAACTTTTTTACAGACGGCTACATATTCACTGTGAAACACTCAGCCCAAGGTCCTGTCGAAGTCAAAGAAGCAAAGAAAAGACAGTATGATGTTACCCACTCCAGTTATTCCTCAACTCATGTGAATCATAAGGACAGAAAACCCGAGATACAACACAAGGTTGTTTAATAAATTATTGTATATTCTTGGGCAATTCACTTAATGTCTCTGAGTTACTTATAAATGAGAAATTAAAAAATGACCTCTATAGTCCTTTTCAACCCCCAAATCCAATGATCATAGTGACATAATTAACTGTTTAAGACAAATATAATGATCTCATCATCTATCAGCTACTTCACACAAATTATTTTGCAAAACTTTCTGAAGTAGGTATATTTTATTCTGATTTCAGTTTCACAGATATGGACACTGAGACAAAAAGAGACGAATACCTTCTCCAAGATCACAAGGGCAGAAACAAGATATGAACCCAGAGAGATGTCCTCAGAGGTCTGCATTTTCCTTCTTACCTTTCATTCGGCTTAATTTGATTTTTAATGGAAGGAAATCATCATGCATCATGTACATGAAATGAAGTTCATAGATTTCAGTGTAGAGGTTCATTACTTTGGACAAACCCAAATAACCCCCATCCCAGTAAAGATCTGGGATACTTCCATCACCTCAGGAAGTTCCCTCAATAGCTTTAGAAGGAAGTGAGGTGTCAGAGCACAGCCCATAAAGAACTGAATCCTGACAACAACGCTGTCAGGGAGAGAGAGAGAAAGCTACGAAGGAGCTCCATCCCAGGTGAGGCTTGAGATGAGTGTGGTGTTCTAAGAGGATCCAGAACCATATAATCTAGATAAGCTAGACAAACCGTGCCTGGATTGCTGACCCACAGAAACACAATAATGTTGCTTTAAGCCACTACATTTGGGATAATTTGTTGGGCAGCAATAGAGAACGACACAGCGACAACAGGCTTGTAGTAGGATTTGCATTGCATTGGGAGATTCACTGCAGTGTTCAAAGATGCATCCTCTGGATTGGAGGCTGTCAGAAAGTGAGGACAATTCTATGACTGGGCATCTTAATAATTTTTATCTAAAAGGCAGGAAGAACATGGTGACCTTAGAGGTCAGGTGGTAAAGAAACAGCGGTCATTTGCATTAGCAATGAGAGGGAGAAGTAGACTTTTGGTGAGGTTGGTCTGGACAGTTTTTGTTTCGTATTTTGCCCAAATAATTCTGGAATGGTCTTGGTTTTGTCTTGCTCCTTCATGGTCATTGATTGTTTTTGATTTGCTGTTCTTTGAAGTTGTGTATGTTCATCTAGAGAAAATCTCTAAGACCCAGACCAGCTACCTCCCAGTTGATAGCAGTCAGGGTTTTTTTCTCTTTTTCTCAAGGTACCTGATGATCAAGGTACCTGATGATTCTTGAATATTAGGTAGTGAAAATTAAGAAATCGGGGAAAAAATCTTAAAATTAATTGTGTTGACTTATATACACACCATCACTATATGTTCAAAATGTGATTTTTACATCGTTTGCATTGATTACATTGTTATCTCTAATCTACTATGTGTACTTCCTACTAGGTACAATCTAGGAGGCTTGGAAAATACAATTAGTTTAAAACCATGAAGGTATCATTCAGGAAAATTATTATCTTGTAAGCTTCACTCCCATGTCAAGAACACTCAATTCTCATTCTGCATGTTGTATTTTCTAAGACCTGATCCCATGCTCAGAAATAAAGTAGTAAGAAAGATGACAAACACAATAATCATTGTGAACACTGCATACACAGAGAAAGGCAAATGTAGTTTCTAACCTCAAAGGCTGGAGAACTTGGCCTTGTATTGCTGGTTCATTCAGGGTGGAGGTGAATGGCAAGCTGAGAAGGAGGTGGTACTTCCAGCTTGTGTTAATCTGCTGAGCTATTCAAGTTTTCCTTTAAATGACGTCAATATCCTTAAAATCCACTTCTCGTTTCTGGAAATCCTCTCCCTTTGTATACGGAAGGGCTAGGTTGGCATCGTATCTTTCTCAATATAGCAACTAGATTACACTATATATATGCTATATAAGATTTCAAGTACAGATTAACAGATTTCATACAGAGATTAATTGATGCCAGAGATAAATAATAAAAAAGATCCAAAAAACGAGAAATATGCTCATTCCAAATGCTCATTTATTAGAAAGCACAAAGTTACGTCACATGTATTTTTGTTGGATCATATGGGTGAAACCTCACTGGCATATCCACTAACACATGAATCAGTCAAAAGGGGAATGTTAATATTTAAACAACTTGCGTTAACCTTTTTAAGAAAAAAGTACCAGTACCTTCTGGACATACCAAAAAAATTAATAAAAGAAAATCTGGTGTTTACATACACTTAATCAGTATCCTAAATAACGCACACAGCAGCACCTCCGCTCCGTCTTTCAGTGCGTTCCTTTGATTACTGCTCCTTTTCAATCTACATGATATGGTTCGGAGGGGCTGACTCATGGAGTTGAATCTGTGGTGGGAAAAACCACATTCCCATCAAGGTGGCCCCAAGAGACAAAAACAGTTGCTCAATCAAATAAAAAAAGCAAATAGATCGCAACACCACTCTAAAAGTCAAAACATGTTCCCATTTTCTGGTCGGCAGTAATGCTGGGGAACTAAATGGAATCAGCTCCTCTACTGTCCTGTCCCCAACTTTTACGGGATGAGAGTGTTCTATTCTGCACAACCTGGGGGTTGAGTGTTTGCTCAAGTACCTTGAATAGAGGGCAATAAATGCTGAAGAAAATAACACCTGTGGTCTCAATTGTTTTTTACAGTTTTTTTTTTTTTAATTTTGTAGGCTGTTATTTCTTGGTCTAAGTTTTGATGTTTGTATTTTTGACTTTCTTTTTAAAATGATCTCCCCATGCAATAGATATCTTCCAATAACATGCTCTTTTCTTTCTCCTTCTTATTGAAAGAATAATAGCAGAATTACTTGGATCTCTTCTCTTTCCTATTTTTCATTCCTGCATTGTTTGTTTATCTGTTTTATTTTGTTTGGTGTTTCCACTTTTAAGAGTTTCCGCAGGTTAGAAATAGTCAAGAAAATTTCGATTTCATTTTAATATTATTTCACTTATTATTTTATTTATTTCACTAATTCACTTACTAATGAATTAAATAATAGAACTTATTTCATTTTCTAAGTTCTTTTCAGTTTCCAAGCATGATGGATTTTTATGGAAAAGAGCAAAAGAACCTAAAATGATCAAACAGGCAAAATTCACTTTTGAGAGAAGAAAACTCAAGGTCCCGGGCTTATTTAAGCTAGGCGAAAGATGTTTACATTTGAGCTAGCAGCATTTTATACAGACTTGCCTCCACTGAATTCATATGACCTGTCATCTAAAAACCTTGCAGAAAATGCAATAGAATGTTTCTTCAAGGTATGATAGTTTAATTCAAATTTTATCATGTTCAGCATAGTTCCCAAAAGGAAATTACTCACTTTAAAGATAAATGTGTATTTTTACAAAGAGAAATGGATTTCTAAGTTGTCAAAGATTATAATTATCTTATGATGATCAGTTTTTGAAAAGCACATATTCTGAAATTCTTGTTCACGTTGATATTCTTTAACATATCATTCTTTATTCTCTCGTTGCTATGCTAAGAATTTCATAAACACTGGAAGGAATAAGAATTATCATTTCATAAGATTTGGCTAGGGGTAATTTTTGTGTTGTCTTCAAAGTGACTTTTTAAAACATAAGACATTTTCCTCAGATCTACTTATAATTATTGTAGATATCAGCAACCTAAGTCTATGAAATTTCCAAGTCGTCATTTATAATAATACAAAAATAACTGAAGGCTAATATAATTCCTTAGGCCTTATAAAAATTAAGTTTTTTTAGATTATTATTTTAAAATTGCCATTCCTTCTGGTTTGGCCAGAAGGAATTACATCCAAAACAAACAAAAACTCTGGAAAAAAATTTTTTTTTCATTCCATTGCTCTCACCTTGAAATTTTGAAGCCAACCAAGAATCATTTTTCTTTCTGAATTGCACTAGTCTTTTTAGTTTCTCTGTTAGTTTACGAAGCACTAAAGAAAACACAAAACAATAAACATTAGGCAAGGAAATAGCATAAACTGGGAATCGTTATCATCTGCTAAATGAAATGACCTCCACAGTCTCCATTCCACCCTCTCCCCACTCAGCATCCCCATCGTATGGTTCATGCACAGAATTTTCATTGCCTTTTGAAGTATCAGGTCAGCTCAACCGAGGCAATAAGCATCTGAAAGAAATAGCGTCTACTGCATTGGAAAGAATGCACACACATAAGAAAGAGGAATAAACAAAACAAGAAAGAAAAAAACAAAAAAGAAACACTGCAGAAACTAATAATAAGTACACAAAGTACACAAGTGTATTTATTACATTTTGCAAGCACTTTGTTCTACATTTCAAAAACGCCACCATCAAGCTGTTGGCACATTTATGTACAAAACAGATTAATTGTAATGCCTGCTACAAAGCACTCTTTGTGAAAATACAAACTCTAATACCAGAAAAAAAAAAAGCGCCAAAAACATCAACATCATTACATAAGTTTAAAAGACAGTTTTAAAAATCATCACAAACTATTAAGACACAGAACCGAAACACTACAATATAGAATTTAAAGAAGCCCATTAATACTTTTGCTGAATATCTGTAATACTGCATATATCAGAAAAATGTTGAACCAGTAAGATAATCTAAGTGTAAAAAAAAAAGAAGCAAAACCCCAAATTAATTAAATAATACTACAGAATGCATAATCATGCCACAGATAAGCTAGTAATACCCCCCTTCCTACTACAAGAACTTGTAAAATTATGGATGATGCATGACTAGTCATTGTACAAAGATTGTTTCACTCAATAAATTTTATTAGAAATGCACTTACACTGAGAAAAGATTTCACAATGGTCAAATCAGTGCACAATACTACCTAGTTTTTACACTGACAGCAAAGTCTCGTCAGGCTATATCATTTTAAAAGACACTTTACAGCATTCTTGTAGCATTAGAAATAACCGAAAGAAGAGTTAAGGTTAAAACAAACACCAAATTTGGTCCAATAATACTGATTGCTTTTTTTTATTCTTTTGATATAGGTACGTCTTATAAATGAATACGAATGAACATTTGGTTAAAATGACTTACTGGAAATAAAAACACAAATATATCACTACACTTCAAAAGGATACATTGTATAGTGGCCTCTGACCACACTTTAAAAAACACTACAGGTAAACCGACATAGATTGGAAGGCTGCAAGCAAAGCTATTGTATTAATGGAAACCTTTTCAAATATATCATACACAATTTGAGGGATAGTTTACAGAGGTGCAATCCATTAAAATTTTTTAAAGTAGGTAAAACAACTTCAGAGGGGTTAGTGTGCTTATTTTTAATACACCACCTTCATAAAGGTAATTAATGTCCCACATTAACATATTAAAAGTTCCAATCCAGCCACTGCTTAAATCACAAAGAGATCATTTGCCAATAGTCCACAGTAGTTATTTCCGTTAAAACAGTCTCTATACTAAACTTTAAAAGGTAAGCCTGGTGTCACAATCTTAAAAAGGTAAGTAGCCATGCATAAGCATTATTGTTTCTACATGCTCACGACAGAAACATGAGTCATCAGAGAGTAATGCCTTTTAAGTACATCAAGAAAAAATACAATGTTAACAAAGATAAGAAGCACTTTTTTTTTTAAACCTACTCTTACAAATTTAGAAATTGCACCTTAGATTGATGAAAACATTAACCAGGGCCTATAGCAACGTGGCCACTGATCTTCAGACAAGATTTGCATGTTTCGGGTCATCATGATATCATCTCTGTCTATCGTTCATAATGTACAATGGTCCCTTTGAAGGTTACCTGTAGTTAAACTAGTTACCGAAATCAAAACTAAAAAGTATAAAAAGCTATTTTTCTTTTCAAAACATAAGAAATAATGCAAAAGGTATAATGTATAACACATGGAAGTGGTTAAAAATCAAAGAAATCTCTGCATTTGACAATGTTAGTCTCTTTGATCTTACAGAATTATTAAATGAGTTTGAGAAATTTAAAAAAGAAAAAAAAAGGCTGGATAGGAGCTTGTAGGAGAGCTCTGATTACACCAATTTAACAAATTAGGAAATTAAGTGCTAAACAACAAAGAACTGTATTCAGGTGATTCATAAGTCACCCTCCATATCATTGATGAGAAGCACTTTCATTTTCTTTTTCGAAAGGTTGGATGGTTGGATGGCCCTTAGATAATCACCAATGCATCTGAATGGTGGAAAGGACGGGAAGGCGCTGTTTATGTGTATGCGTTGAGCCGCTCTTTGGAGCGAGTAGAGTGGATATCATGAAGTTCCTGTTCCTCCTTCGACTTGATGTCCTCATACTTCTGCATCCGGCAGGCATCTTTCACATAAGCCCAGTTGGCAGACAGAACCATAAGGTAGTGGACCTAATCAAAGACAAAGATAATTTATACTGGAAGTCTGTTCTGTGTCTTCATTACACCTTGCTATCAGGAAAGAAATATTCTAATTATATACTTATATAGAATATGTTCATTAACAAAATGGAATGAAGATTTCTGCTGTAACACAAAGAATATAAATACAATATATTCCTTCCTCAATCCTCCAACTATGACACTGTCTTCTCAGCTCCCTTTTTTCAGTATCTTCCTTCTCTTTCAACTCTGAAGTACCCAAGGGTCTTAATTCAATATTTTTAATCTTTATGTGATGTTTCCTGTCCTTTTGTCCTCATTTACTCAAACCCAGACTATACATTTCATGTTTATGTATTTATGTTTTCTAATCCACTGTGGGAAACAGTCTCACATACAATGGAGTCCAGTGAACTTGAATTAATGAGATGATATATTGCCCACAGTGCAACGGGAAGAGGGCTCATGGAAACCCCAAAATAAACCTGTAGATTTAATTAACAAGTTAGTTTTCCATACAGTGAATTTTGCACAATGAATTTTATGTTGCCAACTACAAGAAAGCAAGCACTGTGTCATACGAATCATGAATATTTATATACGTTCATAATAGCTAGAATAGTGCCCTGTTCAAAAAGGAAGCTCCTGATTTTTCCTGAATAGACTGAACAATGAGATCACTTATTTGTTTTTCTTTCTTTCCCTCCCTCGTAGTCTATGAGAGAGAAAAAGTAGTTTTCGAAATGATGAATTTTGATGGACGAATAGGAAAAAGAAACTAAGTTGTCAGGTATATACTTTCTCTGAGTTTTAAAGGGTACGCATTTTTTTTTTTTTTTTCCGGTACGCAGGCCTCTCACTGTTGTGGCCTCTCCATTGCGGAGCACAGGCTCCGGACGCGCAGGCTCAGTGGCCATGGCTCACGGGCCCAGCCACTCCACGGCATGTGGGATCTTCCTGGACCGGGGCATGAACCCGTGTCCCCTGCATCATCGGCAGGCGGACTCTCAACCACTGCACCACCAGGGAAACCCCTAAAGGGTAGGCATTATTTTTATCCATAATTTAGTAAAATAGAACACTAAAATTTTTTATGGAAGTATAGTTCATATTCTATATTATGTACAGTATAGTGATCCACAATTGTTAAAGGTTTTATTCCATTTATAGTTATTATAAATTTGGCTATATTCCCTGTGTTGTACAATATATCCTTGTAGCTTATTTTATACATAATAGTTTGTACCTCTATTTTTTTTTTTTTTTTTTGCGGTATGCGGGCCTCTCACTGTTGTGGCCTCTCCCATTGCAGAGCACAGGCTCCGGACGCGCAGGCTCAGCGACTATGACTCACGGGCCCAGCCACTCCGCGGCATGTGGGATCTTCCTGGACCGGGGCACGAACGGGTGTCCCCTGCACCGGCAGGCGGACTCTCAACCACTGCGCCACCAGGGAAGCCCAGTTTGTACCTCTTAATCTCCTACCCCTATGTTTCCCCTCCTCCCTTCCCTCTCCCCACTGGTAACTGCTGGTTTGTTTTCTATATCTGTGAGTCTGTTTCTTTTTTGCTATTTTCACTAGTTTGTTGTACTTTTTAGATTCCACATATAAGTGATGTCATTCAGTGGTTGTCTTTCTCTGACTGACTTATTTCACTTAGCATAATGCCCTTCAGGTCCATCCATGTTGCTGCAAATGGCAAGATTCCCTTCTTTTTCATGGCTGAGTAGTATTCCATTATATATATATATGTATCACATCTTCTTTAACCACTCTTCTGTTGATGGACCCTTAGGTTTCTTCCATGTCTTGGCAATTGTAAATAATTCTTCTATGAACACTGGGGTATGTATCTTTTTGAACTAGTGTTGTTTTTTTTTCTGGATATATACCCAGGAGTAGAGCTCCGGGGTCATATGGTAGTTCTATTTTTGAAGAACGTTAAAGTTTTGATTAGTCAAAACAGGAGGTAGGCTGGTTCTAGAAAAGTAGGGATGGACATAAAGAATCCAAGGTCAATTCTAAATGGTGACTACTGTAGTATGTTAAGGCAGTCAATGGACAGCAGAAAGAAATTAACAAAACAATTTTGACACAATGATACAGGAAAGAGATGTATACCAATAAGAAAATGAATAAGAATTAACTCATCATTTTTGCGTATTGAACTGGCTATACCATGGGTGAGTTTACTGGGCACCTTCTAGAGCTCTATGCTACTTATATTCTAGGACACAAGGACTGAGGACCTGGGCTGCAAAAGCTCTGACTGATGTGCAGAGTACATTGTTCATTGTTGCCACTTGGCATTCCCTTGAACAAACCGGAATTCACGGTGAGTTACAAAGAAGGGACGGTGTCTAGCACATTGTAGGTCCTCAAAACTCAGTAAAAGCCTGACTTTCAGGACTCGTTCTTAATATTTCTGAAGAAAGTTAGATACAGAAGACACGACACGAGACTACCAAGGTTTATGTGGGGAGAAATAAATGAATCCTTTTTTCCTAAGTGACTCAGTGTGGCTTTTATATGTTCTGATTTAAGGAGGAAAAAAGGATAATATAAGTCAAGGAATTGATTAAATTACTTGACTATCCCACTGATACATACTTATATGCTAAAGAAATGATTTTTTATGTTAATAGTAGACTCATATCTAAAATGCTACTTATTTTGGTTAGTGTTACCAATATTATGGAGTGTCTGAATTCTTCAACTGATTACCAAATATTAGGTCTATTGTAATGATAATCCTTCTTTAGATTAAGCCTTGTTTTTCACTTATTTATTTGCCCATTCTCCTCCACATTTTTTTTTTACTTATATTAAAATACATATGATTTGTATAGACTTCAGACATTAGAGGTAAGTTATCGTCTCTACAGGCAAAGTGCAACACCAAGATTGAGGTCTTACCATAGCGATGACTGCAGCCCCAGCTCCAGCAAGGGCCACGATGAACAAGTGGAAGGTCATGTTCAGCTGCAAAGGAAACCAAAGAGAAACAGAATGAACATCAGGGTTACAACAGAAGAGAGATAAGGATGCCTGCTGCCTTACAAATAAGAACTCTGTTCACCTTTAACAGAAGTGCACCCGTGAAAAATCACTTCACCAAAAACATTATTACAGTATCTTTTCTCCTGCAAGTTATTTAAATCTTTGCAACTGTACCATTTTAATATAATTTCATTTTAAAGATGAAATCATGATTAATAATCATGGTTTCCAGTAACAGTATAACCACAGAAGGCTATGTTATATCCTTTAAAATATAACTTTATGATTTTTCAACTTTCATTAAAATGACAGTTTCTAGAAAAAAAATTATGATTTTTATCGAAATATGCAGAGTATCTCATATTTATTTTCTAGTCCCTCTGCACAACATCACTGGATGTGACCTTGCCTCTGAAAGAAAGAGGGGGAAACTCAATGTCGATTTAATTATATATTCCTCAAATAACGAAATGAACCTCAAATTCTGACAAAATTAAAGGCTGTGAAAACACTCACCTCAGTGGATTCACACATCCTCAGGAAATTCTCCGAGACAGTGCAAATTTTCTTTTCCTCTCCAATTGTCACAATCCCTGCAACATGGAGAAAATTACAGTTTAGCATTATAAATGTCTTCAAGCTCCCAGAGAGAGAAAAAGAAACTTGAGCTGATAAAATCTAAGCAAGTTTCATTTTGTTATATTGTAACAAAAATTGTTACAAGCTTTCATTGCTTGACAATAATTATGAAAAAACTGAATGAAAGATCAAGACTATTTAGGCCTCAAGCAATTAAAAACATTTTCAATCTGAATTCAATGGAATCTAGCCACCAGAATCTTCATATTCAATTGTAGCTACTTCATTGGTTTGGTCCATTAATGTCATGGTATAGGCATCAGGGCTTCCCTGGTGGCGCAGTGGCTGGGAGTCAGCCTGCCGATGCAGGGGACGCGGGTTCGTGCCCAGGTCCGGGAAGATCCCACATGCCGCGGAGCGGCTGGGCCCGTGAGCCATGGCCGCTGAGCCTGCGCGTCCGGAGCCTGTGCTCCGCAACGGGAGAGGCCGCAACAGTGAGAGGCCCGCGTACCGCAAATAAATAAATAAAAGTGTTCTGCTGGTACAAAGCCTCTGTTAGTCTATAAAATGTATTGCCCAAAGGAGCAGTTTTTCTCTGCTAATTCTGAAAACAGTGCTATTAGTAAGGGGAAATAAAAAGCTACAATTTCACTACTATTTACCCTTGCTCCAGTTGGTTTATGGACCGACTGCATCAGCATCTCCTGGGGAGCTATCACAGATACGTATCTCTGGACTCCACCACAGGACTGTTAAATCAGAATCTGTGACTGTTTGCCAGGAGTACTGCATTTTTAACAAGCACATAGGTGATACGCTGCCACAGTCCTCATGTTAGAGAAGTGATCAAGTTCATCCTAAAATGGGTCTTTGATTTTGTTTGGAGAACTACTGAAGTGTTGAACACATATATACATGAGCAGAAAAATTCACAAGTTCTGGGCAAACTAATACCTAAGCGTTTAGCACTTGCTGCATAATAATATATGCACACATTATTGAGTTTTAATATGTACGTATATACACACCTTCTTAGCTTTGAGGCGCACCATCCCCTGACCATCTCTGTGGAGCTGCTACCGTCCTGCTTGGCCAAGAGTTTGGGCAATTATTTCAGTTAAAAAAAATCTACTTGCAGTACCTCGAATGCAGAGATCCCTCTCTGCGACCTTCCCTTTTTGCCAAGACAGCTCTAAGCGGGGGTAAAAAAGAACCTCCAGAAGATGTGACTAGTGAACCATCATTAGTGAGAAAGCTTCCCAGGAAAGGCCATCTTTCTCCACGTTGATCGATTACAGATTTCATTCATTCACGTGGAATACCTTGGCTGCGCGTACATTTCCTCACCCATTTCTTTATTCACATTCACAGCAAAACTTCCAGGAAGTGTTGCCTTTGCTCAGTCTGCAATTTCTTTCTTTCCATTTCCGCTTAAACCCTTTCTAGTCAAATTCACCCCGATCCTCCATGGAAATTTTTCTTATAGAGGTCACCCATACCCTCCAAATGGTGAAAGCGGAAGACGAATTCTCGGTTCTCCTTGTACTTGCCAGTCAGCAGAACTGGAGGCAGGTGATGACTTCTGCATCCTTCATGGTCTCTTCACTTGGGTTCCAAACTCTACAGTCTCTTGTTTTTGCCTTTCTGCTCTCATCGGCTTCTCCCTCTCAGCATCTCTGTCTGGTTCCTCCTCTCCGCTAGGACCCCTTTCATTGGTGCTTCCCAGTGTTCAGTCCTCAGTCATCTGTCTCCTTTGCTGATCTCATCCTGTCTCAGAGCTTTTAAAGACTTCAAACATTATCAAGACTCCTAAATCCATATAGCCAGGCCCATACTACTCTCCTGAAATTGACACCCATATATCCAATTTCCTACTTGACAACTCTGTTGAGATGTCTAATAAGCATCTAAAAATTAACATTGTCAAAACTGAACTTTTGATCTTCTCCCTCACCTGCCCCACTCCTGAGTAAGCTCTTCTGGTTGGCTTTCCCGTCTCATCTCATAGCTAATCCATCCTTCCAGTTGCTCAAAAAACGAATTCTTTCTTGAATCTTCTTTTTCTCTCAACCCCACATACAATCTATCAGGACATTCTGTTGTCTCTGTCTGTACCCGTCATAATCCACATTTTGGGGAGTGAACGTTCTTTTCTATTCTGATGCCCCTTGTTTATAACTTGATTGTATATGAACATTCAGCATTCCTGTTAAGGACCTATTATCTGGAGGGTAAATAAGTGCTATCCAGGCGGTAGATTCTGTGTTAAGAGCAAACAGAAAGCCTTTAAGGCTGATGTAAAAGGTTTCATGACATCTGAAAAGTGCCTTCCCTTCCATGTCACAAAGAAAAGCTAAACTTGCGTAAATCCTGGTAACTATGTTGTAAACAGTGCTAAGATTCAAAGAGCAGCTTTAATCATAGTCATGCTTTACACTTACTGGAATTAGGTCCCGTATAATATTTGAGACATACTGGACTAAAAAAAATATTGCTTGTTTATTTCAAACTCAAACTTAACTGGGAGTCCTGTAATCTACCTGGCAACCCTCTCTGTGACACTAGTCACATCTTTTCCAATCTTAAGTTTTCAGATCAGCAGAATTAAAGGAAGACATTGTAGTATGTGTGGTGGTGGTTACTGAAGTCAGGGCCGTGGTTTTCCAAGCAGGTATTTTCCAGTGACCTGCATCCAGCAGCTGGGGCCGACGTTTCCTTTTCCTGTGTTTACGTGGGACGTGATTCTGAAGTTAAAACCTCCCCAGTGGAAGAGCTGTCCACATTCCCTCCATCATCTTCTTGCCAAGAACCTCATGCACAGAGCAGATCATCCTGCTTTTCATTTGGGCCAGACAATGGGGGCTGGGGACTCCTTCTGACAAGAGGGTGGGCAGGCCACACTTTTGGAACACACGGCTAGCTGGGGATAGACTAGTTCTATCTGTACCCTACAATCTGTCTACAGTATAACCTTAAGAGCCACAGGCTTGCACATACCATCTACTGAAATGTTTCCCACTTGCCTGAAGTATGAGGAAACCCCCATTAGAGAAAAACATTTAGAACGTTCTTTAGATTTTAATAGCTGTGTTGTGAAAAAAGGTCCCTTTGAGCCTGTGAATTTGCATATCTTTTATAAATTCTGTAGCCCCCATGTTTTTACAAATGATGGGATAGAATTCTAAACAGGTTAGGTGAGATTAGACTCTACACGTTCATAGTTCAGTACTTGTTTTGACAGGAGAGGCAGTTAATTTCTAGCTAAGAAAAGACTGAAGCTAGTTGGGGGTGAATCCTGGCTCTGTCACTTACTAGCTGTATCGCCTTGGGCAGGTAATTGAATCTCCTGCTTCCTCAATTTTGTCATTTATAAAGAGGATAACAGTGTCTGCCATATTTAATTATTGTAAGAATTAAAACATGTCAACATATACAAACCATTCAGAATAGGGTCTACACATTGTAAGTCCCTATCTACATAAGAAAGTATTATTATGATGTGAGGTTTTAGGCCTAAATAAAAATAACCAAAGAGGACTACTGATTTATTTAACATTTTTTGATTTTGTTATTATGAAATGCTAAGGTGTTTTGTTTTGTTTTTTGCCCTATTTCAGAAGACGAGGAAGTACATATTTCTTAGATGACCTTCATAGCAGACTTCACAGATTGTATAGTTTATCATGAGAGAATGAAAATACTATGCAAACATCACACTGAGTAGGAAAAGTTCACAGGAATCACGACAGGAAAATCAAAATGATAACTTGCCAACACCAGGAAACACAACCTGACAGCCTGTTCACATACACATGCTTGCGGGTTCATGTTGTGAAATCAACTTCCAGTCACTCTGAAATGCCTACTTGTTTCCGAAAGAATGACTTAAACGTGAAGACTCTGATACATCTGTCTCTTTGATAGAAGAGGCAATGATGGCTCCACAGTGATTTACACTATTTTAGAGGCAGTTATTTGGGAGAAACCACATGAGCCAGAGATCCACCTACCAAACTGACGAAGGTCCAGGCAGAGATTCGCTCCCTCCACTAAGGTGGTGTTTCGGCAGATGGTCCACAGGTTGAAGTACATGTAAACTGGCAGCGAGGTGAACGCCGTGACTCCCAGCCAGGCCAGCATGAAAAGGTATGTCAGCATAATAAACTGCAAGAGAGAAGTCGAGACAGAAAACACATCATCTACCGGAAAAGAAGAATTTTATGCTTAACTTACACAGCTCAATATCAAAGGTCTGAATGATTACAACCCAGGTAGGCACTGCAACCTGGGAAGCTGAGAGATGGTGAATATCATGGGGAACGGGAAGAAACCTGCCAGAAAACTGAGCTTCTGATGTGCAAAGGAAGAGACCATCGAGCTGCATCTTGATGCCTGTTTCGTTCATGTATTTATCTTAAAGATCTCACCGCACATTTTTTAAACTTTAGAAAACATTAACTGGTAAATTCACAGGGGATTCTGCACAGTGAGTTAAAACCTTGTCAATAACTTTATGTTACAACTAAATGGGCACGATTTTATATCATAAATATTTAAGCTACTTAATTGTGTTTACATTTAACATTCTAGATATGATGATTCGCAAGTCATTTTAGTATATAATATTAGTGTGTACTTCTACTCTTTTTTAATGACTTCTGTAAACTTTAAATCTAAGTCTTCTTTCATGCATATTAATTTTACCTCTGATTGACTGATTGATTGACTGACCAAACATCAATTGATATGCCACTCACTTACAGTGTCCCCAGCCTAAATGTCACATTTATTTAGCAATAACAGGGGCCTTAGAGCACATTGATTAAAGGCACAGACTCCTGGGCTGGACCGAGTCTAGGCTGCTCTTTATGTCTCTGTGTCTGCCTCTGCAAGAGAATACCTCATAAATTGATCTACAATTACAATCACAATTGTAATCTACAATTACAACCACTGCAGGATTGTAGAGAGGCTGGAATGAGATGATATGGGAAAGGCATTCAGCATCGAATCTGGCACATAAGAAGCCCAGACAAAGTATTAGCTAGTTTTTATTCTAGATAGTATTACTGTGGTTACTACTCTACCATCAAATATATATATCTGCCTGAATGATAGGACCCTACGCAATAAGGAAATTAGGCTTCGTTTCACGTTTGGAGAAAATAAAAAGAATGAGGACTTCTTCAGTCTGGGAAAGTTATTCAAAGAGGGCTCCCACTCAAGGAGAAAGACTCTAGAAAGTTTGGAAACCACCCCAAAACTGAAGAAATCTTGTTAACGGAACGCCTTGGAGTGGAAAAAGCCCTGTTTATTAACATTTTCATTATTCACAATTGTAGCTCTCCAGGCTAATTGACAGTCTCAGGAACAATGAACATGATATGGCCGCTCCAGACCCAGTTCTCTGGAGGGAGCTAGTAACTCGGAACCCATGGGACAGTAATCAGTGTGCTTTTGGCTTCGTCCTCTCTATCTTGTTTTTCTTTCTGTCCCACGGGATTTTTCAAAAGCTTCTTTTGTAGGTGCTATTCACTGCAGGATGGGACGTAGCATTCAATAGGTTTACACTCAAAGCGGCGTGGAGCCCTCTGAAACATGGTGCTGCTGCTACTCGACAAGGCAATGAAAGGAGTGACTCTTAAACCACAGTTCTGACTCCTATTTGCCATAATGTTATGGCACGGCAGTAAAGCTGAACGTTACAGAGTAAATCTTTGCTGTGAGAAAATGTTTTTCATGACGACTAGTGCATAACTTTTGTTCTAAGACACAGCAGACTTTACTTTTGAATTGGAGTACCTAGCAGTTACATTTCAGGGGGCAGCAGTTCACGGTCACTAGAGTATCCAAATTGAAGATGCTAAAAATATAAGTCTATCTTCCTATTTTATGTTTCGCTTAGAGTCTGATAATTACTAAGACTGACGAATTACTTAAATTGATCAAGTGTGATTCCAGGTAAAAATTCTCTGTATGTAATAAAATATCTCATGATTATCATAAATTATTTCTAGCTTTGCACTAGAAATGTGACAGATATGCATTCTGCTGTCTGAGCATTAAATAAATAAATAAGCTACTTTGTTTAAAAAATGAGGTATAATTGATACATAATATTATATTAGTTTCAGGTGTACGACATAATGATTGGATATTTGTATATATTGTGAAATGATCACCTCAATAAGTCTAGTTACCATCTGTCACCAGACATAGTTATGAATTTTTGTGTGTGTGTGATGAGAATTTTTAAGATCTCCTCTTTTAGCAACTTTCAAATATATAATACTGCATTATTAACTATAACCACCATGCTGTACATGACATCCCCAGGACTTACTTATTTCATCACTGGAAGTTTGTACCTTTTGACCCCCTTCACCCATTTTGACCACCACCTCTGGCCACCATCAGTCTGTTCTCTGTATCTTCAATAAGCTACTCTTATTAGAACAATTTCTGAGCATTTGAAAAATTCTTCTGATTTTGAAAATCTTATTTTTTCCTTTATTAACATCTATTCAGATGAAACACTTTCTGAAATTTAACTCTGCAATATCTGTTTGGGGAGTTTAGTGAAAACAAACAAATAAAAACTGGAAGAAATAAAATAACCCTGGACTTGACATCAGAGGACTGGATCACTGACATCTCACTTAAGGCTCAGAGTCACCTCCTCATTCACAAACTGGAAATTAGCAGACTTCTCTCACAGGGCTCAGATATGAAATCACTTAACAGTAAACATGGTCCACGGTAAATCTTAACTTAGGAAGAAATCCCAAGAGAGAAAGTTGTTTGATTCAGCAAAAAATTATTTTTCATTTCTAAAGGTGAGGTATGGACAGACTAACCTATTTACGTTGCATTTGGTGTTTATTGCCTTGAACAGCAAGGAATTTTACTTTCTAAATTCAACAGCTGTGGCCCTGTTTATAAGAAAGGAGGGAAGGATGGGTCTTGTGGAAGTTTGACATATAAAGTAGGCTCAGTGGCTTTTCTTATTTCGGCCATTGTTTAATATATCACTCACATATTAAAATGCTGACCATTTCCTCCTAACTCACAAAGAAAAAAAATCTCAGTAAAATTTCCTTGGTTTGGTTTAGATTAGTTAACTTGTTGATCTGCGATGGTAAAAAAAGCCACCATTAAATGATAGGGACTGAGTGCCAGATTCATAATTAGTATCCAGCAATCTCATTATCACATCATTATTTGAGTACCGTTTCATCAGAACATGCAAATGACTTTCACAATAGCATCTTCTTGTTATCCTATTTCTTGTTTTGTTTTTGTTTTTACTCAAAATACATTTGTTGATGGTTAGTATTAAATTCAACAAAATTGCTGTGAATTACTTCTTAGTGGCTTAAAATTTTAAAAGAAACATGTAATTATTGCTTTGATCTCAACCTGGATATTCTAATCATTGTTAGAAATTTAGACGGGAGGTTGAAATATAGAACTGCGGCAGACAAGGTTTTTATAACCTTTGAAAGAAGGCTAAAATAGATGATTAATCCTTGCTTACGTAGCTATTGAGAATCCAGTGTATTTAACTGGAGAATGACTTGTAAAAGGTAATTCGTTTTTCGTCTGAACTCCTATGAACTTAGGCTTGATGTCTAAGAAAATCAGACTTTGTTGAGCTACAGGCTTTCTGGGCAACTTTAGCAGATGTGCACCAATCAGGGTAAAAATAACATCTTAGAATTTAGCAGCCCTGCTGAAAAAGAGCCAGCTGACCCTGACTCCCAAGTCTCTGAGTCTATGAACTATGTAAACACTGAAAAAATAAGCCACATACCAAATGGAATGTTATGATATAATGAACAAATTCAGGCATGAGGCAGACCCAACCTTTAGTGAACAAAATGGATCTATGCAAACATATACCAAACGTATACTGTTGGGTTCCACTCAGGTTACTGTCTATAAGGTCCCTTTCTCATTAATGTTTCGAGACACAGGATATAAAAGGACTTAGCTAAATCTTAACTCAGAGCCCCCTCATTTCACAATAATTATGTTTTCAATGACATTTCCTCATTGTGAATGGATTTAAAGAGTATCGACTCAATCATGTCCCCACTTGAACAGCAAAAGGAAAGAGTGTAAAAAAAAAAAAAAAAAGGAAACAGCTTTAGATTTCATCAAAGGCAGAAATAGCTCCAGGCTTAGAGATACTGTCCTCAAGCAGTCTCACTGGATGGACATGCACTGAGGGTGCACAGCCTCTGATAGTGCTTTCCACCTGCGGCCACACGTTAGGATCATCTGGCAAATCTGAGAAAGAGATGCTCAGGCCTTGCTCTTGCCAACTATATCTGTATGTACAATAGTGGGTGTCCAGTGTGAGGAACTACTGCTCTACTGGAATCAGTAAAGCTCTCGTGAGTCCATTTGATGTGAAAACATCTTTGCTATTTATCTTTAGGCTCTTCAGGGTACCACACCTGAAGGAGAAAAAAAAAAAAAAGTACAATTGGGATGATTTGCCAATGTCAACAAAACAGCCAAATGCACGGATGAGTGAGGAACTGGACGTGAACCAAATTTCAAAATCAAGACTTCCCAAATTCAGCACGATGGAAATTTTCAGCCAGAAAATTCTTTCTTATGGGGAATGTCCTATGCGTTGCAGCATGTTTAACGGCATCCCTGGCCTCTATCCAATAGATGCCAGTGGGGTAACCAAAGTTTCTCAATGTCCCCTGGGGGTGGGGTAGGGAACTAGCCCCTGGTTGAGAACCACAGTTCTAATATGAGAAAATACCAAGTCAGAAAAAAAAGCAAATGGACACCTGAATATACTATCACTAAGAATGCAAAATGGGACAGCATTAACAATACTGAACTCAGTAGGCTCTGAAAAGTATACAGTGTGAAGTTAGCGGCAGAAAAAATTTTTACGTTATTATGTAAATTACTTGAAAATATGCAAGCATCATCATTGTCAACATCATGGCCCAAAACTATCTTAGCGCAAGTAGTGATCAGAAGCTTTCTTTAAAAAATTATTTGCTTAGTTATAGCCACTTTATCCACAATTGCCAAGACTTGGAAGCAACTAAGATGTCCTTCAGTAGGTGAATGGAGAAATAAACTGTGCTACATCCAGACAATAGAATATTATTCAGCACTAAAAGAAATGAGCTATTAAGCCATGGAAAGACATGGAGGAAACTTAAATGCATATGACTAAGTGAAAGAAACCAGTCTGAAAAGACTACATAATGTATGAGTCCCACTATATGACATTCTGAAAAAGGCAAAACTATGGAGCCAGTAGAAGGATCACCGGTTGCCAGGGGTTGCAGGAGAGGGAAGGATGAATAGGTGGAACACAGAGGATTTTTAGGGCAGTAAAACTCTTCTGTATGACGCTATAAGGATGGATACATGTCATACACTTGTCTAAACCCACAGAAGTTACAACATCAAGAGTGAACTCTAGGGCTTCCCTGGTGGCGCAGCGGTTGAGTCCGCCTGCCGATGCAGGGGACGCGGGTTCGTGCCCCGGTCCGGGAAGATCCCGCATGCCGCGGAGCGGCTGGGCCCGTGAGCCATGGCCGCTGAGCCTGCGCTCCCGGAGCCTATGCTCCGCAACGGGAGAGGCCACTGCGGTGAGAGGCCCACGTACCGCAAAAAAAAAAAAAAAAAAGAGTGAACTCTAAGGTAAACTATGGACTTTGGGTGATTATCATGCGTCAGAGTAGGATCATTCATTGTAGCAAATGTACCATCTGGTGCAGAATTTTGATAGTGAGGGAGGCTGTACATATGTTGGGGTGGGGGGGATATAGGAAATTTCTGTACTTTCTGCTCAATTTTGCTGTAAAGCTAAAATTGCTCTAAAAAATAAAATCTATTTTAAAATATATTAATTGTAATGCTTTCTTCTTTTTACCTTGCATTGGTCTCATTCATTCAACAAATCAAATTAAAATACTTCAGAATATAACACAGGATCCATCAGGAGTTTCCACCTGCCTTATCTAACACTTGGATTACCACAGTATTCTGAAAAGTTCATTCTAATTAGCACCCTGAAGGTTACTCATAGAACTTCTTTCTATCTTCCGAACCCCAGATGAAAGTCACTTACTCATTAATAATGAAAATATCTCATGTGTCAACAACATGTACTGTACGAAGCCTTAGGTATTATACTGGTCAACAACATCTATCACAGACTTTAACTGCTCCCTGTGCAAACACTGTAAGTCACCCACGTCCATCAATGTGCTCAGCATGTATGTGCTTACGTAGAGCTTACTTTTTCAAGTGAAAACAGAATTCAAACAAAATCAAATTATATTAAAGGTAAAAGCATCAGTGGCACCTTTTCCAGCAAATATTACTACAGAGGAAACTTCCTCTTAGTGAGTACTATTTTATTATCAATTACATTGTAAATATCTGAGAAATGTATTTTTGACCAAGAATCCCAATATAATACTAGGCTTAGTCATTCCTCAGTGAACTTTTGAGTTTTATATCCTTAATATACCATTTCCCCATAAGGTAATTTAAAAACATAAACTATTGTAGTTAATCTCAAAATGAGAAAAAGAGATAAAGAAATTGAGTCTCAAAAATATGGGGAAGCTTCATATGTTTTGTAAAATGTTACTGATTTAAAGGCAAAGTCAGAAAAATATATAACCCTTGCTTTTGTTTGAAGAAAATATAAAAATAAAGATCTTTTATGTGGAGATTATTCCCAGTACAGTGGGCATGAAATTCCTGACTGAAAAAGAGAAATATCTATTAATCAATGTTTTAAAAGGCCATTTGTAATCCAGAGTTATTATTTCATCCCCAATCTAGTGACCTATTTATAACTCTTACACGTATGGAAATATTTGAACCAATTTAAATATTTGAACCAATTTTAAAAATTAGATTTCTATTTGCAGTGTCACCCGAACATATAAAATCAAGGTTACTCACAGTACAAGCAGCTACTGTGAGTGAATGTGTTCAGGATGTTACATTGGGATTCATAAAATCTATGAATTTGAGGACATTTTCTATCTATCCTTAAGATGAATTTCTAGCTTTATTATAAAATTTGCTTGAGCAGTCTATACCTGCAAATGACTTCATTTAAACTAGAATATCTTTATAAGCAGAAATGGAAAATTCATTAGTTATGGAGATATTCCCTTAGAAATTTTCACTGGGTATCAAAGTCTAAGATTTAATTTTATATTAATTAAATAAGAAACTGAGGGTTTTGAGGATTCTGCAGAAATGAAAATAGGGGTCCATAGAGTATTATCCTGCTATGTACAGTTTATTTATGATAAATTGTATTTTAGCATTTTTTTTTTTTTTTCGGTACGCGGGCCTCTCACTGTGTGGCCTCTCCCGTTGAGGAGCACAGGCTCCGGACCCGCAGGCTCAGCGATCATGGCTCACGGGCCCAGCCGCTCCGCGGCACGCGGGATCCTCCCGGACCGGGGCACGAACCCATGTCCCCTGCATTGGCAGGCAGACTCTCAATCACTGCGCCACCAGGGAAGCCCAGCATGATTATTTTGAATAGATCTATTTTGTTGAGGAAAACATGGATCAGAGAATGTGTTAATGTCTTTAGTTTTCTTTTCCAATTAATAGTACTTTAGATGTATATGAAATAATGTGATGAGAAAGATACTTTATCTCTGAGTCTTCCTCTCCAAAGTCCAAAGCCCCAGTCTAATCATGAGAAAAATATCAGACAATTTTCAACTGAGGTACATTCTACAAAATGCCTAACTACTCCTCCTCAAAACTTTCAAGATCATCAAAAAACAAGGAAAGTTTAGAAAAAGTCACAGATCAGAGTAGCCTAAGGAGAAATGGCTAAACTGTAGTATGGTATCTGTATCCCCTGAGTGGGATACTAGACGAGAAAAAGAACATTTGATTTGGTAAAAACTAAGGAAGTCTGAATAAAGTATGGACTTTGGTTAATAATAGTGTTTCTATATTGGTTCATTAAATGTGACAAAGGTACTATGCTAATGTAAGGAGTTAATAGGGAAAATTGAGTTTTATATACATGGAAACTCTCTGTACCATCTTCATCTTTCTGTAAATCTAAAACTATTGTAAAACTATAAGTTTATTTTTGAAAAAATACTTTAGGATTTTAAAAATATAAGGAGTCATAAATGCTATGAAATTATATCCTAGGATGATCTGATACATAGAGAAGTCTAAAAATGCCACTTGAATACACAAATTTAAAAAAGAAAGGCTTAGCAGAAGACTGTATTTCATGACTTGAGTGATCAAAAGAACAAAAACAAAAAACAGAAAACAAAACCTTGGCTCAATATTTCGAGAAGTTATTTTTATTTGAATAGAATTCCAATGATGACTTATGATGACTGGAGAGGAATCAGGATGATTCAAACTTTTTCTTCCATTTTTCATTTCCAGCAGTTTTAAGTCTCTTGAATGAAAAATTCTAAAACCAGAAGATTTACTTTTTTACAAGAGATTTTCCCATTTTGTCAATGTCATCTTCTAAGGCTAACTGAAATTTTTTGTCAAGTTTTATGCCCTAAATCTGAAAAGAATGACACCCATGTTTTCTTTTTTGGCTATAATTTAGGTACCAGCAGAGTTAATGTCTGGATGGTCACACTGAGATTGGTGTACTGTCCTGTATTTACAGACCAGTTCTGAAATTGTAAGTGCAGGCAGGAGATCCACCTCAGATCCCTGTGGCAAACAAGCTCCTCGTGCCATCTTCCACATGAACTGCTTTTTGAAACATTATTTCTAAATATTACCACTATGCCTGAAGCAGTTTATGTTCCCCCAACCTCCCCCTTTTTTCTCTACTGAGAAAGTGTTAAAGTGCATTGTTGTAACCTGAAACAAATCATGTTGCCTTCTTCAGGTTAGAGTTGGAATATCCTAGAGAGAAACTAAGCCTTATTCTAGGAACTTGGCAGTCTTGGATCAAAACTGTTACTATCTTTTTAATTTACTTTGGAAGATACTGGATTTTAGAGACAGACTAGAATGCAGAGTTCCTTGATGACACTTTAGTTAGGAAGTTACCTTAGAACTCTTTATCGGCAGAGTCATCAAAATAGAAAAGTACCTATGATGACTGAGTTATTTCATATCCCACAGAGCATCCCTGTCTTGTAAAAAGAGATAATTCATGATTGTGGATAAAGGTTAAAATGAGGACATCTCTGCAACGAAGGAACTTTCCAACCATCAATGAATGATCTCACCAAAGGGCAAAACAAAAGTGACTGGTGAATTACTAACAACTCTCACAACCAGATAATTCTCCTATGACGTTAGCCCAAATAAAACATAAAATGACAAGGCAAATCCTGACCATGAGTTTAGTGACATGGGCTCTGGGCCAGATGCTCAAATCCAAATCTGGCTCCACTGCCCACTAGGTACTCATCTCTTGCTAGCAGATTCCTCATCTGTGAAATGAAGGTAACTAATATTGGTATCTACTTCACATAGTTTGGAGGATCAAATGCCCTAGTGTTTCATAAAGTCCCATGCATAGCAACTGGCATATGTAAGCACGTAACAACCATTTCCTATTATTAATACTGGATTTATTATTAAAACTTAACTTTAAGCTATGAAAATGAGCCAGGAGTCATTACATAGTGAATAGATGTAAAGGGAGTTCTATAGAGTATGTCTTTACGGACACTAGTCTAATACGCTGTAGTCAAAATCTATAAACATCTGAGGCTAACAGGAAGGATTAAAATAAATACAGTTCGCCTTCCTTTTTGACGTCCTTGGATTTAACCACGGCAAATGGAAAATATTCTTTAAAAACATCCCAAGGCTTCCCTGGTGGCGCAGTGGTTGAGAGTCCGCCTGCCGATGCAGGGGACGCGGGTTCATGCCCCGGTCCGGGAAGATCCCACATGCCGCGGAGCGGCTGGGCCCGTGAGCCATGGCCTCTGAGCCTGCGCGTCTGGAGCCTATGCTCGGCAACGGGAGAGGCCACAACAGTGAGAGGCCCGCGTACCGCCAAAAAAAAAAAAAAAAAAAAAAAAATCCCACAAAGTTCCGAAAAGCAAAACTTGAATTTGCCACACACCAGCAACTATTTCACAGCATTTACATTGTATTTACAATCCATTACAGAGTGTACTTTGTATTAGGTATTATAAGTAATCTAGAGACGATTTAAAGTATACGGGAAGATGTGTGTAGGTTATATACAAATACTACACCTTTTTATACAAGGGACTTGAGCATCTGTGGATTTTGGTATCCATGGGGGTCCCGGGACCCATCCCCTTGGATACTGAAGCACTATAAATAGAATACGTTTCTTCATCTGTAAAATGGGGGTAACAAAGGTAACTGCTTATTTTTGTTGCTTTAAACATTGTGTGTGGCATACTGTTGCTGTTATAAGCCACACTGTTATGAGTTGAACTGTGTTCCTCCAAAATTCATATGATGAATTCCTCACCCCCGTACCTCAGAATGCAACCTTATCGGGAGACAGGGCTTTTACAGAGGTAAGCAAATTTAAAACGAGAGCCCTAATCCAATGTAACTGGTGTCCTTTAGAGAGGGAAATTTGAGCACAGACATGCAGACAGGGAGAACACCAGGTGCAGATGAGGGTGATGACTGAGGTGATGCTTCTATCAGCTGGGATCTCCAAAGATTACCAGCAACCCGCCAGAGGCTAGAGGAGCAGACCTTCCGCAGAGCCCTCAGAAGGAACCAACCTTGCTGACGTCTTGATCTTGGACTTCAAGCCTCCAGAAACGCGAGACAATAAATTCTGTTGTTTAGCCATTCAGTTTGTTGTACTTTGTTAGGGCAGCTCTAGCAAATGAATACATATACTTTCAAAATTTTTACTGCTTTATGTAACACTTAGAGCAGGTGGATTTATGCAAAGTAAATGTATTAATTTCCACAAAGAGTAGCACGTTTAAGAACTCTTTTACTTCAAAAGTGTTGGGCTTAAAAATCTGAAGTGTCAGAACAAGCATAGATAAATTCTGAGATCCATATTGCTATCATAATACTAATGGGACATTGTTAGAAATAAAAGAGTGATGGGTGTAACAACTGTCCCATGATTTCAAAATGTGAGCCACTGAATGCCTCTCGTTACAACCGAATAAATATATATATATTTTTGGTTTAAAAAGTTAATGGGGAAGAAATTCAAAGAAAATAAATATTTCCATATTCTTTAAACTGAAGTTCACGTTTAATGTATTTAGTAACATGTTTGACGTGTATGCAACTTAGGGCCATTTGCCATTTAATTTAAATATAATTTGTTACTTAAAATATTTTAGTAACTTTTGACATGATCTTAATAAGCTAGTTAATGGTGCTTACCCCCCAAAGGTTAATACTGTGCTGTTGTGTTTTATGTGCCTCACATTAAGGATTTCGAATGACAGCATTAAAAATTTGAAATGAACTTGAAGTGGTCTTGATACTGCATGAGAAGAAATGCATAATGCAGATCGTTATGCTTTCAAGAGTATTCATTAGGAAAAGAGAATATTGATCAGCGTCTTGGATTCAGTGATCTAAAGCTGCTTTAAAAGGAACTGCATTTGTGCACTGTGCACGACTGCATTTTTTGAGTAGAATCATTTACTGGTAACCATTTTACATTTTATACAGCACAGAAAAACGGATATAAAAATAAGCTTCTTTCAGTACTAATTCTGGAAGCTTATCGTACAATAATATGGTTGTTCCAAAAAAATTTATTCCACCTGCTAATATTACTCAGAATTCCAAATAGAAATTCATTAATATATTCAGCTTCAAAAAGACATTGTTTTAAACATCTTTATTGGAGTATAATTGCTTTACAATGGTGTGTTGGTTTCTGCTGTATAACAAAGTGAATCAGCTATATGTATACATATATCCCCATATCCCCTCCCTCTTGCGTGTCCCTCCCACCCTCCCTATCCCACCCCTCTAGGTGGTCACAAAGCACCGAACTGATCTCCCCTTGCGATGCAGCTGCTTCTCACTAGCTATCTATTTTACATTTGGTAGTGTATATATGTCCATGACACTCTCTCACTTCATCTAAGCTTACCTTTCCCCCTTCCTGTGTCCTCAAGTCCATCCCCTACGCCTGCATCTTTATTCCTGTGCTGTCCCTAGGTTCTTCTGACCATTTTTTTTTTTTTTTTTAGATTCCATATATATGTGTTAGCATACGGTATTTGTTTTTCTCTTTCTGACTTACTTTCACTCTGTATGACAGTCTCTAGGTCCATCCACCTCACTACAAATAACCCAATTTCGTTTCTTTTTATGGCTGAGTAATATTCCATTGTATATATGTGCCACATCTTCTTTATCCATTCATCTGTCGATGGACACCTAGGTTGCTTCCATGTCCTGGTTATTGTAAATAGAGCTGCAATGAACATTGTGGTACATGACTCTTTTTGAATTATGGTTTTCTCTAGGGTACGTGCCCAGTAGTGGGATTGCTGGGTCATATGGTAGTTCTATTTTTAGTTTTTTAAGGAACCTCCATACTGTTCTCCATAGTGGCTGTATCAATTTACATTCCCACCAACAGTGCAAGAGTGTTCCCTTTTCTCCACACCCTCTCCAGCATTTATTGTTTCTAGATTTTTTGATGATGGCCATTCTGACCGGTGTGAGGTGATACCTCATTGTAGTTTTTTTTTTTTTTTTTTTTTTTTGCGGTACGCGGGCCTCTCACTGTTGCGGCCTCTCCCGTTGCGGAGCACAGGCTCCGGACACACAGGCTCAGCGGCCATGGCTCATGGGCCCAGCCGCTCCGCAGCACGTGGGATCCTCCCGGACCGGGGCACGAACCCGTGTCCCCTGCATCGGCAGGAGGACTCTCAACCACTGCACCACCAGGAAGCCCCTCACTGTAGTTTTGATTTGCATTTCTCTAATGATTAATGATGTTGAGCATCCTTTCATGTGTTTGTTGGCAGTCTGTATATCTTCTTTGGAGAAATGTCTATTTAGGTTTTCTGCCCATTTTTGGATTGGGGTGTTTGTTTTTTTTGATACTGAGCTGCATGAGCTGCTTGTATATTTTGGAGATGAATCCTTTGTCAGTTGCTTCACTTGCAAATATTCTCTCCCGTTCTGAGGGTTGTCTTTTCATCTTGTTTATGGTTTCCTTTGCTGTGCAAAAGCTTTGAAGTTTCATTAGGTCCCATTTGTTTATTTTTGTTTTTATTTCCATTTCTCTAGGAGGTGGGTCAAAAAGGATCTTGCTGTGATTATGTCACAGAGTGTGCTGCCTATATTTTCGTCTAAGAGTTTTATAGTATCTGGCCTTACATTTAGGTCTTTAATCCATTTTGAGTTTATTTTTGTGTACAGTGTTAGGGAGTGTTCTAACTTCATTCTTTTACATGTAGCTGTCCAGTTTTCCCAGCACCACTTATTGAAGGTCTGTCTTTTCTCCATCGTATATTCTTGCTTCCTTTATCAAAGGTGACCATCTGAGCTTTCTAAAAAAGGACATTTTTAAAGCTAAGGAACTCATGGAACAAAAAGTAGACTGTAAGATACAATTTACCTACAAATTGGAAAAAGAAAAAAGGCAGCAGAATGGAAATAGGGAAGCAAGGAAGACTAAGTAGCAGGAGAGAATGACCGATAAAACATTTTTTTTAACATTTTTATTGGAGTATAATTGCTTTACAATGGTGTGTTACTTTCTGCTTTATAACAAAGTGAATCCGCTATACGTAAACATATATCCTCATATGTCCTCCCCCTTGCATCTCCCTCCTACCCTCCCTATCCCACCCCGCTAGGTGGTCACAAAGCACCGAGCTGATCTCCCTGTGCTATGCGGCTGCTTCCCACTAGCTATCTATTTTACGTTTGGTAGTGTATATATGTCCATGCCACTCTCTCACTTCGTCCCAGCTTACCCTTCCCCCTCCCCGTGTCCTCAAGTCCATTCTCTACGTCTGCGTCTTTATTCCTGTCCTGCCCCTAGGTTCTTCAGAACCATTTTTTGTTTTTTTTAGATTCCATATATATGTGTTAGCATACGGTATTTGTCTTTCTCTTTCTGACTTACTTCACTCCGTATAACAGTCTCTAGTCCATCCACCCCACCTCAAATAACTCAATTTCGTTTCTTTTTATGGCTGAGTAACATTCCATTGTATATATATGCCACATCTTCTTTATCCATTCATCTGTTGATGGACACTTAGGTTGCTTCCATGTCCTGGCTACTGTAAATAGAGCTGCAATGAACATTGTGGTACATGACTCTTTTTGAATTATGGTTTTCTCAGGGTATATGCCCAGTAGTGGGATTGCTGGGTCATATGGTAGTTCTATTTTTAGTTTTTTAAGGAACCTCCATGGTGTTCTCCATAGTGGCTTTTATCAATTTACATTCCCACCAACAGTGCAAGAGGGTTCCCTTTTCTCTGCACCCTCTCCAGCATTTATTGTTTGTAGATTTTTTGATGATTGCCATTCTGACTGGTGTGAGGTGATACCTCAATGCAGTTTTGATTTGCATTTCTCTAATGATTAATGATGTTGAGCATTCTTTCCTGTGTTTGTTGGCAATCTCCGATAAAACATTATTATTATTTTTTCCTCTGGTTCCATGGAGCCCTAAATCCTGCATGAGACGGTTGCAGGGCTGTGCACTGTGCAGGGCACTTCCAGGCAGTGCAGCCAGTCCCCTTTTTGCAGGGGCTGGTCCCCTTCATGGAGGCCATGTTGGGACAGCCTGCGCCTGACTCAAAGGCCTCGCCCGTGCGCTGCATTGCTGCTTTTGTAAGACACACAAGAGTGCAGCTCTGCTTCTCCCTCAATTGTGCTCATTCCTGGGTGCGGAGGGGTGCTAAAGGCGTGGGCGGGGTGTTTTAGGGGGCTGACTCCCTGCTGCCTCGCCTCTGGAGGGACCCACGCAGCTGCTGCCACCCTTCTGGGCTGTTGGGTGGGACTGGTGACACAATTGTAACTATTATAGAAAAAAATGTGGCTCATTTTTGCTTTAAAAATTCTTATTAGAGATGGCTTTGAAGTGTCAATGGCAAGCGGATAATTAGTAACGGCACATAGCTAGGTGTTTTCTTCCATGACTTTTTGCTTCTGCATACAATCTTCTGCAGAAATTTCACAATCTCAATGAAACGACCTAATCTACTGCACTCTTCCTGGCGAAAGGTCACTCCCAATGGTAAAATAGACCCCTTTTCTCTATGATTTCACTCGTGTTTTAGAATTATGGACTCTTGGAGCTAGAATGAGCTTTAGAGATGATCTAATGTCTTTGTGATGTAAGAGAGTGAACTGGGATCCGGAGAAGTTAAGTGACTTGCTAAGACATACGAGTGGTGTTATAATGATACTGTCCTAATTATAAGAAAAAGCCCATCATTAACTGAATTCACCATAGTCTACTGGCAGAGTATAAGTGAATCTAAAATCAAACGTGCCTTCTTAATAGAGAAATCCCTTAGGTATCACTGAAAATTAGCCCACTGAATATTCATATTTTACTTATTAAATTAATTCAAGATCTTTAACTAAACTTCCTTTGGGTCTGTAATTTGATATTACTGATCCTAAACAATTAGATTATACAACAAACATTGTTCCCCAAAAGAGTCTTACAAGAAATTATTGCAGCAACAACTAAAAATACCCACAACACAGGCTAACTATTTTATAAGATTATTATCATTATTGACACTGAGAGAATATTAGAACTTGTTACAAGCTGGTGGAAAAAATGGTTGGTGGTTAACAGGTATTTTTGAACTTTTCTGTAAGACTGAAATAAATTGCACCATTCCTTATTAGAGGTATCTTACTTAATAGGAAATATATGCTGTAATTAAGTAGATATTCTCATATAACATTGGGAAATAATAAAAATACATTGGTCAACGATGGAAGCTCCAAAGTTCATTTTATGAAAATTATTCTGCATAAAAACGTGAATGTATTTTTAACATATTACTCTTAATTTTCATCAGTCTTGTGCTTTAATAGATATACATGCATTTTCTGCGTTGCATTAGCTCTAGACCATAAGTTTGAGTTACCGTTAAATATCATATCAATAACGATTTAAAATCTAAATTAGTATAATAGAGTAATTCTTACCTTATGTCAATATTAAACAGAAATTGCATAATATAGTTCCCACCCAAGTTTACAGTAAAATACATGTAACATGTATTTAAGGAAGAGAGACCTGCACTGTTATAAGTTGCAGATGGATTTTTCTGTTATCTTAAATATTGTATGGGAAGCCCAGAGCCATTTGGGAAACATAGATCATAAATCAATCAACAGTTTGCTGCCTCTAGAAGCAAGATGAGTTGTGTTGCACATGATTTGAGAATCTGAACCTGAATTTTCACATGGAATCGTTATTTTGAAAATACTATTAAGATTTAAAATAGCCACCAGAGCAGGGAATGTTACTGTGTTAAAAAAAAAAAACAAACCCTCCAGTTATTGGCAGATGAACACAAACACCTGTGTGCTCCTGAGATAAGCCCACATTAACTCCTGAGGAAAGACAGGTAACGTACCCACGCACTCACGCATCTGCCACACGTGGTGATTTTGAAATCCCCATAGAGATCCTTGATGGCCCCAGTCGTGAAGAAACCTTCCACCATCAGCAGAATGCCGTACACAAAGAATGCAGCTGCAATGCCATAGATCACATACTTGAAGATGTCAATCCTGGGAAGAAAAGATGAAGTGGTTTAGTTTAATAACTCTTCATGGCTGATCTGCAGCAAGTGACGTCCACGTGCTCAGGGTTCCTTTGGAAGGAAACCTATGGAGTTTTTATGTTCCTAATGGAGGCTGGATTTTAAAACACTTTTGCTTTATATGTCTAACGTGTGTACACTTTGTTCTGCCACTTCTAGTATCTGTTGACAAGGGTTTTTCATGCCTGTAAGTTTCTTCCTCTTCCCCTGCACCATCCCCCATTCCCTGAATAAGAAATGCTCAAAGGGTACCTGAACGAAACTGTAAAACACCCCTGAAAGACACATTGATTTTTTTTTTGTAGTGACATGCTTTTGCTTCTTTCTTATTTTCGTTTGTGTATCTTCTACAGGTATTTTCGTTGTGGTTTTTACCATGGGGCTTACATGAAACATAGTTAACCATCTATTTTAAACTGATAAATTCAATCATATACGCGTACTTGAAACTTTGGCTTCTCTCCTACACACACTTTGTTATTGATATCACGAATCACATCATGTTATATTATGAACCCATTAACATATTTTATAGATTTTTCTTATACTTTTGTCTTTTAACTTCTATGCGAGAACTCAAAGAGATTTATGCGCCACTATTACAGTATTAACAGTATTCTGTATTTGTATATATATTTACCTTTACCAGTGAGCGTTATACTTTCACAGACTTTTGTGTTGCTATTCAAAATCCTTTCATTTCAACTTGAAAGACTCCCTTTGGCATTTCTTGTAAGGCAAGTCTAGTGGTGATAAATTCCGTCTGCTTAGTTTTATCTGGAAAATTCTTCATTTCACCTTCATATCTGAAGGATAGTTTTGGCAGATACAGTATTTATTCTTGGTTGAAATTTCCTTCTTTCAGCAATTTGACTATATCATCCTACTCCCTTTGGCCCGCAAGGTTTCTGCCAAAAAATCCGTTGAGGGTTTTATGGAGTTTCTCTTGTAGGGGACAAGTTCTCTTGCTGCTTTCAAAATTCTTTCACATTTGACAATTTGATTATCATATGCCTTGGTGTGGATTTGTTTCAATTTATATGAGTTAGAGCCTACAGAGGTTCTTAAATCTAGACATTCATTTCCTTACCCAGACTGGGGAAGTTTTCTGTTGTTATTACTTTAAATAAGTTTTTTGCCCTTTCTCTCTTCTTCTGTGAGACTCCCATAATGTATACATTGGTCCACCTGACAGTGTCCCAAAGTCCGTTTGGCTTGCTTCACTCGTTTGCATTCTTTTTTCGTGTGGTTCCTCTGAATGGGTAATTTCAAATGACCTGGCTTTGAACTTGCTGATTTTTTCTTCTGCTTTATCAACCTGATTTTGAACCCCTTTAGTGAATTTTTCAGTTCATTTATTCAATCTCCCAATTTTTAAAAATATTTTCTACCTTTTTGTTGATATTCTCATTTTGTTCATGCATTGTTTTCTTGAGCTCATAGAGCATCGTTATGACAATTTTTAAAATTCTCTGTCGGGTAATTCATACAGCTCTATTTCCTTACAACTGGGTTCTGGAGATTAATTTTGTTCCTTTGTTCTGGTCGTGTTTCCCTGTTTCTTCATGTGTCTTATAACTTAGTGTCGGGGTCCATGCATTTGAAAAAGCAGCTACCTCTGCCAGTCTTTAAGGAACTGGCTTTGTACAGAAGAAGACCCTCCCTAATCAACCTGCCTAGACATCATGCGGGCCCCTAAAAACTTTTGGAGGGAATGTGACTTCTGAAGGCCTTTGAGTGCAATTTTCTCAACTAGAGAGGCTCACTGGTATCTTTTTCAGGATCTCATAATCTTGCTTCTTTTGTGCCTGCGACACTACAAGTTCTGGTTCTACAGTAGCAAGCTGCCCTGATCTCTCTTGTTCTCAGTGGCCAACCAGCATGCAAAGTACGCCAGGCCCCCATCAGTGCCCTGAGTTAGACACCTGCTCTGTCAGCGCTCTGAGTGAGGCCAAACAGAAACCTGTTCCTTGGGCAGCCCTCAGGAAAGCCAGAACGTTGGATGAATGCTCCAATCTTCTCTTTCCCCACAAAGGAGAAGTCACGATCCACGGCATTCTCACCTGGCCCTGGTTTGGGGTTAGGGACTGAGGCAGGTAAAGTGAAATTGGCCATCTTACCCAATTCAACATGACTGTTCTCGCTTTGTGTTTGTCTGGGGGTACTGCAACTTCTTAATAAAAGGAATGAAAGTATTTCGGTCTGTATATCACTGATAAGTCGGTGTTTCTCTGTGGGAACATGCATTGGGACTTCCTATCACCACCTTGATGACATTACTCCTTCCAAATTCATGTTTAATTCAATTAAAGTTCATGTGTACATCATCCGGTTATTTACACTAAAGTATAACTGCAAATTATTGATGGCAATTACACAGCAATCACAAACCCTTTGCTTTTATCTTTCTGAAATTGAGCTCAAACACTGTGTAAGAATACCTGGTAGTAAGTACTGGCGTAAAGCGGTGTAGCAGTTGATTCATTTCCTATGGTCTCTCTAAGAGATTACCACAAACTTGGTGGCTTGACACACGTTTCTTTCCTTACAGTTCTGGAGGTCAGAAGTCTGAGATCACTGTCACTGGGCTGAAATCGAGGGCTGGCAGAGCCTCACTTCTTCCAGAGACTCTAGGGCACAGCGTCCTTACACTTTTCAGCTTCTAGAGCTGCAGCTGCATCCTTGCCTAGTGAAGCCAGTAAATAGCGCCTTGTTTCTGCAGTTACAATGCCTTCTTCTCTGGACAAATATTTCTCTACTGCCTTCTTATGAGGATTACTTGTGCTTAGATTTAGGGCCCAGCTGGATAATCCAGGAGGATCACCGCACTTCAAGATCCTTAGTCACAACTTCAAAATCTCTTGCATATAAAGTAAATCTCAGATTCCAGGGACTAGGTTCTGGATATCTTTGGGGGTCATTATTTCAGCCTGCCACAAGCTATACTTTCTGGAAGCTGAATGTTAATTTCTTGACATTCAAAAACTCTTACATAAAGGTTTTCTGCCAACAATCTGAGGATGGACATTTTCTAATGTTACATGCCAAAATGGATTTCAAAATTAAATCATCAAAATATTTAAATTATAATATAATTTAAATTGTCATGATCTTATTGGCTTGAATCCCTCTGTTTTATCACAAAAAGTACTCTTTCTTGTCAACATGCAATATATGAATTTAACAAAGAATTTCAAATATGATATTGGGAAAATTAAACTCTTATTCTCTATAAAGATGAGTTTCCTGTCAATGATACGTCAACAAAATGCAGTAATAAAAACCCTCTGGTAATGAAGTCACTGATTATGTGTCCACTGTAGGATCAAACAGCAGAGAATCAGAAGAAGCCTTACCTTCACTGTACTACTTTTGCTTTGCAAAGTAAGAATCCATATTACCTTACTTCTAAAGGAAAAAATGAAAGCACTTAACCTCCTTTCTAAATGCAAACTTTCAAATTTGACAATGTTTCTGTAAACCACTGTTTTACTGATTTTAAAAGCAATCTATATTCATTGCAGAGAAAAATGAAAATAAAACCGGAAAAACAGACACTTCACGGTTTCTTCTCCCAATTTTTTTATATGAATTACAATTAACTACATGATACTATTACACAGTTGTATCAGGATATTTTTTTGGCACAGTCTATTATTTGAAGGTTTGACATGTTTTACCACTTCTCTACTTTTGCTCAGTGGTAGGAACAATAATGCCACTCCCAAAGATGTCTGCCTGTAACCTCCGGAACCTATGACTATGCTATCTTGTTGAATGGGACTTGGCAAATGTGATTGAATTAATGATTTTGATATTCAGAGATTATCCTGTGTTATATAATCACAGGGTCCTAATAATTAGTGAAAGAGAGGTGTGGGAAAGTCAGGGTCAGATTCAGAGAGAAGTCTGAAGATGCTCCACTGCTGGTTTTGAAGAAGAAAGGGGCCCACGAGCCAAGGAGTGCAGGTGGCTCCTGGAAGCTGCAACAAGTAAAACTACGGATTCTCCCCTAGAGCCTCCAGATGGAGTGCAGTCCTGCCAACACCTTGATCTGACCCCATTTCAATAAGCCCAGTAAGACCCATTTCAGACCTCTGACCTCCAGAACTGTAAAAACTTAATAAATGTGTTTTTCTCATGCACTAAGTCTGTTGTAATTTGTTACAGCAGTAATAGGAAGCTACGCATCATTATTACAAACATCACTTAGGATAAATCTTTGGGCGGTGTAGGTTGTTTCCCTGGCATAAACTCCTAGAAATTTTTAAGGCATGTATTGTGAAAATGGTGTCCAGAAAGTTTGTGCCAAAACAAAGATGCACTGATAATGAGGAAGAGGGCTTATCGTCTGTTTCCCAATACTGAGTGTTACCATTCAATTCTTCTAATAAATAGTTAAAAAGCAATGGTATTATCATTTTAATTAATTTTCTTGGTTTAGCAGTGTGGATGAACATATGTTTACAAGCTATTAATCATCTGTATTCTCTAAGAAATATGTCTTTATATTTTGCCAATTTTTTTACTAGAATATGTATCTTTTTGTTGAATTTATTGTTTATTACAATTAGGAAATCTTGTTATATAAGTGGTAAATATATTGTTCAGTTTTTGCACACCTTTTAATTTTTTATAATACTTTAATGAGTAAAATTCAATTTACATTATGTCAAATCTATATATTTTTTCCCTTGTGATTTCTTATATTGCTTATATACTTCTTGCCCCATAATAAGTAAAATCTTAAATCTGTATTTTCTTCTAGCTTTCACAAATTAGTTTACTCTTAAATTTTAACTTTAAATCCACCTGAAAAAATTTTGGTAAAAACTGGAGTAGGAACATACTTTTATATGTACTTATAAGTACATATAAGTACTTTACAAGTACTTATATGTATGTCTGTGCCAATGCCATGTAGTATTCATTACTGTAGCTCCTCAACTGTCTCTGCTTCATTAACCTGATGCATCCTAGAAATCAGCTCAAGTACTAACTACCACTACCTGATTCATATCTGCTGAGTCTAACGTGGATGGTACTTTGCTGACATATCTTTCCTATGTCAGTACAAGAGGAAAAATAATTTGTCTTGTTTTACTTTTTATCCCTAAAGATTAGCACAGTGATTGGCACATAGTATAACCCTGTATTTTTTGCTGAGTAAATGAATTCATTAAAAAACAAACCAGACAAAAGATTGACCTGAAAAAAATCTGAATATTTGAAAACAAGAACACTGTAGAAATGTTCTGTATTCTGAGACAAAAACTCTTTCCCTACAAACTGAAATCCCTTCACCCAAATCTCTCTCTTTGAACCACAAAGAACAAAGCAAATTTCCTTTTCCTTGATAGCCCTTCAAATATTCATAGAATGAAATCATCATGTTCTTATTTGTAAATATTTTTTCTAGAGTTGCCGTATTCCTAGGTTTTAGAAAAGAGAACAGAAATTAGGTCTTTGAATTCTAATCCAGTCTGACACTACAGGTGCTCACCTATTCTAGTCAGAGTAAGTCAGTAAGAGTGTTATGGTAAGTAGGGTGTGTCCAGGGACAAACAGACTTTAGGAAGCATGACACTGGGCATTAAAATTGTGATACAGGGCTTCCCTGGTGGCGCAGTGGTTGAGAGTCCGCCTGCCGATGCAGGGGACGCGGGTTCGTGCCCCGGTCCAGGAAGATCCCACGTGCCGCGGAGCGGCCAGGCCCGTGAGCCATGGCCGCTGAGCCTGCGCGTCCGGAGCCTGTGCTCCGCAACGGGAGAGGCCACAACAGTGAGAGGCCCGCGTACCGCAAAAAAAAAAAAAAAAATAATAGTAAAATAAAATATAGATCACATGAGAACAGAGATTATTTGCAAACTTATTTATGAGAAGTAAGTTTTACATGCTGGAAAGATGATGAATGAAATGGAGTAGGCATATTCCAGTGTGTTTGCCCTTCCTATGTCCCCCTGTAGACTTGGATATTGACCACGTGGAGACAGGTGTGTGTATATATTTACGAGGAGAGATGCGGTGGAGAGACAGAGAGAGAAGCTGAGACAAAGAAGGGAGTCCTGAGGACCTTGGGTGGAAGACGGGGGCTTAGGCAATTCGTTTTATCTCTTCGTTCACACACCCAGAGAACAGGTTTCTTTTCCTTTATAAGTATATGAGGTAGGAGCGCTTAATTTGGTTGAATCAAGCCTGAGAACTATGGAGACAAGACATAGACCCTGTAAATTACTAAAGTTGGCCAACAAGTCCTTTCTTCAGAATCATTCTCTTACACATTCTTCTCCAAACTTACCTTAGCTTATTTTCAAGGAAGCTGTATTGCCTGCAATCGCGTCTCTCACTCACTTCTGCGTCCCAAGTCCTGATTTTACTTCCCCTTTGCCCCTCACCGTATGGAGTCCGCTAACAGCCCTGTAAGGCAGCCCCCATAGAGTAAACGCTACCTTCCTCTCAACTGCTACGTGACTGGAAGGTACCGCTTGGTACTAATCAGACCCGGTAGTTATCTGTACACACCTTCCCTCTGTGTTTTGCCGACAGGGAGTCTTAAGTCATTTGGTAGCTCCACGGGGTCTAGGATAAGGAATTTTAGTTATTTGAAATATGAAAAGAGAGATAATTTGAGCACTTGCTTTCATTCCAATGAAAATGGTATGCTTCCCATGCCAAAGATGCATTGCTGATTTCACATTTAACTCCCAATATAAGAGACCAAAAGTTCCAAATTAAGTATATGATCTCTGATTTCTCTGCTGAACTCCCACATTCACTACCCTTCAGAGCTGTAGTCGAGGTCTGTGATCTATTAAGGCAGGTTGTCTAAATGTTAAATAAACATCCTGACAATTGGTTTCTGATCGATTTATACAATCACCCCATGCCAGTTACTAGGCTTATGATTTCTTATAAACTTCTATAACTAAAGGTAGCAATTTGGATGTAGCCTAAATATAGAGAATCTGTAGATTTTAAGGACATCTGTGGTAGCTTAAAATAATGCACAGTGAAAACGTATTTTGTCCAGTGTAGGCTGAGATAAAACTGAAAAGAAAATGTCAGTATTAGCACATTAAAGTATATTCATGCAGTCATTGTCTACAGGCTCTCTGCAAACTAACCTGCAATAATCCAAAGCATTTTCAGATAGTTTAATTATATTCCAAATGATGACTATCACTCATAAACTCTCAAGGATCAATTCATGCTAGAAACTGATTCAATGGAAACTGGTGAACAGTCTACTATGGGTTTAAAAAAATTTCATTTAATGAATAACGCTAAATTTTTGGAACTAATTTGTAAAATAAAGTTACATAGGGAAATATAAGTGATATCATTCCCTCATCTCTTTTTTTCCCATGATTTTGCAAATTTGCTATTAATTCTTCATTTCCATTTATCAGTGACATTGATGAAATAAACTGATGCTTCCAAGTTAGGGACTATGTTTAAATAATTTAACTTCTTATCTGAGTGGCTAATCAACGTCCACCTCCTCTTAATCACTGTGTGTGTGTGTGATACACTTGGTTTGCTATATTTCTTTGTTTGTTTGTTTGTTTTTTGCGGTATGCGGGCCCCTCACTGTTGTGGCCTCTCCCGTTGCGGAGCACAGACTCCGGACCCGCAGGCTCAGCAGCCATGGCTCACGGGCCCAGCCGCTCCGCGGCATGTGGGATCTTCCTGGACCGGGGCACGAACCCGTGCCCCCTGGATCGGCAGGCGGACTCTCAGCCACTGCCACCAGGGAAGCCCTATATTTCTTATTTTACAACCAATATCGCTCAAATTTTAAGTGCCAACATATTTTAGATAAACATAAAATTTTTCAACTTCCTTTTTCCTAAAAATTTTGCTATCTCTATGTCCATGGGGATGTGCCCTCCAGCCCCCAAGGAGGGAATTCTTGCTCTATTACTTGATAGAAACGTGCATCTCTTTTCACTTCTCATTTTCATGGAACTCAGCAACATTAATGAATAAAATAACAAATACAGTTTATGAGCAATACTGTGTTCAAGACGATCTGACTGCAGCTGATGGATTATTTAAAAAATTTAGAAATATGATGTATCTTCTGATACTGGAGTTGGAGAAAAGCTATCTTCCATCTAGAATGGTGTCCAGGGTGACCAAGGGTTGTCTTACATTAGGGTCTTAGCTTATAGTTTACCCTGTCAGAAGGAATTGAATAAGAAGTGTGATTAACCTCTTTTCGTGGAAGTGGTAAGAGCAAAAAAGCACCGCCATCCTAACCAGCCATACGACCGTTCCGGTTTGTAACTCTAGAAGCATCTTATGCCAGAAAGAAGTATGTATAAATTAAGAAGTGTTGAATTTATTGAGAATAACAAAATAAAGCAACGTGAAAAACATTATAATCACATAGTATCCAGAAGCATGAAATAGATTTAAGAAGTTGTACGGGCAACACACAATACAATAGAAAGTTTACTATCAGCTGAGATTATAAAATAAAGTGAGTAAATAATTTATTTTCTTTTTGTGGGCAAGAAATCACTGAATAAATGACTTGAATTTGGAATTTATTTGGAAAAAAAATTCCTCTGTAATTCAATCTTAAAATTTTGCTCTCTGGAAACTTAGGCAATATGGGACTGAAACTTGAACACTAAACTCTTTTCTACTTTCAGACTATGTTTGAATTATGTTTTTTTAAAAAACTATTAACATCACCATAGTTTAGTGATCCCAGGAGTTTACATTTATGGGTAAAATGTATACTTTAAGCATAATTGGTGCTTGTAAAAAGGTGCTCAATATTTCTTATGTTTATCATTTTACAGAAGTCGATAAGACCCTTTCAAAATGTTCACTTAGGTAGTCACATCATTTCTAGGAGGCAGGAAATAATGATGATATCACACCCATGGTTGAGTTAAAATTTTTTAAAAGTTGGGAGTAGCCACAGAGTTTGGGTGATTTTCCTAGAATAAGCAGCAGAGTATACACTTATACCTGGCTCTGATTCTATATTCTGTTCTATTCTGCTAGAACAGCCTCTGCTCAAATTAGAAGAGCGAGAGAAATGCAAGTACTCCACTTAATGGTAACTGAATGTTGGATAAAACTTTACAGGCAAATTAAAACACAAATTAAGTCCAGATTAAGTTGGCCTCTGATCTTCTGCTGTGTACCTTCCTGTTTTCATGGTAAGGGTCAGTGTCCTTTTGACTCACGTATATACCCTAAGAGTACTTTTTCTTCTATATAACACTGCCTCGCTTAACTCTAGATCCCTATTTATTCAACACACAGCAATGTGCACATACATTCTCAAAATAACAAGCGATACCAGAATGACCTACATGGTAAAGACGTCCAGCGTATCTCCCGCAGTTCTGGCCATCTCAAAGTAGGTTTGCAGGATGTTAACAGTTCCAGAAAGAGCTTCATGACCACAGCCGCAGAATAGGGCAACTCCAGCGTAGAGCAGGATGGTGGCAATCAGAGAGGCATAAGGAATGCCTCCCAGGCATTTAATACAGCACTCAAAACACCCTGCAAAAGTCCAACAGGAAGAAAGTTAGAAATTCATATTTTTATTAATCTTACTGAACTTTTTTCCAAACTTAAGCATTATGGAAAACATATTTGCATTTATAGATGACATCAGGTCAACCAAGTCCTAGAGTGTCCTGGAAGGTATAAAAATCAAGTTTCTTAATGATAATCCCACGCTCCACAGACAGGAGAATGATTACTTCTGCTGAGGGCTTCCTCTTCTACCCCCAAACCAGAGAAGTCCTTCCTTCCCAACTCAGTAAGATACTGTCAGAGTAGAAAAGAGAGACCTGGAAAGGGTTAGAATCTTGACTCCACCACTGTGTGTTTTGGGGCAAGTTTATTCTTTTGAATTCATCATTTGAAGGTGACAGTAAAGAAGGCTACAGTAAAGCTTTCCCTCAAATGTTCTTGTGAGCATTAAATGAGTTAATACAGAAAACAGTGCATGATTAGATAAAGAAGATGTGGTACATACATGCAATGGAATATTACTCAGCCATAAAAAATAATGTCATTTGCAGTGACATGGATGGACCTAGACATCGTCATACTGAGCGAAGGAAGTCAGACAGAGAAAGACAAATATCATATGATATTGCTTATTTGTGGAATCTTAAAAAATGGTAAAAATAAACCTATTTACTAAGAAATAGAGTCACAGATGTGGAAAACAAACTTATGGTTACCAAGGGGGAAAGGGTGGTGGAAGGGATAAATTGGGAGATTGGGATTGACATATACACTTTACTATATATAAAATAGATAACTAATAAGAACCTGCTATATAGCACAGGGAACTCTATTCAATACTCTGTAGTGACCTATATGGGAATAGAATCTAAAAAAGACTGGATATATGTATATGTATAACCGACTCACTTTGCTGTACACCCAAAACTAACACAACATTGTAAACCAACTATACTCCAATAAAAATTAATAAAAAAATAAAATAGTGCATGACACAGAGTCACTACTCAGTAAATGTTACATCTACCATCATTGGATGTAATTTTAACTATTATTAATATTAAGTATTACTGTGTTGTAATATGGTTTCCAAAAATTGGCCACAGTAATTACTTTTGCTTTTTGAAGTTTCATCATTTTAGTCCTTCATTTTCAAAAGATGGCTTTAAACTAGTCTGAAACATCAGATAACCTTGGTTGTTAATATTCAAAATAAGGATCCGAATTTTCTAGTCAGTCAGCTGTTAGGTATCTTCTTCTAAGGGATTAACTAGAAATGTTTGAGTATATATGTTTTGCAATAAGAAATACGAGATACTATTTGCCAGACACTGGTGAGAAAGGAACGTTTAGATTAGAGGCTGACAACTAAGAGGAACGCCTATGTGGTCTGTTTTACTTCTGTCCACCTCTGTCCTTCACTGCTTCCCCACACATATCCTATTCCAAAGATTTCCTCCTACTTCTCTCCTTTTGCAAATTTTTGATCAAACTTTCTTTTATAATGCTGAAACTTTTCAAGCTCTCTCCGTGTGATTGACTTTTTCTTTCTTCAGAAACAAATAACAAATGATATTGGAAAATGGATTGTTAGGTATTGTACTTAATTAAGTCATGGAAAGATCTGTGTTTCCCTGAAAAAAATACGGCTATTGTTTATTTCTTTCGCAGCTTCTTATCAGTTATCTGTTTTATACATATTAGTGTCTACATGTCAATCCCAATCTCCCAGTTCATCCCACCACCCCCACCCCCACCCCCGCCACTTTCCCCCCTTGGTGTCCATACTTTTGTTCTCTACATCTATGCCTCTATTTCTGCCTTGCCAACCAGTTCGTCTGTACCATTTTTCTAGATTCCACATATAAGCATTAATATATGATATTTATTTTTCTCTTTCTGACTTACCTCACTCTGTATGACAGTCTCTAGTGTGTTTTATCAATAATGCATATATGTTTATAGCAATATCTGAAACATGCAGTGACTGCAAAGTTCCTGTGTGAATAACTTTACATTCGGAAGATGGGCTAGTCTGCTATTGTAATATTGATCATTTAACTAACTTTCTTAAAAGAATCATGGATCATCTCGTCTGTCCCAGGAGAGGTTAAAAAGAAGTCTGAACACCTCCCCACTTCCGTAGCTCTTGCTTGCATAGGAAGAATCATTTCCTGAACTCTCTGCCCCCGACACACATAACACACACACACAATGTGGGGAAGTAGAAAAGGTTAGAACAGCTTGACACTTCACGTGATAGGAAGAAATCTCACTGGCAGATGGGTGAGACACTGTGTGTAGTATCTGAATGTCACTGAACACAGTTTCGAGTGGAGATTAACAGGGTAGCAGAAAAATCTTTGGACTAGTCTCTGTCTTACCATGCTGTAAAATTTTCATCTTACTGATCATTTAAAAATAAAGAGAAAAACTAAAATTGGTACCAACCCAAAGAAGAGTTACTCCTAACTTTGGCAAGTGCCCCAAACAGCCCCATGATCTCAAATCCCAGTCCTTTGTGATTTCCTCCCTGTTTTTCAAGAATCTAAGAGTGAGGACTTTCTACTGCAGACACTGAGGTGTCAAAACCAGATGAAAGTATCCAACAAAACCCTTAAGAGTAGGAGTCAAATATACAGGGGAAGAGTCCAAACACCAAATTCGTAGATAGGAATTACCTTTGCTGATCCTACACTTAAAGCTTTTAACAGACTAAAGATAAAATCAGAACGAGAATGGCTCAGGAGCAAATGAAGTGGTAAGCCCACTGATGGTCACCAAACTGCTATCGAGGATTTCTGACTAATTTTGTTACTAACTCAGAGTCACTTTCCGCTTATTCCATGTTTTCTCTACTGTGGTTTAGCTGGACCGATACTAGCCTCCATGCAAGCAAGCTTAGTTACTTAGACTATATATGTGCGGTGGGAGGGGACACTATATATTCGTGTTGTATTCTATAGCATTAAGTATAGCTTTAACTGAATACTGCTTTTTAAATTTAGAAAAACATGACATAAACTTCAATACTGAGAAAACCCAAATTGACAAGCCTGAGTTAATAGGCATTTCTAAATGAGTTTAAGATCTCCAAATTATGATGACCTTTTTTTATATATAAATTAATTTATTTTATTTATTTTTGGCTGCGTTGGGTCTTCGTTGCTGCACGCGCACTTTCTCTAGTTGCGGCGAGCAGGGGCTGCTCTTTGTTGCGGTGCGTGGGCTTCTCATTGCCGTGGCTTCTCTTGTTGCAGAGCACGGGCTCTAGGCGTGTGGGTTTCAGTAGTTGTGGCTCGCGGGCTCTAGAGCTCAGGCTCAGTAGTTGTGGCACACGGGCTTAGTTGCTCCGCGGCATGTGGGAATCTTCCCGGACCAGGGCTCGAACCCGTGTCCCCTACATCGGCAGGCGGATTCTCAACCACCAAGCCACCAGGGAAGCCCCAAGATCTCCAAATTAAATAGAAATGTTTCTTTTACTTTCTATTTAAATGCTGTCCCTTAAATCCCTCAGGATTATATTACCCCTACGGATAAGCACAAATTCCTCTAAGGCTCCATTACTACCGGGTCAGGCTAGAATCTTTCCATTTCAGTCCTGATCCTCTGCAAAACTTTTACTCAAAGTAAGAAACGTCAAGCACCTCATCAGGCACATTTTGCACCAGAATGGGCTGGATCCTAACTGCCCTCACTCTTCCGCGGTCCCGAGTTGCTGTTGGATTTTAAAGAAGGCTCTCAGAACTCCCATCGGGGGAAGCAGCGCACCATTTCACAGTACTCCCTCCAGCTGCCAGAATCCCACGTAGCTGCTGGCAGGGGAGCTTCTTTCCGCCCACAGTGAGGACCAGCCTTGGCAGAGCTGCAGAGTTACCATAGCAACCGAGCTCCGGGGTCCAGGATATGCTCTCAACAATGATCTTTTAAGGCTGAGGACTCTGCTGCCACCCATCACCATGTTTTTACTGCACCTCAAATGAGAAACCGCTCCATTAAATGAATATCAGTGAAAGTATAATAAGTGGAATGCTGGCACTGGAGAAAATACCTTGCTTGAGAAAACTCTCTATTAAAAACAATACAATTACTTTGCACAGGAAACATTTTCAATATTAGATATGATGATTGATTCTCAAATAGAGCTGGTGGTTGAAATACTGAACCCAGAATTTACATGCCATAGACCTACCTGTATACACAAAGAATCATTTCTCAAATCCAGTTCCCGTATTTTCTCACAGTGACTTAATACTATGCTTTTACTTTCACGTAAAAAAAAGAAATTACGAGACTTTCTTTTCAACACACTCTGCAACATGTCTGAAAATTTCAAAGAAAATAAAAGCTCTTGAGATAGTCTACATTTTTTTAAAATGAGATATGTGCTTAATTTGCTTTCATTTAAACGTTGTGAAATAAACACAAGCCTTGTTCACTCCACAAAGTGCACCAAAATAAATAAAGGAAAAAGACCTTAAATAACAAGAAAGAGAGCCTGAGAGACAGAGAACTGAGAAGAGAGGCCAACACAATGGCAGATCCTGGAAGAGAGACTGACAAGAGACTGACAATGTCTTCACTGATAAATTTTTCCCAACATCGTTTACCAATGAGTTGATTCTTTCTCTTCCAACCTACCCTATCACCTCTGTCATTATCAAGTATGCACAGAGGTCTGAGTCCGTTTGCGGGCTCTCTATTCTGTTGCGTTGGTCTATTGTCTATTGGTCTATCCCCAGGCCTTGGAATCTGTCTTGGTTTGTGGTGGAGAAAATTCCCCAAACTTGGTCATCTTCTCATGTGTATCATGCTATTCGCGGATGGCTCTATTGCATTAACATATACATTTTAGAAACGGTTTGTCTAATTCCACAATTTATTGGGGTGCTGGTTTTTTTTTTTTTTTTTTTGCGGTACGCGGGCCTCTCACTGTTGTGGCCTCTCCCGTTGCGGAGCACAGGCTCCGGACGCGCAGGCTCAGCGGCCACGGCTCACGGGCGCAGCCGCTCCGCGGCATGTGGGATCTTCCCGGACCGGGGCACGAACCCGCGTCCCCTGCATCGGCAGGCGGACTCTCAACCACTGCGCCACCAGGGAAGCCCCTGATTGGTATTTTTATATTGATTTTGCATCTAGAAATTTTGCAAAATTCTTTTTATGATCCTATGAATTATTTTGATTCTGGGAATTAGTTTAAGTTTGTGTTGATAATCATCCCATCTGTGAAAATTTTTGAGCTTTGTCTCTTACTGTTCATTATTTATACGTTTTTACTGACCTTTCTCTTCACTTCACTCTGTTCCTTTACCATTATGTGTGATGTTCGCTATTGGTTTCTTGGTTATAGAAGGTCTCTTCAATTTTGAATTCCATAACAGGCTTTTCCCCATCTGCTGAAATAATTTTATGTTTTTTCTTTTTACCTGCCATTTCAATGTTTTTTTCAATTTTCAACTAAATGTATTCCTGAGAAAATTCCAACTGAGTCATACTGTATTTTTTAATACATTGTTGAATTTGTCATGCTAACATTTTGCTCAATGCTTTTGTATGTATCGATTCATTCCACAAATAGTTATCAGGGCCTCACCAGGTGCCAGGAACTTCACTAATTGCTGGAACTGTGGAATTAATAAAAAAAAACTGCTGCTCTCATTCTAGAGGTGGGAAACAGACAATAAACAAGATGCAGAAGTAATATATGTGAGAATGTGAAAAGTGCAAAGAAAAGCAAAACATGAAAGAGGGGTAAGGAATATTGGAATAATTCAGGGAAGGAATAACTGAGATGACTTTTCTTTTTTTTTTTTTTGGTACGGGGGCCTTTCACTGTTGTGGCCCCTCCCGTTGCGGAGCACAGGCTCCGGACGCGCAGGCTCAGCGGCCGTGGCTCACGGGCCCAGCTGCTCTGCAGCATGTGGGATCTTCCCGGACCGGGGCACGAACCCCCATCCCCTGCATCGGCAGGCAGACTCTCAACGACTGCGCCACCAGGGAAGCCCTGAGATGACGTTTTTTAGAAGGTGGGAAGGAGGTAAAGGAGGCAGGCAGGAGACTCTCTGGGAGCAGAGGGTTTCCAACAGAGGAAAAGTGCATGTGAATGTCCTGAGGCAGGTGTGTGTGTAGCTTATTTGAGGAAAATCTAAGAAGTCAGGGGCGGTAAAATAGATTGAAGCTGAAACAAAAGAACATGAGATGAGATGGTGAGATGAAAAATGCAGTGGGTTAGGACAGGGATGTTAATGAATGTGACTGGCATCTAATTTTTGCTTTCTTGCTTTGAAATCAAGTTTATACTAAGCCTGGTAAGGTGAGCTCCTTTTTCTACACCCTGGGGTTGTTCCCATCAGGTTTAGCTGCATAAGAAATATTTGGTAGAACCAGCCGGTAAAACCATCCAGGCCACTTGTGTACTTTACGGGAAGAAGTTCACTGATCTAATTAGTTACAGAACTAATCAAATTTTCTATTTCTTCTTAAGTCTGTTGTTTGCTAATAAGTTCAGTGTTGTAGGCATTTGTAAACTTACTATAAGATTTAAAACTTATGATGAAGTTTTATGTAACTTTTATAGTATTTTTAACTTATTCATCACCTGCATATACTTCCTTTTGTTTTCCCTGATGATTTCAATTCCCTCCCTTCTTTCCTTCTTTCCTTCCTTCCATCCTCTCTGACCCCACCTCTCTTTCCTCCTCTTTCTCTCTTTTCTTTCTCTATTCTTAAAGTGCATCAGTCAGCATAGCATGGGTTTTGTTCTATGTTTGCTACCCAAAAATATCAGTGACCTCAAATGTCACATTTTATTTTTCAATCAGATGATAATATTTCCATCCAAGGTTAGTAGTGGGGTTCTCTGACCATTCAGAAACTCAGGCTGATGAAGGGGATGTTACTTTGAGCACTGCCAGTCGTCACATCAGAATTAAAAACATCAGGAAAGTCTCACTCTGACAAATACCCAGGGCTGCAATGATAGTGCTATTTCTACTCGCAATCCAATGCCTAGAAAGTCACATGCCTCCCCTCAACCGCACAGAACAAAAAGTGCAATTCTACCATGTTTGCACAGGACAGGGGTCCATAAATGCTTAGGCAATAGCCTTAATGGCTATTGTAATAAGTAATGCCAATGGGTTTTCAATATTATTATTCTTTTTAAATAACTCATTTTGCATGATTACCTTATGCTTCCTTAATTTCTGTTCTTTTTTTTTTTTAAGTTACTCTTTTACTTATTTATTGGCTGCACTGGGTCTTCATTGCTGCGTGTGGGCTTTCTCTAGTTGTGGCGAACGGGGGCTGCTCTTTGTTGCGGTGCACGGGCTTCTCATTGCGGTGGCTTTTCTTGTTGCGGAGCATGGGGTCTAGGCGTGTGGGCTTCAGCAGTTGTGGCACGTGGGCTCAGTAGTTGTGGCTCACGGGCTCTAGAGCACAGGCTCAGTAGCTGTGGCGCACAGGCTTAGTTGCTCCGCAGCAGGTGGGATCTTCCCGGACCAGGGCTCGAACCCGCGTCCCCTGCATTGGCAGGTGGATTCTTAACCACTGTGCCACCAGGGAAGTCCTTTAATTTCTGTTCTTAAATTACCTCTTTTGTTTTCACTTTCTATGGGTGTATTTTGCTCTACATTTCATCATGTCTTGAGATGGATGCTGAGCTATTAATCTTTAGTCTTTCTTCTTTTCTAATACAAACATTTAAAGAGATAAGGTTCCGTTCTAAGTTTGCTTGAGTGAGTTCCACAAGTTCTAATTTGCAAACTGTTCATTGTTGTCCAGTTATAAGAATTTTCTAAAGCCTATTGTGATTTGTTTCTGAAACATAATTTATTTATATATTTGTTTTCTTTGAATTTTTTTTTTTTTTTAGTTTCCAAATACATGAGGCTTTTTTTCTATTTTTTTGGCGTGTTTTGTGTCTGTATCTTAATTGCACGGTTGTTATGTAGAGAAAATGGCTTACGGGGCAGCAGTCTTTTGGAATTTATGATGATTTCCTTTAGGTCAAAACTTAGACTTGAGTTTCTCAGTCTCTAAAGATAGCAGAAATTAAGGTCACAAACTCACAGGAAACCTGGCCTGTGAGCTGTCTCAGATTCTGAGGCAACATTTGCCCCCCTCAACCCACCCAAGGTAAAGGACAGGTCACTTTCTTCTGTCCTACACAGAAATTTTGTCATCATTGCTATTCTGTTTATTTTTTGTTTCATCTCATTTTTTTTCATGGTTTAGGCTCCTGCAAAAGACTTTTAGAGTCCTGGATGTTGTACTGTATATCTCAAGTTGATTCCCTGTCTAGGAACTCGGCTGTTCCCTAATCCCTGCTTCCAGGACATCACACGTAAAGCCAAGAAGACCAGAACATCAAGGTGACCACAGAGCCTGCCGTTAGCGCAAAGCTACCTTGCTTATCCCTTTGAACTCCTCTTTAACTTTATTTTTGGCTTCTGAGGACTCTGCTTACTCTCTTGCAAGTGTACCAATGTATACTTACATAAGTAAATATATTTTAGTTATATCTACATGTTAAATATGTATATTTTAAATACACACACATATTAATTCCACAATTTAAACTGCTTTACAAAAGCAAAGTTTTCTATGTTTTTTAGTCGACCATACTGCTGCGAGTTCACTCTTTATTACAAAGGGACAACAAAAGATCACTAGGTATTTGAGGAACACCTCCAACTTGAAAGAAGGAAACAAAAATAAATAAACGCAAAGGGAGCTCAGAGATACGAGAGGCAAAGCAGGCAGCATGCACGCACGTGCGCGTGCGCGCACACACACACACGTTCCTATATTCCCCTAGGATATAATTAAACACACTGTATTCTTGAAGTAAGAGTGGATGCTAAACATAGGTAACTGCAAAAAATTAAAAGCTCTTATTAAGTAAGAATATGATGGCAGAAGTTTAAGATTTAATGGATGGGCTAAAAGACAAAGAAAAGGAAATCTATGCCAAAGAACAAAAAGATGGAAATTGGACAGAAACGATGAGCAACTGAGAAGATCAGATGAAGTCCAATTTCGACCTTCAAAGAGAATGACGTCCAACAGGAAAACCAGAGAAAATGAAGACTACCCAGCCAATCATCAAATACCATGAAACAGTACATCAACTCTAGAATTGAAGATCGCGCATCTCTAGATGGACAGGACTTTTCTTCATGGGGTGGTTTCCTGGTCCTCACACACACACACACACACACACACACACACACACACACACCACTGCTTCCCCTACAGCCACGCGATACCAAGAAGAAGAGAGGTCTGGGACTAGATGTGTGGCTCTTCCCATTACAGCAAGTGGGGTCATGGAAACAAGTGTCTTAGACAAAGCCGTCGTCAGACGAGGGAGATGGGAAGTTATCCACTAAAGGGAAAGCAGATGACTTTTCAAAGGACTATTTCTGAAGACTTGTAACAATGCCATTTGGCCTTAGGATCCTTAAGTGTCTGTGGAAATCTTAGTGGCATGAAGACAACCTCACTTTCTTATCCTATTATACAAGGAAACATGTCCCGTGCGTGGAAATAGTATAGCCACCATTAAGTCAAGACTTGACTGTACTAGGTTTATCTCACATGCTCATTCCATTGTTCCATGTCTTGCTCGCAACACGGGCACCGAATCACTATATCAATATACAGTGAATGTTTTTAAGCACCTACTAGTTCTACATCCTGAGTCTACAGGAGTGACAAAAAATATGATCTCTACCTACTAGTAGTGAGAAACAAATAAGCCTACATACTAGTGGGAAATAAAATCAGAAATTTCTTGCACCTTTTCACAAAGTTTTCCAAGAATATTCTACCTGGATATTTAGTATTGTTGTGATGTCGTGCGTGTTCAGTCAGCACAGCCAGAATCACCATATTCATCAACAAACCAGAAAGAGTGGCAGTGGCCTTGGAGTTCAAAGTTATTCAGCGAATGGAAAATGCCCTTGGTGGGAAGTGTAGCATACTCGAAAGATGAGCAATAAGGTGAGAGTTCAAAATTGTGCTTGTGAAGAATTTTTTATACTGTAAAGTTTATAGCAAACAGAATCTCTAACACTAACCCTCTGATTAATGACATCATCATCTAAACTTTTTTTGTGTGTGTGGTACGTGGGCCTCTCACTGTTGCGGCCTCTCCCGTTGCGGAGCACAGGCTCCGGACGTGCAGGCTCAGCGGCCATGGCTCACAGGCCCAGCCGCTCCGCGGCATGTGCGATCTTCCCGGCCCGGGGCACGAACCCGTGTCCCCTGCATCGGCAGGCGGACTCTCAACCACTGCGCCAGCAGGGAAGCCCCATCATCTAAACTTTTAAAGCCTCTTAGAATATAGCTCAAATAATCCCCCAATATTATTGAAATGCTATTAACATTTATTTAAATATAGTCCTGGCCTAAACAAAGTACAGAGTTAAATATTTGAATAATGCAGGACCAAGTGGGATTATCAAGAATACTAACGCACATAACAGGTTTTAAATTTAAATATTTTAGTCATTGCTACAGTACTACGCTTAAACAAATCAGTTCCTAATTTTAAAAGGAACATCTTGGTGAAGGGAAAGAATACGCAGAGTTTGGAGATATTCTTTATACCCTCCTAAATTTGTGGCTGGCTACCAAAATCACCAGGGATTTTCTCAAAAACAGAGATCCTAGGATCCCCTCCATTGAAACCTTTGCTGTTTTTATCAAGTACCTCAGCTGATTCTGATGTACAGATGTAACAGCATACAGAAACCACGCAGTATTATATAAAATCATATTAAATATCTAACCTACTTTAAAACAAGTTGATAAACCAGATATACATGTAATACAGGGATTAAGAAGGATTCACTCTAGGAATTTTGTACAAATTATTAAACAAAGTATGCAGTTTATAACTAAATGACATCAATAAGAATTTTTTTTGAACGGTTCCAATGCATCAGAAACAGTGCCAAGACTTTTAATGTACTGATGGGTGTCATCTCCACAGTAACCCTACGAAGGGGGTATAATTCCATACGGGTAATTTCTCAAATGATTATTGAGGGCTGGTATTGAAAAGTATGTGAAAGCCTGTGTATAGTGAATTTTCCAGAAGAATGATGACATTTTCCTTTTAAAAATGTTTTTATTATGGACATTTTTATATTATTATTTACAACTGAGAGTTTAAAAAAATATATCGCTAATTACAGAACAATCTGTACTGGTCAACATGACTTAGCAAGAATGTTTTGATTAATTAAACTCACTTCCCTAAGGCAGAAAAGTTAATTGTTTCAGTAATGATTAGAACCATACTCTTCCGACTGTGATAAATAAGCCCTTAGGATGAGGGAGCCGTCAGGTGGAGAAAGGTTTCTGAGGTGCAATCAGAGCAATCCCTGGAAGGTAAAAAAGTGGGGCCCCCAACTGGTCTGAGCTGCAGACACCTGGGAGGTGTTTGCAGAAGACATCTTCCTTGTTCAGATGATGTTCCGAGATCAGTTAAAACCCTCACGTTCCCCTGTAAGGACTGAGCCAGTCACCACAGATACCAGCATGCCTGCGTCCTCACAACACTCAGGCCTATGTTCAAACAAATGCCGTTTGTTTATTTTGGGGGTTATGCTGCCTAATGAGCCAACGCAAAGATGTGTTAGCTTAAGACGAAAATATATTACAGTTTCTCATAGTTGCACGGGTTTATTGGACCCCGATGGAGAGTTTTCACGTGGGATCATTCAAGCCCTTGCAGCCAAAAGATGAATGGGGTCAGGAGTCATCTGATTCTTTGATTGAGCTGGTTCCTCCACCTGCATGTGTCATCAAGCACCCCAGCTAGCACGCCTGCAACAGCTGAGGACTTCCTAGGAATATCTCATTTCCGGTGGCCCCTCCCAGAGGCTACTTAAGCTGTCTCACAGCAAGGGGAGGCATGATGGACGGCAGGAGCTCCCAGACAGAGAAAGCAAACATTTCCAGTCTTCTTAAAGGCTGAGCTCAGAAATGGGCCACGCTGTACTGTCAGAGTAGTCACAGGAAGCGCAGATTCTCCAGTGTAGGGAAACTGACTCCAAGCCAGGATGGGAGGAGTGCTAAAGAATGCGCAGCCATCTGCAATCTGCCACAAGATCATCCAGTTTAAAACTGAACCTTCGGGCTTCCCTGGTGGCGCAGTGGTTGAGAGTCCGCCTGCCGATGCAGGGGACGCGAGTTCGTGCCCCGCGCCGGGAAGATCCCACACGCCGTGGAGCGGCTGGGCCCGTGAGCCATGGCCGCTGAGCCTGCGCGTCCGGAGGCTGTGCTCCGCAGCGGGAGAGGCCACAACACTGAGGGGCCCGCGTACCGCAAAAAAACAAAACAAAACAAAAACTGAACCTTCTACCCCAAGGATCACGTTGTTTTTGTCCAGGACACCACTCATTGACATTTGACACACTTTTAATCTAATTTGTTGACTTTATTGAACCTCTTTGCCAAAATGAAAAAGCCGTGAAAAATTTCTGGGTTGTGTTCATTTTGTATGCCTACTTCCTAGAACAGAATCACACATGGTAGATGCTCAATTCACATGTGTTGCATAAATGAATTAATTGGAACATCTGTCCCCAAAAACCAGTTAGGACAGGTGATAAAGAGGTCATTAGCTCCAAACCTTCCACCATGTCTACCCTGCAGACAAACGTCAGAATCATGATAATTTCCTACTTTGTGACCAAGAAGAGAAACTTGGGGAATACAAATTGGTTGCAACATTGTTTTTCCTTTTTTTTTGTCCCATATCTTAAAAAAAAAAAAGTTTATTTTTCTTTTGAAATAATTGGTAAAGAGTTATTTATGCAGGTTTGCAGGGGAGATAATTAACAAGCCTTCCTGTAATGTATTATCATAATTTTGTAGAAGAAAAAACTGGGATTAGGATACTCATCATACAGTATCATATGGGTAAGTACCTGCCAGTGCTTGGATTTGTACTAAATATATTTGTCTGTAAAATATATTTGCTTTAATAATACAGCACACTGAGGACTATTAATATGACTCTCCACCAAACAAAATAAACACACAGACTTCTAGATCAAGGACAACAAAGTCAAATCAAAACTACAATGAGATATCATCTCACACCAGTCAGAATGGTCATCATCAAAAAGTCTACAAACAATAAATGCTGCAGAGGGTGTGGAGAAAAGGGAGCCCTCTTGCCCTGTTGGTGGGAATGTAAATTGATACAGCCACTATGGAGAACACCATGGAGGTTCCTTAAAAAACTAAAAATAGAACTACCATATGACCCAGCAATCCCACTACTGGGCATGTACCCTGAGAAAACCATCATTCAAAAAGAGTCATGTACCAAAATGTTCATTGCAGCACTATTTACAATAGCCAGGACATGGAAGCAACCTAAGTGTCCATTGACAGATGAATGGATAAAGAAGATGTGGCACATACATACAATGGAATATTACTCAGCCATAAAAAGAGACGAAATTGAGTTATTTGTGGGGAGGTGGATGGACCTAGAGTCTGTCATTCAGAGTGAAGTAAGTCAGAAAGAGAAAAAAAAATACCGTATGCTAACACATATATATGGAATCTAAGAAAAAAAAACGTCATGAAGAACCTAGGGGTAAGACAGGAATAAAGACACAAACCTACTAGAGAATGGACTTGAGGATATGGGGGAGGGGGAAGGGTAAGCTGGGACGAAGTGAGAGAGTGGCATGGACATATATACACTACCAAACGTGAAACAGACAGCTAGTGGGAAGCAGCCGCATAGCACAGGGAGATCACCTCGGTGCTTTGTGACCTCCTAGAGGGGCTGGGTAGGGAGGGTGGGAGGGAGGTAGACACAAGAGGGAAGAGATATGGGAACATATGGATATGTATAACTGATTCACCTTGTTGTAAAGCAGAAACTAACACACCATTGTAAAGCAATTATACTCCAATAAAGATGTTAAAAAAAAAAAAAAGGAACAACAAAGAAAGAGTCCAAGGAGGATTCTGAGCGCTTACATTTTTAACAGATGAAAATTAAATTCCAAACAGAAGAAGCTGATGATATTGACAATAAAGGTAAAAGTCACCAGCCTCCTAAGCAAACTAATTCAGGAAAAGAGAATAGTGTTTTTCTTAGAGTAATTTAAGATATTTACTCGTGCTCAGGAAAATTTTACATGATTTTGAAAATATCTGTTAAGCACTGCTGCAAAATATTGTGGTGCCTGGATATGTTTTTTCTGAAGCAGCTTTGCCTTCCTAATAATGGGTGTATTCTCTGTCTTACCTCACATAACACTAATTCAAAAGCTGGAGGAAGTATTTCAAAACGTAAGTGGAGCTGTATGACTCTCCTGCTTGAAATCCTTCCCTGACTTTCTATGAGGTTTGTTCACCAGTACACCTTCCGTCAGCTGCCTGCACACCGGAGTGCCGCTTGTGATCTCTGCAGCATCACTTCCCGCCCGGCGTGGCCGGCGCTGCACACCAGCCGCAATGGCCACCTTTCAGTGCCTTGAAGACAAGCCTTTGCACCCATGCTGCCCCTCCGCCTGCTTCCGACGCTCTCCCCGTGTTAGGCTCCTTCCTCCCCCAAGTCTCCACGTCTCTTCCTTAGTGAGAATCCCCTTTATCATTCATGAAAGAGGATCCTATTTTCAATACTAAACAAGTCTAGTGGAAATGGTGTAGTCACTGATGATAGGGTAGAATTCCTTTAAGCACAGTGTATCTTCAAGCTCATCATTCATTAACAGACATTTATTTTTTAATGATGTATTTTTCTACATCAGTACTTACCACTTGGTCACTAATGACGAGACCGCCCCAACTGTCAACATTTTGCTTTTGTTGGAATTTTATACTACAGCAGAGTAGCAGTGGTATTAACTGTCATTTCCATATATGTACATATACATGAGCAATAAAATAAAAAATAATCTTTACTTAAGTCTCTTTAGATAAACAAACTTGTCAAGACAACTAGAAAGAAGGAAGGACCTGGTGATGAAATGGATCCTCTGGGAAAAATTGGGGATATGCTGTTTTAACGGAAAATACCTCATACTTCAATACTTACGAGAATTACACAATTAAGCCTGCACTTTTCATTCTTGGCTAATATGGTGAACCACGTATTATAAAAAATTTTTTAAATGTCTTCTGCACATCACGAAGGAGCTGCTATAATTGCCCAGAATTTTCAGTGTGATAAGGTGTTCTGTGTTGTGAAGTAAACATTATGCGTTACATAATGAAGCAAAACGGCATTAGGTTATTTTTAAACTTTAAACAGTATATACGGTTTTGTGAAATTGCACCAATTAAATATAGCAGTCTGGATTCTAGATCAAGTATCCTAATATTCTACGATTATATTGCTACTTTAAAAATAACAAAAGAATAAGGAAATTTTAAAAATTAATCTTAAAAAATAATAACATTTACATTTTAAAAATTAAATTGGTGAAAAAAATTAAAAAATATATTGCTCCGGGGGCTTCCCTGGTGGCGCAGTGATTGAGAGTCCGCCTGCCGATGCAGGGGACGTGGGTTCGTGCCCCGGTCTGGGAAGATCCCACATGCCCCGCGGCTGGGCCTGTGAGCCATGGCCGCTGAGTCTGCGCGTCCGGAGCCTGTGCTCCGCAACGGGAGAGGCCACAACAGTGAGAGGCCCGCGTACCGCAAAAAAAAAAAAAAAAAAATATATATATATATATATATATATATATATATATATATATATTGCTCCATGTTTAAACCCTATGACAATTTTTTTAAAAAAGTATTGATCAGTGTTTTCTTTGAAACTCCAGTGAAAAAAGGCAAAATGGGATCATCATCTACAATCATAATCCAAGTAAATGATCAAATACATATTTTATATCCAACTGGAGTATACTTAAAATATAATTGAGTAACAGAGGATCTGTGTCCTTAACCCCTAACTTGTTCAAGGGTCAGCTATATATATATATATATATATATATATATATATATCAATCAATTTGCATTTCCTGCATAGTTTTTCTTTGCTTCCATGTCTTTCTTTAGATAACTTCTTCCATCAGAACTACATGTTACAAACAGATATATATCTGTATAAAAACCTCATGTAATATTCCATGGGTAAGAGACATTAAAGTATACTCCCAATTGCTGAATATAAAAAAAGATATATATATATAATTGAGTAATTTGAAGACATTCTTGAAAATAAAAATATAACTTTAAAAGTTAGTGACTAAAAGAACTATGTAGGGCTTCCCTGGTGGCGCAGTGGTTGAGAGTCCGCCTGCCAGTGCAGGGGACACGGGTTCGTGCCCCGGTCCGGGAAGATCCCACAGGCCGCGGAGCGGCTGGGCCCGTGAGCCATGGCCGCTGAGCCTGCGCGTCCGGAGCCCGTGCTCCGCAACGGGAGAGGCCACAACAGTGAGAGGCCCGCGTACTGCAAAAAAAAAAAAAGAACTATGTAATAATCCCAAATTATGAATTAAAGTTGTGGAAGAAAAATTAGAAAATAAAAAAATATAAATTCTCTTTTTAAAGATAGTGTGAATTACTTATGGAAAGTTTATTTCTTTAATTTAGTTTGTAGAAATTCACTATGGCATTTGCAGGTACAACCGTATTTCTCTAAACACAATGGTAGGTTTTTTAATGCAATCTGGTATTTTAGGATTTACATATTTATTCTACATTTAAAAATAGTTTTTTCAGAAAGGCAGATATTAACATTTTCTATTTCATAGTTGCTACAAGTATACAAAAATTTGGTATGAGACAAAATGTAAAGTCATCGTCTGAAACATGAACATGATAAGAATATTTTAAAGTAGAGTTTCTTACATCAAAATGTTATTTCAGAATCTGTATGGAATAGAGAACAAAGCAAATCATCTCCTGATAATCATATTAAGATGTTTTCCCATGAACATTAGCGGAACTTTCAAAGTGAGTATATTTTTCCACACTTAGTTTCACAGTCAGTTGGTTTTTGACCATTAGTCGCAAGCCGTCATAATCTGTTAGAAGGAAAAGTCTCCTCCCTAGTCCTGAAGTGCTGTTAAGGGCGTCTGAATTGTCTAATGTATATTTGGAAGTAGGCAAAATGGCACCATTGCAAAGTAGAAATGTCACTGCTGCAAGCGCTATCTTTTCTCAAGTGCCAGAGACTTTAAAAAGCGAAAATAGATTTTTTTAACCAACAGGATATTTTTCTTTTCTCTCCCTCTCCCTCTCTCATCAGAGGAGCTATGGTCCTATGCTCGGCTCCCTAAAGGCCAGGGAAGTACTAGCTCAAAGTCTCTAGTAAATCTTTTTAAATGTTGTAGAGGAAATGTTGATTTTATCTGAGCCAAGCAGAGGCCTGCCATTTTGTTGCTTCTGTTACAATCTGAATGAGCATTGTAATCACAAAATACAGATGCACAGTTTTTTAATTAACAGCGATTTTCATTCCCGACTAATTTGTCCCATACTCCACATATTTCATGTCCCTTGCTCCTTTTGATCAGATCCCATATGACTCCTAGATAGTGGTGGTTGAGAAATCAAGGTTTAGAGAGAGATAAAACAACAACAAAGTAGCCTGTGAACATGTTACACGGGAATCCGCCTTTTAGCTGTTTTTGTATTCTGCTCACCACGGGGCACATCTTTAAGAGAGCTCAGCCTGTGTGTGAGAACCTGTACTTCCCATAAATCTTTTTATTTCGTGTTACTAATCCCCAGAATTTTGTGAAAACACACAAAGCTCATTTCCAGTTCCTGCCAGTCACTTCGAGCGGCTGTCGAGTTACAGTAAGAATTGCTGCAAAAGTAATAGAAGAATGTCCACGGAAAACTGCAGAGACAGATACATTACATAAAGCATTAGGTTTTTACAATCTCTAAGATATACTCTACGCTTGGGTATAGCATTCCTGTGTTGCAGTTTGCATGTGAGCTAACAATCAGCTTCTGAGATCATGCATCTTTACACATCCAGGATTTCCTATACTTTGGTTCAAGAACACAGCAAGCATGGAATAACCCCTGGGATGTACCTTCTACCTCTATTTGGTGTGTTTTTTTCTTCTTTTAGTTACCTATGTACAGGAAGGATAAGTAAACTTCAATTTCAACATGTTGCCCATTCAAATTATATTGGAAAAAAATATTACAGTCACAGCAATAGAATCAAAAGATGGAGCTTAACTCGAGGAAACCTTAGAAGTATATTTCACAATGTAAAGAAAAATAGTAATTTCTGTCTTTGGCCAGGACTGGTCACTGCTGAGGTATGATGGAAAAGAACCCTGAAGACAGTAGCACCAGAAATGTTATATTTGTGCTTTTTTCAATAAGTAGCAGTTAGTTAAACTTACCTAGTGTTTGTTTTTTTCTATTTTTAAATAAGCAAAATCTAATTTTAAAAAACTCCATTGAGGGACTGTGTGGGGTATAGAACTGGCTTTATTACCCTTAAAGCTGCTGTATAAACTCATTAGCTTAATGTTTTTCTCAAATCATTGGAAAGTCTAAGTTGGATCATCCTTAAAGACTCTGCTTACTAAATAAACACATTGGCATTAAACATGGAGGACAGTGTTTTGTATTCATGATAAAAACTGTTGACACTTCCTGCAGTTTTGACAGGTATATATGGTCAAATTTAGATAACTGAAAGGATTATTTTTATCCAACACATCTGACAATGTTCATGTTAAGACTGAACTTGGAAGTAAGTGAAAGGAATTGTAGTGAAGGACATTTAAAATTAATTAGTGACAGTGACAAATGTATTCCAATGATATGGTAATTTTTGCTACTTCCTTTGAGCTCTCAAATGTGACCAACCCCCCTACAATAATTTATAAAATTATATTATGGATAATGTATCATATGTAAAGATTTCTCTCTACTGGTAAAAATAACATTTTCTAAAAAATCCTATTAACAGTTTTAGATAATATTCTGAGAGAAGAGTTTACAGTAACTCCAGTGGTTTACTCTCATAATCAGACTGTAAATGAGATGTATACGTCCTGCTGTTTAGTTACACAAAGATGATACACATGCCTAAGATTATTTTCCTTTCACTTAAGAAACCACCACACTTGAAGTATTTCACAAACAGAACTGAATGAGGAAAATCCAGGGGAAATACGCTACAAAAGGCACCTTGACCATCTCGTGACTAGGAAGCAAATGTCTCCAAGGGACTTGGGCTCTATTTATGTTTGATCCCAAACGTTCAATGAGAGCAAAGTCACTGTCTGTTGGGATTTTCTCCCTCTTTTTCAGCATTATCATGACTCCCATTTCAACCATGTATTTGGTTTGTAAACTATATAGATGTAGCTAACTAATCAGGAAGCCTGTCCATTTAAAAATTGAGCAGGTGCTATAGTTCTAAAGAACAACTGAAAAGGATATTTCTGGAGGAGTTTGGCCAGAATACTGCATTTTCCCAAAGAGTCCCAGAGTCTGAGCAGGTAGACTTATTATATTTACATCAGTTATAACCTAAATTAAGAGAAAATATGAAACATTCATCTAATAGCCTGGTTGCTTTTGAAAAAGAAGAAGAGAGAGCTGAACTTTTATTTGTAAAGACATAAGTTACTAAATGTTGACTCTACTGCTAGACAAATAATAGATAAATGAACAATATCTAGGAGTCCAGACATTAACATCAATATATTTGGAATTCTAATATTGAAAAAAGCATATTACAATGTACTGTGCATTATATTCTACGTGTGAATTGTTAGTGAATAACGAACATGCGTGACTACAGCAATGAGAGAGCTCAAGGGTCAGGTGAGAACAGAAAGACAGGCCTTGCGGGTGGGTACAGCTCATAACCTGCACAGCACTTCATTTCCCTTGGAGCAAAGCCAAAGGTCTTACAAGGGCTTCCGAGCCCCTGCCTGAGGTTCTCCCTCATCATCTCTCCGACCTCCTTGCTGTGATGAATACCCTGCCTTGGGCATTGCTAGAAGCTATGCTCTCTCTCACAAATATTCTTCCCTCGGATATCTGGGGACCCTACTTCTTCACGTCCTCCAAGTTTTCGCTCAATTTCTATCCTGCCTATCCAGTTCACGAATTGTATCCTGCTCTCCCCATACTCACGGCTGAAGACTCCAATTCCTGTGACTCTGCTCTGCTTTGTCTTATTTCCACATTCCTTTCCCACATGATACGAAGTTTACTCCCCCTGTACTATCTCTTGCTTATCTGTCTTCTCCAGTGGAGTGTAAGCTCATACACAGTTGGTCCTCAATTAACATTTGTTGACTGAATATTACCTTTTATATACATATAAGTTTATGCTTATGACTGCCAGGTAAAAACCTAGAATTCACAGTCAACAAGGAAAATAACAAAAAGAAGTTGCTTAAAAGATACAGAGTTTATATCCAATATCCTACATGCATGTGTATTTGGAAGTAATGCATTTCTATTTAGCAATAAAAAACTATATTTAATATATTACATATTCCTAGTCAAAATATAAATTAAAATAAAAAAAATCAAATCCGTAGCCAGAAAGATACACGATAACCTCATATTAAAAACTGCACTATATATTCCATAACCTCAAAGAAAAGAGTGCACAGCCATTTGACTGGATCCTGGTTTCCCACAACACCGCAAGAGCTCCTACAAAACTCCTGGGAAGTAAAACTGTAGCATTAGTTGGAGACTTTAGAAATTTCCCATAGAGTCCATACATAAAGATGTCATCTCCCGATGACTGCAACCACCAATCTGATAAAAATGACAGGTATTCCCAGAAACGGAAGGAAGCATAAGGTTTAGCTACCACTCCGCCTCACTCTGTGGAACATTTCTCCTCTTAGCTTAAAAAACAAAGAAACACATCAAAACAGAAAGTCTCCTTGTACTGTAGCCATAAATATTGCACTGTGTTACAAAGAAAATGGTACAGATAGAGTTACTATCTAGGACAACAAATTTTAAGCATATGTTCTAAATTATTCTATGGTAGACAAGACAAGAGCTAGTTAAGATTCAGTGGCAAAGAGCCTAGAGCAGGGAGCCAGCAACTTGGCTGCTAAGGGCAAGTCTCTTAACCTTCCTTCATTGTTAAAGGATCCAATGACTGAATGGTCTCTAAGGTCTCTTTCTGCTTATAAAACGTTTTTAACAATCTTTCAAAAGATTCAGCGGGTTTGATTTTCTTCCTCCAATGCTCAGGAGATCATAACAATGTATTCCGGACACAGCGAGAAAGAGAGTCTTTTTATTACTCCAGAAAGCTTTAACCCAGTTATGACTGAGCATCACGTGACAAGAAGGGGCTTCCCAGACTCATCGCCACATTCAGGGGGACACGGGGAGAAAGTGCCTCTGGAGGACAGAGTACTGGGCTGCCCTTCATGTCTACCTATGACCTGTCTTCAAGAAGCACCCATGGCTCCTTGAGTCTCCCTTTCTCCAGGAGGCTTTTGGGAGGATAAGGGGTACTCATGACCTGGTTCACTGCTGTCACTGGTTCACCCACCAGATTCTATACAGGAAGTGTGTAATATTATAGCCGAGTGTGATGTTTTGAACGTTAGAGGTCTTTCAAAGGGTAGGGTTCGAAAACGTGCTACACTAGTATATTTTCTCACTTTGCAAGTATTTGATAATACATTTAAAAATACAAGAAATATGGGCTTCCCTGGTGGTGCAGTGGTTGAGAGTCTGCCTGCCAGTGCAGGGGACGCGGGTTCGAGCCCTGGTCTGGGAGGATCACACATGCCGTGGAGCAACTAAGCCTGTGCGCCACAACTACTGAGCCTGCAAGCCACAACTACTGAGCCCGCGCGCCTAGAGCCCGTGCTCCACAAGAGAAGCCACCGCACTGAGAAGCCCGCGCACCGCAACGAAGAGTAGCCCTCATTTGCCACAACTAGAGAAAGCCCACGCGCAGCAACAAAGACCCAACGCAGCCAAAAATAAACAAATAATAAATAAATTTCTTTAAAAAAAAGAAATGAGGAAGAGCCAATAATCTTCTAAAGTTGCAAATGAAGAAAAAAAATGTTCATTATATTTAATGGAGAAAGAAACACAGCAAAGAACAAAGTTACCTCGTCTGTAGTCATTCAGTATCATAAACTTTTGGTCACAAATCTATGAGAAAGATAAGAAATAGGGCAATTTCTGTCTTTTTAATTAAATAACTCATTTGCCAAGTATTATGAGTAAGTTCCATGGGGAAAACTGTAAACCAATGTGGCCTGGTTTGCTGTGCATGTGTCTAACAGTAGATTAGAAAACCTATCCCCCAGTGATACACTGCCTTCTCGTCACCAATTATCCACTCATTCCTTCCACTAACGTCATTATACAATTACAAAAACTTCTAACAGGGTGTGTCTAGAAAACATTCAAAATAACTTCAGATAATCTCATTTCTTACATATTTCTCACAGGAATGGAGCAACTATGCACTCATTTAATTGATTTATTACTATTAATCATCAGAAGGAATATTATCATATCAAATTATAGGTAAGTATTTAGAAATACTATTGGGTAGAGTTAAACATAAAACATGTGAATCCATGCAAATGGATTACAGTCATTTTCCTGTGAGAATCTAAGAGAACAAGGAAGTCCTTCCCATTAAAAACACAGATTAAAAGTGAGCCATCACCAGTCGAACCAAACTAAATAAAACATATTAAAAAACTTCAGTGAACAGATCTTTGACAGGTGCTCTTTTGAAAAGAACATAGAGCATCGCATCTGAAGCCAGAGTGCATGCTTTGGTTTTCCAGGCTTTTTATTCATGGTCCTTGTGACTTATTATATATTTACTTTTCCATGGTGCAGTTCTGTCTGACAAACGCAGATAAAGATGAAAATAAAAGCCACCATCACTACCATCTCAACCATGGCTAAAATTTTCCTAGCTGTTGTGTAGAGACCTATAGCATCCACAATAGTAATAGTCATATTTCCTCATATCATTGTTTATATTTTCTCTATGCTCCTTCCAACTTCTCATCCATCTCCTAACTCTCAAGAGCTCCCCTGAACTTGCACTTAACTCAGTATCATGAGAGCCTTTGGTGCCCTCTCCGTATTACATCTCCTCTTAGTTACGTGATAGCTCAACTTCCAACCTTTAGCATTTGCATTTTTTTCCCCACAGGTGTCTTTCGTCCCACAAACGTTTTGTCTGCCAGTTGGGTGAGCGTAGTAGGGAAATTAATGTCCACCTGAGAACAACCCCCATCTAATGATTGACAGAGTTGAGTATAAATATCCCAGCTTCTCTCCTAGGGTGAGACAGTTCTAGAGATGTGTGATCTGCATTGGCTCTCCATGTTTCCCCAGCTGGATGAGGTCCCGACTCTTCTAAGTGATAGCTGGCTTGATAATGCATGCTTTATCAGTGTCCTTCTTTCCCCAAACTTCATTAGCTGCCTCAGTTTCCCACTCTTCTAGTGGTATTTCCTTTGCATTTCAAATAAATAACAAACCTCAAATCTCTGCACCAGGGGCAGTTTCTAGGGGAACTCAAAGATGGTGACCATAAATTCCAGTTGCCCAAACAATCCCAGCTTAATTATTACTAGTACCTACATTTATTCCTCAAAGTGTGCTAGTTTGGATGACAAACTGTATGGTCATCCCATTGTCGGGAATATAGAAACCACGGGATTAGAACGCTCTCTTCCTCCTGGCGCCAATCACGTCGATCTGCCAATGCCTTCACTCTTGACTCTGTTCTAATTTTCTCCTATTTCAGAAACGGAAATCCCTTCACAGGTGACAAGTGAGAAGATCTCTGTACTTATTTAAAGCTAATTCCTCCCCTCCTGATATCTACAGACTCTTGTATAATCAGTTTATTCTTTCATGCATATTGAACTTCTTCTCCACTGGATTTTCCCACTGGCTTCCAAAAGTCCTTAAATATTTTTTAGTTTGAAAACAAAATTTTTAAAAGCTCTCCCGTATTTCTACATATCCTGGCACATAACATGTGGCTCTTGACCTAGTTTCCTTCTGCCTTTCATAGAGAAATGGTTTCCTTCTCCCTTTCATAGAGAAATGGTTTCTAGCTGCTGCTGACATATTTGCCTCTTGCCGTCATCTCCATCTGGCTCTGCAAGCCATCCCTCCGGTTTAGCTTCCTGATCCATCACTACACTGAAACCATTTCCCATGGTTTCCTACATTCACCAATGTACAGGATTCACTTCTCCCCTAAACTGACCACCGATCACCCCTCCCGCTTTCTTGACATTGCTTTTACTTGGGTTTCATGACCCAACAGTTGTCTGGCTTCTTGGTTTTCTCCCTGCCTCTCTGGCATCTCCTCCTCTACTTCTTTGCCTCTATCTTCTTCTACCAAGGTTCTAAATCCTGACCATCCTTCCTGCCACCCTCTCTCTTTCAGACACTGAAAGTGCCCTTAATGGGTCTTGCATCATCTCCACTGGCCCATCTCAATCAGAATACTTTGAATATAAATTTTATGTCTTGTCTTTGCTTTATAATACATGAATGACTTTTGTCTTAGAAGAGCTTATAATGTTCCTGATCTCTGAATAAGGACAAACCCTTAGCCTGGCTTTCAAAACTCTTCATCCTCAGGTCTCTGCTTACCGGATCTTTATCTCTTGTGGCAGCTGACACTGGGCTCCTGGAGTTCCTCTCTGATACAGGACTATATGCTGCCCTGCCCCAGGGTCTGGAATGCACTCCCAAACGTGTACACACACACACACACACACACACACACGCTGCACATTTATTTTCACCTACTTAACTTCTATACCTCTTTTGATCTCCCCACTTAATGGTTACTTCATGAGACAACCTTCGCTGATCCTCCTGATAAGGTCACTTCACTGAGACCGTGGCCTCAAGCATGTGTTTGACTCTTAAGCAATGTTGCTCTGCACAAGGGTAAAGTATAAGGTTTTGCTCAATGTCATATATTTAGTGCTCAGCACAAGGCCTGGAAGATATCTGCATGGTTTTTCCCTTTATCTCCTCATCTCTGCTCAAGTGTTTGTTTGTTTGTTTTTTTTGCGGTACGCGGACCTCTCACTGTTGTGGCCTCTCCTGTTGCGGAGCACAGGCTCTGGACGCGCAGGCCCAGCGGCCATGGCTCACGGGCCCAGCCGCTCCGCGGCATGTGGGATCTTCCCGGACCGGGGCACGAACCCGTGTCCCCTGCATCGGCAGGCAGACTCTCAACCACTGCACCACCAGGGAAGCCCTCAAGTGTTATTTTTACAGTAGGGCCCATCTTTTAAAATCTTGTCTAAAACTCTGATATTCCCCATTCTTCAGTATTTTTCCCATAGTAATTACTGCCTTCTAGTATACCTCTAGCATACTATTTAAATTCAATATGTGTATGCTCTTAGCATGTAAGATCTGTAAGAACTTCTTGCCTGCTTTGTTCATTGCTGTGTCTTCAGCACCTAGGACAGTGTCTGGGATATACAATAGAACATGCTCAATACATATTTGTTGATTAAATAAAAAATCATGACCATCAGATTAATCTCTTACCTACTAAAGTGGGAATAGGAGTCTTAACCAGTAAATGCCATGTAGATTAAATATATATTCTGAGAAAAATAATATATATATACCTTTTTTTTACTAATTGTCATTGTAAGCCTGTCATTATACTACAGTTAATAAAATAAAATGTTTATCTGCCCTTCATAACAATGAGAAATGCAAGTCAGAACCCAGAGAAAAGGCTTTATCTACACATGGAACAGATTTTCATATGAACATAAAGAAATAAAGGCACGAGAATCAATAGGCACATCTGTAGGACAAACAAAATACATGGAGACCCTGAGCAGAATGTGTAGACTGCGGGCATGGAAGCTAAACTTTGATATTTAACTTGGCACTCTTCCACAATCTTGGCAAATCGTAGACATGCACCTCAAACTGTCTTAGTTTTATTTTCAGATATAATAACAAATGATGCTGAATATCTGTGGGACTGGACTAGGCATCAGAAATGAGAAAGCCGAGCAGGTGTGGAAACTAATAGACCTGGCTGAAAATTCTAGGCCAGCCACTTCCTAGGGGTTTGGGTTTAAAACCAGCTCAGTAATTTTTTTCTTTTATAAAACACCCACCTCTGAGGGTTTTTTTTTTACAAGTATGAAATGTGAGAATAAAATTAACTCCCAATTCAGGATACTTTTGAGAATAAGAGAGCGTGCTCTCGATAATTAAGTCTGGACAACAATAATTGAGATTGTTCTGGGTAAACTGAGACGATCCTGAAAAACTGTAATACAGGGTAACCCCCTGTTAAAGGAGACTATGCATCTGGAAACATCTGGCATTGAGCATGTGTTCAACAAATACTTGTTTTTAAAAAAGACTCAAATTACATGTTACAATTGGTATAAATTAATTACCTAATTTTGAGTAGGTCACTTAATTTTCAAATGCCGTAATGCCCATATCTTTTTAAAGAGGGGGACAGATTTTTCCATGAGAATATGTGTGTACATGTGTGTGTGTATATCTACATGTACCTTTTTCTCATTAAGCTTATCCACCTAATCTCAAGTAGCAAGGGATGTTGGAGGACTTACATTAGTTTCAGTAAATGACACATTTATGTTACAACAGATAAGAAATATTCCATCCTGTATCTTAAAAACATATACAGATAGAGAGAATCCTTCGACATGAAAACATTACCCTTATGTAACTAACTCAAAGACTTAATGCTCCAGTTTAAGGTTGCTTTGCAGTAGCTGATACCACGAGACCTTACTGATGTCTCTGTATAATATACCTTTATATAATTGAAGGTTTTCATTAACTTGTCACTTGTCTCAGAAATGTTATGAAATAATACTGGGATGTACATATATAGAGAAGTTTGAATTTTGCAGAGATTTCCCATCTATTAAGCCAATGGTTACTCAATGGTTCTATGTTATTATCTGTATTTTATATCCTGAGGAAACTCAGCCATGGAGATGTGAACTGCTTTGTCTAAGGCCACACAGATTGCAGGAGCAGAGCTAAACTATAAGTCAGATCTACTGAGTGTCAGAACCATGTTAGGTTCAGGCATGTAATGGTGAGTGAAACTGACGTGCTACTTCCCTCTTGAAGATTTTAGCCCAGTGGTGAAACGGTTTATTACTGTATAACTTTACCTCTCTATGAAAAACATGCTACTTGTGAAAAACATAAAAACACTGAGAATTCAAGCTATCTACACAGTTCAAGCTATTTTTTGAAAGTAAACTCAATTATCCTTTGTCTTTGCTTTTGTTTAACCTACATGGGGAGAAGTATCTCTTGGAGATTTAACAATATTAATAGCTTTCCCCCATGAAGCAGATGTTTCTCACAAGTCAGCATGTGCTTTTTACTCTACTCACCCAATATCTAAACTCAGTCGTTCTATCTCTGAGAGACCAGGAGAAGAATAGGATACAAATACCCAGGTTAAAGACTAAGTCTTCTATCTGCATAGTTTCTTAGCCCGACTGCATGTTTAAGAGTAGTGGGTACATAGTACAGACACTTAATTTTGCTTAAAAAGTAACCTTAAACTATCTCTAAAATAGTACTTTAATTCCTGTTTGAGAACTTGTTTTATTTAGATTAAAATGTTGTCATTCATTATAATCATATTAATAGCATTCCTATTCGATCCTTCAGCCTAAACATCTAAATTCCTATAGAGTGTGCCAAGTTTGATGTTTTGTCATATTCAAAATTTTCAAAATTGAACTTTTAGCATCTCTTTCAAACTGACTTCCATTATTCCAAGCTAGAAAAATTAAAGTGTGTTGTTTTTTTTTTTTTTTTGGCGGTATGCGGGCCTCTCACCGCTGTGGCCTCTCCCATTGAGGAGCACAGGCTCAGGAAGCTCAGGCTCAGCGGCCATGGCTCACGGGCCCAGCCGCTCCGCGGCATGTGGGATCTTCCTGGACCGGGGCACGAACCCGTGTCCCCTGCATCGGCAGGCGGACTCTCAACCGCTGCGCCACCAGGGAAGCCCTAAAGTGTGTTTTGATTAAGTCCCTCTCTTTGGTTGCCTATATTATTTTCTGCCAAATACATATTCTTTTTCTTTAGTTCAACATTTCCTTGCAATTTCCAGTGCTGCCACTGTAACCTGTAATTCTTCAATTCTTACTTAGATTTATGGCTCAGAATCCTGTTCTGCTCCCTTGCTTCTAGTTGTTCTTTTTTCTAATATACATCCAAAGAGTCATCAATTAACATGCTTCACCACCTTCCATTCATCATTTCCCTATTCAAAAATGTGCAGTGGTCTTGTTTGATGTATAGTTGTCAATCTTTGCTAGTTTTCAAGGTTCCTCAACTTACATCAAATTATTTCAAACGCAGCCAGTCCCTCACTTTAAAAAAATGCTTCAATATTTACCTTAGGTAAACTATTCCTTAATCTGTTTTTGTGTTTGGAATCTCAACTTTTTCTGGAGTTACATTATACCTTTGAGAATGACCTATTTATAAGAACTTTGTCATACTACATATGCTTTCCAATACACCAATAAGCAATTGCTGAATGCTTGTTTTAAAAATGTCACGAAACAGTATTTATCTTTGTTCAGAATGATGCTTTCTATTCTATATTTTACGTGGGTCACTTAGCACAACGTATAGTAAACTGTTTTCAAAGTACATCCTTCTGGATTGTTCCACTGCTTCAGTGTATTTTGAATTTCTAAAATCTAGAATTAATAGCAACACTTATTCTTTCTGAAAAAATACCTTCCACAAATTTACACCGTGAAGAGTGAGTGTGGGCATTAAACAGGGAAACTAAAAACAACTGAGTCTAGATTTTAAGAGTTTAAGATCTTCAAAGTCATATAAAGATAAAATTGACTATAGTCATATTCAGATTTGGTCCTTAATTCTGTCTGATTTGGGAAACAAGAAGAAGCTGTTATTCCAAATTATTGCTATTAAGTGGTCCATTCTTAGTCTCCAAGAAGGACAAATACTGTCATCAAGCTGTAAATGTAGTGAAGGCACATATGTTACCACTGTAAGTTTTTCACAAATAAAAATCATTAACCCAAAGAATACAAATGTGGGGCCTATATTACAAATAACCATATTTAAGATTCTGAGAGCACAAATGGGCCTGGAAAATAAATAGAGTCATTTAAAAATACATCTGCATAAAAATACAAAGGCGATCACATCCCTTTCCAAACTCAATCTGGTGGATTTCACCCAAGAGTTCCCTGAGACTAAAAGAATGGCCTCTTATAGAAAGGACTCTTAGCAGGAGGAACCTATAAAATGTAAATAAACCAACCTGAGGTCTTGACACACGAGGCTCCACCCTGCTTACTGTCTTAGATCGACCATCTCACTACCAAATGATTGTCTCCTGGGGAACCAAATAGCATAAACAATACCAAGCTGTTCTTTTTTTTAAAAATTTCTCTTTGAAAATGATTTAAATGCTCTAATAAAGAAGATAATTTTTTCTCTATAAAAGCAGCTTTATGTTGTTGAAATAAAAATAGATCTTAAATAATATCTCCAAACAGCTAAATTCACCAAGTGAAAACTTCTAGCAAAACACAGCCATAAGACTTATTTTGGCAAGTATGCTTACTCGCATAAAACAACTTTTTAAAGACAGTTAGAGGCTAGTGGTAATAAGATAAAAACAAGCAAAAATAAGCAACCTGTATTAATTACAAGATAAATTTGCATGCTGTTTTTATAGGAGACAGTTCTGACATACATGGATTTTCGGGTCAAAAGAATTTTCATGAAATGAAATGTGTTTCCCTTAAAATAAAATTATTATCCTATTCCTAGCTCTATGAAAAAATAGTTACAAATATTAATCAAAATGACAGTATCCAGAAACTGACTTCAGGAAATTAAAAAACTTACTACTATTTCTATTTAGCTGAAGGCATGTTGTTAATTCCTTTTGCATTTTTGGTATAAATGTGAAAAGAGAGAAAGTGTCATTTGAAGGAGATATTTTAATAGCTGATGAGATATGTGCCTGGTAAAAGCTTATTTATTGCAAATGATGTCTTGATTTGTAAATTGTCGGCCAAGAAAAGTAAAGCATGGGAGGAAAGTTTTAGTCAATGTTGAACAGCATTTACTGAGTACCTGCGGTATACGGAACACTCAGTTTTGTGTCAGGAAGACTTTATCCTATTTTCGAGATGTTCCTAATCCAGCAAGACAAACAGACATACGACAGACCCTGAAAACTTCTGCCACTGTCTCACTGACCTCATGCCCTCACTCTCAGCTCCAGCCAACCTGACCCCCAAGGCATGGGATTCCACCCCACCTCCTGCCTTTTCACCCTGTGTTCCTCTGCCTCAAATACCCCAATTTCTACCAATGCAACATCCCAATTTCTACCCGCCTCAGTCCCTTACATTCTTCAAGCTCTTGTTCAAATGTGCTCTGTGGGAGTGTCCCCAACACCTCCCCCAAATTAAAATTGTCATCTTCCTGACTCCTGGGGACAACTTACTCTCCTTCCATTCTTAATTATTTTTTAACTTTCCGGTGATCTTTTTTTAATTGTCTACTTCATTGTCACTTGCCGGTCTCCTCCCACCTCAATGTAAATTGAGTGAAGCAGGGATTTTGCCTCCTTTGTTCACTGCTCTCCCCCAGCAGTACGTGGTTCACAAAAACGGAACAGTTCAATCTAACAGCTGAAGGAAGGCAGGGAGGGTTTTAGATAAGGTGACGTTTTCACTGAGCCTCCGAGGAAACCCATCCTGGCAGGTTGCCTGAGATCATGTCTTCTAGGGAGGAAATTATGTGGAATTCAACCTACTTCCCCAGCCATGAGACTGCCTAAAGCAAACTAAAAAAGACTTCTATTGACTATTTTTAACCACATCCACTAAATATTCTCGAGTTATCAATGACACTGCTTTCTGAAAAGCCTAACTGTGGGATGGGAGTCTGTTGCCAATGCCCCAAATAAAAATCATTCTAATATCCTTGCACTCATTTAGTGGCATTTTCCTAATCGTTTGGATTACATGGGTGAACATCCCAAAGATCTCTGCCCCCATGGGTCTTACATCCTGGAGAGTGGCAAAGAGACAATAAACAATAGGCAAGAAAACAATTAAAAACCATTAAGTAGGTGAAAATGTGACAAGAGCAACGGCACAAAGAAAAGGCAGAGCAGGAAAAGGGGTGATCCAAAGATTGCGGGGGGGGAAGATGGGCAGGGGGCAGTATTAATAGGGTGGCCAGAGCAGGACGGCAGGCGTCATCGTAAAGGTGAGAGTTGAACAAAAACTTGACTATTGATGGGGGTGGGAGAGAGTCGAGTGTGGGTATTTGGGGAAGAATGTCCAGGGCAGAGGGAGCAGCTCCAGCAACGTTTTTACCATCACGTTCCTAACTGTGCTAATCTTTCAGAACGAACCAGTTTGTAAGCCTCTGCTATTGGTAATTGGTGTTAACCTCTGCCATAGTTGATGAGACTAGCTAGAAATAGGTAATCACTGATGATCAGGAAGATAATATTCTTTCCCTAAATCAAAAAATTTCATTTGGAGAAACATCCTATTTTGACAGGCTTCAAAAATACTTTGGAAATTTGTCACTATGGAATCAATAATGCCATTTTAGCCTGGATAAATTCAAATGGAAAGATTCTTTCTGCCCCTTTGGAGGAGGAGAAGAGTATAACCTACGAAGGGCCGGCTCAGCCTCTGGACTTGGGCTAGGCCTTTGCAATACTGGGCCAACAATGAAAGCTTACTTAATTTAAAAGCTGCTACACGGGGGACAAACTTGATACACGGAAGTCCTTACCACTGAACCTGGTATACAGGAAATGTTCAATAAATATGATCATTATTTACGTTTTACAGGGTTCAGAGGAGGCTTGTAGAAATCCACAGCAGCTGGGAATGCTCACCGCTCTGGTGCGCTCCCATCCCAAAGCACCTCTTGGTCACCCACCTTCAAACACTAACAACTCCTGAAAACGCCAGTATGTCTTATGGCCGGTACTACCATCTTGCTTTTGTGGGTGGCACTCACTTGAGAAAATCTCCTCCCTACCGTTTGTTGAAACCATGCCAAACAAACTAAATGCAGACACTGAATCAGCAGGCAAAGGCCTCAGCAAGGCTGTACTCTGCACTGTGTCTCTGAAGGTATTCACAAGGAGGGAGTGAAATGGCAAAGTGGGGCCAAAAGAAATGGGAAGACGAAGGGTTCAGAGATGGAATGGAGAGTAACCTGAGGTTATTTTAAAACTTTTTTCTATCCTAGACAAGGAGTGCATAAGTACGCTGGTAAATAAACAAAACGCAAAGATAATTTTTAAGTGCAATTCTGAATTTAAAACGGAGCAGCGTGTTCATGTTGTAAAGAATTAAATGTGCAGATAATTTGATTAAGTCAACGGAATTCCATGACTTTTCATTTCAGATGCATTCTACACTCCAACCCACCCCACACACCATCTGCTATTTGTTTTAGATACACAAAGTTATAGGTGGGGTAGAAATCAGGTTGATTTTTAAAACCTTAATTCTAAAAACTCATGGCTTGTTTTTGAAGGCTAGTAGCCTTTGCTTTCATGAAAAAGAAATTTAACTACAAAACTGACATAATTTGTGGAGGTGGTCTTATTCTAAAAAACTAGAGAGCATTTGGTAAATCTAAAGCAAGCGCTAAAGAAAACCACAGCTGTGGCTGACAAGGTGTTGAATAGAAGTTATTTTCTTAGTTTTTTTCATTTGACAGGATCAGCTCCCAATTATTCTCCCTAAGTTTGTTGCCTGAATTTAAAAATTGGTATATGTGTTTCTGTTTACCTTATTCTCCTCTCAAAATTTAATGTCATGTCATGTAGTCAACCAGGGAATGTATTTCTGCTAAGGAAATGCAAATTCAATTATAAATAGTAATAGATGAGATGCATTTTGTCAAGTATCTATGGACAGAGGTTTCTTTCACAAGGTCTCAGGCACAAAAATCTACCGTATTTTCTAGACACACACAGACACACACACACACACACACCGTCTATTCCTAGAAACAAATGTTCTCTCTAAGCTTCCATATCACAAATGCCTGTAGTTTAATTCTGGCAATTTCCAATTTGAGAACGAGTAATAATTAAGAACCAAGTGTTATTGAAAGGTACTAACTACATGCATGGGGAAAAATTCTTTATACATGAAATGTAAAGTTTGGCAGACTGCCTAAGTTGTTCTGAAAACACAGAGAATTTTTTTCTTAATGAATGTCATTCATGAGTCACATTTTTATAAGTAAATGACCCTATAATATTAAACCTCTAATTCGTAAGGCAGTAAAACAGGACAATTTAAAAATACTTTGATGAGGGAATTCCCTGCTGGTCCAGTGGTTAGGACTCTGAGCTTTCATTGCTGAGGGCACGGGTTCAATCCCAGGTTGGGGAACTAAGAACCTGCAAGCTGCATGGTGCGGCAAAAAAATAAATAAATAGAACAAAAAAGTTTTAAAAATAAAAATACTTTGATGAGCCATCAGAAGCCAGAGACACTTGGCTTCTCCCAGTGTGTTAAGCCACCATTTAAGATTTCCTTTTAACACGGTAATCCAGCTCTAAGTATGAAGAAGTGAAGTTTTAGAAATTATCGAACCATATTTTCTTTTTGCAAAAAGCGTTTTGTTACTTATCATTTTATTCCTCAGACAAATGTGAGAATTATCTAAAACTATTACAGAAAATAGAAGATATAAAGCAAAGTACTCCAAAAATACCTTAAAAAGTAGTAAAGAATATTTGACCAATGGCTTGCTAAAATAAATATACAGAAAAAATTGTCTCTAAAACACAGGGTTTATTTTTCTTTTTGGTTAATTTAGTTAAATTTTAGGGAGTTCAGAAGAAACAGGTTAATAAATTTAGGTTATCATATCAAACATATTTTGATTCACCTGATCTGAACAAACACTCAAAAATTACCAAATGGCTGCTGGAACCACATTCTGTTGGGTAATATATTTAATTTAAGGTAGAAATCCTACTAAAATCACTAGTTGTATAATAAAAATAACGCACATGGGGACATGAGTCTTAAAACACTCTGCCACTACACATTTTTAGATGATACTTTGTGTCCACTTAAATTTGTGAAGAATGAGCAGTACATGCAAATTACGGATAGAATTAAATTTAGAAATTTCAGTTAAAACCATTAAAATGAATTCCTTTGTGGAACCTAGTGTCAAAGACTGGCAAATGTTATTACAAACGTCTTCAGCAGAAAAAAATCTCTAATTCTGTTTTCTTGAAAATTTTCCTATGAATGCCTCTAAATATGAAGAAAAAACTAAATGAATATACCTCCGTAGTGATACAGTTCGAGCCCTGGAAACATTTCGGAGGTGGATGACTTTTGCTTTATGTATATATCTATGCAGAGAGATAAGCAGCTGTTAGATTAGAAAAACGTTTCGTTTTTATTTTATTATAATTGATTTTACTGTTTTAGCTTTGAGAAGTTTATTTCATGTTCGTGTTTCTTTCAAAAACTGTCAAATGTAAAGGGCTACCAAAATAAGGTTCTGAAAGGGTGGCATTTTAAGTAGCGCTACAGAAACCGATGAAAGGCGTTTTAGAAGCAGCCCCCTAAATGTCACCAGCAAATAGGAAAGTATGAAAAGAATGAAAGTATGATATGCAGATAATATTCAGATAAATGCATAAGTATGCAGATAAATGCATAAAGACCCAGACTGTAAGCTTATCCTAGTTCTAACGTTCAAGAGCGCAACTGCCTAATAAATACTACTGAAATGTCACTCGTTGTTTCTACTCCCTTTCTTCCCCCAGTCCTCAGATTTGACTCGACAATTTTGTCTCTACAGTTTGAGGTCACCTGATCATTCCACTGAAATGGCTCTCAGTGAGGCCACTAGCAGTCCCCTACATTCCAGATCTAAGTAAAGCTTTTCAGTTCCCTCATTTGAAGATTTCCACAGCATCTGGCATCACTAACTTTGCTGTCCTGAAGATCTGTCCTCTTTAACACCATTCCTTCCCAGTTCTCCATTCTCTCCAACTTCTTCGTCTCCCTCCGGGCTCCCTTCCCTGTTCCATATTATAAATACTGCTGGCTCCCAGGAGTCTATCATCTTTCCACAATGCACCCCTTTCCTTCATGATCTCACCTGTTATCACAATTTCAAAAATTACCTCTTTAGTCTCAAATTTCTCTCTTTAGTACAAGTGGTCTCCTATGCATCAGAACTGTCTAATTGCTTCTCCAACATATACACAGGTACCTTAAACTCAACATAATCCAGGATCAATTATCTGTGCATTACCTTGTAAACGCTGATAGGGCTCAAAACCACTCAAATCAGAAACACAAAACCACACGTTAGAAACGTGAGAAATTTCCTTTTGTCCCTGCATACCTCCTTTCCCCACAGTCACCAGACTCCTCGCTATCTGAATTTCCTAAATTGATTCTAAAACCACATCTAGTCTGCTTCTTCATCATTACCATCTTAGTTCAGACTATTATGAATTGTATGCATTACACAGTGCCGCTATTCTTAGCTTTTGAAGTATGTATTTGCGGATATAATTGCTAATTAAAGCCATCCTAACCTTCTCCACAGGAAATTCATGACCCTTCATTAATGGAATATGACTAACAGCCTCATCTTCTACCAGGCTCCCATGGGACCTTCAGAAATACCAAGTCAATGGACTTATCAGATTGTTATACTTATGGATTTGCATTGCTAATGCCTAGCTAGGTTTTGGACTCGTTCAACCTAAAATGTTTCATCTACTTCTCTCCACTGATCACCACAGTAACCAGCATTTAGTTGGCGATAATATATTCCATAACTTCTCAAATTCATAATATGTCTGTTTCACATTTTAATATTTTGGGGATCTGTCTTACAATTATTGTATAATTTAAAGCAAAAATTCATTTTTTTCCCCTGAAAAGTTCTTAGTAAATTAACAATCGATGGTAACTTAGAATCAGGGCAATGGCATTCATGGAAGGAAGAGTAAGAATCAGAGAGAGTTAGAGGTAAGAAGTAAATTATCCTAACTAAAGCCCACATGTGCTCCGTGGAACCAACTGATAATGTAATGTTTATAGTCATTTTATAAAAAATATTCTGAATAGTTTTTGAAAATAAAATCTGTCAGGGCAAAACATATATAAAAAATTTCACCTGAACTAGGCTAAATTGAAAGAGTATTTACCCAAGTAAGTACCAGATACTCATAATTTCTTTGGAGTACTTATTTTATGAAGTGGGACAGGATGCGGGTTCTGATGTCTGAACCATGTACATCCACAATATAAAATAATTCCCTCTACTCCTTCAGGGCAGGTTGGTTTGTTCCAAAGTGGCTGTAAATGCTCTATTGTATCATGGAGTAGATAAAGTTGCACAATGTCTCACTTGCTTAAAATGTAAATTAAATTCCCAAAAGCACTTATGAAACTGATATGCAGACATACGGCTACATCAATAATACACTGGGCTTCCCTGGTGGCGTAGTGGTTGGGAGTCCGCCTGCCGATGCGGGGGACACGGGTTCGTGCCCTGGTCTGGGAAGATCCCACATGCCGCGGAGCAACTGGGCCCGTGAGCCATGGCCGCTGAGCCTGCGCGTCCGGAGCCTGTGCTCCACAGCGGGAGGGGCTGCAGTGGTGAGAGGCCCGCGTACCGCCAAAAAAAAAAAAAATAATAATAATAATACATTGGTTTATCAGTGACTTTTTTTTTTTTTTTCGCCTCTCCCGTTGCGGAGCACAGGCTCTGGACGCGCAGGCTCAGCGGCCATGGCTCACGGGCCCAGCCGCTCCGCAGCATGAGGGATCTTCCCGGACCGGGACAGGAACCTGTGTCCCCTGCTTCGGCAGGCAGACTCTCAACCACTGCGCCACCAGGGAAGCGCTATCAGTGACTTTTTAAATATTCATTTCCAAAAACTGGATTACACTACTACTTTTCTCTACATTATTTGATCATCTTTGTATTTAATAGCTATGTTCACAAAATTCATTATTTGGGAATGTTTATAAAAGTAGACATCAGAAAATAGACATTTAAAATAATGAACATTTAAGACTGAGCTACTGGATATTCAGTTCTGGTTACAAAATCTGTTTCTTGGAATAATCTTCCTGCAGAAAACAAAAGTAAAGCTGGATAAATATAAAAACTAACACAAAAGCAGGTGTGTTAAAGCCTCTATAAGTAATCAAAGCAGCTATAATGTGAGGGGCAAAAATCCTGAAGAAAAGTGAATCAAGGAAAGCCCCCAATTTGCTGATTTCACAACATGAATGATGGAAGCCAAAGACATGATCTATTTAAAGAGTTAAAGTGGAAAAATAAAATATTTTTCAGGAACAAAAGCAGAGAAAGGGAAAACAAACTAGAGTTTTCTTTTCTTTTCTTTTTTCTTTTTAGAGACACAAAGATATGGAAGGAAAATGATGCCAGATAGAAGCAGGACAAAGAGTATGGAAGAGCATCAGAAAGCCTAAATTTTGGGGGTAAATTTAGATGAATACTAACTGATCTTTTTAAAAGTATGTGACTCCAAATACAAGTACTTTTAAATTAAATGTTAATAAAAGTACAAAAGGACTGAGGTAAGTAGAAACAAAGTAGAGTACAAAGTCTCAAAATCTGTATATGTTTTATTTAAGGTAGGCTCAAATAACTTAAGAATTCATGTTGCAATTTCTAGGGGAACCAATAAAATAATTTTAAAAAGGAATTAATATTAACACACTAATGAGGAAAAATTTTTAAATATGATTAATATAAAATAAGGTAAAAGGAGAAAAGAATGAACAAACAGAAGTAAAGACAGAGAAGAAAGAAAAATGGTAGATTTGGACAAAAATATATTATTAATTCAAATAAATGTAAATGGACTAAATACTGCAATTAAAAGACAAAGGTCAGAAAAGAAAATGATACGCTTCTTATAATTTTTTAAAAAAACCTTTAAATGTAAGGACACAGAAAGATGAAAAATAAAAGGGCAGAAAAAAGGTATAACACACAAATACTGAACAAAAAAGGTCATACATCAATCCTAATATCAGACAAAATAAATGTTAAGGAGACAATTATCACTGAAGAAAAAGAGGGACATTTCACACAATTAAAGATTTAATTCAAAGGGAATATAAAATAATTGTAAATTTCTAGATACCTAATTAAACAGCATCAAACATTGAATGCAATAACAGAATTAAAAGGAGAAATAAAGAAGTACCAAATCATAGTTGAAGCGTTTAGCAGGTATGTGTTAGTAACTGAATGAACAATAAAGCATAAAGTCAAGACCAGTACACAAGCGATAAAATGATTAATAATTGACTGAACTGACACTTAATAGCACAACCACAAGCTGCAGTATATACATTATTATCATACGCACATGGAACATTTACCAAAATAGGCCACAGAGTAAGCAATAAAATAAGTTTCATCAAATGTCAAAAAATTTGAAATATATTGTATTCTCTCACCAAAGTGGAATTGTTACAAATGAATAGTTTTTAAACTAGGGAAACTTCCAAATATGTCAAATTTGAGCAATATATTTCCAATATCACCCGTGGAGAAATTTTAAGAATTAGAATGTATTTTGAAATAAATAATAATGAAAAGAGGGCATATCTCAAAACCTCTGGTATGCACTAAATCTCTGTTACAGAGAATTTATGATCATAAATACATAAGTTTTTTTCATAAATACATATGTTTTAAAGTAAGAAAGACTGCAAGCCCATGACTGTATTTTTATTGCACAGAACTCTAAGTTGTTCAGCATAATGAAAAGAAAAAGACAGAAAAATAAGAAATTTTGCCAAGGCCTCCATTTCTCTTTTCACTATTCCTTTTCTCTAAAGTAAAGCCAAAAAAGCTTTTCCTTTCTGCCTGATCTACTGCCCACGCTACAAAGATGAAGACAAGAAATTAACTACTCATGAGAGTATTTTGATGAAAAGTCAGAAAAGGCACAAAACACCAGATTCTTTACCACTTACAGAAAGTCTTTATGTGCTAAATCTGTTATTCCGACATACGTTAAGTGTCTGCCTTTTAAACAGCATAACTTGAGACGACAGGCAAAAGGTTCATCTTAGAGACCCATGACAATTATCCATTACTCAGCTAATGAACTTCATTGAAAAATTAAGCAGGTGAAGAGTGTTTTCTTGGGACAATTCCTCCCTACTGTGAGTCAGCTGCAGCTGCCATTGTCCCGGGCGTGTTTAATGTGCAAATTAGCAAATGACAAAGAGCAAAAACATGAGCTTTGTTTGATTCCATTCAACACGTGTCTGTTGCCTATTAAGTGCCAAGCACTGAGCTAGGTGCTGGAAGTACCGCCACAAACAAAGGAAACCCCTGCCTCAAGGGACCTGGCAGGGACACTGCAGAGTCTTCCCTCTAAGAGGGTATGTTGTGTAGTTCACAAAATCCTCTTAAAGAGGGGATGCCTGCATTACTGTTATTCCATGATACACAGGAATTATTCAAGCAAAGGAAGATGAGATTGGCCGAGAGCACAGAATGACCAAATACACAAACTAGTCAAGGAACATCACAGTATTTGCAGATAGCTACAGTCACTGTCGACATAACCAAGGTATGCACTGGATGCAAAGTGAGGGAAGATGTAATCTGAGGCTGGGGCATGTGAGTCATGTGAGGGCTGGGGAGGGCTTCTTCATGCTAACCAGGGCGAGTTTCATTTATCCAGAGAGTGACACAGTGAGATTTACATTTGAGAGAGATCACACTGTTTGTCCTGTGCATGGTGGATTTAAGCGGGGACAAGACCTGAGGCTAAGAAATCTGGCGTCAGTCTTAATAGCCCAAATGAGAGATGACTAGGGTTCTTGTTAGGACAGTAGAAACGGTAGGAGGAATAAAGAAAGGGGAGTGGATTCATCATCTGCTGAACTAAAAGTGTACATCTTGAGCAGTTCCAGAGAGACACGCTAAAATTTCCATATAATTAATGTAAACATCAATATCAGTTTCCCCTCCAGAAGCACTTATTCAGGTTCAGACACAGGCAAGATGTAGATTGATAAAAGAGAGAAAATTAGTACCTGACGGGGGAACCACTAAGAAAAACAAGGAAGAGGATCTAAACAGGACCATTGTAGAAACACATTCTGTAACCATCTTTGACTGGGGTTTTATGAATTCCTTAGTGAGAAAATATTGAGTTATTTTGTTAATTTCTTATGTACATCTTCTTAAGTTGCCTGTGTATTAACCTGTATGTAAGTCAGACATTACTATGATCTTAATCATTCTCAATCAACCTTGTGTGGTCTCTTGAAAGACCAGAATTAAAGATCAAAATCTGAAGCAAAGGGGCTTCCCTGGTGGCGCAGTGGTTAAGAATCCGCCTGCCAATGGACGGGACACGGGTTCGAGCCCAATCCGGGAAGATCCCACATGCCGCGGAGCAACTAAGTCTGTGCGCCACAACTACTGAGCCTGCGCGCCTAGAGCCCGTGCTCTGCAACAAGAGAAGCCACCGCAATGAGAAGCCCGCACACCGCAACGAAGAGTAGCCCCCGCTTGCCGCAACTAGAGAAAGCCCACGCACAGCAATGAAGACCCAACGCAGCCAAAAATAAATGAATTTTAAAAAATCCGAAGCAAATATGTTATTTAATATTCTTATAGGCAAGTTTCTTTAATGTGAAACCCATCATAATTAGAACCAAGCTTCGGATGCTCAAAACGGACACATCAGAAATGTGATACCATTTGGAGCACTGACCCTTTACATACTCTTTTTTTTTTTTTTTTTTTTTTTTTTGCGGTACGCGGGCCTCTCACTGTTGTGGCCTCTCCCATTGCGGAGCACAGGCTCCAGACGCGCAGGCTCAGCGGCCATGGCTCACGGGCCCAGCCGCTCCGCGGCATGTGGGATCTTCCCGGACCGGGGCACGAACCTGCGTCCCCTGCATCGGCAGGCGGACTCTCAACCACTGCGCCACCAGGGGAGCCGTATATACTCATTTTTTTCCCAGCAACTTTATTTTTATATTCCTAAACCCATGCCAGATTATATTACGTCTAAAAGGTAAAGTTTCCAAGATTAGCTAGGTGATAACTAAGTATATCTTTTGAAAACCTTAAATATTATACATCAGAGGATTTGAATCTTTATAAACTGATGTAAGGCTAGATCTATAAATTATCAATGAATACATATCGATTATACACACATATCTATAGATATCTAGATTATCAACACACTACTGAAACAAAATGAGAAAGCCAATCTTATTGCTTTGCCTGCTACCAAGTAAGTCACGTGGCAAACTGTAACTCATTGAAATAGTCTGGATGATCTCTTGTCATGCAGACTGCAATACTTAAATACATTTTTAAAAAAGAAAGAAACCTAGAACACACTGCCTTTGTCATGCCTTTTATAATAAGTATTAGACTGAATTCAATATTAAATCACCAAACGAGGGAAGATGAAGTGCAAGGGCGATCATTATGTTAAGCCATATACTGGTATGTTCTTTAGACCCTTTATATAATAACTTATGTTTAGAAAAAGTTTCCTTCCTCTGCTCAAATGATGAACACAGAGCAGAGCACTGTACCTTGACTCTGATAACAGCAGAGTTCTTCATGACACTACTTACGATAAACGTATAGGTAAAAACTGCTGAGTATCACCAAATCACTCTTAGTTTTTTTTCATATTTAAGTATAATGTCATGGTCATCTGGATGTGAGTTCCTCTTTTTAAGACATTCTTCTGATAACTATTGGAGGACAATTTCCCCCAACTAATGGGCAGCATGAGTTATCAGAGAAGCAAAGAGTTGCTCCAGCATCATTTATTCCCTGTGCCTCCTCCTGGTCTAACGATTCTCTGGGACCTGCCATTTAGCACTTGGCTGACAGGCGAAGTTTTCACAGCCTTAGCCGTTTTGGTATGTGCATAAAGGTCAGATTCCATAACTACACTCCTGTTAAAAATATCTCCTGATGTTTATCCAAAGTACACCTGTTTCTAAACCAAAGCATGGGCCTTGAAGTTCATGTGAGCTATAACTTCTAGAAGGCTAGGCTTTCATGAGTACAGGAGCGCTCTTAGACGGAACAGTGACGCTCTTGAGAAACGCGAGAGACAAAATCCGCATGATAACACACAGGAAGTTGTAAAAGTGTATGCATAGTGAGTTTGCCTGTCTCAATTTCAGCTTTTTTTTTTTTTTTTTTGCGGTACGCGGTCTTCTCACTGCTGTGGCCTCTCCCGCTGCGGAGCACAGGCTCCCGACACGCACGCTCAGCAGCCATGGCTCACGGGCCCAGCCGCTCCGCGGCATGTGGGATCTTCCCGGACCGGGGCACGAACCCGTGTCCCCTGCATCGGCAGGCGGACTCTCAACCACTGCGCCACCAGGGAAGCCCCTTCACCTTCTTCTTAACTAGAGCTCTTTAAGCAGTTCCAGATGAAATCTAGAAAGGAATATAATTATGATTATAATCTTCAGGGAAGTTCATCTATGATCCACAAATAAAGCAGACATACTGCATCCTCAGTAGTAGCAACAGCATATTAAACGGTAATAAGTTGGAAATGTGAGACTTCAGGTGGTGTGACTGGAAGGGGGAACAAAGAAAGATCTATTTCTACAGTCTTGTAAACTGTGTCAATTCTAAATGCGTGAATGCATTAACAATAATTTAAATCCAGGGAAAAAAGAGAAGTGTCTGAAGAGTCAGAAAGATGAAGACTAGGGTAAGATAGTATTCAACGTCATCGGGAACGTGAATGACGTGTATTGTCATAAAACCCAGAATATAATGATGTAAAATCATTATATTTTAGGAAATATGGGAGGATAGTCATATGAAAATTGTATTCAATCAATAACATAAGTTAATTTTTCAAATCTCTCCTTAAAACCTAGAAATGGCATTTTACTGTCCCAAGCATACTGCAACAACAAAAAAAAAGTTGTTTTGGGTTTTTCTAGTCACTACTCTTACTATAATCCAACCAAGGTAACTCTACTATACTGGATATAAACAGGTTTACCTTTAGCAAATTTCTTACACTCTACAGAGTTAAGTGATACTGTCTATAGTAAGGAGGCTGGTATTAATTGGAGGAGGTGCAGACCTTTGTGGAGAAATTAGAACTCACATAATTTTACTTGTGGTCACACCACGGACGACAAACAGAAGGTGACCCAGGGTGACAGAAGGCAATATGCTTATGTTTCACAATTCAGACGAAACGGATATATGTTTTATAAGGGGACAGGAAGGAGACTATTTAGAAACAATGGAGAAAGAAGGGAGAATTGAGGAAGCAGACCCTGAATTTAGTGAATGCCGGACATAAAAGGCATGAATAAATGTTAGCCTTAGCAATGATGGCAGGCGGCGCTTTCTCTGACCTTAGAGGGTACTGTAAGAGTACGCAGGGATCAATTTTCCCTGGCCCATTTTATTCAGGATTCAGTCTGTTTAGTGGCACCAGCATATACTCAGCTGCTAAAACCTATGGAATCTTCCATTTTTTCCTTTCCTCGAACGCTCCCACGAGCCACATCCAGTCCGTTCTACCCAGTAATACTTTCCAATTTGTCCTTGCCTCTCTGTCCCTTTACCATTTACACAGATCTTTTCCTGCTTAGGAAGATTATTTATTTTCTCCTCATTTCTTGCCTAGTTTGTTAGCGTCTAACCAGTCCAGGATGACGGTTTAAAATGCAAAGTTATCAAATCCCTGCTCTTTGTGAAGCTCTCCAGTGCTCTTCTTGGCCTTCTCAGAATCTAAACTCTTCCGTGGACAGAATACTGAAGAGTTCCCCAGTTTAGATGAGCTTATTTACAATCCTGTGGTTTCACACCTGTGTCCTCCCACTTGGAACTCTCCCATGTTTGCCTGATTAATGTCCACTTGCCTCTCAAACCCCGTCACACTCGGTCCTTCTGTCCTCATCAAGGAGAACAGGGTGATCCTTCCGTAGCCTCTAACAAAGTCTGTTCCCAGAAGGAAGGATTAGGCCAAAGAAACAGCCTTGGCAGAAGACATGCTTCCCAAGAGTTCGAAGGTTGGTTGCTAGCCCTCAACTGCGAGGAATATCCACTTTTGACCCATTATAATTAAGGATTTGTCTCCCTCTATTTGCTTACATTTCTCTTACGTGAAAATAAAGCTTAAGAGACAAAGATCTCTTCCTGTTTTATAAACTGTGTCCTGCAGCATCTCCCTCTTGGTTATAATGTCTCTCTCCTTAAAAGGGACTTGGGTACCTCACCTAGACCGTGAGATGAGAAATAGCTTCCTCCACGGGGCTGTGGTAAGGTTCCATCTGTGTAGGGTGAATGCCTCCTGCCAATCCAGTGGTTAGAAAGGCAAGCTTCATGGTTGGCAGTGTGCTAAGATCTAAAAGACAGAATGCTCTCCAGTTTTGGAAAGTGTCATTTCAGAAATTTCATTCGTGTTCCCATGGACTGAAAGGTAGTGTCTACATTTCCCATATGGGACACAAAGTTAAAACCCACACATATTAGCTCACTTCCAGAGGTACATCCACAACCGTATCCCTGTTATGCTACATAAAACAATCGCAGACATTTTCGACGTCATCAGTATTTGATGTGTTACGTTCAACATCCTTCAGTTGTTCTTAACCATAAAGAAGAAATTAGTTTTAACATGAAATCTATATTTACATATATCCTAAAAATAATATCCAGTGACGTTTTATGTTTATTAGGAGAAAGCTGTTCGAAATGATTAGAAAGCAATTTATGAACAAATCAACAGAGCTGAGTTACTAAAATTCGTATACAAGCAGAGAAACAGCTTTTACCTCAGGTTTCAAATGAAAACTATCAAAGTGAAATAGACTGGAGATAATTACGTTTCAGAGATAAAAATAGGAATGTCATTTTAAAAGGAAATCTCACTAGTAAATAGTTTTAACTGAATTAATAAGCCCTGAAACAATTTGTGTTTACCTTCATAAACTATCTTATTCAAAGCCCCAATTTTCCTATTCCCTTCACTAAATAAGATATTTTACTCTTTGGCATTTAAATCTTAATTCTTCGTTATCTTCTAGCAAACTCTTTGTCCCCTCACGTCTAAACCAACAACCTCCTAAATGATCTTCGAAATTCCGGTTTCTCTACTTTCCAACTCACTATGCATACAATTTTGAGACCTTTTTTCCCCTTGAAAATTCTATTTCCATTTTAAGTGTTTGATTCCATTTAAATACATATTACTAGGCTTCCCTGGTGGCGCAGTGGTTGAGAGTCCGCCTGCCGATGCAGGGGACGCGGGTTCGTGCCCCGGTCCGGGAAGAGCCCACATGCCGCGGAGCGGCTGGGCCCGTGAGCCATGGCCGCTGAGCCTGCGCGTCCGGAGCCTGTGCTCCGCAACGGGAGAGGCCACAGCGGTGAGAGGCCTGCGTACCGCAAAAATAAATACATTCGTACATACATATTACTTTGCAAGGACCTATGTCATGTCCAACATTTGATTGTGTTTGCCTTCTGCATCCAGGATCATCACCACCTTTTAAGGACTCCAGCATCTACTGTTCCCTGAGCTATGCAATTGTGCCCAAACCCATATCAAAACACCAGGTAGGTCCAGCCTTCATAGAGAAGTGTGTTCTCTCCTCAGTGCTTTGCTTACACCCATCACTCTCCCTAGAAGGCTCTAGGCTCCGCTCCATCATGTCATATGTCTCCAAACTCCCCATTAAAAGCACTGCCTACTCACTATTTCTCAATTCATCTTAATAAGCAGATATGTCAACTAATTCTTTTCATCTGGATCCCTGACCCACCCAAAGCTAATTCCAAGTAGAACATTAGTATTGAATAATACCACGTATTGGCTAGATGCATGCATACGTGCCTGGTGTGCTAAATAAAAAATCTTCTTGATGTGCTCAAGTTAGCTGATTAAAGAGACAACAATAACAACAACAATTACAAGGTCCTTGGTTTAGAAGGTAGGGGTTAATTGAAAGGTATAGGTTAGCCCCGTGAAAAGTGCCGCACGCAATCCTTTCAATCACAAAAGTAGTTTCTAAACAAAAATATAAAGGAACATCTGAGGATGACAAACACCCCCAAGCTTCTGACTTTCTGTATACCAGTGGTTTAACCTTAAATTCGGATTTCGATTTCATAATTTAAACACGTTTTGTTCAATTCAAAGCAACAACCTAAGCAGAAATAAAATCAATCCCCAAATTCTCAATGTTAAATTTTAGAGCTCAGATTCTTAAGTAATTATGTTTTTATTTTTTATTTAATTAATTTATTTATTTGGAAAAAGAAATCTTTGTTCTGTGCTTCTGATGAGAACCATTTCTTTTGTACAAATGGAAGTGCCTGTTGATTCCCCCCTGCAGATTGGTGAGCTGAGCTGCATATACTTCCCACCTAGGTTTTAGGCTCTGAGTGTCACACTCCCCATATCCATTCCCCCTAATATGTTTTTTTTTTAACTATGTTTTTAAATGTACTTCCTTTCAAGGTGTTGGTTATTTACTTCAAAGCACAATAACAGCCTTCAAACTGAAGAAGAGAGTATACGCAAAGCCAGTGTCTAGAAAGATGTTCACATTTGTTTTACCTACATACAGAATCTATACGCCAGTGACAAAGAAAAGGCAAAAAGAATGGTAAACTATTTATTTAATTAAAATAGAGAAAATATGCAGTTAATTATTCTGCCTTCAGTTTATTCCAGATGTCGGTGTCCAACAATTTTATTACAGCAACAAAGTGAAATAGTCATTGATTCCATTTTCTTATTGCTCTAAATCAAATAAACATATTTTTTTGTATATATCACATACACACATATATATACACAGAAACACACACACAGTTTTTTTCTCTTAGGCACTTTTCAATTGTTTCTAAAGACAAAGAGACAGAGAGAAAATCTTTAAAAAAAACTTTTGTGTAATTTGAACACTATAATATTGTAAGGGCAAAAGAAAACATTTAACATTTTTATAATTTAAAATTCTCTCTTGTATTATAAAAACATAAAGACTCAGAAATGTAATTTGTTGTAGTTATGAGGGAAAAAGAATCTTAATACTGTAAAAAACAGCATGGCATTTCTGGTTACCACTGTGATAAATGTACTGAAAGGTGTTTTAAATGAAAAAAATATATATGGCATTCTTAGCTATAGCTAAAATAAATTCTTATTTTCTTCTCTGTAATTACAAGAATAACACAATCAAAATCTGGGGTTTCAAATGCAGTCAAGAAGACCAGACACAGAATTTATCTTATAGTTTTCAAGAAGAAAGTGATTTTCGGTTCTAGAATAAAACTTTGGAACCATATAACCAATAGTAACATTCTCAATTGCTGAGGTTCAGAGTAACTAAAAACGTTTATTTTCAAACACTTTTAATATGTTTGAAATAAAATTAAATCATGTTTTCCTTAAGTTCAATCTGATAATAAAGAAACTATGAATTGCTTCCATATAAAACTGTATGTGTAAGTGGTAGTAGTACTTCCTTCTCTGCCAGCCCAATAAACAATTTCTTGGAAATACCATAGACACACACAACCGACTGTATTATAGGTGATTCTGTAGCGTTCCTGAATGAGCCAAGAAGTCTAGTAATCCATCTACCCAGGTCACATGAATGAATTTCTGTTTTCATTCATTAGCATTTTACTTGATGACTTCCGTGTTTCAGTCACTACAATGAGCCCAGGAGATTAGGAAAGAAGAATTAGTCATAATCCTTGACACCAACTAGTTTGCAGGGAGACAGGGAGGTATCGGCTATAAGGTGAGACGAAGGAAAGCTTTCCTAGAACAGGTAACCTTTGCACTGAGCCTTGAAAGATAAGCAGGTATTCTATAGGTGAAAGACAATAAGAGAAGAGGCTTCAGGGTTGAGCGTGTCACCATGGGACCCAAGGTCAGATGCATAAGGAATTTCAAGTTATTCAGATGATGAGGGTTCTAGTATGTTCTGGAAGGTACAGGAGTTAGCGGTGGTGATAAAGGGAGCAGTAAACGTTAAAGAAAGAACAGAGTGTAGAGTTATGTTACAAGATGACGAGGAGGTACTGAAGGATGCTTTTTTTTTGCGGTACGCGGGCCTCTCACTGTCGTGGCCTCTCCCGTTGCGGAGCACAGGCTACGGATGCGCAGGCTCAGCGGCCACGGCTCACGGGCCCAACCAATCCGCGGCATGTGGGATCTTCCCGGACCGTGGCACGAACCCGCGTCCCCTGCATCGCCAGGCGGACTCTCAACCACTGCGCCACCAGGGAAGCCCTGAAGGATGCTTTGCAAGAACTCTGATGGATGCATTTTTGGTGGAGAGATAGAAACAAGGGTGGACGTTTAGGAGATTAATGACATAGTCCAGTCAGAGATGACAAGATTTGAGTTAAGGCCATAGCAATGGGGACGGGAAATATGTTCATGTTGAGTCTGAAAACAAGAATTTCAAATAACTGACAATGTTTGGCTTGTGCGACTGGGATATGGTAGAACCATCCACTGAATTGGAAAGGATAAGAATTGCAAATGCATGATATAATCTTCCACTTCAAACCACAGCAAAAGCATGGGAAAATGAACAGTGCAGACTGTCCATGGAAGGAGGGCGGTCCTCGGGTGGGGGGGGGGAGGTCTCAGTCTAATTGAGGCCGTGCTCACTTCCAGCCGGTGGAGTGACCCCAGGAGATACATCTGACCTCTCCAAGCCCCCCGTGTCCTACATTGTTAGACCAGGATAGTATCCAAGAGCTACTGTCAGGTTTAAAATATGTGTTACTTAGTTTAAAACACTCAGCACAAGCCTGAGACATACAAAGCGCTCAGCAAATATTATTTCCCCTTGTTTACCTCATTTCCTTTTTAAAAATTGGAAACATTAGATAAAGGCATAAGAAAACAGAGGCATTTTGCTTTCTCAACAGTAACATATTTTTCTGAAAATGAATAAATTTTCGAGAAGTCAATCCAGAGTAACACATTATATGAAAAAAGCCTTAAATGTGGCTAGAATCAGTCAAACCCGCTGGCTTCACCAGTTACTTCCAAGCACGTGATTATATACCTGAAATATCTTTCTAACTGTACAGCACTGCATAAATGTGACTTGTTACTTAGGAGAAACTGGCAGAGAGCCGCCAGGGAGAAAACAGCAAATTAAATCTAGAAATGACCATTTTTGTAGAAGCTAAAAGGAACACTGAGAAGACTCCTTTAGATTTATAAAAACAAGGAGTGCTTTTCAGTGATTGCTCCCGGGGTTGTAACAGTATGAAAATCCTCGTATATAAAAATAAATACAAGATAATGAGCACATCTTCTGGTCCTCTCCTGGGGCCCAGCAGGATATACAAAATCTCCACACACGAAACCACGTACTAGCAGCCAGCAGGAGGCAGCCGGCTTTCTAGTTAGCCCTTCAAAAGCTACCGGGATATCAAATTTTCTTTCCAAGTCCACGTGAATTTATACAAGGCGCTCTGTCTCTTCCATTTATAAGCAAATCAAAGTCACAAAAATCGCTAGACTCTACACTCCCTGACAGTATGGACTGGGTTTTGTTTGTAACACAGGGCACACCACAAACGAGTTATACGATGAAAACAATACCGTCGGTGTCTGACGAAAATCTCCAGTTATTAGATGGTTGTAGCTACGTAGATTATCTGCCTTATGATGGTGATTTCCTCTAGAAAAGGAAGTGACTTTTGTGACTTTGATGCATGGAACCAAACAAAACAGAAGTTAAAGGACTACGAGATGAGAAGAAGACAAGATAATGACCTTATTTACACATAGATAATTCTTCAAGACAACTTAGCATTGAAGATAGAAGATCAAGATGATAAGGAATTGAATCTTTTTATAGAAAGTTTGTAAAATGCTCTCTTTCTGTACCCACTTTCTCCCTTTTGAAGATAGCTGGCTAAATAATTTTTGTGAATTTTGAGGGTCTTTTTCTAGAAAAAGACTTCAAAACTATCCTGGAAGTCTACCGATGGCACTTAAAAAGACAACTCAGTTTACTTACTGACAGATTATGTGTATAAACTGATATTCTGTGTTTGAATTGAAAATTTATAGACATACATGAATCTATTAATGATTGTTAGCCCAGAAATGAATCTTGGGTTTTGGGGAGGACTAAAATGGGGCTGTTAATTTTTGTCTTATATCTTCCTATAGCTTTTGATATTTTACCATGATTGTGCATTACTTTGTAATAAAAAATTTAGTATCTAAAATATGAAGAATTTTATTTTAACAAAGGGAGATAACAGTTCTCTCTTCCAGAGGAAGGAATTTTCTTTGGAATATAACCACAAAGAATATAAGAATGCTCTTTTTTTCACCTAAATCTAAAACATTTTCTCCTCAAATCAAATTGACCCACGTGTACATTTTTTTTAACTTTTGACAGTTCCCAAGTAATTCCCAAGAACAGGTTATTGATATTGAATTGCACGCCGATGATATTCAAAACGGACAGATCTATAGGAAGGCATCTGAGAAAAGCACAACCAAGTAATACAACATTTCTCGGAGCATTATTTTTATCTTTTATACCTTTTCATGTTATAGAATTCTAGGGTATTTTATAAAAATATATTCAAAAGACTCTGCGATTGATGAAATACAGTAAAAGTTTTAAGATTAAAGTCAAGATTCAAAGGCAGATTATAAATTAGAGGAAAATTATAGGAAAAGGATGGATATTCTCTATATAAGTTGAACATCTAAGGAATATTTATAAAACTATAGCTCCAGGAGTAGTTAATTGTTCAGTCATTAAATAAAGGCAGATAGATAGGAAGGAAGGAAGGGAGGGAGGGAAGGAGGGAGGGAAGAAGGAAGGAAGAAAGGTACAAAGATAGAGATACATGTCAAGATCTTTGCTTGGGGATAAAAATATAGAAAAGTAGTACTTTTAAAATGGGAGATGCTCATCTGGGTATGTCTGAAATGTAAACAGTAATGATGGAAGATCAAAAGACATAGGAATACTAGCTAAAGATATTCAAAGCTTATTTTATACCAGGGTCCTGTATTAAGGTATTTTATTTCATTTAACCCTCATAAAAACTTATGAGGAAGGTGCTATTATCATCCTGAATTTACTGACGCAGAATCTCATGGAAAGAAGTAAAGACCCATTCGAAAATTCAAGAGGTTAAGTTGCACACTGAATTTTCTTAGAAACTAAAATCATGGACCTTACTTTAGAGTCTAGGATTTCAACCACTACTCTGCTACAGACAATAGGATCTCCAATAATTATGTGTTGAATGAATGAAATGATGATTATGTTATTATAATTTAACATTGTATTTGTATTAAAATATAAGATCCTTCTACCGATATTTCAGGTAGACACTGATCCACAAAAGTTACACACTTTTTTTCAATTTTTGTATCTATGTTGGATAATTAAATAGGTAACACATTTCAAACTTTGGATTAAATAATTTGGAAATGTATAATTTAACTATTAATAACATACTGAGGGCTTCCCTGGTGGCACAGTGGTTGAGAGTCCGCCTGCCGATGCAGGGGACACGGGTTCGTGCCCCGGTCCGGGAAGATCCCACATGCCGCAGAGTGGCTGGGCCCGTGAGCCATGGCCGCTGAGCCTGCGCGTCCGGAGCCTGTGCTCCGCAACGGGAGAGGCCACAACAGTGAGAGGCCCGCATACCGCAAAAAAAAAAAAAAGAAGAAGAATATAAAACTTGGGGGAAAATTTTTTCTCTCTAAAGAGGAAAACTTTTTGTCCATTAAAGAGCTCATCCTTCACACACCAAAGACAACATGCATACCTTCAATGGAGAATGAAACTTGTTGAATTTCAAGGAAAAAATAAAAGGCCGACACTGATAGCCAAGAACCCACTTTTTATATCAACTGGGCATCTTGTGCACACCTCCCACTTAGTGTGTGTGAATTCTCTCCAGCTCCACACTAAAGTTTCTCTGGCCTCCTTCATTTTTATGAAATGGCAACTCCATTCAGCTAGTGACTCAGCCCAAAGCCCGGTAGCCGTCCTTAGCACACTCTTCTCTCATTACCAATGTACATTCCACCTCCAAATGCTACATATTCGATGTGCAAAATGCCTTGAACTCTTCTGCTTTTCTTTATGTCCACTGCCATTAACTAGAACAGGTCACCATCACCTGTTACCTGGGCTGTTCCCTCTTGTCTTGACCATCTCAAATTTATTCTCCACTGAAAAGACCGGAGAGATGCTTTTAAGAATTTACATAAATTACATCACTCCCTTGCCTTAAACCCTTCGGAAACTGTTACCTCTAAAATAAAACCCAATCTTCAATACAACTTGTCAATCGCTATTACCCAGACTCCGACTTGCACCACAAATTCATCTAATAGTTCTCCCCTTTCCGTATTATACCCCATCAACACCAGGCCTGTCAGCATCCTCCCTCCACCGCACTGTTCTAGAACTTTACCTAATGCTGTTTTAATTCCCCTGCTGTCACCAAATCACTCTTCACCTAAACAATTTCCCAATCATCTTGTAGCCTCTACTCATATGTCATGTTCTCCAAACCACCTTTCAATTCCCCCGACCAAAATTAGGGTGTCCCAATGTTTTCCTTCGAAATGAACTTAATTTTTTTCTTAGCATTTAACGTAGTTTATTACACATTCATTTGGTGGCTTATTTGTTCAATCTCCCATTCCCACAGTAGGCTGTAAATTTCTTGGGGCTTTTTACAGTAAGAAAAAATATCCCTCTTGTAAGTAAAATGATCATACATCAGTTAAGTATACGTTCTTCTTTGGTCTCTAAAATAGGTCATTTAATTCAGATGTTTCAAAAAGTGTGAGAAATGAGGGACAGTGTTTTCATTAACTTGATTTTACCCCTTTTTACAGATTTATAGATGAAGAAAATATAACCCTTGCCAAGGTAAGGATTCGGAAGAGCAGCAGGTCAGTTAGAAAAACAGTGCTCAGTAAAATAAGCCTTTATCTGGAGAAAAATATCTGAAGGGATTGAACTCAAATTACATGAATGACTTCAATTTACACTAAGCAGTTGACTTTTGGTCACTAGCTTCATTTTTCTTTTTTTTTTCCCCCCTTTTTCCCCCAACTCAGTTGTACTTGATCGTCTTTAACATATCAATTCATAAGTTTAATAGAGTTAAATTCATCAGATACACCTATCGCTGAGACAGTTCTCACCTTGCATTATGATTTCCAGAGGAGCGTTAGAATACCAGTGCATCCACTCACGCTTTACCTCTGAGTTTGCCCCTCTAATCGTAACCTTTCTCTGCACTTAATGGACCAAACCGGTTGGCTTTCAGCCATTGCCTTCCAGGGCATGTAGAGAACATGCAGTCAGAGGTAAAGACTGCTATTCTCCTTTCTTTCTTTTTATAATGAATGAGTCCAACACAGCTTCTTGAAATAAAATCTATCAGAACTGTTTCAACATTCTGCAGGCACATCAGTTCTCCTGAAGACACATAGCATTCTTCTAAAAGGAGTTAGAGAATTTATAGAAATGATCAAGAGCTGCAGATGGAACAGGGTTTTGAAAGCCAAGATTCAAAATCTGCCCCCTTTTTGGCAACAGAAAGCTACATATGTTGTGTCGAGGTGACACTCCTGTGGGGGACAGGAAGAGGACTTCTCTATACTTGAAAACTACTTGTAATCCAGCCAAAGAAAATGTGTTTGCGCTACGTACAGCAAACCTCTACCCAAGCCAGAAACCCCTGACTGGGCTGCTTCACCATTAAAACCTGAAAAGACCATTTACCAATTCACCGTCTGGTCTTACCAACCAGAAGACGAACACATTTTAGAAACGACATTTTCTCAGAGAAAATGCTTTTTGATCTTTGTTAATTTCTTTTTTTGTAGGAGATTTTTCATATTGTGCACCATTAAGTCGAAGAGGGGGCTGCCGTCATGGCTTCAGCCACTGTACAACACATTTGAGGAGTTTTTAAATTTTCTTTCTATTTTGTTCATGACATGGACCATCCAGAGAGTCTGAGTCTGCTGAGGTATATTCACGAGACACAGGCTTGGCACCCACGAATCCAGATGTGATACTGATATAGAGGGAATGGTTCACTCCAGGACATTCAAAGGCCTCCAGGTTTCTGCCACTGGGAGAAAATCTAAACCCGTGGGTGATGTCTAAGAAGCCACATACTAGAGACACAGAAAAGTCAAGGCGTCTGCTTGGGAGGTTCAAGTGGATATCACAATTTTCAGGAGCTTAAGGGTTACAGCATTTGGCATTTTCCAAAATGAACGGTATTTTTATATTCAACCCTACAATCAAGGTAAAAACACAACTAAATAGGAACCTCCATTAAAAACAACAGTATGCTTCATGTTTATCTAGAAAGTGAAAGAATTTCTATTTTAATTATCATCTGATTTTGAATGACTGCTTGATTACATGATGGTGCTCAAGTTGACAAGTATAATTCTAAGAAAAAGCTTTTACGCGATTAAGAAATGACATGAAATGCTTACAAGTGCTTTTCCAAAAAGACGCTATTTTTAGACTGTGAATGTCCTATAAAAGAGGACAAAGTATTTTAAAAAGGAAGTATTATATCAGTTTTGTGTCACTGATTAAACAGATTGTGCCTTCCAGATTTCTTCTCCTGGAAGAATATATAAACTGTGTAGATGTCCTAGATGCCATATATTACAAATACAGGAAAAAGAGGCACCCTTTGGGGGAGATTCAAGTGTCTACTATATTTCTTGGGGATTTAGGAGTTGCCAGAGAAAATGGGAAGGAAAAGAAACAAAAAAATTAGTTCTGTACAGTGACCAGACTCAAAGAAGGTGGAGAAGATATAGTGACGGTAAAGTTAAAAAAAAAAAAAAAGGAACAATGATCCATTGCCTACAAACTTAATTTGTGACCCAATAAAAGTAGTTTGTGGATTTTTAATTTTTATTATACAATATACTGAACTTTATTACAAAAGTTGAGTTTAAATATGTGGGCATCATTTATCATTTTGAACATAAACATTCAGAGGTAAAAAATAGACATTTATGTGTAATGCAACAGAAGTAAGTAAGGTACTATTTGAAAGGTAGTTTTTAGAAATATTATATTCCTAACTAATAGAATGTTAACTGAAAGGTGGTTTACTGACTGGGATTGTGCATTATTTTCGAAAACCTTAGGTTTAAACCCCAACTTTCCAATGAAAGCGTTCAAATGCGCAATGGTGTGACTTCGGACAAACCACATCATCTTTCTAAGCCTCATCTAAAAAAACTGGGATGATTTTCCTTACCTTATAGAGTTCAATGAGATAATGCACAAAAACACTTCTTCGAGTGTTTACTTGAATGAAACATAAAGGCCAGCCTGGGCTTGACGTTGACAGACAATGATGACACAGACCAGCAAATAAGATGTGCAAAAGACAAAGGTTAAGTTCATGGCTACAAACGAATGGAAACTTCTCCCCAGCACCTCTCTGTGCGTCCTGAGAGTTCACTCCACGCAGGTGATTCAAATGGCTCAGAGTACAGTCTCAGCCAGGTCTGGGGAGCCCAGGGCTGCGTACTGGCCAACTTTTAGACCATTAGAGATAAGTGAGGCCAGGGCAGCACTTGAGGGTCCACCATTTAAAAAATAAATTATATATTCCCTTATCCTATTTCATACTTTGTCACTGAACCCAAAGAAAGCCAGGCCACGGACCACGATACTTAGAGTAAATGCTAAATTTGCCTGCTAATTATTTCATTCTGTGATATTTTATATTTTTAGTTTTTCTTCCAGTGTAAAATTAATGTCGAGGAAAAAATTAAATTTATATATTAAAAGTTAAGAAAAATCTTACATCGTCTGAACAGATTAGCAGTCTCAGCAAATGGCTGAATTTTATTTCTAAGTGACATTCTGCTAGAATATTCAAAAAGAAGAATGGGATGGTAAATGTTATAAGATTTTAGGACCTGTTACCCTAAATGGCCTATTATCTTGACTTCTAGGCATTGTGAATGAGATACCAGGATGCTTTTCACAGCCCTACAGCCACCACTGTTGCTGGCCTTTAATCTCTTACCTCTTAATCTCATCTCTCTGCAGCCAGAGTGATATTTCCAACATGCTAACTTCAACACAGCACTTACGTTATGAAGGCATTTTCTAAGAGGTTTTCCACACCTCAGAATGAATTTCAAGCTCCTCGGAGTGGCTTATAACTTCCATTCTGTTTGGGCACTTGCTTAGCTGTCCAGTCTCACCTCTGAAACTTGCTTCTTTACACTTGATAATATTGAATTACTCTAAACTCTCTTTCCTCAGGATTTCACACGTGCTATGTTGGTGCTAGGAAAACCTTCCCCTTCAAGGTTTTCTTGTGTGGGTTTTGACATCCCTGCCAAGTCTCAATCCTTCCCACCTCATCTGTGAGGTCACATCACCATTCCTGCATCTTTACCACCTCTCCCACTACTAGTTCCTTAGCCATAATCTCTCTACATGCTCAGGCATTACCTGTGTAGATTGTTTTTCATCTCTGCATAGGAATCGCCTCTTCTATTATTCTTGCGCTCAGTGCACATGGGTTGATTTTCCCCAGTCAACCATCAGAGGAAGGGAAAGGATATTCTACTCATGAACACTTCCACCACACACCTTTCTGGGGCTGCAGACACGACCCCCTCCATACGGGGTCAGCGTATCTGTCAGTCACAACTTCTCAGTTACTTCAAGTAGGACACTGCTCCTGGGCTTATCCTCAGTAAATGGCAGGTTTTAATTGGGAACAGAAGGATGAATGCTGAGCAGCAGCCACTTTGAGAGAGAGAGGCTGTGGCTGAAATAAAAGCTCCAGGAAAGGCTAAAGCCCTAGGGGGTGTAAAGGATGAAGGGCAAGAATGCTGTGAGCTTACAATGGTATATCCGTGGCAAATGCTCCTTTGTATCCTGTCACCAGTGTTTGATCCAGAAACGCCACAAGGAGGCTGCAGAAGAAGAAACTTCAGCCTATCCCAATCCAAATCACCCCATTTAGACGGCCAACTTGCCTTCCTATCTTTGTGCTGAGTTTGAGCCTCAGGGCTTCCTAACTGGCTTCTATCCACTCCCTCTGGGGGAAAGAGGGAAAAGGAAAACAAAAATAGAGACAAAGGGAAGAGAAATCACACAGAACAGACTCTAGTCCACGTTTCACATTATCTTGGGGTTAGCATCCATCTTGCTTTCCTACTGTTATATACTGAAAGAGAGAGAGAGAGAGAGAGAGAGAGAGAGAAAGATATTCATCATATAGGAGAAAACATAATTATCTAGTATTCGGAAATCAAATGGAAGCCGGGAAAGTCCAATTACTATAAAGTAATGTGCTTACAGATGGAGGTATCTTGAATTTCTCTGAACCCCCTTGGTCAATAATTCATCCTAGGTCGTGACCAGGTCACTGGAATAAATCAGCATACTAAAAGCCCTTTATATGATTATTTAATCCACCAATGCCCTTCTGTTTGTACATCTTCATTCAAAGCCCCTTGTCATTTTGGTGGAGATTCCATACATCCCTATAGATTTGCACCATCAGCTCATATAAGCAAATGTTTACCAGCCATCTCACATATTGAAAAATAGTTGAGTGGGCTTTCAAGAGATCAATTTTCTACATTAAAGGCTTATTAATCACTACCATCATTGCATACGCCATTCAGGAGCAGTGGCAAAAAAATCTCTATTCTCATACACTCCAAGGCTTAAAGAGAACAAATGCCTTGCACTGAAATTAGTACCAGACTCAATATTGCATCTTCACAATAAATATAGAAAATAGGAGAGCCTGTTTGGAATAGACTGGTTGCTAATTAGAAAAGAAACAAAATCTTAACATTCAAATTTAAGAAAATATTTTTACTTGATACTAGAAAGGACAACTCTCGAGGTAAGAACTGATTTTGTGTCTATAAAATTACCTTTTCAAATAATAGTAACACTAATCCTAAGTAAAACTAATCTGATACAAAATGCCATAGGCAGATTATGACACTTGTGGGAAAAATGAATGCAATTGTATTTGGATTCTATACGGAACAACTGAAACCACAATCGTGAGTTAATAAATTGAATAGGGAAAGAAACTCTGATTGGCTATCACTGTGCATCGTTGGACAAAAACCTCTATACCTCAGAGTCCTGCGGTTTCCATAGAAACAGGGCAATGGCTAGTGTAAAAGCAATAGTTATCTCCAGACAAAAGGCTTGCCTCAGCGTTCATTTCACTGCACCAAAATCTTAGGAAAAAAAGCCTTTATCCTTAAAAACAGAAAGGAAAAATTTTAATATGCTAAATGGCAAAACCAAAATGATATTTCATAAATACCTTTAAAAATAAATCCTTCAATACAAATTAACTGGAATGGAGTAAACAGAATCCCCTTAATTTTTTTCTTTAATCCACATAGCAAAATAATGAAACCCAGTTCTATCAAGTTTGTTGCCAACACGTCTTGAAGTTCAGCAGCAAAATTGAAAATCCCAGTTGTTTAATGTTCATCAAGGACAATCAAGGATTGTAGACTGAGTTCTGTCCATGCCACTGTTTTTAATTTAGATATTTGCTTAGTAAATTACGATCCCATTAGTGTGGATAAAGCCAAGTGAGGGGGAAATTTGCATTTGAGCCTGTCTTTTGTTTGTCTCTTCTGCTGTACCAAAAGTCCCAGAAAAGGTCAGCAATTAACCACTGGGTTAATAACACAGTATCTACTATAACTCACCATGGTAATTAATTAAAAGTATTAATAAACATTAAGTTTTTTCATATGAAATCTAAATGCTTCAAATAATATGTCATTAGATTCCCCTCCCCACCCAATCTATAATACTGGCACTGAAGTATTTAAAATACATGTTTACAAAATGGGGATATTAACACAGTCAAATAATAAAGCCAATCTAATTAACTTGGAAAAAACTTAACATATTTTATTTTGACATACAGAATCCAGCAATACATAAGTTCCAAAGAGAAAGTGAAAGCAATCAGACACTGAGCTTTTTAGATAAAGTAATTTGTCATGAGTGAACATCACAAATATTTTATACAATGAAGAGTATCATAAATAATGATAGATCCTTGTAACAACTGAACAACAGAGCAAAGAATAATTGTATCAACACTGGATCATCAAACTACAATAAATCAGTAAAAAAAAAATCTCATGTTACAACCATGACTGTGTAATAAAGGGCATTTTTAAGAGGCAATAACTGACAAATCACTAAAAGAAATATGTAAAATACAGCTATTTTCTATCTCTGAAATTACAATATAAAACTGGTGATATATAAACAATTATATTCTCAAATGGGCTGAATTAATAATAGGTGGAATTTTGTTCATTTATCCACTGTTTTAATGAAGAATGTCCATAAAATAGTTTTTAAGTTAACCTGATGATCCCAAAATTGTGACCACACCATACTTCGACGTAGATATAAAATAAAATCATGATATAAAGTGAGCAGATTTATATAGTGCTTACATTTTTATTGTCTGTCTTGTGTGTGAATGTGTAAAATCTACCAGGGCTGAGAAGGCTCGCACTCATATCAGTTTAGATGTTAGGCTAAAACCTTTGGAAGTACTTAGAGTTGGTCTAGAAATCTACAAGGCCATATACAATTAGTATCGCCAAAATATCTGCAGTTGAGAGAAATATCTCCGTGTCAAACTCAATATTAACCTCACAAAACTTCAGAAAGTTGAGGAATCTAGACTCAATCATGTGTAAAGCATACATCTGAAGAGGACCCCCAGGTATTTTGTAGCCACTAAAAAACACAAATGGGAAAAGACAAAGTGTTTTCTCTGTTTCTAAGATTCCTACTTAAAAATCAACGTAAAAAACCAAATATTTCTCTACTGGCGTTTCTCCAAAGTCATGGCCCAAAAAAAGAAAATGAGGAACTCTGATGTTTAGAATTTTATTCAAAATTTTATTAATATCTCGAGATTTTTTCCATTAACCTAAATGTTATTTCAGCCTGCTAGTAATTTTCAGTCCTCTCCTATCCTTTACCAAATATTTTATATTTCAAACTCAAGTGTAAAAAATTTGACAGAGCAGAGGAAATAAATGATTGTTTCCTTCCCAAATGCCTTGCCTTCATAGCCACTTAAAGGACGTGTAGAGGACTATCTGGTGAAATTCAAAACAACTAAATTAAAAGACAGAAATCAGGAACACTTCTGATGATTAAAAAAGTACACAAATTATTATAAAGCAAGTCATGTGTGAAATACACACCAAAACACAACCTACAGCCTTCAGAAAAGCCAATTAAAACTTCATGAATATAGAGCTGTTTTTTTCTGCCACCTTGGATCAACGTGCTGTGAAAATCTAAGTTATAAATCTATAAATCAGCTCATTGGGATGAAAGCACAAAAAAGAGAGGTTATATTTTATCCTTTATAGACTGACATTGAAGTAGAACACGAAAGAGGAAACCTTGAGAAAAAATAAAAACGTCAAGAGACACTACTGACGCTAAATGAGAGGAAAATCTTCAGATTATAAAAAACCAAGGACACAATATGCCTGGCCTCACTATTAATTTGTGGTGTGAGAATTACCATAAGAATGGCAAGAGGCTGAAGCAGGAGATGTTTTTAAAGGGGCAAAGCAATAACACTGATGAGAAACGCTTTTTCAAAAAGAGATCCACGGCAAGAACCTCAATAAAACTTTCTTAGATAAAAATTTCAGTTCAATATTATATGAATCATTAGACTAAAGTGTCTATCCTACAAGTGTCCCGTTTTGAACTGACTTACCCAGTGTGTTAAGTCAATTTATATGTAAATTCCATGGAGAATTAGGTTAATGCGCCTTTTTTCACTTAACTGACAGCTAAGAGCCAATGTATCTTTCCACTTGGCTTCCAAACAAAGACCCAGCCAAGCCTTGGAGTGAAGGGAATCTAGAAGAGTAACAGAAGCTCTGACTGAAAGAGCAAACTGTGCTGATTCATGATGTCAAAACTTGAGCTGCTGCCGAAAGAGTCAGGTGTGTACGGGACCTCTGAGCATCTTCTAGCTTAGTCCCTAACATATTCAAGCACTGATCGTGGAAGCATGACGAGAAGTCTAAGTCTTAGCAAGGCGAAGAAGCTGCCCTGGGAAATCAATTCCATGAATAGGCGGAGTAAGAATCCCCACCTAAACAATAGTTAGTTTCACTGTATATTTATTTCATTTCTAACAAAGTTTAATTTTCTGTATTGAAGGTGACCGTTCAATTTCACACTTACATATGACGGATGCATTCCCCACCGTGGTTTTGAAAACCCCGAACACATTTACATGTACACATAAAGGAATAGGTATGGAAAATAAGTGGAGGTCCTGGGAACCATGGGAAACTAAGAATCTATGCACTGGAATAATGACTCCAATAGTGATACACGTCTGCAAACCACATGCCCTCAAGGCCTGTGCGTCCAGCTCAAATTCTAACAGCAAGCCCTATAGAGAAATTCTATCCTTCCCCAAAGCAAAGAACAAAGACTATATATATTGAATAGCAATATAAATTCGCAATTTAATTTTAGACTTTCCAGACAATTATGGAGGCATGGGTGGGAGGAGCTACTGGCAGGGCACAGGATAAGTAAACACAAGATATGAGGCCAGCTGTTGTTATGGAAACATAGTCTTTGGAGGTAAACAGGCTTGGATGTGAATTCCAGTCCTAGCAATTACTAACTGTGAGACCATATTCAATAACTGGCCTACTATATTAGCTAGAGATCATGAAGACCATAGGTTTTATTTGTCTTTAAGAAAAATAGTAGTCAGCCTTGCAGAGTCTTTGCAAATGGGTGCAATTTTACCTAACACTGAATACATAATTAATAAATTGATATATCTTAGTTCCTATCATATAGTAGGAACTCAGTAAATTATACGAGGAATATATATTTTATCGATATACCCTACACATGAAGTTATTTCTCTGTGTAGCAAGACTCTGTAAGTGAGTGTGTTATATCTACTTGTAAGTTACAGGGTTAGACTTCATATTTTATAATTAGTAACAAAGTCAATTTTTAAGTAGAAAACATCAAAACATTGCAAATCTTCAACATACTTTTCCAACAGTATATTACATTAGCATAAATCAATGTGTTAAACTATAATCTTAAGCCTTTGCTTCAGTGTTATTAAAATTCAATGTGTTCAATATATTACCTATAGATGATGAACTAATCAATCAATCACACAGGAACTAATCAACCACAGGAACGAATCAATTTTCTTAGAGAAGAACAGATCTCATTCTGACGTAGGGAAATTGTGAAGAATAACTAATGAATCACTTAATTTTTTTAATTCTTCAAATATACCAGAGCAATTATCTTTGCTTTATACATTTTACATATCAACTAGAACTACCCCAAAAAGGACAGTGTGACACTTTAAAAGAATGTCTTTAATTAATCCATTTGGTATTTATAGAGCAGCAATCACATAAATGACTTTCTTTAGCGTTTACTTATTTATCTCATTTCTTTAACTGAATGGGCGAGAAAGGAGCAAAGATTGGCATCTCACCTTTCACTGCTTCCCAACTCAACTCTGCTTTAACCCTTATTCATGAACATCGGCGTGTAACCAGCGGACTAGCAGGGCAGGCCCACCAGTGTTCTCTTTTCTTACGGGATCAAGGTTTCCTGGGGAAAATTTACTAAAGTAATGTGAAGCATTTAATCTAGGCTATAAATGTTACACTGATTGTAAGGGACTTGGGGTAATTAATATTTAAAATGCAAGTTGGGTACCTGTCACTGACATCTATCTAATAGTCCAGATCTACTGAGCTTCTCCAGTGAAATATTTAAGATGATGACAAAGAAAACTCTGTAGTTTAGGTGAAAATCAAGCACCATAGAGATTTCCTGAGTAAACATTCCTCTGTTTTCTTCCACTTAACATGACATAGGTGACTATAACTACCTAATAATTCTTTCTCATTATTAACATATAATCCATTATCTGTATAAAATATAGTACAATTATATATAATAAATACATCATTTAATATAATTATAATATATAAATATATCAATAATATAATTGTTATATATTAATAGCATATACATTACTATATAATTATGCATATAATTATAACATAAATATTGTTACATTAATTATATGACTGGAATAAAATTCACTAATTCTTTATTTACAAATTTGTTATATAACATTAGTCAGTAATTGAGGTAAAATCTGCCTTAAAAAATGATATTCCAGCAAAAAAAAAACTTACTGGTAAGATATCAAGTTCTCATAAATGTCTGTGAAAATGATGGGGGGCGTGTCTTCACACTAGCACCCACACTGGCTTTTATCCCTGGGAACAGTTCTGTTTCTCATGATATTTCCAGTATAATCTTCCCAAGCTTGATGCAATCACTGCTGACTATTGGATGTATAAGTCTGTAAATATTCCCTTACCAAAAAATATTTGAAAGCTGTCACACAAATGGAGAATGATTTCTATTTTGTTTGGGTTTTGTAATGTATACTGGACATGCTTCCACGTCTTTCTGTGTGGATACTTCATTCTTTCCAAAAGCACAGTATGTTCCACGGCAGTGCTTAGGATATTCGATAGCATTCCAGTGGTTCCCAGTTTAGCTGGTGGGTTTCACGTGGAGCAACATGTATGTGGCTTTGCCCTGAGGTACTGTTTCAACACAGATGCTCAGCTTTCCTGACCCTCCTCTAGAAGCAAACACTGAAGATCAGTCAAAAAATTTAAAATTTAAAAGACTCTTCTAATAAACAGAATAAAAATGAACAAGTCTATGGGCTTTTTTCCCTCTCTGGCAACAAATACACCAGGCTGGCAGCGGTGTGATTATGTGACCTAACAGGCTAGTTCTACATATATTCTAAGTGAGGAAATATGAGGGTGAAAGTGTTAAAAGGAAATAAGAGGAAAACTATGAGTTGAAAATTATGAAAAGTATAACTTCTTTCAAAGAAGACAATACATTTGTATTCATTTTGAAAAACAAAATAAAACTGTCATCACATACAATAACTTAGAGGTGGCAGTACGCTCAATAGAAAGACCGTTTTGAAGTCAGAAAAAAAACAGTATTTTAATACACGCTCTAACTTCTGAAAGATGACCTGCAGGGGCTTCAAGGTTCTTCCTCTGCAAAAAGAAGGACATATGTGCAAGAGTGCAGCTTCCTGTCACTTTTGTCCATCCCAAGTGTCTGGCTCAGAGCGGGCACTCAACAAATACCCGCTGAATGAGTGAACAGCTATCATGCAGGTACGGTGAGAATTAAAAACTAAAGTGAATATACAAATGTCACATTCAACCCATGCATATTCAAACCTATGCTGACTTGCTTACTTTTTATGGTTTTTGCTTAATAATTTAGTATTTCTCAATAAGAACAAAATTTATTTTAAAAATGATCTTAAAGTTTACGACAATTTGAATTTCTTCAACACAAATTAGCTAATGTTTTCTGAATAATGCCTAGAATACCTGGATTCTACAAAGCTTTAGAGAAGCAAGAAAACCAGTTTCACAATCAGTTCCAAATGTGTTCCCTACCTCCGAAATCAGTGAATTTGTAATCACCATTTACGGTAAGGTTGTATTTTATTGGATGGCTATAGATACCTTTCTATGGTAGGACTAAACCAAAGCTTCAGTTCTAACTACTCAGACTAGTCAGATTAAGTGATAACACGTGCACAAAAGACCAGCGTGACGAGGAAGAATTTAGAGACCTTAGTAAGTATATGTTCAATCAATTGGAAGGGTAAGATGTCGGAGACACAAGAAATGACATATGTAGCTCATCACCGGCAACACCAAATGACTAAAACAGTCTATAAATGAAGCAAAGAGACTCAGGCACAGGAATAAAAAAATAAAACAAAAATGACAATCGTCACATTATTTAGTTTTAATGACACCACCAACAGTGGAAAATAAGATCATATAAGGACCTACAATTTTATAATCAGAGACCCAAGTGGCATCAAGAAACTCAAGCAGTGTGTTTGGATGCCCTGAACAAAGGAAGGGACTGGATGGAGGATAGGGAATCCATAGGTCCTCTGTGGTTGTGTTGATAAAAAACCGTGAAGCCAGAACAGGAAACACATTTTTAATATAGTTAACATCTTAATTTCTGGATCTGAAATTACTTCATTCTCAACCTCCACCGTATCAAGCTTCTTCAAATGCCTTCCTTTTTAAACTCCTACCTCACCACACTAACTAATTTCCAGTACAATTCTCTGATAGCTTTGCTATCTCTTTTTCCTCCTTCGTCTTCTAAATACCAGTATTCACTGAATTCTGTCCCTCCCTCGATCCCTTTCTTCCCATCTCTTATATCCTCCAATCCAAACCTTTAATTACTGTCTCAAGGCAGATTATTCAAATTTTTTTTCATTCATAATCTTGACCTTTCACGTGAGACCCATTTTCACATTTCCAAATGCCTTGGACTTTCCTTATGCGGTATAAATGGTCATGTGGATGACTCTCCAGGGCAAACTCCCTGCCTAAAATTAAACTCACCTTTCAATTTACAGTGATAGATGCATCATTCACCCGGTTACCAAAACTCAAAACCATCTCGTGATTTTGGTCCTTCTCTTTCTGATTCCCTCTACATCAGATCGGTCATCTATCAAGTTCTGCCAGCCAGCGCTGCTAGAGCCCATGTCTGTCCAATCTCATCACATCCCTATCATTCCATTAACATTTTGATTCTAAAGTAGATACATAGATAGCTGCAACCACTTCCTCACCGACCTCAGATCTCCTCCCCACTATGCATTTCTGAATCCTTCTTTTTAAAATCATGGTTTTACACTATGACTGCCACTTTTATAAAGATGCAAAGGTGGTGTCAGATAATGAACTCGAGCAGAGGGGCAAGTAATGACATATCTAAACCTCAAATCTCTCAACTGTAATATATTAAATAACGGTGACATCTACCTCCTTGGATTGTTGCAAGGCCTGGAAAACAGGAAGGCTCAAAAAGTGCCGGGAATAATAAGCCCCATCATTTTTATCACCAAGTTCTGCTGCCTAGAGGCTAAAATGTTTAGGCTAACATCATCCCATCATCTGGCCCCAACTTTATTTCACAGACCATTCTTCCATACACCCTAGGACAACAAAGACAACATTATGAGTTTCTCAAAACTCTTTCTCCTTACCCACCTTGAGCTTTTGTTAAGACTGCTTCTCTTTATGGAATATCATCTCACCCATGTCCACCTTTCAAAATCTTAACCATCCTTAAAGGTTCACAAAAAACAATCACCTTTCATGGAAACTCCCTGAAGTCCCAATTGAAAGGGCATAAGGAAAGTCATATCCAGTCTTGTAAGGTAACAGTTCACATGTATGCCCCCTCCCCTACTAAAGTACATGTTCTTTGGAGACAGAAATAATGTTTTTGTTTATTGCTGTATTCTTGATGATCCTTCGCTAAACAACTTAGCAAATTAATACAACTCAAGTGCAGTTATATTCTCCAGTCTCCATAAATTCATTAGGTTTGATTAACCAGCAGAACAAGCCAAACAAGAAACAGCACTTTATTATCCCAAAATATTTGCAATTATGGAAATCATAGGTAAGTTGTATAAATTACATTATACAATTTAATAATTTGTATTCCATTAATACTATAATTACATTATTTGCATATACCTTAAGGAATAGAGTCGATTAAGAAATCATTTTCAAAGTTAAGTAGAGAAAATAATCATATTTTTCTCCTTTCCCCTTTTAAGATATGTTGTTATCCTTTGAACTACTAAAATACTATTTACATTCAGAAAGGAAGGTTCAATGATTATCATTCTAAAATATACATTTATTTTGTTCTGAATACACCGAGTAAAATCAGTGCATAGGGGGCTTCCCTGGTGGCGCAGTGGTTGAGAATCTGCCTGCTAATGCAGGGGACACGGGTTCGAGCCCTGGTCTGGAAGGATCCCACATGCCGCGGAGCAACTAAGCCCGTGAGCCACAACTACTGAGACTGTGCGTCTGGAGCCTGTGCTCCGCAACAAGAGAGGCCGCGATAGTGAGAGGCCTGCGCACTGCGATGAAGAGTGGCCCCCGCTTGCCACAACTAGAGAAAGCCCTCGCACAGAAATGAAGACCCAACACAGCCCAAAATAAATAAATTATTAAAAAAAAATAATCAGTGCATAACTGGTAATACCAATGTCTGTAATGTACATTTGAAAAAAATACACTGCCCTACATTGCCAGCAAAAATGAAACAAAACTCAAAAAAAATTACTAATTCTAAATTATTTTCAATATTTTCCTATTTTAAAAAGTTTATTAAACTTGATTGTGCCCTTTTTACTTATTAAAATGAAAATTGCTTTGAATTAACTTTGCCTCCTTAGAAAGTAATACTTCTGTTTCCTTCCTTTGCTATAAAAGTAACGTAAAACAGAAAAACAAATTATAAAATAATTAGGCACTGCCTTGACATCCCCATTTTTACCTGCATAAGAAACCTTACTCAAAGTAGAATTTGCTTTAGATTAATTCGTATCAATTTCACTGGTGAAAAAAAATTTTTAAGAGTTGATAAAGGAACAATTATGAATTATTCATGGTAAGTGTACATTTCTCTGTTTTCATCAAAAATTTTAAAATTCTTGCTGATTTCAATATTCCATAAATTCTTTCAGAAATTTGATATTTGTAAAAGACCAAATTTAATAATACAGAAAGAAAACTTAATTAATGGCTTAAAACAATCTATTAAAGCACAACACTAAGGTCTAAGATTTATTTGTACCAGATTATATGCTTTGATATAATTACATAAGATGAATGCCTATTTTGATCGTTAAGGCAGAGCTAGTAAACAAAATATGTGGATATGGATAAAATTTTGTAAACTATATATTTTGAATGTTTTATATTTTAACTGGTAAGTAGATTATATTAGGAATTACGTACATTGATAAGAATTATTTGCACTATATTACGGTCCCGCATTTTGTCACATTATACCATAAGATGTACAGACAAAAATATTAAATAATTATAAAAATAAATTTTGTGACTAAAAGTTCAAATTTGAGGAGAAAAATCAGGATCGATCTGGAGAGGTTCAAATTCATTCTGAGTAGAAACAAATTTGCATAGCCTCACAGGACCGCTCTGAAATATTTAGTAATGTTGGTCGGTGGTTTTAACATGTTCACACATTTTTTGACAGCACTTCTTCCAGGAGGAGGAGGCTAAGTGAAGCTCCTTAAGGATAGGATGGACTCGATGACTCACTTCCAACAAAAACAGTGTGAAAGAGAAGTGGTAGACAGTGCAGTACCTTAACCAAGTGACCAGTGATACCACTTGGTATACCAAGAATACCATCTCTTTGGTTTTCTTCCTCAAAATCCATCACCCAGGCCAACCTTAAAACATCAGGCAAACACAAAATGAGAGAAATCTTTCAAAGTACTTGACCAGTACTGTTCAAAAACGTCAAGGTCACATAAAACAAGGCAAGATGGAGAAACATTCACCCATTGGACGAACCTAAGGAGATAGTACTAAATGCAATTTAGTACGATGGATTGGATCCTAGAACATTAAATGACAATTGTCAATAACACTTGAAAATCCAAATAAAGTCTGTAGTTGGATAGTGTTGTATCAATGTTAAGTTCTACGTTTTGATAAATGTGCCATGGCTATGCAAGCATTCAGGGAAGCTGGGTGAAGTTACACTGGAACTTTCTGCACTCTCTCTGCAATGCTTTTGTAAATTTAAAATTATGTCAAAATTAAACTACTGAACAAAAAATGCATTCTATGAATAAATAAAATAATCAATGTGAACCCTAATAAACTATGCAAAAACAAAGAATTATATGACTATAGCCATTATCATTACCACCATGACCTCTAAATATACTGAATGTATGTGTGTGTGTGTGTGTAATCATGTATGAGAATGAACAATATTGCTAGAGGTGAGGAAGTAACAGGTTGTGTGTGTGTGTGTGTGTGTGTGTGTGTGTGTGTGTGCGCGTAATCATATATGAATGAACAATATTGCTAGAGGTGAGGCAGTAACAGGTTGTGATTAAGAGCAGAGACTCTGGGAGCAAAGTCCAGAGTTTGAGTCCTGGATGTTGCATTTATCAGCTATGAATCTCAGTTACCAAGCTCTCCATGAATTCATCTCCTCATTTCTAAAATAAGAAAGATAATAGCACTACACGTAGTAGATGGTCAATGATGGCCACTCTTGACTCATCCCCTCTCTTTTTATGCATGCTGCCTCTTACATTGAAAAGAAGGGTCTAATTCCCCTCCCCTCCCATCTGGGTAAGCTTTAGCAACTTGCCTTTCCAAATACAATGTGGCAGAGGAGAAGTTCTCAGATTTCTGAGGCTAGATCCTAAGAATCCTTGCTACTGTTGCCTGGATGTCTAAGAGCGCTTGCTCTGGGGATGCTCCCTCTCAGGACCCAGGCTCCATGCTGTGAGACGTCCAAGCCACATGCAGAGGACACACGTGGGCGTAGTGGCGCAGAGTCTCAGCTAAGCTTGCGACCCACAGCCAACATCAACTGAACCCTCTGGGACACTCCTGCTCCATCAAGACCCCAGGTGACTGCCAATGTCCCAGTGTCTTGTAGCCAGTACCACACGAAGCAGCAGAATAAATCAAACAACCATACAACTGTGAGAAAGAAACAAAATCCATATTGTCTTAAACCAGTAACTCGGTGGATGGTTTGTTATACATTGTGCTTCCTACAGCTGTGTGAAGAGCTGAGTGAGTTAGGTGCATTCTGTGACTTCTAACGATGGTTAGAGTTATCATTCTCATGTCTACCGCAATTCCCTTAAAAGTGTGCCCAAACGGGTACATCTAATTCATTTAATTCACCTTCTCTTATGCAGAACTAAAGAAGTGTTTCTTTTTTTTGGCACTCGCATTCAGTCTACTCAGATATCGTTAACGGATTTCACATAGACTGTTAAGATGACTCCACTAAAAGAAATATGCCAGAAACTAACTTAAGAGTTTGAAAAATACACGCAGTCAAATTAGCATTGTATATAATTAACCCACTCATAATTTGGATTAATTCAACAACTACTTATTTAAGACCCACCACAAGCCAGTGCTGGTTGGGAAGGATTCAACTATGAACAAGATAAACGTGGTCCTCTCCTCGTGTAGTTTGCAGTCCGGCAAGGAGGATGGAAAAATCACGTAAGCAATTATGATACAGTGCAGTATATATTCCAACACAACAAGAAGAACAAGATAGGAGAAAGCGGAGCATCAACCTATGGATTCCAGCCTGTGACCCAAGGCACCTACAGGATACTCACAGGATACCACTGGATATTTAAAATTTTCTACTGAAAATACAGTGACATCTGTCAGACACTGTTAGACTACAATTATTAACATAATTATTTAATAGATAATGTGCTAGGTATTGCTTTTGGCCTAGAGACACGAGGTATCTCATCAATTTTCCCTCACATTGTTCCCTGGAATCAATTCAATTGAATCCTTCCAATGTTTATAGCCTTTATCTTAGTCTAGCCTCTATGACCACCAAGCTATAGCCTCTTATCCTCCAATCCATCCATCCTGCACAATTCCAGACTCATTTCACCACAACCTCAAACTAATTTCACCACAACTGTGCTTTTCCATCAGAAATGTGTAACACACAAAATACGAGACAGATACATCTTCCGTCTTTGTGTTAAGAAACAAAACTAAACTTTATTCTTTAAATAGGGATGGGAAAAAAAAATCCGTGGTCATTTTTCAGAGTGTTTATTAACCTTTCCAGCTACATTCTGGATTTCAGCACCTCTCACAACTGACCACCCTCTTTTGTTTTCTTTTATTTTCTCTTTCTCCCACTATCCTGATTCTTTGCTCTTCACGTAAATGCACATTCACATCCCTATCATGTGAAAGATCAAACAACACAGGAAAAAAATATCATCCTTCTCATAAGATGTGACATACTAGGTATTAAAATATATCTTAAGTACTTCCATGGTGACGCAGTGGTTAAGAATCCACCTGCCAGTGCGGGAGACACGGGTTCGATCCCTGGTCTGGGAAGATCCCACATGCCTCGGAGCAACTAAGCCCGTGTGCCACAACTACTGAAGCCCACGCACCTAGAGCCCGTGCTCCGCAACAAGAGAAGCCACCGTGATGAGAAGCCCGCGCACCGCAACGAAGAGTAGCCCCCGCTCGCCGCAGCTAGAGAAAGCCCGTGCGCAGCAACGAAGACCCAATGCAGCAAAAAATAAACAAATAAATAAATTTATTTTAAAAATAAAATAAATAAAATACACCTTAATATAGTTAACACGGTATGAGCTACAGAGAAATAGAGCAGTAAAGGTTCACTCAAAGGTTTGACTGACACTGTACTAAGGTCAACATAGTTACTGTTGACCTTATCTTATCGGTCTTCACAAGCACCGGGATACTGCTGGCCACTTCTTCGTGACCTGTCTTTGGCTTTCTTCAAGGACCCAACACATGCTTTTGCGCAACTTAACATTCTCTTTCCTATTCTCAGCTTCCTTCTACAATGTTTTCTTTGAGTCTCTATTCCGGTCCCTTCTAGGTCTACAAACACCTTTAGGTTGATTTAATCAATACTGCTGTCATCAAGGATCACATACTTGTTGATAACTTACAGGCGCAGACTTTCAATGCAGGTTTTTCTCCCAAATCCTGAACTCATGCATCGAACTGCTTACTGGACATCACTGTGCACCAACAAATTTAATCTATGAAAGACAATTTTCTGCGAAAAATCTTTTCCTTTTGCTCTCACTTCTGAAAGAAGGATACTCATTAACAACATAAAGCACCATTTTCTAAGCTCAGTTTTTATCCACTGGAACACAGGCTCCGGGAAGACGAGGACTTTGTGTCTTGTGTGTGTGTGTCTGTGTCTGTGTGTGTGTGTTTTAACTCCTACATCCCAAACGATTCAATTAGAGCTGGCAAAAAGTAGGTGCTCATTATACGTTTATTAAGTGATGAATCAATGAATGAAAGAATCCAACCAATAAAGGATGAAAAAACAGAAATACATGCTGTGAAGTTTTAACTTGCTGATAACACTCCTGTCCACTGTTTTATCTTTTCCCCCCATTTTATAAAATTCACACTCTTCTCATCTTTTACTTTCCTGCTCGTCGCTTTTCCATCTCACCCACCTCCTCCACCCTTCCGAAGATGCTCATTAAAGTGTGCTGATCTAGTCAAAGCAATGGGAAGGGGGGAGAGTGGGGATGGATCTGAAAGGGAAGGACAAGGCGGGGAAGAGACTTTAAAAAGGAAGGAAGATGAGAAAGGTCTGCGCACAGACTGAAAAGAGGAAACAAAGGAGAATGAAAACAAAGATTTTCAACTGATAGGTCAGAAACAAAGAAAAGGAAAGGGAGGCAAGAGACGCGTATTTTCAATCCTGAAATCAAGGAAAATGGCCAATTTTTTTCTCAAAGAAATATCTTGAATTTGGTTAAGGTATATTCAGTTCATATTTGTTTACAGAAATAACAAATGTAAAATAGAAATATACAGATCACTGTTGTTGTTTTTTTAATGTAACATTTTTTAGTCCCAACACTTGAAAGCTTTAACCAAAACCTCATGAGGATAATACAAGAAAGACAAAACATTTGTCCTCAAAACTGGAAAATTTAATGAGTGCCAGTTCTAAAACAAACTGAAGCTACATTTTATTATTAATCATTTGCACAGCAGACAATGAAAATTTTACAGAAGTGTGTGTCTATCAGGGTAATTTCAAAAGTTGATTTTGTTTTTCAGAGTTAATATTTAAATACCAGTCAATGATGGATAATATTTACCCCTGTCCATCCTTCAATAATTCTTCATGAGCAAATCAGACATTTAGATATAGTGAAAATATTAATATGCCTCTCTCAAAATTAAAAAGAAGCAAAAACGAACACATAAAGTAATCAGTTACAGCTCACAGCTCCAGAAAAAGAACGTGACAAAGAAAGAAAAGGAATTTCAAAATAAAACAGTGTTGGTTTCACTTGCACTCAATGGACATCTCATGTCTCCGGGAAGTTATGTTTGACCACAACATGGATGGGGAGGGAGATTAGCAGGCATCACGGTGCTATGAAAAGAGCCTGGGATTCCCTGGTGGCGCAGTGGTTGAGAGTCCGCCTGCCGATGCAGGGGACACGGGTTTGTGCCCCGGTCCGGGAAGATCCCACATGCCGCGGAGCAGCTGGGCCCGTGAGCCATGGCCGCTGAGCCTGTGCGTCCGGAGCCTGTGCTCCGCAACGGGAGAGGCCACAACAGTGAGAGGCTCGCGTACCGCAAAAAAAAAAAAAAAAAAAAGAAAAGAGCCTGCATTTGAATGAGGCCAGCAGGGCTTTCAGTTCTATCACTAGTTAGCTCCTTAATCCTATACAGTTCATTTCCTTTTGTACAGTGAAGACGATCTGTAATATCTCATCTTCTCAAAAGTGTTATAATGGATACTGACTTTTTAAATTGATTTTGACAATGGATTTTTGGAATGATCTTAGCCTATTTAAAAGTACTTATTTTTATAGTTGATATTCATATTTTTTCATTGATTAATTAAAACATCCGTACTTGAATTTTCATACGGGCATACTAATAAAAAAGAATCGAATTAAAATATGCCACCTTCCTTACCTAAGATATCAATTGCTTAAACTGAGTTACAGAAACAGTTCAAAGCTCTGATGTCCATTTTATCTTGTCTTTTTAATTTTATTAGCCAGATCAGAACAAACTAACTTTAAAAAAATCTTGCTAGACAGTCAATCCCTTCTCCTAACCCCCAAATGTTGTCTGTATTAGAAATAAAATATATGGCAAAAACTATGAAATGTCCTGTAAAGCATAACTTGCTTTCACTGACTACCTCCAAATTTGTCTTAGGTTAATAGCTATGTACCAGCCAAAGGGGTGGAGCTGAAAAATAGAAAAAGAAAAGAAAAGAAAGATAGTGAACCGTACCATCCCGTCTTTGTCCAACGCTCTGTCTCTGTCGTTAATGATTTATCCTTTCACCATCTCCCTGGTCCCTAAATCTGGCTATGGCTATACTGGCCAGCAAAGGCAGTGCCAATCTACACCATCTGTGTATGTCATCTGCCATGCACTTCACGGAACGACTTAAAAGGGAACTAGCTGGATAGAAATGATCATTTATAGCAATTATATTTGTTACAAAGAATACTAAGCATTTTCTCTAAAAGAGGGCTTCATAGTTTAAGGCTATTTCAACCTTTGAAAAATCCATATAAAATCAAAACTATATTTGGTAATCTAAATGAATTTTTAAACATCTAGCTTTTTGTACATATTAGCAGTTTATCTTATCAATACCACACAAATAAATATGGGATAGCACATCCAAGGCAGTTCTTAGAAGTCTCTGTCCATTTTGCCTTCCTCTGGACGGTGCTCTTATTCCCCATCCAGTTAACCTGAGCAGCACAGTTTCTCAGTTTCTGAGCATGTTTAATTGACCGCTATGGTTGTCACGCCAACCAACACAGAGAATTCTGAGCTTACAATGGACATTTCAATACAGTGACCTAATTACTATCTGTCAACAAATTCACCAGCAAAATAAAGGGACGAACTCAGGAAATAAATAAATAAGATTTATTTCCTGAGTCTGAACTATAGAGATGTCTGCAATGAGACCATCATCATTTTTAAAAATAATCAGAATGCTTTAAGCATCACAAATATGATGCTTTTAATCCTTTGCCTTGGTTATTTCCTTTAAGAGTTCCTTTTCTATAAAAAAAAATGCCTGAAGTCAATATATATTTAGCTTCTCTTTTACTACAAAAGCAAGTTCCTTTTGGCATTTACTAATCCCTGGTGTAAAGATACCATATTCGACAAATAGGAAATCACCGAATAGCAAAATTGTCTCAATTCTGTATCATAAAATGAAAACTTACGAAGGCCTGGGTTAAGTTGTTATAATCCTGTTAACTATTGTTTAAGGAAGTCTTTAGTTCAAAGGCAAGAACAACAAATGCTAAAGATTTAAGGACTTTGCAACACAGTGAAGTCACTTATTAATTGGAAAAAAAGACGTATTGTTCCTTCTTGTAGAAGAAAAGAAGGCCAGCATAAATACCAAACCTGGACTGAAAGAAATGTTTACACTAATCCTTTAGATGTAAAACATATAAAATCTTCTGCCTTCACCTGACAATTTTTCTTATATTTATAATAATTTGCTTTTGTTATGTGTGTGTTTGTGTGTGTGTCTGTCTGTATCTGTGTCTGAGAGAGAGAAAGAAAAAGGAAGAGAGAGAGAATAAATTATTAAATTGTGAATGTTCCTATTTTCTGGTAAATACTTCTGTGTGTTTTGGACTAGAAATTCCACTTTAATATAATTATTCTATGTGTAGGCTCTATCTATTAGCTAACAGAATATTGACACTCAGATGAGTTTCTTCTGTATATAACATCAGATGACAAATGAGCTTATTTTATAAGAAATAAGTAAAGATAAATACAATGTATGAATAGAAAACATATATATATTTTAGTGGGAATGTAAATTGGTACAGTCACTATGGAGAACAGTATGGCGGTTCCTCAAAAAACTAAAAATAGAACTACCATATGATCCAGCAATCCCACTTCTGGGCATATACCTAGAGAAAACCATAATTCAAAAAGATACATGCACCTCAATGTTCAATGCAGCACTACTGACAATAGCCAGGACATGGAAGCAACCTAAGTGTCCATCGACAGGTGAATGGATAAAGAAGATGTAGTACATATATACAATGGAATAGTACTCAGCCATAGAAAAGGAACAAAATAGTGCCATTTGCAGAGGCATGGACACACCTAAGACTGTCATACAGAGTGAAGTAAGTCAGAAAGAGAAAACCAGATATCGTATAATATCGCTTATATGTGGAATCTAGAAAAATGGTACAGATGAACTTATTTGCAAAGCAGAAATAGAGACACCGATGTAGAGAACAAACTTACAGTTGCCAAGGAGGGAAGCGGGGGTGGGATGAATTGGGGGACTGGGACTGACATATATACACTACTATGCATAAAATACATAACTAATGAGAACCTACTGTACAGAACATGGAACTCTACTCAATGCTCTGTGATGACCTAAATGGGAAGGAGATCTAGAAAAGAGGGGATATATGTATACATATAACTGATTCACTTTGCTGTACAGCAGAAACTAACACAACATTGTAAAGCGACTATACTACAATAAAAATTTAAAAAAAAATAAAATATATTCTAGTCCTAGTAAGGTGACAAGAATGTAATAATGTTCTTATATTACCTTCGAAAATACCGGGCTTAAAGAGCATGTCTAAAATTCATAGATATGGATATATTCATAGATATGGAATTCTAGCACATTTCCTTAATATTGCAAATAGGAGATTTAAGGTCACAGCGGTTAAATGGTTTGCCATAGGCCACCCATCCAACCATTGGCAGCCACAGAATTTGGAGCTAACTTTATTACTCCACATGAATTTGTCAAGTTCTTGGATGTGCTGTTATAAATGCTTTCATATGTAAAGAAAAACTAGTTTATAAAAGGCTACTTTTACTTGTGTGAAACTGAACTCAGGAATTGATTGCAATCATCTTAATCCATTAAAGGAGAGGAGCGTCAATTATCTCTTACCTGATAGGTGACTCAGAGAATGATTATATTAAAAGGGAAGCGCTAGTCTAAAACACACGGAATATTTAGCACCTTTGTACTATACTCTCACACACACACATACTTCCACAAGAACAATTACTTTCCATATGGTTTTGGTTTTGACCACCTCTCTGCATATTAACATATTGTCCCCTACACCTTCCAAAAAGGTTTTAATATATTAACATCTTAATGGGAAGCTTTTTTTTTTTTTTTTTTTTGCGGTACGCGGGCCTCTCACTGCTGTGGCCTCTCCCATTGCGGAGTACAGGCTCCGGACGCGCAGGCTCAGCGGCCATGGCTCACGGGCCCAGCCGCTCCGCGGCATGTGGGATCTTCCCGGACCGGGACACGAACCCGCGTCCCCTGCATCGGCAGGCGGACTCTCAACCACTGCGCCACCAGGTAAGCCCGGGAAGCATATCTTTTAATCAAATTAATGCCTTGACACCAGAGCCTGTGATCATGTTTACTTATTATATAATCTGAGGAGTCTTCACACAACCTAAGAAGTCTTCATTAAAATCAGCATAGACACAAAAGGATGTATTCAGGGAGGTAATAATGTTACAAATAAATGATTGTATTTGTTTTGCTTAAAGTATGACCTTGACCCTGGATGAATAATTCGATCTTACTACAAAAATGCATTTTAGCCTTTTTCATTTTCATTTGGGATTTCAAACCTCAGATGTGCACTTTCAATCCCTGTGTTTACTGGTAGTAACATATAGCATTTATTTCTTTGGGGTTTGCATTGAATTACAATTGCAATAAAAAGCCAAGTCAAACTTGTGGGAAACATTCAGCTCAGAGTACAGGTTGTACCAAATTTTCTTTTTAGTCCAGAATTTTACATAGGATAGTTGGTGTCTACTCTTAAAAGTGCACTTAAAAATAAAAAATCAGACTAAGAAATAATTAAAGGAAGAAAATAACCAAAAAGAAGACGTAATCTCATACAGTCTTTTTACTGCTGTTATAATACATTTAGCTTTAATGTACCTGCGAAATACAACTTTTCTTATAAAAATAGTCTACAAAGTTGGAAATGGCATTAGCTTTTAAAATAGCAACCAAGTTTACTTAGTGCATAGCAGTTGATAATGATAACAGATGAATATTAATAAAATTGGGGGTATTCAACTCCATTGTGCTTATTAATTCATTCATGTGTTTTAAAATACAATATAAGATTATCTTGGAATTGAACTTCTAAGTTTTAATAAAAATTATACAATTATAAACAATTTATGTTTAATAAAAAATATTTTTAACATATGCCTATTTCAAGGGAAAAACTGAAATCAAAGGTAAAAGTATACGTACTATTTCCATTTTATTGTATTGATGTCTTTACTTTTTAATTTTTTTAATTATGAGATTTCAAACACAAAACAAATAATATAGCAAGCAAGTATAAACAATATAATGTATGTGCATATAAACAGTACTTGTGTTGGCTTTAAATACGGTTTTCATTTAATACTGTATTTTAGAAACGTACCCATACTGATATATTCTTTGAACTAGTAAAGATGAAGCCACTATTATGGACTATATTATGGACTTTGGGTAGCCTGCTTCCCAAACTATTACTAATTTCCATTCTGCAGTGTGTTCTACGGCTCCATACAATGTGAATATGCTTCTTCTAAGATAGGTGGGACCCTGCTGGTAAACTCTTAGAAACGTCTTGAATACTCACCTTTCCCACCTCGCAACAATTAAGAATGCGCTGTAACGTTCTATAAAGTATTCATGAATTCATCCTGACATCAGAAACTCCTTACACTCTTTACTCATAGCACCTAATGCCTTGATAACTAAAGTCATTTCCCACTGTGTATGGTAACAGTAATTCTTTTCTTCCTTAAATTCTTTCAAGATGCTGAAGTCCTTCCAATGTTCTAAAATTCTGGGTTTAGAAAGAAAAAAGTTGGAAAATACTTTTTATGATAATATAAACTTGATTCTATTCGTTCACAATTTTCATCCATTTGTCATAATTAGCCTTCACCTTTTAGTTTTTATTTTTTAACCCTATTCAATTTATGTTTTCTCGATGTGGGTATCTTTGGAAACCAATTTCTTTCTGGAATAAGAGTATTTGGAGCTAGACCACCACAGTTTAAGACCCAGCTTCACCACTTACTAGCTGCGTGACCTTGGGAAAATTACTAAAAATCTCTGTGCCTGAACCTAGGGGCAAGATGGGAATAAAGATGCAGACATACTAGAGAATGGACTTGAGGACACGGGGTGGGGGAAGGGTAAGCTGGGACAAAGTGAGAGAGCGGCATGGACATATATACACTACCAAACGTAAAACAGATAGCTAGTGGGAAGCAGCCGCATAGCACAGGGAGATCAGCTCTGTGCTTTGTGACCACCTAGAGGGGTGGGATAGGGAGGGTGGGAGGGAGGGAGACGCAAGAGGGAAGAGATATGGGGATATATGTATATGTATAGCTGATTCACTTTGTTATACAGCAGAAAGTAACACACCCTTGTAAAAGCAATTATACTCCAATAAAGATGTTAAAAAAAAATCTCTGTGCCTTGGTTTCCTTATCTATAAAGTGAGAATCAAAAAAGTACCTAATTGGTAGAGTTGACAGGATTGGGTAAATTAAACATAAAGCACTGGAAATGGTGCCTAGCAAATAGTGTGATCTTAACAAATATTAAATATTATAATTTCTTTTAGATTTACATGTTCTAAGTCCCCAGTAGGAACTAAAATCAAACATTTATTTTGATCATAGCCCTGGAACCTCTTTGGAACTTCTATAGTTCAACTATTTTCTTTTTGAAACACCTACATACAATAACTTGAAGGAGGACTCGTTTATTCAATCTATATTTATTGAGCATCAATTGTTATACCATTGTACTCAGAACTTTGAATTCAGAATTAATAATTCTTGGATTTTGTTTGAAAGGGAAGTTTAGGAAGGATAACTCAATGATAGCTCAATGAGCTGAGTGACTCGAATGGTGAATGACATTAGCAGGTAAGAAAGAGGAATAAAAGGGAAATCAGGATGGGGCAGTACACATCATAAGAGGCTGTACCATGCTAAGAGAGTCAGGAGTCCTACGTTGTGTGAAGGATGATCTCAGAAAATAGGGCTAGAGAGTTCACTTTGCCCATATTGTAAAGGGCCTGATATGCCAACATAAGGATAATGGATTTAATCTTACATACAGGGAGTGAAAATAATGGAAACCTTTAAACCACAGAATTCGTGAATATATTTAGTTTGAGAAAAATAACTAAAGCAGGTAGAGATTAAATGAAGAGACGCATAGTGAAGACAGTTGCAACAGCTTAAGACAAGAACTGACTAAGTCTCAAGGCTACAACTGAACAGATGGAGATGAGACACCAGAATTAGAAGATGTTTCTGAGGTAAAAAGCATATGGTAACCAATTAGATGTCGATGAAAATGTGGAAGGCATTAGCAATGACCCCTCAGCTTTCAGGCTTTGACACACCACATATAAATGGTGACAGAGCGATGGGAGTCAAGAACAAAGATGCAGAGTAGATTCAGAAGTAAATTGATACATTTCATTTAGGACATGTTGCACTTGAGGCACCACCTACGGAGCAGCCTCTTAGGTGGTACTCAGTGATCCTGCCTCATAGCATGCACGCCTTTCGGCCTTTCTGAAATCTCTTCCACTTGAGTAAGGGCTACATTCATTCATTCACTCATTTACTCATTTATTGGCTACATTTATTGACTTGCTTCTAATGAAGAGAATATGGTACAAGTGATAAAATGTTGTGTCCAAGCTTACATCGTAAAAGCACTGTGGCTCTCACCTGGCGTGCTCTCCTCCCATCTCTTTTAGATTCTACGTTCAGAAGCCAGCTACCACGTCGTGAGGCAACCCTGGAGTAAGAAGCCTGCCAGCAAGATGGCGTATGAGCTATTGAGCAAATGTGCTCCAACCAGTTGAGCCTTCAGATGAGGCTGCAGCCACGGCCAACAGCTTGATTGCAATCCTGTCACTTTCTAACCTATCACTCCGTTGTTCTCGTAAGCATATCCCTGATATGTTCATATCTATCTGTGTGTGGATGCTGTTTCAGTTATCGTCTGCCTCCACTTCCACGTCAAAAGCTCCATAATCGGGCTTCCCTGGTGGCGCAGTGGTTGAGAGTCCGCCTGCCGATGCAGGGGACACGGGTTCGTGCCCCGGTCTGGGAAGATCCCACATGCCGCGGAGCGGCTGGGCCCGTGAGCCATGGCCGCTGCGCCTGCGCGTCCGGAGCCTGTGCTCCGTAACGGGAGAGGCCACAACAGTGAGAGGCCCGTGTACCGCAAAAAAAAAAAAAAAAAAAAAAACGCTCCATAATCTAGCCTTGTTCAGTGACACTTAGCAGAGTGGCTGGCACATAGTCATTCTAAAATAATTATCTACGAATAATCACAAAGTTTTCAGATTTGAGATGTCTTTTAGCATGGACAGGGAGACCCTATAGCATAATGGAACGAAAACAGTAAAATATTCTAAAAGATGAATAAAAATCCAGTTTGATCCTCTACAATTTACCAAGTAGTGCCGATGATTCAGATGATTTACAAACATTATCTCATTTAATGATATATCAATCCCAACATATGGATGATAAAATTAAGTCTGTTGATCAGAAGCTAAGTTACAGGACCAAAAGCAAGGTCAGTATATGGAAGAGTTAGGATCCACGTCTGAATGGTTCTGGTTATTTCCACCACCTTCCCTCTGGCAGTTGAGGGTTTTTCATTATGAATATGTAAAAGCTAGAATATAAGTCATTTGCCCCATGCTGTTGCATTAACAAAGCTTTTGGGTTGTGTTTACCAAAACCAGATCATAATTCAGCAGTGATGTTTACATCTGGGAATTCTGGAAGAGAAGAGGTGTAATTCCTAGGGCTAGTACTGATGGAAGACACAGTCTTCAAGCTCTTCCATCTATGCAAGCTGTTTGCTGGGTTGTTTTTAAGCTAATGAACATGTAATAAGTTCCCATAGGCATTTCCTTCCCCAGAGCATACTGAATTCACCCTGAAAGTTGTTCTCATCCAAAACAATAATTTCAAGAATTTCTATAAAGTCCTCAGCTATGTTTCGTGTGTGTGTTAAGCTTATGTCTTCATTTTTTATAGTAAAACAATTACCTTAGATTCTTAAGCATTCTGTTCTCCAGAAAAAGTAGCTAATTTGATATTATATTCCATAGCAACATGTAAAAAACTGCTAGTTATTTCACTTCCTCAAGATAATTTATGTACATTTAAAAAGAGAATGCAAAAAAAAAAACCAAGTAAATAACTCTATAATACATGGTGATAATTGGCATCTTGACAGTTACAGTTTTTGCTTCCATTTTATTTAACTTGCCAGTAAAAGATGCCTTGTGATCTTAGTCATAACCAACTGTTTACCACGAGTGATCACCAACTATTTCAACTTAGTTTAGAGCTGGTCTTCATGGGATCTTTCATGATCTCTGACATAAAATTTCTTTATTTATAATATTTGTTAATTAGCTAATGAGATCAACAATAGTATTGATACCAGCAACAGGTCTTGGCAGTCAGGTGTGACATGGAGTTGATCCCCCTAAGATAACTGAGCTCCCATGTATACTGAATACATGATAACTGTTTTCTTGGTGCACGCATTATTAACATTTTCCATAACTGTAGGTCTTCTAACTCGGTCAATTTCCCCCATCATCCCATGATTGTAATTTTCTCCTACAGCTACTGAACAATCCAGATGAAGGACTGTATACCATTGCACATTTCACAAAACTTTTTGAAGTAATCAAGAACTCATGATCACAGATTTCAAAAATCCTTTTGATTTTCAAAAGCAAAATGTTTGAGTTATTTACCCAGAAGGTTCTTATTTTAAATGACTGCCATTTCTATGTTTTCCTCTCAGGCTTTCGGGTTTCAAATCCATACTATCTTTATTTGGATATATAAAAATTATAAACCTCAGTTGGGAAATTCACCGTGAGTTTTACCCAGTGGAAGCAACATACTAGACCAATGGTTCTCTATATGTGGTCCCAGGATTAGCCACTACAGCATCATTTGGGAAAGTATTAGAAATGCAGACTCTTGGACCCCACCGCAGGCTTACTATATCAGAAACTTGAGCTGAGGGGAGGAGGGGCAGCAACCTATGTTTTAACACACCCCAAAACTGGTGAGCATCCAGCAAACCAAAGGCAGAACTACTCTCTTAGACTCCGGTACTGCTACCCTTGTGCAACTTACAAAGACACATAAATCCCAGAGGCACAAAAATAGCCCATCCATTGCAAAGTACAGTTAATAATCATTCTTCTCTTACAAGTTATTCATGTCTAATAAATTAAGGCAAAATCATCACCTTATCTCCCCCAAAGGCTGCCTGTGTATCATTTAACAGTTTTTACGGAAGCTCAGTTTTTCAACTTGATATTGAGATTTTCTTTAAACCAAATGTTCTATAATAGTGCTCAATTCACCATTTTAAGGTGAATAAAACTCCATTAGTGACATTTATAATCTAGTTAGTAGGGTGGATAAACACTTCCTTTTAGTGCCACTGCATCTAACTAGCAAGACAGAAGCTCTTGGTTATGGAATGAAGGAAACTTGAGGATCAACAATGGATTAACAATCAATGGGTTTCCTCGGGAAAGCAATTTTACCAAGGTGTAAAATGCAATTTTTACACCGCTCCGAAAGAGGTATTCAATTTTTGCCTGGCACATTTTGTCTGGCAAAGCCTCAGCTGTATTTCACATAAAAGAAAATGAAGCAAATTGGAAATCATTGCCAGAGGCTACTTAGGAGCTAAGAGTACAAAGATTTCAGTGGCTGGATACACAGTAACATCCTTTTTTTTTTTTCTTCTCATTTTGCAAAATGGGAAACAACATCATTCTTTCCCAACCATACCCTCTAAATAGCTCTACCAGGCTCACTGCCGGCCCCTGGAGACCTTAGGCAAAGCCCACACTTTTCTGTCCTCAGCCCCCGGAAGCTCCAGCCAGATCTCTTCTCTAGACTCTCAGAGGCATCAGCGCTCTTCTGAAATACGCATCATTTCTGTTTTGGCGCAAACATATACCCATTTCTTTAATGACTGACTCTGAACCACTGTCATTTCTGGAGTGTAGCATTCAATGACCTCTTTCAATGCATCAGACACTGAGCTGATGTTCCCCTGTCACTCCATGAACTACTAGAAAATTCCATGAACCTAAAAATCAACTGAAAACAACTGTGGAAACTCAACTTATAATAAAGACTGATATTCGTGCAACAAAGTTAAAGCATATAGGGCACAGAGACAATACTGACATTTTTATATACAAAAGTAAAAATTTAATAACGTAGTGAGAGACGGAGTGGGCACAGGTACAACGGACACCTCCGAAAGACGTCTAGTTGTCACCCTAGAAATAGAACATATTTTCAAAAACACACGAGCAACCCTTAGCCAAAAGGCATACTGCAAAACCCTTTTCATAAGCATAAGATTCAAATGTTTTTCCAGGTAAGTTCTTTTTTCGTTCAACTTGTTACGGTCTCTTAAGTGGGATAGATTTTTTGATAATAAATTTTAAAGAAATTAAAACAATTTTTGTTTCAAATAATACAATCCTGAGAGTACAAAATTTTCTTTTAAACTATATGGATTTCTACGTGGTCAGGAAGTCATTAAATAACTCCAGTAGCTCTATAATTTGGAGTGGATGATTAAACATTGTCACAGAGATTGAAGAGGGATCTTATTTCAGATTTTACAAAATGGAAACATAAAGAGCTAAAAAGAATATTCAAAATATAACAAAGATAAAATTATACATGTACCAAAACCTGGGTTTGAGAAATAAATTGCTCTACTTAATCAATGTATGCAAACCCTGTATACATAAATCCAATTTCATAATGTGATTTTTATATTTATTGTACTAAATGTAAATCATCTAACTTAGGGATGGGACTCCCCAACCTCTGGGTCAGAACTGGTCTAAAACTATTTAGACCACCCTATAGTAAGATCAGGGGCACCCAAGTCTTTCCCATCCATTCCCACTTTTTCTCACACCCATGCTTAAAAATTAACAGATAAAATTATGCATCTACATAAACTAAAGGGCACTCCATTGTTCACCAGCGCTGTCCTGCATTACTGTGCAACTGAAGCCCAATTTTTAAAAATTATTTAAAATGACTGCTTTATTACATTTCTAAAACATAGATTGTAAGACCCTTTCAATGAGGGCTTCTGTTTCTTGCACAATAAAACTTCAAAATAACCAGCGATAATAATTAAATTATTATTATCTCTGAGTCTGAGTTACATTCAATATTGAAATGGTACATAATTCTTTGTACCTCAAGGACCACAAACAGCTTGTAAACGTATCGTAGATGATATAAAAAAAGAACCACTCATGACAGAATGGAATCTCAGCTTGTGGGAGCTGAGATTCCACTGAGTCATGCCACATGTACAGAAAACGATCTTTGGAGTGTTACTTAATCCAAGGAAAAACAAAGCAGATATTCCACTCTCTACACGCCATCTTCTCTGAGGCAGGCAGAGTAAATCATAGACACGAGAGTAGTACTGTTGAACAGGCCACCAAAGTACCAAACTCATACAACTTCAAAAATGACAAAAATGTTAGCTTTGTCATTACATACGAATACATCAATCAAGTTTCCAAACATTTGGCCAATTTTTGCTAAAAAGGTAAAATAGCACAACAAATTAATGAGCTCACAATGATCTGGGGAAAACATTTGATAAATTTACTATAAACTCCATGTAAATATGATTTGCAAATCTTAATCATGTCATAGCATATATTATTCCTCTATTTCCTATGTAGGAACTATGAACTCGTTGAATTTTTTCATTAAAAGTACCACACTGACAGTACAGACATACTGAAATGTCATCTTTGTAGAACAAATTGTTTGGTATTAGAAATTTGAGATGGTCAAACTAACACATCTACAATACAGTCAAATAAGTCACAAATCACCCAGGAGACACTTAAAAATAATTCTGTTAATACTTAAAGACTGAAGCAAAATGAACATATGTCAATAAACAGGAGGAACTGTGCCCACAATCTGACACAGATGGAATGGAGTGGCCAGTGGATTTGATTTTTTTTAATTGAGCATACTAGATGAAGAAATACACTCTATTTTTAATATTTTAAAAACTGTGCAATGCTTGGTGGGACAGAGGCATGGGAATCCAGCTGCCTGAAGAGATCTCAGAATCATTAGGTTATAATGATGTTGCTTTTGCATTATTGTAGAATTTGAAAGAATAAATAAAGTACTAGAGTTGAGGCCAGATATTGTAATGATGACCCTTCTGTGAATGTGTCATAAACTTTCCTCCAACTTTACCAGAAACAACGGGTAAAAATACTTTTAATATGGGCTTCCCTGGTGGCGCAGTGGTTGAGAGTCCGCCTGCCCGATGCAGGGGACACGGGTTCGTGCCCCGGTCCAAGAAGATCCCACATGCCGCGGAGCGGCTGGGCCCGTGAGCCACGGCCGCGGAGCCTGCACGTCCGGAGCCTGTGCTCCGCAACGGGAGAGGCCACAACTGTGAGAGGCCCGCGTACCACAAAAAAAAAAAACAAAAAACTTTTAATATTCATATTAAAGTGGTATCCACATATGATATACAGATGATATTCCAAACATCATTATGAAAGAATCATATATGTCATATATTAGCGGATTCCCTCACTCTTTTGTGGAGTAGAGATCAGTAACAGTAGTAAGTGTCTGTCACCTCTTTGATGACTAAGTTTTTATCTAGGGTTGCAACAAATCACTGTATAAAAAGAACATATAAATAAATAAGTTTATCTTCTCCCAAGATTTTACTTTTTTGACCTCACTATGTAACTGGCATACAAAACGTTACATAACTTTAGATGCTCAATAAGAACTCCCTCTCGATTTCACCAGATAATGTATCATACGTTGATTCCAAGCATAAGTCAGTGATGATATACCAAAAAATTAGTACATGAAACTGCAGGGAGAAAGGCATAAACATGCAAATATTGTATGGAAATACTCCCCACATACCACTGACTAGAGCTTAAATGCCCTTTTTTCCAGACTGTGCCTTGTTCACGGCCACAATGCTGGGCAACCGGTACAGACTACATACTGATGAGAATATGAGAATGGAAAGCATAAAAGAAGGTAAAAAGAAATTCTGTTCCTTATTGACGTGTTAGTCATTGAATTTATCATCTTGAAAACGAACTAGATAGAGCCTCAGGAAGACCTCATCTTATTAAATTGTCCTCAGTAATTTAAAACTGTTACTTCCTCTTGCACTTTTTTCTTTGTTCAACTCCAATGAACAGTGAGCCTACTGTCGGCAAATTTATAAACCATTATGTTACGTTTTCTTTCTCAGCATCTTATAAAAAGTTCTAAGACATAACTTTCAAAGTTGCAGTAACCATCCGCTAAACTTGACAGTTCAATGAATTTCACTGAATTGTTAAAACTGGAATGTGAATAATATGTGGGTTCTTTCATAATAAAACGAAAGTCTACTCATTTTCACGAAGGTTGCTGTCAAACTACGGAATGTACTGCAGGTCAGAAGAAAAAATAACTTTTAAAAATTCAAATCTAATGGCATAAAATGGAGTCATGGCAGCATTCTTCCAAGCTAGGTTTAGCTGCTCTGTAAGGTCTGTCTTTACTTAGGAAGGAAACGTGTTTCATCCTTTTAGCCTGTATGGTTGACCCCATCTTTTCCTTCTTCTCTTCACCCTCCTCTTTCTCTTCCTCTCCTCTGAGGTTCCATCATCATCATCACAAGACATGAACGAGACTTTGCAGACTGGGTTCAAGAACAAACGGTAAAATCTACACTACACCCCTAAGGCCCCTAAGAAGGGACATAACATTTATATAAAAAGATAATATGAGAGGTCATTTATTAAATGCTAAACCAACATTTAGAAAATGACTGTCACAACAATTCAAGCAAGTGATTAAATCTAGTATTGTTTAATTTGCAGTTCTGGCTCTCTGTCTCAAGGAAAGTTGCCTGGTTATTGTGTAAATGGTCACAATGTGTTATGATGAGAGGGAAGAGACATGGAGAATGAACCTGAACTGACTACACTCCTACTCTGCTGGAGATTCTGTGATACGCACGTTCACCTATCCACTATTCCATCGAATACTCACGATAAACCCATCAATCCTAGAGATAATGGTAGAGAAAACGAATTCTCAAAAAAAATAAAAAATGGGTTTTGAGAAAACTAGGATTGAATAGTGCAGATGAAGTTATACAGAAATCAAGTTATGCTACAGGAAAAGACAGCTGTAGCAAAAGTCACCTGATCTGGAAACCCACAAGTTAATGGGCCACTCAGTACGACAGCCGACTACAAAAATGTCTGCGTCTTCTACACGGTTATGGTTTATGGAGAGAATCCAGTACATGGTTTCTGAATTCCAGATCTTATGGCTTAATTACCACTTTCTATTATGGGCGGTGGAGTGAAGAGATTTAAAATGTTTTAAGTTCAGTTATTGTATGAGTAGCATTCAAAGTCATCTTTACTGTAAAAGGATGAGATTTTTTAAATTGATGCAAAATTATAACAATATTTCTGAAGTATTAAGTGAATCTGGGTTTAATGATATATGGGCTCTGCTTAAGACCTTCAGAACTTCTCAAAGCCTAAGGTTGGTTTTAATGGACAAACCTTATTCAATGTCATATCTGAGTGTTCCATTGCTCAAACAATGCTCAATCCTATCTTTTTAAAAACTGATTCTAGTAGCAAAATACTGAAAGATGTTTCATCAAAAATATATACAGTTCTTGGGCTTCCCTGGTGGCGCAGTGGTTGAGAGTCCGCCTGCTGATGCAGGGGACACGGGTTCGTGCCCCGGTCTGGGAAGATCCCACATGCCGCCGAGCGGCTGTGCCCGTGAGCCATGGCCGCTGAGCCTACGCGTCCGGAGCCTGTGCTCCGCAATGGGAGAGGCCACAATGGTGAGAGGCCCGCATACCGCAAAAAAAAAAAAAAAAAAAAAATATATATATATATATATATACAGTTCTTTACTAGCACTGAAAAATAAATTTCCAGTCTAAAATTCCAAAATTTGTATTTGAATGTTTTTATTATGGGAAAGAATGGTTTTTCGAACTAGACACATTTTATTTTCTTTGAAATGAAGACCATCTATTTCATTAAGTTAAAACCCTCTTTGTTCTCTGGATATTTGTATAAGGTTTTCTTCTAGTTCCCTGTAGAGTTAAGTTTGAACTAAATAGCCACTGACTAGATAGTGTCCTCGAAAATCAAAGGACCTTTGAAATTGATAAGAAAACTATAATCAGTACAGTTTTATTATGAATTCATGTTAACATATATATTTGACATTAGACACTTAACATGAAATGCTAAGGACAGTGCCTAGATTATTAAATATTTGCTATTATATTTACTATTTTTCCATGAAAAATAAATCGTGTTAGTACAGGCAGTTAGCTATGTTTCAGATGTTCAGTCACTAAGTTGAAGTGTAAAATTGATATGGTATAGATTATTGCAAATGAAAGTGTACATCCACTGATACAGGAAATGTGGAGAGGTGTCCCCAAAATTGAAAAAACTGGCTAAGTTTTCAGGGAAAGGGATTTGATCATGTACTATTTCTTTATTTGAATAATTTACTAGAACTTTTTCTCATCAAATAACAATAAAGGAATATAAACAATTATGAAGTTTTTCTTCCACATTCTATTTTAGTAAGAAAAAATAGCTAATTCATTCAAAGGACCTTTCTAATGGAGAAAATAAATTGCATTAAAAGAGAGAAAATATTTGCCAAAACAATGAAATTTCTATTACTAATTAGTGGAAAATGGTAATTAGCAAAAATTTTTAATTCTCTCACCTTTACTTGTGAACAAAATAAAAGCACACATGCTCCATAACAGGAGGCAATGTGAACAATATGTTTTACGTTCCTAACGTCATTCTCAGGGATTGATTCCACCAAATCACTCTTTTGTAGAAGTAGGTGTACTAAAAGATTATTATTTCTCATATGATAGAAATGTAAGTCCAAACGCATTAAGTGATTTAAACAACGTGCCAAAAATGTCTTTCTCTCTTTTGGAAACTCTTCTGGTTATACACAGCAGTGATGCTCTGGCAGGTTGATATGTCCTAATACTTTAGGAACACAAATCATTTAAAACCCAACAGGCCTCCTTCTTTTTTTTCTCTGATCTCAGATTTGCTCACATTGTAACTTATTCCCCAGTGAACTCTATAAACGGGCCCCAGAAAACAGAATTTCACCTGTGACCGAAGTTAAATTTCCCACTTGCAAGCTGAGAGAAACAGTCAGCTATCTTTTGTTTTTCTTTCCCTCTATTTTCTCAGAGCAAAAGAGGAAGTTTCTTTCAGATTAAGAATATCTAAGACAATGGTCCCCATTTGAATAGAGAACACATGGGAAAACGTGAATTATTTTTACAATGTCAGCTAATCCACAGCTGTGCCACCTGTTAGCATGGATGCTATCCAAAAGGATTCTGAAAATAAGCCAGGCAGTCTGTCTTCGATGTATGAAAAAGAAAACTGTCAAACATTTTGCATGGGGAGGAGGGGGTTGGGAGGAGTGCGTGTGTAGAGGAAAATGGAGGCCAAAATTGACAAACTAGGAGTCATCTCCTGTATCCTGTGAACCCCACACGCACCACTGCCTTTGAGATTAAAGAATAATTAATTTCCAAGAACCATTTTGAAGTCATCACTCTACCTTCATTCTGTATCAGTATGTCAGTCCACCATACTGTTCTTCTCAGTTTCCTTAAATGTTTAAGACGAAGTTTCAGTTCAAGGAGTTAATGAAGTAACTATATTAAGCGCTTTCACTTTAAAAGGTGAATACACTCATTCTAGTGATATGGTAAAAAAAAACCTGACATCTATCCTTTATCCTAACAAGATGGTAGAACTTGTGTTATTGAGCATGTGGGTCTCAGAGACAAACAGCACCCACAGTTTTAAAAAACATAATCAGCAACAGATCCAATGGAAACATAAGATGACAATGTTCTAAAACATGAAATCTAAACTACACTGACATATATACACTGGTATGTATAAAATGAATAACTAATAAGAACCTGCTGTATAAAAAAATAAATAAAATAAAATTCAGAAATTCCAAAAAAAAAATCTAAACTACAGAAGTCGTAAAAACCAGGGCAATGCAGAAGTTCTGGGAATATTTACCAAATTTTATGAAAAATGCACCTAATTTTCCCTGCTGACAGGTGTCTTAGAACATCTGATAACAACATGAAGTTAATTTCTTAAAGTGCAGCAAACACTAGTGAAAGCACGGCTGTCAAATCACGGGACAGAGTTTTCCCATGTGCTTTATAAAATCTCAATCTCTAAGCTTCTTCTAGCTTTGTTGTCCAAAGGCTGATGGCATCTGACAATGCTTGTCGAGATGAAGTTCGTCCACTTGGAGCTACTGTCTAGACAAGACAAATTCCCTTTTTCATGAGTCCACAAGTAGCTAACATCCAAAAAGCAAAAGGACGCTAATTAATTTCTTCCATTTCCATGACTGTCCGAAGGTTTTTGATGTTGTTGTTATTTTCCTAGTCACAGGCCTATGGATTTCAATGGCACACTATTAAAGATTCTAATTCTATTAATAAAGCAGACATTTTGACTCATTCTGGTTCTTTAATTTCTCTTGCAATGGTTCTCAAAATATTTTACTACCAATGCTTACTCGGTAAGTTCTAGGGTGAATTAATTATTCAAATTATAAAAATAAAATATAGGTGAGGGAAAAATTCAGCATCACCTAGGATGTGTTCAAGAGCAGTGTGTCAAGTTGACATTTAAGTATACAATAAGTGTACATTTGGTTCAGTTGCCACTTAGCAGGTTAAACTTGGGTAAAAGTTCTTAACATTAAGTCCCTTCATATCAGCTTCCTAACAGGATCTGGGCATCTGTTTTATTTAGAGGTCTTTTGATTGCCAAGAACTGAGACTCACTCAGATTAGCGGGGGGATGGGCAGCACAGTCACTAGAAAGATACATGGAGGGATAAAGAGACCCTCCCAACACACAAAGAAGCATCTTCTCCCAACCTCAAGAGAGGAGTCCCATTGACCAAGCCCATCTTTTTGGAGTCAAGACTTACAGGTCATAGATTGCTGCCTCACCTACGGATTGGCTGCCCTTGGTGAAGCTGTTCACATCTGGCCAAACAAGCCAGAGTTGGTGATAAAGAACACAGCCGTGAGTTACCAAGAACAGCTGACCAGTGCAGTGTTAGTCTGTGGCTGGAGCTGAGTCACTACGAAGGGGGTGTGGCAGGCAGGCCACGTTGACACCTAGCGCAACGCAGGGTGTAGTTGAAAGTCAGACCATGGCCACCGTCCGACTGTATCGAACCCCGGCTCTGCTACTTGCTACTATGAGACTTTGGTCCAGTTAATTAACCTATCTGATTTTTAGTCTTCTCAATATTAGTACCACCAAAGGTCACTGTGAAGAGTCAATGAGTTAATTTATGTAAAGTCCCTAGGCCATTGTCTGGCACCAAAATCCCAGGGTAATTTACACTGACCAACATCATCTAGAGATGATGAGCTGAAGCCGCCTCTCTTCTCAGTTACTACAGTGGTGTCTCTTCTTCAGGGATGACATCTGTTTAAGGAAGAGTTAGGCTCCCAAGTCATCTGGCAAGGCAGAAACAACCCTAGTCAAAAAAAGCTTTGAAAAGACTTTGTCAGCCCACAAATATGATATATATGCTTTTGTCCTGTGCGTGTATACTTGTCGAATGTAAAGTATATAATTATGAGCAGACATAAATATAATCATACGGTGTTGTTAATTATGAGATAGACAGACACGACAACTGACCGGGAAAAGACAGATCTGTGCACTGTCCTTTCATTGAGATATTCTTGCTGGTTTTAACACGTTAAGGATGCTGACACGACACCTATGTTAGTGGTGCCGCGCTGAGGCTGAGTGAGCACCATTAAGCAGTGGCCACGTGATGGCTTTGAGGTGAGGAAGCTGGGCTGTTCCCACCAAGTGTGACCTTCTATGTCCTGCAGTGACCCAGTCCTTCAGGGTCACCAAGGACTGATTCTCAGAGGAAGCCAGCGGTGGACTCTGTGCAGCTGGAGAAGTTGACAGCGTAGACGCATATGCTGCTAGTTAATTATGCTAGAAAAACATGGTGAGTAACACCGAAGCTATCTTTTGAGCTGATCAAACATTTCCGGTACACAGCTTGTAATTTTGAGGCTTTTTTCATATATGATGTTCCTATTCAGAAATGAAATCCATCAGGTTTTTGGCTGTTTGGAAGAGTTCAGCCAGTTTATGAAGATTCCCACTTGCTCACTCTTCTGTCCATTGTTATTTTCTTTTCATCTCTATAGAATCACTTTTTTAAATCACTTCTTCTAATCATTGATTCATCAGTGACCTTCTCTGTGACCTCTCCTAATTCAGTAATGTGTTCACTGAGGTTATCTACAAAGTAATGGCTACCCACTTGGCTGGCCATATGAGCACACATTCACTAATTCTCTAATGATCAGACACCCCCAAATCATTTACATCTCTTCCCAGAGGACTGGGCCAAATGTTCCAGATATAGTCGCATATCTACAAGTCATAAATGTATACCTTTTAAATCTTTGTAAAAAATCTCTTCATGCACGTAGCCCAACTCTCTATGACAACTGAAGCCCTTGTTGCTGGAGCTGGTGACCATGTATCTCACTTTTTCATGACAGTGATGCTGGGTTTATTATGGCTGAACCCAAGGGCTAAGTTCAAAACAGCCTCTTTTGTTTTCTTTTTTCCTCCAATACCAGAACACGGTTGCTTTGGTTGAACTCGAGAGAAAATAATTGGCTTTCATTTACAGGGCATGTTTTACAAAAAACATGTTTCCTTAAAACACTATACTCCCACTCAGCACAATGAGATATACTCACCTTTGGGAAGGGTGGCACACACGGATGGAATAACAGACTAATGACCCCATTTCCGTTTCACACCAAGGCATGGGTTCACCGAGCAGAACGGCCGGTGAAGTTACCCCATTATTATCGTCTCTCCCGAACTGAACACATAGAGTTAAATTAGTGCAAATGTCACAGGACTGCTTTCGGTTGCCTTTCAGAGTAAGTGGGGAAGGGAGAACTCATTTTGAAGAAAAATACATTTCCTATGGAAGATCTTTTTAAGTCCTTAAATATCAACTCTATTGCATTTTTCCAAATATGTTTATGAAACCGCTGCCTTCCATTTTACGTGCTAGCTGAACCTGGAAGGTGACATGAGTAAACACTGACATGAATTGAAGTCCTTTAAATTTGTAACAGGGAAGAATCGATTTAAATTGTTACGAAGGGACAGGACAGCATCTTTCAAACGTCAGAGAATTCTGTGCTATCTGAAATATTACTTAAGAAAGTCCTATGCAATTTAAGAAAAACAGGATAAGGGTTGATGCAAAGTGTTGCCTTCCTTTAAGTGGATGGATCATCAGATCTGTCCACCTAAACTCTGTAAAAACCTCTAATGATTTTTATCTGCTTGTCAAGTAACTCCTCCAACTTAGATCCCATCACATTGTTTCCTGCCTCCACTCAAGCAGAGAGAGCATTTACATTCAAATATAACTTTCTAACAACAAACATATAGAAAAGGTGTCATAGGCATAGCTGAAAGGAATAGAAGACCAGGAATGAAGAAAATTAAACCTTCTCTTTCTCCATTAAGGAAAAAAAAGCTTAATCACAGATATTTTACTTATATATCTCGATATACTTAGAGATCATTATACAAATTTTAAGTTTTAAAAATTGTTTTCCACTGCTGTTCCTGAACTAAGTATGCACATCTATGAGAAAAAGAACCCGGTGAGACAGGTGGAGGTGATCATCACATCACCGCTACCCTGACCCCAATGAAGGAAAGATTTTCAGTGTTACTGGAGAAAAAAACATCACAACTAATTACATCATTTTTCTTGGCATCATTTTTCTTGCATCTACCAAGGCACGCTCAGACATACTCAACCTGTTACCACAATCCGTGCTTTATCTCAAGGTTTTATTTAGTGTAAGGAATACCATTTTTCTATTTAAAATGATAAACTTCTATTTCCTTAAACAGGTTGACTGGCCGAGAAGCGATCTTCTTATGTGCTATAAAAAGATATTAAAATAAGGTATTTTATTCCTAAAATAAAACAGTCAATAGAGATGCCTTTTAAGGATGAAAATTACCATGAAAATTTGCCATTTTATATCACTGATGAACACTTCAGCTGTCTGTTCACATAGTAAAGGCAGTTGAGGTTTTCTTTTCATTTAAAATAGATCACATTCTATCGAGGTAGATTATTGTGTTTCTGTTACAGAGTATCATTAACAAGTGTGCTAATGTCTAAAATCTGGGCACTGGTTTATCTACTGCCTTCCTCTATTGCTTCTATAAAACCTTTATGTATTTAATGTCTCTTATTATGTATATGTGAGTGTGTGTACGTGTGTGTTGAGGTGAAAGACCCAGCAAAGCCGAATGGTTCAAAATAATGTAAAAACTATGCTATACTTCCAACCTACCTATTTTATCACGTAAAATATAATTTTCTAAAATAATGCATTTACGTACATTTGAAATCAAATTTGATAGCTGAATCTTTTCCGTACTACTCTTAAATGTAACCTTTAAGTAGCATTACCTGTGTTAATGCTTCTTTCCATCCTAAGAACACAAGAGTGTTTTCTATACCATTACATAAGCCTTGAACAGACATGAGAGAAAATGCAGCTGATTCTGGGGTGAAAGCTACCGTTCCCTTCAAAGCTACCACTTGACACACACACAAATTCTACAGTATTAGAATCATTTAAAATTGCCAATATCTGGCCATTTTCAACCTATAAAAATGACAATTTCACTTTAACTTATACAGCCAGATATACCTCACCCGCTTAGAAAATGCATCAGAGAATATCCTTGACATTTATTATGCAGAAGTTGATGACAATCAACTCTATAGAAAGGGAAACCTTCATGTCACCGTACATACACTCTGAAAATTTATGAACCTTTGCTCCATCTCTATTAAAACTCAACTGCATCCACTCAAAGAAAAAAGGATTTTTAAAAAAGGCGCACCAAGGAAAATATAATAAATACACTCTTGGTCTTTGTTCTATCAGATGTCCATTCAGAGGTATTGATAATGGTTACATCACCAGATTTTTAACTACAACCAGCTCCCAATATTGCATTTATGGCTCACACCAGGAATCCCTTGACCCAGCTCGACAAGCGTGAAAACATGAAATAAATGACGATGAACAAAGGTCCAAGGGACAGCTCGCAACAATACCGCAATGCTCTCATCACTAACACTCAACTCCGCGTCTGGATACTTATATCTGAAAGATTTGCAAATAGTGGCAACATTCACGCCAGATATGAACGCAAGTGGGGAACAGACTAAAGGCGAAACAAAAAACGCCTTCCAAGACAGAAACATTCATTAGCCTTCCTGGCAAGTGTCTAAAGTAAACAAGGAAACTGCAAAATAATGACTTAGTTACAAATAACCCCTTTCTAGCACAGTACCTTTTTGTGTCTGTCCCTCTTCCATATTCTCTTCCATGGCTACCTTTCTTCAGTAGAATCTGGTACAAGGAATTAATCAAAAGCTCAATTAGATGGAGGAGAAGCGAGCGATTTTTTTTTTTTTTTTTTTTTTTTTTTTTGTCCCTGGGAAGCTCCCCCAGCAGTGGCTTGGGTAAGTCCTTGGAGCTTAGCTCAGGCTCCCTCGCGTTTCTTGTTTGCTTGGAGACAGGCTGTCAAGTGCAATTTCATTCAAATTACTCTTCCGTGAAGATTATTAATTTTTCTTCTCAATGCTGTCCATTGTGCACCACTGTAAGCAGGTATTCAAGCAAAGAGCCTGAGAATTTTGGGGGGAAATTTGGTCTGAATCCCAGTGGCAGAGGCTCTAGGACGTGAAAGGCTTGCTTTGCATTTCAAATGGGGAAAAGAAATTGAGGTTTGTATTGAAATCTGGGCTTTAAATTGGAAACAGGCTGAGCTGGGAACAGATGGAGGGGTGTTCTCCTAACAGGAAGCAGACCACCAACCCGTAATTCCCCCTCCCTGCCACCAGAGTGGGAAAGCCCAGACTCCCGGCGGTTCTTTATGCTGCGGTCTTACTGCTCACCCAGTCAGATACCTTTCAAAACTGCGTTCCCCTGTTCTCTCCTCCCCACGTATCTGGCTAATTTGATTTAAAAGTGCCAAGAAAGGATGCAATTATACCATCTCAGGGTCTATCTGTAAAAGATGATCATTGAGAGAGGACTTGTAAGCTCACACCTCTCAGGTTTAAAAAGATAGAGAAGGATGGTTTTCAAAAGGATGAGTATAAACCTTTAAGCCTGAAAGATATGTTTTAAGTCATTAGTTCACTTCAGCGCCACGAAACTCTTGAAAGAAAGGGAGAGAAACACTGCAATTTCTGTAAAAAGAATCTCTGGATGTCTTTGTGATATACTGTTGTGATTTTCGGCCATGAAAACTGATTTTAAATGGGAATGTCTTGAAAGAGAATTGTTTCAAGGGTCATTCTTGGGGAAGCAGAAAGAACAATGCTAGATGAGGAACGACAGGATAAGCGATTTATAATGGGATTCTGCAGTCTGATTTGGAATGCAAATCACAACGTTGCAGTATGGCAACAAATTAGCATTTGCACTTCAGCCTACTGAGTGACAGGGCGCGATCCAAGGGTCTCCATGCTTCACAAAAGGTACGGGAAGAAAAATAAACAGTATCCCTTCCCAGGGGGCATAAACCTTGCCTAGAGTATAAAGAAAGGAAGAATCCCTGTCTCCGTCTCCATCTCTAAAGAAGCAAGCACACAGAGAAACACACATGTGTGCGCACACACAGAACTGTAATTCCTTACCTTTAATAAAAAAGACTTCGTCTCCTCATCACCCACAGTATACGTTTCTTGCATCAGAGCATATACTTCACATACGTTTTTTAAAGTGGGTCAGCAGCAAATTCCATATCACCCTCAAAACCATCACAAAAGCAACTATTGGGGAGAAAGGCAATTCTTGTACAACAGTCCTCTGTATTTCCCAAGATTTCTCCTAAAAGAATGCCTAGCCTTCTCACGTCTACGATTATTTGCTATTTATTTTCTCTCCTCAAAAGAATTTAACCCAAAGGTAAATATAATAATCAAATAAATCAAACGCCTATCTCCTCTGAATATATTTCAATCTGTATTCAAGGGTTCATGAGAGAGCTGCTTGCTCCGGGCATGGATTGAAATAAGGAAACCAAGGGGGAAATCAGAGAGTCAAATCATAGCAGCATCTCTGCTGCCACTTCTCCCCAGGCTGACATCACCTGGGATCCAGTCAACACAGAATGCAGCATTACTTCTCAGTGATATTCTCTATTCATTTAATACCATAGGAATCATCAGTGAAACAAGTCATTAATAGTTCATAGCAGTGGAAAGAATAAGGCCATGTTAAGCCTTTAGAGCACTTTACAATCTACAAGACACAGGCACATGCATTAACCCCTTCGCAAAACAAAGAGGGAAAGTGTGATTTTTCCCCCCCATTTTATGTTGGAAAAAACTGAGACTCAGGGAGACCCTGGACTGGGCCAGTAAACCACCAAGTAAGTCTAAGATTCCACGTCAGCGGTTCCTGGACTGATGCTCTGAACCTGAGGCTGCTTCTCCCGCCTGCATTATCCCATTAGGAGTGTCCCCAGCACCCGCACAAATCAGACTCAGTCCACAGCCTCCTGCTTCACCATGTGCACCACGGGAACGAGTGAAAGGAAGATGAAAAGGAAATGGTAAAACATATTCATTGGGCAAAAGACGAGTGGAAAAGTCACTATAACTTCTTTTCTTTCTGGAAACTTTCCAGCAGAGCAACAACTTCCTATAATGATCATGATTTTTTTTTTTTGTCTAAATAGACGTTTTCACGCACACATTTTTAAAAGAAGACAACAGCAACTTATACCGATTTTTCAAACATGCAAAGAACCACCTAAGATCCAGGCTGAAGAGACTCTTAACGAGGAGAAGCAAGCATGCATACAGCTTCCTTACGGCAATCACCTCAGTAAGTGGAGATTATTTTTTTTCTTGTGGTAAAATAGAACATAAAATGTACCGTCTGAAGCATGTTTAAGCGGACAGTTCTGTGGCATTGAGTACATTCACACCATTGTACGACCATGATCAACTTCCACCTCCAGAACTTCTTCACCTCCCCAAAGAGCAACTCTGACCCATTACACACCAGTTCCTTACGTCCTTCTCTCCCACTGGAGGGCAGCTGAGTTCCTGGGGCTGATTGTTGTGTTTAGAATGGTTTTTTAAAGTCTTGATCTCATTTAAATTAAAAATATTTTGAACTACCAAGTAATTCAAAACTAGTTCAACAAGAAAAATGGTTGCTATTACTGCAGATTAACTTTATGAGTTCGTAAATATGCTTACATGAACCCTAAGAATTGGCAATGCTCTGTTTTCTAGATTGTTTTCAAGACCTTCAAGTTGAGGTGACGAGATGCTTCATCTAACGTTCTTTCCATCGCATCACGTTACGTTTGCCACACTCTGTTTTCAGTCATTGATTTAAAATGTATGATGGTCCACCAGTAGGAGTTTAAAAATATACTAAATGTTAAGTATGATTTTTCCCTTTCAAATACCACCTAAGAAATATTTGTGAAATATATGACAATTTTCTTGTGTAAACCAGAAGACACATTGCTCACTAAACTTAAACCCGCTGTGAGAAGATGTCTGCAAATAATACGTAAGAGGTTAATATTCAAAATATATAAAAACTCATACAACTGAAAACAACAACAAAAACCCAGTTTAAAAAAAAGGGCAGAGGAGCTGAATACACATTTCTCCAAAGAAGACACACAGATGGCCAACAGGCACATGACAAGATGCTCAACATCACTAACCATCAGGCAAATGCAAACCCAAACCACAATGAGCTGTCACCTCACACCTGTCAGACTGGCTATTATCAAAAAGGCAAGAGGGCCTCCCTGGTGGCGCAGTGGTTGAGAGTCCGCCTGCCGATGCAGGGGACGCGGGTTCGTGCCCCGGTCTGGGAAGATCCCACGTGCCATGAAGCGGCTGCGCCCACGAGCCATGGCCGCTGAGCCTGCGCATCCGGAGCATCTCAACACTGTGACAAGTGATACCCACTAAGGACAAAATTCCCAGGCTGCTACATGAGCCCACAGCAAGGATGCCTACCCACTCTTTAGTTTTGATGGTTGGGAAAGTTTTCCTGTTTTCTGAGAGGGTGAGGTTGATCTGACCTGATACCCAAAGTAAGTGATATTCTCTAGGAAGAAGGGAGCGGATAGAATAGGGGAGAAGGGAAAGGTTTTCAAGACGGTCGACACTGAATACTTAAAAGCTCACATTCTTCGGACAACGTGTAAGAGACCAACACCTGGCCACGTGGAGGGGACCCTCTTTTACTGTTTATGAGGCAAGGTGTCCAGGAGCCCTGGGCTGGAAAATCCAGTTCTGAGTCAGGGCCCTTAGTTTCCTTAGAGTAACTGGAGAGGCAGGGAGACACTCCAGAGACATGTCCTGTGCCTTAAGGTTGGAGTCTTAACAAGGAAAAGATGAGAAACCTGTTATATTTTCATCAAGAAATCATCTCCAGGAATTTCAGGCTCTTTCACACAAAGACTCATCTTCTGCAATCTAGCAGTACTGTGTTTTCAGAGTCAGCCAAGCCACCTGTCATGTCAGTTTCGTGGCCCGTATACAACCAGTCGATGGTTTGCCCGTGTTCTTAGGATAACGTTCAACCTCCTGAGATTGGCTGGAAAGATGGGGCACACATGGCAGGAACCTCCCCTCCTATCCTTCACTCACTCACCCCTTCTCATTTCTCAAAATTGTCCACTTTTAAATGTGGTTCCTTCTGCCTGAAACACTTTTCCCTCCACCCTTAGATAGCTGGATCTACTCATTTATCAGACCTCAGCATAAACGAATGTCCCCTGGCAAATCTTCCCTGACCCACAGAATAAGCATCCTTTAGTACTGATGACACATGTCATTACAGTTATTCTCTGGTGTTTGCATTTTCCATTATTGTCCCCACTGACCTGCAGCCGCCAAGCCCCAGGAGGTCAGGTGCCCTCTGTCTCCACCTCCCACAAGACAAGCACATAGTAAGCTTTCCATAGATAATTACTGAATGCATGCACGCGTGAATGAAATAATAGTGACGAATAACGAAAAAATCCAGTGGCTTAAAATATACTTTATCATATGTTTAGCAACTTCCACAAAGTACTTTGGAGTGTGAACATCATTTACAATAGTTCCAGGAGACACATGTCATATTCATATATAACAAATGCCATGACTGAGGAGTTGATGACAGAATGATACAGAGATATTTCGAAAAGCAAATTGTAAAACAAAAAGGCAGGTGGAAAATCATTCACTGTGTGCCATGCCTCCTAAGGGAGGGCTTTATTGCCATAAACACTGATTATGGTAAGGACAGACAGAAATATTCAAGAGAACACCCTTTAGACCAAATTTGCCCTTTCAAAATAGGAAGAATCAATTATAAGGATTTATTGTAAATCAAAGCTGAGGCTTTCAAACCTTAAGCAACTTTCTCCGGGTGACACAACTGGTAAATGAAGGAATTGGGATCTGAATTTTGGTCTTCCTAATTCTAAACTCACCCCCCATAAGAAGGTAAGTCATTCAGTCCTTAATTAACACAGTCATAAGGCACGTTATGCTAGCATTTCTTCATTTTTGAGTAAAGTCTTGGTGTTACATTAATGACAACAGACATAAGTTATACCTTAGCTGACAGATGATTTGTTTTGCTCCATTCATTTGAATCAAAGGTCAACACTTTGGAAATCTCAAGTAAGCCCAACCTTACACATCACACTGGATATTGCAAATGACAAGCCGGTAAAAGTAAATAAAGAACAGAATGAGAGTGACAGAGACAGAGAGAGAGAGAGAGAGAACAAGAAAGAGAGGGAGGTAAACATAATGCTTGTAAAGCTTGTCCGGAGTTCTGAGTTTTGAGATACTGATTTTAAATCGGGCTTTGAATGTTCCTGCAGACACAGATGACAGGAAAAATCCTTTGAAAGAGCTGATTACACAAGATGGTGCCAAAAGCAATGATGAGGAAAAATCAGATTCAAGCCTTCTCAGCTTTATAAGGAGCATGCTGGCCTTTGTGGTTACACGTTAGATTGCAAGTCCTTTCACGGCAGAAAAATATATACTGGAGTCTACTCTTACATTTCCAGAGATCATCTCGGGTAACCTAAACATTCTCTTATCCTGAAAGGAAACTAGTCACAGACTGACAACTTGTCTGCAAAATGCCTTCTACCAACACAGTTGAACTCATGGCTCACGCAGGGCAGCACGGGCTTCTCCCAATGGGCAGATCAAAACGAAAGTCACTTCCTTTCCTACCTCTACGAGGGGTGTGTGACTTTATGCACCGTTCCTTCCTGGGGAGTTGGATATCTGAAGATATTTGGGTGGGTTACTAATCTTCAGCAAGAGGCCTTTGATTGTGATCTACTCTCCATGAATTAAGGAGAAGACAGATATGCCCAAGTCCTTCATGTACCAGAAACAGCCAGAAAACATTCTCCCAAGAAAGTTTTATCGGCAATGACGCAGGGTCCATTTGGATGAGACCGTGGCTCCAGGAAGGTGGACACACTCAAGCCTTCAAACAACACAAGAAATTTCCGTCCTAACAGTCCCTCTGCTCCCTGTACACAGTGTTAGGTTCAATGAACCCTGGAGAATATCCCTTGGTTTCAGTCACACAAGCCATCCATTTGCAACTGTTCTTTAGGTCTCCTGCGGGATGCTCAGGTCACCCACAGCACCCCACTGCAGTTGTCCGAGATAAATGCAAAGCTGTTTTTAGGCTCTGATATTGCAAATATTAAGGGAAACCTGATTTATTTGCTCCCTCCATAGCACTGCCTGAATTTCAATATCATTTGTCTACAACACGTATTTGCCAAGTATCACACATCTTTTGCATTTTTAACATCTCAATACAGATGCTATTTCAATATGTATTTCCTCTGCCTGTCACTGAGAGCAGAAACCATAAGTTGCACTTGTCTTCTTTCTAACCTTTCATGCAGTGAGACTGAGGATAGAGCTACTTTGAAGTGACAGGCTTCCCAGGCCCAGGTTTAACTCTTCTTTTTTTTTTTTTTTTTTTTTTTTTTTTTTTGCGGTACGCGGGCCTCTCACTGTTGTGGTCTCTCCCGTTGCGGAGCACAGGCTCCGGACGCGCAGGCTCAGCGGCCATGGCTCACGGGTCCAGCCGCTCCGCGGCATGTGGGATCTTCCCGGACCGGGGCACGAACCCGTGTCCCCTGCATCGGCAGGCGGACTCTCAACCACTGCGCCACCAGGGAAGCCCTTCATCAACTGTATATTGAGTGCTTATCTTCCTCCAGATACAAATCTAACTTCTAGGGCAAGTTCAGTGGAAACATATAGTAGGTCCCTGTTCTCATGGCATTTACACTCTAGAAGAAGAAAGTAAGAGGCTAAATAAACAAGCACATAAAGAAAGGCAGTACCAGGCTCTGATATGTGCAATGATGAAAATAAATCAGGGAAATACACTAAAGAGTGCTCAAAAGGGTCCTGTAGCTTGTGCTGCCAATATATGAGGTTCTTAAACATTATCCACAGCCATAATAATAAATGCATATCCAAAAATCTCTAGTAGAATTTTATTATTTATTAGCTAGGAAGGAAAACAATGAAAGAGAGGCTTGAGCAATCAGCAGTGCTCATAAATGTTATGTTTTCTGTCCCAATTGGATCTTTCGTCATTGTTTGGATGTGGTGCAACATTTTTTTTAAGTGGAACATTTTCAAGTCAGGTTGAAATCAAGGCTGTCGTTTAAAAGAAAAAGTGGCTTGCATTCAATTTCAAAAACCATTTGTCATCAATCTGTATCCTGAGACTTAGAACACCCTAAAACATTACCTAATGCTTGAATCCATTCTGTCTGTGTGCGTGTGTCCTGCATCAGGATCAGGGTTGAGACGCAAGTCAGTGACACCCGGGCTATCATAATTTTCACTATAAAGCTCTGCTCTTTAAATAGAACAACCAGGTGGCCATTCAGCATTTCTGAGTTGTTAATAGAGTAGTTTTCAACATTATGTTGACTTTTGATTACATTCACCGAAAGGAGGTAGATGTTGACATATATAAAACAGAAACAGTACACAAAACTTGGTCCTAGAAGCAAGTGGTAAGAAGCAGCTTCTCTGGACGGTCGAGAGAGAAGGGAATGCAAAAATGTCCGATCTGTGCAGTGAAATCTAAAACACCTTTTGTTAGTCAACGAGTTTCTCGGGTCTCAAAAAATAGAGCTTACTGAGATTCTCATTAATGAACTCATAAACCCCAGGTCCAAATATGTCAAATCAGGCAATACAATCAAATGAGGAGCTTTGGTGAAAAAACGAGTTCTATGGGTGATTTACTTGGTCAACAGGCATCCTGTCAGGTAGTACTCTGCTGTATGCTAACTGTACCACTATCCACTATATGATTTTAGGCTAGGATGGTCTCTCTCCATTTCCTCAAATACGAAATGAATGTACTAATACTTGCCCTGCTGTCTTCGCAAGGCGACTGCACCAGGTGCCAGATACCGTGCTAAGTGTTTTATATACATCATCTCATTCTACCCCTCCAACATCTTCACGAGACAGGCATCGTTAATTAAAGCCATTTAGCAGGTGAGGGAAAGAAGGCTCCAGATGAAAGCAGATGAAACACTTCTTCCAGAAATATAAAATGCTGTACAAAATAGTGTGATTATAACCATTGTTAAAAATACATATAATTATAACCATGGCTATAATTAAATGGGAAGAAGGAAATCATGCTGAATGAAAAATATTAGCGCTAGAGTATCCTGGAAATTGCAAGTTGACAGCAGCACAGCCGTCCACCTGATACAATTCAGAAAAACAGTGCAAAACATTTAGGGCTTATTATATGCCAGTCACAGTTCTTGGCACTTTTGTCCATACTTTTACTCAAGAATCTTGAAAATAACTCCCTGAGGCACACACTGTTGTTACCCCCATTATACAGATGTGGAAACAGAGGAGGAGAAAGAACTTGCTCCGGGGAACAGCTTGTGAATGGCAGAGCTGGGATGAGAGACCAGACAGTCTGGTTCCTAAGCCTGTGCTCCTACTTGTAAGACTAAACCACTCCTGTGAAGTGGGCTCTGAGGGATGCAAACCAACTAGCTATTTATCCACAGCTTACGGAACACATGGCAGGATTATCTTTCCTCTCGTAGAAGCCTTTTGGCCATTCTCTGGGCTCAGTGAGGTCAGCACCATGCCCTGGAAGGGGCTCAGCTTAGCAATCGGTCTCCAAGGGCAGCTCTGCCAACTCTATACATCCTCTGTGACCTCTTTACGGGTCTGTTTCTCATTTGTAAGCGAAGAAAAAGAAAGCCTCTTCATTAGGGATTTTGCAGGACCAAGTGCATTCGGCACAAATCTTGGCACAGGGCACGGCTGGCTGGCACTCAGTGCGTATGAGACCCCTCCCTCTGACCTCTCAAATGTGACATCACTTCAGATAATTTACTTTCCCATAAACTGCTCAGAAAAGATGAGAGAAAGGCTTCAGGTCATGAAGTGTTAGGCTTGAAATGAACTATTACTGTCTTGAGTCATAAGGTAATCCACTTTGTAAAAACAATGTTATCCTGAGTATCTATAAATAGGAATTGTTTTTTCTTCCTAAAACAGTGCGTATTGATTTTCTCAGGGGTCAGTAGATTCCCTCTGATACACTGGGGGACTGGTCCAGCTTAGCAAACCCTGGGTCAATCTATACCTGCCCAAGCCATAGGTCTGCCTAAACAAACTGACCACAAAGCAAAATTGTCCTGTACCTGTTATCCGGTTGGGTAGGAAGCATGATACCTACAGCCTGCTCATAAGCCACTATGATAGAACTGAGAGCATGTGACTTTTCATACTATAAACTGTCCAAGGCTTAGTAAAAGGTGTAATGTTGACATAACCGCATTTTAAAACTTTAAGAGTTCCTGAAGTAGAAAAAATTAGGCAGGTGACAACCTCACTATGTGGTCTCAAGACAACAGTTATTCTTTGCAAAGTGGTTCTACTGTTTACAGACCAAATAGAATCCCTAACAATGGTCGTGACAATAATAATAAGAGCTAATGCTAGATGAGCCTTTTTGACGTGCCAGGCACTGTTCTAAGAACATGACACGTGTTTCCCCATTTAATCTTCTCAGCAACTCTATGGGGTAGGTACTGTTATTATTCCCATTTTGCAGAGAGCAAAACTGAAGCACAGACTGGCAGAGTTGAGACTCAAAGCAGACAGTCTGCCTGCAGAGGCCACAGATTTCCATCCATTTTAAGAAAATAAGTGAGCACATAAAACAGAGGGCTCTTATTCTGCTTGTGAGGGGCGCATGCCACCGCTCTGTGTTCATTTATTTTCCTTATTTTATCTGTTCAGCTTCATATGCAGACTCCATTATTCTGATTTATTTCTCCACTGATTCACTGACTTATATTTTCTGACTTATTTTTGTCTGTAGTCCCATACAGGTCCTTGGCTAACTGGGCTAAGAAAAAAATAAGTGGACTGAACAACTTTATATTTAATTTGGCGACTTTTACTCAATCCCTGTACTTAAATAAATCCAAATGCTGATCACACTTGATTCACTTATCTCATTTATTTATCTATTTTTAAAAAACTTCTACAAAAATTCCTTTTAATTGGAAATAATATAGAATCTATTTCTTCTTGCGCTTTTATTGTCAACTAGTAATTAAAGCTAGAGTTTTATCAAAACAGTAGTTGAGAGAAATGCCCTTTATTTAATTACTGCGAATCCCTGTAGAGCTACAATCTGGATAAATTAAACCCATTAGATGGAAACAAGATGATATTTGAATCTAACAGATTACATACTTAAATCTGACGACAACAAGAAAGGACAGGAAAAAATTATTAGTCAACCCGAAGGTGCTTTTGAGTGGCTGCTCTATTTATTATTATAACATTACCTCCTTTGGCACACTTTTTTAAACAAAAGCTTAAAGCACTTGGCTTACATTCCCAGAGTCTCAATTACTTTATGACTTGACTGTAGAGAGTAATTTATTTTGAACAGACCAGTGCCCCAGGGAATCAAATACAAGTTCCTCAACATGAAATGGGAAATATTCCACTGATGGGCTCTACGTCAGGAACATAACATCTTTCTCTGTTTTGCAAAGCAAATCCACGCTTTAATTAGATTAATTGACAGGCTTCTCCAACCCCTCTCCACCTCCTTGAAGGGCCCCTGCAATTTGATTGCCATTCACTTCATCCCCTACTATTGCTCTCAAAAGTCAGGAATGGAACTTGTGATTCTGGCTTTAAGGGCCAGTGTACCACTTTCATTCTAGATGACTTCTCAACGCTGTAAGTGCCTCACGGATGCTGCATTGTCTAGATCAGCACCCTGTTCATCTTTCCTCTGACTGCCAATTCCCTGTCTCCTTGTCTTGTTTGTTTCTTAAAATGCTGGCTCTCTGATCGCTTCAAGAATCCAGCAATTCATTTAATAACCAGCAAACAAACAAAAAAACTATTATTCTTAGGCCGACTGACTCTAAAAATATTTTTAATCTTGACCTCTCCCAAGTAGTTGAGATATAAGCCTTCACCTCAACTAAATATGTTAATAAATTACAATTAATAAGTTAATAAATTACTAGGTAAGATAGTTTTCCCTTTTATAAATTAATAGACAGTAAAAGGGGAAGCTAAATTTTTTTTCTTTATAAATACAAGGAGTATAAAACAAAATAGTGTAGTAGATAATGTAATGGACATCTAAGAAATATCCTGGCTGTTCCAAGGATTTTGTTTCAGGACAATATATTATTATGTTATATTATATTATAACTAGTGAATACTAATATTAATATATTATTTCAATTCAAAATTACTAGCGTAGTTCTTATTATGCATCAGAAATTGTGCAAGGTACCAACAACACAGAAATTAATTAAGCCTATCTACCCACCAAGAACTTAACATCTGCTTAGGGTCTGGCAGAAGGAACCAACAGCAGCTGAAGCAAAAGGAAGGATTAACTTGTGTATTATTTTATTTTTTTAGAAAATTTTAACATAGATGACAGAAATTAGATGATTTTATACCTTGATCTCTATTTCCCCATTTCCAAAAACCATACAAACTTTTTGAATTTATTGAAGTATAAATAGTACATTTATCTGGTATATTATTCAAGGCTCTTTTGGTGCAAGAGATAGAAAGCAAACTCCTACAACCTTAAACCAAAGGACAGTTTCACGTGTACATCCACAAAGTGGACCTGTCATGACAGAGGAGTGTCTGGTCACAAGAACACCTGCCTACACCCAAAAAGATGAGAAAGGTTTTCCAGCCTCTACTATTTCTGTCATGTGACACCACCATCTCTGTTCCAGGCTTTCCCCGCCAAGCAGGGAATATGGTTAACGCCACCTAGCCTCAATGTTCAATGTTCACCTCAAAGCAACAACAGAAGCGTCATTCCTCATTCCATCTGGCGGAAAATTTACTGGGAGAACCATTTCCACCAAAACATGAAAAGGTTCTGTTCCCAGGAGATAAGAGGAGCTGGGCAGGCGATAGGAAATGTCTTCTCTGGATAGGCTTTTGAAAAAAAGGCAAAAACATCATCAGCGAGAAATTCTGGTTAAAACTATTAAAAGACACCTAGCGAGGAAAGTAAAGAAAGGAGACAAAATGTTTAAGCATGTGAGCCAGTGAAAAGGGCAGAGTCGAGAGTTGGTAGGAAAAATGATCGAAAGTGAAACAAAACAGCATGTCAGGCAGGTTTAGAGAGGACCCTTCCTCCCAGCCCCCTACTCCCAACCACAGCAGAATCACTCCATAACATAGGAAAACTGGTAGACCCTTGGAAAAAGGCATTAAAATTGATAATGAGTTAAAAATTCTTTCCATCCGTAGTAACAAAATACCTGGTGCAAGGCATTCTCCTGGGAACTGCAAATATTAAAGAAAAAAAAAAAGTTGACTAAGAAACAGATTCCAACCTCAAAAACCTGATCAGGAGGACGCTAACATACATGGTACATTACCTCATATGGTTATTAAGCACCGCTAGACTGGTATCAACAAGAAACCACTGGAGACGGAAGAGAGGGTGGAGTAGATCAGCTCATCTGGGATAAGATCAAGGAAGAGGCAGCACCTACAGTGGACTTAGGAATCTCTACCAAGGCACGAGGTTGCACGGAGATTCTCGGCGTCACAGAGGACACGAAACAGTAAATCTAGCACTGAAGTTAAAAGGCCAGAGTATATACAAGCCTAGCGTAACTCTCCAACCCGGAAGTCAAAACCAAAACTGGACGCGTGCCTGATAAGTGTCCTTCTTTCTTCTACTCACAGCCAAGGGCTTATCTTTGCTCTCCTGGCGTTTGGGCTCCTCTGGGCTTTCTGAAGATGTGCAGTGTCAAAGAGAAATGCAGAGACTCAATGTAATGCTGGTCTGTTTCACCTGGCTTATTGTGAAGTCTCTTTACCACATCCCTAATCCAGCTTATAAAGCAGTCTTCAGTCCCTCAGGTTTATGTCTTCCTAGCCAACCGGTATCTTGAGGGGAATGAGGCAAGGTATGAACATGCAAACGGATAAATACCTTTAGTCAGGTCTAATTCCGCTTCACATTGTGCCCAGTAGAGAAATTAAGGTATATTATTTTCCCATTTGACAGATAAGGAAAGTAAGGGGCGGAGAATTGAAGGAGCAAGCTCTGAAGGTAGATTGAGTCACAGCAGAAACCAGGAATCATCCTGACCCTCTGAACTTGTCTCCCTAACCGCCAGCCTCAGATTACTTGGCATGGTACCTCAAATCACCAATACCCAGTACATAAAACCAACAGTTGCCAGGCCTGAGTGAGTGGAGAACAGAGAGAAAAATCTGTCTTATTAAGCCCTTACTTGGGCCAGTAAGATTTAGGTCACCGTTTCTTGAATGATAAGTGGAGAAACTGGGCTAGAAGCCTCCCAGGTCCTTCAGGGAAATGCTGCAGGGCCAAGTCTCCGAGGCAGCGTGCTCGAAGAAAGCCAGCGTCCTGGGCTCCCTGTAGCCAGGGTGTGAGGTAAATGAGGGACTGACACCACAGCAACTTCAAAGGCCAGCGGACACTTGGAGCCACCCAGGTGGCTTCTGACGACCCAACCGAGAGAGATGCGTTAAGATTTACTCAAATATTTGTCAGGCCTTTCATCTGAAAGTGATGGTTTGGTGTTCCCAAGGCAAAGTGCAATCTCCTATATAGATGTTCCCCTCACACCTCCCTCTGGCTCCCAGCCCGGCCTGGGGGAGGGGCAAGTACACACATCAGCAAAAGGACAAAAGGCTCCCCCCATCCCACAGAATTGTTCAGCTACTTTTTTGAGTTTATTCTGTTCTTGGCCTGTTTGTTTGCTCGGGTGGTTACGAAATCTTTAAAAAGTGAGAAATGGGGCCGAATTCTCAGTCCTTCCTACTCAAGGATGCAGTCAGCTGGCGTGTTCACAGTTGAGGGTTGCATCTCTGACCTTCATAGACTGTTTTCCCTTCCTGACGTCCTTTTGTACTGAACGTATGTTGCAAACTCACGATGCTGGAGTATGTACACGGGGGCCCCATCATACTTCCAATCCTGAATGGAATGGATTAAACTATCACATTCTCTCATCCGTGCACTTTTTCCTTAACAGGAGTTAAAAAAAAAAAGAAGAAGAAAAACCAACCCTGTTTATAAGTTGACACTGACGAGAGCTGAGAGTGTCTGAATCATGAAGACAATAATTATAATAAATATCAGAATTATGATGACCATCACTACATAATAAGAAAAGGCACAGCCCTTCTTCATTTTATTGAAGCTCTCACGACTCCTCTGCTTCATGTATCACCCTCACCCACGCAAAGAGCGAGAAGAATAAAGAAGCATGAAGGTCATTTGGTTGATTACTTGTCAATTTAATTCTTTTGGTACCTGAATCCCCCAGACTGGATCAGAAGCCCCATGACTGCGCCACACAGCACCTGCTCTCTCCTCTGTTCTAGCACTTTCTATACCATGCTGTTCTTCCTTTCCTTTATTTGTCTCTCCTGGTCGGCCTGCCCTCACCATGGGATCCCACCATGTGTTCATGTGTTGGCATTGAGAAGAGGGTACTGTAAACTAGATCTTCTTTTCCTGGGTGCTTGTTGCAAACTGCCAATTCCTGGGAGCTTAGGAAAACCCACTAGGACTACATCTCCCAGGTCCTTTTATCCTGGAAAACCACTGCTATCATGTTTCTCCTTAGGAACATGTGAATACATCAATAACATGAAAATATGGTTGACTAGAACACATTTAAGTGATGAGGAAACATAAATTTATCACATGATGGAAAAAGAGAAAGAAACTGAGGAAGAGAGAGTTGAAATAACTTGCCAAGCCCACACAGCTGGTTAGGAGGAGAATCTAAATTCAGTCCCAGCAAATCTCTCTGTAGTAATGAATCTTCACTGTTAAGCGGCTGCTGAGTCATGAAGGAAAATGGAGGCCCAGGTTAGGAATTTGGACCAATAACGTGAGTCGTGACAGGATTCTGTTCACTTTTCAATTTTTTTTCCCATGTAAACTGTACTTAAACAACTAACAATAATGTGAGATGTTCATTTTAAAAGCTTGACATTGGAGCTGGATCCTGCTTTTTCGTTTGCCATGTGTATATGTAATGTACACTCCTGAAAAATATACACTCCCTTACTCCTAGGTTTTTAAGAAATCTTATTGGAGAAAACATTGAAAGTTGGTCGATGGGTGTTTTTATTTAAAGGATAAAGATGCTTGTCTAAAACCAACTTAAAATGATCTGGAATCTATAAAAAGCAAAGCACTGCAGATAAACCTACTTGAAAATCTTATTTCCATGACAACAGAAACAGCATTAAAGGGCCAGCACACCTCTGCACTGCTTCCTTGCCGACGCATTCAATCATCTGACATATTTTCGAGAAGAGTAAGAATCTTTCACATACATGCTAAAATATGTGTATGAACATATAAAAAAATGCTATCCCTTTTTAAAAACAGAGATAAAAAGATGACGTTCTTAATAGTTATATACAAGATCAGCAGGTTCTCTGATTCTAGAAAATGTGGAAATAAAAGGCAAGATATAAACTAACATTGCATACAAAATGAGTTTTGTAGTTTCCATATTTGTCATTCCATTTATCATTTTAACAAAATCCAGTTAATCTATTTTGTTTTAAGATAACATAGAGAGTGCTTGCTCATGAATACACAAGTAGCTAAAATAAATTTTTATTCAGAAGAAAATACTATATTATAATATAAGACATACATGGTCATTTCTACTCAGTTCTTCTGAAAATTAGAGATTCGTTCTTTTTGGTTTTGCATATATAAAAATTTGAGAAAATCCTGGAAAAATAGCTTTGTTTCTCTAAAGTAATAACAATATTTTGTACAGAATTCCTTTTTAAGATGTTTCCAAGGTTAAAAATATTCTCCAAAGGCAAATTTAGCATTAAATTATGTAAGACAGGTTTGACTGTGCAATGTAAAATTATATATATGAGATTATAGATTTTAAAGGCATTATGTGATTAAATTTGGTCTTCACAGAAACTCTCAATGTGAAGTAGAAAGGGCAGATACTGTTATCAACTTTTTTCCATCGGTGAAGTATATGACACCCACAAGCATTACATGCTAAGTGGCCATAAGAAGACTAAACATAGTTCTTCATATTTCTATGCTCAGCTTTTTTCTTCTATGATGCTACATCTCCCACTTAACTTAAAAGATTAAGAACTATCGGGCTTCCCTGGTGGCTCAGTGGTTGAGAATCCGCCTGCCAATGCAGGGTACACAGGTTCGTGCCCCGGTCCGGGAAGATCCCACATGCCACGCAGTGGCTGGGCCCGTGAGCCATGGCCGCTGAGCCTGCGCGTGCAGAGCCTGTGCTCTGCACCGGGAGAGGCCACAACAGTGAGAGGCCCACGTACCCCCCCAAAAAAAAAAAAGATTAAGAACTATCATCATAGTTCATTTTAGTTATACTTTAGTAAGAATGTCAGTTAATAGTTTTATGCAAAAAAGAAAAAGAGGACATTTTTAATCACCAATATTTGCTAACTTAATTATAATAAGAATGATAATTACTTAGCAACAATTGATGCAAAATTTGTCTTTGATTTGAGGCTTATCAAAATTATTAGCTATGTGCCTATTCTTTATACCATCTGCAGATATAGATCAATGATAGATAGATAGATCTCAATCTTCAAATAGGAAACTTTCCATCTCTAACTCTACAAAGTTAACAGGTCCATCTCTCTACACCCAGGAATTCTAGGAAAATTATTTTTGTGCCAAAAATTAAATGCAGAATTTCCAAGATGAAAGCCATGTAACAAAATACAGGGCATAAAAATTACTTCACCTAAAAGCAGAGATGAATTAACAAACACCACCTTTAGTTTCTCCACATGTCTTTTCTTTGAACATACTTTCTTCCTGCCACAGAAAGTGCTGAAGCTGAATCTGGACCTGGACCCCTACTGAGAAGAGGGTCCCCCTGATGCCGCCTCCCTCCCCCCATCCGTGATCATTCAGATCATGAAATGGAAGTTAAAGAAGTCTTGTAGCACAAGAGCTAAATTATCTTAAATTAACTAAGGATTCATTAAATTCCACTTAATTTTCTTTTAAATACTTATGTCTCATTTTCTTATCACTGTCAAGACTTGATAAGTGTCTCTTGGGCTCATGGTATTGAGTCTGTTTTTTATTATTTTATTTTTAATCGAATTTATTTTTTTAAATTTTTTTCTACAAATTGCTATTTCTTATGAAGATAGGTATAGGTGAAAATCATCTTAAGCTCTTTCGTCTTTTCCAGATAGACTTGCTGAGAAAAGGCTCTTATTGTATAGTATTTGCATTTATTCTTGCTCTACATCAGCTTTAGTCAATCCTCTTCTTTTTGTAAAGTCAACTGACACCTTGCCAGTATCTTGAATGATTCCCTTATACTCAATAACAACACCAGAAAAGAAACAGATATTTGTGTGTGTCTGTGTGACAAAGTCAATTGAGAACATTTTCTTAGTTATGTGGAAAACATGAGTGTGTCCTCAAAAGGCTCTTACCTCCTCGTGGGTCTATGCAGAAGAGATATAGGATTATATTTTCAAGGGCTTCCCAGCAAAGAGTTTTTAATTACAATGAACACACACACATTCCTATTGTAGAGGAGAGGGTGGACCACATTATTCATTTCTAATGTAAACATGTGACTTACAGGAATAACATGACATTCCCGAATTTACTTCACTGTTTTACCAACAGCAGTGGAATCCAATGTTACATTATTTTAACTTCTTGAATAAATGATACCTTGATTAGTAACTTCTCGTCCACACTAAATGTCCACTTTAACAATATAAACATCTACATGTGCATAGCTGCCCTTCTACATAGAACGCGTATTCACCACTGAATAAGTGGAACTACATTTAATCCCCTCAAAACAAAGAACCTGAAACTAAATATCTACGTTCCAGTTCAGATTGCTCTTTCCTTCTCCCTCATCCAGTCTGGTGGTGATTCCTTTTTCTGAAATTTCTATAATAATCTAGACCTTTCTATTCCCCACAATTTCAACTTCTAGTAATCTTTATCTGGATCATTACAATAACATCCCAATTAATTTCTATGGTTCCAAAGCTCCCCTTTCTAATGTTAAGACAACCCTCATAGCAGGGATTTTTATCACATTATTCTTATTCTGAAACATTTTTGGCTTCTCTCCATCATTCAAATGATTGAATTCATGAAGCTGGCTCCAAGCTATCTGCCCAAATGTATACTGCACTGCACCCTTTCTTGTACTTAATAGTAGGAACAAATCAATAATTTGCTGTCCCCCAAATACACCCCATATGGTCTCAAGCTCTTCTCTTGGCCTGGATCACCTTCTTTCCACTTTACTTTTCCAAATATTGGTCAACTTCAAGTTCATAGCATACTTCCTATATGAAATAGTGACGTACCACAATGGACTGAATGTTTGTGTTTGTGCCCCTCTCAAATTCATGTTAAAACCTAACCCCCTCAATGTGATGGTATTTGAGGTGGGGGGCGGTCTCTGGGAGGTGATTAGGTCATGAGGATGGAGCCCTCATGATTGGGATTGGTGCCCTGATAAAAGAGACCCCAGAGAGCTCCCTTGCCTTCCAACCTGTGAGGACACAGTGAGAAGACGGCCATCTATGAACCAGTAAGTGGTCTCTCACTAAACCCAAATCTGCCAGGACCTTGATCTTGGACTTTCCAGCCTCCGGAACTGTGAGAAACATATGTTTGTTGTTCAAGCAACCAGTCTATGGTAATTTGTTATAGCAGCCTGCACGGACTGAGACAAGTACCCTTTTCAAATCCTAATATTCCACAACACTGCATCTCTGTTCTCAACTTTGTTCTTAAGTCACTTATTCCAGTTTACATTATATTTAACAACGAAGGAAAGAAATTATCATTTCAATGATTCTCAACTGCGTGTGCATCATGGGCCTTTTTGATAATTTGATAAAAGCTTTGGATCTTCTATCCCGCCCCCCTACAAATGAATATATGAAAACCTATCAAGTCTTGTGTACATTTCTGGTGTTTTATGAGGCCCAATATGAAACCATGCTTTACAGTCCTATAAACTTCAGTTTAAAAAACTCTGCAATATTGGAAGGAAAATTCAAACACTGGTTCTTCTCTCAAGAAATGTAGAGGGAGCAGTAATCACAGGCAGTGTGGCTAGTTTATCCTTGTAGCCCAAGTCACTACGCTCTTTGCACATGTTGTGAGGTCTTTAACCCAAGAGGCACTTGGATACAAGAGGCAATCAGATACCGAGTAAATCATTAATTTTTTTTTCCAAAAGAAAACTATTACACAGCAAATAATTACTCAAAATGTACAACTTTTAATATTCAGAAACTATAATTTTTTATTAATGATTAAAGGAATGAAGGTATGGAAGCACAAAGTCTCCTACTCCATGTGACTGATTCCGCCATATTGCATGACAATTCAAGAGCCCAGAAAATAGAATATTACACCCAGTATCAAGAAACTGAGGTACAGAATATTAAATCAAATCATCTCAGACATGTAGCCATTATATCAAGTACTTTCATACAAGCACACAAAGCTTCTAGATGTTTCTTCAACTTCATAACTGTATGATATGGGCCTCCCTGTGGCTTAGTCTACATATGAAGAAATGAAGGGGAGTTCATTACATTCGTTTTACACAGCTTCATTTTGAGCTCAAAAACAAATGATATTCTTGGAATATTTTTGTTGCCAATGTAACCTATATAAACAAAGCCAGAAATCAATGAATTTCCCTTTTTGGTTTAAAGCATACTAGAATATATAGAAAAAAGATATAGCCAAGATACAGAGTTACCAAATCAAAATAGTAAGCCAGTAGGAGGCAGTTACTTGGCCTAATAGAGAACAAGGAATAGAATCCTCCATCCAGGACGTATTCTAATACATGAACTCAAGAATTATGCACTGGAATACAAATTTTCACTTGAAACTATCCACGGGATGACCCTCGTTTCTTTTGATCTACAAACAAGGTTTCCACATATATATAAGCCCATAAAGACAAACTCCTTTCCTGAGGGAGCTCACAGTATTTTTTTCTAACCAAGAACAGTATTCTGTAAAAGAAACAATAAAGTCTTTAATTCTCTCTCAAGATCATATCTTCATTTCCCTTCTGCCTACTCCCCAATTCCTAGCTGTTTTTAGTTGTTTGTTGGCAAGAAAGCTCATATCTCTTCTTGAATAGTTGTCAAAACACCAAGGCTGTAATCTACCGGGCTAGGCAGCCTCGTGCTGAAACAGTGTTTTCTTGAACATTTTCAGTTATGTATAATGTTGATGACAGCTTGTTTTGTAGTTGTCTTGCCTTTCTAGTTTCAAAGATAGCAGCCCCTATGAAAAGAAAAGCCTTTTCCCACATGAATACATTTCCATTTTTGCCTCTGAAAAATCAATGCATTAAAACTATCAGATGCCTTTGAGGACCCATCAGATGAATGAGTTCTTAATTGGAAGGTCTTAAATCTTCTTTCTTGTTTTATATTTAAGTTCTAAAACGATCTAACCGTCTTACAGACTTTAAAATCAAATATAATATTCTGGAGATTAAGAGGCAAACTAAGGTATGATTAGGACTTTTAGTAGTCTACCTGAGAACACATTACAGCTTAGAGACTAGAGTCAGACATAATGGGTATCAAATTCTAGCCTTACCTTGCACTGACTGTGGTATTTTTGGAAATATCCTATCTTAACTTCAATTTCCTTACATATAAAATGAGAACAATAGTAATTTACCTACCAAAGGGGAATGTTCTGAAAATTTCAGATTACGTACACAAAATTTTTGGCAATGTGTTTCTATTGATAGTTCACAGAAGTATTGTTATTTATTAACTAATAAACATAAAACCTAATAAGTATTGTTATTGCTTTTGTTATTGTTGTCATTATTAAGCTAAGGAGATATTACAATAATTTTAGAGCAAGTAAGAAACTAATAAGAAAATAAATATTTCAGATTCATATTAGGAAAAGTGGTAAGAGACTCAATTTTAATTTTGGATTTGTTGTTGTTCAACTGATAATATTAAATGGTATGAAATATTGTTCTCTATATAAAACTCATTAACTTCAAAATTGGTAATTAATTTTATGAATATTTATAGTTTCATAGTGTAAAGAATTTTCCTATTCAGAAGTGATGGTTGGGACTTCCCTGGTGGTGCAATGGTTAAGAATCTGCCTGCCAATGCAGGGGATACAGGTTCGAGCCCCGGTCCGGGAAGATCCCACATGACGCGGAGCAACTAAGCCCGTGTGCCACAGCTACTGAGCCTGAGCTCTGCGAGCCACAACTACGGAACCTGCGAGCCACAATTACTGAAGCCTGCGTGCCTAGAGCCCGTGCTCTGCAGCAAGAGAAGCCATCGCAATGAGAAGCCCGCGCACCACAACGAAAGTAGCCCCCGCTCGCTGCAACTAGAGAAAGCCCGTGCGCAGCAAAGACCCAACACAGCCAAAAAATAATTAAAACACACACACACACACACACACACGAGCTATATATATTAAAAAAAAAAGACACAAGGATTACAGGAAAGCAAGCTCTCAGGAGAGGGTGTTGACCTCCCCATAATTAGAATGGGACCTGTAGTCATCTTATTAGAAGTTAAATAAAGGGAGGAAATCAGAAGGTAGAATCAATATCCCTAGCATTTGGTATTATTCCTGGAACAAAATAGATAATCAGTTTGGAATGAATGTATAAATAAGTAGAAATGCATGAGATCCTGATGGAGAAAATTGAGAGAGAAAAGATAATGGAAAAAAGAAACTTTTGGGGGCTTCCCTGGTGGCACAGTGGTTGAGAGTCCACCTGCCGATGCAGGGGACACGGCTTCGTGCCCGGGTCCGGGAAGATCCCACATGTCGCGGAGTGGCTGGGCCCGTGAGCCATGGCTGCTGGGCCTGTGAGTCCGGAGCGCAACGGGAGAGGCCACAACAGTGAGAGGCCCGCGTACCGCAAAAAAAAAAAAAAAAAAAAGAAAGAAACTTTTTGGAAGACCTATATTATTAAAAGGTAGTAATAAGAAAAGAGATGGATAGGAAGGAAGGGATAGTTATAGAGACAGGCAGACCACTGGAAAGCACTGTGGTAGAGAGGCCAACGCAATGAGACTAAATATAGACTGGTGTTTAAAAATTAAAGTGTTCTTTCAGGGCAAAGACTCATCTTCATTCTTGCTCTAATTTGCACTTTATTAGAGATGACAAAGAAAAATGGAAACACCCCTCCATTGCGTCCTGTCATAGCTTCATCCCAAACCCTTCCAGTCTGATAGCTCTTAGAGCTCATGTTAATAACAAGTGTTTCTGCTCCCGAATTCGAAAATGCACTTAGCTTTTTAAATAAAACTTAAGGAATGGAGTGTGGAAAATAATTTCAGAGCACTAATTATATAACATTCAAGTTTCTTTCCTACTCGTTTAATATTCTGCTGCCTTTAACATAGAAAAAGGAAACTCTTTTTTTGCTCTCAGAAAAAAACATGAAGGAAGAAAACCTTGAAGCTTTCATGAAAATGCGGAAACACTAATCAAAGAAAATATTTCACATTCTTACAGCACATTTTTTTAAAAATTTTATTTATTTATTTATTTATTTTTGGCTGCATTGGGTCTTCATTGCGTGCACGGGCTTTCTCTAGGAGTGGTGAGCAGGCGTACTCTTTGTGGCGGTGCGTCGGCTTCTCATTGTGGTGGCTTAGGCTCTAGGCACTTGGACTTCAGTAGTTGCGGCACGCAGGCTTCAGCAGTTGTGGCTCGTGGGCTCTAGAGCGCAGGCTCAGTAGTTATGGTGCATGGGCTTAGTTGCTCTACGGCATGTGGGATCTTCCTGGACCAGGGCTCAAACCCGTGTCCCCTGCACTGGCAGGCGGATTCTTAAGCACTGCACCACCAGGGAAGTCCCTCTTACAGCAAATTGAACATCAGAAAAGATATACAGCCTTGTTTAAAACAAGGGACAGATTATGTAAACTCTAGCAAAGACTTTACATCAACAATGATAAACATTGTTTTCCTTCTGTTAACGTTGTACCCAAATGGGCCATCCGGTTACAGCTGCCATCACTCTTCTTCTCAGATCTAACTCTAATCCTACAAAAATCAAGTTGTAGAAAATTACAGAGATAATTGAGTGCTACAGTTAACGTGCCTTATTTTTCCCCATTATTTATAATTTAAGGAAAAATTTTCAAATCACTTTGGTTCAAAGAGATCACTTCTATTGTTAATAACTAATACATATTTACAGTGATTACTTCAACTGCACTCTTGAAAATTACTGACATGAGGCTTTTTGGGCACTGTATCAAAAAGGATTATTTAATTAAAAAAACCCAAAAAAAACCCTGGAGCTAAGTTTACAAGAAAGTATTAACAAAAGCAGCTTTTCTTTTTCTTTCCCCCTTTTTACCTGATCTTAACTAAAAACTTGAGTTGAAGCTTATCACAATATAAAGGAAGTATTAAATAACAGTGCAGCACAAATCAGACAATAATTGGGAAATCAAACAAGTTCTTTTTTTGTTTGTTTTTCTTCGCTTTGCAAAGCCTCAGACACAATGAGATCAAGAAGTAAGAAAATCAGGAAATCTTCATTGCTCTTCACAAACAGTTAACATGATCACAAGCAGAATCATTCGCTTTCATGTAAGGGTTAGGTTTTTTCTTTTTAAGGGAAAGGACAAACACAATACATATGACTGGTGGCAACCTGAGACCTCACATGACTCTCTGAGACTTTATTTCTCAGCAGTACTTTTGTGTGAGGATATTATGATATTAATATCACTCAGTTACCAAATATAAAAACTTTAAGCCTTCTTAGCAAGTTTGAACAATTGTTGTAAGCCTAAACACTCTTAATTATTTCACTATCAGAGTCTTTATGCAATATATTTTATAACTGGTCCATGTTCATTTGAACTCTAGGTACCCATGTTACCTTGACACTCAAAGCAAGCTGCTAATTGCCTTAAGCCAATAAATTAGAAGGAAAAAGGGACTCCCATGAAAGGAAAAAAGGATAAACAAGGGAAGCATATTTCTGACTTGGCCAGGTCAACTGAAAATGTTGCTAAACAAAGTTCTGAGGACCTAATTTTAATTACGAAAGAAGCACGTATTTTGGAAATAGGTGTGTATCAGCACAACTTAGCAGAAGGTAAATATCTCCAGGAGAAAGACCCTGAGATCATCAGTTTCTTAGAAACAATTCAAAGGCAAACCAAGAAAGGAAGCAGCAGAAGGGAAGAAAGTAGAAGGCCATGAAGACAGAGTGGAAGGCGTCATCCGAAACTTACCCGAAGCCTCTTGCACTTAAAGATGACTGAGGTCAGAGCCTACGTTTCATAAAGAACTGTGTTAATCTGATACCACTGAGAGCTCAGACAGGTAGAAATCCCAGGATTTACGAAAGAGGCAAGTTCTAATGAATGACTCGTGGGCAGACGATTGCTTCAGGCCAAGATTGAGTAACTAGGATTGGATTTACCCTCACACCTGAGACAACCAAAGATTGAACATGAGATCTGAAACAATGGCTTTCAAGACAAAAGACCCCATGCAACAATAGACAGAGAGATGGGACATAAATGAGGTGAGCCCTGTAACTGCCCCGGTAACACCCTGAAAGAATTTCCGGGGCTCATCTCATGTGCTGGGAAGGGAAACCCAGCCAGTGCCTGCTGAACTCCCTGGGCTGAGGGCACAGAGAGACCTAGAAGGCCAACGGCTGGAGATCCAGAGAGGAGAGAGCTGAACAGAGAGAGAGCTCTGGGGCCCACGCAGGGTCTGCCTGGAGTTTCAGGCAGGAAAAGACCATCTGAAAAGATCAGGAAGAACATCACCATGACTCACACAGAGCTGGAAACGGTAACCCTTCCACCCTCCAGGAAGTTGAACCAGGAGTCTTTGGAGAAATGGCCAATTCTAGAACTGGCAGGAAAGATACAGGATGAGCCTGGAGTATCTTACAGTGCTAGAAAGTAAGGAACTGCTCAAAAAACAAAAATATATAGATAAACATGCTGATGACGCAATGTGGTTTCCTGGAACCGAACAAAGGACACTAGGTAAGAAGTAAGGAAATCAGAATAACGTATAGACTTTGACTAATAATAATGTATCGGTATTCGTTCATTAATTCTAACAAATATGGCATACTGATGTAAGAGGAAATTAATCAAAGACACTGTGTGTAAGCAGTATATGGGAATTCTCTGCACTATCTTTTCAATTTTTCTGTAAACCTAAAATTAACATCTAAATTTTAAAGAATATAATTGGTTAAACAAAAATAATATCAATGTAGAATGTGACTTTCAGTATACAAAGACAGGTGACAAGAATCCAGACGGTGTGCTCTGGGATTTTCCTGAAGAATACCCTGTATCTATCACAAAACATCAAACTGGTAGGAACTTGATGTCCAGAAACAAAACCAGCCATGCTGTGTCTCCATGAATTTACCACAGCTATTGGTAATGTATGAAGAGCTCTAATGTAAAGAACAGAAAACATAAAGATCGCTGGAAAACCCCAAATATCTGGAAATTAAGCAAATATATATCTCCTCCAGATATTCCCAAAGAGATCACAGATCATTTCATTACTAAAGCTTAACTAACACTCTTTTTGTCCCTGACATGTGCTTTCAGAGAAAATGTCTGACACATTCCACAGGGAATTTACAATTATGACTTGTAAAGGATAATCTCTCTCTGTTTTGTTTTTGCTGTTGTTCTCTTATTCACCGAGATTTCACACATTCATTCATTTCCCTCAACTGGCCTTTCCTTTTTCTCCTGGTTAACTAGTCAAGCTTATATGTTAAATCAATATTAAAAGTAACTTTAAAAAAAGCTCCTCTCTTCTCATTTTTACAGATTACAGGTGTGCATATTCATCAGGTTCGGGACTTGCGGTCTTCAGCTCTGTGCACCTCTGTGGCGTCTCTGGTCCTTATTCTGCACCATGGTGCACCCCACCCCCCAGCCCCGCTCTAGTCTCCACCTCCCCCCCACGACTCCCCTCCAGACTTATACTCTTCTCCTTTATTCCCAGGCACTTCCTGAAATTGCTTCGAAAGTTTCTTTCTTTCTTTCTCTCTGAGGCATCAGTCATCTTGGGTTTTGCCCAAGAAGCATTAAAATATTCCTAAAAAGTAGGTATGCTGAATTGCCATACAAATTATACATAAAACTGAGGCAAAGAGAGAGACTGAAATATTTCCAAAATCATATAATAGGATTCTCTCCAGTTGACTTTCTTTGAGAATTAGAAGAAGCGTATTAAATGTGTTCTATCATAGTGAATACAGTATTAATGAATACTCTTGTCTTTAAAGTTGCTTTATTATTAGGAGCATGTACATTAAAAGTGATTCTGTTCTAATTTAGGACTACAAGAGTTAATAAGTAAGCAATGCCAACATTTATGTGACACAAGGTGCAAAAAAATTAATGCATGTGAAGCAATAAATTAACATGGAGACAGATGGTATAACCTTCCTGTGAAAGTAAGATTCTAAAATTTACACTTCTCTGAAACCAAAATGTGATCACTAGAGTTCTCTCTAACAAGTCTTATTAGGACTGATTGAATTATATTCCTCTGGGTTTAGAATTAACGTTAATTAACCTTCATAGAGGGCTAAAAATAAATGGCATGTGTACTGGACAAACATACCAACTGATTTTACTTAAGGTATTTTGGGGAAGAAGAAGGATAAAATATGAAGCCATATTTTAAAAATTTTTGTTTTTCTATGCATATGTGCACGTGCATGTACATGCTTGCATTTCAGCTATTTCAATTACCTGTATATATGTGTACACACACACACACACACACACACACACACAATATGTTGATTTTCAGATGAAAGGGAAATGTGTGTACCTTCCTCAGCTTAATGAGTTAACAATAGCAGGTCTTTTTTTTTTTTTTAAAGACAATCACTTACCTACTACTCATAATTAAACATCACATTAAGATATTTTTTATTAAATTAATTACTTTATCGTTTGTAATTTTATATGTACTGAAAACGTATCCACAAGTCAGCAAATTGCTTAGTAAAGAAAAGAAGAAAATGATCACCATAAACATTTTGTACGAGATGTTTAAATTACAATTAAGAATATAATCACATTTTCTGCTATAATAGGTGGCCGTTTACCTTTGAAAATATATATAGCCACTAGCTTTTTTGCTATTCAGTTATGTTATTATAATTTCCACAATAAGAAAATATATTCTAATAAAATTAATGAAAAATATTCTAATGAAAACATGATAAAGTTATGAAGTAATTAATGTAATAAATCAAAGATTTGAAAGATCAACACTGATTTTTCTCATAGATGATTAATAATTGTCAGTGAATTAATTACATTTTTTCCCAAAACACACTTTCTAAAATGAATCTTGGGACTTCCCTGGTGGCGCAGTGGTTGGGAATCGCCTGCCAGTGCAGGGGACACGGGTTCGATCCCTGGTCCGGGAAGATCCCACGTGCCGCGGAGTAGCTAAGCCCGTGCGCCACAACTACTGAGCCTGCGCTCTAGAGCACAACAGCCACAACTACTGAGCCCGCGTGCCTAGAGCCCGTGCTCCGCAACAAGGGAAGCCACCACCACGAGAAGCCCGCGCACCGCAACGAAGAGTAGCCCCCGCTCACCGCAACTAGAGAAAGCCCGCAACCAGCAAGGAAGACCCAATGCAGCCAAAAATAAATAAATAGAAAAATAAAAATAAAAAATAGAACATAACGCTGTGAATCAAAGGAGGAGAAATTTTTCAAGAAAAGACAAGTGGTCCATTTTGTTCTGAGAGTTCAGAGAGAGTGAGGATAGATAAGAGACCTTTAGCATCGGGTCAGGTCTCTGACCCAAAAAAACAGTTTCAGAAGAAAGAGAAGAGGAGATACTGAAGGAGCAAAGCTAGCGGGGATGACTTCGACTTGAAACTTGCAGAGAAACTGGAGAGATTTGATGGTACTTCAAGACAAGAAAAATGTCAAAGGCAACATTTTAAAAATAATTTGGAAACAGATCTCTTAAAAGTCAAGAGGGAAGAGACAGTGACAATGAGATTGAATATGAGAGAGAAGGTACAGGTGACAACAGAAACTTCCAGAAAAGGTAGATGGGATTGAAAATAAGAGATCCTTGCCTTGAAATAAGTGGGAAATGGGAGAAGAGGAAAATCTGTACAGCTCTCTTCAGTGGGCATTCGTCATTTCGATTAATCCAGAAGCCCAGCCGTCTGCCAAGAATTAGAAGGGAAGCATGCAGGACCACTGAACAATTGCTGCTCTCCACACTGTGTTCCTTCCCACTTCTTAATACCTCTTTCCTACTTCGATTTCCTTTCGTGGCATTGCCTACGCCCCGACCTTTGTGGACGTGCTGCAACATGAAACCCTGGTGCCTGCTTCCGCTAAAAAAAGCTGAGGAAGCAGATCTTACTTCTCACCACCCCCTACAGCCAAGAGGAGGACATGGGGCCTAAGCTTAGCCAGATTCACTCCTGGGACTTTGAACCATGATGCAAGACTGGAGAAAGGGTGGGAGTACGTACTGCCCAGCAGCTGTGCCGACACGTGCCTGCCAAATGACCATTCTCAGAGATCCTGCTTTCTGGCTTCCAAGCTGCCTCGGTCTTGTCCCCTCCAAAGCTGTTTCTCCAGCCTTCCTGCAATTCCATGAGCTTTGGATATCAAGCCAGTAGGTGTCATCTGGCTTAAGTTATCCATAAGCAGTTGTATTTCACGCAACCGCTCCCCTCCCGCAACACACACACACAGATGTAACTGGCACAGGAGTTGAAGATCAAAGGAGGGAAGAAAGCAGCTATAATTGTGATCATGAGATAATTAACAGAGAGACAATTCAAGGTGAAAGAGAATCATCAATAGCCCTGAAAACCCAGTTAAAATGAAAGAACATAAACTTACAGTTTTATCGTGGCCAAGTGTATGTAATGACCTACATGGTAACTCTTTCCCACACCTGACAATCTGTATAACAAATCATGCGACGTACTCCAAGAGTTAGATGGTCAAGAGGCTGGTTACCGGTCAAAGCATTGTACATTGCTTCCCTAAATACACCACTGCATTTGCCAAACAAAAATGCAGAGATATCCGCAGCCAAATGATTTATAGCTCAGCGACCTGTAGAGAAGCAGTAGATGGTCATTCAAGACCATTCCAAGGTCCCTTAAACCCTTTAAACAATGGATGTCTTGGAAGCAGAAATAGCTCACTGCTTCTCAAGGGCAGACTCTAAAGAGGAGGACCTGTCATTAAGAAATATGACTCCCCTGCGGTAGACTAACCCTTGATGTCTTGTCATGACAAAACAAGCAGTAGAAACCTACGAGCAAGTGCAAGAAAAGGAACCCGAGATCTAACAGCAAGGGCTGGTTTTATTCCTAATCATCTGCTTGACTACAAAAGTCTGATACCTTTTTTCGTCTTTTATTTTCCTCATCTGTAAATTGAGGGGTTTTGTCAAAAATTTTCACCCAGCTCAAGTCTTCCAGAATCTGTGCTGTGATTTCTCTATGTAGTTTGATTCCCATATGGTACATAACCCTAAAAATAGTATTAATGTGGGAAGAAACCTAGGAGGAGTGTGGTGACAGTCCCATGAGTTTCAGATGAGCCGTTTCATGAAGTGCCTTGACTCTCCTGCCACAATGAGCTACAGGGGTAATAACATGACTCACGCAAGGGCCAACGGCATAATTAAAATTCAGGGACTTCCCTGGTGGCGCGGTGGTTAAGAATCCGCCTGCCAATGCAGGGGACACGGGTTCGTGCCCCGGTCCGGGAAGATCCCACATGCCGCGGAGCAACTAAGCCCGTGCGCCACAACTACTGAGCCTGCGAGCCACAACTACTGAAGCCCATGTGCCTAGAGCCCGTGCTCCGCAACGAGAAGCCACCGCAATCAGAAGCCCGCGCACCACAATGGAGAGTAGCCCCAGCTCAATGCAACCGGAGAAAGCCTGTGCCCAGAGATGAAAACCCAACGCAGCCTAAATAAATAAATAAATAAATAGTTGTTTTTTTTTAAATTCATAAAATAGATCAGATTTCAATAAGGACATTTTAAAAACTAAAATTACACTTTGCATTTCACTAATGTACACTGTACTTTATGTCCTCAATTTCGGGGTAGGAAACATGCTAATCTATTTTCAGGCTTTGCTTCTGTTTGTGGAGAAGATACATTTCTCTCTGAAAGCTGTTTTCTGAGTATCATGGTAACCACATCCTTGCTGTTAAGTCTGTCCTGTCAGATGCGCAATTTAAGACATTTGCAAATGCCACCTAAGATCACACTAAACAGACCAGAAAGGGCGTGCTTTCATACGAACGTGGGACCATCGCTAGTTTAGCCAAAATGAAATGCCAAGAATGGGGAAGAGGAATGGGGTTCAACCAGTACCACTTTTGTCACTGCTCTGAACAATCCAGTTCTCCTTTTCTTTTTCTTTCTTTCTTTTTCTTCTGTCTATCCTCAACTGTTGTTTGCACCTCTCCTGGTTCTGTGCACCAGGGTTGAAGCCCATCCTTAGAAAAGAGAAGGACCAGAAATGATAAGATTCCAGCTAAGGGGTATGAAAGGTAAAAAAAAGACCAGTGACACTGTCCCCATGGGATTCTGCACAAGCAGAGTGTGTCTCAAGGTCCAGTTCTGGAGGCTCTAGAAGTATTACTAGAAAGAGTACACCTTGATGAGTCCCGGCCACCAGGGAAATGAAAGTCAGTGGATGTCAAAGAGCAAATCCAGCCGGAGGTGACATCTGCCCTGAGGTGAAGGCAGCAGCAGATTCATCTGTGGGCACATGGAAGGCACAGGCCACTGTGGTCTCCTCTGGGGAAGAAGTTTGCTTCCTGCTTCAGCTCCAGGAGAAGAGTGGGGACAGTAAATCAGAGTCGTTTTAATGTGGCAGTCAAAACAAATGACTCTAGGGCTTCCCTGGTGGCGCAGTGGTTGACGGTCCGCCTGCCGATGCAGGCGACGCGGGTTCGTGCCCCGGTCCGGGAAGATCCCACATGCCGCGGAGCGGCTGGGCCCGTGAGCCATGGCCGCTGAGCCTGCGCGTCCGGAGCCTGTGCTCCACAGCGGGAGAGGTCACAGCAGTGAGAGGCCCGCGTACCGCAAAAAAAAACACAAATGACTCTAGATGTAGCAGGACAACAATCTAGCTGCAGTGTTCTACACCTTTATAACAAAAAAGGTCAGTGTTCTATACCTTTATAACAAAAAAGTCAGTAATGTCATAGAGGAACATCAAAATAGTGGAGGAAATGGCTTTCTTTCCTCTGCTAAATGTTATGTATAGGAAGTTCATGTTATTTCTGATAAATAGTTTTGGTTAAAAAATAATGCTATTTATTATTGAATGTTTGAGAAAATCAAAGTAATAAGGATAATAATAATATTGAAACAGCTTTTTCTAAACACCCGCTATGTCAAGCAACAATCAACGTATAACTTGGAGTCAACAGAGTTAAAAAAATATTTAGTGGAGTAGTTGATTAAACTAATTTAGACCTAATTTTTTTAGATTAATAGTTATACATTTATAAAGAAATATATATTTATCCTTATAAACAGATGTATAATTTTCATTTTTTACTTTAACGTGAATATATTAGTAATTTATTATCATTCTAATCAATTAAAATTAGAAACCCTATCACTCATGTCGTCCATTTCCAGTTAATATAAGGCAAAAAAGAATATACATTTTCCATTTTGTCTAAGATAGTGTGCTTCTTTAATAATACCTATTATTATTTTAGTGACATAATTTGTCTGTAATATTTTCCATGAGGTCTGCTGTATACTTATCAAAATATTTAGAGGTAGCTGACACAACTAGTAATTTAATGCATGAGTGAGCACTGAAATTATTTTATGCTACTGGATGGTTAATAAAACTATCAGTAAAGAATGGTAAGGATTCAATATTAATATCTTGAATTTATATAATGGTGAATTTCACATTAAATAAAAACTGAAGGGCTCTCCTGGTGGCGCAGGGGTTGAGAGTCCGCCTGCCGATGCAGGGGACGCGGGTTCGTGCCCTGGTCCGGGAAGATCCCACATGCCGCGGAGTGCCTGGGCCCGTGAGCCATGGCCGCTGAGCCTGCGCGTCCGGAGCCTGTGCTCCGCAACGGGAGAGGCCACAACAGTGAAGGGCCGCGTACCGCAAAAAAAAAAAAAGCTCATCCTTTTTCATATTATTTACCCTCAGAGTTCTGACATAGTTAAAATTATTCTTCCACATATTTCAAAAGATTGCCATAGAAACTCAGCCTACCATTTTTATAAACTTTGAAATTTAAAATTTTCCCTTTATCCATTTCATCCTCTTTGGAATCTGATGGTTTGCTTTACTTTATTTTCCTCAGTCATACATTTAAAAAAATTAGTATATATACACTATGATCTAGGTATTATGCCTGTAATGAACACCTAGCTCACAGTATATATATTAATATTTATTCTATGTAAGGAACAAGGCTAAAAAGAATTCGCAGTCCGGCAGGGAAATAGATTTGTAAAATAAAAATATCATGAAAAAGGGTAATGACAGAGGTGTCAGGAACTTACAATGGTTACACAGAGGAAGATTAAACTTCCACTGGGAAAAGTCAAGGAACATATCAAACAAGAAAAAACAAGGGGAGGGTCCTGGAGAAACGAGGAGGAATTCACCAAGCAGTCAAGGTGATAAGCAGCGGCAACAATTTATGCAAATTTTAAAAACTCATGAAATTGCATGACATGATCAACGATATTTAAAAGACTCATGTTTTAATGCACACGGAAGTGCAAGGGGGAGAGGTGAGATCACATTGCTCAACAGAGGCTAATCGTGGAACACGTACCCTCTTAGAGAACTTGTATTACTTCCTGAAGCCAATGGAATCCCACAGGATCAAAACATGAGATGATAGTCCACCCAATTTCTTCTGCAGCATACTGGTTTGGGACTCTTTGTTCTGAAAATATGCACATGTAAGCTACTACTCTAGATTATCACTCTAGTGCAACAGAAATATAAAGGGAGCCACACATGTAATTTTAAACTTTCTAGTAGCCAAACTTTTAAAAAGTAAAAATAAGAGGAAATTAATTTTAATAATAAAATGTATTTAACCAGAGGATTCAAATATTACTGTTGCAAATCTAATCAATATTAAAAATTATTAAGAAGATATTTCACGTTGTTCTTTTTTCTTACTCGGTCTTCATCATCCACTATGTATTTTTCTGCTTACAGCGCATCTCAACGTGGATGCTGAATTTTCATCAGAAATACTTGATCTGTATTTATACTTCACAGAATTTACAGTAGGAACAGTAGATTCACACTTCCAAGTTATTCCAAACATAGTTAAAAGTTTCCTAATAACTGAATTGGACATCAAAAAATCATTTTCTTTGATTTCTGCAATAATACTAATAAAACTGATTCACGTTTGTTAGAATAATAGATTTGGATGTAAACAAAAGCTTATCAGTTTCAAAACCATGTTTCAAAGGTACATCTGTCCAAGATAAGTAAATTAACTAACTTTCGTGTTAACTCAGTATTAATACCAAATTTAGAGCTATCGTATGAATTGAAAAGCAACTCTAAATTTATCAATAGCAAGAACGTATGGCTCAAATTTTTCTTGTTGGCTTTATAGCCAATTTATATAATTCTGTTAACTACAATTAAAATGTTCTACACACTGACTCCTATTAGAAAACTGTAAAAAATCATTACTGATTTGCATTATGAAGTTTTTATTTCAAAATAAATCCTCATTGCTATCTAGTTAAATCAAAAAATAAAATTTTACTTTCCTTGGCGCTTCAAATTTGGCTTACGTGTACGCAGTGTGATATTGACGACAAAATGTAAATCACATTGCCGTTTTTGTCTCTGATTTTTAAATATTTGGCAAGCATTATTTCTGTTTCAAGAAATTTTGAATGGAGTTAACAGAACTGTAGATTTTATAAAGAATCTTCCATGACTCAACTAGCAAGCACTGGCAAAGAACACAAGATGATTGAATTCATTGTCTTCTACTTCTTTCAACATTTCCATCCACTAGTGATGATTCAGATCATTTACACATACATTCTGAACCATTTTAACAACTGCATCTATGACTCTTCCATAGAGTCTGCTTTAGGAAACTGAGCGCAAAAATTTTCAAAATGTATCAAGCAATGGAACAGAGCAGTGAGGCAAAGGTCAGTCTCCTGTTTGAAAATTCCAAGAAATCTGATATTTGACCTAACATACCGGGAGCACCATTTATTGTTAGAGGTTTTTTTCATATCAAGATGAAATGCTTCTTTGACATATGTCAAATACTCAAAAATACCTACTATGGAGTTCAAATGTTTTTGTAAATTTGGAAGTCCTTTGAGATGAAATGGTAACATGAAAGAGGCAAAAACTAAGTGCCGGTGAGAATACTGAGCAACTGGAACTCTCATACACCTGCTGGAAACAATGTCAACTGGAAAACTCTTTGATATTAGATACTAAATCTAAGCATACCTAAAGCATGACTCAACAATTTCACTCCTCAGGAATACACCTTTTGGGAATGTATACATGTATGCACAGCAAAAGATGTATACGACGTGTTCAAAGTAGCCCTTTTCACAGTATCCAAAGCCTGGAAACACCCCAAATATCCATTCATGTCAGAAAAAAAAATGTGGTGTAATGATACACTGAAATACTATAAAGCAATGAAAATGAGTGAACTACTACTGTATGCGACAAAAAGGAACAGTCTCACGAGAAGGAAATTAGGTGATGGAAGCTAGACACGGCAGAGTTCATACCTAGTGAGGACTCATAAGTACAAACAAACCACTGGCGAGTTTCACAAAGAACAAAAGAGAAAAGGCAAAGAGTTCTCGATGGAATAGAGTATAACTGTGAGAAAACTTCTGAAACAAGAAAACACTAAAAACAATTTCTTTAAGTATATTCAAAAATGTGGATGAAATGGACATTTTAAATGTTTCAAAGGGAAGAGCAAACTTGAATATCATTATAACAACTTAAATAACAAATCAGTAGTTTAAAATTTACCCACTGATGAATACCAAGAGGCAAACCGTATTAAATGAAAACCCCACGAAAACTTTAAGGAAAGATAATCCCATTTTAAACAAATTGTTTCGCAGAAGAGAAAGCAAGCAAAGTGCAATTAAATGTGATGATACCAGATCAATCTTAATGCCAACAGTAGATAAGGACATCATCAAAAACAAATTTTAAGATGGATCTTATTTATGAATAGAAATTCAAAAAATCTAATTTAAAGTGTAAAAATAATACATAATAACTAAGTAGAATTCAAGGATGGCTTAACGTATGAACACAAAGATGGCTGAACGTTAGAAAATCTTATGCTAATACACACAGATATTATACCATGTTCCCTAGTAAAAAGTCTCAGTTTTTAAAGGTGAGTATCTTCCCCATAATTCTATAAACGAATGCAATTCATACTGAATTCCCAAAGGCACCTCAAGAACATAACACTGTGAATCTGAGATAATACAGAAACAAAAAGCCAAAAATAGGCGAAGTAGCTTTAAAGAAATAGAAGAAGAATAACAAAAACATGGTGATATTGCCATTCACCAATTGAAGAATGTAAGAAAATATAGAGCCCTGGATATAGATCCTTGCTTATATGGAAACTAGACTTAGGAATGAGGTAACATCATCAATTAGAAGGGAAAGATGTGCTGGATAATAGACTAACCATATGGTTAAAAAGGAAAAATAGACATCTACCTCAAACTACCCCACCCATACAAACACAACAGGTGAGCAAAAGACCTAATGTAAGAAATAACACTTTAAAACTTTCAGAAGAAAATTACAGAGATTAACTTCATGCCACCAGGATGGAGGAGGATTTTTTTTAAAGAAATGAATAACACAAACCAGAAGGAAACATTACTACATTTGATCACATTAAAATTAAAAACTTCTGCGTGAAAAAGTATCATAAAAAAGGGAAAAGATAAGTCACAGACTGTACAAATGATTAGTGTCCAAAATATGTAAAAATATACTACAAATCAATAAACAAAAGACCCAAAATTCAGTGGGGAAAATGACCAAATAATATTAATAAGTCATACACAAAACTGGAAAACCAAATGGCCAAAAAGCACATAAAAATATGCAGGCTCATTAATAATTAGAGAAAAGCATAATGAAATAGCAATGAGATTCTACTGCACATGCAGAAGACTGGCAAAATTTAAGTTTGATAACAAGAGGCATTGGAAGATGCAGGGAAACAGAAACTCATACAGTACAAAGTACAAATGTTTACAAATAATTTTTGGAGACCAACTTAACAACACCTAGTACATTTGAGATGGTAGTTTTGTTTTACAATAAATACCTATGTAACAGATATTTATACTTAGGTTTTGACAGTACTACTGCAGTAATTATAATAGGAAACGCACGTAATTAAACTGTCCACCTATAGAAGATTCAATATGGCTTATTCATACGAAACACCATATGCACCGTTGAAAGCAAGGAACCGGATGCATCAGGAATGAGAAGTTTAAAAAGCAAATTAATAAAGATCACACGCAGAGCATGATGTCATTTGTGTAAAGTTTAAAGAAAAATATCAAAATTATAATAAATTATATACATGGATACTTATATGTATACAGATATATAGATATCTGAAAAAAGCAGCCCTTGACATCTGTGAGTGGACCTGGTTCCATCAACTAGGACCTGGCCTGGTACTTCCCTCTATGAGTTTCATAGCACATGGCCTTTATGTTCTTCTGTTGAACATAAATAACTTCACAGAACGTCAACATCAAACAAGACCACACTGTGACCATGATGGATCAAGAGAAAAAAATAAGACCACTAGGAATTCATGCTGAACAAAGGAAAACCAGGAATATTGACCAAGCATCCCTTATCCTGGCTAATACAATTGACTGTTGCTTCTTTACCAATTACAGCTTTATTCTCATCACATCCTTCCCTCCTTTTAGGTAAGATTTATTAAGATACTCAATAACAGAATTATTCCTGCTTCCTAACAGTAAACAATTCAGCGCAAAGCCCCATTTCCTTAAATCCTACCCCCTAATCACCTAACCCAAGTCCAACTATAAGTCCTTTCTAAGATTCCACACGCTTCCCTATGACGTGCATTCTCCATCACTGAAATACACCCAACTTATTCAAATACAGGCATGTTCCTGGTGGTCTCTGGAGGGCACTGACACTTATAATAAGTAATTAACACAAAAGCATACAAAGAAAAATATCGCCCTAGTTTCAGGACAGTGGTTATTCCTTGGGAGAGAATAAGGGAGAAGGGCAGGTGGTGAGAACTTGAGCTATCTCTTAAAAATTACTTTGCTCTCTTCTCTTTTCAAAAAACATAAAGTACTGAACCAAATTCAGATGGGAAGAGCAGAGTCAGAGACTAGTCTGAAGCGTCAACTCATAATTTCAAAGCTCATTTAGATAATGATAGTACTAAATAAAGAATAAAATAAGAAGGCAAGGCTATGATTCATAGTACTGCAAGCTGTGATGCTGCAGCGTTGCCAAGAGCACAGATCAACACAAGGGACTGAAAGCTTCTGTGCGGCTTTTCCCCATTGTTTTACTGCATGTTGTCTGTGCGTTGCCACTGAGACTGAAAGGAATCAGAAGGCTCCGTTGGGAAGCAAGCTACTGTTTAAACCCACTGAGCATGTAACTTTGCCACCTTTCGGTAACTCAAGCAAACTACAGCCTCCACTCAAGAAGGACAAAATTCACAAAATGGCATCTTGTTAATAGGAATCGTCACCTATGAGAGATGATGTCACAGATATCCAGCATTTGAATAATTAAAATCCTTGGATAGGAATTCAGTGTATTCTCTCGTCCCGTTCCAATTTACTTTATTAGCCTTAAAAAAAAATTTAGGCCTAGAAAAATAATGTGCTACTCATTGTTTTCCGTCCCTTCCCTAGTTTTTCTCAGGTCCCAAGCATCATTTACACTCTCTTCTCTCTGCCATGTTCTCCTCTCTTCTCCCATGTTCCAAACTCTCTAACCTTCAGTATGGTATTCATGTGCTATTTCATAAATACTCCGGAAGAGTCTTACTGGAAGTAGTACTTTTTTCTCGCTTTGTAAGAGGTGCTGAAGGAACTAATAATTTTCCACGGTGGGTCTCGCATGTCCTCGAGCTGCACAGCTGTGTCCCAGCCCCATACTCTCTTGCACGTGGCCTTCACTCTAATGGTTCCTTCACCCCCTCTTGATAGAACTGAAATTGTGCAAACAATGGAAGTGGATGCACCAGAACCATCTTGGACCAACTATTCCTACTATTAGGTGAATATCAACTGTGCCCTTTTGTTAAACTTCATTAAAAATTCCAACTTTCTTCTGAGCTGTCCCTGCTGGCATTTTAAATAAAGGTTTTATTCCTGTTCTGGTTGATTTCCTTCTGCAGTTTTGATGCCGAGACTCAGGTCGGGGCTGGGTAGGCAGGAACCCCGTGGATGTCCCAGGAGTCCTCGTGACCGTGGATGGGCTAGCAGCCTCCTCCTGACCAGCACTCTGCCGCCTGGCTTGGAAACACTGCCTAAACTTTTATTCTTTCATCTTTATCGTCCTTGGTAGAAGGCTTTTGTCTCATTTTGTTTCACTACTGAGAGAGACAAATGGGACTGGAGGACAGTGGTGGCAGACCCAAGTTTCAAAGGGTCTGATTCTCAGATTCTCTTATTTTCAACCAACTGCCTGGTCATTTCAATGAACCCGTGGGCTGTTGTCCAGCTTCTTAAACTGCGGCCGGGTTTCATCATAGACAATATTGACTCTGATGGACCATGCTAGGGGAACTTGGTGTATGAATGAAATAATCATTGGTGAGATGCCCTAGAAAAAAAGGGGGTTAAAAATTCCAAATATTCAATGAGCTACATTTTTTATTGTTATGAAGAGGCCTCTAACACTTAAAATTGCTTCTGTTAAGAACTCCTTAGAAAAGGTAATAAATACAGGCAGTGCTAACATCCAAACTTAAACACTGTTCTCTCTCTCTCTCTCCTGGTCCAACTCCAGTCAGCCTCCTTCCTGACCCCCTGTAGATTGACGTCTCCCTCCCCCTTGGTCTGTTCTTTTTTCCTGTTCCTCCAGCACACTCACAGTACTCTCTTTCCTTTTAACCACATCCCCTTGAATGCATGAGATTCCTTCCTAATGTCTTATAATACAGGTGGGGGTGAGGAACAGCCTTATGGGTCTTATATCTTCAAATCTTAGTTTAAGTCAAATTTGCCTCATCTAGTTAAGAAATTCCCTAATCCTCCTAAGAAGAGACAGAAGTTCACTAAAGAATTTAAGTTTACCCTAGGAATTTATAGTCTAGGATGCCGGATATCTATCAATTCACTCACCTCCTTGTGAAACCTGGAGATGCTAAAACTTGGTAAGTAAAAGCAGTGTGAAGTTATTTATTAGCAAAATGATACCAAGTACAATGATAAAAATTTGACCCCAGATAACTCCAAACTTCATGTTATATTTCTGAGATCTTACCTGTCAAAATTGGTTAGTCAAAAATCTAGTCCTAAAAAAGGATGAGTTCATCTCTGATTTTAGCAACCATTTAACTCCCACCTTCCAAGAATACTCTGGTCTCAACGACGGTGACAATTTCACCTTCTCAGCTTCTTTGCTGCCAGTCTTAAGACTGAGGTGGCAGATCTAGCTGGAGAACAGAAGATAGGATGGCAGACGATCCCCGTCTCTGAATTGGAAGACTTGTGTGATTTCTTTGAAGATATACTTTCACTCAAAAAAGTCACAGACCTAATTAAATGCTCTCAGATTAAGTGATTAGTTAAATCCAAAAATGAGAAATCATCTATATCTAATCTACACAAAGTATACTGCAAAGAAAAGGACCTCTAGAAAAGCAGCAGCTGCCCTGCCTTAGCCCAAAAGATAGTCTCACAAAATAAAGACTAATTTTGTCTGATAGAATGAGACCTCTCTGAGGAAGTATTTGCTCCATTCTGCCCACAACTTTTTTTCACAAAAAGGAAGAGATTTCCATGCAATTGCAAAAGGAGAATGTTCTATTTCTAGTTGATAATGGAGCTTCATTCTCTATCATAAACCCTTCCACCTTTTCATCATTGCTTCTTCAGAGTAACGTGCTCAAACAACCAGACATAAGGGTTTTCATGTTAGGATAGTAAAATACTAGAAACCACTCAAAAGTTCATCAAGACGGGGTTGGTTAAGTCATTTTGGCTGAGTTCATTTTAAGGATATTCTGCAGCAGTCAGAAGAGGTTAGCTGTGCATATAATGATATGCAAAGATCTCCAACACAAAGTAAGTAGAAAAAAAAAAAGCTTCAGAACAATCATATCATTTAGGGGGAAAACCCTTACATAAAAAAATATACAGGGGATATATGATCCCCTTTTCTCACATGAGGGATCTTTGAAGTTCAGAGACTGAGTATCATCATGTGTAAGGTCATTCAGCCAATAAGTAGCAGATCCAAGTTCTATGCCAGTCTCTGTTTCGAAGACCTAAGTCAGTGTTGCTACAACACTCTGCTTCCTTGGTCAGTATTGCGTACTGATGAGACCTGCTGTGATGGGTTCCTTACTTCATTTCATTGTGTCACCTAGTATTTCAGGGGACCTAGAATGGGATGGAGTCAGCTTCAAAGCAAACTCAAATACAACTTAAATACAAAACAAAATCTTACTTTATCCTTAAAAGAAGATCACCTTATGATCCGGAATGTCAATGAATGCCGTGAGATTACTACTGGTGAAGCCAACTTGTCTGTATTTTGCTCTCTTTGGTGAGTTCTCTTTATGGGATGGAATAAAGGCCAAAGGACTCCATTTGATCAATATAAAGAACTCAAAATTCTATTTAAATTTCTCCTCTCAAAATAAATTTAGGTTAATCTCAATAAAAGTGATACTAATATAAAGAATGCATTGTTTTTTGTTTTTTTTTTGCAGTACGTAGGCCTCTCACTGTTGTGGCCTCTCCCGTTGCAGAGCACAGGCTCCGGACGCGCAGGCTCAGCGGCCATGGCTCACGGGCCCAGCTGCTCTGCGGCATGTGGGATCCTCCCGGACCGGGGCACAAACCCGTGTTCCCTGCATCGGCAGGCGGACTCTCAACCACTGCGCCACCAGGGAAGCCCCTGCATTGTTTTTTTTAAATAGCGAATAAATTAATCTTTTCTAATGCCAATTTGCAGTAACTAAAGACTTTAAAAGTAAATATTTTATGATTATTTCGAAAGTGACAGATGTACTTTGTAGAAAATTTAGAAAACACAGATGAGGAAAAAGGATATCGACATATAAATGTATCACCAAGACATATACAGCTATTAATAAATTTAAACAGATGAAAACATATTATGAAGGCTTCCCTGGTGGCACAGTGGTTAGGAATACCACCTGCCAATGCAGGGGACACGGGTTCGAGCCCTGGTCTGGGAAGATCCCACATGCCGTGGAGCAACTAAGCCCGTGCGCCACAACTCCTGAGCCCGTGCGCCACAACTACTGAAGCTCGTGCACATAGAGCCCGTGCTCCGCAACAAGAGAAGTCACCGCAATGAGAAGCCCACGCACCGCAACAAAGAGTAGCCCCCGCTCGCCGCAACTAGAGAAAGCCCGCACAGCAACGAAGACCCAACGCAGCCAAAAATAAATAAATAAACAAATTAAATTAAAAAGAAAACATATTATGAGCAGGTTAAAAGTTCCAGGCCAGCCTATTCATACAGTAACACATAGCCATATTCTCAATAATTGCTTAATAATATAGAAAAGATTTGAAAAACTAGTATTTATGGGATTTGTAATATTTGCTAAACTGTGTTAAGTACGTTCGCATTAATCTATCATATACAAGCATAGCGGCCTTTTTTGCAGTTACTTCTTCAAATTAAAACATGTTTTAACATCTTTTAAAATAACTATTCCTAATAGTACCTTAGCATAAACTCTTACCCCCAAATCTCTGATCTACCTTGCATTTGATTTTATTCTGATTTATCCTGTTTTGGCTTCTATTGGTCCTGAGTCTCTCCATTTGTGGCCTTTTACACTTGGCTTTATTAAGCAAATTTGATGTTAACATCTGGTAGTTAAAATATGATTTGCAATAGCTTTGCCAATTAAAAAGCATAATGTAAGTATGATTACTTTTGCAATGGGTATATATCTGAGTCAGCAGATCTAGATATAATTTAGTATTACTTTTATTTATTTTCTTAAAATCAACTTAATTCTGACTTCTAGTTTCCATCTAGAAGTATGGAAATTCAACTTTCATCTTTTTAGAGAGCTCCAACTTTCAGGCTGAAAAAGGCTCAGAGCTTTTCTGGACTCAAGGAGCGCCAAGGTAGATGGCAAGGCTGCCCCCATCTGTCTGCTCCGGTCCCTCAGGTCAGAAACCTCTGCAGAGTCTGTGGTAGGCTTAGGACACTAAAGTCACAATTACCTGGGACTCCGCCACCGATAATGTTCTCTCATTGACCAAACCTTACTCAGATGCTTCTGAGCTCCTTTTCAACTGACTTTCAGGCTTCTGTGTTCATATCGACATTGTTCAATTTTAACAAGAATCCTGGGCTTCCCTGGTGGTGCAGTGGTTGAGAGGCCGCCTGCCGATGCAGGGGACACAGGTTCGTGCCCCGGTCCGGGAGGATCCCACATGCCGCAGAGCGGCTGGGCCCGTGAGCCGTGGTCGCAGGTTCCTCACCCCTTTCCACCTCCCAGGTGATGTGTCACCTCCCTGGCCTGCCTTCAGCGAGAATCCGTTAGGTCGGTTTACTCAGCATCCCTCCTCCCCCTGAAGTTTGCTCTTAGGAATTTTCCATCCACTGATCCCCACCCTGCTCCGTGGCTGTGAACCCTCCACTTGTCCACCCTGTGCTCAGAGTTGACCCCAATCTCTCTCCCAGTGCACACCCCACCGCAGTGGTCCCCATGCCTGTCTTGACAGCACCCCCTTGAATAACGTCTATCTCACTGTGCCTTAACAAGTGTCATGAATAAATTTTTCCTTTAACACCTCTTGAATGCACCAGATAATTATCCTCTGAGACCCTTCATTCTGCTCGGGGAGGTGCCCAGGAGCTGGATGTGAGGCCCACTGAGTTCCAGAGATCTCTGTCCTCTTCTGAGCCTCAGACTTCCTGCAGCTCCTCCAAAGCTTTCCCACCCAACTGCTGTCCTCATTCCACCTTAGTCGTGGACCCGGCATTACTGCTTAAAGAGCTGAACAGAATTCAAAGTGCTGTTGCAGGAGCCCTCTACTTCTGCTTCCTGCCTTGCAAAAAAAAAACCCCAGTTAGATACGCACAAAAGGACATGCCTATCTTCTTGGGTTGGGGTCAGCGGCGGGAAGAGTGGGTGGGCACAGTGGAATGCGAGAAGAAATGCAAAAAGATAATATTTCAGTAAAGCAGCTTGCTACAGTATTTATTACTCAAGGCCAAGTTCTGTACTTGTCAATGAAAAGAGGATGAAGTTTGACAAGATTTTTGGTTCGTCTGTTTGTGTTTCTATCACCCAGAAATCCTCTTTTCTGGAGTGGCGTCTTTCGTCCAAACGGTGTATCAGGGATAATGATTATATTCACTGAAAATGTTCAGTTCGAGATGATCAACTCGAGCCCTTAAAAGAACTCGTTTGCCTCATGCATCAGTCAAGGCTCAACCTGGAAAACAAAAAACCACTGTGAGAACTGAAATGAGAGATGCCAGTACAGGGCAGAGGTCACTCAGGTCAGGGAACTGCTGAGAAGTCAGAGGGCAGTGAAGGGTCCTCGGGCTAGTAAGAGCAAGAGGCTGATGTGGTCCCACAGCTGGAGTTGCTGGAGTCCAGGGCTGGTGGAAGTAGCTGAATCCACAATGGGCTTAAATGGCAGGAGCTGCAGCAGCCACTGGAGTGGTGAGAGGCAGCCCTGGAGTCGGAGAAAGAAGAGGATAAGCAGCCTGCTTTCTGCAGAGGTCGGCATCCCCCACATGCCGAGCACGGGAGGGTGAGGCCTGGGCCTTGGCGTCAACAGTCCAGAGACTGGACTGTCTGGGAACTCCCAGCATAACTCGGGGCAGAACTACCCTCAGATACCGAACAACTTTCTAGCCACCACTGGGTTCTTCTAGTGAATTTGCTTCTTGCCTAGACTGGAAAAGTACTGTAGAGCCATTCTAGGAAACAGAAGATGGTTTAAGATCAGGGAGGCATGCAATGGAGGACCCAAGAGAAAAATGTAGGGATTGGATTCTGCGTTTCCTCTCATGCTAGAATGTCTTCCAAAATCTCTAAAGTGTATGCGCACAGGCATTGTCATTTGAGTCAACTGAGTTACTCTGATTAAAGAATAAAATCAGCCCAGGTTTCAGAACGGCAGAATGAGGTCCTCTCTACCAGCTACTGAATCCGAACAGTGACTGTACTTAAATTAGAATCCATTTTATTTTTGCTATATGAGTGATATTATACTTTACTGAAATATTATATCATATTACGTTTTACCGAATATATTTTACCGAAGTTGGCAAGTAACACAGTTCTAAGCATTTCTTTTCAATTTCAAGCTGTGAATAATTAGTGATTAGCAAAGTACAACTATCTTAAACCAGAATCATATCAAGTTTCTTTGATATTGTTGGTGAATCTTGATAAATGAAAGCTATCATTCTGAGTGGAAATCCTCCGGCTTCCTTAATCATTTCTGTCTTCAATTAATGCAGCTGGTTTTGCCATATCAACCTTGTCCTCTTTCAATCCATTCTTCACACACCGTTTAAAAGTGATCTATCTAAAATGTAAATCCGACCATGTCATTTCTCTCCCTGTATCACTTCAGTAATTCCTCATTAACGACTTCCATAGCTCATGTTGCTTCTACTGTGTCATGCAACTTGGTATTTACGTGCCTTATCCTGGAGCATTCCACTAGTCCTGGAAAACCAGAGACAAAGAACTTGCGTCAAGACTCTATAAAATATTCCTACAACTTGATAACATAAAGACAAACAGTTAATTTTAAAAATGAGCAAAAGGACATGAAGAGATACTTCACAAAGAACGATATACAAACAGATGGTAAACACATGAAAAGTGCTCAATCTCGTTAGTAATCAGAAAACTGCAAATAAAAATTATAAAAAAATGGAACTGGACTATATCCATTAGAATGGCCAGGATTAAAAAGAATGACACCACCAAATGTTGGCTAGAATATGCAGCTACCAGACTCTCAGGTATTTCTGATGGGAACTTAATATGGTACAACTATTTTAGAAAAAAAATTGAAGACCCAAAGAAGCAGTTAGTGCCAGGGGTTTATATACCATTTTAACAAAGAGAAATAAACTGTGGAAACAACAGAAAGAAAAAAAGTGTTAAGGCTTTAAGGTTGGTAAATTGTAAGGGAAATGTATAGGGGAAACTAATTAAAGATAAGGTTTGTTTGGTAAGGTTTGTTATACAGATTCCTCTCCTTGTTGTCTCTGGGCTAATCCCATTCTGCCCTCCCTGGTGCACGAGACAGAGTGGGCTTGGGTTCATACAAAGGGAAATGGATGCCCTGCTGTTAGGCAAATGGGGAGGGTAAAGAACATTTCTGTCTGTTCCTTCTCCACTTCCTTCAGCTCAAAATAATCTTTCTGCCACAGCGGCATATTTGGGGGTGTTGTACTTTGATCCCCTTCAGAATATATCCTCTCACGTTAAGGAAACATCTTCTAAAGGAACTGGTCTTCACATTACATAAGAATGCTAATGTGAGAAAAAGAACTGTCAACTGCTAGGCATACATTAAATTGTGAAAACGCAATGCCCTTTTGTCTTTTCATCATTAAGAAAAGAAGAGCATTTTAGTGGGGCTTTACTGAATATGGGCACTTCATTTCTCTCTAAATTAGCCTGTAACAGCTGGTGTGGACTGAATTTCCTTGTATCTCTGCTTACAAGAAGCATTTGGGAAGTAGAAAGAATAACATTCCAGCAGGGACTTCTCTAGGTAATGAAAATTGCAGAATGGTTTCGATAACAGTAAACATTTAAGACCCATTAAGTCATCTCCCTTATTGTGCTTAACACCATCAGATTCAATGAGTGAATCAATGGCCACAGCTGGATGCAAGAAGCATTGAAATTCAAGCAACTCTCTCCCTGCATCAGTGATAGTAAGTCTAAGAAGTAGTGGGTGAAAGATACAAAGTCATCACTGAGTTTTGATTGTAGATCTGCAGTCAGAGTAGAGGGAGACTTGATAGTTCACAATGATTTGTTAAACATAACATTCGTGGTGTCTAGAGGAGGGATAGAGAGCACAGACATTCTTGAATATTTAGCAATGAGCATTTGAAGAGACATCTATAATCTGCTTTTGGTTTTTGATTTAGGTACGATCATGCAAATCACAGGATCTTTTCATTTGATCAGACAAGTAGATAAAAACCAATCTTAGAAAAAAAAAATTCTCCAACTCCTGCGCTGTTATTTTTCTCTTCCAGTTTTATTATTTTTATAGGCCGTAACCATGGTGCTGTTCAGAAACACAGCTCTGTTCCTCGCACAGCTTCTTAGCTTGCAGATCTGCTTTTCATCACCTCCGTGACAGCAGCCCAACCCAGACTCCTTTGAAACCCAGGTTTACCTTTCCTTACTTCATTTCCTTATGATTCTCACGAGTTCACGTTGATGCTGCCCACTTGGGGAGACCATCAAACACATCTTTTCCTTCCCAGAGCTAGAGGCACAGATGCTGCCACTGACTTGGATGGAAATTTACTCTGATGAGAACCAAATTAAGTTGGGAAATCTCAGCTACAGATGTTTAGGAACATTTTCAGCCACTGAAGTAGGTCAAAGTGAAGGGCATTTACGGCATTTTTGAAAGCAAATACTGTCTACCAGATTCTGCCAATCTGTAAGAGGACCTTTAGAACCACAGCAGAACCACCACCCACCACAAAAGACAAACGACCTGTGATGGTTTCAGTTAAATATGTTTCTCCTTAATCGTCCTAGACACAACTTGCTTCCCAGTCATTACAGCTGACGGGCTCAGCGGGCACCTCAAGAGTGCCGTGGCCCCCCAGCTCGCTGCGTAGCTTCCGGCCTGTCATGCCACCTCCTCCTGGTCTGTCTTAGAGAGCACCTGCTGCCTATGATCTGGTCTTCCGCATCTACATACCACTTGGCTATGTCCCTCCAAAATCTGTAGTTTGAAATCCTAACCTCCAATGTGATGGTGTCAGGAGGTGGGGTCTTTGGTGGGTGATTAGGTCACGAGGGCAGAGCCCTTGTGAATGGGATTAGTGCCCTTATCAAAGAGACCCAGAGAGCCCCTGCCCCTTCCACCCTGTGAGGATGGAGTGAGAGGATGGCTGCCAATGGAGAAGTGGGTCCTCACCAGACACCCAATCGTCCAGCACCTTGATTTTCGATTTACCAGCCTCCAGAACTGTAGGGAATAAATTTCTGTTGTTTATAGGACACTGAGTCTAAGGTATTTTGTTACAGCAGCACAAACAGACTAAGATGCTACTCTTCCACCTCTAAGCGTGTGTGCACACACACTCATGCCTGAAAGGACCACGCATTTCCATGAATCCTCTAATTTCATTTTTGCTCTTTTCCAATCTCAATCCTGATCAAATCTCCTTTGTTCCTTGCTTCCCCTTGCCTTTTATTAAATATCTAATCTCAAAACCTCATTTGTGGGCTTCCATGGTGGCACAGTGGTTGAGAGCCCGCCTGCGGATGCAGGGGACGCGGGTTCGTGCCCCGGTCCAGGAAGATCCCACATGCCGCGGAGCGGGTGGGCCCATGAGCCATGGCCGCTAAGCCTGCGCGTCCGGAGCCTGTGCTCCACAACGGGAGAGGCCACAACAGTGAGAGACCCGTGTACCGCAAAAAAAAACCCCTCATTTGTTTGAAGTAGCAGACCTTCTAGACACGGTCCAAATGAACCTGCATCTACATCTATGTCCTCTGAGATTCCATGAATCCTAAATCTACACAGTATTCATGCTCAGTCAGTCCCATCCTCAGAATGAAAGATCCAAACCGCTGAAGAGGAAAGGCTTTTTGACGTCAATAGGAAGCAGGGAAGAAGTGAATGTTAAGAGCAAATGTAAGAATACAAAAAAGTAAACATAGGAAAAAAAAGACTGTATTAACTAAATAACATATTCATGACATCATAAATTGAAACTCCATTTGTTTAGTGATCATTTTTAACATGCAATCTATTATAGTCAAAATAATTTGTGCCCAGCTGCCACTCTACTCCACCTGAAGGGGTTCAGAACAAGCCTCCCCCAAGCGTGCCACTTTACCGGGACGATTATTTTGCGCTAAAGGCAATCGAGATCCTGTAGATTCAAGAGAAACTTTTGTCTCTCCCTTAACAATCTAGAAGAGCTTAAATTGGACGTCTTTCCCAGAATAAGAGTTATTACGAGAGAGAAAAATTTATCTGAGTGGCCCACCTGTATGTCAGGGCAAACATCTAATTACCCAACATCGATCAAAGGAGTTCATATGCCTTACCTAATTGGATCATCCCAATGATCTAGGAAGGTAGATATTATTAAATTCAGCTCACAGATAAAAAGCAGATGTTCAGAGAGTAAATTCACTGTCTAAGCTGATATGGAAGGGAACATAGTTAAGCTTTCTTTTTGCTGTAATGGTCTTCTTTTTCTACATAGGTACAGCCATCTGCTGGCGAAATTTCCAAGACCCTCAATCTACCATAATACCATAGTGAAAGTAACTAAATGTAGAGTATTTTAATATATCCATTCATGAGTAAATTTTTATTAATATGTTTATTAGAAATAAGTTTACATAATGCTAACTATGAACATGGGATTGATACATGAATGTATCAATGATTCATGATTTCTACTTTCCATTAGAAAGCCATGATTTCTACTTTCCATTAGCCTACAGTAAAAGCGAGGGAAGAAAAAACATGAAAGACACAAATTTAAAAGCCACGCAGCACATTACATTACATATTTATACACTGAAACACAAATACAAAAGGAAGAGCAATAAAGAGAAATTCAATATCAAATGGAGTCATATGGGAAAGATTTAAGAAAGAGGCAGAGTCTATAGTGAGTTTTAAAAATTGATAAGGTTTGGATAGGACGACCTGAGAGAGAGAAACATTACTTTGAATAACATAGGTTAAACAACATATTTAATGAGAAACAGCCATAGTATGTTTAGGGAACAGTGAAAATGACAACAAGATATTTACGAATCAAAGGGAAAGGAATCAAGTACAACCATTACATTAAACATGAATAACTCACAGGCTATAATGAAAAGCATGCGCATTTCGTCTCCCACTGCACTTTCAAAGTAGTCAGTGTGGCTTGTGACCATCCAGTGGTGTGCTAAGAAATTGACATTCTGGGGAAAGAAGACCTGATCTATAGCGTTTACCAATTTCTGCGGTGTACATACTCCCACCGCGGCCAATTTCAAGCACCTAATGCTTTACCCACAGGCTCACAGAGTTTCTGAATATTGAACCACCAACCCTCGTAAACCATTGGGGCCTGATCCCACATGCCCCTGGCTTCCCCTTCCCCTTGATGAAAATCTGCGTTTCCCACGTGTCCTCTCTGGTTACTCTGAATAGCATAAAAACTGCATGATTTCTTTAGGTTGTAAAACAGTCTAATTTTAAGAATTAAAATGGTGAAAACTACGTAATAATAAAAGCTTTGAACCTGATTTAAAGCTGGGCAAGGGGGCAGGTGCCTTCTCTTTTCCCTTTCAGTGTTACCACTCCTCCGGTCGATCATCCAGTTTCTCAGCCCTCCTGTGCTGGCGAATGGAGAAGCAAAAAGGAAAGCAGCAGACACTTACTCAGATGAGACTACCATAAGCCTCCGTCATCACAGGATGGAAGATGCAAAAAGCAGGTAGCTTTTTTCCACACTTGCTGAAATCTCTCTGTCTTTGGTGTCGCTCAACTAGACCACCATGGGTATCAGGTTGATCGCCCTCACAGTCTAGTTACCGGCTTTTTTCTCTCTCTGGACTTAGGAATCAAGCAACAATTCCAGGCTTCTCCTGCTGAAACTGCTTACCTCTGTAAACAAGGGTTAACAAACTTCTTCCGTAAGGGACAGTAAGCATTTTAGGCTTTGTGGGCCAGCTGATCTTCGCAGCAGCTACTCAGCTCTGTCACTGTAGCCCAAAGCAGCCACAGACAATAGATAAAATAAATGACTGTGACTATATTCAAATTTTTCTCTTTCCGAAAGAGGCAGTGAAATTTGGCCGGAGAGCTGGAATTTGCCTACACCTGCTTTAGAGCCTAAGGTATCATGTGTCTTGACCTTTGCTGCCTCACTCTCACACATAGTCCATAGTAAACACTCGTATATCCTACACCCTGCTTACCCGGGACAGTGAAATAATTCTCTGAAGCTTAGACGTTTAGATTTCTCAGGTGTCTTAGACACTAATCTACCCTGTCCGCCAAATGGCAAGGGCTATATTCACCTATCCAAGTGCTCGCCTTTAGAACCCTTCTTTTTTGAAGGGGGGGTAAGTGAGGAGAACGAGACTCATAGTACAGAGGCTGCCTTTTTAAAAAAATCAAGTCATTCTAACGCTTTTTATGTTCTAACTGCTGTCAAGAGGGTTTTTCCCCTTTAATCTGATCATACTACATAAGGCCTAATACTTTCCTGTACTTTAGCTGAAACGTCCATTTTAGCATCATGTTGTAAAGGTTTAATACGAGTATTGGCACAGATCGTACACAAAGTGAGTTTAACTCTATTCACTGCGTAACACTGAAGTACTTAAGGGTTGAGAGTTGATGAATGATATAAGGAAACTACTGTTTAATAAATATAAATTTGGCAATGAATTGGATGGATTAAAAATCAGTAGAGGGCTTCCCTGGTGGCGCAGTGGTTGAGAGTCCGCCTGCTGATGCAGGGGACGCGGGTTCGTGCCCCGGTCCGGGAAGATCCCACATGCTGCGGAGCGGCTGGGCCCGTGAGCCGTGGCCGCTGAGCCTGTGCGTCCGGAGCCTGTGCTCCGCAACGGGAGAGGCCACAACGGTGAGAGGCCCGCGTACCGCAAAAAAAAGAAAAAAAAGAAAAAAAAAAAACAGTAGATATTCTGACAGCAGGGAAATAATCTGAAGGTTCATACAGATAATATGATAATTCAAACTAGGATTATACGCATGAAAATGGTACCAAAAAAAGGAGTGCTTGAAAGAGATCAAAAATCTGAAGATGACTGATTGCATCAAATGAAAAGAGTGAGTGAACTTTTTTCTTCAAGATAAGATGCCAGAAAAATGACAGAGGGAAACTGAAAAGTCAAGAAGGGGATAAAAAGGAGCAAAGAGGAAGATGATTGCTCCCTTCCAGGACAGGCATGGCTTAGGTGATGTCCACACACCAAACTGGGACTGTCCAGGAGGCAGCGTCAGATGTGTCATTAGAATTAATGCTGAGATGTGGCTACATGTATAGAGTTTCTGAAACCTAAACAAGTAGATGACACTGAGTAGAAACAGGATTAGTTCAGAGCAAAAGAATAGAGAGACAGAAGAGGGGAGGGCAGGGGAAGGGACAGGAAGGGAGGGAAGAGAGAGGAGAAATGTTGGAAATGCTCCCAGCCAAGGACAGGAGAACATGAATATAAAACAGCAAACGAGAAAGTAGATACATGCAACACCGCACTCCTCAGAACGCCCGGAGACCCAGGGCCTGAGGTCCCCCCAGTGGAAACCACACTTCCCATCCCTCCCCACATGGTTCTCCTTCCCTGTTTCCTGTGAGCTGCAATACACAGCGAGGAGTATGGGTTTAAAACTCACAACTAGGGACCTCCCTGGCGGTCCAGTGGTTAAGACTTGGCCTTCCAATGCAGAGGGTGTGGGTTTGATCCCTGGCCAGGGAGCTAAGATCCCACATGCCTCGGGGCCAAAAAACCAAAACATAAAGCAAAGCAATACTGCAACAAATTCAATAAAGACTATAAAAATAGTCCACACCAAAAAATCTTAAAAAAATTCACAACCATCCGTACAGATACAGAAAATCTAATTTTCTGTTTATTGCATTCCCTGACTCTCTTTTCCACAAAACAGACAGCAGAAAGGGTGGCTCCAGGGATGTAACATATACAGGCCACTTAATCCCATCAGCTTTGGAAGTAAACCAAAACTACCCCATTTTCTGGCAAATTTTTAAGTTTTTCTTTCAAATTGTTTAGAACATTGTGTTTTTCCTGTGCCTGCCATTTTAGAGGAAAGTTATAAGAGCCTGAGAAAGCCATAGATCATATCACCCAGGGGCCCTGAGCATCACTCCCTTGACTCCAGTACTCATCTTGTGTTTTATTTTGCTTCCCTCATTTGATATCACATCAGGAGCAGCCCTGAGACAGAAAATAACCCAGGAAGGTGGTCTAGAAAGTGTACACACCATGAGGGAAAAAGTAATAATCTAAAGTAGCCCACACTTTCAAACTGTCAAATCAGACTCCCTAAATCAGAGTTCTTTCCCAGTATCAAGCTTTACTAATAATTTTAAGGATAAGAGCAATCAAGGGGCTCAGATAAAGAAGACTGGGACATCCCATGTGGCTCCCCAGGTCCCGCCTTCCTGCACTGGACGTGTTTTCTCTGGCCCAGAATAACGGGCGAGTGGAGGAGACGTGTTACAGGTTGTTACACACATTGAAGGGAATTTCTAAGTTATGAAATATCTTTATTCTATACCCCAAAGTGTTTGGTGGTTGACAGACTTTTTCCTGCCTCATGAATCCACAGACCTAGGGTTTACTTCCTATTGCAATACAAGCAATCCTTTAGCCAAGGACATCCTGCTAAAAGCATTCCTACTGAAGAGATAACAGTCTCTTTCTCCTGGCAAATATCACTAGCCTGCAGGAGTCCACTAAGCCAGGAAATTAGACAGGATCACCTGACTGTTTACCTTTCCCTGGGCAGGGGGCGTGGAGGGAGTCATCTCCCAGCTAAAACAAGTGAATGGATCACAGGCAGCTTCTTACAGGCTGCCCTCCACAAGATCGATCACATTTATCTGTATCCTAACATTTAAGATGCCCTCCTCATTTTAATCCCCCCATAAATGAGTCACCTCCTCCCCTCAGCACTGCCCTTAGGGCCCCTGCACTGTAGGGCCCTGCTAGAAGCAGCTCTTGCTGATTGCATGTTGTAAGAAATGAAACATCAGCTCTAAATACGCAAAACAATGAAATGGCAGGGCTTGAGACAGCGAACGAATACCGACCAAAGAAAGGTAGCATACATGTAATTCTAACAAGAACAAAGAAATACAAAAAAGGCTGACAAGACTTTATCTGTCCCCGTATGAGATCATAATGGTGTGGGCAGCTATTAAAAATCTGCTGATCAGATGTTTCTTTTTCATTCATCCTCCTTGATACAAAATTTATAAAATGCACAAGGGGGGAAGAATCATGATATATATAATTCAGGGACAACAGGTTAAAAACTGTGAGTTTTTAATATTATATTAGAGTTAATATTGTATTAGACTTTATATCTAATAACATTAGAGTTAAAAACTCTAATATGCGGGAGAAATGAGTTGGTACAAAAAACACAGGAAAAAAAAGCAATGGAAAAATAATACCAAATGGTTCAAGATACCTCAACCCAAGGAGAGGAAAGCTTTCTAAACAACACAACACAGAAAGACAACAAAGTAGCCTTACAAGTGGGTAATTTGTAAGGAATTATATACTATTATTGTAATTTTTTAAAAATTGGATCCTTTTTCCCCTAGTTCTTTATTTCATGAAACTCAAAACAGCTATCTCATTTTAAACTTCACTGAAAAGAAAATGCTTTAGTAATAAATCCCACCAGGTAAAAAAGTAAATTATAATAATTCTTTTTCTAACATATTATATTCTCACAATGAAGAGTTTATGGGGGCATATTTTGCATATGCAATTTAAAACCCTGACACTGAAAATGGAAAAAAGAAAAAGAGAAACTTTATAATGAAGAGATATTTCACACAAACTTGATGATAATCATATGTGCAAGCTCTGAATTTTCTCTAAAAACACTGGACAAACTATATGGATGTAAGCTGGGAATCTGTCAGTTTTTAAGAAACGCAAAGTTTTGCTTAGGTAATGAAACTGGTGCTGGGAGCAGCAGCTGTTGAGTTACGTGTGGAAGAAGTTTTTTTAAAAAAAAACCAGAATCAAGAAGAAAAATGTTTAAATAGGGGAAAAAAGGGAGATAATACTTCAACGGTTTCTGAAGAAACGTTAGTGTATATCAAGAAGGTATAGGCATGGCTCCTGTCTTTAACCAAAAATGCTGATGTTAGACAAATTCTGAAAAAACTGTCTTAAATTACTGTTGACCATTTCCACAGGGAAGAAAGTTTAGCAAGAGTTAACAGAATGCTTGTAACTAAAGACAGCATTTCCTTAACCTAAGAGTTTGGACTGAAAGATTCTTAACTTGGTTTCCCAGAGTTTACTGAGAAAGATGCCTACCGTGTTTCCTAATTTTTTTCAAAAAATACGTCTATAATGCAATATGTGAAATATACAGAAATGTATATTTTTAAATCAGCAATTTGTTAAGCTCCAGCACATCATTTATCTAGTATAGCTTTGAAATTAACAAGAAAGAATTATTCCACGTCTATCCCCATTCTTTTTTGAATTGTCTATTTATGTCCTTTGTTAGTTTTTACTTGAGATGTATCTGTCTTATGATTTCATAAGCTATCTTAGAATAATAAGGCAAAGACCTTTTTCATATCTGTTGATTTTATAGCCTCATGTTCTGAAGCAAAACTGAGCATACTAATAAACTGATCTGAAACTGGGGAAGGTGGAAAGATCACCTTTTATACTTAGGATATGGTGGGGATAATATATGTATTAGTACATCTAAAAATAACTGTATAATTAATTAAAATATCTGCTTAGGACTGTTGCCCACCACTTATTTTAAAAATTCAACTCTTCTAGTGATCTGTCTTGTAAGAATGAGGTCTCTGGCAGTCTAATTGCATGTAATGGCTCTCTGCTGAGGAACTTCTAAACATTTTGTGCATCATAAAAGTTACTTATGATGTCTACGTGATCCTCAAATCTAGGCTTCACCTTCGTGACAGAGTAAGACCCACGTACAAAAAGAGACTGAGTCAGAATAAGCTATAAATAGCAATTGACACTTTCACCCAAACATTTCTAACTTAAAAACAGCAGGTCTTTTTATTTTTTTAATCACCAACAAAACTCACCCTAATTAGAAGCATCAGTGAAGTCTGCCTGAGACTTCTGAGCGGGCTTCTACTTAATAGTACACAAGGGTAAATAAAGAAGAATTGGGCCCAAGTTTTCATCTTTGATAAAAAGGCATAATCAGGGGCTTCCCTGGTGGCGCAGTGGTTGAGAGTCCGCCTGCCGATGCAGGGGACGCGGGTTCGTGTCCCGGTCCGGGAGGATCCCACATGCTGCGGAGCGGCTGGGCCCGTGAGCCATGGCCACTGAGCCTGCGCTCCGCAACGGGAGAGGCCACAACAGTGAGAGGCCCGCGTACCGCAAAAAAAAAAAAAAAAGGCATAATCAATAGATGAGCCCATGACTGCTAATTGCTACCAAACACACATTCTCTCCTTTTCTTTCAAATGATGAGAACTCTCACTTAGAATCAGCACACTGCTAAAAGACCACATTTCCCAGCCTATGTGGCACTGGTTACACTGCCAGACCAGTTAAGGATGGTGAGCTGCTCCGTGTAGCTGAGCAGAGATCCAGTTCAGTTTGGAACCTTGCTGTTACCTCAGAACTTCCCTGTAAGGGAAGGGATAGCTATCCAGTTCCAGGAATCTTCTCGTGTATCCAGATTACGGCGCGTCCTCTGTGTAAAAGAGCGCACACTCCCTCTGGTTCAGACCTCTCTCTCGTCCAGACCCCTCTGAAGGATGCCGTGTAGCAGAGACAGGCTTCTTTCACAGATTCTCCTTTTGTCTTCTCACATCTGGCCATCTCTGGTCATGAGTTAAAGTCTCATTGAAAGTGAAGTAAACTTTAAAGGTTTACTGTTTACCAGACAGAGCCTGGTCTCCACTCATAGTATGTTCACGTGAGTAACAGGTGAGGTTATGGGTGTGTTAATTAACTAGACGGAGGGAATCCCTTCACAGTATGGACACAGAGTAAACCACCATGATCTACACTGTAACTATCTTACAGCTTTATCTGTCAATTATACCTCAATAAAGCTGAAAACATAGTTAAGAAATGATAGGTGGACACATCAAGAGAAGGAATTAAAAGCCTACAAATACATGCATGACGTCTATCAATTAGACACACACTGGGAAGTTGAGGAAAGGAGTTTCTTAGAGAGACTTCTGTTTGGTGTAGAGTCTTGGGTAGAGCCGTTGCAATGATGAGGTTCAAAGCATATTATCGGCATCAAACAGATGCAGGATGAACCAATCTAGTTTGTAGCTTTTATGCTTTAACAATTGGCTTTTCTTGACAAACAACCTTCCCTCATGTGGGCCCTTGTGGTTATTCATGCTTAATAAAAATATAAAAATTCAGCCGCACGGCACTACAGTAGTACTTCCGTCACACGTCTACAACGAAATAGCTTTTGTAGTTTAATCATGAAATGCCCGAAAACATTTCATAGCTACTGTATCAAAAATCATCTCTCCATAAATATCCCCAGGAAGGTTCTCCTTAAGGGCCACGTGAGTGTCCTGGGAGAAGATGGTAAGATAAGGCAGGGATAATTGGAAATTATTACTAATTCTGAGATGAGTGTCTGTTTCCTAGTTGAGATGCACTAGTTAATTTATGTGAAAATGGTTCTGCAATACTGCTAAAGCAAGAGTTGTAAAAGATAAAGCAATTACTCTGCAAATGCCATGAGATAGCAAAACGACGTATTAGGAAAAAAATCTTAAGATTAAACACACACTGCAAATCATCCAAGATATGCAGGCACAGATTCCATTCAGACTATGCTAACTTTATATCATAAACATGGTTAAATTAAAACCATCCTTTAAAAAGAACACTTACAATACACAACCATGACTAATTTCTTTCCTTAAAAAAAAAGAAGAAAGGAATGTGCAAACAGATCATAGATTCATTTGGTTAACTAGCCAGGCAATGTGCTAGGATTTTAATCTGCATTCCACGGGTTCACAGATGCCTTCCAAAACCTGTAAACTGCCTATGGTTAAAATGAAATTTTGTTCACACGTGGAGAGGAGAACTTCAATATTTTAATCAGATTCTCCCAAAAAGTCAAGGACTGCTGTTCCTAATGAAAAAATGGGATACAAAGAAGATGAAATATTCCATAACCTGTTAAAGACCAGGAAATACCTAAATCATCAAGGAACTCCTGAGAAAGTACCATGTGGACCTAATTTGGGGTATGCAGTGAGTTTCACACCTTCTGGAAATTCAGTTTTTTTATGGAAGAATAGAAGGGGACAGATTTTACTCTACAGAACATATTCGTACCTGATCACGACCTATCATTGTTTGCTACATCAGGTTTCTTACCCTTTGTTTTGTGTTGCTGTTGAGGTGGGATTTTGCATTTACCTACTGGAGTGTCCACACTAGTAATACTTACATCATACAATTTTTGTAAACCCTTAAGCAAAATCCCTAATTACTAGTAATTTTAAATCAACCTAACATAAAATCTAACTGATTATAACCATCCTTTTAATTTTCTTTTGCTCTATTTTATTCATTTTTTGGATGGAAAGGGATACTGATTTAGCAATTATAAATGGAAAGCACATCACTGTTCCCCAAAATACTGCTGCCCTATAATTTAATCAGTGCACTTTTGAGCTCATCTTTATCTCAATATTGTTGAATTACAATGCAGTCCACACTAGTCATTATCTAAGATATTATAATAATAGCATCAGTTCCTAGATACTCTGTTATTATCCATATCACCACTGATTTATAAATATCTTTCTGTAGAAAAATGTGTTGACTCTCTAGCAATACCTGAGCTAAACAGATCTTACACGTGTTGTCAAAGGCAGTCTTTAGAGTTCCTGACATTTGGTGTGTGTGAATAATTTATATACACCATACAACTGAAAAGATTAATAATGTGAGAACGTTCTTTCTTTAGAAGAACACTTTACTCCAAAGGAAGAGAGCTGTGGGGATGTGTACGGGGAAGAACACTGCAGTTAGGCATCCAAGTTCTGGCCATGAGCTGCCTCAGAGAGTAACAGACGTTCAACAGTGAGAAGGGAGCGGACACCTGCCGCCTGAACAGAGGAGTGAGCTGGGCGTGAGGAAGGTTCCAAGGAAGGTACTTCCTATACGTCCCTGTCTCCCTCCCCACACCCCGCTCACCTTGCTGCTTCTGAATGGAGTCCATGGCCGTCAGCGCAGCAGCCATCCTGCTGCCACAAGATGACGAGCATGAGGGTGAACAAGGGTCATAACTCCCAGTCTGTGGGAGCCATCTAGGTTCGCCTGGTATGCTCTACTTCCATCTCTGCCCTGGCATTTTTCTTTTCAAATCAACTGTCACTATTAGTAACTGCGCTCAGATAAGCCAGGATGGATCGGGTAGTCCTCTACTGGGCACTTCCTGCTTCTGGCCCTGCCGTATGTAGCAGCATATGGCGCACTGTGCAGCAAACAGCTCTCTCATTTTAAAACATGGTTACATCTAAAGAAAACTAGTACCTCCTTCAGACACTGTCTCTACCGATGACCCTCTCCAAATGAAATACGACTGAATCCTCCTGACAAAGACAGCATGCAGTACGACCAAAGATCAAATGCAGCACACCCAATGCCAGGGGTAGGGGCAGACCGAGTCGCGGGGAGGGTGCGGTGGAAGTAATCTGATGCAGCTGCCACTTGGGTCGCGTGCTGTCCTGACCAGATGTGCGGTGGCCCTTGCTAAAGACTGTGAGAGGGACCGAGCTATCGGGCCACCAGCCAGACGGATTTCTGAGAAGTCGTAGGTTAGATGGATGGGAAAGGGAGGAGGAAGCAGAGCCTGAGCAGTTTCTCCTGGGAACAAACCAAGAGGCGTCCCAACACTCGGGCTACGGTGGTTGAGTCATTAAACCTACGGTTATTTATATAGCTTATTCTGGTAAAGCTTTTCCTTTTGCAATGAACCATTTTGCCATTAATTAGCTAAAGGCCACGTTCAATGAAAATACTAAGTACCAAATTTCCATTTCTCGAAGAAGTTGAGGATAACTGTGTAACTTTTCAAAATGTCTGTCCACTGAGAGTCACGGTAATATGTCTGACCCCATGAAAATCAGAAGACACCAATCTGCTGAGGAAGAGTAACTGTTTAAAAGGCAGCAGTTATGTTAAGAAGCCTGGACCTGAACACAATGATTTAGGATGAGAAGCTGCAGAGGAGGTGTTTACACTTCACTCCGTGAAGCATGACTGCAAGTACATCAGATGCCTGACTTCTAGATTAATTTTGTGTATTATCTTGTGCACATAGGAAAAGCGATTAGTATGTTGTTCATTTAGCAAATGAACTTCACAGTTAAATTATCCTGTGTCATAAATGCTTCAAAAAGAAAAGCACAAAAATGAAACTCAGTTAAATTTAATTCCCAGACTGATTTTAATTTTAAAATCTAATTTAATATATTTGGGACAAAGCTTTTAGCAGCTCATTCTGTTGAAACCGAAACATGTAACATTATGGTAAATACTACTGTAGTTAGAAAGTTCACTGCTGACAAAAAAGAATTGTTTTTATGGTAATAATGTGAATACAAGTTTTGTTGGAGCACAGCTTTTGAATGAAAACAGTATTCCTAAGAAATGTATTTGCAATTGGTTGAAATGAATTATAATTCATAATTACATCCAACCTAGTTTCTAGTTCAATATTGTACTAATGAAAATACAGCTGTAGTTGTCAAAAGTTATGTGTTTATGTATATTTGTGTGCGTTTATAAAGTTCCCTAAATTTTGAATGTATATCTCTAAATTCTGAATGCTTTTTCAAAATATTCAGAAAATGGAGTGCCAAAAATGTTGGCTTTTGAAGCTTCAGGTCAATTGCAGTTACTGAGAATAAAATGGAACAGAAAAAAATAGACAAGAGCAAGACAAGAAGTGAACAAGTTGGACAATGCGAGATCAAAATGGACGGCAAGATTTAATTTTTAAATTCTCTGTGTTTAGGAATAGCTTGGCTTCTGGAAGAATCTTTTAATAAAGCCCCTATATTTTACTGGATAACTCTGTATTGTGTATGAGATCAAAATAAAATTGAGACGACCTACAATTACATGGTATCTAAATTTGATAAAACATTTGAAAGAATCAACTTATTTGACAAATTTTTATATATTTGTCCAAGAAAATTACTCTGAATGGAGGCACAAAGACAGTATTTGTGAAAATAGCTGACCTGACATGTTTATTATTTTATAATATGAGAATATTTAATTAAGAATATTTTTCATTTAGCCAAATTTTCTCTGAGTTTATGAGAACCTCATTTATAGAGAGGATACCAACAATTCAAAATATTATGGTTTACAGAGAAATGCCAATTGAAGGAGTACTAATTTCAAATTTAATAACCATATAATAAACTGTACTGGGGGCTTCCCTGGTGGCGCAGTGGTCGAGAGTCCGCCTGCCGATGCAGGGCACACGGTTTCGTGCCCCGGTCCGGGAAGATCCCACATGCCACGGAGCGGCTGGGCCCGTGAGCCACGGCCGCTGAGCCTGCGCGTCCGGAGCCTGTGCTCCGCAACCAGAAAGGCCACAACAGTGAGAGGACCGCGTACCGCAAAAAAACAAAACAAACAAACAAAAAAACTGTACTTAAAATCAGAGCTCTAAATCGCTGCCTTAACCCATATTCATATATATGGGAGTTTATTTAGTCACACTGCTTACAATAAAAATATTATCATTTACAACAGTATTTTAGTAAAACCAAATAGCTGTCTATGCCGTGAACAAAATATTATTTAAAATACTGTTGACTTTATCTCATTATTCTAATATTTTCATCATCCACATATTTATAAATGCAATGGTATATGTATAGAATCTACAAGTGTACACCTATTGGGTACAAATATGGAAACTGTTTCTACTGTAGAGTGCACAGAATATAAAATCTGGAAACCAACACAAGAGAGGGAGAGCTTCTCTTCTGAAACCACCTACTGGGACAGAAGAAGGTGGCTTTTTTGAGGGGATGATTCCTTTTACTGAGAAATGTCTAATCATTTCTGGAAGCACTGTGCTGTTCACAGACCGCCGTTCAAAAACAGAGAAGGAATGTGGTGTCCACAGCCTGTGGGAACTCTGCTCTCACTCCAGACAGAACCCCAAGAATCACTCATACTTGGTGAATACAACCTACAGCATTTAGCTGGAAGAGACACGTGAACCCCTGAAAGAGAAGACTGAAGCCTGTGGATCTGCCCAAGTCAGATCCAGATCTCCCAATCCTTATTCTTGTGCTTCTTCATTAGCTGCAGTGCTTGTTTTGTTCACAGGTAGCTCTATTTAAGAGAGCACTGGGCTTCCCTGGTGGCGCAGTGGTTGAGAGTCCGCCTGCCGATGCAGGGGACACGGGTTCGTGCCCCGGTCTGGGAAGATCCCACATGCCACGGAGCGGCTGGGCCCGTGAGCCATGGCCGCTGAGCCTGCGCGTCCGGAGCCTGTGCTCCGCAACGGGAGAGGCCACAACAGTGAGAGGCCCGCATACCGCAAAAAAAAAAAAAAAAAAAAAAAGTCAGGGTTTTTCCCTGTTTGAGTTATCATATGCAAAAGAGAATATGAATAAGCATATTTAACTCCCATTCATCACATTTCAATATACTCATTGTTATAGAGCAGTCTGACCAAAGAACTCCGATTTAGAATAGCAATTTCTATTTAACATCAAACTCTCAAAATTAAAATAACGAAGCTCTAAGGGAAACACCAATTAATTAGTTATGTCCTTGGTTCATTCTGGTGGGTGGGGCTGTCTGACAATACATTTTATCACGCATCTCTACAATAGACATTTCCCAGGAGCACCTACTTTACTACGGGGCCAATGCAGAAGTGAGTCATGAATAGGGCTTCCTCACGCTGGAAGTCGAAGGCTTATGTGGAATAAATAAACATACATTAGCTCTCAATAGTTTCAGGCCTGTGATTAAGTAAAATAAATAAACAAAACTTTCAAAGCAACAGCCTTCCCAGAAATAGCCACGAAAACCAAAGATGACAGCTCTATGACACGCGGCACAAGAGCAGGCTTCAATTTCTAAACACCAAGGATTTCTTTTCTGTATTTAGAACGCTTTCATAAACAAAAAGGAACATTTTTATATGCCTGAAATCACCTATCTCGGTCAAAATATTTTGGAAGCTCAGTCTCATCATGAAACCTCATTAGCTCATGCCTCCAGAAGCCAGGAGGACTTAGAAGCCAAGTGGGCTCCCGTGGGCTCTTCTAAGAGGTCCACTGCACTGTAGCTATTTTCTGAAATGCATGTCCCTATTGGTAGGACTCTGGGTTAAACAAAGATAAATTCAGTTACTAAAATACAATAAAATAGTACTCTTCTGCATTTGTACAGTTGTCCTGGAACACATCCGTTGATGGGGCATGTATCAGTGTAAGAGCTGGGGTGCAGGTTTCTGGGACTGCGGGACGTGGTATTAACTGCAGGCAGGTAGTGCCAGAGCGGCTTGGTTTAGGGGGAACCCACACACGTGGAGTACGGAGTATTCAGGAGTCAACATAGTTGTTTATTTTTCCCCTTTCAGCTATCATGACCCATCAATTCTCAAAAAAATATGTACAGAGCCTTGGGCATGTGTACATCACCTTATTAGTTCATGCAACAGATGTAAATACAGACAAAACTAGGCTACTCACGTCTTGTGCATCCACTTTAGCCGGAGACAGAAGTATTTAAACCATTAAATTATAAAGCAGAATGTGATCACTGTGCCTGGGAGGTAGACACACTGAGTGCGGAGTATAATGGAGCTCTCACATCACGTAGGAAGGCGTGTGCTCCCCTGGAAATGTCAGGGCCGTGTACCTGTCTGTCTCACCCCTGTTCCCAAGGAACGTACCTACTCCCTATGGATAAAGGCAAACCTACAAGTCATTTCATCTCAACTTCCTTCCTCTTTCCGATTTCCAGACAAACCGCGCCCCCCCCTCCCCCGCCAGCAGCTGTTTTATTTTGCTGGACATGCAGTGGGCACTCCAGAGATGAACGGTGTCCCCGTCATGGACACAGAGACAACACTCGGTCACTCTCCGCTGAGGCAAGATTCTCTCGTTAATAAAAGCACCCTGTAAAAACGGTGCCTTTTTTTTGCCTCTGATTGAAAACAGCACCAGGAGTTTCAAAATAAAAAAAAAAACAGAACAGAAGCTCATTGTGAAGATTACCTCCATGTAAACAGTCTTCTTTTTAAGGAGGTTTTCAGACAAGCCACAGCGTAGCAACGACAAAAAGCATAAATCTAAACTTAAAAAAAAAACTTTATAAACCTGTCTTCTGTTATTTTTGAAAAAAGGTTGCAACATGAAGTCATCTTCCTAAGGAGCATTCTGGGTATTATACAGCTTATTTTATGCACTTCACAAGCTAAATTTAGACAATTATACTCAACTCTGAATTAAATTTTAAAAGAATCTTTTTTTGGGGGGGGGGCTTGGTGAGGTTCTTTTGAGTCTCTAACGCTGAACTTCATTTTACTCCCTTTGAATTCTTCAGAATAAAAACTATTCAAATAATTTGAAACTTCTATCAAGAATCCTGGCACTTGTCCTGCAGATAAAATGGGCATTCCAGTCCTCCCACATACCAAAGAGCGAAGCCAGTACAACTATTTCCCAAACATAGATCTTTTTCTTCTCAGTTAATATTACATAATTCTGGTAGGATGTATTATTAGACAGTTGGTACTCTGATAAATAACTATGTGGTTTAACATTTGAGATTTGGACAATGCATGGCACAGAATTTTATAAATGAATTATCCATTATTGTGATGGTATTTACTCTTCCTAGCTAAATTGACAGATTCTTGAAACAGAAAATCATATCTAATTTTAAGACCATCAAAAACAACAATGAAAACAAACAGTAAGAGTAGTAATCACTGTCTTGGTATAATCGTCATTATTATAGTCATTGACATCAGAGTGAATATTTACTGGGCACTTAGATTGAGACAGGCACAGACTAACCACTTATTTCTCCTATCTCAATCCACACAGCCATCCTATGCAGTAATCACTATTCTTGTGCCCATTTTACAGAGGAGGAACTTGAGGCAGAGAGAAACATTGAATAAATATTATCTAATGTAACCCCTATTGAAGCCTGAGTTTAGGTTGGTCTAAAGGTTAAGAGTGCTTTCATCCTTCCTCTGCTCATGGATAGCAGTTACAGATGCCAGATAAAACACAAGATGCCTAGCTAAATTTTAATTGTACATAAATAACAAATGATTTTCTATTATAATTACGTTCTATGCAACATTTAAAATGTAAGTAACACACGTATACTAAACAACTACTGTTGTTTATCTGAAATTCAATTTTTATTTTAATAGCTAAAATTTAAAAACTGGCAACCCTAAATTAGCAGTTTTTAACCCCTTCCACTGCCAACCCAGACCCTATGCCTGAGGTTTCAATAACCAACATACACAATACATACATACATGAATCACTATATAAACACACAAACACACCTGTACAATAAAATAATTTTGAATATCCGTTTAATAAGAGTATTAAAGTTTTGATAATAGTTTTCAAAGCTTACTGAGCACTTACAATGTGTATTCTAAGCGCTTTACATGTCTTAATACATTTAACACCCACAACAACCCTGTGATGTAGCTACCATAACGTGTCTTATTTTTACAGATGAAGAAACTGAAGCATGGAAAGTGCTATGGTCTGAATGGTTGTGTGTCCCCCAAATTCGTAAGTTGAAATCTTAAACCCCAAGGTGATGCTATTAGGAAGTAGGGCCTGTAGGAGGTGCTTGAGTCATAAATGTGGAGACTGCATAAATGGGATTAAGGCCCTTATAAAAGAAATCCCACAGAGCTCCCTAGACCCTTCCACCATGCGAGGACACAGTGAGAAGTCGGCAGTCTACAGCTCAGAAGACAGCCTTCCCCAGTACACAACCATGCTGGCACCTTGATCTCAGACTTCCAGATTCCAGAACTGTGAGAAATAAACTTCCGTTGCTTATAAACTACCTTCTTGGTGATATTTTGTTACAGCAGCCCAAACAGGCTAAGACAGAGGGGTTACATTCTTGGGTCAAAAGCCCATGACAACTGGTGGGATAGGAGCCCAGGCAATCAGCTTAAGAGGTCTTGCTCTAAATCACTATTCTATATAGAACAACAGTCAGGGAGACACATGCTGAACAAAGTGCAGAGAGTTTTTTAATTTCAAAAAGCCACAGTAGACAATCCTTGTTGAGGCTCAAGGCAATCAGTAGACACCTTGGAAGGGTCATGTCTAAGCACCAGAGCTTAACCAGCCCTAAAGTAAAGACAACTGTAAATAGACCTTAACAAATTTTAAAAGCAAGCCCAGAAAGATCAGGCTGACCTGCAAGTAACTTAGCTTCCCGCTAAAACAAACTTCAGCGCTCTTAATGTAAGACGCAAAATCCAAACACTCACGACTTCTGACATCCAGTGAGTGATTCCTAAAAATGAAAACCAGAAGGAAAATCATTCAACACAGCAGACCCTTAAGTCATAAGTGCCAGAGACAATGGAATTAGCAAACAAAAATTTACATCAGCTATTATTAAAATGCACAAAGATGTAAAAGGGACAAATGCAACTTTTAGAAATAAAGAACATAATATTTTTAAAAATGAGCCTTGGATGGACCTAATAGCCCAATCTTTTAGGAAGAAAAGAAGAGCTGAAAACATGAAAACTAAACTACAGAGATACTTAAAAAAAGATCCGGGGCTTCCCTGGTGGCGCAGTGGTTGAGAGTCCGCCTGCCGATGCAGGGGACGTGGGTTCGTGCCCCGGTCTGGGAAGATCCCACATGCCGCGGAGCAGCTGGGCCCGTGAGCCACGGCCGCTGAGCCTGCGCGTCCGGAGCCCGTGCTCCGCAACGGGAGAGGCCACAACAGTGAGAGGCCCGCGTACCGCAAAAAAAAAAAAAAAAAAAAAAAAGATCCGAATCTCAGTGACTTCTGGGACAGTTTAATATACATGTAATTGGAGTCTAAGAAAGAAAAAAGAGAGTGTAAGACAGTAAAACATTTTGAACAAATAATGGCTAAAATTTCTCCAAATTTAATAGAATTCTAAATCCTCACATCCAATAAATTTAACAAGTCTCAAGATGTATAAACCCAAAGAAAATCATACCAAGGCATATAATCAAATTTTGAAAACAGATGATAAAAAGAAAATCTTAAAAACAACCAGAGACAAAAGACATATTTCATGTAAAGGAACAAAGATGTGATCTCAGACTTCTCATCAGACACTATGCAATCCAAAAGACAACAGAACATCATTTTTAAAGTGCTGAGAAAAAAAACCGTCAACCTCAAACTCTACGTTCAGGGAAACATATACTTTAAGAATAAAGGTGAAATAAGGACCTTTTCAAACAAACAAAATCTTAGAGAATTTACTTCTAGTAGGGGCACTACAATAAAACAGTAAAGGAAACCCTTCAGCAAAAAGAAAATGATACTAGATAGAACCCAGGTCTACATAAAGGACTGAAGACCACCAGAAATGATAAACAGGTAAGTATACCTTAAAGGCACTTTCTCCTCTTTAAAACATTTCTTGATTAGATAATTGTTTAAAACAAAAATAATAGCGAAGTATTCTGGATTTATAATACATACAAAAGTAAAATGTATGACAACAATAAGACAAAGAAAGGAAGGTAGAAATGGTACACTGTTTTAAGATTATTACATTATACATGAAGATATATATTATATCAAGCTATACCATAAGAAGTTAAAGAGCAAATTGTGAACCACAGAGCAACTACTAAAAATTAAAAATATGATATAGTTGATAAACAAAATAGAAGAATAGGAAAAATACTCAACCCAAAAGAAGTCAGGAAAAATTAAATAATGAACAAACAATAGATGAAACTTATAGAAAATAAATAACAAGGAGGACTTCAACCCACTTATACTATCAATTACAATAATAGTCAAGCTCTAAATACTGCAAATAAAATGTGGAATGTCAGACTGTTAAAAAAAAGCGATGCTCAACTATATGCTCTCTGTAAGACATACACTTTAAATATAAAGGAAGAAATAGGGTTAAAAGTAAAGGATTAGAAAAGCTATTCCATGCAAATCCCAATTACCAGCAAACCACCAAATCCATGAAAAATGGGCAAAGGATAGGATACTTCAAAAAATAATAATAAGCTAATAAGCTAATAATAAGCTAATAATAATAAGCTAATAATAAGCTATAATAATAATAAACAAATGATCAATAAGCTCATGAAGATTCTCAGAATCTGTTTTCAGAGAAATTCCAATTAAAACTATAATGAGGTACCAGTGCACACGTTCTGAACGACTGAAAACGAAAGGTTGACAATGTCTGGTATCAGCGATGATGTGGAGTCACACTGTCTCCTGCACAGCTGGTGGGAATGTGAAATGGCAGAGCCCTGGAAAACAGTTTCACCGTTTCTTACAAAGCTAACGTATACTTGCCATACGACCCAGCAATCCTGCTGCTAGGTAGTTAATGAAGGAAAATGAATACGTATGTCCACACCAAGACTCGCACATAGTGTTCTTAAAAGTTTTTTTTTTTTTTTTTAATACACCCCTACTGGAAATAACGCAAATGTCTATCAATGGGTGAGTGGGAAAACTATAATTCCACGCAATGGGTTCCTAGTCAGCATATAAAAGAAATGGACTTTTAATATCTACAACGACATGTACAGATCTCAAAACCTTTACGCTGAGTGAAAGCAGCCAGACACAAAAAGCTACGTTCATTTACAGTAAATTCTACAGCAGGCAAAACTAATCGACAGTGGCAAAAGCAGATCAGCGATTGCCCGGGGACAAGGGAGCAGGCGATAACCAGCAGAGGACACAAGTGATCTTTCTGAGGACTGGTAGGGGTGACACAGCTGACATTTGCCAGAAGTCATGCTACACTTGAAATGGGTGCATTTTAACAGGTAAATTTTTCCTCCGTGAAGTTATTTTAAATGTTAATTTTACAGCATTTATTCTCTTTTGTAAGCCAGTGATTCCCAAACTCTCATCAATTAACACCTAGGAGGAAAAGCGTCATACCCATGAATCTAGGGAACCACAGATATGCCAAATTTTGGCTATAGATCAAATAACTAATTTATGACAGTAAAAACTAAATTGTTTACTTAAGCTGTTAACTTGAAGTTGTAGTGACTGGACTGCTCTAAAATATCACCCAAATCTGAAGATACAGGAGAAATTACATAGACTGTATTCCTCTCAATAAATGTTGGCACCAGAATTTTCAGAAGATACTGCTTGAACACCAAAATGTATATTGTTCGAGGGCATATACATTTGGTTCCAAAATGTATGGGGGTTTGCTTGAAATGAACTAGCTCAATAAAAGTAAATACAAAAAAAGGAAATTACCTTTGCATAAATGCTTTCAGATACTCCTTCCCATAACAGCAGGGCAGTAAAACCCTCACATTTATTTTCTTTCTGTTGATAACTCTGAAGCTATCATTTATGCCTCCAGGAATATTTACAAATTGTATAACAAACTTCTTCATAATGCCTGTTAGCCATAAAGCATAGTCCCTGTTTTTAGACTGTCACCTAAGCTAGCTAACCCTCTGTGTATATTTTTAAAAACAATAATGATAAAGTTCAATTATTGTTCAAATCCCCATCTCATGCTCAGGGGTCACAACCAGGCACAAATTTCCAAAGCGGATATTAAGACCCGTTTATTTTAAAAAGGAATGATAATCTCTCAGTCCCATTTAATTCCACGTGGATTTCGTGATTAGTTTAACACTGATGCTATGACTGCTAACCTACCCGCTGTGTGGGGCTCTGCGCTGAGCACTGACACCGCAGAGGGAATAATGTGCCTTTACCGTGAGGCCCAACAGCAATGGGGCATGAATCCACTGTCTGTACCGCTACATAAGAGCCTGCAGTTCACCTCCCCGACACCGCTGGCCTCTTAGGTGGCAGATCCCTTCCAACCACGGTTGTTTATCACAACTCTCAGGAATTACTCATTCAAAGGTATAACCCGTCACTGCACAGAAAGGAAGTTTCCCTCCAATATTAAAGAAAGCCTGCCCAGGCGTACATCTTCTGTATTCCCTGCAGCCACCCCAAAGCCATTGGAAGACTCGGATTTCTAAAACCACTGCCAGAAGAAAAGAAATACTCACTGAGAGAAATAAAGAATTTTCTAAATTCCCATTTGAATACCAACAAAGTAGAACTATATACATATATATGTATTACTTATGAAGAAAAATACAAAACATTAAATATATTAAATACAAGGAATAAAACATGACTTGAATAAATTCATATTCCCTGAATTCAAAGACTCAAAATCAAAGAAATTTCAATTAAAAGACATCTTTTACTATATACCTATCATTAAGATTTGATGACTTCCAGCTCCACCAAGAGTACAGGACAACAAAACCATCATCTGCTTTTAGAGGAATTTAAAATGGAAATAAATGTGGCAGGAGGCAACTTACCAAAATATCAAAGTTATAAATGTGCATCTTCTTTGACTTAGCAATTCTACTCTTAGAAGGATAATCTACAGAAATCCTGACTTGCACGCAAGGACAAACTTTTCATTTCAGCATTTTGGGGAAATAACAAACAAAAAGGAATGAATTCATATGCCCGTCCATTAAGTACATTACTTTGCACACCTAGTATGGGTCTATGTAGCCTTTAAAGAAAATGAGTTGTGTCTATATGTACCTCTATGGAAAAAGTTACTGAAAATAAAAAGTAAAAAAACAAGTTATAGGACAGCTTGTAGAGTGTGACCAAATTCATGTTATAAAAAATACGAATGTGCCCAACACATACAAATGGATATGACACTCTGCATGACAGTACTTAAAATGTTGGCTTATTGAATGAACAAGTCACTGAATAAATACTTAGAAAGAAATCTGAAAGCATGTTGATAACAGTGATTACCTATGGACCGGAGAGCAAAATGGGGGAGGAAAACACTGTGGGGCTATGAAGGGGACTGTCACATTTTATATTACATATTTACTTGAATTTTTTAAACAAGTTATTTTTGAAGAGTTGAATTTAATTTCAGTGAAAATCTAAAGAAAGTAACCTATCAGAAAACTGTTCACATAAAAGCATTAAGTTCAGAACAAAGCCAAAGGCTAAACGAATGGGCCAATTTTCACAATGAAAAACAGCATTTAAATTGACAAGTGCCACTGAGCTCACAAGCTGAAATCAAATAATGTAACTGGTTTGATCAATAAGGTGACTCTCAATCAACCAATTTAATTTAAAAATTGTTAACCAATTATTTATATAGATGTGAGTGACCTCAAGTGAATGAATGGATAACAAAGAGTCTGGGTTTCATCTTACTATACCTCAGGTTTACTCTCAAATCATTTTATATTAAAAGATTAAGTGATTTAATATGCAAAATTTCTAAATTTGTTCATTAAAATTGTTTTGAAAATGCTTGTACCCAAAAAGGTCAACCCTGTTTATTATGATTGCAAATTGACAGTACACTGCATAGAAGTCTAAATTATGTCTGTCACATATGGATTACGGTTTGAATTCAGAATACATTCTGAGAAGACCCAACATGGCTCTAGCAAATACAGCTAATGGCACTCAACTGCTGTAGTCCAAAGGAATATCAAATAATCCTTTAAAAAAAAACAGACAAGCTCGTGTAGTAATCTTCATGTCTACAATTTCATTTCCGAGTATTCAGAATTGTGAATAACTTAATAATCTGTATTCTTCCTGATGGAAAACCTGTTATCCAAATTAAGAGACTTTTGTCTCTCCTAAATCAGTTCAGCTAATTAATAGACTTATGCTTTCCCAACTGATTTACATTTGCTGCCAGACAAGTTAAAAATACCAAATTAAAAAGCCAATAAATATGTCTTCCCCAATTAAAGAGAGGCCACTCTACCAGTTTAACTGGCAAATTAAATAGTGCACTAATTTTAAAGCTATTTCAGTTAATAACATAATATATGCATTATGTGTCCATTAACAGTAATATAAGTCCACCAGATGGAAAAAGTCAGAAAAAATTCAATCGGAAATTAAAATTTATTTTGTAATAAACTACGAGTGGATACATATCTTGACGTAGAACTAGAGTATGATGAATTTAAACAGAAGCAGCAAGAAAAAGAATCTAGTCTTTGTAGCAGAAAAGCTTTCCTGTTTTTATTTTACATTTATCTGCTTCAGTCTTAACCGGCAGAAAAACATTTATAGTTTGGCAGTCAGAGGTTTTCCTGTAAGCACAAATGGAACCCTAGGGCCTGGTTCCAGGCTATATATGCTATTTCTGGGAAGATGCACGCATGCTTTAAAGATCCCACGCTAGTCAAGGTAGGAACACAGCAGCAAAAGATCGCCAAACAAGGTTAGATCAATGATGGCGCACTAGTCCCTTCATTATTTTATGATAGAAATGTTGTTTGTGTGACTGTGAACGGTTTTATCTGTGAAACTGAACATGCCTGGTGGACTACCATTTATGAAATACAGAAGAGGTTTTAGAACCAGAGCAGTCACGAAAGCACCATATGTTGATTGCTTTAGAAAATGTATGTATCAACCAATGTAAATATGATTCAAATACATTTGGGAGCATAATAACAACCTGTTTAAAAAATTACTTTGAGCAAAAATTGAACAGAAAACATTTACCTGTAAGTTTGGGGAAAAGATATATTGTAACTTTGTGAGAGAAAATAATGCCCTTTTGGTTTATCAAACATTTTACTAAGGCAGAAAAGATGGGTAATACATTTGAGTTAAGAATAACAGCATTTTCACATTAACAAGAAAAATGTCCATAAAAGTAATTATATTCTAAAATCTCTACTGTTGATAATAATTTATTGATATTTTAAAACTGCTACTCAGCTGCAAAATAATAATGAAAGTGAATAGAAATGCCTATAAAATTTTTGTGGTATCTGCTCCAACTAGATTGATATAATTAGGATAACTGCAAGAGGAGCTAGGAGGGAATTTTGAGGTAAATCGCCCACTTTTTAGAAAATATGAATGCTCAAATAGTGGTATCTGCCTCAACTGCTTAGTCACACAATCTAATAATTTTAGTTTCTAAATGATGAACATCCTTTTAGTACTATTTTCTGATGGGAAAAGAATGTTAAATATGTATTAATTGCTACTAATATTTTAGGGATAATATTGATGATGTCTCACTTGTAATAAACCGTCCTCTCTTCCAAACCTTCTGCGTCACTTGTTCTAACATCAATCCACTTGAGAGACTTATTTTCATCTTAATAACAAATAGCAGAAAAGAACAGTTTTAAAATGATGTACAAATGTCTGTTTCAGAATATATGGTAATAAAGTGCCAAAAAGCGAGCTACACACAAGCTGTTTGTGGCCTAAGACATGCAAAGAATTAATTTTTGTGCTGGCATCTACTGTAATTAGAAATGGGTCTGTGCATCATGATTAAGCCAGTAACTATGGTAACGAAAGCAGGAAAGCATAAGTGCAAAGAGAGAGAGGCTGAATAAGCCAATGACAAGTTGCACTTCATCTGTTTATTTTTAGAGCCTTTGTAATAAGCAGAGCTCTCTATAAAATGCATATTAACTTTATTCTACTTCCTATCATTCATGGCCAATAGATTAAAACATATCACCTTAAACATACACACACACGCTACCAGGCAAGCACTAATACAACCTCGTGCACATCGCCCTTGTGTTCACGGGGCTGCATGGAGACAGTGGCAGAGCAGAAAATTTAAGTAAGAAATTCACAGTTTCTGGTGTCTTAGCCTTTTTGCTACTAATTTATAGCAAAACCACCTGTTGCTTAGTTGCATGTGGCAACAGGCTCACGTGAGCAGGACACAAACATGAATAGAAGGCAACCACCAGATCCATGTCTAGTGCCGGGTCTCAGAGGCTCTCCCAGGGCAGTCCACTGAGAGACAGCAGTACGGACACCCCAGTCTCCCAGACCTGGAATCCTTGGCCTTCAGTGTACATTTTTAGCCTCAAAACCATGCAGGAATAGGAGGAATATTTAAAGCACTTTCAGAAGAGAACATCAATCAAAACTGATGACGGGTATAAAAAACAAGCCATTTTTGAAGAGGTTTTGTTTTGATTTGTTTTTTTATCATTTATTGAGGCTGGAAAAGATTCTGAGGAAGCCAACCATGTGAGCGTGAACAGCAATTATCTCTTTACGGAAGACGGAGCAAGACGGAATAACGTGAGTTTCAGAAAAACAACTTCAATTTATGAAATGACTTCTTATTGTACAGATATAAGAAACAACATATCACTAAACAAGCTGTCAGAATCAAGCTGAATTTAATAACAGACAGAAATAAAAGCATCATGTTCTTATTCAGCACAAACAGAGCTCACTAAACATTTCTCCCCCCATGTTTCAATTTTGTAATTCTGGAATAGAGCTTCTGAGTAAAGAATTGCAAACCTTTTACAACCCTTATTTCAATGTGAAGTAAGTTAGGAAGTTAAATGGTTTCAAAGGCAGAAAAATTAGTCTCAACTAAGACAGGGCACCAAAGACTAATGTTTCAGAAAAAGCTTTATGCAATTGACTCCAATGAGTTAACGTTAATATCATTTCCCATTCATTTATGCATTGTGTCAACCCATAACAGGCATCTGCTCTCGGTTCTGGGATACAATTGTGAATAAGAGAGACAAATCTCCGGCCTCACATAGCTTCCATTCTGGGCAGGGATGTAGACAGGAAATTAGTAAGTAAACAGATTGTGGTAAGAGCTCTGGGTGAATAAATGGGGGGGGGGGTGACAAAGATTAATTGTCAAAAGCCTACTTTGTTAGGTGGGTCAGGGAAAACCTTTTTGAGGTAGGTGAGGTTTCAGTCTATAGGAGCCAGTGATGTGATAACGAGCATCCCAAGAATAGGGAATGGCACGTCCAAACGTGCAGTGTCTGAGGGACATAAGATGACAGCACAGGGATTTCCCTGGTGGCGCAGTGGTTAAGAATCCACCTGCCAGTGCAGGGGACACGGGTTCAATCCCTGGTCTGGGAAGATCCCTTATGTCACGGAGCAACTAAGGCCATGTGCCACAACCACTGAGCCTGTGCTCTAGAGCCTGTGAGCCACAACTACTGAAGCCTGTGCACCTAGAGCCCGTGCTCTGCAACAAGAGAAGCCACCGCAATGAGAAGCCCGCGCACCGCAACGAAGAGTAGCCCTTGCTCGCTGCAACTAGAGAAAGCCTGCGTGCAGCAATGGAGACCCAACGCAGCCATAAATTAATTAATTATTAGATGACTGCATAGTCAGAAAACGGGGACAGGGGGCGAAGAGGAGAACAGGACGGTGCACAGCTGCAGAGGCTGGCAAGGGAGAGATAACGGGTGACCTGGTAGGCCATGTTAGAGGTTGGATTTTTTTTAATGTATCAATCTTCCCAACAAATGAAATTTTTTTTTTTTACCTTTTGGAATCATTTCTTTAAAAGTACCTGTTAGAAAGACCAAATATGCTTACTCACCCAGAACTTCTGTTCAGCTTCCTGCGAGGAAGCCAAGATTGGAGATCACTGCTGTACTGGAAGCAGATCAGAACCTGTAGTCCCAAGTCTTCATGCACATTACAAGGTGGAGAGGGCAGCCTTCTTTATTGCTTCTTCCAAACCAAAGATGACTTAACCACCATCTCCATTCAAATCAACCAGGCACCAGGAAAGGAGCAAAGATTGTTCTTCCTCATTTTCGAAAACTGAATGTCATGTAACTTTAAAAGTCCAAGTGGAGAGCCTTTAAAAAACAGTTAACATCTTCTCAATAATTCAGAGTATGTTTTTTTGTTTCGTTTTCTTTTCTTTTCAGTTCTCTTTAGTTTGATTGTTTTCTTTTCCATTTTGATGTGTACCAACAGAAACTCCTCATGTGATTTCCACAGCAACCACTAGAGGGAAAACTTCTACTGAAGAAAATCATTTAAAAATATTCAGTATTATCTTCATATGTTTCCTAAACCTGAAGAACTCAAAAATAATGATGTCTCCAAGATGAAAGATTATATATACAAGCATCTCGCAAATCTCATAGGTATTTTCAAATGAGTCCCAATAATAATTAGCATTTGTGCTATAATACATATTCTGCAAAGGCTTGTACATTCATTACCTCATTTGCTTCTCCAAATGAACGGCTAAGAGAGCAGGTATGATGACCACTCAGGTGAAATTTTAAAATGTTGATTTAACCAGACAGCCAAGATTTTAATTGCACAATCAATAGCAGAACGAAGGTCTGAGTACTTTTTTCAAGTATGTTATATGGTCTCCCCACCAGGTTTTTTAGGAAAATAGAAAGTTTATAGTCTCAGTTTTCTCATCATATTCTAGATTTTTAGCAAGATATCTGGAAACACAGTAGACACTTGAATAATCACTGAATGTATGGATTAATTAACATATGAATAAAATGAGTGAATGAATGAAGTTCCCCTCTTGTTTCTCTGCAGCGGTGTGTGCTACCACAGCACCTAGCAAAAGGATACCTGGTTTTTTTCCAACCACATCTCATTTCCAAGTTAGTAATTGCAAGGATGCCTAAGGATATTACCTGCAGCTTAATAAGCCCTATGAAGAACAGAACTTTGTAATCCTTTCTCCAATATCATGGAATCCTTATGTCATGGACTGAACGTTTGTGTGTCCCCCCAAAATTCCTGTGTTGAAATCCTAAGCCCCAATGTGATGATGTTAGAAGGTAGGGCCCGTGGAAGGAGATTAGGTCCTGAGGGTGGAGCCCTCATGAGTGGATTAGTGCCCTTAAAAGAAGAGTGAAGGTTTGTTTCTCCTTGCCATGTGAGAATAGAAGAAGATGGCCATCCGTTGGCACCCTGACCTTGGACCTCCAATCTGCAGAACTGCAAGAAATAAATACCTGTTATTTACGCCACCCAGTTTATGGTATTTTGTTATGGCAGCTCAAACTGACTAATACACTTCATCTTGTTCCACCTTCTCTATACTGTTTGACTTTAGAAAATTAAACTAGGAAATTCTGATTATTCCACTAAATCTTATATAAAGCATTATTATAACAAATATAGAACTAAATCACATGGGTTAACCTCAGAGGAAAGCAGATACAATTAAATAGAAGAAAGGAGAATTATAATCGTGACGCTACCCCTTCCTTTTGCTGGAATCTTGGAACATTTGCCACAAAGTTATATTATGGGCCTATGCCCCATCAAGTGAAATAAAAATATTGATACTATAATAATAATTACCACCAATTAATTGCTATTAAAGTAAGTAAAGGGCAATAACTGAAATTAACTAAAGATCCTTGAAAACAAGTGATAATTTCCTGAGAAAGAGCAGATACTTTTCCTATTCTAGCAAGAAGGCTGCACTTGGTGGTATGTATATATGTGGGGATCAGGGTGGGGAGAGGAAACCAGCTACGTTTTCTCCCTCAGTTAAACTTCTTCCATGCAACTAAGGAATCAAGAAACAGCTCCTAAAATGAACAGCTAACCCAAAGTTTCATATATTCCCAGATATCATAAAATATTTTCAAAAGAAATACCCAGAAATTTAAAAGTCCTTATCAATGAGTGATGTTATTACAAGTGATACTGATGTTTTTTTAGTGCTTTCCTATCATTTCAATTTGCTCACAATGAAAAATGAATTACTTTTTGAACCAGGGGGAGATTTTTTTAATTCCAGTAGTATAAATTTCATATCTGATCTTAAAATTATCTCTGTTTGGCACATATTTTGTGTTAAAAAAAAAAAAGGTGAAGGGCTTCCCTGGTGGCGCAGTGGTTGAGAATCTGCCTGCCAATGCAGGGGACACAGGTTCGAGCCCTGGTCTGGGAAGATCCCACATGCCGCGGAGCAACTAGGCCCGTGAGCCACAACTACTGAGCCTGCGCGTCTGGAGCCTGTGCTCCACAACAAGAGAGGCCGCAATAGTGAGAGGCCCGCGCACCGCGATGAAGAGTGGCCCCCGCTCGCCACAACTGGAGAAAGCCCTCGCACAGAAACGAAGACCCAACACAGCCATAAATAAATAAATAATTTTTTTTAGAAAAAGGTTAAGCTGTTGTGGTTTTTTTTGTTCAATCTAAGAAGCTAAATAGTCAAGTGCTATTAGATTGAGTCGTACCTAGTACTCCCTGTTTCTTCTTATCAAGAGCTGACCTTAGTAGAGATTCCTTGGAACTGGCAAAGAAACACGGGCATCTGCTCTGGCCGATCCTTCCAGAGTCCTTCACCGTTTGATTTCAAGCGCACTTAGAAGATAAAGTCAAACCAGCGGGCTTCCCCGAATCTGCTCATTCTGCACATTTAGTACACTGCTTGAGGAGGTGGTTTTGCAAACAGCTTATTTAAATTCTTCTATTTAGGCAACATGAAACTAGGAATATTTAGAAAGCATTAGTTCATTCACCTATTCCACAAATGTTTCTGAGTGTCTCTTTTGTGAAAAGTTTTACGCGAGTGCCTTTCCAGAGCCCATGAAATCATACAGTAATGTGGATAGTGACCCGTCTCTTCCACTAATGAGTCCAGTCCTGCTGTAGTACAATGCCCAAAGAGAACAGAAATCCCCTCACCATGACAGTTAAATAATGGGAAGGTTCTGCTTTGACCATGGAAGACGGCATGCATTCTAAGTATCTACAATCCTAATTTCCATCAAATAAAGAAGAATATCAAAGGCAGGGAGATTTTATTCTTCATCAAACTGTTCCCAGAATTCCATCATTTTTGTACCTGAAAAACCTATAAATAGACTGTGTTGGAACCTCTACTGTACCATGACAATTTTCCACAGAGAAGTATTCTAGGAGAATAATAATTTGTGCGCTAGATGTGAAAATGGCCCAGGAAATAGCATTTTCAGAAACCTAAATTTACATCCACTTTAAGATACGTAGTACAAAGGGTGGAGGAGAAAGAACTTTCTAACCACAACAAGGGCAGCCAAATGCCTGCAAAGCAGAAACATGGCAGAAATTTAATTGATGCTTCCCTTAATTGCCATTATTCTTAGTTAATACAGTAATATCGCCTTCTTGATTACAACACACCACACAACTTTGAAGCCTGCTGGACGCATGGCAGACGTACAGTGTGTGCTACGACGGTTACCGTTAAAAGGGAGTTAGTAATGTTAACCCAGTTGGTTTATAATCCTCTTTTTTCACAGTTGGACTCAACACTGGCAGCGATGAAAGCTGGGTAACAGAAACGTGTCCAATTAACTCTCCTTGGCTCTCCTTGCCAACCTAGGATGTACCTCGCTCCTCCCAGAGAGGTAGCCTGGTCTAGAGCTTCACTAATAAGGTAGACTCCAGTCACACGTAGCTATTTACCTTTAAACTCTGTAATGGAATATAGTTGACATACAGTATTATGTCAGTTTCAGTGCACAACATAGTGATTGGATATTTGCATACATGACAGAATGACCACAATGATAAGTCCAGTAACTACCTGTCCTCATATAAAGTTATTAGATTATTATTAACAACATTCCTTTTGCTGTACATCACATCCCTGTAGCTTATTTATTTTATAACTACAAGTTTGCACCTCTTACACCCTTCACCCTCTTTCCTCTGGCAATCATCAGTCTGTTCTCTGTACCTATGATTCTGCTTTTGTTTTGTGTTTTTAGATTCCACATGTAAGTGAAATCATACAGTGTTTGCCTGTCTGTCTGACTTATTTCACTTAGAATAATACTCTCTAGGTTCATCCATGTTGTCACAAATGGCAAGATTTCATTTTTTATGGCTGAGTAATATTCCACTATATATATGTGTATATATAATATATATGTGTGTATATATGTATGCGTGTGTATATATATACACATTCCACTACATACATACATATATATATATGTATAATCTTTCCCCATTCATCTGTTGATGGGCACTTAAGTTGCTTCCATATCTGGCTATTGTAAATAATACTACAATGAACATGGTGGTGCATGTATCTTCTCAAATTCGTGTTTTTGTTTCCCTCGAGTAAATACCCAGAAATATCTATTATCTTCGCACTAAAGAAGTCAAGTAAAACCCAAGAGGCTAAAGACTAGTGAATCTGAAATGATGAGTCAGGTTGTCATCTCAGAAGGATAGAAGTCATCATTTCCATTCTTCCTTCAATCATTAAAGAAGGTGATACATTTCTGTTTTCTGAGAGCAAGGACAGCTTGAAAAGTAAGCTTATTAGGTGTCTACGGTTGTACGGCTGTAGTTCAGCCTTCATAGCCCAGCTATATTTCTGTCCCCATTACTCACAGGGTCTCATATCTCTCTATTGCTTTGGGTCTCAAACATAGTTTAGCCTTTAGGCATTTTTTACTTAACCAGGGTAAGAGTAACCCGTTACCTCTGCTGTCTGAGCAACAGCAAGGCACGCAGTCACAACCAAAGACAGAATCAGGAACTAAACCAAACACCGGTAGCACAGAGGAGGCAGTGCAGGGGGCTGGGAGAGCCTAATAACCATTTAAGTCAAGAGCGTCAGACAGTGACCTTTAACAGGTAAAACACTCTCTGTCTTTTAGGAGTCCAAGATAAACCACAACTTTTGTTAGACGGCGTCCTAAGGAGAGACAAATCGTCCATCGTCTGGAAGAAGAGTGGCTGGGCTTTTGCCACACAGATAATCCACGACTAGGCAAAGCCCACGCTTGACATCTCACCTTTTCAAGATAGCTCGAGGGACTGCCTCTCTACTTGTACCAACACTTACACACCGTACCTAATCCTGGGTTCCCAGGGGAGAGAGCAAACATCTCCAAGCCCATTTTAAAGAACAGCTTATTTCAATGCCGTTGTGTCCTTTGCTTTATTCAACAAATATTCAATAGCAAACAGAGAATATGTTTTCAAAAATTCAAATATGCTGGACTAATGGAACCAGGCAACCTGAGATCAGATCCCAAAGGCACAACTCACTAGGTCTGACCTTGTGGTAAAAGAGAAAATAATAATAGCACCCAACTCACAGGATTTTGACAGTAGTAAAACCAGCTAATATATGTAAAGCAACAAAAACTGTGTCTGGCCAAAAACAAGTGCTCAAATATAATGTTAGTTATCATGTATCTTGACCAGTACAGAGGTAAAGTAAAATCTTCTCAGGCAGAGGTCATTTTCAGGGTTCTCAGTTTTATTTATGGGCATCCAGTCTACCTCTGGTTCACCCGATTGTTAAATCATTTGGCTGTGCTCTTAACCAGTATTAAGGAATAATTTCATTGTAAGTAATTATTAAGTAGTATAATTCAAAATCACTGCAACTTGATAGTAACAACAACAACAAAAATTGGTTTAGTAAAAAAATAAGTACTGATAGGGCCTGATTCCTCAGTGTGATGAATAAACCATCCATTTCTAAAAGTCTCTATCCAGTCTGGGATAAAGCCAAGATCCCGGGAGAGCTGTGAGGATGCCACCCAGGGGGTTACTGGGGCTCGTTGGTGCGGCCTCTAGAGGGCCAAGTGCGCAGTCTCTCCAGCTCCGCCTTCAGTGACACTGAACTTTGTGGAAATACACTGTGAAAGTGGTCAAACACTTCAGATAAGGGTTTACCCCACCCTCACCAGAGAACTGGCTGTTAAACACTTAGCACCATACCACTGGGGCCACAGACCTGCACGGGAGGGAGCGCCATCAGCCGGAGTGGACGTGAGTCACACAAAGTCTAACGCTGTACCAGATATATGAGAAGGATCTTGTTGACGATACTGGCATCCAATTTTTAAAATTCCTGTTCTTTGAGGACCCACTGGCCAAATTTCTCCCTTACATATAGAAAGACACGTGTTCTGGCTTGGTTTTTATCCTGCAGAAAATGGTGTTCACGTAACTGTATCCCTTTCGTGTCGGATGTTAGAAAAACTAGACATAATTTATAGGTTACAAATGTATAGAATTTAATGATATATATACTCTGTGTAAGAATCTCACCCAGCTTCACCTCATTTTTCTAAATTAAATTCCCTTTGCCCTCTTTCCCCCTCACCATTTTTTAACCTCATCTTTCTACTTCTTTGTTTACATGTAGGAATTTATATACCTCTGCAAGGTACTAACACGTTTTAAATAATGTTTTAAATAAATAATTAGGCTGTATAATTTAACTGTCAGATCCTAAATTATTTCTTATTCAAATAAAACTTTTTTAATTACTCAGGCACAGATTCCGTGAGATAGGAAGCTATTCCCCAGTTAATCCGCACACAGAGGTGTTCAGTGAATGAGGCTTGGCTGGAAAGTTGATCCATTCATCCTCTGACTCTAATTTTTAAATGTTTAAGTACTCATTTCAACTGAATACTATATTCCTAAGCAATGTAATGCAATTTTAATCCCATTTTATGACAGCAAAATACATATTAAAAGGAGGTGATGGGGGGAATGAGGACCATTTGGTACAAGTAACAATGTGATGGTATTTATTATTCTCTATTATAAATAAATATGAGAATAAGACAAATCATGTATGCTAGTGTGCATATGGTCAGGGATTACCTCAAAATATTTTAGTGGAGAAAATACACAGAAGTGACTCAATGGTCCAGACTAAAATAACGCCTATCGAAATATATTTAACAAAATTGTTCATACAAACATTGGAGAAAAGGGAAATGGAAAAAAAACATATTTGCCACCTGAAAGGCTTGCAGAGAAGACTAGCTCTTACAGAGCACGCAGCTTTGAAATGTCCAGAATTGAACCATCAGGATTGAAAGGAAGCTGACAAATGAAGATGTAATACACTGAATAGATGCACTTTACCCATCACTACAGCCTCTGATCTCTCTGTCTGTTTCCATTAGTTCTTCTCCACCCCATACTCCCATTTACACCACAAACTGAGCAAAAATTCTGTGCTTCCCAATAAGCTAAGCGGAAGGTAGATATCAAAGACGCACGACAGGGCACCTGCCCTCAAGGAACTTCATTTATTTTTATTTTCATTGAACATACCCGTCGATCAACCCCGACTTCACACCTATGTACCTGACATTCTGCAAGATGCTGAAGGTGCGCAGGAGAAATCCTTAATTCCCCAACCAGAAATGACCCATAGCCTGGCTGAAACCCCAAATGAAAGAATTTTTACGACAAATCGAAAACTGTGTGGTATAGAAGGAACGAGAAGGCTGGACAAGAAGACCAAACCAAATTAGGACAGGGATCCGAGGGAAGCCGATGTGTGCCGATCACCGTAATGACAGAGCTACTCTGCCGTCATTCACTTTGGATCAGGCATGAGGGTCAGAGTTAAGTTTTAGGCTGACTACTTACGTGCGGGCCCACGGGAACTGTCTAGTTGTACAAAGAGGCAAGGCAGACAGAGATATCTTTTGCAGAGTTCTGCAGGATTCAAAAATCCTGTGAAAATGTGTGTGTATATGTGTGTTGTGCATGGGATGTAGAAGAAGTTCAAAGACCTTTAGGACGACAGTAAGCTAAGAGGCAAACGCTGCGCGAAGTTCCAGATCAAAGCAGAGAGCTGTTGAGCAGGTCTATTCTGTGATTATCTGTATGAAAAAAAAAATGTAATGAACATCACAAAGTAGAATGAAAATCACCAAGGGGAAGAGAAATCTCTATAGCATTTCTACTGCACGGTCCGAAGCAGGAAAATATTTTGAACAAAACATTGAGGAAAGCTTGAATCAAAGGACAGAATCCCTTTTGGAGTTAAGTCTCGGGGTCACCAGAAATACAGGACGTCCGCTCACCCTTACAGTAACTATCACTAATCCAAAGCAAATTCTGTGCGTCAGGGTGCCCGTTTCCCTAACGCCACGTGAAAATGGAAATCAACATCAAACAGCATCCCCATTAAAAATGCAGAAGAACAAAATCAAAAACAAGATTGTTACATGGTGTTACGTACATTTTCCAGATTTGCAAAATTTCAAGCAGTGGGTTACATCTGTGTGTTAATTCTCTGCAAAGCCAAAGCAATATATTTGCCCCGTGTTGATCTGCGCTCAAAAGACATGAAACATACACGTAGCCTAATTTTTGTTTGTGCCTACAGCAATGAGAACAGCAATGTAACTTGTGATCCTGGCCTGTCACTACTGACTCTGAATGCTAGATCACTATGTATTTTTTTTTATATTTCCTGTAAAAAGTTATTTGGGCCAAACAAAACACTTGAATGGCATCATTCACCTTCAAAGTACTTTTCCAATGATGGTCCCTTAAAGAAACGAGTGCCGCAGAGTTTAGGAAACCGTTGTTTATCCAGAGGCAAGTTTACTATTCTACTTTGTAGTACTGGGTTTTGGGTGTAGGAACTGCAGTTGTATTTGAAATGCATTTTCAAAGCCATTGCCATTGAGAACTATAAAGCAGCTTTCAAACCCTGTTTCCAAATTCATTTGCTAAGTGATAGGGCAAAGTGTAAAAAACCGGCCGAAACTGTATTCTAAACAGAGATGTTGTCTTTTTCTTTTTCTTTGTTTTTTTTTCTTTTTCTTTTTGTCCTGACCAGAAAGACAGGTTTCCACAGATCTCTGGAGATCTCTGGAGAACTTTGCCCCTGGTCACTCTGAGTATACATCAGCAGTCCATTAAAAGCCTGAATCTAGATCGTATCTTAAAATGCACTGTGGTGTTATCTGCCTAGACGCACGATGTCTGCTTTGCCAGAGCACTAGGGTTCCCAGAAGGAGGCAGGTTTCCACTAAAGGAACCCTCTCTGGTTTCACCCTCCAGAGTCACGGCGGCCCTCTGACTGCTCCGTCACCATGGCCTTCACTTTGGAATGAAAATCAACTTCGATCCATTTGCCTCGTCATTTGTACAGACCAGGATTTCTTGGCTTCAGATGGAGGCCTAATATCACAAGGCTGCACGTGAGGTAAATGAATGAAGAGTGCCACTGGTGTCTGAATACATACTACATCTGCTTGGAATTCCAGCTCAAAAAAAGGCTTCCACTTAATCGACTGTCAGCAGAACCGGACAGTTGCAGTGTAGGCTGGCAGAACCACCAAATCATTCTACAGAATCAATTCAAGAAGCAGGGACAGAAAACAGAGACACTCTGCCAAAACGAAACATAAAAACAAACAAAATTAACTGCTTTCAAAACGTCCGGATAGGTGGGGACTGGAAGTCCTGGGGAACTCTATATTCACTTTTTTTTTTTTTTTTTTTTTTTTTGCGGTACGCGGGGCACGAACCCGCGTCCCCTGCATCGGCAGGCGGACTCCCAACCACTGCGCCACCAGGGAGGCCCCTATATTCACATTTCATAAACAGCAATGTCCCTATCTTCATAATACATAATGTAACGGTCTATACGTGATGAGAGCTCACAGCAGAGCCAGGCTCACACGTCACGATTGGATGTATGGCTCATTACCTTTGCACGATTGCCATTTCATAACCTCTCATGCACCTAGAATTGATCCTCGACACACACACACACACACACACACACACACACACACACACACATCACATGCATACAATTCAGTGACTGCTGTAATTACACTGGTTTACTTAACGTTATGCAAAAAGATGCTAACAGAAAAGACGAACATCAGAATGTTAGCAGAACTGGCGATTTGGGGGGTAGTTCAGTCCCTACAGACACATGGGTGTGTGCAATGCATTTTAAGACTGGACTTTGCTGCCCTGCGTGACCACAGAATCAGTGACCAAAACTCAGATGTACTTCTGCCTCACGGCCACTCCCCACAGATATCCACACAGAATGGGTGGATGAAAGGAACTGTTTCAGAGATAACCCAGAAATGGCCAGTCATCCATCCAGGACGGTTTCAGAAAGAGTTTTAAATGGAAGAGGACCAAAAATGCAAAACCCGAGAGCCTGATTCACTGTTCTCTTTAATTATAATAGCTAACGTTAATTAGGAAACTACTGCCAGACATTCTTCTAAGTAATGTATACATTTAATTTGTTGAATTATTATAACACTATGAGATAGAAACTATTATCCTATTTTAGAGAGGAGAAAACTGAGGTGCCCACAGGTTAAGTGGCATCCCTACTGAATACCACAAAATCATTGCCAAATACTCTACTCTGGAAGTCAACACCACCCTGGTTAATTTTCTTAAATAAGCTCCTATTAGATCACACAGGTTGGCACCAATGTGTTCCAACTAAACCTCTTTTTTTCTTTTCTAAACCACCTGGCCAAACTTGGGGTAAATTTTCAAATAGTTTGAATATAATAAAATTAAACATTTTAAAAGTAGAATCGAATGCTAGGCATAGAATTTAGCCATTCTGCGATGAGTCAGATATGGCTTTGAAATCTTTCAGGGTTGCAGGGTCAACACTATAAATTCTACTCCACCAGTCCCCTAATCAAGTAAATAAGAGCAAAGTGATCTAAGTCTGTCTCAGGACCAAGACTGAAAAATCCCATTAAGAAGTCTAGAATAGGGCTTCCCTGGTGGCGCAGTGGTTGGGAGTCCGCCTGCCGATGCAGGGGACGCGGGTTCGTGCCCCGGTCCGGGAAGATCCCACATGCCGCGGAGCAGCTGGGCCAGTGAGCCATGGCCGCTGAGCCTGCGCGTCCGGAGACTGTGCTCTGCAACGGGAGAGGCCACAGCAGTGAGAGGCCCGCGTACCGCAAGTCCAGAATAAGTCATTCCACATCCTAGCTTTTTGATCCTAGACGAGAAACGTAACTTTTATACATTTGATCTGTACAATATGAGAAACGCTAAGTGATTTTAAAGATCCCTTCAAATTCTAAATGTCTGTGGTGTCAAAAGACAAATCCCAGAGCACTGCCGCATTAGGGTGCACAAAATTCATGCTATCTTGACTACAAAGTTGTTTCAATTTTGGAAAAATGACAGTTAATTGTAAGATTAGCTACCTTTCTATTGAAAATTAGGGATAAAGGTAAATATGGACAGTTCCTGACTTGCATAGGTTTCGACTTAATGATTTTTCGACTTTACAGTGGTGTGAAAGTGATACACATTCAGCAGAAACTATGCTTCGAATTTGGAATTTTGATCTTTTCTCAGGCTAGAGATATGTGGTCTGATCCTCTCTTGTGATGCAGGGCAGGGCTGCAGCCTAAGCTCCCAGTCAGCCCTGTGATCACGAGAATCAACAAGGGATATACTTACAACTATTCAATCACGAGAATCAACAAGGGATATACTTACAACTATCCTGGACCCAGAAAACCACTCTGCTCTTCACTTTCAGTAGTTTTCAATCAATTACATGAGATATTCAATACTTTATTATAAAACAGTCTTCGTACTAGATGATTTTGCCCAACTGTAGGCTAATGTGGGTGTTTCGAGTATGTTTAAGGTAGGCGAGCCTAAGCTAAGAAGTACGATGTTCCGTAGGGTAGGTATATTGAATGCATTTTCAACTTAGGATATTTTCAGCTTCTGACGGGTTTATCGGGACGTAACCCATCGTGAGTCGAGGAAGATCTGTAATGTAGTTAGACACATGCATACTGTGTAATGTATAAATACGTATACCTTATAAGCATTATTATTGGCTTCTGCATTCCAAAGCCTGGGTGAGCCAGTGTGCTAATTTCTGAAGTTTTATTAACCCAAACGTCCTTTAAATATAGCTAACGCTATAAAGCACATTTCGAGCTGATGGACTGTGATTTGGTTACTTCTCATGATACTGTCATGACACTATCATTTGATTACTTCTTACGATATTGACACAAACCCCTTTATTGGAAATACCATGCATTTGAAAAACAAATTTTTACAGTGCTTGCAGATTACTTTTAAGCAGGAGTGTTCATTCAACAAAAATCACAATACCATGGAATGGACTTCCATTTGTGGTCTGGCATGTAAGGAGCTTAGAAGTCACCACGCTGTTCTAACAAGAGCTGAAAAGACTGAAGATGAATGACTCTTCTATGATTCACCAGAACTGAAGTCCCAGGACGAACCTGGGTCCCCCAAACCGGAGAGACAGATAGGCAGATACAGAAAACCACAGTTTGCAGAAGCAGAGACCCTGCTGGAACCAGCGCCACGGGAAGAAAACCTCAACTGTCTGTACTTGATGGCTTGCTGGAAGCTCAGTTTGAGTTTTAACGAGAGTTTAAAACTCCAGGAGGTGCCAGTCTTAGGGAGGCCCCTGCACTTCTGTGAGCTTCACCAGCCAGAGCCCTGCTAGGTTCTCACAGAGAAGATCAGAGAAAAATTCCTCGGTGCTTCCGGGGTGGGGGGGGGGGGGCGGGGAGAATATAGCCTTTCTGAAATACACCCAGAGCATCCTGTTCTTCTAAACAAGACCTGCCCTCAAGCAAAATATTTTACCAAGGCTAAAACTGATCTGGAAGAAGGGAAATATTCCAGCCCACTCCTGAGTTTCAGTTTCACCTAAGGGGTGGTGTTGGAAACAGAGAGGCCCTGGGAAAGGTCACAGCCCAAGGGCAGAGGCTCACTAAAACACTAATACCTAATCGGAGGACTACAGATGCTTCTCTCCCTCCCACCTTACCACATTAAAGGACTCCTGGGTAACAGCAGGGGAGCAAAACTGAGAGAGCTACAAGTCTCCCACCTTATTTAAGAAGGAACTTCCAGGGAAACATTCATCGCTGGTGGAAATGCAAAATGACATAGACACTCTGGAAGACAATTTAACAGTTTCTTATGAAATAAACATACAATTGGCCTTCTGTATCCATGGGTTTTGCATCTGTGAATTCAACCTATCTTGGATCAAAAATATTACAAAAAATAATTCCAGAAAGTTTCAAAAAGGAAAACTTGAATTTGCAGCTCAAAGACAACTATTTACACAGCATTTACATTGCATTAGGTTTTAGAAGTAATCTAGAGATGATTTAGAGTATATGGGAGGACGTGTGTAGGTTATACACAAATGCTACATCATTTTATATAAAGAACTGGGGCATCCTAGGATTTTGGTACATGCGGGAAGATCCCGGAAACCATCCCCCGTGGATCCTGAGGGATGAGTCTTCTTACCACATGATCCAGCAATCACACGTCTTGGTAATTACGCAAAGGAACTGAAAACTTATGCCCACACAAAAAGCCACACACAAATGTTTATGGCAGCTTCATTCAAAGCTGTAAAAATTGGAAGCAATCAAGATGTCCTTCAAAAGGTGAACAGATAAACAAATTGTGGTACACTCAGACAATGAAATACTACACAGCACTAAAAAGCAGCAAGTTATCAAGCCATGAAAAGACAAGGAGGAACTGTTCTCTTAAATGCCTATTACTAAGTTAAAGAAGTCCATCTGAAAAGACTACATACGGAATGATTTCAATTATATGACATTCTGGAAAAGGCACAAGTGTGGAGACAGTAAAAAGATCAGTGGTTGCCTGGGATCTGGGGTGATGGAGGGGGAGATGTGTCTGTGGAGCCCAGAGGACTTTGTCTGAAACTATTCTGTACGATACTATAATGGTAGACACATATCTTTATACATTTGACAAAACCCATAGGACATATAAGGCAAAGAATGAACTCTAATGTATACTCTGGACTTTAGTTGATACTAACGCATCAATATTGGCTCATCAATTGTAATAAATGTACTACACTAATGGAAAACGTTAATAACACCCGAAACTGTGTTTCTGAGGAGGGATGATGGGGTAAGTGTGAATTCTGTACTTTCTGCTCAATTTTTATGTAATCCTAAAACTGCTCGAAAAAATATGCTTATGAATTTTTTCAATAAATGCCACAGAACAGCACACAGTGACAGTTTGAAGATGAGTGATCATTAAGTATGAAAAATAAAGTTATTAAATTATTTTTACTTTCAAGGCCAATTCAGCAATAGCTTTCAGATATTATTGTTCTTCAAAACACAATGATGCTGAAATATTCCACTGTGTCCTTCCTTTCTCCTTTTTTTTTTTTTCCCCTTTTCATCAAAGAGAACGTTTCCTACCAAAAAATATTTGGCAGATTCTCTGGAAATAAAACTCTTTTGCCCACGCACTTTGACACCTCTCAATAAACAAGTTTGTTTTCACCGGAAATCTGCTTTTGGGGGCTTTTACAAAAACACACCAGACTTGTGCTTTACAACAGAGAAGGAAACGAAGGTTGAAGGTCACATTCTAGTTGCAGTGAACACATGGGCCACTTGACTGCCAGAAGATGGCAGTCTTCAGAGCTACAATAAGGAGACTCTCGACGGAAAAGAAAAAATAGAGAAATCAAGGAAAATGAAGAAAAAGTACTAGTAAACAGTAATGACAGGCTGCAATATAGCTCTTGGTTAGCTTATATGTGTTTGTGGATGTGTGTGTGTGTGTGTGTGTGCATGTGTGTGTTTTCACACATGTATCCACTGAGAAATGTTTATTGAAGAGGGAGCTATAAGGAATACATACAAAAGAAGTTGGACGTGGATCCTTCCCTCTTTGAAAGAACAAAACAAATTCGTTCTAAGCTTATTGCTTTCCTTATTCAAATTAGATTTAAAGGGTCATACGCAGGGTTGTGTAGCTTAATACCATCACAAGTGAAAAAGGAAAAAGGAGAAAGGAGTCCAGGAAAGCCTTATCTTCAAAGCCACAACAAACTCCCTTGTTCTGAAATAAAAGGTCACATTAAAAGGCAGGAATAGCAACTGTAAGAAAAACAAGATTCTATGTCCTCTGTCACCCCTTTATTCAAATGAGCAAACTGCTGGAAGAACGTGTCTTCCGAATGGCAGATCCACTGTGCTCCCCTGGTCGTCAGCATCGTCTGATACTCACAGCCCACTGCTTTCCAATGGAAGAGCACGGTCGCAGGACAAAGGAGTCAGCCAGGGGCTGAAGCCACATCCTGCCACTGACCAGCACGGGGCACTCCTGGGGGATTCAGCAAAAGTCACAAATACAATGCTGCCTTAGTTAGGAAAGTCAAGGATACAGACCTCAGCAAGACACCACTTGCTGGAGAAAGCCCGCTTGTCCGCGGCATCCATCACCTTCAGGCATTTATCTTCGGCCCAATTTTAAAATAGAGAACATGTTTAGATTTTCTAGAGCCCTGATATCTTGGTAGCTCGGTTCAAAACTGGCCCACCCCTGCTGCCATCTCCTGTGAAACCTGTCCTTCAGGGCGGCACTGACACACGCTTTGCCTTGATCTGCTATGAAAACACGGGCTCTTTAAAGGAGCTTGTACTTGCCTTTAGGTTACTACTCATCCAAACCTAGGTAAGCCTATTCTCTGAGTCACATGTATTTTCAAAGCTGGACTCCACCAAGGAAATAGAGTAGATGCTTATATGCCTGAAGAATGTGTAAACGTATTTTTAAAAATTCATCTCTTCCATGTAAAAATGAAGACCAAACACACTCATAAAGACATCCCACAACTCCTCTCCCCAAATCCATTTCCTCTCCCCTTTATACTTCTGCCCAACTCTACTATTGATGTATTCCCGTTAAAAAAAAATTTTTTTTTATGGGAGTATAATTGCTTTACAATGTTGTGTTAGTTTCTGCTGTACAACGAAGTGAATCAGTTCTATGTACACATATATCCCCTCCCTCTTGAGCCTCCCTCCCCACACCCATCCCACCCATCCAGGTTACCACAGAGCATGGAGTGGAGCTCCCTGCGCTATACAGGAGGTTCCCACTAGCTATCTATTTTACACGTGGTAGTGTATTTTCCCATCTTAAGACAGAAAGCAGAACAGGATGGAACTAACAAGAGAACCAAACAAAAAAGAGCAGAAGATGGGCAAGGTAATAAAAGAGATGCTGCAGGGAAGATACGGCCCAGAAGCCTCTGACTGATGCTGTCTTTCCCTTTCTAAAGTAAAGATTTTGAAATAGAGTACTTATGTATTTTTCCAAAAAAATGAAAGTAGGATAGTGATGGTGTTGAAATCGGCAGTACAGTATGGCTACAATGTACATAATGTGTGGCTCTGGGGTTTCAGAAAGAGAAACAAATAGAGATAAAAAGTACATCTTGGGGAAGTCAGTTATGGGTTCTCCGTACTTTGGGCGGTGGAAACAGTTATTTCCTGGGCAGGACAAGCCGGCCACACTGCTGGGGGTAGGGGAGGAGCTGAGTACATTGTTCCCTACTTGAAAACTATTTTCAGTCAGAAGAGAGTCATGTGCAGTGTAACTGACCTAAATTCTCCCATGCGGCTACTATTCATTCTCCCCTTCACATTAAGATTCTCTGCATATACTTTATTCTCCATCAGTTTGTTCAAAGGACCCTAGCTTAGCTCTAAAATGTATTTTAAAAAAGCAAAATGTTTTTAGATTTGTATCAGATGCAGCTACTAAGCACTAGATATTTTGTTTTAAATTTTCTTGTGCTGGAAATAAATTCACAAACAATACAATGTTCCAGTGTATCTTACTACTACAAACAATAAAACATATAGACATTTTGCTCAAAAATTATTTTATTTGCAATAAAATGCAAAATCTTTGATGGCTGTTCAATTCATGCCAATTATTATTTCTAGCAAGACGGACAGAAGTAACAACAAAAATTCCTGAACATGAAATTTTAAAATATGGACATTTTCACTTGCAAACTATTTTACTTTACCAATAATCCTTTTAAACTTTCTTTGAAATCTTTGCTATTGAAACTGTTAGCTGACGTCTTTTTAAAAATGACATGGGATTTGTTAAAGATAAATCTGTAATCCATACTGCCTGGGCAGATAAAAGGAAAAGAAAAAAAAAATCTCCCTAAAACCTTTTATAATTTAAGAAAGTAGAGTTGGTATATATCTATATATTCTAAGAAATACGGCAGTTGCATTGTAGATACTCGGCATAATCCCTGTGCCCTACAACTGCTGAACTGGTAGCCATGAAAATGTAAACCTCTTGGGGAGAATGGATGCCTCTGCTATTCCCCTTGCGCATCTGAAAGATGAGGGTAAATGTTTCTACACAGCTTTCCTTTATTTATTAGAAGTCTATGGGGACCTGAATCTCAGACTCAAAACCTCTCTCACACTGTAATTTTATTTCCTTCATAACATATTTTTGTCCACACTAGAAAAAAAGTAGAACAGATCATCACTCTTCCAAAGAGCTTTTATCTTGATCCGAAACTAAAACCATCTTCAGCTAACTATAAACACTTCTCTGGATGCTCCGGATATAAGCCTCCACTCAAAATTATCTTCAGTGGCAAGTATGTGGTAAAGTGAACAGCGCTGATCAAAGATGCAGTGGAACACCTCAAACAAAACTGTGGCTTACATCAACGCTGATAACATCCCCGTTTTCACAAGAGCTGAGCTTCAAACTTCAGAGCCTTTCCTAAGGATTCACAAACAAGAGACAGAAAATGAGGTATCAAAGATAACAACCAAGAGGCTTCTGATTTCACTGGGGATGTCAGTGTGGTTAGAGCTGCTGACTGACAGTGGGGAGACCCCGCTCTGCCTTTGATCAGCCACGTCACCTCTGGCAAGTCTCTTGGTTTTTCTGGGTCTCAAGTTCTACGCTATAAAGCACGTGGTTTGGGCTAGGATCTCCAAACATAATTTATAGCTCTCACAGCTCCAAGACCTACATATACATACTCTATAATCTAAAATTTAGGGAGACTCTGCCTTGATAACACAGTGGAAAATAAAAATACAGGGCACTTCCATTATCTTTGTTTCTGGGCTTTTTTTTACATATGCTAATACCTCTACTTGGCATATGCTCACTTTTTTTGTAGTTTGACACACTCCTTTCCATTCCTCAAACCCTTATCCAAAGTTTCCTTCTTAGATAATGAAAGGAAAATGAGTCATTCCCTTCTCTATGCTGTGAGAGCCAGGTACCTCTGTTAACATTTATCATGAGCAGTTATAGCTATACTCGTTACACTTTATTATCTTTGGGTGTACAGAGCAGTAAACAGTGCCAGGCACGACAGGAGTGCACACTGAGTGGTAGTGGAATGAATGGACGATCACATGACTATCATCTCTGACTCTTAATGATACACATACAGTGCTAGGTCAGTGAAGACAAAATGTGTGCACAACAGTGAATAGCCATCTCAAAAAGATGGTGAAGCACAGAAGCAGACGGTTACAGAAATGACACAGCAAAATTAAGAGGACTTAACTTTGTAGATACAGAAGCTTCTAAAGTTAGGTCAAGGATTAGACAACATTGGGACTGTTGAGCCTTTAGGCATGCAGTGTCCACTCTAGGTCTTCAAACCAAAACAATCCAACTTCAACGAGGAAAGGTTTAATCTTAAACAAACAGCATGGTCCAAGAATGATTTTGCTTTTCATCTAATCCCAAAATAAACTTCACAGAACTTTAGAACATGGCTTTGCTGCTTGTGTTGCTGTTGTTTTCAGGACCCATCTTACTGAAGCTGCGACTCCTCTGAAGTGATCAATTAAAAATATGCAGAAAGCTTACAAAGTATCACAGGAAAAATGAGGCAATTAAAAGGGTCAAGTAAATAATTAAAATCATTTCCAACTCAATCACACATACTAATGAGATCTTGGGACAGGATGAATAAATGAAATTTTCAGTTAATCCCAAACCACTCTGTGACTATTCATTGCAATTAAAAAAATGACTACTCATTCCTCAGAATGGTGGTTCTGCAAGAACACCGGGAAGGTCCGATTCAGCTCCTCTGCGCCCCCTCTTGGTGGAGGTGCTAAAGAGCAGTGAAATGGCTACAAGAGGCTAGAAAGATGAAACGGCAAATGTCTTCCAACCTCTCCACTCAAGACTCTTACTACTCCTGTTCACACTGTGTGGCCTCTGTTTTCTAGTATGAAAACAGCCTGTAGAGTAGGTGCTCATTCTCTTTTGTCCTTTTCAGATCCACCCTGAGCAATGCTTCCTAGATGACATTAAAAAAATAATGTGGGGCTTCCCTGGTGGCGCAGTGGTTGAGAGTCCGCCTGCCGATGCAGGGGACGCGGGTTCGTGCCCCGGTCCGGGAAGATCCCACATGCCGCGGAGCGGCTGGGCCCGTGAGCCACGGCCGCTGAGCCTGCGCGTCCGGAGCCTGTTGCTCCGCAACGGGAGAGGCCACAACAGTGAGAGGCCCGCGTACCGCAAAAAATAATAATAATAATAATAATGTGACCTTGTCAACCATCTATTTAAAACCTATGGCTCCATGCTGCTCTTAGGATAAAGTCGAAACTGGCCAACATGACCCCAAGGCCCTGTGCCATACGGATCCCCCTCTTCCTGCAGACATCTCTCCTATCTTTATACACCAATCTGAACTACAGTGAGTTCCCTAAAGTCCACAATCTCGCACGTCTCCACCTTCAGCCTTCATACTTGTCTATAATTCTCTGCCCCTCCACGCCGCACATCAGTAGAAGGGCAGGCTCTGAGAGGTGGCCACTGGTCCACGATGCTTGCATCTGAGCGAGTCTGTCCAACTCAGAGCTGACGTACTAAAAAGCCCCCTTGGACAGACTAGCTAAAATCCTGTTCTCTAAGCTCACTATCAGTAGTAAAAGAGCTATAACACTTCGAGCTCCTTCTGCAAGAGCATTTGTCTTCAATCCAAACTTGGGTGAGTAATAAGGGTTTTGTCGTTTTTTTTTTTTTACTGGATCTTTTCAAATACCAATGCCTGCGTAGCAATTATCTACTTGTGTTTCTCCCCTACTAGTTTATGAATATCTGTGATGTCACTAACCATGTTTATTTCCATCGCTGTTATATTTTGAGCACCTAGCAGAGTGCCTGGCACACAGTAGGCCTTGAATCAATATTTATTTAGTGAGTAAATGAATGGACAAACAACAACACAACCCAAACTCCTTGGCATTGCATTAATGCCGCCAGAGTTTCAGTTCTCACCAGTTTCTAGCTAACTCCTCAGAAATATTTAAACTCTTATACTGTAAACAAAAACATTAATAATTTTTATTCAGTTAATTTATTATTTGATCACAGGTAATGTTCACTTTTATTCAACGAAAAATATTAATCAAAGATAAAGTAATATAATTAGACTCACAGTCTTAGTACTTTGTTAGTTATCTACCTGGAAAACAAACTATACTAAAATCATACTAAATTAATTTCTATATAAAAGGTGCTGAGGTAATTTAAAATGATTCTGATTCATTCACTGAGGTAGAAATAGAAGCTGTTTCTTTCCAAAACCATGGTAACAGTTGCTTTGAAGGCCTCATATGTGCTAGGAATTAAAAACATGCTATTGGCATTTGAAAATTCAGTGATTTGGACTTTCTTCTAATTCAGACTTGTCTTATCCAATTTTAATAAATCATCTTAAAATACTTTACACTGATGTTTTTCACCAGTTTGGGTTTTTTGTACTTCAGTTTTTAACTCATTGTCTGTGGTTTAAAATATGTTGTCTCTCAACTTTTGAAAACAACTGTCAAACTGAAGACTACAGGAGGCTTAATTAGCTGATGCTTGCAAAATACTTTGAAAATGAAACCGATGATGTTCCTGCTAAGTATGATGAATACCATTTATTCTAGGATAAGTAAAAAAGTCACATATTTTGAGACATTCGAATTTGTGTGCACTCTTTACAAAATGCAGATTGTTATTTTTGCGGAAAGAGCAAATAAAACTCTATATGAAAAATGCAAAATAAATAAATAAATAAAATATGTTGTCTCTCAAACTGGTTTCTTATGTTAAAACTGTCCTTTTGGTCACTGGTAGGCAATTCAATACACCAGACGTTATAGTGGGACACTGTGATTCAGAACAAGTGGTATGTACCACGCATATTCATTAAGTGAAGGTTTACAACAAGGAGGGCCAACTATTGTAGAGGCTTGTCTGTGTAACAGGCATAGATGACTGGTAATCCGGCAGGAAGCTCCACTGACTGAATCCTGCCCTGAGTCAGGGACTAGGCGTTCACGTAGAACCCACTGCTTCGGATCATCATTAAGACCCTATGAGTAAGCTAGAACTGCCACAAAGAGAAGCTGCAACTCAGAGAATTCCAACAAATTACACAAACGGCGTAACCAACAAGTAGAAGTGCCCAGATTTAAACCAAAAAAAAAAAACAGAATTGAATAAATCTAGAAAAATAAAAAAAAAAATGAAATCCTGCATTCCCTAATACGGTGGGATATGAGACGTGTAGGTACATTTACATAATTAAGCCACTGGAAACTGTTTCTTTAAAAATCATCTAAATATTCTGCAGACTAACAGACTAATATGTAATATACTCACTGAAATTGGTTTTCAATACTAAAATAATATTTTATTCTTTGGAGAAATGATTAATAGACAAATCAAAGAAATAGATTTTAGAAAGCTTGAATAATTAGTGACCAAAATTAATCACAACCGAGACAGAAGAATTCATCGAAGTCAGACTTTAGAATATGATACGACTATAAGATAATCAGAATGATTTTTGATGTACTAATAATGGAAATTCCTATCATGAATTGGAAAACAATTTTCATATCTTTACCATTCCTACAGCCGTTCAAAATATCCATGTAAAACCAAGTGTTTGCAGTATTTTATTCAGCATTCTCTCTTGAGAGTGCTGTCAAATATTATTAAAATAAGCAACTTATTTCAATGTCTTGAGTTTAGAATAAAGGAGAACAAAAGTCTTATCGCTCTTTAATAATATCTTGGAATGTGGAGTTTAATTTACCTAAAGTCTACATAACTGTTGGAAGAACCTAGACATTCCTGGTGAATGGAAATACACCATGTTCCTCCCCATATCTGAAAACAGCGATAAAGTAACCCTGTTTTAAATAGAAGCCCTACAGAAACAGCCTTGTGATTCAAAACCTACATTTATGCAACACAATATTCATATAAAAGGTTAAAGACAATCTCAATAATTCTCTCTTTCCCATACGAGCAGCGTTACAGTGAGATTATCAACAAGGGACTGGAAAGTAGAGTGTGTGAAACCAAACTGAGTATCTGCACGGTGCACTGATATTAACACCGAAACAGAAGTCAGGATCTCTGGTCCTACTTAACAGGTGATCTTTGATAACCAAAGGGTGGGAAAATGTGACTCTGCTTTCTCTCCTACCTCCCTGAATTCCTAAACACTTCAAGTGCACACTTGCACAGTCCTCCACATACTGACTGTACGCTCCTCCCCTGCATGGCTCTCGGCTTCAAAAGCCATTAATGCAAGCCCTGTGACCACGTAAAAATAAATACGTACATGTTTTTTCAAGATACTACACAAAAGTTTAAGGAATAAAGCAGTTTCTGACGCGCTATCATTTACTATTGTCTTTGAGAGTATCTCTGTGCTTGTTTTCATCAAAATCGGTTTTAGGTAGAGGTTGCCCCGTATTCACCAAACCCAGTTTCCTTTCCTCCAGGGCACAAACTGAGACTAGAATTCCAGACTTCCTTGAACTTAAGTGGAGACCTTAAGCCTGCATCTGGCTAAGGTAATAGGGATAGAAGTGTATCTACCAATTCAGGGCTGAACAGAAAACCTCCCACTGATCTCCCTTGTTCTCTCTTCCCTCATTTACCATGTGAAAAATTCTGAGACTCTTACAGGAGGATGGCGTTACTAGAATAAAAGGGTGGGTCCCCTCCCCACTAGCCTCCACACCCACAGTCACTGGGCTGTGACTTAGGGAGAAATAAATCTTTATTTTGCAAGCCACTGAGATGCAGGTTTTGTTTTTTGTTGTTGTTTTTTTTAACAGCAATTAGTCTATCAAGAATAAGTGAATAATATAGAAATAAAAGACCCTAGTGTTCAATTCAGGTGCTCTCAATCTTGGCTGCATATTGGATTCAAGTACTGAGCTCTTTAAAAATACCAGTGTCGGGCTTCCCTGGTGGCGCAGTGGTTCAGAGTCCGCCGGCCGATGCAGGGGACACGGGTTCGTGCCCCCGTCTAGGAAGATCCCACATGCCGCGGAGCGGCTGGGCCCGTGAGCCATGGCCGCTGAGCCTGCGCGTCCGGAGCCTGTGCTCCGCAACAGGAGAGGCCACAGCAGTGAGAGGCCCGCGTACCGCAAACAAAACAAAAAAAAACAAACAAAAAAAAACAGTGTCTGGGCTATAATCTGAATTAATTGAAACTGTATTTTTATGAGTGGGCCAAATACCACTAGTTTTAAAAAGCCCTCCAGTAATTCTGAAGCACACTAAAGGACGAGAACCACTGCTGACCGTGGAGCTAAATTTACACTGAATTATAATAAAGGTGGTATCTTAATATCTTAATTATATAATTATAATAAAGGTGGTATCTTAATAAAGGTGGTATAATAAAGGTGGTATCTTAATACAGTATTTTATCCATTTCATCATGGCTCATGTAAAGCCTAAAGCTATCAATTTAAGGCAAAATTTCTGCATACTACAAATCTGGAACTCTTACAGAAAAAACACCCAACAGATATTTTACAATATGCCAATAAATTTGTCCTTCAAGTTCAGGCAAACATTAGCCTTCCCTTAATTAAACACTCATATGACAAGAAGCAAGTGTTTGAAGAAAAACTTAGTCTCCACCAAGAAACAGCTGACACAATAATGTAAAAACTAACTACAGTTTCATGAGGTATAAGTTTACAAACATCACAGACTACCTCGATTCTATTTCTTTTTTTTAACTTTGTTGAAGGATAGTTTATTTACAGTATATTAGTTTCAGGTATACAACATAGGGAGTCAAGATTCCTATAGATTATACTCCATTTAAAGTTATTACAAAATATTCACTATTGGGCTTCCCTGGTGGCGCAGTGGCTGACAGTCTGCCTGCCAATGCAGGGGACACGGGTTCGAACCCTGGTCTGGGAAGATCCCACATGCCGCAGAGCAACTAGGCCCGTGAGCCACAACTACCGAGCCTGCGCGTCTGGAACGTGTGCTCCACAACAAGAGAGGCCGCGATAGTGAGAGGCCCGCACACCGCGATGAAGAGTGGCCCCCGCTTGCCGCAACTGGAGAAAGCCCTCGCACAGAAATGAAGACCCAACACAGCCAAAAATAAATTAAATAATTAATTTTAAATATATATATATATATATAGACTATATTCCCTATGCTGTACAGTATATCCTTGTAGCTTATTTATTTTATATATAGTTGTACCTCTTACTCCCCTCCCCCTATCTTGCCCTCCCTGGCTTCCTTGCCCCACTGGTAACCACTAGTTTGTTCTCTGTATCTATGAGTCTGTTTCTGTTTTGTTACATACATTCCATTGTTTCAGCTTTATGAACTTTATAATTTTAAGACGGCTTTTCACAATTAGATCATTATTTTCATGTATGGAGTGAGGTATTAGGTAATGTGTGAGGCATTAAAATAACTTGTTTTCTATATGCAAACCACTTGTCCCAACGCCATTTGCTGAATAATCCTACAAGGATTAGTAATCCTTCTCTTAATACACATCAAGGACACACAGAAATCTGAATCTGGTTTTGGTATCTTTATTGAGTCCCAGTGAAGATACCACTTTATTGTGTTTACTCTGTTAAACCACAGTTATAATTATTATAGTTTAAGAAATAAATCTAGATATTTCGAAGGCCTAGTCCCCACCTCCTTCTTTTTCTTTTTCAGAATTTTGTGAACAATTTGTAGAACACCACTTTTCCATACAGAGTTTTAGAATCCCAAAAAATTATTTGGGAGTGTTACTGGAATTATTATATTGAATATATAAACTAATTTGAAAGGGAATTGGAATATTTCTGATAATGATACTTCACAGACACTAACCAGATATATCTTGTCATGCTTCATATTTTCTTTTTGCCAGTAAAATCCCATATATTTGGGGGTATGTTTATTTATAGGATTCTTTTAGAATTTTTGCTACTGTTAATTGGATTTTTAATTAACCTTGCTTTGGTATTACTGACATACAGCAATACTCTTAATCATATGTGGTGACCTTATGCCAAGTGTCCTTGCTGGTATCTCTTATTATTTCTAGTTGTCTGTAGTATCTCTTCAATCTACTACGGAGACAAGTATATCATCGTGAGTAATGACAAATTTGCCTTTCTTTCCAATTGCTCCTCTTTAATTTATTTTTCTTTTCTGATTGCATTGGTTAGGACATCTAAGACAGTGCTGAATAGTAAAAGTGAGAGTAAGAATCCTTGTCCTGCTATTGACTGTACTGGGAATGCTTTTAATGTTTCACCATTAAATATAATGATACTTGTAGGTTTCTGTAGGATAGCCTAGATCTGCTTATTGACGTTCTACTCTGTTCCTAACTTGCTTACAATTTTTACCATAAATTACTATTGAATTTTATTAAATATATATCTATTGATGAGATGATCATATGGCTTTTCCCCTTTAAACATAAAAAATTAACTTCCAGATCTTTAACCATCCTTCCATTCCAATACATGTTATTTGGACATAACTATTTTTAAGACACTTCTAGGTTAGATCTTTTAGTCTTTTATTTGATATTTTTACCTCTATTCTGAAAAATGATCTTTTGTATTCTTTCCTGTTTTTTCTACCCTCCCACTTATAATATTTTTTATCTCCAATGCTGCTAGAATAATCTTAATAAAATAAAAATCTAAGTATCTTATCCCCGTACTGAATACCCGGCAGTGGCTCCCCAAGCTTCCTACACTAAATGCCAACAGTATGTCGACCAAGACCCCCTAGTCTGCCTCCTTTTTACCTCTTCAGTCCTCCTGATCAACGCAGACCACCCGCATCTCTGTACTCCCGTCAGCTGATGGGCTTCAAATTCACTGAACAACTTCACGCTTTCGTCACCTCGATGCTTTATTCATACTACTCCCCTGGCTAGAATGCCTTTATCCTGATCCATGTGTCAGGAAAACCATCTTCAGGTTTTATGGCTCAGCCCCAGACTGTCTCTAGGAATTCATTACTGACATTTGGGGAGAAATTTTAACTATTCTCTTCTGTCCATACGCACCCTATAGAGTTCCACTGCAGCATCTGTTATAGCTTACAACTCCAACTGCTTTGCCACTGTATCAAGTATCACATTTTTTTCATCTTTGTACTGCCAATATCTAGCACTAAGTATGCTGTCTAGCAAATAACAAGTTTAAAATTGCTTGATGAATGGATTATACAGACAGACTGTACAAGTTCTGATTTTTAAGACCATTCCTAGACATCTTTTGAGCAACCTTGCTCTTAATTCTAGCCTATTCCTGATAATATCTTCTAACCATAAAAGCCATAGCGAATCAGTTTATTCCTAAGAAAACATATGACTACACTGTGCATTGGTTTTGAAAAATAAGCACTGATTTGATCGAAGTTTGCATTATACTCACAAATCTACAGTTTCCTGTATGATAGACTTAAAAAAAATTAAGACTAAAGATTTGGTAAGACAAACTAACTTTCATAGTTGTGTGTGTGTGTGTGTGTGTGTGTGTGTGTGTGCACACGTGCACACACGTGCTCACGTGTGTTTATATGTATTGAGTATTATCTCTTCGTCTGACATGTTGTTATACTATTTTAATATATTCCATCATTTATTCTTCAACAACTCCAGGTAGTACACAGTGTTATTATCAGCGTTATTATTGTGCCTACAGATAACAAAATGCTATCACTGAAGCTTAGGGAGTTTAGATCACCTTTCCAAAGGCGTGAGTCTAGGAACTGAAAACAGACTTTTCTAAATCAAAAAATGCAAACAAAGTGCCATGACTTTGCCAGGGAAGGTTGATTTGTTCAGATTCACTTGGAAATCAATGAATTGGAGAATACAAAATTCTTTTCAAGTTGATTTAAAAAGTAAAAGAACTTAACCTTTTTTTCCACCATTAACCCATCTGGGAAAAGTCTAAACTTTGTAATTCTATGCCTCCAAAGAGGCATGCTACTATATCATAGTAGAATTTAATACCAAAAAATTAATTACTCCCCAAATCTACCTTTTCCCTAGAAAAATAACATAACTATAGCTCCTCTCAAGATAACACTGTCAAGTGCAACATGTCCTGAGTCTTCGTTGAAAATTAAACCTGAGTATTTGCTGTTACTGTAGCAAGTTCAATGAACTTCTTGTTATCGCCGGGTATGTTTATCTTTGTAACCCAAGCAATGGTACCCAACAACTTGGCAATTAATCATTTTAAAATTAAAAGATTAAGTCCACTGAAAGCCTAATTATGAAAACTAGAAAAAAAAAAAGGAGTGCAAATAATTTCTAGCTTAGTTCACAAATAAACCTTTGAAAGGAATGCTTAATTAACTCTATGGTGGTGTTCTCCAACAAAAGAACATATTCATTTTCCCTAGGAAATTAAACTTTTTGTCGTTAGATATTCAAAGACTAAAGAAACTTAATTGAGATTCTTAAAAGATAGTAAGTAGGACTTGTTACTATGACTCCAAAAACCAGCAGGCAGCTTAATCAGCATCCACTGCGATCACTAGGAGGAAATGGCTATTTTAGTTCTTAGTTTTACTTCTAAAGATGCAGGGATCAAAACTGAAATTTGACCTAGAAGCTGTCATGGTTCTAAAGATGCTTGACAAAAGGTTTGGCAAGTGTTAATAAGAATAGGGAAACAACAACCAACAAAGCAGTCAGATTTCTCAAACTTTCAGGACAGTAAAGTGCAGCAAACCAGCCAAGAGCCTAACAGCCAAAGCTTATACCCAATGTACCGTGATGGGCATGCTCATTGCTCTCACTTGTTGTCAATGATCAAAGACTAGATGTTTTCTCATACTAAACACCCAAAAAATAAACAGTGAGCTACAGCCACTGGGACAGAAGAAGAAAGCCAGTGACCGAGAAAACAGAAGGACTGGCTGGACTTGAGAGCAAACAGCTACTTGCACCTCGATTCCGTAGTCCGTGCAGGAACTGGAAGACCAGAGGCATGCCTGCTGGAGCTACTGAGCAATCAGGGATAGAGAGACACTCCCTGAACACATCGGAATCTAGAGATTCACCTGCCTGTAGCAGCACGTATTAATTTAAGAAACCTTCAGTGGAAAATGAAAAGACATCATTACAGATATCCAATTAGTGTGTTTTTTTTTAATTCACCTATCCAGAATGCATTGTTTTAATTATACGGTGTTTTATTTTAATTACGTTGCTTTGGGTCAGTCCCTTGCATAGAAGACGGTGCAGGGGAACTGAATGAGTCTTTCAACCCCAAGGATATAGCCTTCTTCAAATATTCATCATTCGGAACTTTAAAAGCCAAGCAAAAGCAAGAAACAGAAAAAAAAAAGAGTGGCAAAAAAGAAGGGAAACAGAAGGGAGCCCCAAAATTAGGGAGACCTACAAGTAAGAATGTGAAATCTAAGGTGTTAAGAAAAAGGGTCTTTCTTCTTTGCCTTTCATCTCAAATCATGCATATTAAATATAAAAAATAGGAAAAAGGAGAAAATATTGCATAATGCTAAATAATTGGGGATAAAAAAACTGTCGGTACTCTGTCATTATCAATACTTAACTATATCGCATTCTTTGATACCTAAAGTTTCAAATTTCTAATTTTTCAACTTAGCTTGAATAGTATAATTGTCCATTGTTGTAATCTGTAATTAAATATGTAGAATTAAGTTATTTCATTTGTAATTAAGTGGATGGCTTTACATCTGAGTCAAATTTTATAAATTTCTGATTATATCACACAGTCAATAGGAAATTTGATCTTAAGAGCTTGTTTGAAGGTTCTATTTAGATAGCGAGCGAAGCCAATTGCATAACCTTAGTAAAATACTCTTTCATCCGGAAAGTTTGTCATCTTGCACAGTTTCCAGGGAGGACCACGTAGGTAGCAGGAAGTAACAGAACATCCCTCTGGACAAGTAGATCAACACAGCAATCCTGAATCCCTGGGTTGACAGGAGTCATACCAGATCACCCTCTTATTTAATAACTTGGGATCTGATATATACAGTTAATTGGCAACTGCCTGAACTGTGAATATTCTCAGTCTGTTTATGCTCATCCTTGATGGCTTCTTCCTCTCTTTCATCAGAACACAATTTCTTCTGGTTGGTGTTTCAACAGACAAAAAGATAGTTTTTCTTTTCATTATCTCTCACATTTCCTTCCTTTCTGCTTCATCTGTAACAAAATCTGCTAATTTCTTTATCGCTCCCTGGCTGAGATGCTACAACTGCATCATCATGCACTAGAACCGTTTTCTCAGTCCTTGCATGAAGGCTTCCTCCCATCTGTGCTGCAATAATCCAGGCTCCGGGACAAAAGATCAAGGGAGTTAAGAAGATTTGCAACAGAGTGGTCGGGGCTCTGGGCCATGCCTGAGAGAAGGGAAATAACGATGGGCTGGAGCAGAGGGAAAGCAAATGAGGCTGTCAGGGCTCTAGGAGGCCAGTGAGAAGGGTCAGAGTTGGAGAAACAGAGTGAGAGCACAAAGGTTGATGCTGTGACTAGCAGACCCTACTCTGCCCACCGCCGGGCACCATTCCCATGTGTTCTACCCGACAGGAAGCCCTCGGGGCACATAGAGTGCGATGGGAATCACACCCTCTGGTGTTGTGCAATGTTACTGATGCTCTAAGCATGACACTGGTTTTAATTTACATAGTCAGTAAATCCCACTTAAGGACAGAATCCAGGGGTGAGTTGTGAGAGCCAGGGTTGAGGGCGGTACGGGGATGGAAATGACTAGTCTTGAAAGGGATGCCCACGTGGGCCAACACGCTGGTAAGATCTGGGGAACAGAGTAAGAGGACAAAAGAGCTGAGGGCGTAGTCTATACATGAACAGGACTGGCAGGAATAATGCATGCAGAGGCCAACTAGAAACTGAAGTACACAGATAGCCTGAACGGCAGAGGCAGACTTCTACTAGGGTGGCACCCCACGGCCCAGGCCAGAGGTCACGGAGCGTGGAAAGGTCAGGAGCCTTCATGCAAGGCAGCTGGAGGGGAAGCAGATTCAGGTGGGCCCCAGGGCACACTCACCCCACCTCCACGGCTTTGCACCTCTGCTCCTCCTGGGCTACGCCCACCTACTCCCACCCTACCTTTTGACAGATTCACAGAAAGTCCAGGTTCTCTTCAAGGTCCCTCCCTTATTCAGAAAACCTCCCTGATGACTGCAGCTTCCACTGGTCTCTTCCATTCTGGACCAATAGCTTTTTTTAGCAATTATTATATTAGTCTAGATCTCCATTATCTAATTTTATCAAATAGTTTTCTGTGTGTGGGTGAATTTTTTATCTCCCAATTAATACATAAATCCTTTTGGAGCAGAAATTATAGTCTGCGTCCTTCACTGTCATTATGTGTAGAAGGGCAGGCATGTGGTTGATCCTTAAGAAATACTTGTTCAGGGCTTCCCTGGTGGCGCAGTGGTTGAGAATCCGCCTGCCAGTGCAGGGGACATGGGTTCGAGCCCTAGTCCGGGAAGATCCCACATGCCGCGGAGCAACTAAGCCCGTGCGTCACAACGACTGAGCCTGCGCTCTAGAGCCCGTGAGCCACAGCTACTGAGCCCACGAGCCACAACTACTGAAGCCCACGCGCCCAGAGCCCACGCTCCGCAGCAAGAGAAGCCACCACAGTGAGAAGCCCGCGCATGGCAACGAGTGGCCCCCGTTGGCCGCAACTAGAGAAAGCCCACACGCAGCAACAAAGACCCAATGCAGCCAAAAATAAATTAATTAAATAAATTTAAAAAAAAAAAAAGAAATACTTGTTCAGTCAAATCAATATTAAAATATACTTAAGGGACTTCCCTGGCGGTCCAGTAGATAAGACTCCGTGCTTCCAGTGCAGGGGGCACGGGTTCAATCGCTGGTTGGACAACTAAGACTGCATTCTGAGCAGCGGAGCCAAAGAAAAGAAAAGAAAATACATTGAAGAGTCTGCTTGTTTTGGGAGGAGTACTCTTTTCTAATTTAGTTTTTCACTTTCTTACATTTTTTCAGCTTTAATGAGGTATAACTGACAAACAAAATTGTATATATGTAAAGTACACGACATGATGACATATGCATACGTTGTGAACAATGACCACAATTAAGTTCATTAACACATCCATCACCTCACATAGTTAGCTCTCTGTTATGGTGAGAAGCTTCAGATCTACTCTCTAATAACTTCAAGTATATAATACACCGTATTATTTTACCATGGAAGTGTTGGTGGCCTTAGTACAATGATTCTGCCACAACGATGACTTTAATGTGATTCAATGAGCTATATGAGCTATCATTGGTATTTTTAATTTTTTTTACCTCCTTTGAGAGTATCACTCTACCTCCCAGTTTATTTAAACAGGATGTATTTATCATGTTACGTAAAGGGACGTTTATTAAGGTAATTGCTGTGAAATGACTGAAAGTAATAACACTAATTTTTCTAGTGATCACTACTTCATTTATACCTAAGGAACCAATTACTTACACATGAGGCACTTATATTAATAGTTGCTCTGGATTTTTCTTCTCTAGAGACTTGTCACCCTGAGTTTACTTTCTCATCTACAATTAACAAACAAAATTGTACTCTTCTTTGTAAATCTTCCTTTAGGAAGGAAAGAATGTGTAAAACAGTGACAATAATGGGTCTTTGTCACACATATATGTAGCACCTCATAATGAATTTTTGTCTTGTTGTACTATCTAGTAGAAAAACTGACACAGAAAACTCCCTTCATACCCGATGTCTGTTACCTGCGCTTCAAATCTAGGCTGAAGTAGATAGCTGACTTATCGCAACAGAAAATGTCTACTAAAATAAATATTACTGCGTATGTAGTATTCAGCATTTTTTGAAAACGCAATTCCATTTCAGCATTTCCCTTTTACATAGTTTTTCTACTAAAAGAAAATATTACACCCAGATGGAATTAGCCAGCAGTGTTATATTTTATCTTTATATTTTATACTTTATTTTATATTCTCATATGTCACCTCCTTCTTTATGCCCCAATATTTCTTTTTTAAATAGTGTCTGTTTGGGACTCACAGACTAGGACATAACCATGGTGCTACTCTTCACCAGCAGAGAACGTTGCTGATGGTTAAAAAACCAGTTCTAACACTTGCAAAATGATTCCTTTTTAATTATAACAACCTCACAGGACACTACTGTGTACTCACACACATAAAAATTAAATCAAAGAAAATGCAGGAACAAGAACCGCCCCCCACCACACACACACACACACACACACACACACACACACACAGCCACATACTTCAAAAGTTCAGGATCCTACCAGGATAAGGAATACAAACCTATATGTTAAAATAGATCAATCAGTTCTCTCACTTATTAATGATATATTAATAATGATATATAATGAATTCTATGTGAGCAATGTAGCCTAACGAAGCCTGAGGTAATTTCTGGAAATACGTATGCCTGGTGTTTTATTTTGTTTCAGCTGTTCCTTTATCCTCACTTGGTAAGTATAAAAACATATACGTACGGCCATGAAGAAAGAAAACTACCAAAATCTTGTGGCTGAAGCCTCAAGAGTCTTCTCTGTTACAAAGTCTAGGTTGAAGCCACAAAGGAATGAGTAAGAAGGACAGATCCGCTTGCCGTTTGAGAACCACTGCAATGAAACTACCCTCATGGATATGTTGTATTTATTTTTTGCTTGTTTATCAGCTTATGGGCATTTAGAGCTGAATGGAATCCTATGGGCCACTTAAGCCAAATCCTTCCTTTGTACCTGAGGAAAAAGGGAACACAGATGGATAACAGCAGAGCTGGGACAAGAACCACACAGAAATCAGCAGATTTCTGGTCTAGGGAACATTTAACCACATTAAACTTCATCTCTGTTGCTTCGTTTAACTGTTTGAAATAGATCATAAATTTATCTGTATATTCTTCGTATTAAAGGTATAAACATCTTCTATAAATGAAATATGAGAAAAATAAACACAATATGTTTGTCAAAACAGACAAGTTACAGCATCTTTACTGGACTTATTATAACACAATTTAAAACAATCAAGAAGCATGGTCTTTCATAAAAAAAAAAAAAAAAAAAATCCTGGGCTTCCCTGGTGACACAGTGGTTAAGAATGCACCTGCCAATGCAGGGGACACGGGTTCAAGCCCTGGTCCGGGAAGATCCCACATGCCGCGGAGCAACTAAGCCCGTGCGCCACAACTACTGAGCCCATGCATCTAGAGCCTGCGAGCCACAACTACTGAGCCTGCGAGCCACAACTACTGAAGCCCGCGCACCTAGAGCCCATGCTCCGCAACAAGAGAAGCCACTGCAAGGAGAAGCCCGCGCACCACAACGAAGAGTAGCCCCCGCTCACCGCAACTAAAGAAAGCCCGTGCGCAGCAATGAAGACCCAATGCAGCCAAAAATAAATAAAGTTTAAAAAAAATCCTCAAATGGCATCATTTTTATAGACAAAATACATATAATTTTTTACTTTAAAAACCCTGTTTAAGTAATACCAAATAGTTCCTGTGATTAATCGCTCTGTACTACGTTGCCCAGGGATCCTGACATTCCAAGGCATCAGTGGCTTATGCCGCTCCCTGAGGTCACTCCCCTTTTCTTAAAATATGAAGGAATTCTTGCAGTTCTTTTCTACCTGATAAAAATCTTCTTTTGACCCTGGATCCACCCAAATCCTTTCTTTCTCTCTCTCTCCTTCCTCTTTCCCCTTCTTCCTTCCGTCCTCTCTCTTCTTTTTAGTCCTTGAAATCTGCTCCATGAGAGCAGGTTTGTATCTTCACCCCTTTATTAAAAGTACTGTAACTTCAATGGGCTTGTATCAACGAAAAATCCGTCGATGCAAAAGGAATGTCATTCCTCTATTCTTCCTTCTGTTGGGCTAGATGAGGCAGGTTCCTGGTTTCTCAAAACGCTGTCCTCCTTGGACTCTCCTGCAGTTGAACTAACTCTGTCTCGTCTGTTTTCAGAGGATTCTTCTAGGGCTGTTTGCCTTCATGTTTCCCATCTCATTGGGGCCTTTGGCCCGGTGCTGAAACCCTCCCAGGACCACAGCCCTAACCCTGTCATTCCACAGTTCTGCCTTCTTTCCTGTCTCCTGCCATGACTAATTCTAAATACAGTTTTCATCAGTAAGACTCAAATGCTGTATTTCTGTAACTTTCTACTAAGTTAGTGAGGTAAACAGTGTTAGACAAACAGCTTAAGGGTGAGAGTGTTTGCTGTGTTTATGCCAATTAACTGGAAGGTGCCGTCTTCAGAATCTGGACGTGACCTCAAATAATGGGGGAGAAAATATACATTCACAATTAAGCGTCACAGATGTAGAAGTAAGGCACTGAGAGTGCACAGAAAAGGCAGACTTTCATTAGATGCAGTGCTTACCAAATTCCAGGCACTTGTGCCCCACAGTCATGGTTTTTACCATACCAGATTCTCCTAGCAATGTGTAAAAATAGAATACTTTACTCAGCATTTATTACATTCAAAGTTTTTTCAAATACCCATCTTTTTTTCTAGAAGCATCCCTGTAAGATAAATATTGTTGGTTTTATCCCCACCAATTATAAATTGAAGCCCCACCAATTATAAATTGAGTGACAAAAGTGCCCAAGTTCCGTGGCTAATTAGTGGATAAATTAGGATAAAAATTTCCTGAAATACTTATATTTTAACTACTTCTACAGACCAAAATTGCCTCCAGGTATATGGTTTGTCCCATATTTAAGTATCATCATTATTCTCCTTTACTTGGTATTTTAAAACACAATTTACATTTTTACTACAATATATTTTAAATGAAACTTTAAATCTCTACCTTAAATAGAAAGTCAGTATTTCTTATTTTAAAAACAATGATTACCAAAGGCTCAAAGTCTAGGTCCTGCCCTCTCTTTATTAAAAAGGGGAACTCTCTGAAATATCATTGATACTCTTTAAGTATCCGACCTTTTTTTGACTTGAGTACCATTTTACCTCTCAGTTTATTTAAACCTGGATGCCTGTATTATGTAAAGGGAGATCTGTTGAGGTAATGGTTGTGAAATGAATATAACCAATAACACTAAATTAGGATTTCTTTTTGACTTAATCAAAAGAATTGAAAGAATATTGAGAAGAGCATAACTTTATCACTGTAGCATTCAACTTTATTTAATGCCATGTCCTTGAACCACCGAAAATGGAAAGGTGGTGTAACATAGAGCCTCTGGAACCAGAGGGCCTCAGTTCAGAATCCCTCTTGCCTGTTTACTAGTTAGGTTACCTTGAGCAAATTATTTAAACCTCTCTGTGTAAAAATAAGATGATGACAACACACATCATAGGATTGTTTGGAAGATTAAACTACTAAGTACTTATAAAGCATTGTAAATAGTGCATGGCACATATTAAATAGTGTAGAAGTATTTGTGAAATATATAAAATAAAAATACCAGGGACTTCCCTGGTGGCGCAGTGGTTCAGACTCTGCACTTCCAGTGCAGGGGGCCCAGGTTCGATCCCTGCTCAGGGAACTAGATCCCACATGCATGCCGCAATTAAGAGTTTGCATGCCACAACTAAGACCCGGCACAACCAAAGAAATAAATAGATATTAAAAAATAAAAAGCATTATCATAACTCATTTGTCGAACATTTAAAAAAAAATACTTTGCATTTCACTAGCATATATCCCACGCTTTGGAAAACACTAAGCTGGGCAGATAGTGGACATTTTTCATGCAGGAAATATATTTAAGCTGAGAATAGTTTTGCATTTCCACTGGGAAATAAAGGACGTGCCACAGAGTAATAAAAACGAGCATGATCAAATAGTTGGAGGTAAGAAAAGGCTGAGGGTGAGTAGATGAAATTAATGTGTAGTTTCTTTCGGTTAAGGGATAAAATGCATGAGCGCTAATAGCAGGAAATGAAGTTGGGGAGGACAGCGACACGATTAAGAGCTGTGCTTGAGTGGGGTGTCTTGATCATCACATGGGGGTGATTAGGAGGAGACCAAAGCGGGGAAGTAACTGGCACTGAAAAGACCACTAAGGTCCAGGCTGGAGCGGGTGAGGGGCTGGCGGAAAGCAACTGCAACGACACGGGACAAGAGAGTGTGGACGGCCAGAGGGCTAATGACGTTTGCTCAACAAGGCCAGGTCTATTCGAGTCATCAAGAAAAAGAAAGAGGAGGAAGAGGGCAAAGGAAGAGAAGAGGGAACCAGTCAGATCCTGGCAGGAGGAACTCCGTTTTGCAGGCGTTGTGGCTGAAGCACTAGAGGGACGGCTGGGGGGAGACAGCCGACACTGGAGCCCAGGGACACGGCTTCGGGAGTTATGCGCGCATAAGTTACACTTGGAACCATGAGGCGGGAAATCATTAGTAATTTTCAGAGGGAGAGCTTCAGTAAACTCTGGAGAGCATCACCCCATCCTAAGGCTAAGAAGTGACTGGTAAGGAAGGAAAGGGCAACTAGACAGAGACTTCATCAGGTTAAGTCTCGACAGGACACAAGTGATGAGTAGCAGCTGTCACGGCGCTCAGCCAGCTTGATGGGGGACAGCGGCTTTCTGGAAGAGCCAATTCCCGAAGCGTGTCCGAGGCTTCATCCTCAACACTGGCTGAACCACGTTAGAACTGAAGGCCCACCGGTCAAGCCCAAACCTTCTGAATTTGAATCCTGGCAGTGGGACCCAGCAATTAGTACTGAACGTATTCTCTAAGTTATTCTATGTAGACAATAAACGTGGAGGTTCTAGAAAAAGAAGTCTTACAGAAACGGCAAGAGATATTTATTGTGCTATCATTATACAGTTTGGGTAGATCTCGTACCTTGTAGAGGAGGTAGTGAGGTCTCCTCTACAAGGTCATCTTAACAAACTAAAGAAGAATTTAACTCCATGCCATAGTGCCTTCTGAACTCCTCAGGCATTATTCCGGTTCCACTGGTTATATAGGTCAGGCCTTTATTTCTTGTTGAGATGTGGGCTTTGTGTGTCTGCCACATCATGACTACTGTGCACGAAGTACGTGGCTTCATATTATCCACCCTCATTTCCTCACCTCTTGTCAAACAGTTGAAAATAGAATGACCTCAAATCAGTCAGGTTGAAACAGAATCTAATTCTTTTTTAAGGCCTCTAAGTTTCTAGGTTGAAACTAATTCCGTCCCTGACTTTAAACCCATCTCATTTACCCTAATTTTTCTTTGTTTTTCGACTGTCTAGGAGAAAGACCTATATTTTTGTATCATAAATGACAGCTCTGACTCTTTCCCGTTAAAAATAACAAAATGAGATTTACATTTCAAGATTTAATAAACAATCTTACATGTTTAATTTAGAAACATACCTTTCAAAAAGTAAGTACAGTTAAGACTACACTTACTTTTAGTTGCACCATACCAATTCCAATTATGTATTTTGTACAGTTAACACGTTTTTGAAAAATAAAGCAAGCTTCTGAACAGTTAGTTCACTACAAAACATTTAGTTTATTGTGACAAGAGGATATTGAATAAAGGATTTATGCTAATTGACCTACCTTCCAATTTATAACATAAACTCAAATTTAAGTAAAAGAAACAGTAATTTACAATAGCCTTAGAAACTTCAAATTTAAATTAAAATAAGAAATATTAGTTGATCGTATTTGAAATTATTCTGAGTAGAGCTTATCCCGGCATTTTACTAACACATTTCCACCCAGGCATGAATTTCCACTCAAATGTTTCACTGTGAAACTTTAGTGTGACTATCTGGACTTCTTCATAGTTCTAACTAAAGTTTCAATGCTTTACCATATGTGTTTCAGAAAACTTGTATCAGATTTTCAGTTGCAAACCTGAGGATGTCTCTACTGTGAAACACACTTACATCTCTTCTAGGAACGAGATCAAGCAGCTGCCTACCTCAGTTCCTTCCCTCCTTCTCTCCTGGAATCAGGAGGAAGGGGGTCTAATGCCCCTCCTCTTGAACTTGACTGTCCTGAATGATTTTTGTGACCATGAGAATACAGCTGAAGTGATGTATGGGGACCTAAGATGTTCTAGGTTATAAGAGGCCTTGCAGCGTCTGCCGGATTTTTTCTTGGAACACTTTTCTAGGGCTGTTCCCTCTTGGAGCCCAGCCACCATGTTGTGAAAAGTCCAAGCCACTTGGAGGCAACCCCACCTGAAGTCCCAGCCGACAGCCAGCATGCTGTCAGCTACAGGTGGGAGCTACGTTAGACGACCAGCCCAATCACGTCTTCAGATGCTTGAACCCCCAGCAGGTACACAACTGCAAGGCAGGAGACCTCAAATGAGAACCGCTCAGCAGTCAGTCCACAGAGCCATGAGAGAGAACAACAAACTGTTGTTTTAATGAACTAGTTATGGAGACAGTTATTATGCAGTGAAGATAACCAGAACATTAATCTTTCTCTGCTCAGGTTCAGACTATCAGACGTTTATAATTTTCTAGGGAATATGACGTACTAGAGGCCAACTGACCCTTAAAAAGTTTTGCCCAGTAGTCCAGCATCTTTAACATGTTCTTGATTTGTTTAATGGAAATAGCTCGAGCTTATCTTTTTCCATGTTTTTTCCTCTAAGTCTTACTGAATCAAGATCTGAGCTACATAAATGCACAGAATCATGCCCAACCTCTCATCAAACAAAAGAGGAAACAGGATCCCCAGGATTTGCATAATCCACCCAAAGACCATCATTTGCTTCTCCTACTTCGTATCTTGGCTCTCTGTACCTTGTTGACAACTGCCTCTAGGGGTCATATTTTCCTGAAAAAACGAAGTGTGAGTTCAAGACAATACCATGTCTCATTATTCTTGGCCTAAGTTTGCAAATAATTTTACAGATCCTTAACTAAGTCTATTTTTACTGAAATTGAATGACAGCAAAATATTTGTCTGATGTTCTCCTCTTGTCAAAATTTCCGGACTCCTAGATCTAACACAGAATGTTAAAGATGTCACATTTCACTGTTCTAATTTTAGGGCATTGATACACATTATGTAGTTGATGTTTCTCTTCCAGCGAACAGTGTTTATCCTCCTTCCCCTTCCCTCGACCCACCTCCCTATACTCCTGCCTCCGAACAGATAATTCATATATTATATGGATTTACCTCTCACCAGAGATTGGTGACCTTCTAACTTTTCTTTTCCTTCTTGCTCTTGCCCTCTGATTAATTTCTCACTGTATGTTTCCAATCTACTAACATTCGTCTTTAGATGTCTAGCCATCATCTTTGAACTAACACTTCAAAAATGAAATTAATCTTCTGTCCAAAGCATCCAGAAAAGAAACCATCTGTTTTATCCTTTAAATAATCTATCAAGGGACCTAACTATATCCCCAATCCTCAAGGTTTCAAATCTCCAGAAAATACCTCTTATTCATTCTCTTCTTTATTAATTTCCTAATTTTATAGACTTTTCATTAGAAATATCATTCATCTATCTTTTTTCCCCTCCATTTCCACTATCGCCACTCTTCCACTAGGACTGAACTAGACATGTACCATATCATTTCAGGATTACTGTGACAACTGGTTCTGTCCTCTCCAATTTATCTTGTGTCTTAAACAACATTGCTCAATTTATCTTCCTTAAACACTAAGTTCATTACAATTCTTCTTTGCTCAAGAACATTCCATGATTCTCTATTTCCTCTTACATAAATTCTAAATTCCTCTGGTTGCTTTTGAAGGCTCTCCAAAATCAAGTCCCATCCTGTCATGTCTTACTGCTCCGCTCCCCCGAATTCCTTCCTGCTTTGGGTTAGGGGCCCATTATTCTATCTAGAACACCTCTTCCCGAATCCTTCACATCCATCCAAATACCACCAGGTTCAATACCACTCCCTCCATGAAACTTTCCATGATAATATCTAAATAATGAACTAAATAATGTCCAACATCACCTTTTAGATAAAACAAGGAACTACGTAAGTGACGTGGTTAGAGGAGAAATATAAAATATCCCCCCACCCATCTCACACTGGAACCTGGAATTACATAATTAGAGACCATGTGGGTTAAAGTTAACCTTGCAGCTAAAATATAAATATTTTAGCAAGGAGTCAGTCCTGCATTTTTTCAGTATGAAATGCTTCATCATATCTTTTCTCGAGAGCAAAATTTAGGTGCAGAGGGAAAGCCTGTTGCATACCTAGATTAGCTGAAGGCATCACTGAGGAAAGAAAATACATGAAAGGAAGGAAGCAAGGGATCCCAAAATCTCAATTTGCCTACTTCGCAAATAACTTTTTTTTTTGAGGATTAGCCTTGTGCATTATAAATAACTATCAATTATTCAGAATATTTGATTAACCAATTACCCTCATTCTTCCACGATGCTAGAGTATGGATTTCTTCTTCTGAGTCAAGCAAGAATTGATTGCTATATTCACTCCCATAGCACCATCTTCCTTTTTTCAAATGATAAATTTCAGTTGTCATGACACCAGAAAAAGATGGATTCAGCTTGCTGGCATAGTCAGGCATTCTGCTACACTGCTTTCCCCTTTATCCTAGCAATTTGGACTCCAATGCTAAACGCTCACCCCCCTACTACCTCTAAATAAAAGAAGTTCTAAGTAATGTGTTTTCCACAAGTAAATGAAAAGAAGAAGAGAGAGATGACCTTAAGTGACCAAGTGTTTTCTCTCTAGTTTCTGGACAGATTTCCTTCCTTCTTTCTCTGATCGGCCCCCCTCGGCTCCTTCCTTGGCTTTCCTATTTGTGGACCGCGTGTCTGGGTCACTGTCCTGAGTGCTGGCCTCATGCTCTCACCCTAGAGCCACCCACTTGTTCCTTTCTCTACTTCCCTGACCTCTGGGTTCTCACCTGCTTCCTCTACCCACTCTCTCCTACTAGCCATCTGACCCCTACACGAGTTTTTAGTGACCTTGATTACAGTAGGAAAAGGTAGTCCACTCCCGGCAGAAAAAGGAAGAGACAAATTTTAGGTATCTGTCCGTTTACAGGTAGGACAGAGAAGTCTTCAAGCTCAGGATTAGCAGAAGAGCTCAGGTGCTGACTCCACCCCCTGTCCCGGAGAACACTCTCCTGTAACCTGGGATCGTGTGTAATTTACCCGAGGACATTGAGGTAAAAGCCAAGACCAACTGTTTTCATTATAGTTTGGAAATGCAACCTAGAGAAATAATTAACTGCAAAATTATGTGTACTTTACCCCTTGATAGATAGTCCACTCAAGCTTACGGTTACAAGGCAAAAATGTCATTCTTTCTAGAGATTTTATGTTGGATCCAAATAGCATCTTAAAAGTTTTTAGTAAAATGAATGGGTTATGTAAGTCAATTACTTTGGTTTTCCATTTATGAGAGCTTTTTCCCTCTATGTGCTAGTCTAACAAGAGTTTATATGCCCCTGTATTTAGAAAGAAAGGCAAGAAAGAAGGGAGAGAGGGAGGGAGGGAGGGAGAGGGAGGGAGGAAGGAAGGAAGGAAGGAAGGAAGAGCCTGAAACTCATTCTGCCATACTTGGGAAAATGTTTTATCTTTCCTTTTTAACTTGAAAATATTCCTTCCGTTTCAGAAAACTTTTAAAGACAGTTCTTCCTGCAGATCATCTGCAACACTATTTTATTCAAAGGCCCTAAAAATGGGTCTTTCTAAAACTTCTCCAGAATCACGCAAGAGACTATACATGTCTTGACCACAATTAACATTCACAGGCAAAAATGTCCTCGGCTCTCTCTTTTTTCCTTTCTTCCAAGTTGGCCAGCGTCTATGAACTGCACCGATTAGCAGTCAAAGCGTCCCCTAACCCTCGAGCCTGTGGGAACTTAGGAATTTCCACCCGAGCACGTCAATCCCAAAGGCCTCCTGTACCCTGGAAGAAATCCCTGACAACAAAGGACAAGCGAGAGGCCGGGGGAGGGGCGTAACGCGCTCGGACGCGAAGAAACGAGAACGCTGGCGTCGACTAGCCAGCCGGGCTGCCGGTGGGTCGCTGATCCGTAACCGTGAGCGGCGGCACGGCCGGGCTCTCTCCGGCCTCCGGGACGGGCCGCGCCGCCTCTGCAGGGCGCGTGACGCCTGCTCTCCGGACCCCGCGCCCTGCTCGGCTCCCAAGCCTTCTCGTGGGACGCCGCCTCCTCGGGCTCCGCTCGGTCCGACGGGTTCACACCCGGTCCCCCTCCGCCCACCCACATTCCCCGGGCCGTTGCAGCCGCAGCCGCTCAGCTCTGAAGCGGGCGGACCCCGTCTAGAAACTTGAGCGGAGCGGCGCGCGCCCCAGCGCCCGGGGACCTGGGCCGGGACGGACAGCCCGCGTCCCTCGCCACCGGCCCAGCTCTGCTGGAGGCAAGTTGGCCTTCAGCCTCCACGTCAAGCCTTTTGTGCCGCGGTGGCGGCCCGCAGAGGCGCGGGCTGGAAAGGGTCCCCAACTCGCCTCGTCCCAGCGCCTTCCCGCACGCAAACCTGGGCGAATGGAAAGTGCACGACGTCGCCACTCCTCGAGCCCCGTCTCAACTTGCTCGCCGAACCGCACACTGAAACGTGGCACACGTGGGGACAGCCACCCCGCCCCCCGACTCTCCTCATCCGACCCCCGGCCGCTCACGCGCGGCGACCCCCGGGCCGCGCCCCTCCCCCGGCGCCCGGGAAAAGTCCACAGACGGACGGGGGAGGCGAGGAGGGACGCAGTCCGGGGCCGACCGACACCCACTTTCTTCCCGCCACACCCGCCCCCGAGGCCAAGCCTCACTCACCCATGGCGCCGCGTCCGCCTTCGCTGCGGCCCCTCCGGAGCGCAAGCGGCCGGCGCAGCCCGGGGCCAAGGGCTCCGCGCGCCTCCCCTGCTCCGCGCGCCGCGGCGAGTGACGGCCTCGCCCCTCCCAGCCTCGCCGGCTCCCGGGGCTCCTGGCTCCGCGGCTGCCGCGCAGACCCCTCCCTCTTCCCACCTGCGCCGCGGGTGACTGGCTGTGGCCTCGCGGTTCACGCCGCGCCCCCCTCCACGGGCCCCCTCCCCTCCCCTCCCCTCTCTGCTCAGGCCCGGACGAGCCACGTGCAAACGCCCTTCCCCGCCCCCCATACGTTAAACACACATTACACACCCGCACCGTCTCAGCGCCCCACTGACAACCGGGTAGCCAAGATAATCATCCCCAATGTGGAGACCAGGAAAGATTCTTCCAGAAGAGTTTGATGGGATGATTTCTACATTCCCTAAAATCTTCTCTTGTTTTCAGTATTCCAGTTTTTCCCTTAATAACAACATTAAGGCAATAGGAAGAGAAAATTCTCCCTTGAATTTATGTCTCTCTTCTTTCTTCTCTGTTGAATAAATTTGTTTCTGTAACCTGGTAAAGCTATAAAGTCCTAAAAGACGCACACACACACACACACACACACACACACACACACATCATCATCATCATCATCATCATCATATGCAGAAGTCACCTGGAAAATAAATGACTCAGTGCAAGAAGCAGTAGGTAGTGCTGAAAAAGCGCTGGGCTTGCCAGGTGGGAGGAATCGGTTGTGATTCTGGCTCTACTACTAACATACCGGGACTCAGTTTCTTAATTTGTAACATGAAAGATCTGGAAAAAGTGATCTCTAAGGTCCCTTCAAGCTAAAAAAAAAAAAAAAAATTATATAATTCCTTGGGCTATTGGCCTAGTTCTTTCAGGATTCATAGTGGAGAAGTTATTTCAGTACGTCAGTCCCCAAAGTATCGCAAGCTCCTTTTTCGTACAGGACACACCCTAAAGTATACAGATCTATGCCATGACCAAGCAGAAGAATGAAGTGAAGTGCATGGTTACCAACCTTGAGGAACACTGCTAAATAATGGAGAAGACACGGTACGAAAAATAATTCAGAGCACGTTTGGCAGAAAAACATGAAGAAATGCTGAGCATATCATTAAAATGGCACAGAAACGTTTGCACAGCTATTTCTCACGTAATGGAGGAGGCACACTCCTGGAGGGATGCCGTGAATGCCTTTCAGTTAAACGGAAATAGAAAGTTGTTCTTGTGGGTGGGGAAGGGAAGTAGTCGATAAAAGTTAAAAGGGTTCAACGTACCATTGAGAAAGGCATCACCGTTCTGGAAATTGACGAACGTGAGCCGTGATTGCAGCAAAGCGTAATACTTACACCTGGGTCCAAGAAAGATAAATGATGAATGTTTGGAGATTAATTCATAAGCACAGCTTTTGGATCACCACAGACAACTTACTTCTTATTTCCTGAGGCTCTATTTCAAGATATTATAATTCTAAAATTAGAACTATTCTTTTTCCAGTGGAATTATACCATGATTCTGAAATACGAAGTAATAATTGTAAATTAAGTGTGGTTTATTGTGTCAGGCACTGTTCTAAAGGCTTTATGTTAATGCATATAGTTTTCACAACAAACTTATAAGGGAGATACAGTTATTCCCACTCTACTGATAAGGAAACTGAGCCACAAAGAAATAAATCACTTACCCAAATTCATATAGATAATAAACAGAAACGTGAGATTTAAACCCAAGCAGAAATGCTCCAGAGTCCATGAGTTTAATCAGTTCACCACACTATCTCTCAATAGTTATGTGGCTAGCCACATGCTTGAGAAAGATCTTGAAAGATCTTCCAATATTAAGAATAATTCATAAATGTTTTAGATACTCCCAGTAGGAATTCTGAAATACAATAGAGATAGATCTCATTATATACTGCTATGTAATAATCAAAATCTTGATGCTGTCTCTCTTTTGGCTGATTATAAATTAATGTGTCGAAATTTAACGTTTAAGTAATCTCCCTTACAGTGACCATACAAATGGGCATCGATATTCTGGATCTCAGATACAAAGAAGCCATTGTTTCACCTGAGCTTTAATAAATTACATAATTTTATATGGGAATTCAATTAACTCATCGCCTCAATATATTCTATTCATAACGCCAATTCTCCAGTATGTCTGTTTTCTCATTCCTCTCACCTAATTGTCCAGCAGTCCCTACGATTGATTCTGCCTCCAAACCATCTCCCCACTCATCCTTCTTCTCCAGCCCCACTGCCTGGGCCACCTCTTCACAAGTCCTGTGCGGATGAGACTAGCACTTCTTTTTTAGAATATGGAGGTTCTAATCCACCACCGAACTCAAAATTGAGGCTTTAGCTAATCCTGAGATGGGTGGAGGCGTTTCATTCCACATTCTATTGCTTCAAACTTCAGGGGTCTGACCTAGGCACAGAGTGACTGGAGTTTGCGTGAGCCTTTTCTGGCTCTGTCAGATGTCATTCCAACATCGCCACAGTTTTGATTCATCTTGGGAGAATGTAGAATGAAAAGGAAGGAACACCATCAGCGGGAGATCGGAACACACAGACGTTAATTAGTGTGGGCCACAGGAGTCCATGAATAGGAGTGCAAGAGTAGCATCTCAGTCTAGGGAAAGAACCCAGAGGAAGTCCTGCGAGGGGAGTGTCGGGAAGGAAGTAGTGTCACCCGGATTAGATTTCACAGACAGAGCCAATAAGATGAGGGCTGAGAAGTTCCCTCTGGATGTAGCAGTTATCAAGTCACTGGTGAAACAAGAGTGCCGGTTCAATACGTCAAGGGTTCCTGGGTGAAATTTGAAACTGGTCCCCGTACATGGGGGACAAAGAGAGACCAAAAAGAAGAGGCAGCCACTCCAGGTTGGGAGGTAGCAGGTGTAATAAGGGAGTGGATTGACTTAGGAGGCTTGTCTCGGGGGCCACAAGACCAGTAGATATCCACCCCTGCCCGCCAGACTCTTCAGAGTTTATAGAGAGAGCCCTTAAGCGGGTTCAGCAATGCAGACCATCCAGATGGTCTCAATAACGCACTGCGCTCTCAAGGCTGCGTCCTTGAAAATGCCTCCGAGTGTGGGAACAGTGGGCAGAAAGTACAGTCCAAGGACAGGGAGGGGGTGAGGAGCCTCCACTGCCTGGGTTCAACTCTCCAGTCACGTCCGTCCTCACGATGACCTCCTCCAACAATTAGCAAGAGTATTGTCAAAGTTGAGGAGCAGATAACTTTGAAGGACAATAGGTAATGAGAAAGTGGGGGGCAGGAAGGGAACGGAGACACCCTATTTGTAGCTCAGCAGGGAAGGGAAGTAGATTGGGACTCGGGGAACAGAAGCGGTAAAGTTTCTAAAAGTGTGAATGAAGTTTAAAAGACAATTTAGTGGAAATAAAGCTGAAAGAGGGGGACAGACAGCACCTTATGTTCAAATTTTGCTGAATTAGACCTCAAGATCTCAGAAGTTGAACAACTGGGAGTAAGGCCCAGGGTAAGACCAAAGGAGTGGATTTTTCGAAGTGCAGTGAAGTTGATGGTAATTGGTAAGGAGGGGAGGGGCTTTGAGGACAGGTGTTGGGAGGGTCATCCACACGGATTCTGAAGTCTACTGCAGTGATGTTAGGAGTAGGAAGGAAAGAAAAAAAAAGGTCTGAGTCAAATTTAAATGAGATAATGCATTTGAAAAAGACCTTGAAAATGTTAAAGAGCTATACAAATGTTAGTTACAAATGCAAATATTCATAGAGAACATGAATGGAAATAGTTTATGGGTGGCCATAAAAGCCAGTCAGAATAATTTATATATGAAAGAGTCAAGAAGAAGCCATGGATCCTCGAGCAGGATAATGAATGATGAAAGGGAGGTTTCTGGAGAGCAAGCTGGTTTTTCAGGGAGTGGAAATGCCATCCACAAGACTCATATCGTTTCTGCTGATTAGTTTAATTTTCTGTTTGTTTCTTTTAGGCTTAAAATATTGGAATGGTCTTTTCATAGCAATATTCATCATATAGATGTGACCCTCAAGCCTTGTTTTCCCTCAAGCAAGAAAAAACACCACCACACCTCCCAAATATAGTCCCCTTCCCAGTCCATTGACATGAGTCCTGTTCTTCGGATAGTCTCACCAGGCTTTCGTTCACCTTGAAGGGAAGAGTTTGGTTTTTTTGGTGTTGTTTTTGGTTTTGGGGTTTTTTTTCGGTTGGATCACAAGAGAATTTTGAAGGAGTCAAGACCTTCTCTTGCAAAGTTGTGGACAAGTGTCTTGTGACAGCTGTAACAATAAAGCAGGGCATTATTGTTTGTTTTTAACTATTGTATTTAAACACAATATATGTTAGAATATATGTGTGTGTGTGTGTATGTGTTTATTTCTATAGAGCCATCCTTCCTCTTCCACAAACGTGGCTTCCCCGCTTGTCCCAGACTGCTCCTGGCAGACTTTTAAGCTTAGCAGTTATGCTTTTGAAGGCCATGGAGGTGCTGAGTACCCTCTTAGTCTGAGCCCTGTGGAGGGGACACTAGGGCAGGTTGCACACCTGCACGCTCCACTGCACGAAGTCCTCTTGGCTGGTGTACGATGCACACACAGAGCGTGTACTTCTTGCTCTGCTCCCACCCGCAGCCGTTCTCGTCCACACCTGCCTCATCTCCAGCACCGCCCTGTGGGGCTCCGTGGGGTTCATGACCTTCTGGCTCCATGTGAAGGGCAGAGACCATAATGACCTCCTGACACTCTTGATTTGATCACTGCCTCGCCTGCCTCTGCTGCCCACCACGTGATGTTTGATCTACTGCAGTCTGCTTTCAACTTGATGCTCGTTTTTTTTCTGGCCGACTTGAAACGTGAGCGTCTGCAGAGGAGTTGAAAAACCTCCCAGTGGCCCCTTGCTAGCCCCGGACATCACCTGAAGAAGGGCCTGGGTCACACCTCACACCATCAGGCAAATTCCACTGGTTCTGCGCCTGCACCAGCTGCCCACAGGGGAGGGAGTGTCCTTTGGAGGATACGCCCTGGGGGGAGATGGTACTGTCTGGGGTTCCTACACGGCTGCTGGTGCCGTGGAGGAGAGGCAGGCACAGGGCCACCCTGGGGGTTGCGCTAAGGAGGTTGTCTTCGTCTCTGCGCAGGAGAAAAGGCTGGAAGGCACTTTTTTTTTTTTTTTCCCGCGGTACGCGGGCCTCTCACTGCTGTGGCCTCTCCCGTTGCGGAGCACAGGCGCCGGACGCGCAGCTCAGCAGCCATGGCTCACGGTCCCAGCCGCTCCGCGGCACGTGGGATCTTCCCGGACCGGGGCTCGAACCCGCGTCCCCTGAATCGGCAGGTGGACTCCCAACCACTGCGCCACCAGGGAAGCCCTGGAAGGCGCTTTAGATGCGCTGCTGGCCTCTGCCCTGACTTCCACTCCTCATCAGCCACTGATTTTCTGAGTTGCTTCTACTCTGACTCTTCTTCGAGTAAGAATTAAAGGTGAGAATGACACATTGGCTGAAACTCCGCTGCTTTAGGTTGGCAGAAACCCTGCGCTGTACCTTGCAGGATGGGGAAGAAGTGCAGGTGTTGGTGGGACCAGCTGAAGTTGGGGGCTTCAGAGTGATGGCGTAGCCCCCCTGCTTGGATCTCATGTAGCCCAGGAGCAGACAGGTGGTCATGACTTTGTCTTACTTCTGCTCCATTAACGAGTCCTGGACCTCTTCCCGTGTCTAACCCACGGACACCATTACTCCATCTCTCAGGAATCCTTGCGGTCAGGAAGTGGCTCGGCGCAAGGCCTGACTGTCCTCAAGGCCCACGTTCGTCCATGGTTGCTCATGGTTTCTGCTAAAGTGCCTCTCTTGCTGGGGGTGAGGGTAAGGCATCTCATGAGCGGGTCTCACACTCCGTGGACACGTGGGATACCGTCTGCTCTACTCAGTACCTGCTTCTACATCTCCTTGTCATCTGTCCATCAAAAGGCAGGGACCCGCTGACCGGCCTGTAGAGGATGGCTCCCAGGCCATACACATGCACTGCAGGGCTGTGGTAACTTTTCGCCCTGGAAGAGTTCCGGGCAGCATGTGGGGCAGTGCCACAGAAGGTGCCCAGCTTGCTGCCCTGGGGGAATTCATTGCTGGAGCCAAAACCTGCACCATCAGCCTCCAAAAATAGGTTTTCTGCTTTGGATCTCTCACTGAGATTGAGCTCCTGTAACAACATACCACGGCCTGGGTGGCTTCAACTACAGATATTTCTTTCTCACAGTTCTGGAAGCTGTGAGGTCCAAGGTCAATGTACAGTGGATCTGGTTCCTGGAGAGAACTCTCCTCCTGGCTGGCAGATGGCTGCCTCTCTCTGTGTCCTCACATGGTGGCGAGAGAAAGCTCTGGTTTCACTTCCTGTTCCTGTAATCATGGGGCCGTACCCTTATCACCTCCTCTGACCCCAATCACCTCCCAACGGCCCCCCTCCAAATACCGCCACGTTAGGATATCCATGGGGGATATGTTGGGGATCCAAATGCATCAACATATGGATGTGGGGGGACACAGACAATCAGGCCACGACAGTCCCTGAGGACGAGCCACCCCTGAGGACAGGATGGTACAGCAGACAAGATCTGGTGGAGGTTGCCTCAGGCCTCTCTCTCTCTCTTTCTTGCTGCCATGGGCCACGAGGTAATGGGACAAGTCTCCTCCACTGGTTCACTGCACAGCAAGGGCTTCAAGGCCTTCGTGCTTTGGACTTTGTGTGACCGTCCCCGGAGCTTGGTGCAGCTCTGCAGAACCAGGTTACTGATCTGCACGGCCACCGCGTTCCCAGGCAGGATGTGCACCCACCATCGCCAACAGGCTTGAGGAGATGGTGGCTGCCTTTCTGGGTCGAACCCGAGGTGGCCGAGAGGCCCCGCAGTGCGTGGGGCTCACCGCTCCATTTTCTAAAAGGTCAGTTTAAAAGGGTAAGAAGCTGGTCCAAACCCCTCAAAGTAAGGCCGGGCCCAAAGTCCACATGATGGCTGATTTTGTGTGTCAACTCGACTGGCCCAGGGGACCCAGATTACACATTATTTCTGGGTGTGTCTGTGAGAGCAGTTCTGGAGAAGGTGAGCATTTGAACCAGCGGACTCAGCAAAGCAGCTCCGCTGCCCCGGTGTGGGTGGGCATCCTCCCCTCCACTGAGGGTCTGCGAAGGCAACAGAAAGGGGAGGCCGGAGGAATGTTTTCCGCCTTCTTCCTGTCTCGTTGTTGAGCTGGGACAGCTCATCACGTCTTCTTCTGTCCTGAGACTGGGATTTATACCATCAGCTCTTCTAGTTCACAGGACTTTGCTCAGACTGGACTGAATTCCACCACTGGCTTTCCTGGGGCTCCGGCTCACAGATGGCAGATGGTGGGATGGGACTTCTCAGCCTCCATAATCCTGTGAGCTAGTTCCTTATTATACATATATGCATATAATCTATAATAAATCCATACTATAATATAAAATTATAAATAACAATTACATTATTATATAATAGCAATACATCATTATATAATCTATAATAAAATATATACGATACATAGCATATATAATATGTATACATTATATATATAAAATACATATATACATGTTATATATATGTATATATAAAATACATATATTATATATGTATATATAAAATATATATATTATATATCCTATTGGTTTTATTCTCTGTTGAGCCCTGACTAATACAGTTCACCCAATTAACTGGTCATTATAAAGGTATCAAACCACAATAACAGACAAAAATAATAGTAAACAAAAAAAAACCCTACAAACTAAATTAAAAAGTAAAAGTAAGAAAATATGAATAAAGGAAAAAGAAAACTGAGAAAAAGAAAAACGAACAACGTGAGAAAAGTAAAAGAATAAAAAGAAAACTGAAAAAAGGCACAAAGAATTTTAAAACGAGAAAAATTAAAAGAGTAAAAGGATTAAGAAAAAGAAAATAGAAAGGAAAACATGAGAAAAAGAAAAAATACAAAAATGCAAAAAAATATAAAATGAGAAAAGAAAAAATTAAAAAAATAAAAATAGTGAGAAGATGGGCTTCCCTGGTGGTGCAGTGGTTGAGAGTCCGCCTGCTGATGCAGGGGACATGGGCTCATGCCCTGGTCTGGGAGGATCCCCCATGCCACCAAGCGGCTAGGTCCGTGGGCCATGGCCTGTGCTCCGCAACGGGAGGGGCCGTGGCAGTGAGAGGCCTGCGTACCGCAAAAAAAAAAAAGAAGAAAAAAACAGTGTGAGGGGATAACAAGCAAAATAGACGAGGAAGTCAAAGAGCAAAATAGCTAACTTTGGTCAGATCCCCCAGGTCACCAGAACCCCCGGATGGTGACGTGATTCCTCTCTTCTGTTTGTTCTCGTTATTACTTCTGTTCTCAGCTCTTTAATGTTTGGTCTGTATCCATACTTATTTTGTAAACACACCAGATTCGTATTTAGAGCCCATAGACTTAAGGGTGTGGAAAGTATCAGGCCTCAGCGCCCTTTATATTCTATGGCCTTGGTTTGTATTCACACACTTTTAAAGAATGTGGCATGTTTCTTGCACTGTCCTCTATGCAATTGACGTTTATAATCACGTTAGCATCTCTCTTGAGTTAGGCTCATTGGTGTATCTTTTAAAAAACCTTCGTTGGAAACGCCTCATAGAGTAACTGCGTGGTTTCCTTTACTCATAGAATTACCTGTTAGATCTGTGGGAAAGAACTACAAGACAGAGCGGCCAAGTAAACTATGAAAAACCTAACAGTCAAACTTTTTTTATCTTAGGTATTGGCATATCCCGATCATCTGTACTGTTCTAGGGTGTGATGGCTTAGGAGTGAATATGATTTGAACCTAATACATTTTTAGAGGGTGTCAAATTCAGAACCAGGCAGATCCATCCCCTGACCCTAAATATGGTCCTAAAGTAAATCGCTTGAGGAAATTGGGTCCCAAAGATTCCAGGTGGGGCATTCTGAAGTGTGTCCATATTCCACTGGAGATCGAAGAAGCCCAACTAAGAGAATTGTGGGTTGATTCACATGACAAGTTCTTTCTGAGAGCGCTATTTTATCTTGAAGATTATGAGTTTGGAGGAACTAAGGTGATTGGTCTTGGAAAGAATCAGAACATGAAATTCCTTAAAAATTGACTTAAATAATTTTGTCTATGTTACACATAATTTAAAAAAAAAAAAAACCTTTACACTTTGTGTGGAAAGTCAGCATATATTTTTGGCTCGAAGTTTCTCTAGTGTTTTCTGTGGAGTTCCCTCAATTTATCAGTTATAGTTCTGATGTGCCTTAGACATGAAAAATTGTGAGGCTCGCTGTTCACCTTACGAAATTCTTTTGCCCTTGCTCTGTTTTGGGCATCTGCATCTTGCTTTGCTTTCTCTTCCTTTTGCTTTTTCACTTCAGCTAACTGATGGTATAATCTGTAAGAAATTTATATGGAATTAAAGACAAACACTTCAGATATGTGGAAAAAAAAAACCTATGCTAGGTGACCCTTCAGTATACATTTTAGTCCTTATTTTATTTCATGTATTGTTCACATGTTTAAACCACAAGAGATATTTTCTAACTGCACTTGCCCCATCACCACCCTATTTTTAGGGAAAAAAGGGAGTTTTCTAGTTAATATCCTCTCACCATTAAATGCTTCTAGTTTGAGCAAGCACCCACTGCTGCCACTAAATACTCCTCAGAAGCTTTATAATAAAACCTCAGAATTACAAGAGCTCTCAGAATTCACTTAGTTTGGAGCAGAGCTTCTAAAACCATCACATGCATAAATAACATTGGGTCGACTTGAAGTATATATTCTAGTTTGGTAGGCTTAGGATGTTAGAAGGAATCTGATGCAATGGTTTGGAGTCTAGAGTCTGAGTTTTGTAATCACCAACTGCTACAAACCACCTGCGTTCATATCCTGTCTCTGCCACTGACTAAACAGGTAAACGTGGGCAAGTGGCTTAACTTCTCTCCTCTACTTCTGCCCCCGGAAAACAGCATAATTATAGCACCAACTTCTAGGTTATTTTGAAGATTAAATGAACTTATATAATAAATAATTTATATTATGTATAATAAATAATACATTTTTAATATATATTTATTATACTATATATAATTAATATATATGGCTTGAAGTATAAATATATAATACATAAACCTATATTTAAATACATTATGTACATAAATAATAAATAGATACATGTTTTGAAATCACCTGGCATATTGTAAAGGCTCAATGAATTTTAGTTTTATTGCTACTATTAGTTTTTTGTTTTGTTTTGTTTTAATTTATTTAATTAATTTATTTATTTTTGGCTGTGTTGTGTCTTCACTGCTGTGGGCGGGCTTTCTCTAGTTGCGGCGAGCAGGGGCTACACTTCATTGCTGTGCACGGGCTTCTCATTGTAGTGGCTTCTCTTGCTGTGGAGCATAGGCTCTGGGCGCGTGGCCTTCAGTAGTTGTGGCACGCGGGCTCAATAGTTGTGGCTCGTGGGCTCTAGAGTGCAGACTCTAGAGCGCAGTCTCAGTAGTTGTGGTGCACAGGCTTAGTTGCTCCGAGACATGTGAGATCTTCCCAGACCAGGGCTCAAACCCATGTCCCCTGCATTGGCAGGCAGATTCTTAACCACTGTGCCACCAGGGAAGCCCCTACTATTAGTTTTATTAACGCTATTATTATAATTAGCATCTTCCATAATTTATGTCCGAAGAACCTTTACTTCTGTCATTTACTTCTCCTTCACCTGTGGAAATACCTATTTTTTGAGACAGAACTTTCGCATCTTTTGTCCTCTTATAATCCACCATCTCCTAATCAATTGTTCTTCCACATCCTTTTAAATGGATCCCGTTTTCCCTGGAGTGACTAGCTTACTTACCTTATCCTTCAATCAGAGCATCACTCCTCTCTGGGTAGAGTGCCTTATTCTCTTTTCATTACCTACGTTCCTCCCTGTAGTTTTTACACTAAGTGGATGGCCAATAGATATCATCTATAGGATAAATAGAAAAGTGAATTGAAGCTTTGGTTGTCAGTCTAGGCCCTTGCAACTGAAAGAGTAGCATTCATATCACCTGGTAGTTTGTTAGAAATGTAGATTTCAGGTCCCACTTCAGATTTACTTTATGAGGAAAAGAGTTTACCTTGTTCCAGAAGCTGACGTGGGCCAGTATGGCTGGTGAGGAGTGATGGAGAGGTGATGTAGGGTTAGAGAGACAGCAAGGAGTCCTACCACATTAGACATTATAAGCCATTGTAGAGAGTCTGCAAATCAGGTTCACTACAATGGGAAAATGTTAATGTATATTAAGTAGTAGAGTGACTTGAGCTGATTCCTACTTTTAAAGGATTATTTTGTTTGCATTGTGAAAAGGGGAATGGAAGAGAAAGGAACAGAAAAACCAGGCCAGTTGAGAGATGATGTTGATTGGAATTGAAGCAATGGGAGAGATGGAGAAAACTGGACAGACAATTTGGACATAAAACTGACATGATGGGATGTTTGATTGATGTGAGTTGAAGAAGGGAAAGGGGTCAAGAATGCCTCCTGGGTTTCCCGTTCAGGCTCCATTTATTAAAATGAAGGAGTTGTAGGGAGGAAATAGAGGTCCTGGACAGACCTCATTTGTACATGTTAAGTGTTGAGATGCCTATAAAACATCCCAGTAGAAATGTCAAGTTGCCAGTTGGACAACTGAGGACTGAACTGAGCTGCAGATGGACTTGTATGTCTTCACAGCACAGAGATGTTATTAAAAGCCACAGAAATAGAAGGACTTACTTAGGGGGGAGGGTAAAAGAGAGATTCCAGGAAGGAACCTGAGGATTATCCTTGGATGTACTGCAGAAGAGTAGGAATCAGTGAAGTAGAGAAGTGGCTGATGTGATTGGAAACAGTGAGAGAAGGGGCGGGAAGAGATTGTTCCAAAGAAGCGGTGGTACAGGGACAAGTCAGGGAAGGCTCGAAGAAGTACTCTTTAAATCTGGCAAATTGAAGATTCCTAGTGACCTTGATAAGGGTAATATCTGAAGAGTGGTGGGAATGGAAGCAAACAGATTGCGCTGAAGAAAGAAAAGGGAAAGTGAAAACGTTGCATCTTGTTAGAAAATTTGCTCTGAGAGGAAGAAGAGAAACAGGGCAAGGATGTTGGGAATAGAAAGGCATGATGAGAGAAGGTGGATTCCAGAGCGTGCTTATATGCTTGTTTGACTAAATCAGGGGGGCAGGAGAAACCGCAGCTGCGAGAGGGAAGGTAAACAGGGGCAGGATGCCCGTCCATAGAGGGGAGGAGGGGGCGGACAGCTACAGACAAGGATGTTGCAGTGGGCTTTGTCAGAGGAACAGTTTCCCCCTCGTAGCATTCTTTTTTTTTTTTTTTTTTTTTTTGCTGTACGCTGGCCTCTCACTGTTGTGGCCTCTCCCGTTGCGGAGCACAGGCTCCGGACGCGCAGGCTCAGCGGCCATGGCTCACGGGCGCAGCCGCTCCGCTGCATGTGCGATCTTCCCGGACCGGGGCACGAACCAGTGTCCCCTGCATCGGCAGGCGGACTCTCAACCACTGCGCCACCAGGGAAGCCCCTCGTAGCAATTTTTGTTCCATTTGGTTGTTGTTTTTCAGCTAAGTATTAAATGAGTTCCTCTTTTACGAATTATAAAAGGAAGGGTTGTGTAAGGCATGAAGAAAGGAGAAGAGTATGAGACGTCACCTAAGAGAGTGATAACAGCAAACCTCTGAGTGCTGAGTGGTCATTTGAGTTTACTCAATTGAAGTTAATCATTACAGGGAAATTAGAATGTGATGTATCAAGACCCTGAGACTCAAATGATTATTATTAATTTTAATGTGTCCTTCAAAGCATCGATCGTTGACAGAGAAGGGGCTAGGAGTCTCCTAATTCCATCCAATGCTCTTTTCTCTCACCTCACATTTCACTGGATCAGGGAAAATACTTTATGCTTCATTATAGATGTCTTTATCTCCCCGCCCCCCTCCATCTATTGGGAGATGTCAGGCTTAGCTCACTCTCTTGAAGACATTTGGGCGATGGTCACTCTCGTGTTAAATCTTCAGCTACCTTACCCTCCTCCCAGCTACTGCCTAACCAGTGCAGGAGCTCAGGGACACAGCCAGGGAAGAAGCTATCCATGCTTAGCCTGCGGACAAGCAGAACTAAATAACACCTACGAGAGGTGCGATGGCTCTGATCGGCGCGTCTCCTCCAGGCAGACCTGCAGGCTGTGAACACACCTCCCTAGCAGGTTCTACGAAGTCTCCACAGCGTCCTCCAGACACACCAGGCTGCCCACAGTGTACTCCTATCAACAGTTCTCTATTCTCAAACCAGGGGGGCCCAACTCCACCACACCTTGAAAGGGGTCATAGGTCAGAAGACTGAACCGAGTGACGCCCTGACATCTGGTGGCTCTGGCTAGTGACCCTACTCAACATTGACAGCTGACTGTACCTGGGCTTGCCTTTCACTGTCGTCGGAGGCCCTTCCTCTACGGATGACAAATAAGGGGCATCTTTTGTGATGGGTGCCTATGAGCTTAGAACTTCACGTGGATGTTGCTTCGGGAATATCTCCACCCTTTCCTTTCTCTCTACAGAACAATTCATTCTTGTAACGTTGTCTTAACACATTTCAATACCAATTACACTTCTCCTCCTCCCTGGGTAGGCACTTTGTGCCTCTCAGATGTAAAATCCCTCAGAAGGTGTCTCTGTTTTCTACATGTGACATGGAAGATGGCACTAACCTTCTGTGATTACCTTTTCCCAGCATAGAAGCCCTACAGCAAAGGACCTTTCTCACTCCGGACACTGTACCACAGTCTATGGAGGAGTCTGATTGGCTCTGCTGGAGGTCTTGTGACCACCTGTGGGCTGCTCGCTTTTGTCAAGAGGTTGACACACTACCATCAGTCTGCATGGCTCATGTACCAGCCCTGAGCTACCACTTGAGAGACAGAGGGAACGCTGAACATAAAATTTTGGGTTTGATAGCTCCATCAGGACAAAATGGAATAAGAGACAGTTCCTCTTTAAAACTAGCCATGTTGGGAAGACATACACTATGGCTCATTGATAATAATTTAGAAAAAATGTTGCCAAAGACCAATAAATATTTATGGATAACATTAGTATATTTTGATTGTCCTCAAAATTAAAAAAAAAAACTTTTCAAATTTAGTGTCTTTCTTCCCAGACTTGCAGAAAAAAAATTTTTTTTAATATTTTTAAGAGTGTTTGACATTGATCTAAATGAAAAATCAGGAAGTATGACCATGATCTGTAATTTTATCCAAAAGTGTTAGGTGATGTGGTACACTGTAAATTATCACATGTGTGCTATATTATGTAAATAAGCACAACCAACACCATTTTTCAAAGTCACATAAAAATGTTTAAGAGATCGCAGATGCCCTTTAGATAGTAAAAGTAAAGTGTGACAGGCAGAAGTTAGAATAATTTATGTAAGAAGAAATGTAGATTCTGCATGTAAAATAAGCTCATTGAAGGGTATGCCATTCTACATGCCCCAAAGGATAGGGGGGAAAGTTAAGAAACTTCACCTTCAGTCTATTGTGAAATGTGGTCCAACTACCAGAAGCAAATGAGACATCATTTTTTTCCACCACTAAAGCAGTTTTAAATGTTGTTCAATTTACTTTAGATATAGTAAGGATAAAAATGATTTGATAGTTCTTTTCCAGTATGAACCAATCTATATTTCTCTTCCAAACTCATACTTTGTCGTAGTTGTTGTAGTTTTTAGATTCTTTGCCCATAGAGGTCGTTACGGAGGACTGAGTACAGCTCTCTGTGCTCTATGACAGGTTCTTATTAGTTATCTATTTTATACATAGTAGGGTGTATACATCACTTCCAATCTCCCAGTTTATCCCTCCCCCCCCATCCCCTGGTAACCTTAAGTTTGTTTTCTACATCCATGACTCTACATCTCTACTTCTGTTTCATAAATACAAAAATTGTCCAGAATTCCCAGAAAAAAAAATGAGCATATTTGTAGCATAATAAATTATTTCAGGACATCAGAAACACAATAGTGAAAATGCAATTCAGATGAGATCTACACTTAATGTAGAAGTACCAGACATCCCTTATCTATCTAGTACTCCTGCTGTCAACTGTAAAATAAGGAGGTTCATTGTTTGTGTGGCTGTGGAGCTATAGCCTTCACAGTCCCATTTAAGCCACATCACTTCAGTCACACCTCATATATTTCTTTAATGAAGATAATCACTTTCAAATTTCTTTATTCCTTTGCGTCTTTGGAGATGCCAGGTATTATGTTTTTGCTGCAACATTTGAGGTATGATACTATCTCTTGTGCTGATAGACCTAAATATGGTATAAATTTATCCTGATTCCTTTCATATATTTACTCTAGGTAATCAGGGCAAGGAGGATGGAATTGCTCGAAAGATCAGATCAACTATAAATAATAGTCATGTATTGTAGTGCCTGCTATGTGCTAGGTCCTTTGCATAAACATCGCATATGCAGTTCTTCCAACAACTCTGAATCCAGTGGATTATTACTATTAATTTATAATGATGCTGCTATATGTTGGGGCAGAGTCAGAGGAGTTCTGCAACAGCAGAGTGAGGCTCGGATCCTGCAGTGACTTATACGTCTGTGTGAGACTAGTTAGTGGCATTGCTAGCAGAGCTCCGAGGACAAGAGCCAAATACGATGGGCAAAACTGAATAGGGAAAGAAATGAGCTGTCCTGAGACCACCAAAGAGCGCTAGTAGATTTTGATTCTGTAAATTGGACGGGGAACATCTGGGCCACAGTCGGAAATGACAGCCTGGAAGTGACAACAGCATTTCAGAGCAGGAGTGGCCTGCCAGAAACCATTCGATTTACAGCATACAATTCCCCCCACCATTTTATCCTGTCCTCAGCAGCCCAATTGATCATCCTAAGAATGTGAATCTGGTTATGTAATTTCCTGGTTTAAAATTCTTCACCTAAACATCAAAATAAGACAAACATTTTTTTTAAATAAATTTATTTATTTTATTTATTTATTTTTGGTTGCATTGGGTCCTCGTTGCTGCACGTGGGCTTCCTCTACTTGCAGTGAGCGGTGGCTTCTCTTGTTGCGGAGCACGGGCTCTAGGCGTGCGGGCTCAGTAGTTGTGGCTTGCTGGCTCAGTAGTTGTGGCACACGGGCTTAGTTGCTCCGCAGCATGTGGGATCTTCCCAGACCAGGGCTCGAACTCGTGTCCCCTGCATTGGCAGGCAGATTCTTAACTTCTGCACCACCAGGGAAGCCCCAAGACAAACATTTTGTAGTTAATTTTTATTGGAGTAGAGTTGATTTACAATGTTGTGTTTGTTTCTGCTGTACAGCAAAGTGAGTCAGTTATACATATACATATATGCCCTCTTTTTTAGATTCTATTCCCATATAGCTCATTGCAGAGTATTGAGCAGAGTTCCCTGTGCTATACTGTAGCTCTTATTATCGATTTTATGCATAGTAGTGTGTATATGTCAACCCCAATGAAGCAATTTACAAAACAGAAATAGAGTCACAGATGTAGAAAACAAACTTATGGTTACCAGGGGGGAAACGGCAGGTGAGGGTAGGGATAAATTGGTAAATTAAGACAACATTTTTTTTTTTTTTCTTGCTGTACGCGGGCCTCTCACTGTTGCGGCCTCTCCCGTTGCGGAGCACAGGCTCCGGACGCTCAGGCTCAGCGGCCATGGCTCACGGGCCCAGCCGCTCCATGACACGTGGGATCTTCCCGGACCGGGGCACAAACCCGTGTCCCCTGCATCGGCAGGCGGACTCTCAACCACTGCGCCACCAGGGAAGCCCAAGACAAACATTTTAAGCAGCATAGAAGGGACTTGGTGCCATGGCTGCCGTCCGCTCAGCCCTCCAGCCTTACCTCTCATGGCTGTCATTCACCACATCAATCTTTATGTTCAACCTGTGCATCACCGTTCAGGCTCCTGTAATTTGCCATGCTTTCTCTCCACTCTGACCTTTGAACATGTTGTTCCTTCGGCTTAAAACAACTCTTGCCCCCAACAAATCTCCTTTCCTACTTTGCTCTGTAAAGATTTGCTGTCTTTATTTTCCAACTTGGATTGAGTGGCTCTCCATGACCTGCAGACTTGGACAGGCACAACCACCGTCTAAATGCCCCAAACATAGCCCGTCCTCCCATCATACCGACTGCACTGTGGTTCCATCTCTAATTGTCTGCGTCTCTATTAAACTACAGGCTCTGGGAGGGCAGGAACCAGGCTTATTCTTCTCAGCACTGTGTCCCCAGCATCTGGCATAGTGCTTGACACACAGTAGGTGCTCAATATTTTCACTGAAATTTTCCACACACATAATCTCCGGTTATCATAGGCGTACAAGATTTTTTTTTTTTTTTAAATTTTATTTATTTATTTATTTTTATTTTTGGCTGTGTTGGGTCTTCGTTTCTGTGCGAGGGCTTTCTCTAGTTGCGGTGAGCGGGGGCCACTCTTCATCGCGGTGCGCGGGCCTTTCACTGTCGCGGCCTCTCTTGTTGCGGGGCACAGGCTCCAGACACGCAGGCTCAGTAGTTGTGGCTCACGGGCCTAGTTGCTCTGCGGCATGTGGGATCTTCCCAGACCAGGGTTTGAACCCTTGTCCCCTGCATTGGCAGGCAGATTCTCAACCACTGCGCCACCAGGGAAGCCCACGTACAAGATATTTTGATTTCATGATCCCTCATCTTCCAGCTCGTGTATGGGAGAACACTCCTGCCCAGAAATGTTAAACAATTTGCTTTAATTCATGTATTTTATTAGTGCTTAATAAGCATAAATCTCAGTCTATAAATTCCAATGTACACAAAGTCATTGCTTCATTTTCTAAAAGTGATTTTGACATCAACTTAAATCTGAACTCCCTCAGGATGGCAGGCCACTCGACCTTGAGGGTCCCAAGGTCTCTCCTCACGAGGATATTGCAGAACCCCTGGGGCTCAGTGTGCTATTTTCAGAGCCTGCTCTCAAGCTGTCACGGTCCCATTCTCCGTGAGTCCTTCAAGCCAGCCGGCTCTGCAGCATCCGTGCCACGCTTCGCTGGGGTTTCTCTGGAGAAAGTGAGTGCACTGGAGCCTAGGGTCCTGCCTCACAATGTGCACTACCCTGTCAACCCTTCTGAGGCCTGGCCACCCCCTGAGGGCACATGGCAATGTCAGATCCTAATTGATGTCTCCTCCACCCACTCCCAAGCTCAAGTTGACAAAACCTCTTTTTTAATATTGGAAAAACCCTTCCTTCTTTCTTCATATTTCTAACAGAGGAATTCTTTCTCCTCACTCCCTTCTCTTCAAGGCATTTAAACTTTGGGCTACAGAGGCCAAGAAGGGAACGGAATTGCAGACAATTTTAACTTTCTACTTTTATGAGTTGGAACTCTTCCCATCCAGTGAACTCACGGGCGTTATACACAGAGAGAAATGTATTGCATTACAACACTGAGAAGACCAAGGTGGGGTTCTGGCCTCAGCAAGCTAGATCCAGGACTCAATTATGTCATCAGGGTCTGTTTTTCCTCTCTCCAGCTTAGGGCTCTACTTCTTGCTTGAATCTGTTCTCTGATGATTTTTCTGTTATCTCTTGTTACCATCACCATTTTAGCTTCAAGACCACTAGGGATGAGAATGAGGCTCTCTATCCCACAGTGACCAGGGAAACAAACTTTATTGCACTCACTTGACTTTGATGAGATCACATTTCACTCCTGACCTCGGTGGTTAATGTAATACGATGCACTGAATGACCTAAACCCTAGTCCCATACGTTCTACTTGAGCTGGGGATGGGACTTCACCCAAAGCACGTGGATTGAGAGGAGGAAGAATAATTTCCTGAGGGAAAATGGATATGACTACTGAAAAAAATGGGAGAAATTAATCTGGGCAGCATTAAAAAATAACGTACTTTCTTATAGATAGTCTCAAAAGTGAGCTGCCAACAATTCCTCCCCTCCCTGTGTGCACATGACACTAATTCTATCAAGAGGTGGAATTTCCCCTCCCCTTGAAGCAGGCTGGCCTTGTCCAGTAGAATTTGACCTGCCCAATAACTTCAGCAGAAGTAGCCACTCTGCTGGTTTGGGGACTAGCCCTTAATAGGCCCAGAAGCTTTGACGTTTGCTCTCTTAGATCCTTGAGCTTCTGGGTAAAAAGTCCAGGATGTCCTGATAGAAAGAGGGACCGCGTGGAATTGGGCAGCAAGTGGGGAGAGAATGAGATGCCTCCGCCGATGGCTGGCACCGAAGCCCCAGACACTTGAGAGAGACCTTCTCGGACAAACGCAACTCAACACAGTTAGACTAGTGAGTCCAGCCAACCCCTTGTGGAGAGAAGCACCAACGACACAATCAGTCATGAGAAATTGTCAGTCATGGTTGTTTCAAGCTACTGCATTTTGGGGTGATTGGCTGGTTACACATCAAAAGGGAACTGATGTACCCATACATCGCCTTTACCCGCTACAGGAAAATTCCACCGAGACAAGGAAGCACTAAGTTGTCACCTGCGTGAAGGGTAAGCAGAGACTGGAAAGGACTTTGTCATTTATCAACCTACCGTACTCGGAAGCACTCTGGCCTCTGGCTCTGAATTCAGTGTTCTTCTCATTGGGATTCACTGCCACCCTTAGGAGTGTTCCCTGCTATTCAGACAGGCATCTACTGTTGCTGAGCTTGGATCCGTTTGGACAAAAAGGTGCCTGAGCAATTTAGATTCTGGCGAGAGAACAGATTGGAGAGCTAGCAGGAAAAAGAAATCACTCCAGGAAAAAAAAATTGACTCTAGTGTAAGAAACACTGTAAAAATGATCTGATTGTTTGTACTGACTGCAGCAAACTGCAACAATCATAAGCTAGTTAGTCTTACAGCAAAAAAATAGGATCAGAACACAGTCGCGAGGCTATAGAGCTCTCTCGTCATCATTATTTTTCTGTTGCTTCATTGATCTTTAAATTATATGAAAATAGAAACAAGCTGTATAATGAATAATTCCATCAGAATTAGAGATGTCTTATTAATCTGTCGGCTGCAGTCTTGTTAAAAATTGCATTGGCTGAAGAATAACAGTTAATTAATTAATGTATATATATATATGTTTATTTCACTGCCAACAGTATAGTTTAAGACTGAGTGTTTTAAATTTCTAAAATATAATTTTAAAAATAGAATATTTTGAATCCTTATATTCCCATAAATTTGAGAGTTTTTTGTTCAATTCGAAAAGTTCTTGATGGTTAGAATAAAGCTTCCACTTCGGCTTCATAAATATACTTAATCTGTGAAGACTACGTATTATAAACACCCATCTCTGAACATAAAAACTAGTTCAAGTTAAGCTATAAGAGAAGTAGGTCAAGAAGGGTTAGGGGATGAGAAAAGGGATGGGAATGGAGGGGATGAGGAGGTGAGGTGGGATTGGGCAGAGAAAATTATAAAGTTATTATAAAGCTATAAAGGAAGAGAGAGAAAAGGTGTACGTGGTCTCTAGCCTCACAAAATTATGATACCTTTGTCTCCCTTGCTATCGATACAAATTGTATTACTTCACTGCAGTGTCACCAACAAGGCTCATCTTGGATAAAAGTGAGTGCTAACATCCTTTCAATCAATTTCTTTCCTCAACTTTTGCCAACCCAAAGTAAAAGAAACAACAACAAAAATAAGTAAGTTAAATTCGAATTTTCAAGAATCATGGAATGAATATATTAAGGTGCTATTAATTTAAATCATTTACCCAATGAACAAATATGAAGGACACATCTATGGTAACAAGTTATACATCCAAAAGTATTCATTGAGCCTTCCTACAGGCATGATTTGATGATGGTGTTGATAATAGAGTGGAAGTTATACATGATTATCTGCAAACCACCAATAAATGCTCTTTTGGCAGCATCTAGAGTTCCATGCTAGAATTTTTCCCATTTTATCACAAAATAATTTTCAAATTTTCTTGGTACTATCACTACTTTATATGTATTTTTAAAAGATGAAGACCTACTCCATTCCTCTTTACAGGGTCATTAAACTTTAGCAGTTATGACATTTTAATATCCAGAGATAAAGTGTGTATAAACTGAGAGGTAGTGTTTGTAGATTGGTAAATATTATGTTCACCCTTCATATCCTCATACTATATGTATATATAGAAATACATATATAGAGAGAAAAATTTCTAGTATCGGAGCAGAGTCTAGTTTATTTAGCTAGTCAGGTTAGTAAATTTTTTAAATGCCATTGCAAAGACTACCCAATGATATATAATTTTAAAAACTTCTTTGCCCGGTAGTGTTGGTTTTAAAGTGTCCTTAACTGAGTCATAATATAAAAGTTATAGGAAACTCTTTGCTATATCATGTAATATTTACCACACGGTGTCATATAGTTAAGAAAAAGAAAGAAATTAAGATGAATGCCACTTGTGACAAAAAAAAAAAATTCTTTCGACAGCTCGTGCGCCCTGCTGCTAATGTCAGAGTCTTGGCAAAAAAAATCAACCCATGCCCGGTAAATTTAAGCTTTAGTGAAGGAACCTAACCCCAAGATAGTGAGTAGGGCTAAGATATCCCTTTACATATAAAAAAGTTGCTCTCTTAAAACAGACAGCATCTATACTTTTTAAAATATTAAAATAATATGGCTAATGCAAACAATTACTTATTATAAGAAGGAAATGATCTATAAAATCAGTAGCTTTTTACCAAATGACCTAGGCAATTTTTACGGATCCCTTAGATAGCAGTGGGGAAACGAGCAGTGGGGAAAAAATGAGAGCATACAAATCCATTAAGAAAATAATTAAACTATGAAAAGATAAAAAACTATTCTATAATAACTTATTTCTGATTAAAGCAGCACTGTTATGGAATTAGATAACCACCGTTTGGTAACCATCATAGTAATAATTGATTTCAAAAGAATCATTAACAGATGCTAAAACTAGTGGATAAAAAGTAAGTTTGATGAGTCACAGGAATTTTATATTCTTTACTGACAAATTATTTCCCATAATATGCTTATTTATTACAATGAAAAAATATAACTTTCCATGGGGAAAACGGGCAGACACCACTGTAATGAAATGATCAAAGTCAATATCACTAGCAATAGGACACATGCCATCTTGTGCTTCTGCAATATTCCTGCCAAAAATGCAGACACTGAACCCAATCACACGGCTGTGTCCCATAAAAGCAAGTGTAAGGACAGTCTACAAAATGACTGGCCTATATTCTCCAAATTTATCAAGGTTATGAAAACAAAGACACACTGAGGAGTGTTCAGACTAAAGCAGACCAAGAAGACAGAACAGCAGGGGGCAAAGTGTGAACCAGGATTTTCTTCTGCTATAAAGGATATTATTGGAACAACTGGCAACATGTGAATAATGTCTGTAGTTTAGATCATAATATCAATATTAATTTTTTATTTGGCAGTTGTACTTTGATTAGAAAGAGAATATCTTTGCTTTTATGAAATATTTACTGAAGTATTTAAGAGTAAAGGGGCATCATGTCTGATGCTTACTTTCAAAAAAATGAAGAAAAACACATATACAAAGAGAGAAGATTAAACTCCGGGGGTGTGCGTGTGTAACATATTTGAGAAGAAAAGAGCAATAGAGCAAAACAAAGGTAGCAAATGTTAACATGGGAACCTGGATAAAAGGCTTAGAGAGGGGCTTCCCTGGTGGCCCAGTGGTTAAGAATCCGCCTGCCAATGCAGGGGACACAGGTTCGAGCCCTGGTCCAGGAAGATCCCACATGCCACGAAGCAACTAAGTCTCTGCGCCACAACTACTGAGCCTGAGCTCTAGAGCCCGCGAGCCACAACTACTGAGCCCACGTGCTGTAACTATTGAAGCCCACGTGCCTAGAGCCCGTGCTCCGCAACAAGAGAAGCCACCGCAATGAGAAGCCCGTGCACTGCAACGAAGTGCAGTAGTCCCTGCTCGCCACAAGTAAAGTCCGTGCACAGCAACGAAGACCCAACACAGCCAAAAATAAATAAATAAAATAAATAAATTTATAAGAAACAAAAAGGCTTAGAGAAATTCTTTTCAATATTCTTGCAACTTTCCTACAAGTCTGAAATTATGTCAGAATAAGAAGTTGAATAAAAGTTTAAAGCACGGCTTATTACCACTTTTCTCAAGCACTGTCAGCTGTTACGATCTTCTTAGATGTATTTTCAGTTAAAAGTCCAAAAATGTTTATCTAAGTCCTATTTAATCAAAGAATATTAACAAGAAAAATAGTTTTTATTCTCTGTCCAGTGTTGAAAATGTGTAGCATGGTTTACTCTGTCTGTACGGCCTCAGGTATAAGCACTAGATAGTTTTTTAATATGCCTAGTGGCAACTTAGCTAGAATATAATAAGGACAACACTAGTAATCTATATGCAGTAAACATATTTTGAAGGGCATAATATATATGCCTAATAATATTTTAGGCTATTAAAAAGTCTTAATATTGATTTAACGTCAATAGATAAATGAGAGAAGAATCACTGCCCTGAATTTACAGTTCAGTTTGATAAAGGAAAAATAGCAAGAACAAGAACAAGAGCAAAGTCTGTTTATGAACAAAGTTGCATTCAGAGACCTGTGAGTGACACATGCTGCCACTACCACTCTATTTCCACTTGGTGAAATTAGGTAATCAGGCCATTAACTTGTGGAAAGACACTCTGCTGTGTGATTCTTTTAATGACCACTTTCCTTTGCAAGGACTGAGGCATTGTTTTTGGCCGCTCAGTGTCTTTCAGATGATTGGCTTTATGTTAATGAAACACTGACCATTCGTTCACTCATTCATTCAAGAAATATATATTGTGCATCTACTGGTACCCTCAGGCGTCCTGTCTGAGATGCTATAGATACAGCGGTAACCAATATAGGAAAAGCCCCCGCCTTTTTCTAGTGGGAATAGTGATGGATGAATAGATAGATAGATAGGGAGAGAGAGAGAGAGACGAGCAGATTTCAGGTGTGGTTGCCTGGTCGAAAGAGGACTAAAGTAGGCGAAGGATAATAGAAAGTATCAGGGAAAGAGATGCCGTTTATACAATGTAGTCAAGAAGGGCTGTCTAATAAGGCAACATTTAATCAGAGATCTGAAGGAAGCAAAGGAGAAACACACATAGAAATCTGGGATAACCGTATGTCAAGGCCAGATGCAAAGACGAGCACTTAGAGATCCAATTTCAAATTAACTATCTTGTTGGGTTCTCCCTGCTAATAACTAAGAATAACATGGGGACCAAAGGCCTGATCTTCGCCACTCTGCGGTTCCACGGCAGGCCCACAAAACACGTCAGCAGCACAACTGCAGAGAGCTTCCCCCGTGTGTTTAATGTCAGAGGAGAAACTTTATGGGAGGCATATTTCATTCTGAATAGAAAAGGAAATAAAAAACTTTAAAAGAAAAAGGCAGCTCACTGACCACCTCTCAAGTGACTGTGGTTGAGAGCCCATTCCCAACAGGGGTCAGCCTAACCACATGAATGGATTGTGGATCTTCAAACGGAACCGGTCTTGAGACTTCACAAAAAAAGCATTTTAGTGAAATTATGACTCAAATCTCTCCTTTCTTTCTCGTTTTCCAAAAGCTTAATTGAAATGCCAAGGCTTTGCAACCATGGTGCTGTTTTTGTTATCGTAGCTGGTTCTTGGTGATAAATTCCACTAACCATCTTGGTTTGCCTGGGACTAAGGGAATTCTCAGGACACTGATACTAATGATACTAATGGGACATGAAATTTAGGCTGAGTTAAAAGGGAAGTGAAAGTAGCAGATGGTGGGTCAGATGACTGAAAAATAAATAAACAAACAAATCAAAAAGTGAATTAGATATCTTAAAGAAGGCAAGAATTAGAGTCTGTTAGAGTCTGGGTACTGGAATAAGTGAGCTAGAAAAACAGGAGCAGGTAGTCAGAAACTGAGATGTTCGGTGTGGAGATTTTAGAGGTCGTGTAGGTATAGATTGCAAGAAGACAATCCTTCCTGAATTTCTATGTTCCTACATGGCCAGGATTTTCTGAACAATGGAAGTTGACATACTATAAAGATACAGAATGTCTCCTCTTCCCCAGAGACAACTGTTCACATTTTATGAATAATAAAATTTAAAGACAGCTTTCTTGCTTCCCCCAGAGTCAGTTTCCTACATTCCAGTAAAGACCTTCCCATCCTCCCCCAAGAGAGGATCTGTTTATATTCCAGAGTGAAAAACAAAGTGTCTTTCTCTCTCTCTCTCTCCAGAGGGGAGGTTGGGAAGATATGCCAGCAGTTCCAATATAAACTCTGGGTTTCATGATTTCAGTTTCTCTGCTGTGATACAAACCCCTGCAGACACAGATAAGTCTGACTCTTGCCTTGTCTCGCCACGGGGAATTGGGGTGTGGGGGACAGATGTTCTGTGAGTACATGAAAGTTCTGTTCCCTGATCCAGAGTTTCATGTTTCTGTACACACACACACACACACACACACACACACACACACACACACACACTGGATGGATTAGGAGTCTCCAGAGAAACAGGACTAATGGGATATATATAGATACATATGTAGAAAAAGATTTGCTTTGAGGGATTGGCTCACATGATGCAGGAGCTGAGCGGCCCACAACCTGCTGTCTGCAAGCTGGGGGCCTAGGAAAGCTGGTAGTGCGTTTCAGTCCAAGCCTGAGGCCCTGACAATCAGAGGAACCAACAGTGCCCATCCCAGAGCCCACAGGCCTGAGAACCTGCACTAATGTACGAGGGCAGGAGAAGACAGGCTTCCCAGCTCGATCAGAGAGATAGAATTCGCCCCTCCTCTGTCTTTTTGTTGTATTAGGTGCCTCAGTGGACTGGATGATGTCCACCCATATTGGGGAGGGACGATCTTCTTTATTCAGTTTACTGAATCAAATGCTAATTTCTTCCAGGAGCCCCACCACAGACACACTCAGAAATGATGTTTCACCAGCTCTCCAGTCACACCCTTGCCCAGCCAAGTTAACACAGACAATGAAACATCACATGTACGGACATAAGACTGGTGGGCCAGCTGGTTAGCTTAGACCCTTCAGAGTTCCAGTCTTAACGCTGATGACCCAAAGATGCCTTGAGTGCAGAGCTGAGGGCACTAGAGCCAAAGGTCGGAGGTGAATGTGACGGGCTGAGAGGCCTGACTGCTGCACAGGCCACCTGAAAGGATGTTGAGCTCCCTGATTTTAGAAGAAGGACTAGAGGGGAAGACCTTGTGCTGGGAGCTAAAGTATTCAACACATCAGCGAATGGAAAGGAAGACTGACATATAAAACCCAGACAGTCATACAAATAGAGAGCAAAGGCTTCAAAAAATGCTGGCATTTTTATGCATGTCACCGTCTCCTCTGAGTGAAAAAGAACTCCAGAAAGTCAGGGACACCAATATATTCATTTTTCCCTCTACAACACTAAGATTCTCAGGATAGGGGTGGGGAGAGGGAAAGAAAAGGGAAAAGGAGGACACCCTGAGGTGAAGACAGCAAGGCTGCTAAGTGTGTTGTGCTGATATACCTGGGAGCAGAGGGTCAGTGGAGAACTTTCAATCCTTTTAATGATATGAAATAAATTAGACCTGCATTTTTGTTTTGTTAAAAACCAGGGAGATAGAATGAAAGCATTTAATGCTTCAGGTTATTCTTAGATGCCCTTTTATTTCATTAAAACATCTATGAAACCATAAAATTTTTGACTTGACAGTCCCATTGCATACGTGGAAACCCAACCTCAAAGGAGTGGCGTTTAAATCTCAGGCAGTGAAAACGTTTGGAATAGCTTGTTTATGCTGCTGTGCCTGCTTGTTCACAACAGTAATCGAGCTTGTTTCTTTTCATGTTTCACGGCTCTGTGAACCGAGCTTTTTTCTTTTTAAGTTAAGGAAAGCACAGGAGAAGAGGGATAGAGAGGCAGCTCTTCAGTTGTGGCTTCAAGGCTTATAGAAATGAATTCACAGGTGGAATTGTAAATTTCCAGTAAACATACATGTCCAAACGGAGAGTGGAGTTTCAACATGGGGAATGAGCATATAGACAAAAAGTTATTTTTACGAAAAATCACTAGAATTCGAATTCAGTTGTAAAGATAACATTTTTCTGGGAATTACAGTTTAGGAAGCTATCATTAAAACCGCCCTCTTTTCCATGTTTTGCACTTCTAGGTCTTTGCCTTCTCCAGTGTCTTAGGGTTGCAGCTGCTGGTCCCCTCCTTGGGCTTTTTCCCCATTCAAATCCCAAACCAATCCTCTCTCAAGAAAAGAGGCTCTCACGGTCCTACCTTCCCTTCCTCAGGCCAATCTCTTCTGATCTTCGGGCTTATCCAGAGTCTCTGAGCCTGGTTCCTCATGATGTCGGTCCTAGGCTGTAGGACTGATTCCTATCTTGGTCTACCTCTCACTCTCCCCTGAGGACTTAGACAGCACGGTACTCAATCAGTTAGGGCCCTGCTCCGTGTAGCAAATCTCCCATGTTGCTTTTCCTTGGAACCATTTTGCACCCACCTTTGGCATACCTGGCGCCACCCCCTGCTGAAGCAGACCTGGAGATTTCCAAACCCTCATTGATGTACATTGCACACGGCTTGCCCCCTGGAGTCTCAGCTGACGGTTAGCTTTCCCATCCCCCTCACTCCGCCCCTCCTACCCTTCACCGTCTCCTTGGAGGAATACGGCCTCAAGGCACAGGGGAATCATGTGCTATGAAGCCTGAATCTTCAAGAGGCTATATTTAATTTTGCTTTTGTAAACTGAGGAAAAATAAATTCAGCATGTGTCTTAGGATTCCTTCCATTGCTAATTATATACATCCAATTATACTAGCTGAAGCTAAAAAGTAATGTATTGGCTTGTAGGGTTTAAAGCCTAGAAATGGGTCCAGCTTTAGGCATGACTTGAGGCAGGAGCTCAAATAAATAAATCAAGTCTTGGGTTTCTTGGCTCTGGGTAAACCCTCTTGCCTCCGTTCTTCATGCAATGATTTTTTTTTTCTTTCTTTTCATGTGAATCAAGATAGCTCCTTCTCTATCCTCCTGACTTAGCAACCGTATCAGAAGAAAGCCTTTCTCTCACCATCTCCAAGTACCCATCTCAAGTCTTGTTTGGGTCCCCTGACCCTGCTTGCACCAATCGCTGTGGGCAGGAAGCGAAGTGCTCTTATTAACAAGGACTGGGTCCAAGCATGGTGGGGAGAGGTTAGGGCACTCTAGGTGGACAGCTGAACTCATGTGCCCACGCTGAGGCAGGGGAGAGGGCGGAGATCACATACCAAAAAAGCAGGATGTAATTGCTATCGTAATAGGGAAGGGATGCTAGGCAGAATTTTTAGGATCCCTCTTCCTAAACGATGTTAACCCCTGTCCTATCTGTGCTTCTCAAAGTCACATATAAGGTAAGCAACCATCCCCGTTTGCCCAGACTGCTCTGGTTTTAGCCCTGAAAGTTTTGTGTCGCAGGAAACACTGTAGTTCCAGGCAAACCAGGATGGCTGGTTTTTCACCTTAGGGGTACATTCAAGGTCCCAGAAAAAAGCGAGAATCGTCTTCCTGAAACCTCAGTTTTAGTGAATAGTAAATTTTTATTAAAAATGTATTTCATAAATTAAAAATATTTGTAAATTAAAAATATGGAGATATTTTTATGGCATAGAACGTGAAATTCTCATTAATTTCTAATATACTTTGAAACTTCCAAAAAATGTTATAGTCACAGAAACCTCATGCTCCTTTTTTTTTCTTAGGTGAAAATCTTGAAAAGCACTGATCTAACTGATACTTGGTTTCAAAGATGCTTAGCTATTGTAAACCACTTGGACACCATTAAAAAATGGCTGCATTAGAGCTGTGCCACTCTCACACACATACACACAGACTTGCAAGGAAATCATTTTTTTTCAATTTTCACGCGGGTTTTAGGAAGTAGTCAGTACTGAGGAAGGAGTGTCAAGGTTAGGAACTTCAGTGTGCCCATCACTCAAAACCCTAACCCTGCAAAAGTTGTAACTTAAGATCTTGGGCAATTTTCCTCTGGGTGGTGAGAAAAGGCACCTTTAGCGTGTTGTCTGAAGTTGCTCTCCTCCTGCATGACAGCTCCTGTGTTAGTTACCCCAGCCCTTCAGAAAGTCTGCTCTACCTTTCAGCATTGGGCGCTGCTGATGGGGAGTGTGAAGGGATAGAAAGATCAGAGGAACTGAGGGTGCTGAGTATTCGCCCTCCTGCTGCTGCGTTCAGAGGAGGACGGCATCCCGTCAGGGAACCATGCCTGTGCATCTCAGTGACCACGGTGCAGCGGCAGGCGGTGGGAGGAGAGCTGCCAGGTGGGCGACTTAGCAGGGACGTAGGTATGACCCACTGCTTTACAGATACACACAACGCCGAGCCAGTTGGCCCCTGGGAGAGAGGAAGACGAATGCTTAGCTTACATTGCTTTGTCCTCAAGTAACTAAGTAGGATCACAGTTACCAGAATCAATATATCATCTCAGGGCTGAACAAGCAACAAGTTGTATCTGATTGTTGCTTTGAGTGGAACTTAACGAGCAAGCAAACAGAAGCGAGAGAAGGGACTAGAAGTCGAGCCCGGCCTCACAGAACTTGCACGGCCTTCGGGGTGGAAGAGGAATCAACCGCTACATTGACTAAGGATGCAGCAGTGCCACCTAGTGGCAACTCAAAATTGTCACAAAAATCATCAGAAAAATTAGGATTGTCCTGTTAAGACAATACGTATACTCTTTCAGATAATGTCAGAAGCTTTATTTATTTATTTATTTATTTATATTTTTTATTTATATTTTTTTGTGGTACACGGGCCTCTCACTGCTGTGGCCTCTTCCGTTAAGGAGCACAGGCTCCGGACGCTCAGGCCCAGCGGGCATGGCTCACGGGCCCAGCTGCTCCGCGGCACGTGGGATCTTCCTGGTCCAGGGCACGAACCCGTGTCCCCTGCCTCGGCAGGCGGATTCTCAACCACTGTGCCACCAGGGAAACCCAGAAGCTTTATTTTTAAACTCCATACCTTAACCAAGCAAAAAATCACCAAGATTTTTCAGTATTCAGAGATTAATACTTTTCCCATTATATATAATCATAATACACTCCATCTATTCCCATCACCAAAAAAACCTCAGCTATGAACCACTGTAAATTTGACAATAAAGATTTGGGAAAAGCAGTGGTGAAATGATAGACTAAAAACCTCTTTTAATGGTATCTATTAGATAATTCTAGTTTATAATCATGCCAATGCATATGCTATTTTAAGCTAAGCATTATTTCAGTTCTCTTATAACCAGAGATTATCTTTTTTTCCCCCAGTGAACCTACGTGTGATGTTAGGAATCAATCACGTTGATTAAGTTTAAAGTCTACGTATCTGTCATCTCAATGAGTGTATTATGTACACAAAGCTAGGTCCCTAAATATCACCCGCACAACTGTTGAAAAGCCAGTGGAAATTCATGCGTTGACTATCGCCCCTCCTTCTGGCTGCCCAATTCCAACCCTATTCATGGTCTGTGCGCTGTTTTGCACTTCTCTTTTAAATTGTAAGTAACTGATAGATATGTAAATTCTGTCCTATCTAGCAAAGATTCAGCTGACTTCTTCCTCTTTCCCAGAAACACAATTTCTGCTTCCATTTGAAAGTCATTTCAATATTCCTTTACTCACCATATACATTAATTCTGAATTTTTTTTGAACTGGTTATAACATCTGCCTGGTTCCCTTCTATACTAGTAAAATGCTTGTAACTGGGGAAACGGCATATGATTGAACAACACACTTCTCAAAATTTAATTGTGTTTTCATGAACTAGAGGGGGAAATCCATTTGTACACCAAAAGCAATGATACTAAAATACTCTGGCAATTAGAGAGTTCGAGAATACCTACAAATTAATCCCTAAGGATCTTGCCTCAAGTTTCAACATAAAAATAAAGCATTATGCAATGCAAAGGTTTGAAAAGCTAAATATAACCGTCTTTAAAAATATTAATTTATCAACCATAAATTAAAAATTTTTAACATTCATTTAACAGAACAATTTATGTAAGTGGTAAGTATTAGATGTTCACCGACCTGCTTAATAGACATTCAAGATTGACTTGCTTATTTACTTAATTACTTTGTCCACACTCTCCTTTTGAGAAAAAAGTTTTTCAATAGTAACATCTCCGGAAGAGAATTTGGATCCATTGCTTTCTTATTCCTCTTTCATCTCTAAAAAACCTAAAACTATAATGTAGTTGTGGAATCAGAGTGGCATAGGGACAAGGGAGTGTGGAAAAACAACATGCAAAAAAAAAAAAAAAATAGGACATACTGTTTATTAAACTGTTGTGTTCCTTAGAAAAATTTTTTTAGGCCATAAAATCAACCAGTTTATAAGTTTTCCCTCTGGAAAATCACAATGTAACATATTATTTTCATATTTCATAAAATATATATTCAGAGATTTTTCTTTTCTCTTTTTTTTTTTTCCTTTTGGCAAGATGGCTAGGATTAAAAATACAGTAACACAGAAGAAATCCTCTAAGGTTTAATTTTACGACTGCTCTCAAAAAGCATAGCCAAAGGAAATTTGGCCACGCACTGAACAAGATTTTATAAATGCTAGATTTTCACGTATTATTGTAGATGATCTTAAGAATTTTAAAAACATGTGAAAAATGATTAAGTGCTCTTCATCCTGGTGTCACTAAAAGATTAAAATTGTGGATTAAAGATAAGTTTTTGGCAGTCATCCCCAGAACAAAAAGCTTTGTTTTAGGGGCCCTAAGTCTTCTGAGATATTTTTGGCAAATTGCATCATGTGGGACTCCCACTCATAGCAACAACATCTTGTCTTGTTTTCACAGCAAGATGATCTAAGGCATATTTTCCATAACCAGAAGTCTCAACCTTGCTTTATTTTGTCTCAGCTTTGTCTGTTGCACTGTGTCAGTCTCATACGTACACTTCTTCAGTGCTCTTTATAAAGCTTTGATACATTTTATTTAGATACATAGTTATGTATATGCAACACACACACGGGAATGGAATGCCCATATTAAGGAAATTTTAGATTTAGAGAGTTATAATATCTCAGATAACATTTGCCTGTATCTTATACCAAAAAAGATTTCCATCTGGGATACAATAAGCCAAAAACATATTATTTAAGAGGATCATGGTAAAATTAAGGGTATAAGCTCATGGCCAAATTAAGGATATAAGCTAAGCTGTCCAAGCAAACAAGAATTATTTCGCCTAGTTTCTATTAACTCCCAATACTCACTGCAAATATATGTTCAAAAAGCATCTTCCATTTAAAATAAAAAATGTATTCACCTAATTTTCTTTCAGTCTGATGGGCCAATTGTACACTATTGGGATATTTTAATATTAACTGGAGGCAGTCATTTGCCAAGATGAAACAGTAATTATTGAGAGACAATGTACATATGGTAAAGTGCAGCTTTGGCCAGACCCAGTGGTGGTGGATTCAGAGCACAACACCTGAGGTCATCTATCTTTGAAGTTTCCTACAGCTGGAGATGAGTGGCACATTTTCAAGGTTCTGATAGGTAAACAGAAATAAAGACAAATCAATGGATAGATAGATTGATGGCTTTAGAAACACCAAGAATCATAATGCACCCTGTGTCACATTTTTAGACACATTTAAGGACTTCTTAGTGGTGTGCTAATGAATGTTTAACAACCAGTGCTCTGAATAAAACAATGTGTACATATATGTACACAAGTTTATTACAGATTTTGCTGAGATAAAGGTTGTGTTGCATGTTTACATATAATAATGCAATATTTTATTTTATATTCCATATAGCTAATTGATTTTCACAGAATTCTTTCTGAATTTTTGCCAAACTCTTCTATTTGTAGCTGAATGACAGTTGCAATAGACAAATGAACATAGTGCTTTGATGCTGATATTTTCGTTTATGTTTATGAGTCAACAGGGCAACAATGAAGGCTTTTTATTTAGTTGTTGACCTTACCAACGTCTTTGCATAATAGGTTTTGAATATTAGAAGCAGTGTCCCTAAATTCTTTTGCTATTTATATTGTAATAACTATAGGCATATCACACTTTACAGTTGAATTGCGTTATTAATATTTTCTCCATCATTTCCTTAAGTTTATACCAGGGATTGGCAAATAACTTGTTTGGTCAAATACAGCTTGTTTTCGTAAATAAGTTTTTTGGGGACACAGCACACCTATTTATTTATGTCTTGTCTGTCTGCTTTCAAGCTACAATAGCAGAACTGAGGAGTTGAGATGGAGGCTGTATGGTTTGCAAAGCCTAAAATATTGATGTTTACTCTCTGGCTCTTTCCAGGAACAGTTTTCTGACTCTGGAAATAAACCAGCACTTACCAACAGAACTTTCTGTGATAATGAAAATGTTCTTTACCCGTGCTGTTTAATACAGAAGCCACTTAACCACACTCACTGTTGAGCACTTGAAATGTGTCTACTGCAACTGAGGAGCTAAACTTTTCATTCTTTTTAATTTTAATTAATTAAAAAAACCCACATGCTGCTAGTAGCTACTTTATTAGACAGTGTAGGTCTAGACAGTCAACAAAACCATGAATCACAGCCTGATTTGCAGCATTTGCTGATTTGGGGATTGTAAATACACTGATTTTGGCTAGTTTCAAGCATCAAATATCACATCATGGAATGACGAGTTGGGAAGAAATATACAATATTATATAGTATTTCCACCATGCAGACTTAGACATAAATAGACATAATAGACATAAATAACATCAATAACATAGATAAAGATAAAATACTAAAAATAATTAGAAAGTGATGAGCTTTGAGTATTTGTTTTTAATAACATTTTAAAATTATAAGTTTATATCACTTAATTTTAATAAGAGCTCTGTACAGCAATGGGTTGCTAAAACCCTGAAAACTATCACAGCTGTCTCTCTCAAGCCAGTGCAATCTGGTTTCAGCCAGTGTTTTTATACACAGTAAGTCTCTAAGTATTTAGTTCTCTATGTGTTTACTGCATATCAGTTTGATCGCTTTTTTTGTCATGCTTATTTCTGTTCTCTTACCATTTTTACATTAAAAATAGTGTGAAAAAGCTTTTCACTTAGGTGAATCTAAAGCCCTTTTAGCTAAATTTTCCTAAAATTTAAGTTCAAGAATTTCTACCTGGTTGCTTTTTTTTTTTTAGAATATCCACAAAAAATGCACCTGTCACATTAAATGGCCTGGAACACCTTTTCAAAGCCACTGCTCTCACAGAACATGTCTACCCTTGAAGACTGATTGACTAGAACCAATTGATTCCCCTAATCCCTCTTCTAGCTAAGAACTAATGATTGCCCTGAAACTGTCAGCCTGAGTGTCTGACTTTTTTGGTTGTGAGATGAGAGCATCACATTAAATATTTGTTGACTAAAAGAATGAAAATCTCAGTAAAAAGATGTTTTCCTTAGAAATTAGGTTATCCTATTTCTTTGGGTTCTGGATCTAACTATATCTGTGATTGTTTAAACCTCGCTTTCAAAACTTGTGAACCAAATCATGGTAAAGGGAGGAGGGTACTGAATTGGGAGTCTGGGATCATGATATTAATCCTGCTGCTAATATAGCTGTAGGATCTTGACAAATTCTAGAACTTTCCAGGCCTCAAGACCTTCATCTTTCAATTGTGAATGCATAACCAGGTATTTTCTAATGTGTCATTTGGTTTTCTGATTCTTAACTGGAGAGTTGAAACAATTATGAACCAATTAGTTGTAAAAGACTTTGATGGAACAAGCTAGACATTGGGTCTTTGACAACCTTTTCTCTTCATGTTTATTGTTGACACTGTACCGAATAAATATCTGATCATAAATGAAAATGACAGTCTATTTTCCCAGAAATGTTTCTTTCCATCTCCCCTCCATCATTCTTATTTTCATCATCTTAATTCAGGCCATCAGCATCTTTCCCTACTCCATCATGCTTTTCATTTCTCTGCACCCTTATGTACCCCCAACATTTGTAAGGTATCTTTTCTCAAGAAAAAGCTCTGGTTTTAGGGGTTAAGGTCTAAGGGCTAACCTAATCAGGGAGTCCAATGTCTTCTTAAATCTGGTTTTATTATTTTTTCAGTTTAATCTTTTGCCAATTTCTTTCCCTCCTCTTCTCTTTAGATACTGACCTTCACCTCCTCCAGAGAATGCAAACAAGTCAAAATTAGTTAAATCAATCATGCATTTTCCCCATTTTGTGCTTTTGGCCATGCTGTTCCTGATGCATAGTATGTCCAGTCCTTTTTTCCAACAGGTGAAATCTATTTGTTTCTTAAGTTCCTGTCCAAATATCACCCTTCTTGAGAGTTACTCTGAAAACAAAGAAAATTTTCTCCTTCCCTCATCTGAAATTATCTCGCAGAACTTTTATATAACCCTACTTTAGGACTTAACACACCACATATATTTAGGTGTTGTCCTCTATACTTTCTCTGGTAGATTATGTGCTTAATTTTTTATTTATCCATCCATTCATCCAACATTTATTGAAGATCTGCTATTCATCAGGCACTTTATTAGAATGCAGAGAACAGACCTGTAAGAACTGATTCTAGCTTTTGACAAGTTTGTCTATGTGGAGAGGTAACTTTTAAGTCAATTTTAATTTGCAAAACAGAATGCTAAGTGCCGTGATAGGGAACAGTCTGCACAGAATACTTTGTAAGAAAAAAGTGTATGAAAAAAAAAAGTGTATGGCATAGGAGGGTCAGAATTACGTCCAGGGAGTTTCGCTGGTTGGCCGGTTGGGGCAAACCATAATTTACTAACTATTCAGGGGCTTCCCTGGTGGCAAAGTGGTTAAGAATCCTCCTGCCGATGCAGGGGACACGGGTTCGAGCCCTGGTCCGGGAAGATCCCATATGCCGCCAAACAACTAAGCCCGTGCGCCACAACTACGGAGCCTGCGCTCTAGAGCCCAAGAGCCACAACTACTGAAGCCCAGCGCGCCTAGAGCCCGTGCTCCGCAACAAGAGAAGCCACCACAATGAGAAACCCGCGCACCGCAACGAAGAGTAGCGCCTGCTCACCGCAACTAAAGAAAGCCCGCGCGCAGCAACGAAGACCCAAGGCAGCCAAAAATGAAGAAATAAATAAATAAATTAATTTTTTAAAAGATCTGAAAAATGCTATTAAAAAAACAAAAAAATTATTAACTATTCAGAGTCTGACATATAATTAAAGCTCAGTAAATGTTATTAAACACATATTCCGAGTATATGAAGGTTTATTTTCTCCTGGGTGTTTGATAAAGGTCATTGGTAGTGAAGATATTTCAGAGATACAAAGAAGGAAATATGAATGACAGTGCCATTTCCATTCAACCAGATTCCACAAGGAAAATGTCAGTTTGCACACTTTGAGGGCAGGTGTATTAACTACATACAAATCCACCAATAGAGACAAATCGCATTCATAGGAGTTTTGCACAGAGCTTCTTGAGCCCAATCAGACTATAACGAAGTGCAGAAGAGACCGCATTCTGTACTCACCTTCCAGGTGAGCATCAAGGCTAGTGTAGCCTAGACTCTGAAGGAGGCTCAACTCCCTCCCTCAGGCTCCTCAAGAAGATGGGGTGATTTATTTATTGTATACTTGACTCATTTTCCTAGAAAGTGCAAACCCGGTGGGCGGAATCTGTTAGGTGGTGAGAACGCTGGCGGTTCACTGTTCTTTCCTCCACTTTCAGCCTCCCTGTAAACTCTGCTGAAGCCTAACCCAGGGCCTGGGAACCACAACTTCAGAGCCGACTCCCGGTTGCCAGGTAACCACCTGGGCGCGCACAGTCTCCGGGGGTCAGGGGCCGCCCCCGCCTCTCCCCAGGCGCTCCAATCAGCGGCCAGTGTGGCTGTCACGTGGGGCTCGGAGCGGGACCCGGAGTGCCGCGCGCGCTGCCAGGCTTGCGGAGCCCGCCTCCGCGCCCTTCAGACCCCGCGGCCCGGCCGCGCAGCCTCGGAGCCCGCGGCGCAGGAGGAGAGGGCGGTGCGGGTCGGGTCCGGCCGCCGCGCCCGCTTCAGCACCTTCCGCTGTCCGCCGCTGCGGTCGCCTCGTCCTGCAGGTAGGGGCCGGCGGGCCGCAGGGCGAGGGACGCAGGCGGACGCGGGCTGGAGGAGGGCGATCTTCGAGCGATGGGGCGTCGCGGGGCTGGTGGGGGTCCGCCCGCCCCCGCGACGGTGGCGGACCCGCGTGCGCGCGTCCTGTGGGGCTTGGCAGGCGATGAGGCCCCGAGCGCCCGCGCCGCTCACCGGCCGAGGACGGGACGCAGCAGAAGCAGCAGCAGCCCTTGCGCCTCTGAACTGCCCCTGGAGTGTCACCTGCGACCCTGATCGGGGACACTGCCTTATGTTTTAAGCTTATTCAGCCTCAGTGCGTATAGAGTCTAGATTGTCGCTCTCGTTACTGTGCCCACGGGCGCTTCTGTAAGGACCCCCGCCCCCCTGAAGGTGGCCTTCGTACTCAGGCTGCGGCAAGAAACCCTGGGGTCAAAGGGAAGCGCGTCCCAGAAAAAAGACAGACAGTATTGAATCTCAGAGGCGCACTGTGTGCTAAGCGAATCTTAAAAATATAATCTTTCCTATTTTTCAGAAGCTAACAAACCCAGACTTACTTTTTTGCATGCAGATAGTAAAAGGAGCAAGCATTGGAGCTGACTTTTTTTTTTTTTTTTACTATATTAAGTAAAAGCAGTTGATTTGAATGAAGTTTAGCGATGCCTTGGATCATGTATCAGAAGTAAAGCACACTTGTTTTGTAACTTCCATGTCCATTTGTATATGTATTTGTTGACGTTTTTAATTTAAAAGTCTCCAACAATGGTTTGAAGAGAGAGATTACATTTCTTTCATTGTCTGAGTATTTCAGAAATAGATACCCTTCGGAGAAACTCATTTCCCTACCAATTTTTATAACCGAAATTACGAGTCCTCCTTGAACATTTTAAGTCACCTCAAGTGAGAAGAAGCTTTCCCTTTAGGGTTTGTTTCTCTAACAGTGAATTCTTTGGGGAATTTCAAAGATTCTCTCTAGGTTTTCATATCTAATTTCTTGCTCACAAATCTCCTGGGCTCATCAACAGTGAGAGGATAGTCTTGGTGTGATTATCATAGAACACAGCATGGTCTTGGGTGTTGTGTTGTCTCCCTCTTATTGGCATTAGTGGAGCTGATTCTGGGCTTGTGGTGTGGACAGCCCCTGCAGAAAAGCACTCTCTTACATCCTGTTGAGATTCTGCCTCACTGGCCTAAGTGTGCAAGAAAGTGAGCGTGGTCACATCTTACCTGTGTGAAGGCAGAGATCTGAGAAATCAGTCTGACAGTCTTTCCTGTTCTGTGATCTAAAATTAAATACAGTAATTAAATGCCTTTGAAAAGTTGTCAGTTAATTCACCAGAGTTTGGGGAACCGTGCTTTAGGTGATAGTTTAGAGATTAATGTTACAAATGCTAGGTTTAGGTCATTGCATTGAGAGTTCCTGGGAAGTTTGCTCAACTGGAATAAACCAAGGCTTGTTTGAAAGGGCCCAATGGAAAGAAAACTCATATACTTCTTAAGTGAGCTCCACAAACTTACTCTATATTAAAATGGCTAGTTGAATTTTACTACTTATATTGAGCTGATTTTCCCTGTGTTTATAGTAATAGGAATACTTAAAGAACTGTGGGTATCTCTGAAAAAAAAATTAGATATATTTACTTAAAAGTTTGAAATTCTTCATTCTTTTTATCTTTAATGATTAAATATTGCTGTACTAAAAACTTTTGTTACTACTCACACAATAATCCTATATATTCGAAAGCTGCAAATCAATTTAGCTTAGAAAATAATGTTTTTAAATTCCTCTGCTCCCAGTAGACGGACTTCTAGGGCTAGAGTGTTTTTTGTTGTTGTGTTCTGTGGACTCTACCTTGCAGCCCTTAGCCTGAGCATGGGTGAGCTGCAGCAGCTTTTATATTGCTCAGAGAAGAGTAAGAGTATGTTTGTTTGTTTGTTTCTTTTGCCCCAGTAGATACTGGAAGTCCAACATGACTGATTAGATGTCCCTGTCAATAAGATATGTGCAAATTCTCCATACTACCTAATTTTACTTGCCTAAACTCTGTAATGAAGACTAAAATGAAATTCAAACAATTTGGAAGGATTCACATATCCTTCCTGTATTCCAGAATTTATTCAAAATCAGATCTAATATGCAAGAAAGGTAACAGTTTACCAGATTACTGAATAATGTGTTTACCCAGCCATTCATGATAATGATGAGTATACAAACATTACTACTACTTTCTGCAATTGCTGAATTATCTCATCTTGTATTTTGTATCTATTCCATGTAGCAGATTGAAATATTAAAGTGAAATTATGTATGTAGCTTCCAGTGTGTCTTCAGGAACAGAGATCTTACTGAGAATATTATAATCCATAGAAATCATATTAGGAGATTGGGAGGGATTTCTTACTAACTGACACCTCCTTTCCTTTCATGTGAGAAACATATATTAGACCAAGAGTGGCTGGCATTTTTCAACATCCAAGACCATGCTGTGTTCTATGATAATCGCGTGGAGATGATTCTCTCACTGTTGATGAGACTGTTCCTTGGAGATTGATGAGCAAGAAATTAGATATGGATACCTGGAGAGAATCTTAGAAATTCCCCAAAGAATTTACTCTGTAGAGAAACAGATCCTAAAGGAAAAGCTTCCTCTTGCTTGAGGTTACTGTTACTGTTCAAGAAGGACTTGTAACTTCGGTTATAAAAATTGGTAGAGAAATACACTAAAATGATCAACTTTGACCTTTGCCTTTGTGTATTGAAAGGGAAAAAATCCCATCATGACTGACTAGAAGAATTTCAAAACTTCTCATGGTAAAACATGGGCTGTCACATGAGGAGACAAGTTTCAGGTTGTTTTTACTTGATCTCAATGACCAGACAAATATAACTTGAAATAGGCTAGACAACCTGGAATTGGAGCCACAGGTGGCACGTGCATCTAGATATCACATTATCAGCTACTTGAGTGAGATAATTTTTTTTAATAATGATAAAGGCTTACTTTTTTATTACTTTACAGGTACTTACAACATTGATTTAGTAGCCTAATTATCTCCTAAAATTCTGGAAGTCTGTATTCTAGTTTAGGAAATATATGTGTCACAGAAACAGGCAAATCTTGTACAGTAAGATCATAGGAGATAATTCAGCAATGTTATTTGCTATTAAAGGGATAATTGATAACTGTCATGTTCAGGAAAGCTCTTATCAAAAGATGCAAGAAATAATTTTCCATGCTTCGGTGAGGATGTTACACCATTTAAAATTTGGTTTATAAATTTGAATGCTCAGATGTGGAGAACTCATAGTGGAGGTTGTTAAGTAATTTACCTTACGTTCACATTTGTTGTTCTCTTCCAGTTGTTGACACTTTAAGTTATGAGCATGTACCAGTATCTCAGGTGGGCTCATTTGCAATTATGTATAGTAAGCTCAATTTCATATCTCATACACAAAAAAACTTTCCAATTGGAAAGCAGAAAATAGTTCTCACTACACAGAGCAGTCGTGTATGATGTGCTGTTGGAAAAACTTCATTTTTCAATACAATACAGCGCCACATGGAGCCCTGAAAATTGAATAGTTGGTTAATAAGAAGTAGGTAATACTTAATTTTGGCCCATTAAGATAAAACTTTTTGAATGAGTCTTAATGAAAAGAGTTATGCAAATTTTATTTTTAAGATAAACATGGTAGCGGGTTTGAAGGAGTCATTTCAGAATTTAAGCTAGAAGGATTCTTAGAGACCAGTCAATCTAACACCATTAACACTAAACAAACAAAAATTAAGTTGCTCAAAATTGGGAAAATTTCAATGGGAAAGCTGGTCTGGAACCTCAGGCTCTAACACTCAGCATTGTGCTGCTCCCTAAAGAGGTGTAAAAATATATCACCTTTCTCTTTTATTATATTTCTTCAAGTGACTAATTCAAAAGTTTGAGTAGTTAAGATTTAGATCACTTTTATATTTTTTAAGTGACTATTGTACATAATGAACAAATTGCATGTGTTTGGTCTCATCATATAGAAAGTTTGCTTAAAATATTAATTAAAAAGTGTTTTCCCACAATTTGTAAAATTTTTTGATTCGCTCATTAATATGATTTAAGTTTTTCTGCAAAGTCTTCTGTGATTTGGGGGGGATCCAGTTATCTTATAAATTCTTTATCCTAATGCACCTCAATGGTACTTAAGTGTTCATAGCCATCACATCTACAATTGAATGTTAGAAATAAGAAGGTTTTGGAAGTTACATCTGAAGCCTGGATTATGGTTACCATTGGGTAAAATTTTGAAGTTGGACGCGTTTATTTTCTAGACTTTCTGACCCTTTGGTACTAGACGCCATCTAGAATGGTGTTATTCGACATGTATCTTAGACCAGCATCCCCTGGGAGCATGTCAGAAGTGCATACTTCCAGGCCACAGCCCTGCCAAATCAGCATATCTGAGGGAGCACCTGGAATCAGTGTTTTCAGGAGGCTCGAGTGATTCTAACGCAAGGTCACGCTTTAGAGGTACTGATAGAAGGTACATTGCGCCACTGGACCTAGTCCTCTCTTGAACTGGTAGTGTTCATATACAACTCCACCTTTGAAACTTTACTTAAACTACTAAATAAATGAACTCATTCCTGAAAATATTGAATACAATTGTGGATACATTTAAATTTCAATAGTAGCTTTTTGGACACAATATCTCACTTGCATTATTAATCACATTAGTTCATCTTTGTGGGAATTTTATGGTGGCTAAGGGAATAATTTTTGACAGGTGGCCCGTTGACTAGATTAGTAACCTGTCTCATATATGCACTGGTCCTGCCTTAGCTGATACAACTCTTCACTTATCAAACTTCAGGATTTATTTCCGGCCTCCTATCAATGTATGGATGCATATATAAAAGAAATTTTGGATGTAGTGACGGTGTGAGCTGTTTCTTAAAGCTTTCAAGCTTTAAATCCATTTGATTTCCTTTGCTGGTTTTTCTCAGCATTTGACAAAAATAAATTTTTTTTTGGTACGTGGGCCTCTCACTGTTGTGGCCTCTCCCATTGCAGAGCACAGGCTCCGGACGCGCAGGCTCAGCGGCCATGGCTCACGGGCCCAGCCGCTCCATGGCATGTGGGATCTTCCCGGACCGGGGCACGAACCCATGTCCCCTGCATCAGCAGGCGGACTCTCAACCACTGCGCCACCAGGGAAGCCCTTGACAAAAATAAATTTTAACACCCTTGGCCCAGAACATGAAAATGCCAGTCTAACTGACTGTTTCTGCCAAATGAGAATCCTGATTTTCAGACACAGATAACATAAAGACCCACCCTACTTTAAAAACTCGTATACAAAGTCCAACTTACAGAACAGATGGATTAGAAGGGGGACGGGCATCCTCAGGTTTACAGAGCAATTCATGCCATAGCTTCTCAAGTCCTCCTTCATGAGGAATGATCCTATTTATAAAAACAAAGCTACTTATTTTTGCCATACCCTATTATAAAAATAATCCTACATCTTTATTATGACAATGTTTACATGTTTACTTTCATAATGTCTCTTTCAGTGGAATATTTACCTCTTCTTAGTTTATGGGTGAAAAATACGTGATCTCACTCTTCTATTTCTCTTTGGCTGAGTCTCTCAGAATGGTTAATTGAAGGTATATGAATGACCCTGTTGTTCAAGAAAAGTGTATTACATCTTTGATCAAATTAAAAATCTTTTCCACATTGCAGGTCAAGAGATTCTGTAATCCTTCAAGCGCCTTGAAAATCTAATTTCATAATTCAAATCCATATAATTTTCACTTTGGTGGTTAAAATGTAGGAAGTATAAGAAATATCTAGATGAATGATAGATTAAGTATATAGATGGATGATGAAATAACTGCATTCACTTTGCCACATCTTTGAATTAGTGTTCTGGTCTTCTCCGTCTTACCTATAATCCTTTGTTTTGCTGATCAAATTGGAATTCATACTGGTATAAGTGGTCATTCTGTGAGTCCAAACTAGAACAACCATAATGACCTTATTCTTTTCTATTTGCTATCTAATCCAGGATTTTAACATAGGTTAATACTGTACTTTGTGACCTATTTTATCATCTAAGCTTTTAAGAACATTAGGATTTGACATATGTTGGGGATGCTGAGATATAATGTCCTGCCAAGCACATGAAAGGTAAATTTAGGAATGATTGAAATTTAAGAGATTAATCTGGTCAGTAGAAGTTACCAGAGGCAGTTTGTCTGATAAACATCTTTGCTATTGTTGAACTGAGTAAGTAGTTCTCAAGCTTTACTCTGCTATATAAATCATCTGGAAATGATGTTAAAAAGCAGGTTTCCAGACTCCACCCCAAGATCCATTGGCCCTAGATTGTGATCCAGGAATCTTCATTTTTAGCAAGTTTCTCAGTTAATTCTGATGCAAGAGACCCGAGAACCACACTTTGAGATGCACCGATTTAGAGATTTTTTAAAATTATATTTATCCTTGATAACCTATGGCTGTACATATCAGTGAAAATAGTGGTCATTTAGAATTATGGATACTAGACAGAGGAAGAAGATCTCAAGTCAGTGGGCTAGTGGCTGCTTAAAAAAAAACTTCCATTTTTTTTCTTTGCAATTTCCAAATGCTTTCTAATGAGCACGTATAGTAAATACTAACATATTAACTATATGTGCTCACTAGAATTTTTTGCATCACTCTGAGCATATAGTGTATTCAAATGTTAAACACTGATTTTCAACATGATATTTTTAGGTTTTTAAAAAAATTACTATAGGCAATAGATTTCTGTTAAGAAAATTAACAAACTTCTGAATAGGACAAAGAGGAGTTCAAGAAAACTACCCTGACTCTCTGCATGGTGATATGTTTGTGACCCTGACCTTTGAATACACATCTTTATATACTTTGATCGATTTTTCTCTTTCTCAAGGCTCCCCGGAGTGCTTCCTGGTCAGAGTCTCTGCTTTTGCTGCTCCCTCTGTTTAGTGCGCTTTCACGTAGTACCTATGACACGACTATAGTACCTTTTAAAATTTTATTATTTATTTATTTTTGGCTGTGTTGGGTCTTCGTTTCTGTGCGAGGGCTTTCTCTAGTTGAGGCGAGCGGGAGCCACTGTCTTCATCGCGGTGCATGTGGGATCTTCCCAGACCAGGGCTTGAACCCGTGTCCCCTGCACTGGCAGGCAGATTCTCAACCACTGCCCCACCAGGGAAGCCCTATTTTTACTTTTCATATAGTCAGATTTTCTGGTAAAAATACTTCATTTTCAACTATTTTTGTTCTTACATATTAAAAATATCATGTGACCTAAGCTAAAGAGAAGTATACTGTGTAGATTGTCACTTTGTTACCAGTGGTTAGAATCACCAGTAACTGGAGGGTGTTGTTAGCTGTATTGATTTGTTGTTTTCCAAGGATGAGCTTTCAAATTGTTCTTAGGATGTAGCTGTTTAATATTTTTGGAAGGTCTTGTCAAGGCATGAAATGCTGGGATGGGAGCTATGTGTCGCTACAGATCGCTGCCAGCGTTTAGGCACGTGCTGGTGGAGATTGCTCTGGGGCACACCCCTGTGGCATAGTACCGACTGAGGAGTCAGAGGATCTGCTATGGGCGTGGCATTAGCAGGCATCCACTGTGAACCATCGCGGCTGAGTCATCAGACTCTGTGGGTGTTCCTGTGGGCCCCCAAATGCATATCCTTAATCTAGCCCATCTCAGTCCCCTGCTGCTTGCTTTGCAGACTTTGGTTTTTACCCATTTCCTGTTGTGAGATTATTTATTCCTTGTGTCCACCTTCCTCATCCGCTTGTCCCTGATGTTGCTTCTAAAAATACTTGTGGGTTAAAGCAGCATTAGTGCATATCTCAGAGAAAGACTTAACATGTTGCAAAATATGATGGCTGGGGGTGGTAAATGGGGCAGGAAACTCCAGGGGCAAAATAAAAAGATAAATGAAAGTGTCCAAGTGAAGTTAGAAAATATAATCCAATTATACAACACCTACTTATATGTGGACAAGTCATTTCAGTTTATTTTCCCCTCTTAATCTTGTTAGTATTAGAAAGCACTGCTGTGGATTCTTAGTGTATAATTTCTTTTTATTTAGATTATATACCTGACAGCAGAAATGTGCAATTTACTGTTTTGTACCAGCAAATTTGCACGTCAGCATAATTAGCATAAAAGAAACATTGTGAGCTTCCTAGAAATCTCCCTCATGGCTCCTGTCTGTCACTACTTCCTTTTCCCTGAAGAAAACTCTCTCATAACTTCTAGTAGCGTAGATTAACTTTGCTGGTCTTTAAACTTTTATAATATTAGAATCCTATGATATTCATGTGTGACTTTCAGTCATCATTACATTGTATGGTTCATCCGTTTCGTTGTGTATGGTTCATTTGAATTATTGTATAGTACCCCAGTGTATGACTGTCCTATCATCTGATCTCCCAGATTGGGGGAATCTGGTTTTTAGGGGAGACTTGTGTGTCTCCCTCTCCTCAACCCTGCTCTGAGGCAGCCAAACTCCACTTTATATCTGGGGTGGGTGCTGAGTAAGAGAGAAAGCACCTCTTCAGTGGCAGATCTGGGCTTCGTTCTGGTTCAGGATGGGAGCCCAAGATGTTTTCCTGCCCACCCCCCAGGGGCTGGTAGCTTTTGCTTCTTCCCTTCTCCCAGTTCTGTGGGCAGGAAGGAGGGTTATCTGTCCCTCCCTAGAAGCAGATGGGCTTTGCTTTTACTCCCTCCCCATTGTCCCTGGGAGTGAGGGTATGTATTTCCTCTCTCCGAGTAGCTGAAGGCTTGTGCTCCATTTGGGAGAAGGACTCAGGGACCTATACAGAGTTGCATGCCTGTCAGCTCTCAGTAGCCAAGCGCCTCCTATGTACCTGAGCCACTAAGGGGGACTATGTCTGATTTGCCCCCCTCTTTCTCCTAAGCCCCCGATTGAGGCCTGAGGAGAAGATCTGACAGGTGAGTGCAACTCAGCTTGCACCGGGGACCTCCAGTTATTCTGAACTGATGCTCTAGCTCATACCGGCCTTTAGGACTTTCGCAGATTTTATCTGACTTTCTCTTCCCCGCTTTGATGGCAGTCACCTCTTTCTCCCACTCCCCGTCAAAGGCGAAGCCGTTGGTCTGTTTGTCTCCCCCTGACTGGTCTCCTCACTCTTTGGAATTCCCTTCATTGCTTTGCAGCCTGACGATTTAATATTCTCTTTCTCCAGAGAGAACATGCTTTTGCTTTTGGAAAGTATGAGGGTAGGGAAGACCCCCTCAATGCAATCATTGAATGAATCTATTTGAAGCTGAACTTCAGTCTTTGTAAAGGAGAGTCTATTTCATGCTAGTGTTAAGGTGTGGACCCATGTGGTTCTCACTGAAAGGGCACCATTATTAGGCCATTTTTTTCCCTGGCAGCATATGGACGCCAGTTTTTTTCCCTCCAATCCCATGAGATTATGAAAAGCTCTCCATAGCGTCTTAGTATTTCAGCCACTACTTTTAGATGGTCAGATCCTGTTGGGGGGCAAGTAGCATCCCCCCCTCCCCAGCCCCACCCTGTTCCCTACAAGAGGGTAGCTGTGGAATGTCCTCCTCATGTTGATGGGTGTGAAAGGAAGCAAGCCTTACAGCAGAGCTTGGAGCTGGAACATTCTGACTTCTGCCCACGTATCGCTGGGGAAAGCAAGTCATACGGCAAGTCCAAAGGCAACAGGCCAGGATATATAGTCGGCCCGTGATGAGCTCATAAAAAGGTATAGGTGCAGAGAGGGATATAAAAAGGTCACGACCCGCAATCAGACCACAGGTTACTTGTGTGTTGTATGAATCCCTGCAGTAAGTTTTCTGACACTGCAAGCCATTTTACTTTATTTATTTATTTTCTTTAACACAATGACATCTAGCCTTTGATTCTTTTCATTTCCTTCCATCACTAATCTTAAAAGGCAGGAAAAATTTTCTGACTACGAATTAAGTTAAATTTGTGATTTTAACAATAAATTAGTCAGTTAGACCCGTGGAGGAATACACAGATGTAAAGATGTGGAGTAGATGGCACCATGACTTTCTCCTTCCTGTTTCAGTTACTGCTAAGTGATCGTGACATGCTTCCGCTCTGAGATCAGCTAAAGGTTTCAACCCTGCGCTCCAGACCATCAAGGAGTTGTGAGAGTTGAACACTGTTGGCCATTCTTATACTAAATGAACCAGATTCTATACACTCTCAGATAATCAAAATACCTGAAATACAATCAAAAATATGTATTTTTATGCAAGATAATATTCATCTGAGATTCCATGATGTGAAATATTTTACTTTTCTTAGTTCTTGCAAATATGGTAAATAGTGCTCATGGGAAAAGGTCAGGAAGTATGACATGAGAACTGTAACGTGCCCTACAGACAAGGTATTACTTTTAACTATATTGTATTTATAGTGATATAGTAAATACTTGGTACCTTACATGATTATAAACTAATTTTACCAATTCAAGTTTGCGTTTTATTTTCCCTTTAAAAATTAATTTCTGAAATAATTTGATTAGCCATTTCTCTGCAAGGAATTGAATGGTAATCCCATTTCCCTTGTTGATGAGTATATTACCTGTAATTTGGATACATTTCTTTAGCCCCTTTCCAAGTTGCAGTTATGTGTGTATATATATATATATATATATATACACACACACACACGCACACACACACACACACACACACACACACCCCCTTCGGTTCATGTGAACTACCACTAGTTGACAAACTCTTCTAGCATGTGTCAATTCACGCAACAAACATTTTGTACCTTCTATGCAAATATGAATAAAACATGTTCCTTTGTCTTGGGCAACTCACAATTTTTGTCTCTGCAAATAATCACTATCCAGTGCACACAAATACAGACTTAGAGGCATACAGATGAGGGATTTGGTGCATTTGTGAAAGGCTTCAAAGAAGAGGGACATTAAGTTGGGTCTTGATAAATATGATACAGCTCATTAGTCACAAAAAAAGGGGAAGAGGTAAGACAGCTCAGGAAAAAGCATTTCACAACTTAAAGGCATAAAGCCATGCTGGTATAGAACATGTTTAGGAATTGCAGTGAAAGCAGGGAGGTTAGTAAGTAAAGTATTTCATTAGTTTGTACAAGACAGTGGCGTTAGGGATGGAGGGAAGGGGCTTTTGAAGAGACATGTTAAAGGTAGTTGTTAAGACTTGGTGATCAAATGTAGCGGGAGGTGGAGGGGAAGGTGGTGAATGAATCCAAGGTGGCTCCCTGTTCTTATTTCGGGCTACCGTCGAGTGTAGTTTTGGCCACTGGAACAGGGAGTGCAGGGCAAATGAAAGACTACTGGGGGGCAGTAGAAAGGGATTCTTAGCACTCGAAAGGGATAAGCTTGGCTTCACCGATGTTCATATCGAGATTACCAGATACAAGGCTGCGGGATCTAGGTACAGTAGGTACTTTAAAATGGAGTTTAAGGGCTTGGCATGAGAGACTGCAACCACTGAAATGGTGGCAAGATCGTTAGATATACCCTGGGTAGGCGCTAGATATAGATCCAGGGCGGGGAAAAAATCGTAAGGCAGGACACAGACACAGATCTCTAACTCAGAATAGGATAGGCAATGACAAGAGAGACAGCAAGGAAGGACCACCAGTCCAGAGGGTGGGACCCTGCAGGAGATGCAAATTCTGAGCAGTTAGCCAGGAACCAGGGGCTCTGTGGGAACCCAAGGGCAGGACAGAAAGCATGGCCCAGATTCGGGGAAGTCAGCAAGATGGAAACAAATTGAACACCAGAGTGTACGAGTCCTGGAGCTTCCTGTGGAAGTCTATTCCCAACTATTTTGACCTGGGGCTTCAAGCAGATATTATTGAAAATATTTCTAGAGAATAAGGAAGAAGAGGAATTCTGAAGGGTGCCATGTCCCCTTTGGTATATTTTTAGAGTGAGATAAGATGTTCTCAACTAGCTGCAGTGATGTGTATGTGTCATACATGTGTTTCTATGCCAGAACAATGACAAGTGAAGGGCTAATGAAATATTTGACATAGCATTGTCTAGTACAACAACATAATTATCATTTGATTTATTTCTTATTTGACTATAGGCTTACCTTTCTGCTTTAGCATTATTTTTACAGACACTGTTATTTATAAATTATTAAAATTGTTGCAGCTGAAATGTGTATGTACTTCTAGTTTCTTGTACTGAACAACATTTCATAAGGCAGAGTTTGGTAAACCCCTTTGGTTGAAACACATTGTTATTACTTTAGGTGCTGACGATTCTGAAGCCGGTTTCCAATTGCCTTGATTAAAGTAGGAACATTCTATGGCTTGGATGACTTACATTTCACATTGGTTTGAGCAAGATGATTGCTATGAAGGACTACAAAGAGTAAGATATATTTACGTTGTAATTCTAGTTTTCTGTGATTTTTTTCTGCTTTATTTCTCATGCAGCTGTATTTCTGTGTCATTTATATTGCGGACATTTTTGCATTGCAGGATTCTGAGGGTAAATAGGATACTTATCTGATAGACTTAAAAGCAGAGGTAAGAAAATATATAAGGATAGTCATTTATTGAAGAAAAGGTGTTTTTTTTTTCTATCCTGATTTCAGATGAATTCCTAACGTGTTCAGATTGTCTTTAGGCTTTAAAGATAAAATAGGATTCTTTCTAATGTGATTAATGTATGAAAATAGCAATAATTTCAAGAAAGTAATTTTACATAATTTTATGATAGAAATATGTATGATAATACCACGTATTATAATAATATTGTAAAAGAAAATGAAAAAACGTTCTGAAGAAGAGTGCCATGTTCCATTTGGTAAATTTTTAGGCAATTAATTATGCTTCAAAGGGATTTGCATTGTTACTATGGCAACTGTTGCGCAGCACAGCTATTCTGATCTATTTCTACTGCAACAGCAGAAAACTGCCATCTTTAAATGCACCTTATCAAAATGGATTTAGTTTAGAATAACATAAGATTTCTCTTTGATTATGGTCACCTTTTCAATGAAGGATTTCTTAATTACCTAAATGAAGGAGATTTGTGGACTTTTCTTTTCATTAATGAGTGGAACAAAAGAGCCAGAATATCTTGATGGAGTTTTACCAGCTTTATCCCCATTGTTGTTTGAGGGCGTGTACTACTAAAGACATGCAGCGCTGAATTCTTCTTCCTTCCTCCTTACTTCTTCAGGGTACTGTTCTAATCACATCAATCAAGATATTTTCTCAGCATTTTACTTCGTTTAGATTATCTTTTTAGTTGTCAATCCTCAGCAGTTTAAGCCTCTTGGGTTTTCTTCTTCAGATTTTTTTTTTTTTTTCCCAGCTGTGAAACAGGCTGGTAAACATCTCAGGAGCCAGTAAATATCTAACTCTGGAGAATAACCCTCATGGTATGGATCCTAAAGCGTTCTTCAGAAGGGAGGTTGAGAATTACTGGGTAGCTCACCATCCCGAATTCCAGCCTTAACCATAATGATAGAAATGTTTCAGCTTATGAGTTTAATAGCAGTATTTGAAGTTGCGCTGGACACACACACACACACACACACACAGAGACATGCGTGCACGCACTGTAATGCCAGCATCCTTTTTTATATTGTGTGTGTGCATTTAAAATGTAATAACAGTGCATTTCTGATGTTCAGACAGAAGGCTTTTTGTTTTCAAGTGTAGTGCATATATTCCTCTACGGGAAAGGAAAGGGATGACAATCTAATTTGGAGGGAGGGGGTGACTGATTTTAAGAAAATGCGTTTTGCTAAAATTGTGTGTCTCTTTTTAGTGATTTTGAGGCAGCTCATGGAGATTTTGAGGATACAAAATCCTTCCCTCCACCATAAGCCCAATCTGCCCTTTAATAAGCTATGGCCTTTATAAGTGAATTCCTTGTTCTGAGACATATTAAAAGAATAACTATTCTCATATATAGATATAGTCCAACCCTAAAATTACCATATCCTCTTCATGAGTTTAAGCTTTTCTTGGCTCAAGTTTTGATCAGTTCTTATACAGACTTAGATGACAATGAGGCAGCTTATTCTAAATAATGAAAATTGAAACATGATTATTTAATTTCTTCTAAAATTCCAGCTTAAAAATTTTCAGATGATATATATGTGCGCATATACCCTATATAGTCAGCATTCAGAACACCAGATTTTTCCATTGTTATATTTTTAATGCTTACTGGAAAAGATAAGTTGGTTTTTGAGCTAAAAATTATAATTGAGAAATGTAGTGTTTGAAAAAAGTCACATACAAGTATGAGTTTTATCTTTAGATCACTGAAGTGGCCTTTATACTTTGATATAATTAATATTTATGGCATATGTATATATTTCTACACACACAGCACATGTATATGAACTTGATTTTTTTTTTTCTTTTATGAACTTGATTTTAACTAAGTTTTATAATTCTATTTTTGGCAGTATTGTAACTCTAGCTATATTTAAATTTCATGCTTATGTCATATAATCTTGCATATTCAGAGGTGAGCTTTATTGTTATACAAATCTAATGCAAATATACTCTTATAACTTGCTTTTTTACATTTCATACACTTACACTTCAGTGTAATTATAATGTATGCATTGTGTATTTCATATAATATAAGATTGAAACCAAGAGTAGAATTTAGGTTAAAAAAATGAAAATAATATCTCTGTAGGGCTGTAGTTGCCAGGCTACTGACACTGTCAGTTGCATGTGAGGTGACACAATGCTCAGACTTGCTTCCTGAATCCTTTGTAAATCTGCATTATTCAGTGACCTGCAAGGTTTAGTACTTTATCTTTAAAGTGTGTATATTGTTTCTGGGCCAGAAAGATGATGTTTTCTGAAATAGCAAATCTTTAGAATGGACATGGAAATTCTTAGGTGGTTCACATAAGAAGGAAACGTATTCTTAACTAAAGATAAAAGGGTACGTAATATTTACCTGAAATATAAAACTACCTGTCACATACAGTTAAAATATATTTGATTTCCTATATATGTGACATATTTGTAGGATTTATATTTAAAATATAAACATGTATTTTGAAATGGACCTTCGGTTGAACATTTTCTATTTTTAGTAATGCAGAATCACTAATTGTGTAAACATTCGTGCTGACCACAATGATATCAAAAGCTTCTGGACATTTCTTTTTATCTCCTCAGGAATGTAGATATTGCTTAATAAAGGCTACATAATATTATATATATATATATTTTATGATACTTTTGAGAAAAATAATATAGAAGTTTCAAATACTAGCAGTTTAAATACATAATTCAGAATTATAGATGCAATAGTATTCATATGTTTAATGATGCATGATTTTTTAATACCTCATTCAAAATCCTAATTTTTTTAAGAAGCTGCCATTTTGTTTTTTCCTGTTTATTATTATTATTATTTTTTTTTTTTGCGGTACACGGGCCTCTCACTGTTGTGGCCTCTCCCGCTGCGGAGCACAGGCTCCGGACGCGCAGGCTCAGCGGCCATGGCTCACGGGCCCAGCCGCTCCACGGCATGTGGGATCTTCCCGGACCGGGGCACGAACCCATGTCCCCTGCATCGGCAGGCGGACTCTTAACCACTGCGCCACCAGGGAAGCCCTCCTGTTTATTATTTTAATGGCTGGTTTAGACAAGTTATTCAACTCTGAATTATGAAGGATTTAAGTTGTTGGACTATGAAACTTATAAAAGCTGCTTAGGAACATACAAAGGCATACCAAATTGTATGACAGTATTGAAATGTTTATATTATCTGAAGTTAGAAACTAAAAAGAAGTAAATCAGGATAAACTGATAAAATAAAAAGTATTGGCATGGATTTAGAAGTAATTTATTTGTTTTCAATAAATAAAGAGTTAGCAGAGGGACTTTTAGTTTCCAGTTTGTCATGTAGGAGCTCAGAAGTCTTTACTCTGGCCTAAAACAAATCAACAACTTTTCTTAGATTCATAAGAGAAGTGAGGTCACAAGGCAAACCGCTGCCCCAGATTGGAGAGACAGACAGGCAGATACAGAGAATCACAATGCACCAGAGCAGAAACCCACCAGCAGAAACCTCTGCGGGAACCAGAGCCACAGTGGAAAACCTGAACTGTAATTGATGAATTGCTGGAGGCCCATATATCAAGTCCGAGAGTTAAAAACTCTGGACGGTGGGGGGAGTAATAAGGAGGCCTCCAGGCTTTTCTGAGTTTTACCTCCAGGACCTTTACCAAGTTTTCACAGTAAATATCAGAGAAAGATCCCTCCCTGCTTCTGGCAAAGGGAGAGGAAAAGGGATTGTTTAGAAATATGTCAGAGCACTCTTCTTCTTCACAAGGCTGCCCGTGAGGAGAGCCTGATCTGCAGAGATTATATCAGCACCTAACCTATCTGGGGGAAGGGAAATACCCAGTCCCTGCTCACTAGCTATCCTGTCCCACCTAGGGGAGAAAGATCCCTGAGAAAACTGGTGAAATTCCCATTCCACAGCCACAGGCTCCTCAGAAGACAGAGACTTAATCATAGGACCGCAGAATGCTTTCTCTTCTCCCACAACTTAACATTACATTACTAAAGGTCTGCTTACCAGTTCCTTTTAGCCAGTAACATCATGTTCTCCTTTCAACAAAAAATCACAAGGCACACTAAAAAGCAAAAAACCCTGTTTAAAGAGATTAAACAAGCATCAGCTCCAAAGTCAGATACGGCAGGGATGTTGGAATTTATCCGACCAATAATTTTTTTTAAAGTATGATTAGTATGCTAAGGGCTTTAATGAAAAAAGTAGACAACATGGAAAAACAGATGGATAATTTAAACAGAGAGTTGGAAATTCTAAGAAAGAATCAACAAGAAATACAAGAGATCAGAAATACTGTAACAGAAATGAAGAATACCTTTAATAGATTCATTAGTAGACTGGACATGACTGAGAAAAGAATCTCTGAGCTTGAGAATATGACAATAGAAACTTCCAAAACTAAAAAGAAAAGAGAAAATAACAGAACAGAATGTCCAAGAACTGTGGGACAACTACAAATGTACAACTACATTTCCATACACATAATGGAAATACTAGAAGAAGAAAGACAGGGACAGAAGCAATAATTGAAACCATAATAACTTAGAATTTCCTAAAATTAACATCAGACACCAAACCACAGATCCACGAAGTTTGGAGAACACTAAGCAGGATAAATGCCAAAAAAAAAAAATACGCCTAGGAAAATCATATCCAAACTTCAGAAAATCAAAGACAAAGAGAAATCTTAAAAGAAGCCAGAGCAAGGGTCAGAATTATATCCACTTCTCAGAAACCATGCAATCAAGAAGAGAGTGGAATGAAACGTTTAAAGTGTTGGGAGAACTAAAACACCAACCTAGAATTCTGTACCTTGTGAAACTATCCTTCAAAAGTGAAAGAGAAATAAAGACTTTCTTAGACAAACAAAAACTGGGGCATTTGTTGCCGGTAGACCTGCCTTGCAAGAAATGTTAAAAAAAAAAAAAGTTCTTCAGAGAGAAGGAAAATTAAATAGGTAGAAATTCAGATCTATATAAACAAAGGAAGAACAGTGGAGAATGACTAAGTGATGGTAAAATAAAAACTTTCATTTTCTTATTCTTAATTGACCTAACAAATAACAGTTTGTTCAAAATGAAATTAGTGACAGTGTCTTTAATTATGTAAGCTTATGTGTGTACACACACACACATACACATACATACGTATATATGTGTCAGGTATGCTTATGTGTGAGTGAAATGAATGACATCAATGATACAAGAGATGAGAAAGAGGAATTAGGATTATTTTGTTTTTATAAGGTACTGAGAAGTGGAATAGTATTATTTGAAAGTAGACTTGGATTAGTTGTCAATGTATATTGCAAAATCTAGGACAAGAACTTAAAATGTTTTTTTTTTTTTTTGCGGTACGCGGGCCTCTCACTGTTGTGGCCTCTCCCGTTGCGGAGCACAGGCTCCGGACGCGCAGGCTCAGCGGCCATGGCTCACAGGCCCAGCCGCTCCGTGGCAAGTGGGATCTTCCCGGACCAGGGCACGAACCCGTGTCCCCTGCATCGGCAGGCGGACTCTCAACCACTGCGCCACCAGGGAAGCCCTAAAATGTTTTTAAATGAGGTATAATTGATATGCTAAGAAAGGAGAAAAAATTGAGTCGTACAAAGTACTCAGTTGAAACCACAAAAGAAAGAGAAAGTGTGGGAGACAAAAACAGGACCAAAGATCAAGGGCAACAAAATGAAACAGTAAATATATAGTAGATATTAATCCAACTATATCAATAATCACCTTGAATGTTGATGATCTACATGCACCAATTAAAAGACAGAGTTTGTCAAAGTGGATCAAAAAACAAGGCCCAACTATACGTTTTCTGCAAGAAATTCACATTAAATATAAAGGCACATATAGATTAAAAGTAAAGGGATGGAGAAAATATACCATGCTAACCCTAATCAAAAGAAGTAGGCATGTCTGTCTTAATTTCAGATGGAGCAGACTTCAGAGCAAGGAAAGATATCAGGGATAAAGAGGTACATTACATAATAATCAAGGGGTCCGTATTCCAAGAAGATATAACAATCCGTAATGTGTATTCGCCTAATAACAGAGTATCATAATGCATGAGGCAAAGCTGATAGAAGTGCAAGGAGAAATAGATGAACCCACTATTATAGTTGGGGACTTTAATATCCCTTTATAAGAATTTAACAGATCTAGCAGACAGAAAGTTAGTAGGGACATAGCTGAACTCAAGAGCATCTTCAATCAACTGGATATAATTGACATCTATAGGCTACTTCATCCAACAACAGCAGATTACACATTCTTCTCAAGCTCACAAGGAACATTCACAGACTAGACCATATTCTGGACCAAAAAACACACCTTAACAAATCTTAAAAGTATAGAAATAATACAGGTCTGCTCTGAGACAATGGAACTAAACTAGATATCAGTAGCAGAAACATAGCTGGAAAACCCCCAAGATTAATATACAAAAGTCAATCACTTTCCTGTGTACCAGCAATGAACAAGTGTAATTTGAAATTTAAAACACATTACCATTTACAATAGTACCCCAAAAATGAAATACTGAGGTTTAAATCTAACAAAATATGTACAAGATCAATATGAGAAAAACAATGAAACTCAGACAACAGATATCAAAGAACTAAATAAATGGAGAGATATTCCATGTTCAGGGATAGAAAGAATCAATAGTGTCAAGATGCCACTTATTGCTAAAACTTGATCTATAGATGTGATAAAATCCCAACCAGAATCTCAGGAAGTTATTTTTTTGGATATTGACAAACTGATTCTGAAGTTTATATGCAAAGGCAAAAGACCCAAAACAGCTAACACAGTGTTGAACAAGAGCAACAGTCAGTGGCCTGACACTACCCAACTTCAAGGCTTACTGTAAAGCTACAGGAATAAGACAGTGTAGTATTGATAAAAGAATAGACAAATAGATCTGTGTAACAGAATAGAGAGCCCGTAAATACACCCACATAAATATAATCAACTGATCTTCAACAAAGGATCAAAGGCAATACAATGGAGAAAAGGTAGTCTTTTCAACAAATGGTACTAGAACTGGACATCCACATGCAAAAAAATTAATCTAGACTAGACCTTACGTCTTTCATAAATGGATTTTAGACCCTAAAGGTAAAACACAAAACTATTAAACTCCTAGAAGATAACATAAGAGAAACCTACATGACCTTGGGTATGGCCATGAATTTTTAGATTCAACACCAAAGGCATGATGCATGAAATAAATAATTGAATGCTAAACTTTATTAAATTAAAATATTCTCCTCTGTGAAAGACAGTGTCAAGAGAAAAAGAAGACAAGCCACAGACTTGGAGAAAATATTTGCCAAAGACCATCTAATAACTGTTACCCAGAATATGTGGAGAACTCTTAAAATTCAACAAGAAAAGACAAACACCCCAATTAAAAAAAACCAAGGACCTACTGTATAGCACAGGGAACTATAGTCAATATCCTGTAATAGCCTAAAATGGAAAAGAATCTGAAAAGTAATACATATATATATATATATATATATATATATACACACACACATATGTGTATATATATATGAACCACTTTTCCGTACGTCTGAAGCTAACACAACATTGTAAATCAACTATACTTCAATAAAAATAAAAGGGAAAAAGACTTGAAAAGACACATCACTGAAGAAGATGACATGTAAGCTATGGAAAGATGTCCAGCATCGTAAGTTATTAGGGAATTGCAAATTAAAACGACAGGGAGATACTACTACGTGCCTATTCGAATGGCCCATCTAAAACACTGACAACACCGAAGGATGGTGAGGATGTACAGCAGCAGGAACTCATTCATTGCTGGTGGGAATGCAAAATGGGGCAGACACTTGGGAAGACAGTTCGATAGTTTGTTACAAAATAAACGTACCCTTACCAGGATCCAGCAATCGCTTCCTTTTCCACTCCTTCTTATTTACCTAAATGAATTGAAAAGTTATGTCCAGACAAAAACCTGCATACAGATGTTTATAGTGGCTTTATTCATAATTGCCCAAACTTTCAAACAACCACATGTCCTCCAATAGGTGAATGGGTCAACAAACCACGGTACATCAAAACAATGGACTGTTATTCAGTGCTAAGAAGAAATGAGCTATCAAGCCATGAAAAGACATTGAATACATATTACTAAGTGTAAGAAACCGATCTGGAAAAAACACCATGCTGTATGATTTCCAGCTATATTCTGGAAAAGGCAAAGCTATGGAGACAGTAAAAAGATCAATGGTTACGTGAAACTACTTTGTATGATGCTACAATGGTGATGCATGTCGTTATGCATTTGTCAAAACTCGTAGAATCTACAACTCCAAGAGTGGACCCTAATGTAAACTCTGGACTTTGGATGGTAATGATGTGTCAGGGTAGGTTCATCGTTATAACAAATGTACCATCTGGTAGGGATGTTGATAGTGGCGGAGCTTGTGCGTGTTGGGGAACCGGGGGGCGAATGAAAATCTCTGTAATTTCTACTCAGTTTTGCTGTAAACCTCAAACTGCTCTAAAAATAAAGTTTATTAATTTTTTAAAAAGTAAAACAGAGCTAGAAGAAAGTGAAAATTAAATGACTCCATTTTGCCTGTATATTTAAATATCTTTCCCTTATGTTTCTTTTCCAAATATAAACTCAAAATTTGTTTACACACAAACATTAATAGTAATCATACATACCAAGGATAAACTATAACAGCCTATTTAATTCACATGTGGTTGAGATAATGTATATTTTCAATGAAAAGTAATATTGTCATAACATTACTAATTGAAAAAAAGTGTATTTTTAAAATTTATCCAGAATGCTAGATGTCATTAGAGGAGGAAGAAAGCAGGTATTTGTGGCAGTTTCTTATACTTGTAAGCACCGAAAGGTTGGTAGCACCGCTTTTTTATCCTGCCAGTTTTCACTGCAAATTATTTACTTTTTTGGGGAAATATATCACTAGTTCCACCCAGATAAAGGAATTTAATGGGATGAAGATAGAAATTGGAGAAGAAAGAGAAGAGGAAAAAAGAAGAGATCTTTTCAGGAAGTGGAAATATGAACGAGAAAAGATATAAAGAGGAAAGTAGCTTTATAAATAAATGAGATATAACGTAACTGACTCTGGGCTCTTTTACTCTAAAATCCTCTGCCCTGCCACATAAACGATTTATATTCTGTAATTTCCAGCTTCCTTCTGTCCTCTCTTCACAATGAACACTGCTGTTAAGCCAGTTTGTATTCCTGCCTTGTGTACCTCGAATAGTTTCTGTGAGGACGTAGCGTCAATGTGAAGACTGAAGTTCTGAGACAGAGGTCACAATCCTCCCAATATTGTATTGGCTCACAGTGTTTTACACTTGAATTTGCTGCCTTGAAGGAATTGCCAGTGTCTAAAAATTGGTACGTTTACATAAACATCTGGATATTTCCATTTCTTTGGGAAGTTCCAGAAATCTGGCAACATGGAGTAACCTTCTCCAGTGGTACTAGACCCTTTAGATAGGATATACACTTTCTATTTCACTCTGGTCCTTGTCACTCCTGGTAGGATTACCAACCCTTGGTCAAATGTCAGCCGTCATTTATTTTATAATCTCTCGCTTCCTTAACTGAAATGACCTGCCTTGATGTTTGTTGACATTTGGAGATTTCAACTCCTGTTCTTTGAAAGTAGACGCTGAGATTGATAGCGCTAGTAGAAAATGTTTTCAGGGCGTAAAGATAAGGATTGAAGAAAACAGATGTAAAACAAAGAAGAGGAAGTTTATTGAATAATGGAATTGACTGATATGCCTCTGAATTTGTTTCTCAAGGCAAACATGTCCCAGGTAAGACAAGTGGGACTGCTGGCTGCTGGCTGTCAGCCATGGAACAAAGATGTGTGCGTTGCCAATGGAGACAGGTTTGCGTACTGTGCTACCCTGGCCATCTATGTTTATCAGGTAAAAGAACGCTGATTCTTTCCAAGTTTTCCTTTTATCAGGTAAAATTACTATTTAATTAATACTTGAAAAGCTTAATGCTGTAACTTTATTGATATTGGTATTTTATTGTATATTTTGTTACTATGTTAGTTTTCCAAGTCAAGCTTTTAGAAAATGTTCGTATCATAATATTAAATTATTAGCAAATTCTTAATTGATTTTGGTGCTATTCATCAAAAAGAATTTCTTCAAGAATTAAAGATCCTGTTTTATGAACAGTGAACAAGTAGTTCTTAATTCTTTTAAACTATATTCCCATATAATTAAATGGAATTCATGTGTCCATTTATTTCAAACCTTGCTCAGTAACATGTGATACGAGAAAATAGACTTATCAGTTGAAGAAGTGAGTCGTCCTTTAGAGAGCCTTCTATTAAAAATAGTGCAGTTGTAACATATTTTGAGATAGTCTTGGGATAAACACCTTTATCACTACCTTTTTTCATGTGAGGGCTCCGTGCAGACATCTCTTATCAGTTCCCAATCTACACAGCCAACGGCCTTCTGAATTTTTTCATATAGAGGTGACATGAACATCATAAATCCAAGTCCAGCTTTTCTTCTTAAACTTGGAGCCACTATTTCAGTGTCACCCACTAACCATTAGTCTAAACCACAAATGTGAGAGTTATCACTGACTCCCTCTTCTACTCACGTCCTGCACCCTAGGTAACCAGGACTGGTTCTGGTACTTTCTACCTTTTACTCCCTTCTTCATATCCTTCTTACCTAAACTACTATAACAGTTTCTTAATATTCTCTTTGCCTCTATCTTGACTCCCTCTAATTTATCCTTCAGTGTAATCAGTCATCTATAATGCAAATCTAAACTTTTCAGTCTTCAGTCGCTCCTCATTCCTTAATATTAACATCCAACCTCATGGTATGACATCCTTTCATGATCTTCCTGTCTCCGTCTCCCAGTCACCTTGTGCTCCAGACCCTGAGATCATTGCCTTTTCCAAAACTACTCAGACTCTTCTGTATCTTGCCTGTGCTTGCACTAATTTTTCAGTTTGCCCACATTGCCTGTCCAGAGACGTTTTCTCATCTTTCAAATGTCAGCTCAAATGTATAAGCTCTTTTCTACATTCTGCTTTTTCCTCGTTCCTAGTGAAGGACCTTATGGAATGGATTGCGTCTCTACATGCTTCCATTGACCAGAATGGGTCTTTCTCATCTTTGAATTCTCAAGTTACTGCACACTCTCTGGCACTTAGTAACCACTTAGTAAATGTTTCTTGAATTTTTTTTATCTTGAAATACCAACTCATTTCAGTTAAGAGTGAAAAAAAAAATTATTGCTTTATTCTGGAGTAAAAATTCCTTTAAATTGCTAATAGTGTTGTAGTTTATTGAAAATTTAAGAAATAATAGCATTCATCTATAAACCAATTAAGTTTCCACAATGCTAAGATTTTATGTAGTCCATTTCTCAAGATTGAGGAAATATCTAGCAATCAAAATGCAATTTCAATATAACTCACATCTTTTTGTTTGTTTGTTTTTTTTGTTTTTTTTTTGTTTTTTTCTTTTTTTTTCCACATCTTTTTTTTCACTTCCTGTTCCCCAGAAGACAGGAGCAAGCCTTCTAAATGCCCCTTTTGTTTCGCCATCTACCTCTTTACCACCCTATGTGTGTTGTTAAGCTTCCTCTTAAGAAATTTCTCCTTTAATCTTTGGTCCCTATTGTCTTGTCTTTTACTTCCTTCTAAAGAAGAAGAATTTATCAGGCAGGGAAAACTATTCCTCTGAGGAGTCAGGAAGGTAAGAAAGTGGATGAAGGCGAAACTTAATTTTTTTAATGTTTGCATATATCTTGTTTAATGATGACATTTTATGACTTGAATACTTAGGAAGATTAAGCTAAAAGTATTAATCTAAAAAACCTATGAAGAAAGTTTGCGTGTTATTAAAGACTAAAACAAACTAAAAATTACCCTGATTTAGAAGTTAATACAAATAAACTTGGGTGACAGTTAGCAGTTAGGATTTTACTGCAAGTATACGGTTAAAGAAAGGTTGGTGTAGTTAATAGTTAATATGATAATGATTTGAGTAACTCTTATGTAACACTGTGAAAGGTTTGTTATGTGTTAAAGGGAAAAACCAGGTTCAACAAAATGACATACACAGTATATACATCTCAAACATGGTAAAACTGATAGAAAGATGAATTGATCCACTAATTAATGGCACATTTACAAAGAAAATAGGAAAACTAGGCTATTCCTTTTGTCCACTTACGTATAAAAACACAACATAATGCCCCTTCCAAAAAGCAATAACATAAAACAGGTCCAAATGATACCATTGCTCTGCAAACTTTGGACATCTTAATAATGTAGTAATGAGCAGCTGGCTTATTTAACCTACATTTTTTTGACTCAAATATAAGTTAAAAATTTGCAGAAAAAATATTTTAAGAACAAGGTGTTTTTCCCTCATAAATAGAGTTATGGAAAATAAGTCTCTGAATTATTATGCATATTTAAATGTACATTTATTGTTACTTCTTTTTAAAATTGGTATGTTTAATTTCAGTTCTCTTATTTTTTTGAAAAATGATTTCTTTCAAATTGAATACATTTGAATTCACTTGAAAGTAGACCAAGGCTTGAATTATGTTCATATCTTGTTATTAGGTGTACTAATTTTCATGTATGTAGCTTTTTAAAAATAATGTAATTATTAATGGAAAGTGTATTACATAGAAAGAAGCACTGACATGTTTTATTTATATATTTTTTAGTTGGATCACCGTTATAATGAATTCAAACTTCACGCAATTATGTCTGAACATAAAAAAACAATCACAGCTATCTCTTGGTGTCCACATAACCCTGATCTGTTTGCAAGTGGCAGTACCGATAATTTAGTGATCATTTGGAATGTTGCAGAACAAAAAGTCATTGCTAAACTCGACAATACAAAAGGTATACCTATAACTGGGATTTATTTTATTGAATGAAAATAAATAGAATGTTACATGTGAATTATACCTCAGTTTTTTTCTATTATTTCAATAAGCAAAATATTTTATTTCAATTAGCTCAAGTTTTAAAGTAGTGTTTTTCAAGCTTTCTAATGGTAATCTATATAAGAAACACATTTCACATCATGACTCATTATTGTGTATGTGCATGTGTACAAAACTGAAACAAAATTTCATGAAATGATCAGACTTAGTACACTGATCAATTAAAAAACATACTCAACACCAAATAACTTTATAAATATATAATATTAAAAATTCCAAAATAAATATAAAAATAATAATTAGATACTATTTTCTCAATGAGACAATTGGCCTTGCTTGAAACATACAAAGACAGTATGACGCATGTAGTCACTGCTCTGCTGAGTTGACTTTTTCCTGTATTTTTAGGTCAAAGTAGAAAGTTCTAGTTTATGCAGATAGATCTTTGTGAATGGCATAATATCATTACTTTCTACCTAGCATCTTACCCCATAATGATGATGAAGTTAAATAATCATTTTTCTGTGTTAAATGTCATAATAATTCAGTTCTCTTTTTGAGTGCTGAGTGTAGCTGAATTACCGATTATGTTTTTCAAAGCTACTGCTGGATATATTTTCCATATTCAGCCTTTTCTCTAAAAAATACTGGTTGTCACTTTGAGATAGTAAACTGAGATGTGACAGTGTCACAAACTTTACTTTTCACAGAGTTTCTTTATAATATTCTTTTCAGTGTATAACAACAATATTGAGAAGTCATAGGCAATTGTATTTAAATCTTGCTTCCAATATAACAGTAATGATGCCTTTTGGAACCTTTGGGTATGTTCGACATAGATTGAGTATGGCTTTTCCCTTGTCTTTTCAAATTTAGGTCGTTAGGAATGCTGAAAACACCCGAAAAACACACCAATTTTGTTATGTAACTTTTGTCCTAAAAAATATTTACCAAATATTTTCAGCTAGGAAAATGAGCATCTCCTTCCCAAGTTCATATACGCTGCTTATTATTTTCACTTGCAGCGACCAATGAATTTCAGTATTAGACAGTGAGTAGTTTGCTTCAATCTCTGAGCAAAATCTTTTTAAAAGTCATCTATTCAGTGAGCTTCCATTAATGTAAGTAACAGTTTTCCTTAAGGTTTTCACTACTCCAATGAGAAAAAGCCGAATTAGGTTTGGTACAAAGCTTTGTGGTGTATAAACAGTGATTAATATCCTCAATCAAGATTTCATGTTTTTCTGGTCATAGCCCTTTCTCCACCAATCACAGATCCTACGGTTTTACCAGTATTGTTTATATTGATCAACAGCGCACTTTCCCACTACTTTAAATACAGCTTTGTGTGAGATTAATTTTAAATAACACAATAAATACTCCTTAAAATTCTTTCCATATTTTATGCGACATAAACTAAAAATGTTATGCAATGCCATTGTGCTTATGAAGTTGTCACACAAAATCTATACTAGACTGTAACTGCATAATAACATTTTCTAAATGTTATGCATAAGGACAGATTAGACAGCACATTATGGTATCATTACCTAGTTTGTCCACTGGTTTGTCATCAAACACCATATGCATCACATCCATTCATTGTGGAAGAGATTTTTGTTCATCAGCTGTGTGCACCATAGCTTCCTTTGCCACTGAATATGCAATTAAATAAGACTTTTTCATTAACATGTGTAGAATGATTAAATAATTGTGGTAACAATTTTGATCAATTTCATATATTTTTCCTTTTTCTGAAAAATTTCAGGGTAAATTCCTTATGTTTTCAAAGATCTTAATTTGAAGATTGAAAGTTTTGATATTTTATTTGCAAAAATTATGAATATTTTTGGTCATTTTTATTTAAAATAATCCCCTTTGAAAAGGCTTAGACTCCTTTTTTCTTTTCAGAATCCAGTTTAAACAAAGTAGAAGTTTGCATTGTCAACTTAAAAAAAAATAAATATTAGAACTTCCACATCTGGCTGTTGAACTTGAACATGCCTCTGTATTCTTTTTACTTCATCATTCTTTTTTCTTAATATTAAAAAAGTCACTTAAAAGAAAATGAGTATTACTTTGTTTAAATGTAAAAGGTTTAAAAAATTGTCACCAACCTGAAAAATGTCACACTTAATAATACACTTTCAGAAAAAAAAAAAACAAAAAACTGTTAACAGTGGAGAATAATACTACCTGCCTATCTCAGAATATTGTTGGGAGAATTAAATGAGTGGATATTTGTAGAGCTCTTAGAAGTGCTTGCGTGTGACAAGCCAGTATAGCAGTGTTTTCTATTATAACTACAGGACATCGTTTCTGGTCCTTTCTCTTCCTTGCTGTGCTTCTCAAAACACACATTCTGAGAGCCATCATTCCAGTGGCTTCCTTCAAGTGGGCTGTGGTGGTTTGACCCATACAGCATGTCTTATCCCTTATTGGGGAAATTCTACTTCTGTTAATGTATCCGAAAACCAAACAGCTTTTTTATTGGCCTTATTTGTGTACTCATTCATTCATTCAGTGAGTATTTATGGAGTTCCCATTGTATGTCAAGCCCTGAAACAGTTTCTTTTCTCTCTCTTTTTTTTTTTTTAACATCTTTATTGGAGTATAACTGCTTTACAGTGGGGTGTTCGTTTCTGCTTTATAACCAAGTGAATCAGCTTTAGCTTCTGCCTCTTGGCACATTGTAGGCTGCTGACACAAACTGAATTTACGGTCAATGAACAACTTTCAACCCTGTGTCTTTGTTCATAGCGTTTCCTCTTCCTGGGAAATACGTCTTGACCCACGTGTTGAAACTCCGCTGTTCCTTCAAGGTGTAATTCAAATCCAGTTTCTTTCCAGGGCAGTAGCCCAAACGGTCACAAACCCTTATACACATAAAAATCATTTGGAGAACCTTGTTAAAAATAGATTCCTGGGCCCTAACTCCACACGATCTGATATGCATATTCAGTTTGATGATTCCGATTCTATGTCGGGAGATTCACAGTCTGTCTCCTGAGTCATAAATTTACCATAACATTTATTTCATCTATTATTTATTTGATTACAATAACAGGAGACTAACAGTTAACTTTTGTATTTTGTCTTTTAGTTTAAAAAGGATTTTTACATACATCATTATTTTTTCTTGCCCTAACTTTCATGTGAAACAGGTGGTCAGCTATTTTTAGTCATGTCTCTTTTATGTGAGGAAACAGGTTTACAGAGGTAAAGTGGCTTGTTTAGATCATCCGAGGCAAAACTAAGACTTAAATCCAACTCCTGATAAGAAGTAGTTTGTAGTGTTAATTTTGTTGTTTTTAAATCCTTATAGAGGCTGGCGCAGTGGTTGAGAGTTCGCCTGCCGATGCAGGGGACACAGGTTCGTGCCCCAGTCCGGGAAGATCCCACATGCCGCGGAGCGGCTGGGCCCGTGAGCCATGGCCGCTGAGCCTGCGCGTCTGGAGCCTGTGCTCCGCAGCGGGAGAGGCCACAACAATGAAAGGCCCGCGTACCGCAAAAAAAAAAAAAAAAAAAAAAAAAAAAAATCCTTATAGTAGCATGCAACTTTTCATAAATGTAATCATCTCCCCAATTTATACTTAAGATCCTTTAAAGCAGGAATTGTCTCCTATATTAACTTGTATACCTAGAACGCCTAAAGCAGGTCTTATACACAAAAACTCAGTAAGAATTTATTGCTTTAATATATAGTTTTCTGAAAGAAAGAAAGAACTCTATACATTTCTTTGAGTATGTGAAGCATATGATCATATTAGTAGTTTCAAACCAGAAACTAGGTACTTTTTCATCATAGAAGCACCCTGCATATGTTCCCTGCAGCCTTTAGGGTTACTTTATAAATCAAATTTCCGAGTAAGAAGGTAATATTTTTTAATAATGAACACAGTCTTGTATTTTAGTTGTTGTAGAAAGGTAGGATGCAAATAACATTTAACGGTACGATCTTATGCCATGTTTCTCTACTGTGTATCTGTATCTAATTTATTCCAGGGACGCCTGCCTCTCTCAGCTGGTGCTGGAATGCAGATGACGCAGTGGCGTTTGCTTCCCAGAGAGGCCCACTGTTCATCTGGACCATCTCAGGACCGGACAGTGGCGTGACTGTGCACAGAGAAGCCCATAGCTTCCTGTCTGATATCTGTATATTCAGATGGCATACCCAGAAAAAGGGGAAAGTTGTCTTCGGTCATATTGATGGAAGTCTATCAATTTTTCAACCAGGTAAGAATTTTACTAGTCAGGTCTCTTAAATTTTATTTTTCTCAGCATATATAATTTCTTATTTACACAGCATAGAAAGTTAACAGTATTTTAATTTTTAAATAATAGTTGTGCAAATATTATCCAGCACTATGCCAATTCCAAATAACCATTGGAAGTAAATCTTATTTGTAAGGCGTCGTGGTACATTTAACTCAGCTCTGTGGATTTTACTTTGAGTTAACCCCTGTCAGGCATTTGTCCTGCATTTTTACTTTTTAAAGTCAGTTGTTTCATTCTGCGTATTTACTAAGAAAATGGCCTGAATGACAAAGGACCTACAGCTGGATTATATAATAACTTACTAATACTACTCAAAAATATTTTCGCACCTGCTTGTAAAATACCATTTAGTTGTCACAGCTCCTTAGCAAAGAGTTTGAACTTGGGATAAAAAGGAACAATAACTCCGTGTAGCTCTATTAGTTAATTAACATGGCTCAGTGGAAAGGTCTGAGAAATTAGTTTATGTGTATTTTTAAAATTTAAACAATAACAAAATATATAATAAAAAATTGAAAAATTAGATGAACAGTTCTCCACTTGTAAGTCAGCACTGCTGACATTTGAAAAACGTGCTTTTCGCCATTGGTATCTGTTGATGGATGTGACTCCTGGTTCACTAGGTAGATGGATGAAAGTGCTGCTTCAGGATTAGAATAACTACTTTCACAAGGCGTATTACATTCAATTTATCTGAAATTAATAGAAGAAAGAAGAAATTGAAATTGAACAGAACAGTGAACATCCAAATAAATCTTTTCTTTCCTTAGGGAATGATCTTTCTAATGTTAAAAAAAAAGCTATATAAATTATTGATAAAGTCAGGCCATTTTATTTTATTTTTAAATTTTTTAACACTATTTTTTATTTTTATTTTATTTTTTTAACATCTTTATTGGAGTATAATTGCTTTACAATGGTGTGTTAATTTCTGCTTTATAACAAAGTGAATCAGTTATACATATACATATGTTCCCATATCTCTTCCCTCTTGCGTCTCCCTCCCTCCCACCCTCCCTGTCCCACCCCTCTAGGTGGTCACAAGGCACCGAGCTGATCTCCCTGTGCTATGCGGCTGCTTAGTGGGAACTAGCTATCTATTTTACGCTTGGTAGTGAATATACGTCCATGCCACTCTCTCGCTTTGTCACAGCTTACCCTTCCCCCTCCCCATATCCTCAAATCCATGCTCTAGTAGGCCTGTGTCTTTATTCCCATCTTACCCCTAGGTTCTTCATGACCGTTATTTTTTTCTTTTAGATTCCATATATATGTGTTAGCATACGGTATTTGTTTTTCTCTTTCTGACTTACTTCACTCTGTATGACAGACTCTAGGTCCATCCACCTCACTACAAATAACTCAATTTCATTTCTTTTTATGGCTGAGTAATATTCCATTGTATATTTGTGCCACATCTTCTTTATCCATCGGACCATTTTATTTTATTTTATTTTATTTATTTATTTTTTTAACATCTTTATTGGGGTATAATTGCTTTACAATGGTGTGTTCATTTTATTTTAAATACATTTTTTTTTTTTTGCGGTACGCAGGCCTCTCACTGCTGTGGCCTCTCTCACTGCGGAGCACAGGCTCCGGACGCGCAGGCTCAGCGGCCATGGCTCACGGGCCCAGCTGCTCCGCGGCATGTGGGATCTTCCCGGACCAGGGCACGAACCTGTGTCCCCTGCATCGGCAGGTGGACTGTCAACCACTGCGCCACCAGGGAAGCCCTGGAATATTTTTAATAACCATAGATACTAACGGGCACATTCAAATACCTAATAATTACTTAAATAGCTGATTAACTTAGGTTAATCATTTTTCTACCTCTCTGTGGTTTGTAATGATCAACTATATTAATATTCATTACTGTTTATTTTATCAAATAGCAACTTTAAAGATGCTTATTTTGGGAAAGAAGAAGCAAGCAAACTTTTCTTGATGGTTATTGCAAAAGTTTGATAAAGTCCAATAAGAGAAGCTTCACATGCACCTTCTATGATTATATCTGCAAAATATCTAAATAAAATACTCCCTACCTAAGAATACCATTATATTGAAAGAATATGTTCTGACGAATTAACCTCAAGCCAGAAACTATAAGATTTTTCAGTTAACTTTACAAATATCTTATATATACAAGGAGATCTATTTTTTCTGCTTTTATAATCTGATACATTGAAAAACAGTATGTAACGAAGACATTGCAGGAAGAGCTATGGTATCTTTCAATAGTGTTATTTTAAAAATAGACACTTCTTCAACGTTTACAGTACTTAGGAATAATTGGTACTTCTGTTAAGGTTGTAATCTGTAAACTTAGTGTTTCACTGCCTTTCTTTTGTGAACGAGAGAACTGTTTAATTGGAGTCCCCATTGGTGCGTTAGCAAAGGCCTTTTTTTTCCGTATCGCCAGCGTGTATATATTTTGGAAGAAATAAGAGGATTGTTTGCTGATCCTTTTCTTCACTTAATCTCACTTGTTTCATCTCCCTGTTTTTCTGGCTGCCTCTTTGTTCTGGTAGCCAGGAGCGAATTATGATATGACAAGTGATAGGATGAATGAGGACGGATGACAATAAACATTGGTATGCTGTTTATCGTATGCCCCACTGTTTGAAGCACTTCAAGCAACTAACTCGTTTACTCTTGAACAAACAAACAAACTCTGGTATCGTTATGTTCTCCACTGTAAAATAAAAAACTGAGCACACAGAGATTAAGTATCTTGGGACTAGGATCTGGACCCAGGCAGCCCTCCAAAGTCTGTGCTTTTAGTCAGAACACGTTGTTCTTCCCTTCGGTAAACACTTCCCTATCCCTATGCTGTTGTAACTCAGTGAAATTGTAGTTGATGACAAGATGATGTATATTATTTTCCTACGTCTTTTTCTTACAGCTTTTCAGTAACAAATAGAAAAACATGCAGGGTACTGGGGATTGCCAAGGCAAAGCAGTCCAGTACGACATTCATCCTTAGGGCAAACTCTAATTCCCCTGCATTCCCTTGTCAGTTATGACTTCTGCATAGAAATGCCAGACTTGTATTCCCAGGACCCTCAGAGATCAGTGGTATGCAAGGAGAAAGTTCATGTGATCTCAGTGATTAATCTTATTTTGGAAATTTTGTTTAAAATCATGCTCTTTACATTTTAATAGGTAGTAAAAGTCAGAAACATGTTCTGAGACCTGAATCTCTTGAAGGGACCGACGAAGAGGATCCCGTTACAGCCCTGGAATGGGACCCACTGTCTACTGATTACCTCCTAGTGGCTAATTTGCATCGTGGAATTCGCCTGGTAGATTCGGAATCACTTTGTTGCATAACAACATTTAATTTTCCCAGTGCAGTAGCTTCTGTGCAGTGCTTGGCCTGGGTTCCCGGTGCTCCTGGCATGTTTATAACTGGAGGTAATTTTACCCTACTCCCAGAGGTTTAAATATGTGTATATTCTTTAACTGAATCAGGAAGATTGTACTTTTATTGGTTAATTTTGTGTAAAACTTATTAATATCTCAAACATTATTATTATAGTAAATAGCTCGTTTACTTTTATTTATACAGTGCATCATTAATACAATGACAAATAAAAATGAAAAGAAGGCCCGGTTTTCCAGGTTTCTGGTAACATTGGGATATGTTATATATGTACACACATGTGTGCATGTCTGTGTTTGTGTGTATACAAAAGACAAAGGCAGTTCAATTTCAGCCATGGCAGGGTGACAGTAAAAATACTGGCTAGAAAAACAGTCTGTCTGGATGAGGAGTCTGTTAGCCTCACTGAGGATTTTGACAGTCATGATTTCCTAATCATAAGAGAATTAGCAAAACTAAGAAGTGATGGGGGATGGGAAGGTGGGGAATTTAAAATAGAAATTAGGAATTAAATGACTCTTACCGTTTACTTAGCTTCAGAGAGAGAGAGGTCTCTGAAGAGACAGCACTTTCAGCTACTGTATAAATACTTCCCATATTTGCTAAGTGTAAAATGAAAGACAAAGAGTCTTTACCTTTTCAACATTTTTAAAGAAGTCTTTACTTCTTTAAGCACTTAAACTGCACGTAGAAGTAGACGGATTCTTATTGATGTATCTTCATTGCCTTTAATTTCACAGGATATAATTAATGATAGATATATATTAATAATAATATACCTATTATTATTATCATCATTATTGAGCTGAGATTCACATACCATAAAAACTCACCGTGTACACTTAAAGTGTACAGTGTAGTGGTCTCTGTGTTCACAGAGTTCTACGACCATTAGCATCATTTAACTCCAGAGCGTTTCCTCATCCCCCTAATAAACCCTGGACCCATCCGCAAGTCACTCTTCATTACGCCCTCCACACCCCTTAGTCACTCCAGTGTGTACGTAAACCACGAATCTACTTTCTCTTTTGGTGGATTTGCCTGTTCCAGACGTTTCATAGAAGCAGAGTCATTCAACATGTGGCCTTTTATGTTTGGCTTCTTTCACTTAACGTAGAGTTTTCAAGGTTCATCTGTGATGTAGCATGGATGAGTACTTCATTCCTTTTTATAGGTGAATAATATTCCATGGTATGGATATGCCAGGTTTTGTTTATCCATTTATCAGCTGATAGACATTATCTTGTTTCCGGTTTTGTGTGGTTATCAATGCTGCTGGGAACATTTGTGCGCAGGCTTTATGGGGACACATGTCTGTAATTCGGTTGGGTGTATATGCAGGAGTGCAATTTTTGGGTCACATGGTGACTCTGCGTTTAATCATTTGAGGAACTGCCAGACTCTTTCCAGAGCAGCTTATTAAGGTAGGATTTTTCGAAGGAGGGGGCTTTCTAATTAATCTTCAGGTATATCAGGCAGTCCTTGTTTGGCTGCAAGTGAGCAAGGAAGCAGTGTACAAGCATTTCGAAAGGTGAAGGGTTACTTAATGGTAGAGGTGGAAAGTTTTCTGTGGCTGGCTTTCCTAGAGCAAGTGTGTCCCTGGGGTGCTTTTTTGTGGTCACATTGTCATAATGATCTTTGTCGGGGAAGCTCCCAAGGCAGGCAGTCTCTCACCCGAGAAGGGGATTTGGAACAGGAAAAAAAAGACAAAACGTGCCAAAAATTGAAAGGATGAATATCACTTCGGCTGTTTCTTTGTATTATGATATAATATTACTGTGTGAAGAATGTCAGTAAGTGGTGCTAAAAATCTGGCAAGTTGAAATTTTGTTATTACTTTTATATCTAGGCATTTTATGTTTCAAATAAAATTTGTTAATATAATGCTTTTTTCTGGATCTGACTAGATTCTCAAGTGGGTGTTTTGCGCGTTTGGAATGTTTCTAGAGCAACACCTGTTGATAATTTTAAATTAAAGAAAACAGGGTTTCACTGCTTACACGTACTGAATTCTCCTCCAAGGAAGAAATGTAAGTAAAAATATCAAAATTGGATATTTTAAAATATCGTACTTGCTGCTATCCAATAAAATGAGTGATATAATGATATAAACGTATCAAATACTGCTACTGAAAAGTAAATTTAAAAAAATAGCCTTTGACAATATACGTGCTAAAGGTACCATCAAAGCCACACAATATCTAATATTGCTAAATTGAAAATATTTAGAGCAAAGTTACATTTAAAAATGCTATTAAGTGAGGATATTAAGATAATCTCAAATCTACGTGGGGAAAATGAGACAATGATATTGGTGAAAATAAAAAATATCAAGAGTGATGGGATTAAATAAAATTGGTCTGAACTAGGGGACTTTGTTTTAAACATGGCTCTTTTACAATCTATATGGTTTATAACAAAGTTAAAATAAACTAAACATTGGAAATGTAGGATCTAGAATATATATTCCATGTTTGAACGTATTGCATGTTTGTTGCAGGATTAGTAGTTAGTATTATAGATGTTCTTCATTTATTTTTGTGTTTTTTTCTAATTACCTTTTATTACTTCTATGATTAAGAAAAAATTATAAAATACATTTAAGGTATAAAAGAAAAATCTGGAGTATGGGGGGGAGGTTTAGAATTAGAATTTTTCCTAAATATGAGGGAAAAGAAATTGACTTCCTATTTAAGTCAACTGTGGTTACTCTGCATGGTTGGTAGTGTTTCTTTTATTTCTGTGTGGATCATAAAAAAACTTGGGGAAAAGAGTAGTGATTGAACAACCTAGAGTTATTGATTCCTCCTTACTCACTGCTGTCTATGATATACTAAATAATTAGTGAGGCCTGTTCAAAATAATGCTGTTTTGGTTAGCGAATTTAGTATCTAATTTTGTGGGCAATGGCAAGTAGTAGAAACTCTCTGTATTTGAACCTCCAGTCTTTTCACAAATTTAAGCTTTTCCTAATACTTCTAAATCCTGGAAACTGGAGGGTCTAGAAGCATTAGGACTGTATTGATAGTATGCTGGGGACTGGCATATGTTTACGTATCCTGCATTTTTTGGAACTATTTTTTTCTTTGTTTATTTGCTGTGAACACCCATCTCGTAAGATGACTGAAATATCATAGGTTCTTTACTTCCTTATATTTTTCTTATTGCAAAAGTGGTCCAGGCCCATTAGAGAAAAGTCAGGAAATATAAAGAAGCACATACTGATCTTGTCATTTTTGAGTCATTCCTTTCAGGTTGTTGATAGTTTTTTCTCCCAATTTTTTAATGTAACAGAAAGTGTGGCGTAAGAAAATTTATGTAAAAATGAAAAACTTTAAATGTAGACATAATCATCAAATTCTGAAAAAAAGATGAATTATGGATTGATAGGAGCATAAAGGGTGTCAAAACCACCTATAATATCAACAAATTAAAATATTAGAAAACAGTCATGGATTATATTAATTTTAACCAAACTTTCAGCAAAATTTCATTGAACCAAATGCTTCTTTTGTTATTAATGGTTCATTCTAGTTTGGACTGCCTGTCGTTCTCCGATTCTAAGAAATGAGTATTATCCTAATGAATGCAATAAGAAAGACTTTATTATATTTGAGTCAAAAAAGACAATATACTGGGAAATATTTATATTCCAGTGTGTAATTAATCTAGATTGGTCTGATAATTTATGGTGGTATCATTATTTTGAATTATATTTACAAGAGTATATTTATGTTCTAAGGAAAAGCTTTTTGAAAGAAGACAAAATATGTGATAAAGAATACAAAGAAAATAACTGAACAAGGAGACATTTATGTAATTGAAAGTCTATGAACAGTAAAAATTGAGGAAGAAGAGAGAAATTAAGATGCAAATGTATATCAGTTGTAATTCTTAATTTAGGTGCTAAATTAAAGTGAATTATAAATAATCTCAAAAGTAATTATTTTCGGGCTTCCCTGGTGGCGCAGTGGTTGAGAGTCCGCCTGCCGATGCAGGGGACACGGGTTTGTGCCCCGGTCCGGGATCCCACATGCCGCGGAGCCGCTGGGCCCGTGAGCCATGGCCGCTGAGCCTGCGCTTCCGGAGCCTGTTGCTCCGCAACGGGAGAGGCCACAGCAGTGAGAGGCCCGCGTACCGCAAAAAAAAGAAAAAAAAAATTATTTTCTTTGGATTGAAAATTAGTGGAAGAGAGTTATTAGTTTTAAAAGAAAAAAGTTCAGGTGCGTGTGTGTTTGCTTGTATAGAGGAAGAAGTAAGCTATTACATCAGCACTTTGAAAGAAACTTTTAATTCAGAAATAATCGTGCTGTGCTTTAATTTATGGGGCAATAAGAAACCAAATACTCACCACATACTGTGATTCCTCAGAAACTAATTTTCATTCATTTTGCACCACCTGCACTTCTATACACCTCTTTTCAAAATAATATCCCATTTTGTATATATAAATATATAAATATGGGCAACGCTGCTAAAGTACTCCTGTGGCAGAAAATCTGATCATTGCTTAAGAGTTTACTGATATAAATTCTGGATAAAAGAAAACAAAGAGCATCTTTGTAAATTAAGTCCTGTGGCTTCATTCCAGCCTATGGGAAGATACTGGCATAAATATTTACTTGTTTATTTATTTTTTTCTTTTCTAGTTTCAATCCAGTCCCCAACCAAAAATCATTATACATCCTCAACGAGTGAAGCAGTACCACCCCCAGCTTTGACACAGAATCAAGCATTTTCTGTTCCTCCTGGTCACGCAGTGTGCTGTTTCTTGGATGGTGGAGTTGGACTTTATGATATGGGAGCTAAGAAGTGGGATTTTCTTAGGGACTTGGTATGTTTGTGGTCATTCTTTTATACACAATACTTATTTTGTGTATAAAATGATGTTTACTTTTACTTATGTATTATTGATGATATTCTAAAATTATTTTCATAGAGAATCATATATTAGGACTTTATCTTGGTTGATTGAAACATTTTAGAAAAATGTATAGAACTATTAAAATTATTTAATTGTAAACATTATAAACATTAAACTTCTTTAAATATTAATGTCTGTTTAGCTTATCAGAATTACTCTGCATTTGGTAGTTTTCCCATTATTGTGTGGGCTACGTTACTCCTTTGTGTAGTGGAAAATCACATAGTTGTAGTATATTTTGGAAGCAAAATGAGAAATAGAATATTCTTTCAGAAGGAAGGAGAAGTCCACCTCTGCCAGTTACTCTGAGCTTTCTTGTTCTCATTCATGAAATGAGCAAGCTTGGATTAAGTGTTTTCTAAGATTTATTTCTATTATGGAGTCATAATAATTCTATGAGTCTACGAACTTCTATTCTCATGATCCTTAAGCCTCTGTGTAAAATAGAATACAGCCCTGCTGAGGACTCACATTTTGTCTGGGTTTGTTCTATGTTTTTTTATGCTGCATCCCTAGGGTCACGTGGAAACTATCTTTGACTGCAAATTCAAACCTGATGATCCCAATCTTTTAGCAACAGCTTCCTTTGACGGCACAATAAAAGTCTGGGATATAAACACACTGACGGCAGTGTACACTTCCCCAGGGAATGAAGGGGTTATTTATTCCCTTTCATGGGCTCCAGGTAAGAAGTATTTTATTAAAATCAGGAATACAATCAAATGACTTTCCTAACTTTTTTGTTTGTTTGTTTGTTTTTGTGGTACGCGGGCCTCTCACTGTTGTGGCCTCTCCCGTTGCGGAGCACAGGCTCCGGACACGTAGGCTCAGCGGCCGTGGCTCACGGGCCCAGCCGCTCCGTGGCATGTGGGATCTTCCCGGACCGGGACACGAACCCGCGTCCCCTGCATCGGCAGGCGGACTCTCAACCACTGCGCCACCAGGGAAGCCCGACTTTCCTAACTTTTATTTTCATTTGTATTATCTTCTTCCTCACAGTGTCATCTTACTCCAAATGATTGTGGAGGCAGATCAGTACCAACATAGTGGTTGGTGCAGTTTTTGTGGGTTGTAGAATAGACTCCTTGCCCAAGCACGTTGATTTCTCGGCCTTTCTATATGACATAGTCATAAAGAAAAGCCCCAGTAAATCAGGATGATACTGACGCATCTAGTTTTAGCTGCATTTGTATAGATGTGCCTAAGAAGGTGCAGTGTATTTTACATTATAGAAGTTTTCCTTAAAATTTTCATGTGAATCAAATATATGAAAATAAAACATGTATTTTCTAAAAATTATAATACCTGTCTTTCTCTGATACATCTGTTTTGTGAATATGAATGATTATATATCATCACAGTTTAATTGTGAGCATGTGATTCTATATAAACTCCGCTTTTGTAATATTGAAGAACTTTTATGCTATAATAGGGTCTTTTCTTTGATCTCAGAATGATGCTACCTTTATACCTTCTTGTACGTAAAAAAGAGATGTCCTATGAAACCTCTGACATTTTCTTCCCAAATATTTTCTTCCTGTAATAAATAATTTTACACACCTAAAATGAATTTTTCACTTTATAAACTATGTAGAATGCTTTACTTATTTGTCCTAATACTAACATTAATTTAAAACCCACTTATAACTAAGATGTAGCTTATTTTTTAGCTTATCTCCTTGTGCACAGAGATTTTTAGCCCTGAATATATGCGCTGTCAGGGTTTTGATGTCTTCAGAGAATTTGGGATTCTCTTGGAATTTTATGCATAATTTTTAGCATATGTGTGCATGTTCCTATATCTGTCAAAGATTATCATAGCTATCAGATTTTCAGAGAAGTCCATGACACAAAAAAGGTAAAGAACTACTATTTTTATATTCCTTATCTCCTACCGTGAGAAGATCTAGAAGAAGGTTTTACTTCCAAGTCTTAATGACAGCAGCTGTTCTCTGAAGCAGAAAATACTTAGTGCCATTATAGATCCAAAGCTAATTGGAAAAAAATGTTACTTCACTAATTAATAAGTAAGGAACAGGGCTTCCCTGGTGGCGCAGTGGTTGAGGGTCCGCCTGCCGGTGCAGGGGACGCGGGTTCGTGTCCCGGTCCGGGAGGATCCCACATGCCGCGGAGTGGCTGGGCCCGTGAGCCATGGCCGCTGAGCCTGTGCCTCCGGAGCCTGTGCTCCGCGACGGGGGAGGCTGCAGCGGTGAGAGGCCCGCATACAGCAAAAAAAAAAGATGTAAGGAACAAAAAGAACTAGCACTCTTTTCTGCTCCCTTCTTTACCTCCATCTTCACTTTACTTTCGATTGTGAGAGCCAACATTTATTTAAGAGGATCTGAGGTCAGAGAGGTTGAGTAACTTACCCAAGATTATATACATAGGGAGTAGTGGTGGAGTCAAGATTTGAACCCTCGTCAATTTGATGTTGAAGCCTGTGCTCTTAGTCATGGTAGTTTGCATCGTCACAGCAGGGCCTGCTGGGTTGAGATACAGGAATTGGGCCACCAGTGCGGTGACACTGTAACAGCAACGAGCTGATCATTCTTTCTTCTACAAAACGTGTTCAAGTCTCAAACCTAAAGCTTGAATAGAAATTGTGACTGTGAAAACCATTGTTTCAAATCATAACACAGAAGGCCCAATCTTACTTCAAGCTTATTTCACTCTCTACATTGAGAATTTGCCTTAAGAAAATAAAAATGTTGTAAAATGGAAATTCTGCCACTTTTTGCAAAGTGATTACTGATGAATCACTATTGTTAGGTAAATATGGATGAAACTTAAAAGATTAGCAAAGGTTGACACTGGATGGAAGTAGAGTAGGTTATAGATGATTGCAAAATTTCCTTTATTTTTAGAGTAGATATCACTGGGAAATTTTTAGAAGTGCATATAAATATGGAAACTTACCCCCAATAATTTTAGAGCACTAAAAGGGTAGCAGAATGAAAACCCTAGAAAAAAATGGTGAGGGCTTTTCTTTTAGTATTTACAGTCATTTATCACGAAATAATTCCTCCATATTTTTACTCCTAGGAGACGGATAACAGCTATTTCTTTCTTCTAATGGAGCAAACCTCTTCTTTGACTGCCTTGCAAAAAATTCAAGACGAGCTACTAACTTAGCTGCAGTTCAATTTTAACAGATTTTTTTAACTTCTTAAAAACAAAGAGCATTGTTTATGTCTTTGATGGAGAAAATAAATTTTTTCATGTGTCCTGCTTAGAGAAATACTTTCCTAACCATTAAAAAAATTACTAGATGGTCAGAAAAATGTAAATACCGAATGGATATGTAATAATATTGAGGAATTTTTGATAATTTTTCTATTTGTGATTGTAGTAGTTTGGTCATGTTAATAAAAGAGTTCCTGTATTTTAGACATCCATCCTCAAGGATACAATGTTAGAGATTTGCTCCAAAGAAATCCAGTAGGGGGCTATAGACAAAAAAAGATTGACCATATTTTGATAATTGTTGAAATTGTATGATGGATTCATGCATTATACTGTTCTTGCTATATTTGCATACATTTGATAATTTTCATTATTTAAAAAAAAGAGCCACTTTGCAAACTCAAGTCTTACTTTTTCAAAAATTACATTTTTGAAAAGAATTAACATTTGTGGCAAACATTCCATATAATGTCTAACAAATTGTTTCCTAAGGTGATTTAAATTGTATTGCTGGAGCAACTTCTCGAAATGGTGCTTTTATTTGGGATATTAAAAAGGGCAAAATCGTACAACGATTTAATGAGGTAAGATGTATTTATTGCTAGTCGAATAACATAATGCCTTATATGGCTTCACGTTTTTTAAATGCTTTCCTCTCTTAATTTATTAGTGAGTCACCAGGTGGCATTGTAGTCTTTTAATTAGAAGAAAATCCAAGAGGACATGCACGTGCTAAAAGAATTCTGAAAAACGTAGCTGAGCCTAAGATACAAAAATTCACCTAAAGTTGCATGAGAGGTTCAAAGGAATTTTGGGTCGCCTTCCACAAAATTGTCTAGGCAAATATTCAAAAGTTGGAAAAAGACTAAACTCAGAACAAGACCCAAATTATAGTCCCAATTTTGTCACTGATTAGCTCTTGACATAGAGAGGATAATTTTATTGCCTTGAAGCTGATTGTTCATTTATTTATTTATTTTTTAACATCTTTATTGGAGTATAATTGCTTTACAATGGTGTGTTAGTTTCTGCTTTATAACAAAGTGAATCAGTTATACATGTACATATGTTCCCATATCTCTTCTGATTGTTCATTTTATAAGGTGAAGTTGGATTATATAATTTCTTAGGTTTCCTTCCAAGTCTCAAATTCCATTTTTCCATGACAAGTTCCAAAAGCTCCTCTCTTCCTATTTGTAGTGTCACAGATTGTACTTTTCCTTCTGCTTGGAGTTAAATTGTCATCTCATATTTCCCTGAGTTCTGTTAATATTTTGTAAATACGTATGCTCTCGTTACAGTATGTTCGTTGTGAATGGAGGGAAATGTGAACAGCATCTAGGATTGTCTGTCACTTTCTTGAAATTTCATTCATTTCAAATGATTACTGTTGAAGTTTGTCAAACATATAACTTACTTGATAATTATTTATGTATCGAGGCTTTAAAACCATTTATACAAAAGACTGTTCTCTCTCTGAAAATCAAGTAGCGTTGATCTTCCAGGGGTTACGGAAGTTATGTGACAAATGCAGAGCTGTAGGGAAACTTCAACAACCACCAGTGTGCAATTCTGCTCTCAAAAGAGGAAACTTTGGCAAAGGACTACAGGTCATCCTTCCCTTTCTCTACTTAACAACAATGTTCTCAGTTCAGCACTCCCCCAGCCCGCCTTCTGCCCTCCCCGTCACCAGAACGATGCATATCCCATAATAAGTAAGGATATAAGAAGAAAAGATGAACCTGGAAAAGCAACTTTTGACCTAATTCAAGAATCTTACCCTTGGATGTCAAATCTGTCGATTTCTTCTTCTAGCATCTTGGCGTCCTGTCAACTAAGTATCTTCCTATTAGCACTCGGCAGGTGCAGCCTGACTCCAGCAGCCCAGCCCTGAGCATCAGGGACGTCTCTTACGTCCATTTATGTCTTTCCCAGCTCCAATAGCATAGTTAAGACCAATATCGAAACCGCTTACATCTAGGATAATAAATGTGGGGAAAATGAACACTGCCAGCTTCAGTTAACTAAGTTACACATGCCTCACCAAATAAAATGCAGGACGTGAGGGAGCCATGAGTGCCCCGTTCACGGGGACGAGCACAGCTGATGGAGGACCTCCCCTCCTTCAACTGAGTGAGTATAGAGACTACCTCCATTCTTGTGTTCATCTTTATAAAGCTACCCACCTTGATCCCCCAAGAAAGGTAAAAATAGCAAACTGGAGACCACCTTAGTAAAACAGCCTTAAAGCTCCAGATAAAAAGTCACTTTAGTCTTCCCTTAAGAGCAGCCACGATTTAAGTGCTATATAAAACGGAAATGATTTAAACAAAATTCGGAAATGGATTGGTTGCAACCTTTATTCACCCATTACCTAGTTGATGAATGACATTCCTATGTATAAAGTATATTCTTTGTGTTTTTAAAAATTCTCATCATACCAGCTGTGACTGTATTCCTTTACCCTTTCCCAGTCCAAGAATACAGATAAACATAGAGTACAGGTAAATACAGAGTGATTTGTTATAATAATAACCTTAAACCTTCTTTGTTTCATAAAAATAAAATTTTGAAATTTAGAAGAACAATCAATAATAACAGCTGCTTGCAGCATCTCTTATACTGTAGTTTTAGGAGCCTAACTGGGTTAGAAAGCAGATAGAGAAATATCTTCATCTCCAGAAGGGCTTTTACAGAAAAAGGTATTAAGCTATTAAGCAGAGCTTAATTCTACAGATGGCTGAGGAAGCAGATTCTGGGTGTTTACCAGTGTCCACAAAAAGGAAATAGAGCCAACCATTTATGTCTTGAAACAATGGTTTTGTTTCTTAAGTGTTGACAGCATTACACATTCTTTAAAGTATGTATTCAGCCTTCTGCTGTTGACAGTAGTGTCTCTGTAGCATCATCTAGAGCAAGTTCCTAATAGCAAAGTAATATTAGAAGAAATAAATAAATAAGAGGAAAAAGGGGTGAATTATTTCTTATTGATAGGTATTTTACATTTTTTGAAGCATGGAAAAAATGGAATATTCTGCATTGCCTGGAGTCATAAAGATTCCAAAAGAATAGCAACCTGCAGTGGTGATGGTTACTGGTAAGTACTATGTATGAAATTACACTGTTTATAAAAGATACATTTGATAATATCAATTGTATCATGTTAGCACATACATTAAAATGTTCGATGAGATTCCATTTGTACAGCTCTACCTACTATCATAAATATTATTTATAAGCCCGCATAGGCACATGCTACATTGCTATGATATATCAGTAATAAATAACAATGCAATGATGTTTAAAAATAAACAAACCACTAATTCTTTCTAAATGAAAATACTACTCGAATTTTAACTAGAATACCATGACTTACCTCAAAGAAACTTAAAGGACTTTCACAGAGTCTAATTTTCATCACATTTTGAGGGAGTGGTATTTCAGTTTCGCAAGTGATTAAAGAGGTATCAAGTGCTCTAGAAACTTGTTCACAGTAGGTGTTATTATTTTTAAAAGGATAAAAAGGCTTTGTAAGGAGCAATAAGACCATGCCTGTGGGAAATGCCTATTTTTAGAAAGTGACTAACTTCTCAGAAATATGTGCTTTCTTAATTCTGTTGAGTCCCAGGAAAAAGGAGGCTTCCAAGAAATATATGTAAGGGAAGAATTGCCTTTGAGTTAAAAAAAATGTTTTTAATCCAGTGGTGCTACCCTATAGCTATAGGTATTGTCATCTTTGACGGGTAGTATAAGCACTTATGGTTGTTGAGAAGTAGTAAAGTTTATCTCCTCTTAGGTTTTGCCCAGCCCAAAATCTTCTCATCCTCACTTTTTAGTTTCAGTGGAAAATACAGTAGTTATGGAAACCAAAGATCTTTACCAAGAAGTTAAAATTTTCAGAAACGACAGTTAGTGATTTTTTTCCCTTGAAAATGACTATTTGCTCATTGATACATACCAAAATACGAAAGATGTATGTAAGAGTTTTTTGACTAGGTGATACATGATTAGCTTTACCATATATTCTCAGGGCATAACTTATTTGATAAATACCACAGTCAATGACTAAATATTTGGAAGCGTAGATCACCACCACTCTCCAGTAACCTCAAAGTTTTGGTGGGCCTAGTGATGTTTTAAAAGGGTCTTTTCCAAAGACTTTTAAAACTTTGCAATATGTTAATTTATACACAGCTTTGTGTCCCTATGGAATCAGTAGCCCTTGCACTATGGCAATATAATAGAAGGGTATTAGAGCTGCTTTTGTTTTTGCAGTGAAGGTATATAGGATCTGTTTTGGGAGAAGGGGTCCTCTGAAGTTCTAGTTGTATCACTTAAAATATGCCATGAAAATATTATATGTCTTGCAGTTGGTGTAATAGTGCATGAACCCAACACTATAAATGAGTTGTTTTAAACATACATTTTGAACTGTTAAATTTTGAAGCTGAAATCTAATGCATATATTTTAAAACATATGTATTAAACTATGTATTTCCCTAATTAAAAATATAAGAAATAGTTTCTAAATAAAAATGTATCTCCTTTAAATTGGTTTCAGTGGGTTACCATAATTAATACTATGTGATATAAATATCCTTACTCATAATTGGTAATATTTACACAGTACTTTTAAATGTTCCTTGTGCTTTGCAGACAAGGTCTCTTTCCTAAAACACTTATGTTCAAATTTTACAGTTCTGGCTTTCTTCCCTTGAATGATGTATTTAGACTGTTGTAATTTTCTATTAATATATTATACTTAATTTCAGTATTATTCGAACAGTTGATGGTAAAGTACTACACAAATACAAACATCCAGCTGCAGTGTTTGGTTGTGATTGGAGCCAAAACAACAGGTAAGTATTTTTTCCGGAAATAAGTAATAATTACATTTCAGAGATTTTGAATAGCCATAAAGTTTAAGGTTATTTCCATAGGTAATATTCATGACTCTTTTTAGGTAATATTCCCTTTGCCTAGCCTTGTAATTGCATGTGTAACCGTCTGTTTTTATTCCGTGAGGTTTTTATATGATTTAGAAATACTGATTTCCTACTTTCAAGCTATTTCCTGCTGCTTTAAGGAAAAGCATATGACTAACTAATGAAACGTGGAAATCAGTCCAATCTGTGTGTGTCTTCTGAGGAACGTGGCCCTTTCTCTGAACCCTTTTTAGGAATCTGTGCAATGGTATTTTGTTCCCCGTGACTTTCCATTGCCTCCACCTAATGCAAATGCCACGGCCTTGGGTGATTTCCCATGACACAGAACTTAGAATGGTTTTGAAAGGTCAACCTTGCTTAAGAGCCTGGCATTAAAGATCAGCTTAGATTTAAAAATTAATCCAAGTCAACCCTTCACTAAAATTGATCCTTTAAGCCACTGCACTTCCAAGAATCTTGTGTTTCAAACCTCTCTTTGATGGGATATAAATTATCTTTAAAAATTCAAACTTTCTTTAAATATTGTGAAAACAATGTGAATTATGCTTTTCCATATTAGAGTCGTAAAATATACATACTAAAATATTAAAACCTTATTACACTGTGTTCTGAGTCAAATCACATATTATACAAAATGATGGATCTATGAGTTTCTTCCAGTAAATACAGAAGCATTTATTACACAGTTACAGGTACTTTTAAAAAAAATTTTTTTATGTGGACCATTTTAAAAATCTTTATTGAATTTATTACAATATTGCTTCTGCTTTATGTTTTGGTTTTTTTGGCCCCGAGGCACGTGGGATCTTAGCTCCCCGACTGGGGATCGAACCCATACCCACTGCATTGGAAGGCAAAGTCTTAACCGTGGACTGCCAGGGAGGTCCCCGGTTAGAGGCTCTAAAATGAGCTCGTGACCAGCTCTTCTGCAGTATTTCCCACCTCAGTGGCCTGAAAATGCAAACAACAAACTGCTAAAGCCCAAATCCTTAACCTCTTCTTTTTTTTTTTTTTGTGGTAGGCGGGCCTCTCACTGTTGTGGCCTCTCCCGTTGCGGAGCACAGGCTCCCGACGCGCAGGCTCAGCGGCCATGGCTCACGGGCCCAGCTGCTCCGCGGCATGTGGGATCTTCCCAGACCAGGGCTCGAATCCGTGTCCACTGCATTAGCAGGCAGATTCTCAACCACTGCTCTGTATTCCTTCTTGCATTTCCTTATTTGCAACTGTGAACTTTATATTCTGATCAACTCACTTTAGCATTTCTTTAGCGTGCTTCTGCTGGTGATAAATTCTCTGTTTTTATTTATCTGAGTGTACCTTTATTTCATCCTCTTCTTTTTTTTTTTTTTTTTTTTTTTGCGGTACGCAGGCCTCTCACTGTTGTGGCCTCTCCCGTTGCGGAGCACAGGCTCCCGACGCGCAGGCTCAGCGGCCATGGCTCACGGGCCCAGCCGCTCCGCGGCATGTGGGATCTTCCCGGACCGAGGCACAAACCCACGTCCCCTGCATCAGCAGGCGGACTCTCAACCACTGCGCCACCAGGGAAGCCCTCTTCTTTTAGACCGTATTATCTCTCAATTTTCACTTGCAGCCAGCCATCAATTCCTGTCATATCCTCCATCTAAATATCCTTCTTTACCCAACCATCCCTCCAGCGACTAAACTAATGACATTTGTCTGTTTGGGGACTTCTGCAAAAGTCTTCTAAATCAATTCCAGAATTCACACCTTTCGTCACCACTTCCTCTCTCTGTGTTCTCTAGGTTGCTGTCAGAGTGAGCGTTTAAAACCGCAGATGTGAGCACGGCATTCTCCTGCTTAAATCCTTCAACAGTTTCCCATTGACCTTGGGATAATGTGCAGAATCTTAGCCAGTCCTACAAGGGAGTCCCTGTATAATCCCATTCCTTTGTACTTTAGTATCACATTACAAGCCTTGCTTCCCTTGTTCCTTATATCCAGCCACAGTGGCTTTCGATTTCTTGAACCAGCCAGCTCATTTTCACCCCAAGGCTTTCACTCCTGTTTCCCCTTCCATCTAGGATTCTACTTCCCATCCCACCACATACAACTCCTCCCAACCCGGGCCGGATATAAGTAACTTCTCCCTATCCTTCAGCTCTCAGCTCAAAAAACCACTTTTGGAGAAAAGTCTTCCCTTACCCCCATATTAGGTAAATTTCCCCTATGGTATAATAAGCCTTGGGTGCACTTAACATCATAAAATTAAGTTTTATTTGTGAATTGGCTGCTTCACCCTGTAGAATGTAAGCTCCATGAGATCAGTAGTGGTTATCTGTTTTTAGCAGTATATTATCAGCAAAACACTGTACTTCTGACCCTCACTATGCCTTGAAAAAACCAGATGTTTAATAAATATTTGTTGAATATAAAAATGAGTAGAATTACCTTGCATATGATCAACAGAACAGTTCCACATTCTTATTTCTCTGTTTTATAGGGTTAATAAGAATTTGACCGGTAGGAATAAAAATTAGAAATTAATGCAGTATGCCTTGTTGGTTAAGAAAACTCTTTTTTTTTAAAAAAAGTCCTTTATACTTAACTATTGTGTTTACTATCAAGCCTACCTAATAAATTTCATTTTTTATTTTAAAATTTCACTATTATTTTAAAAAATCTTTTCTAAATGTTCTAATTTCTATATTTATATTCCACTTAGCATCCTAGGAGATAAGTGAAAAACACCTTGAACTTATAAAAGTTTATTCATAAGATATTTCTGAATTTATAATTTGAATATCTGTATGTACCTTCTTTGAATATTTTTTCATTTCTAAGATTTTATCTTTATGTATCTGCATAGACATATATACAGAAATATGCCCGTGTATACGTGTAAATATTTGTATTATGCAAAATATATTTTCCCACATAGAGGAACGGGCTGTTTATCAGTGGGCCTTGGGCACATGTAATCGACACATTTATAGATTGGCATGCAGTTTACCAACTGGTGTATTTATGCATGTAAGGTTAAATAAATACAGGTATTACAACCCATGCGACAAAAATCAACAATTTGAAGTTTGGAGAAGGTTTTGATAACAGCTGGGTCTAAAACGTGTAACTTCCCCTCTTTACCTTTAAAGTCTGGGGACTGTTTATACGGTTGTTAATGTTCCTCGGGGAGACTGTTCTGGCTGGTACCTGATGCCACAGGTCTGCCTAGTACTCGAATTCCGTTGGGAACAGTATTCCAGGCATGACGGCTAGGGTACAAATAGTTGCTTTGCTATCTCACTCTCTTAGAGATAGAGCCAAGATCGTTAAAAGATCAGATCCACGTATTATATTCCCAGAGGATTCTGTTGGATCAAACAGTTAAGCATCTCACCAGAGAGAATTGGAAAACCAGGAATGTGACTTACTGTCAGATGAGACGACCCTGGCTCTGCGGGGAGCTTTCCTAGCACACTTCTGGGGGAAGCATTGCTATTTATATGCCTACCACAACAAAATTTACCAACGGTCAGGGCATGTAGTAATTAATAACGTGCCTACCAGCAATTAAGCAAATCTCAGTCACTGACCATTCAAGACCCTTCTTAAGACCCAGTAGTTGCAAAATATAAAGGTCTGAGAAATACTAAAGTTATGAATCTAGACATCTTGAAAAAGAATGTATAGAAATGACTGTGCCATTATCTCTCATAAATAAAAAACACAACTGATTGAAAGGAAACATTGAGAAACTCTGTACTAGAGCAGTTGCTGTAAATGATGTTTTTACTTTTGTAAGTTTTCAGTGTAACTTCATTAAGGAAGCAAAAAATTCTCATTTTAGAAGTTAGAACTGTGTGCATTTAAAAGCTATCAGTAACAAATAATATCAAACTTTTTATTTTTTTATGTGCCGTGGGTGATATTTCAGAGACATGATAGCCACTGGCTGTGAAGACAAAAATGTTCGTGTCTATTATGTGGCCACCAGTTCGGATCAACCACTGAAAGTGTTTAGTGGGCACACAGAGAAGGTGTTCCATGTTAGGTGGTCTCCTCTGCGGGAGGGAATTCTTTGCAGTGGCTCTGATGATGGGTATGTATTTTTGGATTCTAATTTTCTAGTCCTAAAATTCATAAGCTTGTAATTTTCTAGAAGTGTACTTATTTATATGATCCAACGTGTATGTGGAACTATTTTAAACATGTACTTAACAAGTAGGCAGTTAACAAGTATCTAGTTGCATCCAACTAAAAGTAAATTAAATTTTTCCATACTTAGCATCTTATTCATGATTTCTATTTCCTTATTTATTGTACTTGCAATAGATGCTTATTTCTCTCTTATTAGGAACAAAGTTAACAGAAATCTGTTGGGAAAGGGAAAAACGTCTGAAACAATAAACCTTTGTAACATGTAGAGACGAGTTGATTTTTAATAATGTTCCCATATTTAATGTGGAAAACAGCTGTACTCTGTTTTCATTAAGAATGGAATAAAAGGAGATGATTATGTATGTTAGCATGAAAAGAAGATATTTTAGAAATGAGAGTGACATAACATTTTTTTCTGGGTTTATGAAAGTTTCTGAAATCTTGTCTATATTTTATATCCAGACAAGATACATTTGCATGGTACAGTTTGGGCTGTTTGAATATGAGATAAATTTAGGTAAGAAAAATCTTACTTGGTGCAAGTAAAAGTTGTGGTATATAGTAACCACATTATCCTGTCCTGGTATAAAGGGGAAAAAGAAGAAAGGAGTCTTTTATATATAGCAGAAAGAGATATGCCTTAAGAAATAAAATATGTGGTATGTCTCCTAATAGTGTAGTATAACCTTTGGAGTATTAATATTTTGATATTTTTCAGGTTTATATAAATCTTTAACTAAAAGATTATTATGAATTGTCCAAGCAGAGTTGGCATTTGGAGGTCTTAAATTGATTTTGAGTTCAAATTGTCCTTCAGTAACATTTGTACTCTACACAGTCAGTAGATTCAAGTAATATTATGAACCCATTTATATTTAAATTTTGTACTTGATCTGAGAGTGATTCCACAGACTAAGAAACTTATTTAACTGACAAAAACATGAAGTGTTTCCTGTATTGATAAAAGCATAGATACAAATTGATTTTTCAAATAATACCCGTCACCATACATGCTGTATTTTCAAGTTACACAAATAATTTGAGTGCTCTTAAGTTATCGTATACATGTTGTTAGTCATATTTTTCTTTGGCTTTACCTGTTCTGGATATTTTATTTTAAGAAAGCAATTTTTTAAACACATAAACTGCGAAATCATATATTTAGTATCAGGGGTTAATGACCAGTAAAAGTAAGGAAAAAATATTGGAATAGGATGGCTCTAGCCTAGTTAGTTATT